>NW_027611670.1:2117500-3418187 GCF_964261635.1 Lissotriton helveticus | reverse complement strand
TTATGCTTTACATTTATGTTTTCCTATTTCACATGTACATATGTTTTCTAATGTTACAGTAGAGCACACATTTAGTGACCTGCCTCCTCACGAGTTATCCTATCGTCTTGCTATGCGTAATAATACTTTTATCCGAATGCTGCACTATTCACACCAGACCAGCAATGCCACTAATTGTTGGGTGTGTGGTCGACTCCCCCCTTTCCAGACACCAAAGGGAGTTCTGCCACTCTTTCCTTATCCTTTTTCCCATAATGGTTCGTGTGGAGCATGGTCCACGTTAACGTCATCCTCAACTGATATGTCCCTTCTGAATCGAACATGTTTCCCAGACAAGGAAGGTCTTTCCCATAGAACAGGATTAGATCTAGAAAATGAAGTATATGATCTAGGTAATTATTCCTCGAATTTCATGGTTCTGAATGTTCAGTCCGAGACTACTCCAGATTTGCCTGCTATCTCCGTACTACCAGTCAAAGGCGAATTATGTGTCAGAAAGGATGGTTCCGCACATGTAGGACATAGTGATTGTACTACTATGGTCGAGTATAGTGACAGTGGGAAATCTATTTTCAAAGCCTCACGTCATTCGTATTTTGTGTGTGGTCAGACCGCATATGTTCGTCTGCCCCTCGATTGGGATGGAACATGTTACATTGCCTTCCTACTGCCACCAGTCTTTCTAGCCCCATCCGATTATCACAGAAACACACATCTAGTACACGTTAGACATAGAAGGGAGACCGAGTCCCCAATTGTCGATCAAACTGAAACTGCTCTAGAACAGTATCAAGACTTCAATAAAGGTTTATTTTTCTTTATAGGTCCTGTCCAGAATAGTAAGCTAATACGTAGGCTAACCAGAACCCTTGAAGCAGTAGTGAATGAGACTACTTCCGCTCTAGGTAACTTAACTGAAGAGCAATCTGCTATGAGATTTGTTGTGCTCCAAAATCGTCTCGTTCTTGACGTCATACTGGCCGATAGAGGAGGAGCATGTAGAGTCATCGGATCTAGTTGCTGCATTTTCATTCCTAATAACGCGCCGTCTGTTTATTCAGCTATAACCAGACTTCATAAAATTGCCCATCAGTTACACCAGAATCCAGGCACCTGGACATGGTCCTGTTGGCTCTGGAGTATCATATCCGCCTGGGGATGGAAAGTATTGTCATTCCTAGGTATAGCAGTAATGATCATATTCAGTTGCTGCCTCTGTTTACAATGTGGCCCTGCGATTGGCGGCTTGTGTGCTACCTCTTGTATTCCTAGTCCTAAGTCCCGTTCCAAGACAATTCGAGACGAGCAAATGATGCTATATGAACAGATAGATGGTATCATGAATATTGATGTTTCCTGATGGAAATGTAGGGCACAAGGAGGGAATGTGGAAAAGTGAATTTTGCCTTGCCATGTGTGCCTACGTGTTCCCCATCCTATGTTATATGTGCATGATCGATATGCATGTATCCCCCTATGATCGATTAAAGACGCAATTACAGTTGTGTCCAACTCTAGTATGCCAGTATCCAGCTCTCGTGAAAGCAACGAGTATTAGGCCTATGTTGCCAGGTTTTACAGTATGCACGTTAATTCACCGCATTGTCCCCGTTTCTAGGCCTCAAAAGGGCCCGGACACAAGATTCAAGCTCCAGTCTCCTGAACCCACTCCGAGGAGCGATGCAGCCCCCACCTGCATCCCTGACCCTTCACTTACTTCCTGCCAAGCAGCGCGGTGCCCGGCCTGGCTCTGCCTGCCTGTCTGCCAAGAATATGTTATGCTTCTAGTTATCAGTCCAGCTTTCCTTCTTTGCATTCCTAAGCTACTGAACCGCATAAACAGTTTCAGCTATAGTCTAGTCTTTCTGTCTCCATGAAAGAGAAATACTGTATTAGTATTCATAAGAAGATTCATAGCACACGCAATACATGTAGAATATATGCATGCACCAGCCTTAGTGTCAATTAGCCTTTGCCCTGATAACTTTTAGATTCTATCAACATGTACTCCAAACACCAGATACCAGATATGCTATAGGTACATGTCGTCCTGACACCGCAGACTTTAGTCTCCTCTTCTAGTGTAGAAGTCATAGCCCCCAGTTCTCCCCGGTAACACGTCATTGCCCGTTTGCGCGCACCACTAGGTTAAAGGTCCCAGCTGCTCAGGTAGCCCCCTCCATGTTTCCGCCCCATTCATGACACTTCTGTGACGTTCTCATCACATGTCTACGTGCACGCCCTGTGCACGCCTTCTTTTCACGCCCATGTGTTCTTATCTTACGCTTGTCACTAGTTACGCCTACTGTATGTAATGTAATTGAAATGTCTTACTATATATACACTGCACTGTTAATGAGATGGTGCAGCTGCCTTCCTTCCTATTTTATTTCAGGCTGTCCCGTTCCAGTCCCTTCCCTTTTGCCTGAATAAAGCCTGTTCACCTCGGATACATCGGATCCTGCCTCTTATTTATTGAGCTATCTGTTATTGTTAATATATTCAAAAATAGTACAGGTAATTAATTATTTATTTACCACACCTTTCTGGTGAAGAATTGGCTTGGTAGTTTGGTCTGCCCTGTTCCCATGATGCACTGGGCCAGGGACAGACTAATTTCCATATAGCCAGGTTCTGAGCTGGGATGGGGCAGTGAGATAAATAACGGTGTTGGATCAAGCCCTGATCTTTGGACTGGGTAAGAGTGGTCTGCTTAATTCAGACACTCTGTTCATCACCACCCCCTTTTCTGAATCGTCTTATGTGGACCTAAATATCCCTACGTAAATGTGCGTGGACGCACACAAACACATAAGTGCGTGTGACACGTACGCAAACACAGGCGCACGCAAATATCAATACACAATTTTATTTATTTAATGCGATTTTATATAGCGCGAACATTACCTTAAGGTGACAGTACACAGATACACCCACAATACACACACGTACACATACACACAAGTTCCCGCACACGGCAAACAAATGCACACATAAACATAATCACAGAAAAAGCACTGGAACACACAGGCGCAGGCACAAAACACAGGCTCAATACACACAAAGACGCATGTCTGAAAACCACAATAAAACTGGTGAATGAAAGACATCCGTTTCCCAATTACATGCACGGATCTAAAGTTCTCTATTTTTGCAAGATTTTATTTCCCATAGTTTCACCCTGTGTAGTTACCCGGCGCTGAAGGGCAGAGGCCTCACCAATCCACGGGAGAAACAGTAATCCGACATCCACCAAGTGTGACGTTCCTAAAATGTGCTGAGCTACAAAAGTGGTCCCCGCAAGGACGCTGGAAGAGGCGCGTAACCCTCCTAATAAAAATTTTGTTAAAACAATTACCGGTCGCCTCTGTGTCCCTGCACATAGCATCCCTGTGCATGCATCACTGCTTGGTAACAAGCCTTGAGCGTGCACACTTCCGAACTTCCGGTTTTGGGATGTGCACGCTCACGGCTGTCGTGGGGCAGGACTTTGCGAGAAGCCCGCACCCACGGAGTGGATGGCCCGGAGGAGCGTGGCAGCAGAAGTTCAAGTCAGGAGTAGCGACTGAGGCCGCTGATGCGGTAAGTGGGGTTTGGGGGTCTTGGCGGCTTGGGGGGCTTGGCCTGTGTGTGTGTGTGTGTCTGCTTGTGTATGTCTGCGCGTGTGTGTGTGTGTGTGTGTGTGTGCGTGCCTTCGGCCAGCCTGCTAAGCGCGTCCACAAAGCCTGGTCTGCTCGTGCACCTGTCTATCTCCCTTGAGGAGCAACTCGGCGACAATAGGTCGAGAGAGCTCGACCTAAAAAGGAATCCGGCTAACTTGTTTTGTAGTGATCTGCTGTTTATTCAAGCAGGCATTGGAACCAATATACACAAATAATCTTAGTTCTGGCTTAATTACTTTGCAAAAATTTAACATTTGAAATCTTTACATCATTATTATCATGCACGCCTGTACATAGAGTGATGCATTTTGCTTTTTACATAGTTCTTGAACAATAACAATACACGCAATAAGAATATAAACATTCAAAACAGTGCAAATAAAGTCACCTAAGCTAATGAACGAATAACTGAACAATCAATAAAATTATAAGCATTCAAAACAGTGCAAGTAAAGTCGCCTAAGTTAATGAACGTATTACCGCAGTCTTAGAATTTACTGAGGAATAATCTCACAGAACTCTCTTAACAAGATTCTTTAAAAAAAATCTTTTTCTAGGGAGAGTTGCTCGCCAAGGGGATAAAGCTTAAAGTCAACGAGGGTGAAAACTTTCTTGAGTATCCCTTTCGTGACTTATGGGCAATGTTTAATCAAATTCCCTCATGGATTGTCTGTGGAACGGTGCCAACGCGTTTCAAATCTCTGTCTGAGTCAAGGGATTATCATCAGGTCAATGACGCAGTGTAATCTGAAAAAACATCACATTTAAAAAAAAGGAGATCAGTACTTTTAAGGACCTTCTCTAATTATTGTAACCCTCATTATCTCAAGGAATTGTGGGTGGTACCTGACATTTTTGGATTCTACTTGTACGTAAATTTCTGAGGCAGCCGAGGAAAAGAAATGGAGGCACGAGCTCCAGATTTTGGAGAAATGATTAACCCCCACATAACAAGCATGCAACTCCGGAACTAATGGATGACACACACCTTAGCAGAGTTTTACAGTCTAGTCTCAGGGTGGCTAAACTGGCATCTATTACATTGATGCCCAGACTCAAGTGATGCTCCGTAGTGTTAGCTATAACAGCAGTATTAGAATACTGTCCTTCTTGCATATCAAAGAGAGATATAACTTGTCTTGACACTGTGAGTGGTTATTCGAGGATTAGTAGCTGGTAAATTGTGGGCAGGGGAGACCTTTTCTAACTCTCACATTGGTTGAGTCCCTGCCTCTTTTACACTTTTTAAAGCACGAGCGCAATCCTCAAACATCCCTCTGCCGAACCAAGAGAACTCAAAAATTACTGGCCAATCTCCCTGCTCCTATTCCAGGGAAGGCACTGGGAAAGATAATCAACAATCACCTCATGAGTCACCTGGAGCAGAACCAGCTACTCAACATCTCCTTATCTGGCTTACACAGCAATCACAGCTACGAAACCGTCCTGATAGCAGCGACTGATGTCATCCAAACCCTCCTCAAGCAAGGAGAAGCGGCAGCTTTGATCCTCCTTGACTGCTCAGCAGCCTTTGACACCATATCCCACCACACACTTATCGAAAGATTCCACCACATCGATATCCAAGGAGACATGCTCAGAAGGAACACCTCCTTCTTCACTGGAAGAACCCATAGAACCCATCTTTCACCTCTGAACCCAAGGAGATCACCTGCGGTATCCCCCAGGGCTCATCCTTCAGCCCCACACTCTTCAACACATATTTGACCCCGCTGGTCAACATCGTCAGATCCCGCAGTCTCAAAATAATTTCCTAAGCAGGCGACACCCAACTCATCCTCTCACTCACCGATGTCTCACCACCACCAGAACCAACTTCCAGAGATGTATGACAAACATCGCTGACTGGATGAAGAAAAAATGCCTGCAGCTAAACACAGACAAGACAGTAGTACCGATCTTTGGCAACAGCAGCAACACATGAAATGACTCCTGGTGGCCATCAGACCTAGAACCCGCACCCACTCCTTCCAACCACGCCAGAAACCTTGGAATTATCATCGACAACAACCTCACCATGAGATCACAGATCAACGCCGCCTCCTCTGCCTGCTTCCACACTGTGTGAATACTCAGAAGATGTTCAAGAAGCTACTTCGTCACACAAGATGCACCGTGATACAGGCCCTCATCACCAGCCGACTGGACTACGGCAACACCCTCCACGTAGGAATTGTCGTACACCTCCTACAGAGACTTCAAACCACACTGAATGCCGCAGCCAGACTCAACCTTTGCCTTTCCTGACTAACCCACATCACAGACCACCTCAGGCAACTCCGCTGGTTCCCTATACAGAAGAGATGACAATTCAAGCTGCAGACCCACGCACACAAGGCTCTATACAACCAAGGACCCATATACATTAACCACTGCCTGAACTTCCACCAACCATCGAGAAGACTACGCTATGCCTCCCTTTCACCTACCCATACTCCCCGCATCTACTGAAGCAGAAGTGGAGGTGATTTTCTACCTTGACCCATATTGCCTGGTCTGGCGATCAGCTTCTAAACATGGACAAAGCGGCTTGTCCAGGGAAGGCCAAGATACACCTGGGGACGGGCGCCTCTGAATATTGCTACAGCACATGCCTCTTTAAGCTGGTGGTTAGCGGAGGAAGGGTGAGTGGCAGTATGACCGCATCTAAGCCTCCTCTGGGGCCACCCTTGGCCAATAGCATGAATATCAAGGCCTGTTTAATCAACTGTAGATCGTTACCCAAACACGCAGAGGACATTTGGCTCTCCCTGGGGTCAAACTCCTGGATCTTATTATTTCTAACAGAAACCTGGCTGAGGGAGGGCACTGACCCTGACCTGATGCTGGCGATACCCGACGGCTTTCGGATTACTTGTGCCAATCGGTGGGTGGCAACAAGATAGGAGGGAGTGTGGCAGTTATCCTGAAGGATGGTTTGGAGAGATCCATTAGGAGAATGGAGCACATTGGGTACATTGAGGCTCTGACCGGTGTCAGAATCCTACCCTCCTACTCGGTGGCCAGGATGTTGGTATATAGACCTCTAGACAGCCCATCCTGCCACCTGTTGAAGCTTTGCGACATTGTCGCTCAACTATCTCTGCAGTACGCCAATCAAACTGTGCTAGACTACTTCAACGTCCATGTGGATGATGAAATATTTTCCCAGGCCTCCTTGCTGGTAAAAACTGTAGAGGGTTTAAATCTCATGCAATGGGTGACCGCCCCTACTCACATGGCGGCCTATATGCTTGACCACATTTTTCCAACAATCCTAACCTTAAAGTGGAGGCACTGGTACACCTCACTTGGACAGACCATTTCTGGCTTGAGTCCAATTGGTCTAACTCCTGGCCGATTTCTGACAGAAGGAGAAACTAGAGGAGGGTCACCCCAGAAGCTATGGGACCGGCCCTCCAAGATTCTCTCCCCCAGCTGACGGGTGATCCCAACAGTATTCGCTCCTTGCCCAAACAATTCCAGGAACTATGGGACCTCATTAACACAGACATACCAGATATTTGTTTCCTCACGGAAACCTGGCTAAAGCCTCACACAGTCCCTGCCATTATGCTAGGAATACCTGCTGAATATAAGATCCTTCACTTAGACCGTCCTATTAAAGCAGGCGGGGGTGTTGCTATCGTATTTAAAAAAAGCCTGAAAGTCTCGGGACTTGATCAAAGATATAGCACTCATATGGAAATAATGATCTTCAAGATCTCTTCCTCCTCTAAAATGCATTGGAAGGGAGCATTAGTCTATCGACCCCCTGGCCCGTGCACAAGTTTCTCACTTACCCTTATGGAGCTTTTAGCTCCATATTTTAAAGCCAAGGAAGATTTTGTTCTCCTTGGAGATTTTAATATACACACTGATTTACCTAATCATTCAGATACCACAGCCCTGTTTGCTGATCTCTCAATGCTAGGACTTATAATCCAGAATAGTGGTCCAACGCATTCGGGTGGACACACACTTGATTTAATTTTAACTAATTGTTCTAAAATAAAATGTCGTCCCCCGACCCCCATCAATTGGTCTGATCATTATGTATTGGAATTCACTCTACTAGGTTTTCAATTGCCTCACTATAAACCACCTCCTGTTGTATGGAGAAGAAAGTGGCATAATATCACCTCTGAAGGACTCCAGAAGGTATGGATTGAACCTACTTTCTCAGAGAATGATGACATTGAAACAGGTCTGATTAAATTTAATAAAGCGCTCCTGGAGGCAGTGGATTTATTAGCACCTTTGAAACTGTCTAAACAACATTCTAAATCAAAGCAGGAAGTATGGTATACGGAAGATCTGAGAGTAGAAAAGCAGCAATGTAGGACATTGGAGAAAGTATGGAGGAAAGCACATACACCATGTAGTAAAAAGCTTTATTTGGAGGCCCTATCCAAGTACCATAAAAACATAAAACTAGCCAGGAAAAACAGTCTGGCGCTACAAATAACGGAAGCAGGTAATTCTACTAGAGAACTTTACAAAATCCTCAAACTATTTGTCAAACCTACTACCTGTGAAAGCCCTGATGACTTTACTCAAACCATATGCGATGATATATCCGCATTTTTTGAGAGCAAGATTGCACTAATCTATGAGAAAATCACCATCAAACATCAAGAGTAGTAGAGCGGATCTTCCCCTTCCCCGGAATTCAAAGAGTGAAAGCTGTTGTCTTACTACGATTCCGGAAATTAGTTTGTCTGAAGTCACTGTTCTGTACAATCAAATTAAATCAGGATCACCCACAGACCTCCTGCCTGCAAAAATGATGGCCCCTCTGGGTAGCTTGCTGGCCCCGAGTTTTTAAACTTTGATTAACCTTTCCCTTAAGGAAGGGCTGGTGCCTGCTGGGCAAGATGGCCGCTAGTGCATTGTAGGGAGTAGTCGCATTTTACTCCCTCTCCTGTCCCGGGCTTAGAGCAGGATTTCAGTAACGAAAGAGATGTTGTGAAGCCATGTGGCTATGTGGCTAATACACTGGGCAGTTCTGAGGCTCTGGAGAACGGCACAGATTAAATGCTGGAGAGGCGATTGCAGCGGGGAGAAGAGAAGAATGTCGTCGTGTTCAAAGGAGGTCAGCGGGCTGGAGGCTATTCCGAAAGTCCCGCTACCAGGCAGGAAAACTACTCCAGCATTAAGCGCAACTCAGAAGGTGCAGCAACAGAAGATTGAAAGAGAGAAGAAGGCAGAACTGAAGGCACAGGCTGGAGCGACACGAAGTGAACCACTGCAAGGAGAAGCATTAAACTCAGCAGTTGGTAGAGAGAGCAACAAAAATGTCGGCTTATCGAGCAAAGACAAGGACAAGGACACGGCGCTGAGACAGCCTACCTTGTCAGAAGCGTTTGCTAAGAGATCCATGACGGCTCTGTCTGCCGGACCTGCTAAGGGCACCGGAGCGGGCTCTGCTGACATCACCTAGGAGCAGCGGCTGATAGGAGTAACGGGTGAAGTCGGCGGCAGCAGGAAGAGTTCTGCCGGAGGCGTTGTAGAGCAGACTGTAGAGCAGACTGCGGAGCGGACCGGCGGACCTCCGGGGAGCAGTGGTGTGTGCTCCGCTGGGAGCAGCACGGAGCAGGTCATCCTCGTGGAGAGTAACATCAGGGTTGCCAAGCAACCAGGGAGGCTCGCAGGAGAGAGCACGCCCAGCGCGGAGCAGAGCGGAGTGACGAGGAACACGGCTACGGTTGAGAATCGAGCAGCTGAGGCGGCTCCTGCTACAGTACCTTGCATGGGGGAGAAGAAACCCGAAGGAGTGAAAGAAAATGGAGGGCCAACGCAAAGGGAGTCTAGGACCACCACCATAATAAGCGGCAGAGTTGACGCGGAGGTGGAAGGGACGAATAATGCTCTAATGATGGATGCCTTGTTACAGGTAGAGGCAGAGATCAGTAATAATTTGAGGATGAAACCGGACGCGAATTGGGGAAGTCTGGCGAGCCTAGACTCACAGATGGAACGTGAAGGGGACAAATTCTTCTCAGTTAATGAGGGGACAGGCTCATCCAGCGAGGGAGAAGAGCTGGAGACATCGGATTTATCAGCGGAGGAGGAGGAAGAAAGCACCGATTCTGGGGCAATAAATGCGCAGAGGAAGAAAAAGTCAGCTGCGAAATGTCGTTCCCTTGCAAGAACAAACAAAAAACTTCTATGGGATTATTCTGCCACAGCAGGTACTTTTGAAGAGGGTATGCAAGGGGCACATGGGAAGGATTTTGCAAGTGAGGAGGATGGGATGGGGAATCATGCTACATTGGATTTATTAGTCAATATGCTAAAGCAAATACAGGGAGAGGCAAGGGCAGAAAGCCGCAGAGCTAGGCATGATACAAAAAATATACAAGCCTCCATAAGGAAGATGAACAAGAAGTATGAGGAAGTGGAGGGGAGAGTGGAGTTGGTAGAGGAAAGGACGGGAAGATTGGAGGATGAAGTAACAGACTGGCAAAAATTTAAGATGGAACAGACAAAGATTGTGGAAGATCTGCAATGGAAAGTAGAGGACTTTGAGAACCGTCAGAGACGGAATAACGTGAGGCTTTTGGGGCTCGAGGAAGGGGTAGAAGGGCAGGATGCAAGGGGATACGTGATTAGGCTACTAAGGGGCGCCTTCCCAGAAGCTAAGTGGCAAGGGGAAGAGGAGGTACAAAGGGCCCACAGGTTCCCACTGACAATTAAAAGAAGGCAAGGAGGGAATCAGGATACCCTGCCCAGGGCGATGCTTGTGTTTTTTGGCAACTTTTTGACAAGGCAGGAGGTGATGGAAAAAGCCAGGCCGGACTCTAAGAGAACAGTTGAGGGGGTTACTTTTTTTGCAAGGCCTGACTTTTGTCATGTTACTGTAGAGAGGCGCTGGCGCCTAAGACAATTAATTGCCCCTTTTCAGCAACAAGGTGCAGAAGCATATTTGATGTTCTCGGCGAAACTTAAGATTATCAACGGTGGCCGCACGAGGATGTTTTTCTCTGAGGTAAAAGTAGGGGAGTACCTCGAAGAGCTAACGTAGCAACGGAGGGGGAAGTAAGGAAGATTAGAAATGCTGTAGGACAAGAGTAGCCACGAGGAACTGGATAAGGATCTTGGTTTATGGACTATGTACTATGGACAACTGGGAGGGAGGGGGAGGGCGACACTACAATGCAAGCAGCCACACATAGGTCAGGATTGATCTATTTGCCTGTGTAAGGGGGGAGGGGTAGTTGTGGGTGGAAGGGGGTGGGAGGAGGGGGGAGGGGAAGGACTTGGTAATGCGGGAAAAACAGCACAAAAGGACAAATTGGAAGGAGATGTTGAAGCTTCTAACATATGCAACAGAACGGAATAAGTGGGCAAAGTGTATGGGAAAAACCTACAACGGAATATGGCGTTAAGGGTGGCGACAGTGAATATATGTGGATTAAATGATGGAGGAAAAAGGCAGAAGGCGGCATCCCTGTTTAGATTGCTAAGATTAGATGTGATTTGTCTACAGGAGACGCATATTATGGGAAAGGAAACATTTTGACTGGAACAGATGGGATACGAGCTATTGGCTAATACAAGAACAAAAGGAGTGGCTATATTAGCGAAGAAAGGGGTTATTAAACTCAGAAGAAAAAAGGAGGACCCTGAGGGGAGATGGACTATAGTGGAGGTGGAAACCAATGTTGGCAATTTAACAATTGTATCTGTATATGGCCCAAATGATGATAACCCTTAAATGTTTGAATGGCTAGATCAGGAACTTGCACTCTGGATAGAACCGATAATTTTCTGCGGCGATTTCAATATTAATGGACTGTACGGGCTGGGGAAAATAGGAGGGGGGAGATATGATGGGCGGAAAAGGAAAATGCGTAATGCAGTAAATAATTTGATGCAGAATAATGCTCTGTCAGATGTATGGGCTAAATATAATCCATTTGGGTCAGGGAGCACTTTTTACTCAGCACCACACAGAACGGTTGCTAGGCTAGATTATGTTCTAGTGTCTAACGATAAACTAAACGGGACCCAGATAGAACGGTTGCCTAGACTGATCTCAGATCACAATATATTGGTACTGACCCTGCCGAGGGTGAATAGAGAGAGGCCCAATCCCTATATCTGGTCATTTGAGAGAAGATTGCTGAAAGAAGAAGGGTATATCAACAGGATGAAAGAATGGATTATACAGTTTTGGGAAATTAATAGAAGCTCTGCTCCAGCTAACACGGTTTGGGACACATTTAAGGCTGAGATAAGGGGGGAAACCCTGAGCTATACTTTAAAGAGGAGCAAGAGGGAGAGAACAAGGCTGGATAGTTGGATAAAAGAAATGAACAGATTAGAAGAGCAACTGAATATGGCAGTGGCAAAACAAAATGCAATAGACATAGAGGGGCTATTATTGGAGATTGAAGTTAAGAAAGCAGAGGCAGGGGAAGCTTTGGTGGAGAAGGCAGCAGGGAATTATCTTGCTAAGAAGGAAAAGTGCTATGAGTATAACGAGAGGGTAGGACACCTACTGGCTATCAGAATTAGACAAAATCTGGCAGCAGGCGAAATTAAAGAAATCAGAAATAGTGCAGGGGAAATCGTCAATAAAACAGAAGAGGTTCAGGAGGTATTCGGGGAGTTCTACGAGAAACTGTATGACCATAATGTGGAGGATATAGGAGTAGAGAGTAGGGATTACTTGGCAGGGATATCACATGAGAAATTGGACAGTGTAGGAAGAGACAAACTAGATCTACCTTTATCACTTCAGGAGGTTAAAATGGCAGTGACCAATCTACCAGGGGGGAAGGCTACAGGGCCAGACAAAATTCCAGCTGTGTTCTATAAAACGTTTTGGGATAGGCTTGGGAAGGATATGTTGGAGACCTTTAGACAGGCCCAGTTACATAGATTACCACCACAGTCCTGGGGTGGAGCAAATATTATTGTGATTTTGAAAAAAGACAAACCCCCATTAGATCCAGGGTCATACAGACCTATTACTCTCCTGAACGCGGATGCTAAAATATATAGTAAAGCATTAGCATAAAGACTGAGTAGAGTTATTGAGGGGCTAGTTAGTAAGACACAGCATGGCTTTATCCCTGGGAAAGGGACTACCCAGCACACTAGACAGCTCATTACTATAATGGATGCTGCTGAGGTAGCAGGAGACCCTGTCGCGGCCATATTCCTCGATGCTGAGAAGGCATTCGACAGGGTCTCCCGGGAGTTCTCGTGGAACGTTATGGAGTGGTTCGGCATAGGTAAAGGATATATTAGTGCCATACAGGTATTATATGAGCAGCCGACGGCTAGGGTGAAAATAAATAAGACCTTCACTAAACTGGTGCGGATAAGACGTGGAACTGGGCAGGGTTGCCTGGTATCACCCCTACTCTTTGCCTTATATTTAGATCCACTGCTCAGGAGGTTAAATGGTAACAATAATATCTTGCCGGTTACGCTGCAAGATACAGAATACAAATTATTTGCCTATGCAGACGGCGTGGCATTGATAACTATGGAACCAGGGAGGGCTACTGAGGTACCGGGTTTTTCAGAACCGGTAGTTAACCGGTAACCCAGCGGTGTCAGGGAACACCCGAAGGCCTCGAGTCCTTTCCTCATTCAGACCACAGAAACTCAGAGTCTTCTAGGTGAAGTCAAAGATCGATTTTATTGGCTGCAACCAAGGTAACAAGCGTCCTAGAAGTACAACACACGGGAAGTAGGTTCTCAGGAGACTGCCGCAATTCACAAAGTCAGGCTTCTCTTTTTATACGTAATATTGTGCTTTAGGCAAACATTCTGTACATTTTACTACACCATAGAAATACTTCAATCACAAAGAAAAAGCAGAGTCATGATGACAAGGCCATAGTTCGGTTTGTTCATCCCATAATAAATTACCAGGCGAGGCCCAACATTCTCATCAGATATCGGTGGACCCCTAATAAAAATGGTCACCTCCCTATCATAAAGCAAGTAAGAGAAAAGAGCAGAGACAGGTGTGAGCAAGATTTGGCAGGGTGTGTGTGTGATGAGAAGTTTTATGGTAGGCCGGGCCTCGATGCTATCTTGTTCGGCCACTGGGAGAGGAACTGACCAAACGGCCTGGGGCAATGGTTCCAACTTGCCCAGGTCAGGGGAAAGTCAATCAAGGTGTACGTGTCTTTAGGAATCGAATTCGGCTTGATTCAGTTTGCCTGTGTGAGGGCAACTCATAAAATGGCTGCCGTACCTAAAATGGAAGCCAAGGGTTCAAGACGTAAATGACGATTTCGAGGTGAAATCGTTACTCGAATGCGACGAGACTGCTTGTACATAATGTACTTGTCATTCTCGGTCTTTTGACACTAAATTCGTCCTGTTATGATGAAGTATAATTCTCGAGTCCAGAATTACACGGGTCCAGACATTTTCAGAACCACAAACCCTCCTTTTGCCCTTACATAGGCAATTTAACCTAATCTCATGCTAATCTGAGTCCAGGTCTAAATTCCTAAAGTCATTGAGATGTTGCTGTAACATCATTCTAGTACTTAGCTCGTCTCTTGATACAGGTTTCCTTACACATGATGTAACACAGAGGTCACATATTGCAGGAGCACACTGTACGCACAGACAGAACAGGAAAAGAATGGCTAAGACCATCCCAATGACCATCAGAATTTTCCATCCCCAGCCGGATATCAGTTCCCAGAACCAACCCATTAACGACCAATCTCCTTTATCCACGTGAATAGACTCGGAAATCTTATGTAGTTTGGAGATGGCCTGGTACACTGTTGGAGCGTTATCTGGAATGAAAACACAGCAACTTGATTGGATCAATCTACATACCCCACCTCGGTCTGCAAGTATGACATCTAAAGCGACCCTGTTCTGAAGGGTCATAAGACGATCCGACTGGAGCTCAGCAGTCAAGTTACTAAGGGCACCAGCAGTTTCAATCACGGTGGACTCAACCACCCTTGTTAATTGTCTTATGTTCCTGCTGTTAGCCATGGATCCCCAGAACGGCAGAAAACCCTTTGCAAAGTCCCCAAACTCTTGACTTGCAGTGTCTTCTTTACTCAAGACACCTCTAACTATCCTTGTCTTGTGGTAATCTGCCGCTGCTGTGTAGGTGGGAGGGAACAGGAACGAAACAAAACATGAGCCCGAGAAGTCAGGGGGCAACCATGTATAGGCTCTATCGTGGCAGATGAAATAGGTACCCTTAGCTGCTAAAAACGCAGGGGAAGTCTGAGACCCAAAAACATATGTTTCTGTACAGATACTTTTTCCTAACTGAGCTCTGGGATTCTTGCCAGTACCTTGCAGACATAGGTGACCCTGATGGGGTACAATCCAGATCGGGGATGATCTCTTAGCTTGCTGTTTCTCACTCAGAGTAGCTTCATATCCAGTCAAGTTCCAATTTATATATGCCAATATCTCATCATCCGGGGTATTTTCATAAGAGATTTCTCCCTTAATCATGTCGACTATACCCTTAACCAAAGCACTATTCTTGGGATTGTCTTTTACAGAACGTAGGGAGTGGACTTCACGTGCGTATATGAACATTGTTCTGTATGCCCACACAGAACCATTATGGCTGAAAGGCAGAACCAGATAAGGGATACCTTTATCTGTTGTGTGAGGCATAAGGCCACATACCCAACAGTTAGTCGAGTTCAATACTAGTTGGTGTTGGTGCAACAGCTGAACAAAGGAGTTATTAATAAACTCTAACCTTCTATTGGATTCGTGGTCAGGAAGAGGGTGGAAAGAATGAGAGGAAACAGTAGGAGGAGGTATGGGCGATGCAGTGGGTGCAAATGTTACACGAAAAGAGAATAAAACATAACTTATTAAAAATATCATCACACTAAATAGAATAAAAATGCACAATATTATAAAACTTTTCTTCGTCATCACTTTACACAATTTGGGCTTAAAGTTCGTTGGTTTGGCAGGTCTCTCCATCTCGGAAAACTCCATCCTCTCTAAAGTGCTGCCCGTGGTGGGAGGTTGATTCTGCTAAGGGATGCTTCTGTCAGTCTAGGGCAACTCCCTTGGACCAACCAGAACTACCGACCTAACGTCGTCAGCTGTACCCCAAAGACTTTAAGCAACCGCGGCCCTAGCAGCAGAACCCGGATGGCGGTTCGAAAAACAAAAATAAGCAAGTTTCTCAGATGGAAGAGCTGCACTTTCAAAAATAGTAATGGGGGAAAGAAAAATCACTTTTATTAGTTCGTATTTTTCGATCTCAAATTGTATCGTTGTTTTCCATGTATTGTCTGGTCCTGAAACAGGGGTTCAGGTTCCAAAGTGTTCAATCGCTTCGATGGTGGCACAGCCTCTTGCAAAATGTTCTCACTTCCACATTCAGAGTTAGTTCCTTTTACTCGTGCATCACTGAAAGGCAGGAAGCGTAGCACGGTGTCTGTCTCTGAGTCGCCGACACCCTCCTGGACCCACTGGTCATACGGCAGAGGAAGAGGGATCCTTTTACAGTGGACCCCGTGGATCCAGTTCTTCTTCCCCTCCACTCGAACCGCCAATCTTGTGGAGAGAAGGACGAGGTGCGGTCCGGTCCACCTGGGCTGGTCGTTCTTTGTTCTCTGGAAATTTCTGACCAACACCCAGGATCCGGGGTCAATCGCGTGTCCCGGAGTTTCGGAGACCGGAGGCAGGGTGTCGTGGACCTGTTGATGCAAAACACGCAATTTAGCTGTCAATTCATACAGGTAATCAAGCAAAACAAGGTGCTCTATCTCGCTGAATTTCGTGGGTCTAGGCACTCCCCATATGTTGGCCGGGCGGCCAAAGACTATTTCGTAGGGGCTAAGTTTCACTCGCGAATGCACAGTCATTCTGGTGGATAGGAGTGCTAAGGGTAGAGCGTTAGGCCATTTAAGACCTGTGCTCGCTTTGATTTTGGCTAGTTTTAATTTAAGCGTGCCATTGTAACATTCTACTAATCCAGCTGATCGGTGGTGATTTGCAGCATGGACCTTTTGTCAGATGCCGAGCCCTTCGCATACATTCTTCATCACACGACCCACAAATTCACTTCCGTTATCACTCCAGACCATTCTAGGCATTCCGAATCTAGGGAAGAACTCTTTCACAAGGGCTTTCGCTGTGGACAAGGCAGTATTGTCTTTTAGGGGATATGCTTCTACCCATCTTGAGAAAGCACAAACAACAAGCACGTATTTTAAGTTGTTGTGTAAAAGCACACAATTTGTGAATAGGGACAAGAAGGGCACATACAAGGTTTCAAAGGAAAATGGCTTTATTGCCAATAAGCTGCAGCTGAGACAATTTGCAGGACTGCAAAGAGATCTAATTTTACAGAAGGGAAATCAGTCCTTTTATACAATTTTGAGTGAGCACATGTTAATAATTTACCTTAACACCATGGCGTGATTATACAATTTCCAGAGCGAGCACATGTTAATAATTGACCTTAATACCATGGCGTGAGCATTTCAGAACTCTTCACAAATATTCCACGTGTACATTTACTTTTTGCATGACGCACATGATTTGTCTATTATTTAGCCAACCTCTTACGCCACTGCCTCCTGACCTACAGTCTAAATCTGTTATCTTGTTTTTGTCAAACATGCACTATCTGATCTGGTCAGCAGATCCTCGTTGTTTTCTGCTTTATCTGTTCAATGTCCACACACGGTATTTATTCTGAGCAAACAGTTTACACGAGCAGGAGCAGAGCAGTATGACATGTTCCTAGGTCAGCAAGTCCACATTCAAGAAGTGGACCCGCTGAACTGGCTTTTGCAAATAGCTGAAGGTTAATGAACAATCTCTACAACGTGGAGTTACAGCAGAAGGAACACATACTTTGTCATTTGCAATCCATCTGGTCAAAGCTGAATTTCAGACAATTTAGTTTAACCCTATGTGTATTCTGAAGCTGTCTTGTAGTGTGTGGGCCCATATTACATCTGTGGGCCCATATTATTTGCAAGCAGGTGAAACACAGAAATTAATGAAAAACTACGGTTCATATTAAATGTATTCCTTCCTCAAAGGGCTAATTAATTTTTCATCTTTCTCAAACGACCCTTTGAACCTTAGTTTAAAATAATTTCATCTTAATACATATCAGTATTCAATGTATATATGATGCATAGTTATCATTGTCAGAAATGTCTATATGCATCAATTCAGTAGTTACTGTTTGCATCAGTATTTTATCATTCACCTTTGATATTGGTACTGGACATTTGGTCAGTTGTCCCAATAGTTGGCAGCACATAGGCAGGCAATTAATACATAGACAACAGCCTATTATTAATAGGAATATTGTTATCAGCACCATTCCTATCTTCCAACCCCATGCACTCAACCAACTCCAAAGTGAACCTTCTATATCCCATGTACCAGACTCCTGATGTGCTTCTACACCTATATGATGTCATCTTTTTATTGCTTCCCTGACAGTAACAGAGGAGTCCGGGACATAGGTGCAGCAGGATGCCCCTATAATCGCACAGACTCCTCCCCTTTCTGCTAGCATCATGTCAAGAATCATTCTATTTTGTAACGAAACTAATCTCACAGCTTGAAGCTCTACTGTAATATTTTCTAGTATACTCGTTGTTTCATTTATTGTTGCTTCTAGTAGCCTGGACAATCTACGTATATCCCTGGAATTTATAGCTGGGCCTATCCATGGTATTACTCCTTTAAATATATCACCTACTATTTCTGCTGCTGTATCTCTTTGATCCACACTTCTCCTGCCTCGCCGTCGTGTGTGTCTTTGCATGTTCTTTCGTACTTCTTTTGTTTCTTTTATCGCTATAGCAGGTAGTACAAAACCCAGGTGACAACATCCACCCCAATTTGTTGGAAGCCATGTATAAGCCCTCTCTCCACAAATAAAATAAATTGAGTCCCCTACGTAAAGCGGAATGCTATTATTTCCTGTTGTCATGGCGAATGTCATGTTACAGTTTGAACTATTGCCCACCTGATAAGTCCCATTACTTCTAATACAAATACTCCCTATTGCGTTGTGTTTTCTTAATTTTAACTTCAAAAATGGTATATTTTCGTTTGCCTCTTTTGATAGCCCTGCTATCCCAGTGCTTGTATTCTGAGTTGGAAAGAGTGGGGTAAAGATGTCAGACAGGGGAAACGTTGCATTCTGTTCTATTACCTCCGTGCAATTTCCCAGTGTCAGAATATCTGCCATATATTTGTTATATAAGACTCCTGCAGGTGGAGCCGTAGTTGCCCCTGCACCACCAGAAGTGCTTTTCTTTAAGTTCTGTAAAACAGCTATTATCTCTATTTTTACTATCGTTACGTAAATAGCATAACAGGATGCTGCAAAGGGCAATGGAACTTGAATCAGGGGCAAACTTTGATCTACAGAAGCTGGGAATTGCAAACATATGCAGCAATTTCCCCTTGTTAATATCTTATTGGTGTGATGCAACAAAGTCACAAAGGAGTTATGGTGCATGTCTTCTCTGTGGGCTATTTCTTCAGGTGACAAAGTGTAAGCAGGTATGCTAGCAGGTGGTGTTGGTGTTGGGACCAGCTGTTCTATGGGATAGAACACATCCAATAGGTACACAGTAATTAATGCTAGCAATAACAGGCAGAATATTACCCCAGGTATGCACAGTTTGGACTTGTACCATTTTTTCTCCATTTTTAGAGCTGTATATTTGCTATCCATAGCTATCTTATTTTTATAGCCTTTTTTTTTTATTAGATGTAGAGTTATTAATGAAACTATGCTGTGAATTACCACTGTGAATCTTTACTATAATATAGGCTAAACATATTAAAAGCATAAACACATATAAGGTGAGGCTGTAGTACACAATATATTGCGAACAGTTATTCGTTAATATTTCAGATGGCCTTTGAGAGTGTCTTGGTACTTCCCGCCTCCCAAAGATATGCATGCAATTCATGTAATGCACGACCCTTTTGTCATGTATATCAATTGGTAGTGCAGCCACACTTAATTTCATAGGAGTGTCCACTATACCTCACCCCAAAGGTAACTTTCTAAAGCTAGCTGTCTTGACGACCTGGAAAAAGTTATTTGCTGGTTGCTGCAGCAGCACGGGTGCTCGCAGTGACAGGAGGACTCGCAAATACCTCCTGGATCAGTTCATCTACTATTTACTGCAGTGGCATGGGCACTTTGCAGTGACAGGAGGACTCGCAAATACCTCCTGGATCAGTTCATCTACTCAATGCTGGACTGGCACACTTTTTGCTTTTCGACTTTCTTTCTAGACTAATGACTTGGTGTACCTTTTCTTTGTTACGCAAAAAGAGCTATTACCCCTGGTGGTAGTGTGTGATATATATCCTTTTTAGTCTGAAAGTACTCTACTCAAAGCTTCTTGCAATGCTATTCTATTTAAATCTCGCATTAATTGATATTCTAGCTGATCAAACACTTCCTGAAGGTAAATGAGTGCGTCTTCACTGTTTTCTTCACTGCTATTCTCAAAGTCAAAAAGTGTTGTCAAAATATCTGTTAGGATGATATCTAGTAGTAGTACTTCATCTACTTCCTGTAGAAGATCAGGTACCGGAATCACTGACATTTCATCTCCTTCTTTTTTGTAGATCTCAAAATGTACCTTTTTTCCTCTTTGACTGGTTCTGGTGTTGGCGTGTGTTGCTGACCTGTGTCTTGACTGGATGCCGTCTCAGGGGGTGCCCTCTTTATATGACTGGCGTGGATCCAGGATTTGTAGTTGGGGCACTTTACTGCAGTCTTTGTGGCGAGCAGGACTTGCTGTGGACCCTTCCAGCGAGCTTGTAGACAGTTGGACCTCTGGAATGATTTGATGAGGATCCAATCTCCGGGTTTGAACTTGTGCCCCTCGACTTGCAGTGGCTCTGGAAGGGCCCCCTTCACGTGCTGGTTGATAGAAGCAAGAGTACGTGTAAGTGACATGCAGTAATCATTCAACAATTCATTAGTCATCATAGGCAGAGCATTTTTGTCTGGAACTCCCCAAGCTACCATTGGCAACCCAGTTACTATTTCATGTGCACTGAGTTTTGTCTTGGCATCCGGTGTGCTCCGCATGCTCATTAGGGCAATTGGTAAGGCATCCATCCAGGTCAATTTTGTGTCAGCACATACTTTTGCCATTTTGTTCTTTAAGACGCCATTTTTCCTTTCTACTGCACCAGCAGCCTCTGGATGATAGGCACAGTGCAGTTTTTGCTGAATTCCCAGAGCCTTGCATGTCAATTTTATTATTGCATTACAGAAGTGGCTGCCATTGTCTGAAAATATTATCTTTGGGACCCCAAAGCGTGGGATCAACTCCTTTATCAGGCACTTGGCTGTGGAGATGGCATCGTTATGTTTCACTGGATATGCCTCTATCCATTTTGAGTACATACACACTACCACCAGGATATACCTATACTTATTTGTAGGTGGCATCTCCACATAGTCAATTTGCAGGGCTTCGAATGGCATTGTTGGTTTTTCAAAGTGGCCTTTAGGTACTGGAGCAGTCTTACCCACATTGTACTGTGCACATACCATACATGTTTGACATATTTCCTGTGCTACTTTTCTTATGTTCTTGTTCACCCAGAATTTGTCCATGCAATTTACTATGCCATCCCTGCATATGTGGGCCGGGCCATGCATGGCCAGACACATTGAGTAGACCATTCTATCTGGTAACATGTATTTCTCCTTGGTCTCATTCATCCAGCATCCTTGAACAAAAGACCCATTCTTTGACCAACTTATCTGTTCTTCTTCTGTTGCTCCTTGTTGCATTAGTCTTATACCTTCAGTTGTTAGATCTAGTGACTTCACTTCTTGTGGTAATTCTTGAGCTGTTAATACTAATGCTGAATGACTTTGTGCTGTCTGTTTTGCTGTCATATCAGCAAATGCATTTCCCTGGCCTACTTTGTCTGTCACCTTTTTGTGAGCACTGCATTTAACTATGGTCAATTTCTTTGGAAGTGCCAAGGAGTTAAGTAATTTGGTGATAAGCACTCCGTGCTGTATCTTTGTGCCTTGTGAGGTAATAAAACCTCTTTCCTTCCAGAGTCTTCCAAAGGAATGTGCCACATTAAAGGCATATTGACTGTCTGTGAATATGTTAACACATCTTCCTACAGATAATTCACAGGCTCGTGTGAGTGCCACAAGCTCTGCTGCTTGTGCGGACAACTCGGGTATTTTACAGGACTCAACTACAGTTTCATTTGTTACAACTGCATAAGCTGCTGATGTATTGCCATCCTCTGTTCTAAGACAGGACCCATCCACCCACAATTCTCCTTCAGCATCTGCATAGGGTGTATCAGTCATATCTATTCTACCCCGTGTTTGTTCCTCAGTTAACAAAATACAATCATGGTCTGAGTCCACTAGGTCATCAGTGGGAACGGGTAAAAGAGTGGCGGGGTTCAGAACATTACACTTGTGAAGAGTTACATGTGCTGCAAACAAACAGATCTCATACTGCGTGAGCCTGGCATTTGTAAGGTGTTGAGTACATGTCTTATTCAGTATCAGCTCCACAGCATGTGGAACATACACATCAACTTCATGTCCCATGATGATGCTCTCTGCACGTTGTAGTGATAGAGCAGTTGCTGCAACCGCTCGTATACAGGAAGGTAAAGCCTTGGCTACAGTATCCAAGGTGGCAGAGAAATACGCGCATGGTCTTTTGTGGTCACCAAACTTCTGGCAGAGAACCCCAAGAGAACTCCCGTCAGACTCATGAACAAAGAGTTGGAAAGACTTAGAATAGTCTGGTAGGCCTAAAGCAGGAGCAGAGCAGAGAGCTTGCCGAATGGCAAGGAAGCTTTGTTCATGTTCTGGCAACCACTGAAAGGGTTCGGGCGTGTCCTCGTGGGTCAGGGCCAATAAAGGTTTTGAAAGCAAGGAAAAGTTAGCAATCCAATGTCGACAATAGCTGGCCATGCCTAGAAAGGCTCGCACCTGTTTTTGGGTGCGTGGCACTGGTGTCTGTAGAATCAATTTAATGCGCTTGTCATCCAATCTTCTCTTCCCTTTCGACAGGATGTGTCCTAAATAGGATCCTTCCTGTTAAACAAATTGTAGTTTTTCTGGGGAAACTTTGTGACCACGTTCAGCTAGGAAATTCAACAAATTAATGGTGTCAGTTGTACATTGTGTCTCAGAGTTGCTGCCAATCAGCAGGTCATCTATGTACTGTATTAGCACAGAATCGGCTGATAAATTGAATGTATCTAGTTCTCTTTTCAAGGCCTGATTGTAAATGCTTGGGCTCTCTGTGAACCCCTGGGGAATTTTTCGGAAGCAAAATGTTCTGCCGGCGACAGAGAATGAAAACAGGTACATGCTACCCTCATCTACTGGAATTGAGAAGAAGGCATTCTTCAAATCGACCACTGAAAAATATGCCATTTCTGGTGACAATGTTGACAGTATTGATACTACATTTGGGACGACCGGGAACTGTGGCACCACAATCTTATTAATTTCTCTGAGATCAAGTATGAATCTGTAACTCTTTTCAGTAGTATTTCCATCCCCCTTTTTAAGGACCGGTAAAATAGGGCTGTTGCAAAGACTGCCTGTTATTTCTTTCACAATCCCTTCTTTGAGCAAGTCAGTTACTATATCCTGCAACCCCTTTAGACCTTCTGGAGCTATTCTGTACTGAGGTATCCTTGGTAATTTCACATTCTGTTTAATTGTAATAGTTACAGGTGTCATGTTCATTCTTCCTGTGTCATTTTTATGTTTAGCCCAAATTCGTGAATCAATTTGATCCATTACGTGTGCTGGTATATTTTTTATTCCTATGGACAGTAAACAGTTGTCTATTTCCTCTGTCATTGGCCCATCTACTTCCAAGAATACTCCATCTGCCCTACACTTAATTGTTGCATTCATCTTTTTAAGCAAGTCTAATCCCAACAAATTAAATGCAAATTTTTCTGATATTAGAAAGGAATGGGTGTCCTGTATTGGGCCTATACTGTATTTCAAGGGAGCAGAAATTGGGCTAGTTACAGGTATGTTGGTGAATCCCACTGACTTATGTATTTGTCCCGAGAGAGGAACATCTGGAAACTTTTTCTTTGTCAAGGAGGAATTGGTGGCCCCTGTATCTATTAATAATTCCACAGGTCTACCTTCAATCTTTCCCCTTACATATGGTCCAGTGGGATCTACAGGGACTACCATCCGCTGTATTAACTCTCTCGGGCCTCCCTATTGGTCATAATAGTCCCATTCCCCTTGGGGTCCTTCTTGATAAATTCCATCATAGGGGTGATGGACCTGCATTTTTGGTATTTCTGCAATATCAAAGAAGTTTGTGCTGGGGGATACTGTGTTGGGTCATGTTGTGAGTCACGTCCTTGTTGTTGGTGACCTGCTCTCCCCATGCTCCTTCCCCGGCCTCTTGATCTCCCCATGCCACCCCCTCTGTGAGACTGTTTGACAGGGTGTGGGCATTGAGCTCTCCAATGATCATGTTCCCCACAATTAAAGCATCCCTGCGTGTGTGTTTGCTCATTTGTGGTATTATGCTGTGCTGGGGGAGCAGAAAATGATATTTGTGGGCCCCCACGACCTCTACCTCTCCCCCTGCCTCTTTGTCCTCTGCCGTTATACTGGTTTGCCTGTTGAATCAAAACTTTTGTTTTTAACTCCTTCATTTTGTTATTTTTAAATTCCAAATCCTTTTTCCCTAGCATCTCGTAATACTGTGCTAATTGCAACATTTCTGTCAGTGGTTTGCATGACCAAGTAGGGTTGCATTCTAGAATCCCTTTCTTAATTGCAGGCCTTAAATTATTTACAAAGCAGGAGACAAGTGCACTTTGTGTTGCCTCTTTTTCACTGTCTAGTCCACTTGAGGCTGTGAACACCTTCTGTATTCCAGCGAAAAATGCAGACACTTTTTCTTCAGTATCCTGTATACATCCATTTAATTTTGACCAGTCAATCTGTTTTCTTGGTACCAGTACATTTATTTTAGCCATTATTTTGTCTGGTAATTCTTTAATTTCATCTGAAATATCCTCTCTTTGTTTTCTTTTTGCTTCAGTTATTGTTTCCCATTTTATCTTTAAGCCTTCATCATCCTCTCTCCTTATTTTTCCCCAAATGTCTGGTGGCAATATTATAGAAAACATTTGTTCTATGTCATCCAGGGTGAGAGTACCAACTCTAAGCATAATTTCTGTCTGTCTATACCATTCTTCTCTGTCTTGTCTAATATCAGGAAACTGGAGTGTAAATCTATGTAATTCAACATTTGACCATGGTGTGTGAACTTTAATAGTTGGCTTCCCTTCCTGACTTCCTGGTACTTCTCTTAATGGCATGGTGTGAGTGGAAGAAAGAGTACTAGCTTCCTCCTCTTTACTCTTGTTAAGTTTTGTACATTTTTGTTCTAGTATCAGTAGTGTATCTATCCATTCAGCTAATATTTGGACAGCATCTAATATTTCTGGGCTTGTTGCCCCTACATCGTCCATTACTGCTGATATTGCGCTGTTATGAGCACGGGACAACCCGTCCGGTTGGGGGTAGCCTTTTTTCTCAGGCCAATATTTGTCCCAGTCTTTAAACCAGCTGTAACTTTTATTGTCTAACTTTTCCAAAGCGCTGCGTTGAAGTGCAGGCGTGAAATCAGTGGGGAAGCGGCTTTTTGCATTGCGCCATGTAGAAGTGCCATTTTTCATAACCTCCATCACCCATTCGTGTACCACTTTCTGTTCTTTTTCTGATATTTTTATCTGTAACCCTTGTCTACCTGAGTGAGAAACAGGCGTACCTTGAAGTTGTATCGGTATTGTCTTACTAGTTTGTGATGTAACTTGTGGTGTGTGTGTGTGTGGTGCTGATGAAGCTTGCGTAGTTTGCGGGCTGTATGGTGGTGGAGTTGTCAACAACCCTTCTATTACAGGGTCTTCGGAATCTTCCTGTTCTAAGGGAGCATTAGGTAGAGTTGGGTAAATATCTGGTATTGGCTTGTGAACTGTGAAACATTTGTCTATTTCCATCTCTTTTTCCCTACAACTTGTTACACATCTTTCTTGTTCCTTTTCTCTATCATGTGCCATAGCTTTTTCTTTTACTGTCATAGGCCCCCCTGCCCATCTATTGGCTGCATATGTTCTCCATGCATGAAATGCATCCCATTGTAATAAACGTACTTTCTTCCCTTTCTTTTCACGTTCCCTTAAACAATCTTCTAAATAAAGCATTTTAGCTCTATCAAAAGTGCCATATTCTGGCCATTGTAAATCAGGATTTTTCCTGGTATAGTGAGTCCATTGATCTAGATGAACAGCTGTAGGGTACCCTTTTTTCCTTGCCACGTACCATGCTGGGGTACCGCGAGGAGGTGAAGGTTGACTAACATCTAAGGCGGCCCTACGCCCTTTGGCGGTACTTAAAAATAGTTTACTAAACATTTTTTGAAAAACACAGTTGTATAACCTATTTTAACCATATGCATATAATTTTAGACGTCTTTCAAAGCGTAATTTGTAGGCATGCTCTGTGCGGAGGCAACCACCCACGGTCCCTCCCGAGGCAACCACTCTCGGTCCCTCCTCTGTCCTTGAGATCCTTATGATCTTTCACAGACTGGACAGTCCTCCTCAGGCACTTATGCTAAAGGTGCCCTCAGACCTCCCCTAGGGATCCCTAATGAATCCCAGTGTGTACCTTCATAAGTACCAGAAAAAACAACACTAAATGTATATCATTGAGTTCAGTGCACTATGCACTGCCTACCTGACCAGTAACACCGTTATATGCGTTGTATGCGTCCTTCTTGTTGAGGCAAACAATTCACCTGAAGGCTCGAAGGGAGCTGCTGGTGTCTGATGTCTCAGGCGTATCAATGGGAGCCTTCTCGTCTGGGTCTGGTAGGAAACGAAGTCCAATCAGCAGCTGCGCAGCATATTCCGAGACTGGAAGGCCCCCGATGAGTCCCGGGACCGCAGTACATTAACCCCTGCAGAGACCATCAGTCCCCCACGAGTCACGGCACCATCTGTAAAAGCACACAATTTGTGAATAGGGACAAGAAGGGCACATACAAGGTTTCAAAGGAAAATGGCTTTATTGCCAATAAGCTGCAGCTGAGACAATTTGCAGGACTGCAAAGAGATCTAATTTTACAGAAGGGAAATCAGTCCTTTTATACAGTTTTCAGAGTGAGCACATGTTAATAATTTACATTAACACCATGGCGTGATTATACAATTTCCAGAGCGAGCACATGTTAATAATTGACCTTAATACCATGGCGTGAGCATTTCAGAACTCTTCACAAATATTCCACGTGTACATTTACTTTTTGCATGACGCACATGATTTGTCTATTATTTAGCCAACCTCTTACACCACTGCCTCCTGACCTACAGTCTAAATCTGTTATCTTGTTTTTGTCAAACATGCACTATCTGATCTGGTCAGCAGATCCTCGTGTTTTCTGCTTTATCTGTTCAATGTCCACACACGGTATTTATTCTGAGCAAACAGTTTACATGAGCAGGAGCAGAGCAGTATGACATGTTCCTAGGTCAGCAAGTCCACATTCAAGAAGTGGACCCGCTGAACTGGCTTTTGCAAATAGCTGAAGGTTAATGAACAATCTCTACAACGTGGAGTTACAACAGAAGGAACACGTACTTAGTCATTTGCAATCCATCTGGTCAAAGCTGAATTTCAGACAATTTAGTTTAACCCTATGTGTATTCTGAACCTGTCTTGTAGTGTGTGGGCCCATATTACATCTGTGGGCCCATATTATTTGCAAGCAGGTGAAACACAGAAATTAATGAAAAACTACGGTTCATATTAAATGTATTCCTTCCTCAAAGGGCTAATTAATTTTTCATCTTTCTCAGTTGCACCTCTCCATGTGGATGAAATCTAGCTGCAAAACCTCAAACGGATACGTAGGAGGAGCAAAATGACCAGCTGGAGTTGGGGTTCCCCTACCAGGGTTGTGTTTCAGACACACCATGCAATTCTTGACCACATTCTCTGCACACTTGGGAATTCCTGAATTTTGCCATACTGGAGCCAACAACTTGCAAATCCCTTTCACGCTGATGTGAGCCATTCCATGAGCCATTGTAACTACTGCAAGCACGTACGCATCGGGTAACAACCATCTCTGATGCTCTGATAATTCAGTCCAACAACCATTTGCATCCATTCTACCCGTACTTTCTCTCCACGTGCTCAACTCTTTCTCTGTTGCCTCAGCTTGAATAGATTTCACACTCTCTATCGTGTCTTCACACATTCCAACATCACAAACCCATCTTGCTGGGCCTGCAACATACATTCGGCTCATCACATTCCTTCAATCAATCAATCAATCATGCCATTTGTATAGCGCACTACTCACCCGGGAGGGTCTCAAGGCGCTTGGGGGGAGGGGTATGCTACTGTTCGAACAGCCAGGTCTTGAGTTGTTTCCTGAAGGCGAGATGGTCCTGGGTCAGCCGAAGGTGGATGGGGAGGGAGTTCCAAGTCTTGGCAGCCAGGTAAGAGAAGGATCTTCCTCCAGCGGTGGCTCTTCGGATGCGTGGTACGGCTGCGAGGGCGAGGCTGGTGGACCGTAGCTGGCGGGTGGGCGTGTAGAAGGTCAGGCGGTCGTTGAGGTACTTGGGGCCCAGGTCGTGGAGAGACTTGTGTGCGTGGGTGAGGAGCCGGAACGTGATCCTCTTGTCGACGGGGAGCCAGTGCAGGTTCCTCAGGTGGCTGGAGATGTGGCTGTGTCGGGGGACATCCAGGATGAGTCGGGCGGAGGCGTTCTGGATGCGCTGGAGTCTTTTCTGTAGCTTGGCTGTGGTTCCGGCGTAGAGGGCGTTTCCGTAGTCCAGTCGGCTGGTGACGAGTGCCTGGGTGATAGTCTTCCTGGTCTCGGTCGGAATCCAGCGGAAGATCTTGCGAAGCATACGCAGGGTGTTGAAGCACGATGAGGAGACGGTGTTGACTTGTCTGGTCATCGAGAGGGAGGGGTCCAGGATGAAGCCCAGGTTGCGTGTGTGGTCGGTTGGCTTGGGTGCGGTGCCCAGGGCTGGGGGCCACCAGGCGGAGGGCGAAGATCCCAGGATGAGGACTTCCGTCTTGTCCGAGTTCAGTTTCAGGCGGCTGTCCTTCATCCACTCGGCGACGTCTTTCATCCCTTCGTGTAGGCAGGTTCTGGCGGTGTCGGGGTCTCTGGTGAGGGAGAGGATCAGCTGGGTGTCGTCTGCATAGGAGAAGATGTTGAGGTTGAGCTGGCGTGCGATGGCTGCGAGAGGTTTCATGTAGATGTTGAAGAGGGTGGGGCTGAGTGAAGATCCTTGCGGGAAGCCGCAGATGACTTCGGTGGCCTCGGAGCGAAACGGGGGGAGGCGGACTCTTTGTGTTCTTCCGGCGAGGAATGAGATGATCCACTCCAGTGCCTTCTCTTGGATACCGATGTTGCTGAGGCGCTGGACTAGGGTGCGGTGGCAGACCGTGTCGAACGCAGCGGAGAGGTCCAGGAGGATGAGGGCCACTGTTTCCCCCTTGTCGAGCATGGTCCGGATGTCGTCGGTGGCTGCGATGAGGGCGGTCTCGGTGCTGTGGTTGGCTCTGAAGCCGGACTGCGAGGGGTCGAGGGATCCGTTTGTCTCGAGGAAGGCGGTCAGCTGTCTGTTGACGATCTTCTCGATGACTTTAGCAGGAAAAGGGAGGAGCGAGATGGGGCGGAAGTTTTTGAGATCGGTGGGGTCCGCTGTAGGTTTCTTCAGGAGGGCGCTGATCTCGGCGTGCTTCCAGCTCTCCGGGAAGGTGGCGGTGTTGAAGGAGGCGTTGATGATGTTCTGGAGTTGGGGTGCGATGGTGGAGTCGGCCTTGTTGAAGACGTGGTGTGGGCAGGGGTCGGTCGGTGATCCGGAGTGGATGGTGTTCATCGTGCGGGCTGTGTCTTCGGTGGTCACCGTGGTCCAGGTGCGAAGGGTGGCGGTGGGGGGCGTTGGTTCAACGATTGGGTGCGTGGGTGGGGCGCCGAAGCTGTTGTGGATGTTGGCGATCTTGCGGTGGAAGAACGAGGCGAGGGAGTCGCAGAGGTCTTGTGACGGAGTGATGTCGTTGATACCGGTTCTGGGGTTGGAGAACTCCTTGACGATAGTGAAGAGCTCTTTGCTGTCGTGGGCATTGTTGTCCAGTCGTTCCTTCAGGGATTTCTTCTTGGTGGTGCGGATGAGCTGGTGGTGCTTGCGGGTAGCGTGTTTGAGGGCGGTCATGTTGTCGGTGGTCCGGTCGAGGAGCCAGGCTTTCTCGAGGGTGCGGCAGGTCTTCTTGGAGTTCTTGAGGTCGTCGGTGAACCAGGATGCCTTCTTGCTTCTGGGTCTGCTGGGAGGGTTCTTTAGTGGCGTGAGGTCGTCGGCGCAGGCGGTCAGCCACTGTGTGAAGTTGTGGGCTGCTTCGTTGGGGTCCGTTGTGTTGGCGGGTGGGCTCTGGCTGAGGGAGGTGGTGAGCTGGTCTGCGGTGATCTTGCTCCAATTCCTGTAAGGTACCTGTTGTGGGTGGTGGTGGGTCGTGGATCTTTTGAATCTGAAGTGGACGCAGCTGTGGTCAGTCCAGTGGAGTCCGGTGGAGTGGCTGGAGGTGATGTACCTGCTGGAAGAGAAGACGGGATCAAGCGTGCGGCCGGCGTAGTGGGTGGGGGTGTTGACCAGTTGCTTGAGTCCGAGGTTGGCGAGGTTTTCCAGCAGGGTGGTGGTGTTGCGGTCCTTGTTGTTCTCCAGGTGGAAGTTGAGGTCCCCGAGGAGGATGTAGTCAGTGGAGGGGAGGGCGTGCAGGCTGATGAAGTCTGTGATGTCTTCGCTGAATTGTGTGCGTGGTCCCGGGGGTCTGTAGACTAGGGTGCCTCTGAGGGTCGTCTTAGGGTCGGTGTGAATCTGGAAGTGAAGATGTTCGGCTGCGGCGAAGGAGTCGTTGGCGTCGGTCGTGATGCGGATGGTGTTCCTGTGGACGATGGCGATGCCCCCTCCAGCCTGGTTGATGCGGTCCCTCCTGATGAACTTGTCTGTCTTCCCCTTAGGCTCGGTACACAGCCCTAAGATCGGCGGGAACCGTCAAAGTGCAGGGAAAGGGATTTGCGGGGGCTGGGGTAAGTGCAAATAAGTACAAAATGACTTTTAAAAATTGCCGTATAAAATGTGAATAACACGCTAGTTATCAGCAGGTTATCGCAAGTTAGCACACAATTCAGCAGCAGCCTACCTCCCGGCTCACGCCTCAGGAGGGGTCCAGTTAGTTAAGCAAACATCAAATACACGAATCTCGCGTTTGCTCTCTATGGGCTCCTTTTGTAGGGATGGCTAGAGCGCTGTCACAGCTGCCGCCTCCCACTCAAGATGTCTGCCGTTGGGAGTCTTCCCCTTAGGCTCGGTACACAGCCCTAAGATCGGCTGGAACCGTCAAAGTGCAGGGAAAGGGATTTGCGGGGGCTGGGGTAAGTGCAAATAAGTACAAAATGACTTTTAAAAATCGCCGTATAAAATGTGAATAACACGCTAGTTATCAGCAGGTTATCGCAAGTTAGCACACAATTCAGCAGCAGCCTACCTCCCGGCTCACGCCTCAGGAGGGGTCCAGTTAGTTAAGCAAACATCAAATACACGAATCTCGCGTTTGCTCTCTATGGGCTCCTTTTGTAGGGATGGCTAGAGCGCTGTCACAGCTGCCGCCTCCCACTCAAGATGTCTGCCGTTGGGAGTCTTCCCCTTAGGCTCGGTACACAGCCCTAAGATCGGCTGGAACCGTCAAAGTGCATGGAAAGGGATTTGCGGGGGCTGGGGTAAGTGCAAATAAGTACAAAATGACTTTTAAAAATCGCCGTATAAAATGTGAATAACACGCTAGTTATCAGCAGGTTATCGCAAGTTAGCACACAATTCAGCAGCAGCCTACCTCCCGGCTCACGCCTCAGGAGGGGTCCAGTTAGTTAAGCAAACAACAAATACACGAATCTCGCGTTTGCTCTCTATGGGCTCCTTTTGTAGGGATGGCTAGAGCGCTGTCACAGCTGCCGCCTCCCACTCAAGATGTCTGCCGTTGGGAGTCTTCCCCTTAGGCTCGGTACACAGCCCTAAGATCGGCTGGAACCGTCAAAGTGCAGGGAAAGGGATTTGCGGGGGCTGGGGTAAGTGCAAATGAGTACAAAATGACTTTTAAAAATCGCCGTATAAAATGTGAATAACACGCTAGTTATCAGCAGGTTATCGCAAGTTAGCACACAATTCAGCAGCAGCCTACCTCCCGGCTCACGCCTCAGGAGGGGTCCAGTTAGTTAAGCAAACATCAAATACACGAATTTCGCGTTTGCTCTCTATGGGCTCCTTTTGTAGGGATGGCTAGAGCGCTGTCACAGCTGCCGCCTCCCACTCAAGATGTCTGCCGTTGGGAGTCTTCCCCTTAGGCTCGGTACACAGCCCTAAGATCGGCTGGAACCGTCAACGTGCAGGGAAAGGGATTTGCGGGGGCTGGGGTAAGTGCAAATAAGTACAAAATGACTTTTAAAAATCGCCGTATAAAATGTGAATAACACGCTAGTTATCAGCAGGTTATCGCAAGTTAGCACACAATTCAGCAGCAGCCTACCTCCCGGCTCACGCCTCAGGAGGGGTCCAGTTAGTTAAGCAAACATCAAATACACGAACTGCTTACTGATGCATAAACGATTTGGAATACAACAATTTTGAGTGAGTAAGTCTCACTTTCGAATTAGATTTGTAATTTAATTTAAAATAAAATGAACTCGGGTTAGACCGATCAAAGTCAGTAAAATGTGAATTTATTCAAAAGGGTATTTGAGCTGCCTTCTATGGGAGTAGGACAATGTTCCCATTGGGTGTAATTAACCACATTTCTAAATGTATTAGCCTTATGCAGAAAGTGAAGGCCTTAGTGTTGGTAACAGAACAAGTCGGCGTAGGTCGTGGAGTCTAAATATAAATCCTCAACATCAAAGGCAGCATAATATTTCAAATCAGAAAAGACTGCTTTAATGGCTTGGACATCGCAATCATCAGAACGTATGTTTTGTTTCACAACATCCACCATTGAAACACGAAGTACATTAGGAACATTAACCACCTCTGTGGGTTCATGAATTTGAAATTTTATAGCATCTCATACAATAACATCTAGCACGGTTAAGGCTGTGATGTTGACAAGAGTCTGGTCTCTTTTCATGATGTATGATGAGGAGTGTGGGGCCAAAGTTCCATCAATTAATCAGATTTTTGATTGTTCAGTTATATAGAGTCCATTTACCAGACGGAAAAATACCATCACAAATCCAATCGACATGAACAAAAAAATGGAGATGAGAACCAACCAGATGTAATTCCAAGGTTGAACCAAAAAATGTCTTCTAAACCAAGTAACAAAAATAGAAAACCTCAATGGTACATTCGATGTTATAGAGTCAGAGTCAAAGGAAAAATGTGACTTGTCAGCTAGACTTGTTTACACACCAGGCAATGACAAATCCGTGGGATATGTATACTCAGTATCTTCATGTGGATCGCCAGCTGGCGAATTTAATAATGGATTAGTGACTGTGGACATCTCTATAGCAAGGTCAGGGATGTTGGTGTCAGCAGAGGCCAAAACAGAATTTCTCAGCATTGCTGGACAAGAGACAGCAGGAGTCATACTAAGAAGAATCTGCCACTCGTTGTAGTTTGACATTGTCAATGAAGTCGTACCTGTTTCCCTTGCGACCAGGAAGTGGTGGTAAAATGACTGTTCTTGTGTCCTGCATGCCAAGCACTGGAACGGGTGCATGATACGAGGGGCTGAACTCCTTCTTGTTCTCCACCTTCTCACAGACCAGGTCACCGACTCGGGGTAGCCAGCTAACTACCGGAATCTACCGGAATCTGTAGAGCAGCTTCAGCTCCATATGTGGAGGGCAAGTGTTCCTTTGCAAGACTGTCTCGAGTCTCTTGTAGGTTCTGTAACACAGCAGAATGATTATCTACATCAAAGGGTACGGTTGTCGCCGCCATGTCTAGACCATCATGGTCCGGGACAAACATTTTTATGTCAAAGAGCATTTCGTACGGGTCTGCCCAGCCAGAGATCAATCAATCAATCAAAATAAACTTTATTCGGTTCCTTTTGTTTGAAACCATAAAAGCGACAAGTGAAAATACATACATGTATAAATAACTCAGCAGAACATATACAGAATAAGAATGATCCCACTATTAAAAACAACTGAAAATCAAATTGACGATGTACGTGCGAAATCAAAAAGGGTAGATGGTTAGTGGCACAAAATTCTTAGAAAACCTCTTTCACCAAGATTTGTGGTTCAATGTCATTTGCATATTGGGCAGATTAAATCGGGGGCCAGGATAGAAATCATGCAGGTCCCAGATGCAAATGGGGCCATCTCCCTCTTTGAGCAGAGAAGATCGCAAATAGGGGACAATGTTCACACTCTTGAATTTAATTAAAATCAAGTCGCCCGGGATGTCTTTGGGCGACGTGCCTAACCATCCCACCCTCCTGACACTCAGGATTCCACCATCTAAACCAGATGGCAATGGTCTGTTTTGTTGTAGCCAGGAAATGGTTTTGTATAACAAGTCTTGATGAGTTTCCAATTTACTCTGCCTAGGTGCAGGGACCCCAGAGAGAACAGCCACATAGGGGGCGGCTTCCGGAGGTAAATTAATCCGGGGTGCAGTCCTGGGAGCTCTATGGGGTACAGGTACAGAGTTAAAAGTAATATTCCGGCTGCTTGGATTGGGTATAGGCATAAGAGGTACAAGAGTTTGAGCTTTCGTACTTGTCGTACATGTCATGAGCTTAAGTTTTTCATTTTTGCTGGGGAAAATGGGGTGAATGGGTGTAGCAGTTATTTCAGTAGGAGTATAGCTCCTTAATATTGAGTTTTCGATAATGGACAGCCTGTCTCCCAGGGCGTCGATTTTTGTGACCAGGGGTGTTAAGGCAGATACTAACAGTTGCTCTATCTGGGCCAGTAAGGTCAAATGAAGTGGTGATACAGAGTCAGGTATTGTATTCAGGGACTCAACCGACGATATTGAGGGCGGATTTGGAGGAGATGATGAAGGGCTAGTGCACATTATATCGGCATTAGGTGGATTCCCAGTGTCATTGTCTTTTTCCGCATCGGGATCTCTACCCACTATAGGGGGGGTAGACTCATCCTGGGCATAGTTCGTACCACACAAGGCATTCAACTCCTCCCAGATGGACATGTTGGGAGGAAAACAAGGAAAGAGAGTTCAAATATAAGGATTAATAAAAGACAGCCCGATACCTCCTCCTTCGTTGGAGCCAAGTGGGGTGGCCCGTCCCGTCCTCTTCGTGCCTCTGAGGGCCACGGAGGGCCCGCCCTTTGCCCGGGCTTCGCCCGGTGTCCCGCTCGCGTCCCGCGAAGTGAAGCAGAGCGCTGTTTGTAGGCGCCTCCTGGCGCTTGGGATGCGTGGTAATGCAGCGCCGCCGCTGAGGCAGCCGGGAGTTGCAGTCCCGGGGCGGCGGCGCTGTTTCTGCAGTGAATGGACTCCTGGCGGTGGCGGCGGCATATAGGACTTCACTCGTCCCCCTGGACAGGTATGTACGGCTCCCCCCTGCTCTGCCAAGCAGAGCGCTGTTTGTAGGCGCCTCCTGGCGCTTGGGATGCGTGGTAATGCAGCGCCGCCGCTGAGGCAGCCGGGAGTTGCAGTCCCGGGGCGGCGGAGCTGTTTCTGCAGTGAATGGACTCCTGGCGGTGGCGGCGGCAGATAGGACTTCCCTCGTCCCCCTGGACAGGTATGTACGGCTCCCCCAGAGATCTTCCAGGAAGATAATTTAGTGCACGTAGTACCTAAAACCCTAGCTGTCAAAGATTGCTTTAAGTCACGGTTCATTCGCTCCACAACAGAATTGCCCTCAGGCCGGTATGGAGACAAAAATTTCACCTGCACCCCCAAAGACCCCATGGCTTCCTTGTACACTTTAGAGGTGAACGCTGGACCTGATCAGAATGGAAGGTGCCACATGCGAAAATTCCCACAAAGACATGCAACTCTCATATGACAGTTCGAGCATCAGCACTCCTTTGTGGCCAAACGCAGAGAAAACGTGAGCATGAATCCACTGCAACTAAGATATACTTATACGCAGTATCAGCAGAAAAAGGTCAGCAGTGATCTATATAAACACAACCAAGTGGTCTATTAGATATGAACAGCTGAGTTTGTGGCGGCCGTGCAGCAGTTGAAGGTTTAATCTGCTGACATACATAACAAGAAAGGACATATTCACAAGTTTATTTATACAATCCACGCAACCAGTAACGCTGCTGTAAGATAGAGACATACGCTGAAACGTCTGCATGAACCGAGGCTATGCCTTTGTGAGCAACTGTTATCAAGGGTAGCCTGCGGTCCGCGTCGGGAATCAGCCTGTCACCAACATTGTTAATTCTCACATAGGGAACTTTATCAGGACTTAAATGATAAGAGTATTTAGAAGGGAAACCCTTAGGGTAATTATCACCGATCTCTGTAGCAGCGATAGCTGCCAAGATGTCATCATCATTCTTACTGTTGGACCTTGTAACTGCTGCTACTACATATGTTGCTACTGCGGTCTTTGCTGCTTCACCAGCAAGACTGTTGCCAACAGCGTGCACTCCTACACGCTGGTGACCAAGAGTATGAATTACATTTACGAGAGGCAGACGTTCTTTATTTCTGCGACTCAAACCCATAGCATCTTGTGCTTAATTGTGCCACCTTTAGAATCATGATAGTCATTCTGAGTCCTGTGGAAAAGTAAATTTTGTCATGTTCTGTGTCCCTACGTGTCATCCATCATATGTTATGTGTGCATGATAAATATGCATATGTTATTCCCCATGTCCGATTCAAGACGCAATTATAGTTGTGTCCTCCTCTAGTATGCCAGTTTCCAGTCCTCATGAGTAATATGAGTATCAGGCCTATGTAAAGCTATGTTGCCACGTTTCTCAGTGTGCACGTTATTTCATTATAAAGTCCCCGTTTCCAGGCCTCAACAGGGCCCGGACATCAGATTCAGCTCCTGTCTCCTGAAGCCTCGCTGAGGAGCGATCCAGCCCCCACCTGTATCCTCGACCTTTCACTTATTTCCTGCCTCGCAGTGCCCGGTGCAGCTTGGCTCTGCCTCTGAGTCTGCCAAGACTATATTATGATTCCCGTTATCAGTTTAGTCCTCCTTCTCTGCATTCCTAAACTACTGAACTGCATCAATAGTTTCCGTCATTGTCTAGCCTATGCGGCTCCATGTTAAGAGAAATACTGTATTTAATGGTCATTTAATATTCTTCATCACGCACTATATGTAGAATAAATGCATGCTCCAGTCTTAGAGTCAGTTAGCATTTCCCCTCATGACTCTTAGTTTATATCAACATGTTCCCTAAACATCAGATACCAGATAGGGTTTAGGTACATGTCGCTCCGACCCTCCAGACTTTAGTCTCTGCTCCTAGCACAGAGTTCATAGCCCCCAGCTTCTCCTCGTAACACGTCATTACCAGTTTGCGCGCACCACCAGGTTAGAGGTCCCGGCTCCTTAGGTAGCCCCCTCCTATGTTTCCGCCCATTCATGACATATTCTGTTACGTTTGCATCACATGTCTGAGTTACACCTTCTTTTTACCCTTATCTTTCGCGACTGCTACGCGTCACGCCTTCTGCTCCACCCACTGCTACGCCTACTGCAATGTAATGCTATGTGTTTGCGCTATGTATATATGCTCGTGTATTGTTATTAAAAGTTAGCGCGCTCATCCCAGACCCAGCCCCAGCAGCTGCTGGGCCCTGTCATCCTATTCCTATGCAGGTTGTCCTGTTCCTGTCCTTATGCTGTATTAAACCTGCAAAAACTCCTACTACCTCGAATCTTGACTCTTATTTATTGAGCTATCTGTTATGATATATGTCTAGTCAAAAATAGGGTATTATTTATTTATTTACCACATAATGGCGCCCGAATAGGGACTTGCCCTTTCCCCACGCGTCGGTGAAGCCACGCCGACCCCTGACCCTCTGCAGTCGTGACGGAACTCTTCTGCGCAGTGGCAGATATTTCTGCTCAAGTATCCCTCAGGCCCACGGAGGAGACGGAGGAGGCGGTCCAGCATCCAGACGAGACGGTGGAGGAACGCGGCGAGTCCCGACCAGAGCCCAAGCCAAGAGTCCAAGGTCCGAGGTATCCGGAGGTCCACCCGTAACTGAAGTCCGAAGTCCGAAGTTTGTCGTTGTAGCAGTCCAGTCCAGTCCGAGGCCTTCCGTTCTTGCTGCCCGGTGAGTACCGTTACTGGGGTGGTATCTAGACAGGGTCAATTTAATTGACTCTGGTCTGTGGGTTGGTGGTACACAGTCCCACAAACGAAGTGTCCACTTCGGTGGATGCGGGTCCTGACGTGTCTCTTTAAGAGACCGGTAAGTTTCGTACTGTTTCAGCAGTGCATCTAGTTTCTGTTCTAGTCAAGTTTCTGTTCTCGAGAAAATTTCTGTTCTCAATATCTCCAGGTAGTATTCTGTTCGAACTGTTATTTTAAATGTTTTTCATGTATTTTAATGTCGTGGTATGAATGGAGTATAAGTATCGTGTTCATTGTGTATTGTATTGTGTCTAGATTACAGTTCAGTCATGCCCATATTTTCCAAGTTACGTCAGTTAAAAACTAGAAAGGGTCTGCTGGAAGCGGCAGTTCCCGTCCCGCCCAGGGACAGTCCAGGTCACTTTATGTATCAGAAGCATGGCATAAGCGCCATATTGTATCTAGATTTATGGGTAGAGTATACCAAACAGTTAGAAGAAAAGTATAGATGGCCCGTATCGGGTACATGGGATGCCGAATGCATCATGCGAGTAGAAGAAGCATTATGGAAAAAGAAAGCCAGACAGTCACAGAAAGATGCCATCGAGTTATGGCGCAAAGAAGCTCATAAAAGAACCGAAAAAGAAATCAGAAAGTCAGAACTAAGTAGAGAATCCCAAGAACGAGCCCAAGAAAGAGAATTAATCGAGATAGGTGAACGAGTTAGAACTGAGCAATCAGACAGACAGAGGAATGCCCTCATTAAGGGTATGTATCCTCTTCTTGCTGAGGGCTTGTCAAAAGCGACCCCGGAGGCATCCAGTAATTTCCCGCCACCACTAGTTCCGACCAAACTACGTCACAAACCGACCGCAGCTGATATTTTCATCTCGTCCTATTTGGACGACACAGTCCCAGAATATGCAAATCCTGTTCGCGCTCCGCCAGTCCCTGTAAATCAGGTAATTCCTGCTCCTCCAGACACCGGGGTGCCCTTAACAGCCCCCCCCGGGTCAGCCCGCCATACAAGTCCAGCCCACGTTACAATTACCGACCCTGCCAGGACGGAAAGCATCAGTTGATGATTCTAGTTTAGGGGCCGCAGGAGGAGGTCTTCCTCAAACCCCGCCGCCATACAAGCGTTTATCAGCACTCGAATTACATGCTCAAGCATCACAGCGTACTCCCAAGAGTAATAAGTCTGTTGCAGAAATCAGGCAAACCCTTGGCGAATGTGTCTATGACCCAGTTCCAGGCGAGTTTAATATGGTTTTATATTCCGTACGCGTAAGGAGAGTGACCGAGTATCTAGTCACCCTGCCGAATATGAAAGAAGATCTAGACAGGATATATCGTTTCATCCGTACAGGGGATGACCCACAAAGTATTAGTGATGCCATGTCTCAAAGGAAAGCCGAGATTCAGCGCATGATATTAAAGTTCTTAATTAACTGTCTAATAAGAGAACAAGATTACCCGTCTAAAGACCCGGAAGAAATGAAAACTCTAACAAAGTGGAGTGATAATATAGCAGAGGGAAAGCACAATACCATTAGTGCCATGGAAAGTATGTACAAGAAAATCCGTAGAGAGATAATAAAGATACACGAACAGCGTAAAGCAGCACAAGTAAGCGAGAAAGAAAGTACCTCTGATCCTGAAGAGGAAGACGACGAGAATACTGCCAGAATAGCGTATGTAGGAAAACCCAGATTTCCAGATCGCCATTTACGTCTAGAACATAAGTCAACTTTCCATCATTCAGCACCAGAACAAGGTTCCCTAGAACAAGTATTTCAAGCTACCGATCACATTCTGAAATCACGAATCGGTTACAGTGAGTTAAGTACTATGCATGAACAAGAACTAGTCCGATCAGCAGTCAGATGGATTACTGATTCTACCACTTTTCCAGACGAAATAGTGGCACAAATGTTTCTGAAATTGCCCCCAGCCGAGCAGCGACTGGTGGGTATGTATATGATTCAGCACCTCATTACTCTGTATGAGGGTCAACATTCTGATCCAGGCCCGTTACATGATATCCTGAACGAGTTACTCCAGTACAGATGGAGAGGTCTAGGTACCGATTTAATTAGTGTCATTCTAGAACAGCGCCACAAATATAGAACATTCTTGAACCCGCATTTTGTTCATGTCTCACCCCCAGAAAGTAAATCATTCTACATAGACAGACAGAATCCGTTACGAGAAGTCCACCCAGTCAGAGGAACGGGTGGCGAAATGCAACGAGTGTTTGTATACACTCCGATCACAAAGATGGAACTCCTCGAAATGAAGAAATTAATTCCCTGTCATGATAAAGATCCAGCAGGGTTCCATAGAGAATTAAAAGACATGCTCCGTATGGGAGAATACACTTACCCAGATATCATTAAAATGTTAAAGGTTCTGCTGCCCGCAGGGGTGTATGAAAAGCTAAAGGAAAAAGATTGGGAGGTGGGAGAGAAAAAGATAGATTGGGCAGTCCTAGATGCAGAAGATAAGATACGTGTACCAGGTACTGGTCTAGGAGAGAAATGTAAAGAATTACCAGAATTATTAATTCAAGTTTTACCCAGATTATTAACAACTAGAAAAGAAGACTGGGATGCAATCTCAGCCTGTAAACAGAAACAAGATGAAGATATTAGTGATTTTTATTCTAGGTTTGAAAAGTGCTTTAGTATCAACAGTGGCCTTAAGACAAAAGACAAGTAGTGAGTCATACCCTCACCTTTTCGTTACTAAATTAGTCGAGAATTCAAGCCCACAAGTTAAAAACCGAGTTTTGAAAGTCGAAAGCACCTGGCAAGCAAATACTCCGTCCCAGATGCTCCAGATGCTCCAGTACCACCAGAATAGAATCAGGGAAGAGCAAGAACACGAGAGAAAACGTATGAAAGACACGAAAATGAAAGTGCTAGTTGCACAATCTGTTCCTCAAGACAGTCAGAAGAGGGGTCCGAATCAAGCCAGTCATCCTGCAGCACCCGTTAAAGGGAACTGCAATTATTGTAAACAGCCAGGTCATTTTATAAATGAGTGTGCAGTTCTGAAACATAACATAGCTACTGGTAAGACTAAAGAAAGACCACGTCCGCCTAGACAAGAACAAGTTTCACAGTCTCCTCAGTCACAGAATGCACCACAGACAGTTATAGCACCGCAGCCTATTGCTGCAACACAGCATGTTACATCGCAGATGTACCAGTATGCACAGTCTGAGTATCCAGAGTACCAGCCATATTCATGAAACAGCCTAGAGAGGGAGGTAGGCTTGCCTCTCATCGAGATACCTGTAGATCAAGAAGGTCCCTATGTTCACAGTCAAGTATTAGGGAAAGACAGAAAGTTTTTGATTGATACAGGGGCAAGTAGGACCACAATTAGTCATGCCGAAGTTCCAGGGGCTCCGCTCTCAGGCTCAAGGAATGTTTCCCTTGGATTTTCAGGAAAGCCTATCGTTAATGAGATTTCAAAGCCAGTCACTCTAGAAGTAGGTCCATTGTCCCGCACTACTGATCTGTTACTTACTAAGTCATGTCCAGAAAATCTATTAGGCATTAAAACACTGAAAGAGTTAGGTGCAGTTATATGTTGTTCCCCAGAGGGAATACGTCTGTTCCTACGTGACTTTAAGGGTCACTATGTATTACGAGATTTTGATCCCAGACTGTCCAATGTTCCGCAGCATTTATGGGCGCAAGGTCCAACTGATGTAGGTTATATGCAAATCACACCCTATCGTGTGACTCTCAAACCAGGTGTAGTGTTACCACGAATCAGGCAGTATAGATTGCCACCTGAGGCTGTAGCAGCCTTATCCAAAATTATTGACGAGCTCATCGCTCAAGGAGTAGTTGTAGAAACTGACTCCAATGTATGTAACTCTCCGATCATTCCAGTCATGAAACGTACTGATCCAAATGCACCCCCAGTATATCGATTAGTGATTGATTTACGAGAACTTAACAAATGTATTATTCCTCAGTACCCAGTTGTCCCAGATATCTCTTCCCTATTGACAGCCATTGATTCCGAAGCCACGTTCTTCACTGTCATAGACCTCAAGAACGCATTTTTTAGTGTTCCTATTCATCCAGACAGCCAGTTTCTTTTCGGATTCTGTTTAAATGGAAGGAGCTATATGTTCACACGCGCTCCTCAAGGTTTCACAGAAAGCCCTAGTATTTACAGTCAAGCACTCAAGAGACAACTAGACAACATTCACATGCCAACTGACACTGCCCTGCTCCAGTATGTCGATGATCTACTGATCACAGCCCGTTCTGAACGTGCTTGCGAGCGAGCGTCACTGACGGTTTTGTATTTCCTAGCCGAGATGGGGCACAAGGTGTCCCCTTCGAAGCTTCAATTCTGTGTCCAGCAAGTGGTCTACTTAGGACACTTACTGTCCAAGAGGGGTAGGCAGTTGACACCAGACCGTATCCAGTTGATAGCGAGTCTTCCTCAGCCCAGAACCCAGAAGGAGGTACGTGCCTTTGTTGGCCTTACTTCTTATTGCAGACAATGGATTCCCCAGTATGCATTTCTAGCCAAGCCACTGATACAGTTAACGACACAGGAGGCAGCCGTATCGACTGTTCTCCCTTGGACATCTGAACATACACTTAGTTTCAACGAGTTAAAGAAAGCTTTATGCCAAGCTCCAGTTCTAGCTACACCGAACTACAGTAAGCCTTTTACACTTTTCGTTACTGAACGTGAAGGTACAGCATTATCTGTTCTTACACAAGATCAAGCAGGACAATACAAGCCTTGTGCTTATTTTTCTAGCACACTAGATCCAGTCGCCCAGGCGTTGCCTGCGTGCCTCAAGTCAGTTGCAGCCACAGCACTAGCTATCAGACAAAGTGATTCCATAGTCTTAGGACATACCTTGACAGTACAAGTCCCACACTCCGTGGAAGTTCTTTTAAACCGAACACAAACACAGCACTTGACAATTGCACGTTTAACAGGTTATGAATTGACACTGTTTCAGCCACACATAGAAATTAGACGCTGCAACGTTCTGAACCCTGCTACACTGTTACCATCAGTTAATTCAAATCCAGCCACACACGACTGTGTGGAAGTAGTCAACATTACGACAAAGCCAAGACAAGACCTGACAGATATTCCATTACCAGATCCTGACCTGACACTTTATGTGGATGGTTCATGTATGAGAACTAGTACAGGAGAACTAGTCGCCCCGTATGCAGTGACTACTGACACCGAAGTTATTGAAACACACCGTATTGATACCCTGTCCGCTCAAGCAGCAGAGCTAGTTGCTCTGACACAAGCCTGTATACACGCCAAGAACCTGAAAGTTAATGTTTACACAGATTCACGTTACGCATTTGGAGTTGTACACGACTTTGGAGTGCTCTGGCAGGAGAGAGGTTTCATGACTTCTCATGGAACCAAGATTCAGCATGGTCTCCTTATTCAAGCTCTGTTAGATGCCATACATTTTCCGACATCCATTGCTATTATGAAATGCAAAGCACATACGAAAGTTACTGACATTATTTCTCAAGGTAATGATCTAGCAGATCGCACAGCCAAGCTTACAGCACAGACTCTAGACAGTCCAGTTAACATGACACATACTCCAGATCTGACTACATGTATGACAGTTAAGGACCCTACTCAAGATGTCATAGATATCCAGTTACATGCTACTCCCGATGAAATCAAGAAATGGTCTGAACAAGGAGGGGTCCAGACAGATCAAGGATGGTTAACAAAGGGTAGGACCGCATGGTTTCTCCCCGACTCTATGGTTCAAGTCATCATTAATACCGCACATAGTCCAGCACATTTAGGAGAAAAAGCAATGTTAGACAGTATCCAGAACATTTGGTTCAACAAGCATTTACGAGCTGCAGCCAAGCAGAAAGTCCGTACCTGTATGATATGTTGTCAGTTTAATCCAGGTAAAAGTGTCCCGGTGGAACAAGGGGGATTCCAGCCTCCTGACCACCCTTTTGAGGTCCTCCAGATGGATTATATTCAGATGGAGCGATGTCGAGGTTTCAAGTATGTTCTTGTAGTTGTATGCGCTTTGTCCAGATGGACAGAAGCATATCCAGTCCCAGATTACACAGCCGCGACCACTGCCAAGCAGTTGGTTCGTGAATTCTTCCCTCGATATGGACTCCCTAGAGTCGTATATTCTGATAACGGTCAGCCATTCTCATCTGAGTTGATGAAGCACGTTTCCCTGTTGTTAGGGTACCAGTGGAAGTTCCATTGTGTACGCCATCCTGAAGCAGCCGGTCTAGTCGAGAGACATAATCAGACTCTGAAAATCCGAATTGCCAAAATATGTAAAGATAAGGGTGTGGACTGGCTAGTAGCTCTGCCAGTTGCTTTGTTTTACATGCGCATGGTCGCACATTCCAGATCAGGTCTGTCCCCGTATGAGGTCGTTTTCGGCCGCCCCCCTAACATGTGGGGTACTCCTAGACCCCGAAGTATTACTGATGTTTCATGTAATATGCTGACAGATTACCTAGCTTCCTTGATGTCTGCCCTCAACTCATGTCGATCACAGGTTGCCGCCGCATTTCCAGACAATACCGAGGTGGCACCGCATGAGATCGTTCCAGGTTCGATGGTGCTCGTCCGGAACTTTGACAGATCAAGTCCGCTGGAGCCACGTTGGAAGGAGCCCCGTCAGGTCCTCCTCACCACCCGTACAGCTGTGAAATTGGAAGGACGCCGCGGCTGGGTGCACCTTTAGCACGTCAAGAAATTCTACGGATTAAAGCCGGTCTTTAAAAACATTTCCCAGGATATCAAGACTTGTCAAAACATTGTTCCTAAGGACTGTCCCGCAAATGACATTGATACAACCCCTCCCCTGTTAGAGAAAACTCCGCAGCAGGAGTATAAGCAAAAGCTAAGGTCTAGTAAAATAAGTCAGCCAGTTTGATTGTCTAAGTCCTCCCCTAGGTGAAACGGTTAGACTGTTTCTGACATGTATAAAATAGACCCCCATAGTGAGAGAGTTAGTCAAAACTCAAACCGATGTATCGTTTTTCTAAGTTTCATATTATTCATCAGCATAATGATTTCCTGCACTAGTTACGCATTTTTCCTGTGTTTTCCAGTTCCTCATGTAAATAAGCCTTCTAATGTTACAGTAGAACACACGTTTAGTGATCTGCCCCCTCATGAACTGTCCTACCGCCTCGCTATGCGCAATAACTCATTTATCCGCATGTTACATTATTCACACCAGACCAGCAATGCCACTAATTGTTGGGTGTGTGGTCGACTCCCCCCTTTCCAGACGTCAAAGGGAGTTCTGCCACTTTTTCCTTATCCTTTTTCCCATAATGGTTCGTGTGGAGCATGGTCCACGTTAACGTCATCCTTAACAGATATGTCTTTTCTTAACAGCACATGTTTCCCAGACAAGCAAGGTTTCCCCCACAGAACAGGTTTAGATCTAGAAAATGAAGTGTATAATTTAGGTAACTATTCTTCGAATTTCATGGTCCTGAATGTTCAGTCTGATACTACTCCAGACTCACCTGCTATTTCAGTACTACCAGTCAAAGGCGAATTATGTGTCCGTAATTATGGTTCTGTACACGTAGGACATAGTGATTGTACTACTATTATCCAGTATAGTGACAGTGGGAAATCTATTTTTAAAGCTTCACGTCATTCTTATTTTGTTTGTGGTCAAACTGCATATGTTCGTCTGCCCCTCGATTGGGAGGGAACCTGTTACATTGCCTTCCTACTGCCACCCGTTTTCCTAGCCCCACCTGACTACCATAGGAATTCCTACCTAGTACATACTAGACACAAGAGAAACCTCCCGATTGTCGATTATACTGAAACTGCTGCAGAGCAATTCATTGATATTGATAAAGGTGTTTTCCCTTATTTAGGTACAGTTGTAAATAGTAAGCTAATCCGTAGGTTAACAAGAACCCTTGAAGCAGTAGTAGATGAGACTGCCTCCGCTCTAGGTAACTTAACCGAAGAGCAATCCTTCATGAGAATTGTTGTGCTCCAGAATCGTCTCGTCCTTGACGTCATACTGGCCGATAGGGGCGGGGCCTGTAGAGTCATCGGATCCAGTTGTTGCATTTTTATTCCAAATAACGCGCCGTCTGTTTATTCAGCTATAACCAGACTTCATAAAATTGCCCATCTGTTACACCAAGATCCAGGCACCTGGACATGGTCCGGTTGGTTCTGGAATATAATTTCCGCCTGGGGATGGAAAGTCCTGTCCTTTCTAGGTATCGCAGTAGCGATCATATTCAGCTGCTGCCTCTGTATACAATGTGGCCCTGCGATTTGCGGCATGTGTGCTACCTCTTGTATTCCTAGTCCCAAGCCCCGTTCTAAATCTCGTTCCAAGACAACTCGAGATAAACAAATGGTACTGTATGAAATGATAGATGGTATCATGAGTATTGATGTTTCCTGATGGAAACGTAGTGACAAGGAGGGAATGTGGAAAAGTAAATTTTGTCATGTTCTGTGTCCCTACGTGTCATCCATCATATGTTATGTGTGCATGATAAATATGCATATGTTATTCCCCATGTCCGATTCAAGACGCAATTATAGTTGTGTCCTCCTCTAGTATGCCAGTTTCCAGTCCTCATGAGTAATATGAGTATCAGGCCTATGTAAAGCTATGTTGCCACGTTTCTCAGTGTGCACGTTATTTCATTATAAAGTCCCCGTTTCCAGGCCTCAACAGGGCCCGGACATCAGATTCAGCTCCTGTCTCCTGAAGCCTCGCTGAGGAGCGATCCAGCCCCCACCTGTATCCTCGACCTTTCACTTATTTCCTGCCTCGCAGTGCCCGGTGCAGCTTGGCTCTGCCTCTGAGTCTGCCAAGACTATATTATGATTCCCGTTATCAGTTTAGTCCTCCTTCTCTGCATTCCTAAACTACTGAACTGCATCAATAGTTTCCGTCATTGTCTAGCCTATGCGGCTCCATGTTAAGAGAAATACTGTATTTAATGGTCATTTAATATTCTTCATCACGCACTATATGTAGAATAAATGCATGCTCCAGTCTTAGAGTCAGTTAGCTTTTCCCCTCATGACTCTTAGTTTATATCAACATGTTCCCTAAACATCAGATACCAGATAGGGTTTAGGTACATGTCGCTCCGACCCTCCAGACTTTAGTCTCTGCTCCTAGCACAGAGTTCATAGCCCCCAGCTTCTCCTCGTAACACGTCATTACCAGTTTGCGCGCACCACCAGGTTAGAGGTCCCGGCTCCTTAGGTAGCCCCCTCCTATGTTTCCGCCCATTCATGACATATTCTGTTACGTTTGCATCACATGTCTGAGTTACACCTTCTTTTTACCCTTATCTTTCGCGACTGCTACGCGTCACGCCTTCTGCTCCACCCACTGCTACGCCTACTGCAATGTAATGCTATGTGTTTGCGCTATGTATATATGCTCGTGTATTGTTATTAAAAGTTAGCGCGCTCATCCCAGACCCAGCCCCAGCAGCTGCTGGGCCCTGTCATCCTATTCCTATGCAGGTTGTCCTGTTCCTGTCCTTATGCTGTATTAAACCTGCAAAAACTCCTACTACCTCGAATCTTGACTCTTATTTATTGAGCTATCTGTTATGATATATGTCTAGTCAAAAATAGGGTATTATTTATTTATTTACCACAGTCCAAAAGAATACATTTTTATTGAAGGACTGAACACAGTAATAAGAGTCACTCACAATTAGCCACACAAGGGTCAGCAAACTTCAATGCAAACACTAGAGCACAGTTTGAGAAAGGTGTGTCAGGGCAAGCTTTGTTTTTTATAGTCTATTATGGAAAAATTCCAATTACACGATGGTTCATTTTTTTGTTTTAATAAAGGTGTTACTATATTCGTGATAGTACGTAGGAGAACAGCCAACACTTGTTTCACCCCTTACATGGCCATCCGGCCTGGGGCTTCCTCAGGGCATTACGAATCAGGTTGAAGAAGTATATCTGGTCGTTCTGTGGATAAATAGGGATTCCCTGATTTTGGTGTAATGCCGGTACGAGTAGTCTCGTGCGATTGGAATTTTTCCATAATAGACTATAAAAAACAAAGCTTGCCCTGACACACCTTTCTCAAACTTTGCTATGATAGGGGGTTAGGGGTTTCCCCATGCCGAGGGCAAGCTTGACAAAAAAGAGGGACCATTGCTCAATAAACAGCCAGTAAGGGATTGGGACCTTTTACCGCTCATTCTCACTAACCTAAGCACTAGAGCACGTAGCTCTGCCAACTGGGCGATACAGTCACCTAATGTCTGCGTGTGCAGGACATCGGACTTGAATTCTCCATTCACCATGAATAAAAATGCTTAGATCCTATCGCCGGTTACGCCGAACCATCAGTGTTAGTGATACAATGGTAATCCTCAATCGTGCGCATGAACAGAGGAGCAGGATGAACAAACTCATACTGTAAGAATTCCTGAGTTTGCAATGAGGGGTCAAAGATAAATGTGACATCCGGCGATGTCAACGAAGTTGCCCATTGTATCCAATTAGGATATAAAACTTTAGAATTTGGTACACTGGCTTTCATCACTGCTTCAAATGCAGTATAAGGTGTAACAACCAACATGTGTTTTCCTTGTGACTGCGCTCTCTCCTTTAGAATCACCATCTGTACAGATGTCAAGACTTTCTCGACAGAAGAAAATCGATTTTCAGCCGAAGTGTACAAGTGTGACTTTTAGGCGATAGGCACTGTGTCTCCTTCATTAAACGTCAAGTACGTGAAACCCACGGCACCAGGCACAATTCTTATTACCAGGACAGTGTGGTTATCATGAGTCAATAAGTACTTAAATTCAAGAAGATCAGACTGCAAAAATTGCAGAATAGCTGAATGTTCAGGCAGCCAGCATGACTTGGTAAAAGTTGGTTGTATCAAAGCATATAGAGGTTTGATACGCTGGGCATAATCGGGAATATAAGTACGCCCGAAATTCAAAAATCCCAGCAAGGATTGTTGTTTTTTCAGAGTTGTAGGAGACCATAAACATGCGCATTTCTCCAGGAAGTGAGGTGCAAGACCTCTACCTTCATTGTTGAGCCCGGGAACAACACTGTGAACTTCGCAATGTCTGACTTTGCAAAGATAAATTTATAACCGAAGTCCGCAAACATAACTATGATGCGGTCAATGCGACACAGCTGCGGCCATAATTCGTCGTCCATTAGATAAATATCATCAATGTACGAGTACGCATCAGGATCAATGCCATCTAAGAAAGAGATGACACTTAAGGCAAAGACACCTAGGCTGTTTTTATAGCCCATGGCCAATCTTTTAAATTGTTTTTGTTTGACGCCACAAGCGAAAGCTGTTCATTGACTACTAACGGAGGACAAGTTATGAAATGTCTCGTGTGATCTTAAATCTTTTTCGCATCAGACTGTTAATGAGAGCTGAACTGTGGGTGTTCTGTACCGCACATGTACGACAATGTGAATTTAAATGTCGATAATCCAAAACCAGAAAACACAAGAAAATGTCTACACCCAATTAATTTCCAAAAACGTATTTCAGATCATAGGGAAAACACAAACTTATTGAGTTTGACCCGGTATTTTTATTTATACCGGTCTATTTAAAAAAAAAATTCATTCTTCTTTTGAAAGTTTCGAAAAAAAGGAAAAAACTGTACATTCAATACATTTAAATTCCAACATCTAACTATTTACAAACAAAATATTTACAATTCATATACCCAATTATCATACATTGCACAAAAAATTCACTATACAAACACAAACAATTGACATTTTCAAAAAAGTTAATCTGAATTCATAAAGAATGAAGAGACAAAGTCAAAAGGAAGGAGCACGTCCTAAAATAAGGATGACTTTTACAACCAGCCAGAGCTAGTTCAAACGCTTAGTGATATTGATTGCTCCCTCAGATGTGCCGACGTATTTCTAGTCCAAGGAAGCCAGTTCCCAGACTGTCATCAGGGCTTTGTCACTTTTCTGTGTAAAATGCAGAAAAACAATAAAGTTTTAATTATGTAGCTTGAAGCCTCTATTCTTTCTGGTATTGCACTAAACGATCTAAAATATGTACCTGTTGGTCTCTGATGTCCTGGCCTCTCACGGTATCGTCATGCTCAGGGAAAACTTTTTATGAATCTTTGTATTCAAGGAAGTGGCTCAAGCTGTGAAACAGGACATTTTATGTTGACTGCCTGTGATAGAAGGAAAAAGTCTGAGTTTCTCCACTCATTTATGTACACGAAGCAGGGAGGAGGAAGAAGATACAATCTTACTCATTCCTACCTCTGTTCCAGAGTCAGAGGCTTAATAGCGGCAAGTGGTTCGCCTGTGCTTCTGTTTTCAAAAGCAGGTTCTGATAAAAGAAATTGTAACAATATTGGACCCCTAATCTTGTGTACCCAACACCAGCGTCGTTTGTTGCCACCAGTTTGCTATATAACGTACCTTTGTCAATGCGTAGGTACTGGATTGAACAACTATATCCTGATTACCATCAATCACCAAGCCCGACAGGGGCACACGCTCCCTGTGTCAAGAGAAAAGATCGATACATTTGTATCCGACCTGAGCAACACGTCTAAGTCCAAACGGACGGGTTCCTACATGAGGTGGGGCTGTACATACCTGATTCTTTTCTTTAACGGTGTAACCGGGATAGCTTGTCTTTATCGCACCGCTCCTAAAATTATAACAAGACTTATTTACCGCATGTAGCTTTTAAATTCACGCGCAGTGTGCCGCTTACAGAGTCGGCATTTTTAAAGAAAATTAATTAAAGCTTTGTTCTGACGAATACCTTCAATCACTGTTTGTGAGTAGGATGGGTCCTCTCTCTATTGCGCTTGACCGGTGACATCTTGGAAATATCTGCACTTCGAACTCTTCTCAAAACTTGCTAAATGGCCTTAAGGAATTGCAAATTACCACCAAAGTGCCATGTGACGCACATACATGCCCTTAGGGCATGTATGTGCACCACATGTGCACCTATGCTTATTTCAGGGGTACAACAGGGTGTCCTTTGGACACCTCTGCACCCTTGAAATTATTCTCAATTTGCACTTCGCAAATTGCGAATCGCAAATTGAGGAAAAATTCCCATTCCTTCCTACGGGCCTCCTGGCCCATAGAAATGAATGGGAAAGTATTCATTAATTGCAAATTCGCAATTTGCGAATTCACAATTAAGGAACATCAAGAAAGCGCAAAAAATTGCGATTTTCTTGATACATACCAATTTGCGATTTTGAAATAGCTATTTCTTAAAAACCGCTATTACAGAATCGCAAATTAGTTCCTTGATACATATGGACCTATATCATATAGTCTGTCAGGGGGAGCCACCCTACTGTCAGCAGTTTCCATTGTGATAAAAGTTTCAGTTGCTGTCGCCTTCAGATATGGATGCAGTGCTTGCCGCACTATTGTAACCTCCGCTGCGCTGTCGAGCAGCATTAATGCCCATGTCAGGATCCGAAGCTGTGTTCTCACTATCCGTGGCATACCTTACGGTTAACGCAGCAACTTTCTTTTTCTGAAAATGAAGGCGTTGACGTGGCAAGTCTTCCTGCTTGCCTTTACCATCAGATGGGCGGGGCTGCTCACGTCCTTGTGGGGCACCTCGACCCCTGCCGTGTTCTCCTCCACCAGCTTGCGCGTGATGTTTCCTGTGAAGAATGAGGAGAACGTTGCTCAGGAACCTGAAATCTATCAGGAGACCTAATTCTTGCATGGTCGTGCAAATCATAAGTGCGCTCAGTAGACGGTGGTATCGGCGACGCCGGACACGACCCCTGTTTCTATTGCTGCTTCCCCTGATTTTTATTCTTCCAATTCTGTTTTGGAAAATTTGGATGGTCGTCTTTAGTAGACTTTGCTATCTGAGTCTGCGGTTGAATTGCGGCCAATGGTCTTATAAGCCTCCGCAATAATTCACGGTAAAGCTCGGGGTTTGTCGACGTCTTGGACAAGGCGCAAAGCATTCGACACCTGAAAGTTAACCGCATCTCCTTTTACATCACAAAAGTTGAGATCAGCAACTAGGTCAAACACTCCAACGAGCCTCATTCCCAACTCGACAGCTGCCTTCCGCACTGTGCTCATCCGGAACATTCTTGATCACAGAGGGCAAGACATTCATAGACGGTGTGCAGAAACACTTCGCATATTCTGCTGCAAATACTTTACCCCAAATCTCACAATCTGTTACCTCTGACAATAAGTCTTTCTGCAAACTAATTGTGAGAATCTTGTGTTTTTCCACAGGAGTGATATTAGGAAACACTGCTTCCAGTTGGTCAAATTTCTCAGCAAGCCAATAAGGCATATCGTACTTAGTTTGAGGGTGCTTGCCCATTACCGAATTAACCGAATTAACCATGACTGGACTAATCGACATCCCGGCCGGTCCAACTTGTTCCGCTGCAAGAAACATACTAAAGCCCTATGTACCCCAACAAAAGAGGTATAAAGTTGACACAAGTCGTCAATCGGGGCATTGAGATAACGTGGATATGGTGTGAACCCGGCTAAGACTGGCAAAGTGGCCCCAGGAATTGACAAGGGACCTAACCGAACCGGAGTTACGGTGTGGGGGAGGGTGCCATTAAACCAAACACGATGCTGCCATGCCGAAATTGGAATCTCTTGTGTCCTATATGGAGTATAGTTCACAGGAATCGCAGTGTGCGTGTATGTATGAAACGTATCCTCATCCGCATTTATTGCAGCAAACGTGACCCAAGAGTAGAAAAGCTCAAAGGGGAACACCGAATCAGCACTCACCACAAAGATAACAGACATACCATCGCCTGGCACTCCAAACTGCGTCAGAAGACGCTGGAGCACTGCCCAACTATGCTGAGCTATGTCAATATCATCCATGAGGACATAAAGAAAAACAATTTATATAAATTGCAGTACAAAAAAGGGTAGTAATTCAAGAAGTGAACCTTTTTATAAATCTCATGCTTGAATTAACCAAGAACACATTCGTATAGGTAGGGTAATCCGTCACGCCTGTTAACCGGAAAAGGTGTTGAGGGTATTGTGGACAGATACGAGCACTAATCAAGACTTTGGGCGCCATGTTGTGGGAATTCTGCTCATGCACAGAACTATGCGCAGGAAACCAGGACCTCAGTGTATTTTGGTGTACCAAAAATCCACCTCAGTGCCCAGAACCCCTATCTGACTAGCAACAGTGTCTCATTCATTCTCCGTACTACAGCGAAGCTACCAATGAACAAGCGACTTTGGGGCCTCTCAGGAATAGTGGGAATCAAGAACACTCTTTTTTTTTTATTCTCATAAATGTCCACAACGTGAGCAATCAGAGACACGGTATAGTTTAAAATGTTTTTTTCAACTACGTGCTCTAAGATGCAGTATCTTTGCTAACATAAGTAAAAAGATGCATAAAATCAATACAATCAACATTGTTACAATTCCATAAAATACAAAGGGAGAAATCATATTATAATGATAGTGGAACCAGGTCAATAGCGCTTTGTGTACCACCCTCCCTGCTAGGAGCTAGGTATTATAATAATAGAAGATCTCTAGGTTAAAACTGGGAACCCCATACCTCCAAAGTCAGGTGAAGTGAATAACATCCCAGATCAGCACAGCTTTGTTGATTGAAAGGTTTTTTCCAAGTGCTAGTCTCATGCATGCAGTGCAATATTAAAAGCACCTGAGTTTTAGAAATGAGCAGCTGTGTTTGTGTTGTGTCTAGAGCGTGGGCCGATCAACCTGCATCAATAGAATACATTTATTTATTTATTTATTTATTTTATATTCTTATAAAGCGCCAGACTAGACTCCCGAAGGGGTATCTCTGCGCTATTGCTGTACCACGAGATTGTGCTAGTTACAAGAGCATGACTAATAAAGAGTGCAGAAACTGAGTAGTAATTTATTTATCGGGATACAGGTACGTCTTTAAATTCCTCCGGAAACACAGATGACTGGAGATTGATCTGAGTTCTGGGGGCAAGGAATTCCAGAGTGTTGGGCCGGCATAGGCTAATGCACGGCCACCTTGTCTGGTTTTTCTTACTCTTGGTATCTGCAGGAGCTGCCGATGACTGGAGCGCAAAAAACGCCCCGGGATGTAGGGCTGAAAGATCTTAATCATGTACTTCGGGCCCTCCCCTATCATGCTCTTGTGAATCGTGCATAGAGTCTTAAATTGGACTCGCTTCCTCACTGGAAGCCAGTGGAGTCTCTTCAGCAGGGGACTGGAAGGAGTCCTAGCTGGAACATTCAGGACAATCCTTGCTGCTGTGTTTTGGATTACTTGCAATTTACTGAGCTGCTCCTCGTTAGCTCCGAGGAGCAGTCCATTGCAGTAATCCACCCTGCTGATGACCAGAGCCTGCACGAGCGTTTTTCTATGATGGTCTGGAATATAGGGGAAGACTCGTCTCAACATCCCGATAGCCCGGAAGCAGGTACCAGCAACCTGATTGACATGTCCCTTGAAAGTAAGTTGCTGATCAAAGAGCACTCCCAGGTTCCTAACAGAACTCTTGGGGGTGGGGACAGGGCCAAGCTCCACGGGCCACCAGTCAGATGACCAATATGTTGCCGCTTGTCCAAAACACATAACCTCCGTTTTCCCCACATTGCACTGCAGACAGTTAGTTGACATCCAGTCTGCAATGGCTCTCATACCATCTGCAAAAGATCTTTTTATTGCAGATGTGAGAGTTTTAAAAGGGAAAAGGAGTTGGGTGTCGTCAGCGTACGACACCGGGGTGAACCCGAAAGATCTAGCTAAGTTGGCTAGGGGTGCCACATACACATTGAAAAGTGTAGGGCTGAGGCATGAGCCTTGTGGCACACCCTTGTTGAGCTCCCTTAGCATGGATTTGTGGGAGCCCAGCCTAACTTCTTGGACACGACCAGTCAGAAAGCTCCTCAACCAAGTCAGAGCTCCTCCCTCCACACCAACCTCACCTAGGCGGTCGAGGAGCACAGTGTGAGACACCGTATCGAAAGCGGCGGAAAGGTCCAGCAGCACCAGAATCAGAGAACTGCCCTCATCCAGTGCCATTCTGATGTTGTTGGTCACTGTTTGAAGGGCTGATTCTGTGCTGTGGTTAGGCCTGAAACCAGATTGTGAGTAGTCCAGGCCTTCCGTCGCTTCCAGATGTTGAGAGAGATAGGTGTTCACATGTCTCTCTGTAACCTTAGATGAATATAGCCTGGGATCGCTAGATCACCAGGACTCCAGTGCGCACCAACTGAATAAACAATTTTTCAACGTTTTCAAATTATTGTATATTTAATCCATATACTTTGATCTTTGCATCATTTCATTTTAAACACATACAGTATAAGCAAATGCAATATTTACATACAAAATATGCAATTAACGTATTGTATCACACATTTTTTCACAAGTCTTAATGCACAACACAATTATGTATACAACCCAATGCATTTCGGGGTTATGAACCCCTTCGTCAGGGGCCTATGAAAGGAAAAAGAGAAAGGAAACCTATTTAATAACGATGCTTGAAGAAAGATGTTCATATGCTATATGAAGTCATTTAGCATTCTCTTACCTAGATAACTGGTTGCAAACTTATTGCATAGTCAACATAGTTTTGGGGAAGATCTAAAAGAAGTATATGAATAGATAAATATCTAAACTAGCGCTTGAAACAGCACGAAATGTCACATAGTGCTTATAAATAGTTACCTAGCATCCGGTAGTTGAAAAAGAGACTACCTGTGAAAAATAATAATAAGCCTATCATAATCGATATATCATAATCATTAAACCACTAGGGTTTTTTTTATCACTTAAATCAGCACATGGCTTTATGCTCACCTCAAAATCTGGGCTTCTTATCAGCGATGTTAGAAGAAAATCTAACAAAAATAAACGAATACGAGGCATTGAGAATCCTTTTGTACATGAAACCACCATATTACATGCTGGATTATTCCAAACTCGAAATTCAGAATGTTATTTTACCTGCGAGTCTTTTAATGAATCGCGGAGCCTCGCTTAAATTCGACTAATTCCCGTGCTAAAAATAAATGAGAACTGCATTTAGTATTCGGCAAATCAAACCGATTAACTTAAAGTTCAAGATGCTCTCTTGTAGCTAACGCTTACCGGGGGTACACAGAAAGTAGCGTTGTAGCGGCGTCTTCCCTCAGTGTTGAACCACGAGGACAGAAGTCCTTCGTTTATGCTCATACAAATTCCCGAGAGCTTCCGAAATGAAAAGCGGACTCAAACACAAGCCGATGGCGGCCATGTCTGAGGAGGGTTAAACTCAGCCAGTTTCCTGGATTACTTATTAGAGAGCTAGCGAGAACATAATAAAAAGTGTATAACTCAACGATTCTAATGCGCGAATAGCTCCTATGATACACGGAGTCACGTTTACTCGCTCAACAAATAAAGCGAATAGAAAAGAATAAAGAAATGTAAAAGATAAGTGAAGAAGTAGACCAGAGGAAACCAATATCGATTGATCACATGTACAATATATTATTGGCAATACAAGTGATACAAACAGTTAAATCATTAATGTAAACAATTTAAAACACTATGCATATTATAACGGATTCTAGGCATCACTGTGTAGGTTATACCCTGGGGAAATTGGCTGCAATCTCTAGTATAACTAAAGGAAACATATCATGTCCAATTTGTCATTGAGCCCATCTGGGACTAAAGTTTGCAATTTTCGAATCCAAAAGGTTTCTCTTCTGAGTAAAATTTTTGCATTATCTATGCCCAAACGTTGCGGAACCTGTTCAATAATTTGGAATCGAACCTGTGCTATGGTGTGACCCTTTTCTACCCAATGCCTTGCTAATGGCGAAGTCAAATTTTTGTTGCGGATTCTGCTTTTGTGCTCAGCCAAGCGTATTTTCATCTTCCTGTCAGTTTTGCCGACATATAATAATCCGCAAGGACATTTAATAGAGTACACCACATGTTCTGCGTTGCAGTTTGCTGAATGTCGTAAAGTTATTTGTTCTCCTGTTTTGGGATGAGACAGTTTGTTTCCACAGATTACGTTATTACAATTTTTACAATTGAAACATTTTGTCGTGCCTCTAGGAGTATCTGTTTCCAATTCGATGTCATCTGGTCTACTCAGTAATTCCTTTATATTTCTTGATCTTGAGTACGCAAAAAGAGGTTTCTGGTCATACAGATGTTCAAAGTCACTCTCCATTTGCAAGATATCCCATCTTTTGAGTATTGTCCTTTTGATCTCTCTTGTTGCCGTTGAGTATTTGGTGACAAATACCATCCTCTTTTTCAAATCTCTGGTCTTTTTTTGTAACAGTTCTGCCCTTGGTATTGTTTTAACCTTTTCCATTTGCAGATCAATTAACTTTTCAGGATAACCTCGATTGAGATAACAGAGTTTCTGTTTTTCAAAACTTATGGCACATTGAGCTTCATCAGATGCTATCCTTTTTATCCTCATGAACTGAGACACTGGGAGGTTATTTTTAAGGGTTGTCGGGTGAAAACTTCCATACTGAAGTGCAGTGTTCCTGTCAGTTGGTTTTCTATAGAGTTCAGTTCGAATCTTATTGCCGTCCATTTTCACCTGAACATCCAGAAAGGGTAGTGTAATGAGACTCATGTGGCTTGTGAATTGAATCCTAGGATTGATTAAATTCAAGCTCTGTATGTTGTGTTTAAGATCTTCCATTGGTTTCTTCCAGACAAGAAAAATATCATCAATGTATCTTTTATAATACAGAATGCCAGTTTGCCATGTGATGTCTTCCAAAATGTACTCCAATTCAAACTTCGCCATGAAGATGTTTGCGTAAACACATGCCCCAGGAAAACCCATGGCTGTGCCGCTTAATTGAGTGAAAAAGTCATTTTGCCATACGAAGTAACTGTTGTTTAAGCAAAATTCTAGTAATTGTAGGATTAAGTACTTCGTTTCCAGTGGTTTGTCCATTCTCAGCAGTGCCCATTCCATAGCTTCAAGGCCTACTTGATGGGGGATCGATGTGTAAAGTGACACAACATCTATTGTGCACAATACTAGATTTTCTTCAGACTGCAGATTTAAAGAAGTCACACTTCTCAAGAAGTGTGAAGTGTCCTCCAGATAAGTTGGCCAGTCTTGCATGAAAGTTTGCATATGTGCATCTATGAATATGCCCAAATTTTCAAAAATTGAAGAACACCCTGAAACAATCGGTCTGATTGGTGGGTTTTGCAGACTTTTATGAATTTTAGGCAAAAAGTATATTTTCGGCCTCCTCGGATACGTCTGTCTAAGATATCTTTTGGTTGTAGAGTTGACCCACCCTAGCTCTTCAGCTTTGTCAAGGATCCGATCCAAATTATTAGCAATCTCATTTGTAGGATCATGTGGCAATTTCAGATAAACTTCAGCATCAAGTACATGCTCATTACCTTTCATTATATAAAAGCTCAAATCCATGATTACAAGGCCACCCCCTTTGTCCGCCTTTTGAATCACTATGTCCTTGTTATTACGTAGAGTACGTAAAGCACTTAATTCAGCCCGTGTCAGATTTTGCAGTTTACTTTTGTATTTAATTTTAGTCATATCCGCTTTAACCAAAGTTTCAAACAAGTCCAAACTTTTGTGTGAGACAGGTGCCATAAAATTAATTTTCGGTTTGAATTGTTGTGCTGTGTTTTCCTGTGTCTCTATTGGATTTAAGATGGTAAAAAAATATTTCAATCGCAAAATCCTCATAAACTTGAAGAAAGCCACTTCGGTCTCTAGTTCATTAGTGCGGTAGGTGCTGACAAACGTAGGTCCTTTATTGAGTAGTTGAACCTCAAATTTTGATGGTGAGTATTTAGAAATATTGATTACTAAATTCTGCTCTGACTTCGTAATCCCGGTTTCTTCGCTTGCTCTTTCTCCTTTTCTTTCTCTTTTGCCTTGTCCTCTTCTTGTCTTTTGTCGCCAGGTTGTAGTGTAGTTTGTTCCGGTGGTTTGGCAAGGCTCATGTCCTGCTCTAAAAAAGGATCTGCAGTTGGCGTAGAAGCCAAATCTATTGTAACAGTTTTCCCAAGATCTTTCTTGCGTAATTGTTCCTGCGATAGGGGTTGTCTGGCTATACTTGTTTCACTATCAGAAACCATGCTTTCTTGAGATGAGGTTGTTTGTTGTTTCTTGCCCGTAAAGCGTCTCTTGGCATAGACTTCTGCCCATGTATAGGCCTCGTTTAACTTATAGTCTATAGTATCACGCTTGAATTTTCTTAGTTTTGTCTCCTCCAGTTCTTTGCCATACTTCTCCAATTTAATGTCAATGTCCTCAAGAAATTTACTCCATGGCTCTTCCTCAACTCTTTTCGATAATTCTGATTTCAGATTATATATTTCCTCTTCCAGTTCTGTTATTGTCTTTGCTAATTCCTCTATTAGCAGTAGTATTAAGTCCAGAGAACATTTATTTAAGATCTCGAACCATTTCTCCATGAATTTAGGATTGCTGTTCAGCCGGTATAACATAGGTCTAATTGCAAGCCTCAAGCCTCTGGGGATTCTCCTTACACGGTGATATTGAACAAGGGTAGTTGCATGCAGCCTTTGGTTTAACTCACGTTTAGTTAAATATTCCAGTTGTTTAAGTTGCTGTGCAACTGAACTTCCTCGAGCATCGAATGATTTCGCTTCCTTTATTAATTTATAAATTTGCGTTGCCTCATCAGGTGTGTAGACTTTAGTATTCGCCCGATTATCCGTAATTGCTGCTATGGATTCAAAAGACATTTCTACAATGGTGCTAATACCACGTTTGTGCAGTAAATAACTAACAAATGTATGGTTGGTGGTATTGCACTCAGTCCTCAAAATTAAATGTTTGGTCGATACGTGTGCTGCACTAGATTGGTGCCTGCAAAGAACCTATAGTAAGATGAATATAGCCTGGGATCGCTAGATCACCAGGACTCCAGTGCGCACCAACTGAATAAACAATTTTTCAACGTTTTCAAATTATTGTATATTTAATCCATATACTTTGATCTTTGCATCATTTCATTTTAAACACATACAGTATAAGCAAATGCAATATTTACATACAAAATATGCAATTAACGTATTGTATCACACATTTTTTCACAAGTCTTAATGCACAACACAATTATGTATACAACCCAATGCATTTCGGGGTTATGAACCCCTTCGTCAGGGGCCTATGAAAGGAAAAAGAGAAAGGAAACCTATTTAATAACGATGCTTGAAGAAAGATGTTCATATGCTATATGAAGTCATTTAGCATTCTCTTACCTAGATAACTGGTTGCGAACTTATTGCATAGTCAACATAGTTTTGGGGAAGATCTAAAAGAAGTATATGAATAGATAAATATCTAAACTAGCGCTTGAAACAGCACGAAATGTCACATAGTGCTTATAAATAGTTACCTAGCATCCGGTAGTTGAAAAAGAGACTACCTGTGAAAAATAATAATAAGCCTATCATAATCGATATATCATAATCATTAAACCACTAGGGTTTTTTTTATCACTTAAATCAGCACATGGCTTTATGCTCACCTCAAAATCTGGGCTTCTTATCAGCGATGTTAGAAGAAAATCTAACAAAAATAAACGAATACGAGGCATTGAGAATCCTTTTGTACATGAAACCACCATATTACATGCTGGATTATTCCAAACTCGAAATTCAGAATGTTATTTTACCTGCGAGTCTTTTAATGAATCGCGGAGCCTCGCTTAAATTCGACTAATTCCCGTGCTAAAAATAAATGAGAACTGCATTTAGTATTCGGCAAATCAAACCGATTAACTTAAAGTTCAAGATGCTCTCTTGTAGCTAACGCTTACCGGGGGTACACAGAAAGTAGCGTTGTAGCGGCGTCTTCCCTCAGTGTTGAACCACGAGGACAGAAGTCCTTCGTTTATGCTCATACAAATTCCCGAGAGCTTCCGAAATGAAAAGCGGACTCAAACACAAGCCGATGGCGGCCATGTCTGAGGAGGGTTAAACTCAGCCAGTTTCCTGGATTACTTATTAGAGAGCTAGCGAGTACATAATAAAAAGTGTATAACTCAACGATTCTAATGCGCGAATAGCTCCTATGATACACGGAGTCACGTTTACTCGCTCAACAAATAAAGCGAATAGAAAAGAATAAAGAAATGTAAAAGATAAGTGAAGAAGTAGACCAGAGGAAACCAATATCGATTGATCACATGTACATTATATTATTGGCAACACAAGTGATACAAACAGTTAAATCATTAATGTAAACAATTTAAAACACTATGCATATTATAACGGATTCTAGGCATCACTGTGTAGGTTATACCCTGGGGAAATTGGCTGCAATCTCTAGTATAACTAAAGGAAACATATCATGTCCAATTTGTCATTGAGCCCATCTGGGACTAAAGTTTGCAATTTTCGAATCCAAAAGGTTTCTCTTCTGAGTAAAATTTTTGCATTATCTATGCCCAAACGTTGCGGAACCTGTTCAATAATTTGGAATCGAACCTGTGCTATGGTGTGACCCTTTTCTACCCAATGCCTTGCTAATGGCGAAGTCAAATTTTTGTTGCGGATTCTGCTTTTGTGCTCAGCCAAGCGTATTTTCATCTTCCTGTCAGTTTTGCCGACATATAATAATCCGCAAGGACATTTAATAGAGTACACCACATGTTCTGCATTGCAGTTTGCTGAATGTCGTAAAGTTATTTGTTCTCCTGTTTTGGGATGAGACAGTTTGTTTCCACAGATTACGTTATTACAATTTTTACAATTGAAACATTTTGTCGTGCCTCTAGGAGTATCTGTTTCCAATTCAATGTCATCTGGTCTACTCAGTAATTCCTTTATATTTCTTGATCTTGAGTACGCAAAAAGAGGTTTCTGGTCATACAGATGTTCAAAGTCACTCTCCATTTGCAAGATATCCCATCTTTTGAGTATTGTCCTTTTGATCTCTCTTGTTGCCGTTGAGTATTTGGTGACAAATACCATCCTCTTTTTCAAATCTCTGGTCTTTTTTTGTAACAGTTCTGCCCTTGGTATTGTTTTAACCTTTTCCATTTGCAGATCAATTAACTTTTCAGGATAACCTCGATTGAGATAACAGAGTTTCTGTTTTTCAAAACTTATGGCACATTGAGCTTCATCAGATGCTATCCTTTTTATCCTCATGAACTGAGACACTGGGAGGTTATTTTTAAGGGTTGTCGGGTGAAAACTTCCATACTGAAGTGCAGTGTTCCTGTCAGTTGGTTTTCTATAGAGTTCAGTTCGAATCTTATTGCCGTCCATTTTCACCTGAACATCCAGAAAGGGTAGTGTAATGAGACTCATGTGGCTTGTGAATTGAATCCTAGGATTGATTAAATTCAAGCTCTGTATGTTGTGTTTAAGATCTTCCATTGGTTTCTTCCAGACAAGAAAAATATCATCAATGTATCTTTTATAATACAGAATGCCAGTTTGCCATGTGATGTCTTCCAAAATGTACTCCAATTCAAACTTCGCCATGAAGATGTTTGCGTAAACACATGCCCCAGGAAAACCCATGGCTGTGCCGCTTAATTGAGTGAAAAAGTCATTTTGCCATACGAAGTAACTGTTGTTTAAGCAAAATTCTAGTAATTGTAGGATTAAGTACTTCGTTTCCAGTGGTTTGTCCATTCTCAGCAGTGCCCATTCCATAGCTTCAAGGCCTAATTGATGGGGGATCGATGTGTAAAGTGACACAACATCTATTGTGCACAATACTAGATTAGATACTAGATTTTCTCATGGAATCTCAATGGAAGATCTTAAACACAACATACAGAGCTTGAATTTAATCAATCCTAGGATTCAATTCACAAGCCGCATGAGTCTCATTACACTACCCTTTCTGGATGTTCAGGTGAAAATGGACGGCAATAAGATTCGAACTGAACTCTATAGAAAACCAACTGACAGGAACACTGCACTTCAGTATGGAAGTTTTCACCCGACAACCCTTAAAAATAACCTCCCAGTGTCTCAGTTCATGAGGATAAAAAGGATAGCATCTGATGAAGCTCAATGTGCCATAAGTTTTGAAAAACAGAAACTCTGTTATCTCAATCGAGGTTATCCTGAAAAGTTAATTGATCTGCAAATGGAAAAGGTTAAAACAATACCAAGGGCAGAACTGTTACAAAAAAAGACCAGAGATTTGAAAAAGAGGATGGTATTTGTCACCAAATACTCAACGGCAACAAGAGAGATCAAAAGGACAATACTCAAAAGATGGGATATCTTGCAAATGGAGAGTGACTTTGAACATCTGTATGACCAGAAACCTCTTTTTGCGTACTCAAGATCAAGAAATATAAAGGAATTACTGAGTAGACCAGATGACATCGAATTGGAAACAGATACTCCTAGAGGCACGACAAAATGTTTCAATTGTAAAAATTGTAATAACGTAATCTGTGGAAACAAACTGTCTCATCCCAAAACAGGAGAACAAATAACTTTACGACATTCAGCAAACTGCAACGCAGAACATGTGGTGTACTCTATTAAATGTCCTTGCGGATTATTATATGTCGGCAAAACTGACAGGAAGATGAAAATACGCTTGGCTGAGCACAAAAGCAGAATCCGCAACAAAAAGTTGACTTCGCCATTAGCAAGGCATTGGGTAGAAAAGGGTCACACCATAGCACAGGTTCGATTCCAAATTATTGAACAGGTTCCGCAACGTTTGGGCATAGATAATGCAAAAATTTTACTCAGAAGAGAAACCTTTTGGATTCGAAAATTGCAAACTTTAGTCCCAGATGGGCTCAATGACAAATTGGACATGATATGTTTCCTTTAGTTATACTAGAGATTGCAGCCAATTTCCCCAGGGTATAACCTACACAGTGATGCCTAGAATCCGTTATAATATGCATAGTGTTTTAAATTGTTTACATTAATGATTTAACTGTTTGTATCACTTGTATTGCCAATAATATAATGTACATGTGATCAATCGATATTGGTTTCCTCTGGTCTACTTCTTCACTTATCTTTTACATTTCTTTATTCTTTTCTATTCGCTTTATTTGTTGAGCGAGTAAACGTGACTCCGTGTATCATAGGAGCTATTCGCGCATTAGAATCGTTGAGTTATACACTTTTTATTATGTTCTCGCTAGCTCTCTAATAAGTAATCCAGGAAACTGGCTGAGTTTAACCCTCCTCAGACATGGCCGCCATCGGCTTGTGTTTGAGTCCGCTTTTCATTTCGGAAGCTCTCGGGAATTTGTATGAGCATAAACGAAGGACTTCTGTCCTCGTGGTTCAACACTGAGGGAAGACGCCGCTACAACGCTACTTTCTGTGTACCCCCGGTAAGCGTTAGCTACAAGAGAGCATCTTGAACTTTAAGTTAATCGGTTTGATTTGCCGAATACTAAATGCAGTTCTCATTTATTTTTAGCACGGGAATTAGTCGAATTTAAGCGAGGCTCCGCGATTCATTAAAAGACTCGCAGGTAAAATAACATTCTGAATTTCGAGTTTGGAATAATCCAGCATGTAATATGGTGGTTTCATGTACAAAAGGATTCTCAATGCCTCGTATTCGTTTATTTTTGTTAGATTTTCTTCTAACATCGCTGATAAGAAGCCCAGATTTTGAGGTGAGCATAAAGCCATGTGCTGATTTAAGTGATAAAAAAACCCTAGTGGTTTAATGATTATGATATATCGATTATGATAGGCTTATTATTATTTTTCACAGGTAGTCTCTTTTTCAACTACCGGATGCTAGGTAACTATTTATAAGCACTATGTGACATTTCGTGCTGTTTCAAGCGCTAGTTTAGATATTTATCTATTCATATACTTCTTTTAGATCTTCCCCAAAACTATGTTGACTATGCAATAAGTTCGCAACCAGTTATCTAGGTAAGAGAATGCTAAATGACTTCATATAGCATATGAACATCTTTCTTCAAGCATCGTTATTAAATAGGTTTCCTTTCTATTTTTCCTTTCATAGGCCCCTGACGAAGGGGTTCATAACCCCGAAATGCATTGGGTTGTATACATAATTGTGTTGTGCATTAAGACTTGTGAAAAAATGTGTGATACAATACGTTAATTGCATATTTTGTATGTAAATATTGCATTTGCTTATACTGTATGTGTTTAAAATGAAATGATGCAAAGATCAAAGTATATGGATTAAATATACAATAATTTGAAAACGTTGAAAAATTGTTTATTCAGTTGGTGCGCACTGGAGTCCTGGTGATCTAGCGATCCCAGGCTATATTCATCTTACTATAGGTTCTTTGCAGGCACCAATCTAGTGCAGCACACGTATCGACCAAACATTTAATTTTGAGGACTGAGTGCAATACCACCAACCATACATTTGTTAGTTATTTACTGCACAAACGTGGTATTAGCACCATTGTAGAAATGTCTTTTGAATCCATAGCAGCAATTACGGATAATCGGGCGAATACTAAAGTCTACACACCTGATGAGGCAACGCAAATTTATAAATTAATAAAGGAAGCGAAATCATTCGTTGCTCGAGGAAGTTCAGTTGCACAGCAACTTAAACAACTGGAATATTTAACTAAACGTGAGTTAAACCAAAGGCTGCATGCAACTACCCTTGTTCAATATCACCGTGTAAGGAGAATCCCCAGAGGCTTGAGGCTTGCAATTAGACCTATGTTATACCGGCTGAACAGCAATCCTAAATTCATGGAGAAATGGTTCGAGATCTTAAATAAATGTTCTCTGGACTTAATACTACTGCTAATAGAGGAATTAGCAAAGACAATAACAGAACTGGAAGAGGAAATATATAATCTGAAATCAGAATTATCGAAAAGAGTTGAGGAAGAGCCATGGAGTAAATTTCTTGAGGACATTGACATTAAATTGGAGAAGTATGGCAAAGAACTGGAGGAGACAAAACTAAGAAAATTCAAGCGTGATACTATAGACTATAAGTTAAACGAGGCCTATACATGGGCAGAAGTCTATGCCAAGAGACGCTTTACGGGGAAGAAACAACAAACAACCTCATCTCAAGAAAGCATGGTTTCTGATAGTGAAACAAGTATAGCCAGACAACCCCTATCGCAGGAACAATTACGCAAGAAAGATCTTGGGAAAACTGTTACAATAGATTTGGCTTCTACGCCAACTGCAGATCCTTTTTTAGAGCAGGACATGAGCCTTGCCAAACCACCGGAACAAACTACACTACAACCTGGCGACAAAAGACAAGAAGAGGACAAGGCAAAAGAGAAAGAAAAGGAGAAAGAGCAAGCGAAGAAACCGGGATTACGAAGTCAGAGCAGAATTTAGTAATCAATATTTCTAAATACTCACCATCAACATTTGAGGTTCAACTACTCAATAAAGGACCTACGTTTGTCAGCACCTACCGCACTAATGAACTAGAGACCGAAGTGGCTTTCTTCAAGTTTATGAGGATTTTGCGATTGAAATATTTTTTTACCATCTTAAATCCAATAGAGACACAGGAAAACACAGCACAACAATTCAAACCGAAAAGTAATTTTATGGCACCTGTCTCACACAAAAGTTTGGACTTGTTTGAAACTTTGGTTAAAGCGGATATGACTAAAATTAAATACAAAAGTAAACTGCAAAATCTGACACGGGCTGAATTAAGTGCTTTACGTACTCTACATAATAACAAGGACATAGTGATTCAAAAGGCGGACAAAGGGGGTGGCCTTGTAATCATGGATTTGAGCTTTTATATAATGAAAGGTAATGAGCATGTACTTGATGCTGAAGTTTATCTGAAATTGCCACATGATCCTACAAATGAGATTGCTAATAATTTGGATCGGATCCTTGACAAAGCTGAAGAGCTAGGGTGGGTCAACTCTACAACCAAAAGATATCTTAGACAGACGTATCCGAGGAGGCCGAAAATATACTTTTTGCCTAAAATTCATAAAAGTCTGCAAAACCCACCAATCAGACCGATTGTTTCAGGGTGTTCTTCAATTTTTGAAAATTTGGGCATATTCATAGATGCACATATGCAAACTTTCATGCAAGACTGGCCAACTTATCTGGAGGACACTTCACACTTCTTGAGAAGTGTGACTTCTTTAAATCTGCAGTCTGAAGAAAATCTAGTATTGTGCACAATAGATGTTGTGTCACTTTACACATCGATCCCCCATCAATTAGGCCTTGAAGCTATGGAATGGGCACTGCTGAGAATGGACAAACCACTGGAAACGAAGTACTTAATCCTACAATTACTAGAATTTTGCTTAAACAACAGTTACTTCGTATGGCAAAATGACTTTTTCACTCAATTAAGCGGCACAGCCATGGGTTTTCCTGGGGCATGTGTTTACGCAAACATCTTCATGGCGAAGTTTGAATTGGAGTACATTTTGGAAGACATCACATGGCAAACTGGCATTCTGTATTATAAAAGATACATTGATGATATTTTTCTTGTCTGGAAGAAACCAATGGAAGATCTTAAACACAACATACAGAGCTTGAATTTAATCAATCCTAGGATTCAATTCACAAGCCACATGAGTCTCATTACACTACCCTTTCTGGATGTTCAGGTGAAAATGGACGGCAATAAGATTCGAACTGAACTCTATAGAAAACCAACTGACAGGAACACTGCACTTCAGTATGGAAGTTTTCACCCGACAACCCTTAAAAATAACCTCCCAGTGTCTCAGTTCATGAGGATAAAAAGGATAGCATCTGATGAAGCTCAATGTGCCATAAGTTTTGAAAAACAGAAACTCTGTTATCTCAATCGAGGTTATCCTGAAAAGTTAATTGATCTGCAAATGGAAAAGGTTAAAACAATACCAAGGGCAGAACTGTTACAAAAAAAGACCAGAGATTTGAAAAAGAGGATGGTATTTGTCACCAAATACTCAACGGCAACAAGAGAGATCAAAAGGACAATACTCAAAAGATGGGATATCTTGCAAATGGAGAGTGACTTTGAACATCTGTATGACCAGAAACCTCTTTTTGCGTACTCAAGATCAAGAAATATAAAGGAATTACTGAGTAGACCAGATGACATCGAATTGGAAACAGATACTCCTAGAGGCACGACAAAATGTTTCAATTGTAAAAATTGTAATAACGTAATCTGTGGAAACAAACTGTCTCATCCCAAAACAGGAGAACAAATAACTTTACGACATTCAGCAAACTGCAACGCAGAACATGTGGTGTACTCTATTAAATGTCCTTGCGGATTATTATATGTCGGCAAAACTGACAGGAAGATGAAAATACGCTTGGCTGAGCACAAAAGCAGAATCCGCAACAAAAATTTGACTTCGCCATTAGCAAGGCATTGGGTAGAAAAGGGTCACACCATAGCACAGGTTCGATTCCAAATTATTGAACAGGTTCCGCAACGTTTGGGCATAGATAATGCAAAAATTTTACTCAGAAGAGAAACCTTTTGGATTCGAAAATTGCAAACTTTAGTCCCAGATGGGCTCAATGACAAATTGGACATGATATGTTTCCTTTAGTTATACTAGAGATTGCAGTCAATTTCCCCAGGGTATAACCTACACAGTGATGCCTAGAATCCGTTATAATATGCATAGTGTTTTAAATTGTTTACATTAATGATTTAACTGTTTGTATCACTTGTATTGCCAATAATATAATGTACATGTGATCAATCGATATTGGTTTCCTCTGGTCTACTTCTTCACTTATCTTTTACATTTCTTTATTCTTTTCTATTCGCTTTATTTGTTGAGCGAGTAAACGTGACTCCGTGTATCATAGGAGCTATTCGCGCATTAGAATCGTTGAGTTATACACTTTTTATTATGTTCTCGCTAGCTCTCTAATAAGTAATCCAGGAAACTGGCTGAGTTTAACCCTCCTCAGACATGGCCGCCATTGGCTTGTGTTTGAGTCCGCTTTTCATTTCGGAAGCTCTCGGGAATTTGTGTGAGCATAAACGAAGGACTTCTGTCCTCGTGGTTCAACACTGAGGGAAGACGCCGCTACAACGCTACTTTCTGTGTACCCCCGGTAAGCGTTAGCTACAAGAGAGCATCTTGAACTTTAAGTTAATCGGTTTGATTTGCCGAATACTAAATGCAGTTCTCATTTATTTTTAGCACGGGAATTAGTCGAATTTAAGCGAGGCTCCGCGATTCATTAAAAGACTCGCAGGTAAAATAACATTCTGAATTTCGAGTTTGGAATAATCCAGCATGTAATATGGTGGTTTCATGTACAAAAGGATTCTCAATGCCTCGTATTCGTTTATTTTTGTTAGATTTTCTTCTAACATCGCTGATAAGAAGCCCAGATTTTGAGGTGAGCATAAAGCCATGTGCTGATTTAAGTGATAAAAAAAACCCTAGTGGTTTAATGATTATGATATATCGATTATGATAGGCTTATTATTATTTTTCACAGGTAGTCTCTTTTTCAACTACCGGATGCTAGGTAACTATTTATAAGCACTATGTGACATTTCGTGCTGTTTCAAGCGCTAGTTTAGATATTTATCTATTCATATACTTCTTTTAGATCTTCCCCAAAACTATGTTGACTATGCAATAAGTTCGCAACCAGTTATCTAGGTAAGAGAATGCTAAATGACTTCATATAGCATATGAACATCTTTCTTCAAGCATCGTTATTAAATAGGTTTCCTTTCTCTTTTTCCTTTCATAGGCCCCTGACGAAGGGGTTCATAACCCCGAAATGCATTGGGTTGTATCCATAATTGTGTTGTGCATTAAGACTTGTGAAAAAATGTGTGATACAATACGTTAATTGCATATTTTGTATGTAAATATTGCATTTGCTTATACTGTATGTGTTTAAAATGAAATGATGCAAAGATCAAAGTATATGGATTAAATATACAATAATTTGAAAACGTTGAAAAATTGTTTATTCAGTTGGTGCGCACTGGAGTCCTGGTGATCTAGCGATCCCAGGCTATATTCATCTTACTATAGGTTCTTTGCAGGCACCAATCTAGTGCAGCACACGTATCGACCAAACATTTAATTTTGAGGACTGAGTGCAATACCACCAACCATACATTTCTCTGTAACCTTACCCAGGTGAGGCAGGAGGGAGATAGGTCGTAGATTGGAGAGGTCTGTCCAAGGAGAGGATGCCTTTTTCCTGATCGGGTTCACCACCGCCCTTTTCCAATCTGCAGGGACCTGGCCTTTAGTTAGGGAGATGTTAATCACATCCAGCATGTGCGGGCCCAGAATGGGAATCATCGGGCCGACCATTTTAGTTGGAATAAGGTCATTAGGCGACCCAGATTTAATGAGACTGCAGAAGGAAAGGAGCTCTGTGTTGGTAATCGGAGGAAAAGATGAGAGGGTGGGTTTATTACCAGACACCGATATTTGGGGATAGGGATGGTCTATGTTGGAGATTTTTATAGCATCATTGGCTGCCACTATTTTTTCGTAGATGTTCTTTATTTTATCCTCAAAATATCTCGAGACTTCATCACATAGGTCTTGTGAAAAGTCCTCAGAGCTATCACAAGCAGTCGGCTTAATAAAATTCTGCAAAATGTTAAAAAGCTCCTTAGAGCAGTTGCCGGCTTGTGCAATCTGCTGTGTTAAATGTTGCTTCCTGGCTTGCTTGATATTTTTGTAGTACTTGGATTGAGTATCTAAGAAAGCTACTCTACAGCTCTCGGTCTTCCCTTTCCTCCAAGCTTTCTCAGCCCGTCTGCAGTTTTGCTTAGCTACCCTCAATTCATGGGTATACCAGCTGTCTTGTTTAGACACTGGGTATTGTTTGTGCTTTTTTAATGGGGCTATAATGTCAATAGCTTGCTTAATTGAGACATTAAGCTTGGTTAAGGCCATATCAGCAGTGTCGGTTGCTGAGATTTCTGGATTTATCCAGAATTCCTGGATTTTATTGGCCGTGACTTTATGCCACTCTCGTCGCCAAGTAGGGGGAAGAGGGACACTCTTAACAGTTTTTACAGGGGTAACCAAAAGAAATTCGAGCATGGAATGATCTGTCCATGCTATTTCTTTTGCCGGGGAACAGATAACTTTAGCACAGTTACAGAAGAGTAAATCTAACGTGTGTCCTCCTTTATGGGTGGGTCCGTGATTCTGTAATTCCAGACCTAAGTTGGCAAGGTCTGTAATCAAGGCAGTGGCATCAGAGTGTGTGGGTAGATCAACATGTGTATTGAAATCTCCCAGAAGAAGAAAATCTTCTTTAGATTTTATATGAGGGGCCAGGATTTCTTGAAGAAGAAGAGCAAAATTCGTGTTAGTGCCTGGGGGTCGGTATACCAAAGCACCTTTCCAGGAAATATGATTAGTAAGGGTGAATTTAAAAATCATTATTTCTAATTGAGGGTGCATGTGCTGCTCACTTATAGTGACTTTTATACAATCCTTGTGTATAATGGCGAGGCCGCCTCCGGTTTTTATTTCTCGGTCTAGATGTTTAATTTTATACCCAGCAGGGATCCCCATGGCAATGGCAGAGACTGTATGTGGCTTTAGCCATGTTTCGGCTAGGAAGCAGATGTCTGGTTGCATAGAGTAGATTAGATCCCACACTTGATGTTGATGCTTAGGTAATGACCGTACATTAAGGAAAAAACTCCTGAGACCCGAAGGAGGGGGTTTAGGAACTGAGGGGGGAATACTATTTCGAGATAGACGCCGGCATTGCAGACAGGAGAAACCTCCCTCTACCCGGTGCCAAGGAATGTTCGTGCTACATGATCGTGATAGTCTAAAGGTCAGAAGCGTTTGAGCCGAGTAGCTAATTATCCATGTGCCGTTACCGGTCAGAGCTCGTTGGGTAGGGTCAGAGTCCATCGCCCCTCGCCCCGTCCTGGCGCGGACGGGCGCAGACGGGCTTTTCTTCGGTGCTCGAAGGCGCCCCCTGCGCGCAACCGCTGCGCGCTTATGGGAAGGGCGTGGCTAAATAGCCCGGAGTGAGGTAGCCACTAGAGCGCTAACCTCAACTCCGGGGAAACCGGAAGTGCAGTCTGCCTGGCTCTTGCCTGTCCGCCCTCCGCACAACGGCACTATTGCCGGGTCGGAACGAGGCGGGCAGGCGGGAAATCGTTATTTTAACCTTGAACACTTTGTGCAGACTTGAGATTGCAGTGTGAGTCTAGAGATGTGAAAAACAGACCGTTCTCATGTGAAGGAAAAGCAAGCAGTTTGTCTTTATAAAAACAGAGATGTAGTGTCATGTGCAAAAGCAGCAAAATGGTGTTTTGGCAACTAACTCAATTATGCTAATATAGCAATGTGTGTAGGAAGAACCGTATCCTCACTACACTTTTACAGGTAGCATGAACAGGAACTCTTGGATGTTTTTCTTTGTAATTCTTCATCGCCAAATAAAAACCACCAGTGTTTCTTTTCTTTTATTCCACATTGTGCTAGTCTCCCAGTGGATTTCGTGTTATATCATGTTGTTTTTTCTATGAGTACCGAAGTGAACAATCACTGGGAACAGACACTTTTATTATTCTACAAATCTTTGGTTTTCTTCTTTTCTTCTAGTCGAGTCTTCATTCATCTGGTATTTGAATATCCCACATAAATATATATTTTTTCCGGTAATTCCTTTATCTCACAATAACGGCACTGTTCTGCTACTGTCTATGTCCTCAGATGAGTAAATATTATTGTTAATGTTTGTAAGTTCTTTCTGATTTCACTGCTTCTCTAGGATTATTTCTAAGTGAGTTCACACATTCACTGTACTTGAAGGCTTTTTATCTGCGTGTGTTCGCTGATGCCTGTTTAGGATTGATAATGGACTTCAGCTTTTCAAGCATTCATGCCATTTAAAAGATTTGTTTCCCCTGTGTGAGCTCGCTGATGATTTCTTAATGCTGAAGAGTAAGTAAAACTACTGCCACATTCCTTGCAATGGTAGGGTTTTTCCCCAGTGTGTATTCGCTGATGTCTCCGGAGGACTGTTAACTGACTGAAGCTCTTTACACATTCACTGCACTGGTATGGTTTTTCCCCTGTGTGTATTCTCTGATGTGTATGGAGCTGTGAAATTTGATTGAAGCTCTTTACACATTCCTTGCAATGGTATGGTTTTTCTCCTGTGTGTATTTTTTGATGTCTGTGGAGGTTTGATATGTGACTGAAGCTCTTCACACATTAATTGCAATGGTATGGTTTTTCCCCCGTGTGTGTTCGCTGATGTCTTCGGAGGTCTGTTAACTGACTGAAGCTCTTCACACATTCATTGCAATGGTATGGTTTTTCCCCTGTGTGTGTTCGCTGATGTGTTCGGAGGTCTGTTAACCGACTGAAGCTCTTCACACATTCAGTGCAATGGTATGGTTTTTCCCCTGTGTGTGTTCGCTGATGTGTTCGGAGGTCTGTTAACCGACTGAAGCTCTTCACACATTCAGTGCAATGGTATGGTTTTTCCCCTGTTTGTATTCGCTGATGCTCTTTTATGGTTTCTAACTGGCTAAAGTTCTTGACATATTCAGTGCAATTGCCAGATTTTTCTCCTGACCGTGTTTCCTGAAGGGTCAGCATAGTTATTAAACCACTTGCGTTATTTTCACATTCCCTGTATGTGTGTTATATTGTGGACGCTTGATTTCCGATTTAACAATAAAATACAAGACTCACTAAATACCTGCCACATTCATAATATCAGTAAGGCTTCCTTGTGGGTGATTACATCTTTAGATTGGATAATGGCTTCACATGCTTGCGGGTAAAGCTTAATCTTCCTTCCAGTAGGTACAAATTAGGACAATACTCTGTACTTCAGAGAGCAGAACTCCGCTTTCCTTTAGCTTTCAGTTGCTAGGCTCCACTTCGTTGTGCTTTTCCCTGGTGCCTGTGGTTTGGCTAGAAAGAGTTAACAATACACCTAGAGCACTGAATGGTGTTCTGTTGCCAGTTTAGATAGCGAAGCACTGCTCTAGTCATATCATGATGGTGAAGCAACTTGTAATGTGTACAGCTACTCCAAAGAGTGTCCCGGGGAAAAGCACAGGTCAGAAAAGAAAGTAAATCTGGTTGTTTCAAACAAGGACAAAAAGCCAAGTTTTCAACCTTTTTTTAAACATTATAATGTTGCTAACATCTCAAAGCTGAAGAGGGAGTTTGCTCCAAGCCATGGATCCCAAATAGACACGAGACCTTCCTCCAACTCTCATACCGGCCTCATGATCAAAGCTGGTGTTGGACGCTTGTTTATACAGCAGGTGGTTTGTCAGTTTTGTTGTCTTGGTTTTGTTGAGATCATTTCTTCGTCTTGGGGTGTTGAGGTGCAGAGCTCAGACTCGTATTCACTGAATTGCCTTTGACTGCTTTTTCCCGGATCTGTCCTCTGCCTCTGATTGCACTGATGTTTTTGGAGCTCCTTATTTTTTATAATTTTTGCAGGTTTGATGTGTTATCTTCATTATTCATAATCAATCCGTGCATTTAAGGCTTATTCTCTGTTGGATGTAAAGAAATGCAATATTACTAAATGCAAATGTAATACAATGTGAATACACAATATTTAACCAGCTGTAGAAGACATCTCTTCTCTACCATATTTGAAATTTAGTAAGGAACATTTTACCATACATGGATATTTCATTAAAACTGTGGTTGAACATGTCACATTGTATTTACTTCTGAAAAGGCAGTGATTTACCATTATTCACAGAGTAACTTACTAAAGAAAGGGCAGTCACTGAGCACTCGTGCTACAGGTAGAGTTTTAGGTAGATATACATGGACAAGATTTCATTTAAACAGAACAGATTGTGGAAAAAGAGAGGAATCAGGAAGCGCTGCCGTTAATTTAGTTTCAGGAAGTATCTACCAAAGGTAACTCTTCAGGAAGTGTATGACAAAGGTAACTCTTTAGGAAGTGTATAACAAAGGTAACTCTTCAGGAAGTATACATGACAAAGGTAACAGTAACTCCAGACACCTTTTTCACAATGCTTTCCTGTTCACACTGGATCAGCTCAAATTCCAACTTCCGCCTTTACCTTGCAGCTCAGTAAGGGCCTGACTACGAGTGCCCTCATCATTGCCGTACACACGGTGGCGGTCCAACTGCCACCATCCTGGCGGTCTGACCGCCGTATTATGAGTGTGGTGGTGGGACCGCCACGAGACCGCCACCTCGCGAGGATCAAGGATCCCGCTGTGGAGGCAGTCTGCAAACACCCTGAATATGTTGGCAGTGCCGATGCCGACATCGCCGAGCATATTACGGTCAGCATATCCACCGTCCTTTTCATGGCGGGGACCCCACCATGAAAAGGATAAAGGACATGCAGGTGAGGGGGCCCTCACAGGGCCCCGGCCGATTCTGCTCCTGCGGTTGCATGCGGGGGGCATGTGTTGTGCCACCCCATGGAATTGAACCTTGTTCCTGCATAGTGTGGCATGCATGACATGGTGCAGGAACGTGCTGCAGGCACTATTAAGGTGGTGGTATGATGTTTAGGCTCTCTAATGAGCCTAATACAGCCGCCGCGAGACCGCTGCTGCACCGCCCACCCACCCTGGATTTAGGTCATAATCCGGGGGCGGGCTCTCAATGGGCTTGGCAGTCTGCCTGGTACCTTCGCAGTGGTAGTCCCATTGGAAGACCGCCGCACTCGTAACAAAGCCCTAAGTCACCTTCAACACATTTTACAGCCCTCCTGGCTCAAGCATTTCTGGATCCTTCTAACCTGGAAGACTGGAGCATTATCCCGAGTTGAGGTGGATTTTCTATCAGCGTAATACATATCCATCTCCCTTGAACTATTGACTGATTCTGCCCTGAAAGACAACCTAAAAAGTGAGTCTTTAGTTCTTCCTAAAGTAGGTAAAGTTAAGATCCTGTTGTATTTCAATCAGCAGCTCCTTCCAGGGTTTCTTGTAAAACAAAATGAGGGGCTGACTGCAATGGCCCGTCTTTATATTGAGCACACAGATATGGTAAACAAACATTAAATCATGTAATTTATTATTCAACGATATCATTCATTTATTCCTTATAGAGAATCCATCACAAGCAATAATTTAACTGAAATATCAAGCATCCAACAGATGTGTGCATATAAATAATTGTTTTTGTTTTTCAACATTTACAAGATATTGGACTTATTGTTGTCTGTCTGAGGCCAGGATGCTACTTTGTGACTCAACAGAGCTTTGGTGGAGCGGGAGGAGGTGTCTGCTGTCCACAGGTGAAGTCTCATTTCTCCCATCCCATATTTCTTTTATCCATGTCCTTCAGCTCCCCTACTCCCCTCGGTCTGTGTACTCACTCTACAGGGTTCATTGTTAGCTGTGGCAGGGGACACACTTGAAGCGTGCACACAGCAGAGGTCAGCTAATGGCCTCATAGAGAAGAGGCCATGGTTGGCAGTACGGAGCTCACACGCTTCATTTCAGATGCTCACTTGGGAGGTACTAACTGAGGAGGTGCACAGGAAGGGGCCTATTAGCTATAAACAGAGGTAGTGCACAGGTTGGTGCTTGTGAGGTATAAACAGAGGAGGTGCACATATAGGCACCTATGAGATACAAACAGAGCAGGTGCACAGGTGGGTGTGTGTGAGGTATAAACAGAGGAAGTAAAGAGGTAGGTGCTTCAGTGCCTCTGGGACTATATCTGCTTCTAGGCCCTCTTCCTATAATGCTGGTTCTTGCTCCTTCTTCAACACTTGGTGCAGACATAGGGCCTGATTTAGAGTTTATCCGACAGGTTATTGCTTCAAACATGACAGATCCCGTCCGCTTTATTACAATTGCCACAGGATATAATGCACTTTTAATAGGGTAGACGGGACACCTGCCACATTTATGACAGAATAAACCATCCGCCTAAATATAAATCGGGCCCTTGGCGGACATTGTGTCCAGTGTCTTCTCAGTGTTGGAAAGCATCCATTTTATTAACGGCACAGTATTATCTCACCACTGCTGTGGCTTGCAGTCATAAGACCATTATGAACGGACCAAGTTGTGTGCCAGAATGCCTGCGAATAGTTTAGCATGAACGTTTAGGAGGGAGATGGGTCTGTATGATGAGCAGGACTAGGGGGCTTTCCAGGGCCTGTGAATAAGCGTTATTACTGTTTCTCTCTTGGTGTCAGTGGGCTTGTCTGTGTCCCCAGAAGAGTTGTTTTCACGCTTATCTTATTTATGCACAAAGATTTGAAGTTTTGAGGACTCAGCAACTCATTTTACAATGTTTGAAAACAAAACTAGTCAGATCATAGCTGCCAGGTGTACATGTTTTGCATGTGTAGAATCACACACTAGTAAATGCAGCGCACGCATGCTTCGCCTTGTCAGTTTGTGAATGACCGCTAACTTGTGAATAAGTGAAAATTCACAGACCCCAATCTGACACTTTTTGACACTGGAAACAGTTAGAGTTTCACTTCAACAAAATGCTGGAGTAACTCTCCTTCCAGGGTAGGAAGAGAAATGGATCACCCTCTAAACGTGGTGTGAGTAGCGCTATACGGTTCATAGCACCATTCATCCGGGAAAAACTGGGGAAATGGTACAATGCACTGGGAAAATGGCATGTGAGGACAATGTGACATGACATTCCCAGTAAACCTGCTTTTACACTTTTTTTGGGCTGTCGGTGTTCAGTTTATCAAGGCCCAGGGTTTAGTTTCAAGTCAAGAGATAGTGCAGGATTAGACTAATTATAATGTCATACATTCCAACAAATGCCTTTACCACGCAAGTCTTTACCATGCACATGCCTTGACCACGCATAATGAAAGATTTACAAAAATGTTCCTGCCGGTAAAGGGTGGTGTTGCAATGATAAAAGTACTTAATTATGTAAGTAGATCCAATAGCCGTAGATGTTCTTAAGTAGATGTTTATTAGTTAAAAGTTGGTAAATAGGAAAGGCCCCACCGGGAGCAGCATCCAGCTGCTCAGCCCCACTCATTCTAACTGATCACACATTCAAACCATGCATACACGAACATTCTAATGACATCACACACACACAGGCTGAGCAGCAGGGAAAGAGATGATCAGAATAAAACACATCTCCCTCTTTTAAAACAATGAACACAAAAGAAAGCAAGAGAAAATAAATACAGTATGCCCCGACGATGACAAGGTCAGGATTTCAAATAAACATTCAACACAAATAAGTGAATGACTGCAAATAAAAATTATAAAATAGCAATATAGCATAATATAAGAATTGTTGCATAAAACACGAAAAAGAGGAATAATATCCACTCGCACAACACCAATGCAAAATCACATAACCACCATCCCCCATCACAAACCAACCCCAAAATATCACAGGTCATGCCAGTTGGCCAAACTGTCACGAAAAGCAATAAATAGGGAAACCAACTAAATAAAAGGCACGGGGTATATGACTTCCCAACGGCAGTCTGTATAAATGAACACCTCTAAATGAATAGAGCACTTACGTGGTTCAACCAAATAAATAATGTATAAACTGAGCATTAACAGAAATGAGGACTCTGCAGCCCCATATAATTCAATCTGAAACAGATGGAGCGCCTCAAAGAATGAGCACCTATGTGGCTCCGCAAAATATGCATACTAAAAATCCAAACTGGAGAACTAATCTTCAGAAAATAAACACTAGAATTGAACACTTCAAAACATTTGAGCACCTAAAGTGGTTCAAAACAATAAAAGGAACATGTAGTCCCTGCACGACTCCTCACAGCAAAATTGTGAACTCCCTCTATTAGAATAGAGCACTAAGAAAAAGTGGTTCATCAAAACATCCAGCATAAATAAATCTCATCAGTTACCAAAAGTAGTTCCAAAACATATATCAGTATCACACGCTCCAACTAATAATCACTAGAAATAAATTAAATTGAGCATCGCATCTCAAATTGCGCACTTATATGGCTCAACCATCGCATCTCAAATTGCTCACTTATATGGCTCAACCGATTAAAGCAAGCACAATAAAGAATGAACACCTCAATAAATTGAGCATAAATGTGGTTCATTACCATAAAAGAAATATCTAACATTTCCACAACTGAGCTTGGTGAAACATGACCACTAAAAATCAACACTTAAAGAAATTAAATGAGCACCTGAACAAAGGTTTCAGTACATAAGTAACTCAATTCAGTAAACATAAATTAATCCATTAAAATAACAGTAAAGGAGCACTTGAATAAACATTTCAGCACATAAACAGTTGCACGCAGTAAAAGTAAATAAATCAGTCACTCTGAACACTAACATGTAAATCAATACACATGTGTTTAGCAAATAATTCAAAATAAGCAACTAAAACAATAAAAGTAGTCATCGTTGTCACGATAATGTTGTAAGACCTTAGCTTGGCAAAAAAATAAATTGACAAAATAAATGTAGTCACCGTTGACTCAATGCGCAGCTCCACTTCTTAAAGTCCGTGTAATTATTTCTTCACAAAATATTGCTGCCATGCTGATACAGAGAGTGAGTTACGATGTTTTCCCAGGACACTTCACAGTTCCGGGTAGGTGTCAAACAAACGTAATCACGCAGTGCGTCTCTTCTGGTTTACGACTTTCTTGTCATCATTGCGTGATGACTCATCATTCACAGCCTGGTCAAACTACGTTCTGGAATGAGGGGACAACAAAGCTGAAAGAGTCCTTCAGGATGGATGTCGGCTGGCACACAGAAGATTAACGTCACAGGTAATCATTTTCAAATCCAAACAAAATGAAAATGTGCCGTTGCCTTTGCCGACTATCACACATGGGCTCCACACACAGTATTAAATCCTTTCAAGTGTAAAATGAAAACCGTTTGAAAAAGAGGCTCTTGAGGCACAGTAAAAGTGAAATGAAAATGCGATCCTAGAGAGACAAACACCTTCCGATTAAAATATCCAGGTCTTTTCTTGTTTGAAATCAGCGATGCAGAGCAAGCAGGCAGGTTTAAGTAGCAAAGTATTCCAAACATTCAGAATAAATAGTGTGTAGGCAGGCAGGTTTCAAGCCATTTGCTCCACACACATGTTTTTCTAGTCACAAACTTTACCGTTTTAAAAATCCAGAAACGGAAATATCCACAGATGGTCAGAGAAAAGGCTTAACAATTGCTCCCACAATGAAGAGGTTCAAACTACGTGAAACATCAACGTAACCTCATCAATCCTTGTTTTTGAATTTGACACAGCATATTCATGCAGGTAAAAACGTCAAAAGAAAGTTGCTCATCCACAATGAAAGCATATGTAACGGATGACAGAAGCAAAGTTCAAAACATCCCAAAATTGGTCGTAATAGCAGGTTTCAGGTCTCAAACTCCAGCTCACAAGATATTTAAAATAATCATTTGTAGACAGGTTGATTTAAAGCAATATGAGGCAAAAATTGTCCATCGCCCAAAACATACATTTAGAAAAGATGTATTCAGTAGGCTGTCAGATGTATCATGACACCGGTGGGGCATCAAAAGGCGTTGCTTGTCTTCTTTAAAAAGCTTTTCTTCACATCTTGTAGTTCCATGTATCAAATATAGTTCCTGCACACGTAGTTCTTTCTCCATCGTCGCCATTGTTGCAAAGCTAAAAGTACTTAATTATGTAAGTAGATCCAATAGCCGTAGATGTTCTTAAGTAGATGTTTATTAGTTAAAAGTTGGTAAATAGGAAGGCCCCACCGGGAGCAGCATCCAGCTGCTCAGCCCCACTCATTCAAACTGATCACACATTCAAACCATGCATACACGAACATTCTAATGACATCACACACACACAGGCTGAGCAGCAGGGAAAGAGATGACCAGAATATAACACTCCTCCCACTCTTCCACCCCCCTGAATCGAGACCTTCATTCCTCTGGGGTAGATCAAGTCCCTCCACCCCCTCAAACTCATCCGCGTCATCAACACTCCTCCATCCCACAGGCTAGACCTACTGACTTCTCTACGATGCCCGCAGACTCATAGAGACAGAGCCCTCGATTAGACCCCCCACCGAATGTCGCTAGCAGAGTCACCGGGGATGACCAATGTATCTTTAGGCCTCACATCTTGTCCCTGCTCCCCAACCCGCGAGAGGTCCCGACCGAAAACTGCTCGCCCCCAGCCCCAGAGAATTTGGCGCTATGGCTAACCCGACTAGAAAGCCAGCTAGAAATAATAGTCAGGGGCCTCGAGGAAGTCCTAACCAACCTAGACAAAGTTTGTAGGCCCCAGCAATCCCCACCCAGGCCCTCCTCTCAAACAGACCCTATCCTTTTAAACCCGCATCTCGGGCCCTCATCCGCCCACAAGATCCAGTGGCAGAATCCTACCAGGAATGACCCTCAGATTCAATTTCAGCCTCCCACAAGAAGCAAAGCCCCCACATCTAGGGTACAGATCCCTCCTAGTAAGGAGGCTGAGAACCAGTCACTAAGACCTTCCAGAACTAAAGCAGCCATATTTGATGAAGAGGCTTCGGACCTAGCCTCCGCCTATGTCTCTCCTCTCTCAGCTTCCCTGAATTCTAATATTCAAGTGATCACAGGCTTCAGAAAAGACCACCCCCCTGCAAAAAGCACAAAACCTCTACCCTACCTTTCCTCAATTCCAAGGGCCCCATCAGGAGAGTACCCCAGCAATAGGAAATTATCCACTAACTGCATGCTCATTAACTGTAGATCAGCCTCCAAGCATGCAACGGAATTAGCAGAAGCCATCGTCTCTCAAGATTTAGATATTGCATTCATCACGGAGACCTGGCTGAACGAGATCTCCCCTCCCTGTTTTGATTTGCTTTTACTCCCAGGTTTCTCCATCATCAACAAAAATAGAGAAGACCAACGAGGTGGAGGCGCGGCCATCATCCATAAGAAGGAGATAAACATCACTGTAATGGACTCCTGCAAGTATAGCTCATTTGAATGTCTCACTGTCCACATCAAAACGAAGAATAACAGCACATTAGTTGGTCACCTGCTCTATCACCCACCAGGTAACACCCACACATTTGGGGATTACTTATTCGACTTGATTGCCCACTGCGCTCTCAAAGACACTAACTGCCTAATCCTGGGTGATTTCAACCTTCGCTGGAACGAAGCTAACAACACACTAATTCAATCTCTCAATAATCTCCTCTGGGACAATAACCTGTCCCAACACTGCTCAGAAGAAACTCACAACAAAGGAGCGACCTTGGATGCCATCATTGCCCATGGGGACAGAATCACGATTGACAACATTCTTCCAGTGGACTGGTTGGATCATCACATGATCTTATTCCACATCAACAAAAACGCTCTATCCCTGCCTCCTGTTCAAGATCCCCCCAAATGCTCCAGAAACCTCACCCAGGTCCCCCTGGACATCATGGAAGAAAGGCTAAAGTTAATCCTACCCAGTGTCAAGGATCTCTCCACAAATGACCTCACCTCACTATACAGCATAAATATGGTATCCCTGCTGGACAAACTAGCACCCCTGAAACTTAAAAAAAAAAAGGAGCCATCCCGTCCCGATCCTGGTTCGACTCAGACATCAACGACGAAAGGGAACAATTAAGGGCCTCAGAAAGACGCCTATAGGAGCATGCCCACTTCCTTCCACCACGATCAACTTAGATCTATCAGGAAGAAATAGAACAGTCATATCAAGAACAAACAATCTGTATATTTCCACTCTGCACTGAATTGCGCAAAAAACAGACCCAAGGAGCTCTTCAAGATCATCAGACAACAAACCTCGAAACCTGATACGTCCCTGGGACAAGCTTCCAAAGAACAGTGCAACAACTTTGCCACCTTCTTCAATGACAAGATCTCCAAGATCGAGCGCTCACTAGACATCAACTGCTCCTCCCCTCACCTTAGCAGCCCAGCCAGGGTGCTCAGCTGCGCTCCCACTCCCAACACCAAATCCTGGTCACTCTTCCAACCCATTCCAGAGGAAGAGATAGTCAAACTGATTTCCACCTCTAAACCTTCATCTCACACACTAGACCCTCTCCCGGCTTAACTCACCCAAAAATTGAAACTCTCCCTTGCTCCACTCTGGTGCAGGATTATTAACAACTCCCTAAAAACCGGAATCGTTCCATATTGTCTGAAAGTCGGTCAAGTCACCCCACTGCTGAAAAAACCAGGCCTTGACATAAACGACCTAAACAACTTCAGACCTGTCTCAAACCTTCCTCATCTTTCCAAAATCCAGAAAGATGCGTACTCCAACAATTAACTCAACACCTTGACAATACCAACCTCCTCGACTCCCATCAGTCGGGTTTCAGGAAAGGATGTAGAACTGAAAGCGCAATCCTCAACATAATTGATGATATTCAGAAATCACTGGACTCAGACCAATGCTGCCTCCTTATTCTCCTAGACCTATCGGCAGCATTCGATACAGTTGACCACAAACTTCTCCTCAAAGCTCTCGAGGAAAGGGCTGGTTTAAATGAGGTGGTCCTTAAATGGTTCTCCTCATTCCTTCTCAACCGCTTCCAGAAAATCAAAATCAGATGCTTCGAATCTGACCTGCAACCAGTCTTGAGGGAGTCCCCCAAGGATCAGTGCTCTCCCCCCTACTCTTTAACATTTATATGGAACCCCTCGCTGCCTTACTCAGGAAAGCTAACATCCCTTTTCACCTATATGCTGATGACACCCAAATCTACCTGGAAATCTCCTCTGCCAAAGACATACAAAGACTCAATGAAACACTAAGAGATGCAGAACGTTGGCTATCAAGCAATCATTTAAAACTGAACCCGGACAAAACCGAACTACTCCTCATCTCAAACAAAGAAGAGAGCCCTCAAGTGGCTGAGTGGCTAAAGGAGATTGATGCGCTCATCGGGAACCTCTCCCTGGCCGATTCTGTCAAATCATTTGGCATCACGCTAGACTCAAAACTGAACATGACCAAACACATTAAGATTTCGGCTAAGAGCGCCTTCCTTAATCTGCAGCTACTAAACAAAAAAAAAACTTTCATTCCACCCAATGACCTCAAACAAGCCACTCAAGCATTGATGCTGTCAAGACTGGACTATGGAAACGCAGTCCTCACTGGAGTTGCGAAAACACACTTTGCTCAGCTGAAAACAAACCTCAATACTGCTGCCAGAATGGTCACTGGATTAAAGAAATTTGACCACATCTCTCCTGCCCTCAAAGAACTCAAGTGGCTACCCATAGAAATATGGGCGAACTTCAGAACGGCCTGCCTCACCCACAAAGCGCTCCACTCAGGCAAACCCCAATATCTGGCATCTAAAATCAAAAAAGAAGGACAGAACAGGAACCTCAGGAGCTCCAATACCTTACTTCTTATCCGGCTAAAACCTCTAAAACAAAAAAATGCGGCCAGATCCTTCGCCCGCAATGCACCCAAAATATGGAACTCTAACCCCCCCACATCAGAACTATTCCCTCCTTCACTTAATTCAAAAGACAGCTTAAAATCCTTTTCCTCGATCGATCTCCAGCGATCAGATAGGATCTATCGGAGTGCTGAAAATGACTCTTTGCCTCTCCCGGCTGTGGGATAACAAGTCCTTGTAATGGACCCACTCATCATCTTCTTTAATACGACTCACGCCCGAACTGTCTCACTGTTTTGCTATTTGTTATGCTCCCTTTTGCTCGCTTTCTTATAATATGTTATGCTCTCGCATGTTTTCGCTATGCAATTGCTGTGAAGCGCTTCGATACCTACGGGATAGGTTAGCGCTATACAAAACTTCATAAATAAAATAAATAAATTAAAACATTTTACAATCTGGAGCACTATTTTCTTCAAAGACTTTCTCTAACCTGCTATTGCAGGCTCGACACGCTCACCCGCAACGTAATTACTTTTTTTTTGCAATGCGTCATGCCCTGCTTGGACTTTAATAATGGCGGTCACTCTACTTTTCTTTTGTCGTGAGTGTCCCGTCCATCGTTATTTTTTAAACATTGTATTTTTTTTCTCCCAGAGCAGCACGATGCTAATAGAGCCCACGTGTCTTCTTTTTAAAATGTGTGGCTCTACTGGCTTGCCCCTCTCATGAAACTTGATACTTTATAAAAAAACATATATATATATATATATATATACATATATATTCCAACACTATCCACACAATCGATACTGAAAGCAGAGAGCACACTGGTATCCTTACAGAAGACGCTTTATTGCAAACCCCCTCCCCCCCAGACAGACGCGTTTCGCCTCACGGCTTCGTCAGTGTCTGTTTACTGTGCAAAACAAGCGGCCATTTCTAGTCGTGAAACATCACAAGGACTACATAAACATAAAACAAGGACCTCGACAGGAGCTAAATGTCGCGGCTATTTTATAGTATGTTTAGTTCAATACATGGTTGTAAAAAAGGCTGTTTAGTAAAGTACTATGTGCATTAAAATTAAAAAAAACAACATTTGCATATAGGGGAATCACAAATCAAAAATATCTAATGTGACACATATAACAAATATAACAAAGATCATTTCATGAGGTTTGCTGTAATAGTTCATAACCTTACATTAATATATGTCCAAAAAACCAGTCAGTGTCAATAGATTTTCATACATTCTCATTCATTGAGTTTATATATTCTATATTATATTATATATTATATATATAAAACATAATAAATATATATATATATTCACTGAAAAAACCATAGGTTAGAGACCATATATAGTTAGGAATTAGCATTTACAAAACCTTGAAAATTCACTGAAAAAACCATAGGTTATAGACCATATATAGTTAGGAATTAGCATTTAAAAAACCTTATTTTACTCACACAAAACCATTGAAATTCCATATATAGTTAGTTGCACTAACTATATATCGCGCACCCGCAATCCACTGCTGATGATGTCACATATTACATCATTCATGACATGGTCAGTGACATCACTGATGACATCACTGATGACATCTCAAATGACATCACTGATGACATCACTGATGACATCTCATTTGACATCAATGACCACATCACTGATGATATCATTCATGTGACAATACAATGCATCTCTACATTTTAATATAACCTCTGTTACACCCAGTGTTAAATACAGAGTATAATTTTTGAAACCATTGACACACCAATACTAGTTACTACATACGCACTCACTGATTCCTACGTCTACACACACATTCACTCATTCACCCATACAATCATTCACACATACAATCACTCATCTGCACAACACTATCATATGCACCCATACACCTATACAGACACTCACACTCTGCCACTCATCCATGGAGTTACTCACACACCTAGTCAGTCCTGTAAAGAATCAATCACACTTCCATTTTCTTGTCTATACAGTTAAACATAGAGCACCTTACATTTTCAAACATATACTAACACATACTTACTCTCTTATACAATCATTGATACAAGTACACATTGATCTGCACAGAGTCACACACCTCCCAGCCAGCCACACACACACTCTGTCTCCCATACAAATACTTGGACAATCAATCAATAACCCATATAGTTACTCATATAGCTACTGATCAACACATGCAGCAGTTTACAGAACAACAGACATAATGATGCACAAATTAAGACAGTTTGGTCACTAACCCATGCACTCAGTGAGACACATTTAATCACTCACTCATACATTCAGTCATGCACCTACTAAATCCTTCGTCCAGACACTTATACTTCCACTCATTCTTCAATATGTAAGACATATTTTAACTTTACAGAAACATACAGTCACTGGATGTTGTCATCAGTGATGTCATCAGTGATGTCATTTGAGATGTCATCAGTGATGTCATCAGTGATGTCACTGACCATGTCATGAATGATGTAATATGTGACATCATCAGCAGTGGATTGCGGGTGCGCGATATATAGTTAGTGCAACTAACTATATATGGAATTTCAATGGTTTTGTGTGAGTAAAATAAGGTTTTTTAAATGCTAATTCCTAACTATATATGGTCTATAACCTATGGTTTTTTCAGTGAATTTTCAAGGTTTTGTAAATGCTAATTCCTAACTATATATGGTCTCTAACCTATGGTTTTTTCAGTGAATTTCAATGGTTTTTTAATAGCAAATATCATAAGCTGTCGAATGTCAAGTACGTGGTAAGTAAAAACATTTTCGTGTTTATGCACACTGATCTGCTTTGAATGCTGCCCCCCCCTCATTTCTATTAGTAGTACTCTCTCTTTGCAGATAGTGAAGGGTAGTTAACGCAGGCCTTTGCCCCCGTTGTAATCCGTCGTGCCTGCCTCTCTCTCCATTTAATTGATTGTTATCCAAGCATTTACTGTTTTAGAATTGGTTCTCTTTGGTTCATTCTCTATTTACAAACAAGCACAGAGTCGCAATACTCTGTTTAGTCTTTGCAGATAGTGAAAAATCGTGTAAAAAAACAAAAGGAATCGAGCAAAATCAGTAGGCCACTAATGGGATCTCTTTTTGACCTCGCTAAAATAGAAACATTAGGAACAACCCCTCATGAGAAATACGAAACTAGTGAGATGAACTGAGCTCCACACCATGATGGCTGCAAGACAGCTCGGCTCCGCCACCCACCCCGCCCAAAATAACGATAAACTCTATGCAAATATTACAAATATATACAACACACCAGCAAAGTAACAGGGTAAACCATTTTATTAAATAACTATTTACATAACTATTTTATACTTTTTGTTGCCCGATCCGGCTAGCTCAATCGATCGAGCATGAAACTCATGCACTCTGATAGTTCAAAGTTTTGAGGAGTGCTTGTTAGACTGTCTGAAGCTTATTTGCACCTGCTACAGCTTCACTATTCTCAATGTAAGTGGGGGCTGTTTGAGGACGTGAGTGCATTTGAAAACAATGTGATGCGGTGCCTCCCTGAACCGCTTGACGGAGGCCCCCGAGGGACGGTGTGATGGCGAGGACTCGGAGGGGGCGCTTGGCTCTGGCCCCCTCCCCAAGTCGTGTTGCCCTGGTGTGGCCTGAGATCGCCCCCGACATAGGTGGCCGGCTCCCGGGGTCAAGTGGAACTTTTTACCTTTTGGTGACTCTTCCATTCTTGACCTTGTCCCACAATCCGTTTGACCTAAAGACACGCTGTAGTGGGGCGCCCCTTTACCGTTTCAGTTGCCATTCCGCCCGCTTTTCCTACACTGTGCCTCTTCCGCTATTCAGCTGTTTACCGCCCGCTCTTGCGACTACAGCGTCTCGCTCACCATGTAGTTGAGTTGCTCCCACTCTTGCGGTGCAGCGATAAGCGGCTGCCACAGGACTCTCAAAATGGCGGCCGGCTCTTCAGATTTGGGCGTGGTCCACTAAAATGGCCCTGCGACACCTTGGAACTCGGACGCTTGTCTGCTAGGGCTTGGGCTCCATTCTCGAAAGCGTCCCCTCAGCCTTGAAGATTCTACAAAATTTTTGAGGGCCCCCGACTCCCGCAGGCTTCTGGTGGGGTGGGCTGCCATAATTACTCGTAGAATGGCCACGACGGAGCTACGAGATGGTGGTGCTCTCATGCTGACGCCAGCTTCAGTCTGAAACATCCAGAAACACTGTAGACTACCAATTCGATCAGTTCCGGTAGCGCCCCAACGTGACCCGGTAGAGAAGAACTTGCCCTCCCCTCATTGACTACTAATTCTTGTTGCCTGTCCCTTCTGTTGTCATTTAACAGAACTATTTAGCCTGATGAAAGGGGTTGTGTTCCGACCGCTGGTTGATGGAGACATTTTGACTATATTCTGGACCTGCGTTGTCGCGTAATGCGTCATATGACGTGCCGCGTTAGCGCATCCGGAAGTGCTCCGGTGCGCGAAGCGCAGCTTCCCGGAAGCGATCCGGGGCGCGGCGCGCAGCGCGTAACGTAAGCATAACAGGTCATGTGACTTGTTAATAAAACTTTTCATTGGTTCATTTTACTTTTCTTATTCTAATGATGAAAGGCTTGGTCATATGACCTAAAAATTACACTTTTTATTACTTTCGAACATTATTTTTTCTTAAACATATATGTTATAATGTTCCAGGCTAATATACTTTCCCAGAAAATTTACAACTGTCCTGCAAGTAAAATATATTCCTTTTTCGAGAAAAAGGGCGTTTCTTCGTCCCATGACGGAGCCGTTGAGCAAAAGAGGCTCGGCCTGCTGTCTCAGTCGCCGATACACCTGAATATCAGATTCTTATCGATCACTTTATGTTGCAGGAGTAGAAAACACAACAGCCCTTGACCATTTATCTTTACTGTGTTCCTGCGTATTATACCTTTTACCCTTCATGTAATTGGACTGCTTTATTTCACTTGCCTTTTACTGATTCGAAAACAGTGACTATTATTAAAAACTTTACCAATGTAAATACTACTACCATGTTTTCTTTTAAAAACCTTTATTGTGAAAATGTCAGTATACAAATACGGGCCTATAACCACGTGGGCCGGCCACGGAGCAAACTGTAATCGTATATGATGAGGAGACATTTACACTGTAGAGGAACGTAACGGGCGGGCCATTAGGTTGCAAGAACTAAGGTGTCTAACAGTTGCGGAATCGGTGGACGTACATTTTATAATTAAAATACGACAGGGCCAGTTACAATAAAATTATCTAGATATACATTTGCGGGCAAGTACCATGAGTGACGTTAATTCGAACTTTCAATAGTACAGTAATCAATAACACATCAGAACTTAATATCAATAGGGATGTCGAAATATTCAATCAATTCTCGTCCCCCCCGCCATGTGCTTCAAAACTGCATACGTATCTCGTGATATCAAGGTTGTGCAACCAGTACACAACAAGGAGTTACGAGTCCCATTTATTCCGGCGCCATTTTGGACGAGGACGTGCAGGTCCAGGATATAGTCAAAATGTCTCCACCAACCATCGACTATGATGATGTTCATATGCTGTATTTATTAGAGTAACACTCATCTGTCCACATGAAATTAATTTGCCACAATCTAAACATGTCATTTTAATCTTTCCAAAGTTCTTCTGAATATTTGGGACCGTTTCCCTTGCCTCTGATGCTGTCAGTGCCACTTCTTTGGTGAATGTACTGGCAGGTCGGGGGTTGTCCTCCAAATCTCTCTTTTGTGCAGCACTATAATTAATCGGTGCCACCTCTCCATATGACGATGCATGGTATAATTACCATAACTATATATTTTTTTCGGTTCCTCTGGAGAGTACATCGTGGCAGATGAGGCAGGTAACGTACCGGGCATTTACCTTTTTTGCATGTAGAGGAAAGGAAAAAAAATTCGAGAGTCCGAGTTCTAAGGTGTCCCAGGGCCATTTTAGTGGACCAGGCCCAAATCCAAAGAACAGGCCGCCATTTTGAGAGTCCTGTTGCAGCCGCCTGTGGCTGTAGCAGCAAGAGCGGGCGAAACTCAGCTAGACGGCGCTCCACTGCAGATGAAGTGCCTCAACCTGGAGAGGCGGGAGAGGCTCGTTTGCGCCGCCTTCCCCCCACCCCCTTCGGGCACCCCACGCCGTCTTTCGGCGCAGCATTGTAGGATGGCCACACCAGTGCGGCAACTTGCTAGACACCACCTCGGTGCCATCCGGATCTCGGCGCCCCACTGCAGATGAAGTGCCTCCACATGGAGAAGCGGGAGAGGCTCGTTTGCGCCGCCTCCCCCCCCCCCCCCTTCGGGCACCCCACGCCGACTTTCGGCGCAGCATTGTAGGATGGCCACACCAGTGAGGCAACTTGCTGGACACCACCTCGGTGCCAACCGAATCTCAGCGCCTTGTGGTGTCTTCCATTCCGAAAATATTGTTGGCAGCATTTTGAAAGGAAAGATAAACAGCCGTTTGTGGCCCTCACTACATCGTTCTCCTAGTGAGTCTCACATTGTTACATTTAGGAAGAATGTTGAAGAGTAGTATGTTGAAAATCTGAAGCCATTGTTCTACAAACTCTCAACCAGCCTTGGATGGAAAAATCCTGAAGAATGTACAAACTGAAAACCAGTTTTTGTCTGTATAGCATCAGCAGCAACGCTTGAGTCAGCTTTGTGTGAAGCCGCCATTTTGATTCAATCAATAGCGTCCCCCTGCACACATTCAGGGACCTGGTCGTGTCTTCAGGTCAAACGGATTGTGGCACAAGATGCACAAAGGAAAAGGAAAAAAGTTCCGCCGGACCCCGGGAGGCGGCCGCCTATGTCATGGGCAATCTTAGGCCACACCAGGGCAATAGTGAAGCTGCAGCAGGTGCAAATAAGCTTCAGACAGTGTTACAAGCGCTGCTCAGAACTCTCAACTATGACACCACCTCGGTGCCATCCGGATCTTGGCGCCTTGTGCTGGTTCCGGCCTATTCACACATCGGTCCGCTACTGACGCCACCTCACAGGCCAACGGGGCACCCCACGCCGACTTTCGGTGCAGCATTGTAGGATGGCCACACCAGTGCGGCAACTTGCTAGACACCACCTCGGTGCCATCCAGATCTCGGCGCGTTGTGCTGCCTTCGGCCTATTCGCCACAAGTGCGCACTCAACAACTCAGCTGCATAGCGAGTGAAACACCAAGGGGCGCCCCACTGCAGCCGAGGAACCTCCATCTTGGGGGCGACGCACAGCATCACATTGCTTTCCAATGCAGTCAGATCCTCAAACAGCCTCCACTGACTGACGCGACGGGGCGCCCCACGCTGACTTTCGGCGCAGCATTGTAGGATGGCCACACCAGTGCGGCAACTTGTTGGACACCACCTCGGTGCCATCCGGATCTTGGCGCGTTGTGCTGCCTTCGGCCTATTCGCACATCGCTCCGCTACTGACGCCGCCTCACGTGCCAACGGATTTTCTACGCTTTTTATAGCCCTATGCCGCATAACAGGTCATGTGACTTGTTTATAAAACTTTTCATTGGTTCATTTTACTTTTGGTTTCCTAATGATGGAAGGCTTGATCATATGACCTAAAAATAACACTTTTCATTGGATTAAAAAAAAAAAATTTCCCAAACGATGAAAGCCCCACCTTGTTTCTGGATGTTTCAGACTGAAGCTGGCGTCAGCATGAAAGCACCACCATCTCGTGGCTCCGTCTTGGTCATTCCGCGAGCAATCATGGCAGCCGCTCCCCACCGGAAGCCTGCAGGAGTCGGGGGCCCCCAAGACTTTTGTAGAATCTTCAAGGCTGAGGGGACGCTTTCGAGAATGGGGTCCAAGACCTAGCAGACAAGCGTCCGAGTTCCAAGGTGTCCCAGGGCCATTTCAGTGGACCAGGCCCAAAAAGGAAAGAGCCTGCCGCCATTTTGAGAGTCCTGTGGCAGCCGCCTATCGCTGCACCGCAAGAGTGGGCGCAACTCAGCTGAATGGCGGATTTTGGCACAGTGTACCAAAAGCGGGCGGAATGGCAACTGAAACGGTAAAGGGGCGCCCCACTACAGCAGACGAGCCTCCACCTGGGGAGGCCCGTTCACGCCGCCTCACCCCACGCCGTTATTCGGAGCAGCATTGTAGGATACCAAAACCAGTGCAGCAACTTACTGGACATCACCTGGGTGCCATCCACATCTCAGCGTGTTCTGCTGCCTTGGGACTATTCGCACAACAGACCACTACTGACGAGGCCTCCCCCCGCACCCCCCGGGACGCCCCACGCCGTTTTTCGGAGCTGCATTGTAGGATACCAAAAACCAGTGCGGCACCCAGGTAACATCACCTGGGTGCCGTCCAGAACTCAGCACGTTGTGCTGCCTTGGGACTATTCGCACAAAACACAGCTACTGACCATTGTTGCTTCTTTTTTCAAAAAAATGTTTAAATGTATTTACTGTTTTTGTTGCGTTGTATATATTTATAAGTTATTAAAGTTTTATAATCCTACTACTTTGTTGGAGTGCTATATATTTTTAATGTGACACATAATTGTAAAAACTTTGATGTACAAAGAGGCATCCCTGGAATCTTCCGCTTCAGGCTCGGTCCCCTCCCCAATCACAATACAGGATGGTTTTCAGATAGTAGGAACGCGTGTGGTGTGATGGATCTCATCGGGTGGGGGCCTTGATCTACTGTAACTCCTTTGAAGAGGGGTGATTCTTTACAGCTGGGGCCATAAACTACATCTGCAGGGCTAGGTGATAGCCTGGGACCGGCCTGGACAATTGGACACAGAGGAAGAGGAGTGTCAGAGGGTGCGGTAGTGAATAGGGCGAAAGGGAGGTGTCGGGCGGGCACAGGGTGTGATTCTCAAGGAAGAGCAGCGCAGATGGGGGAGGTTTATTGCCCATGCATAAGACAGAGAGCGGGGTGACCAGTGCCTGGGGGAGATGCTTGCGAGGGTGGGGAGCCATGCTAAGGATCGACAGCGTGCAGAGAGTGGGTCTGGTCAACGCATCTAAAAAGGCATGCCGTGCACGACAAAAGTGTGGCATTTGAAAAAAGGCAAGATGGCGCAGACAATGTTTATCAACACTTCCTGATTTCCTTCGAATCGAACGTTAACAGACGTTATCTCTCCCACACTACCGGTCCCCCTGGGCTTAAACGCCGAGATGGTAGGGACTGCATCCCGTGGAGATAGGCCGAGACATCACTCAGCAGAAAAGAAAAAAAAAAAAGTCTATAAACAAACAATAAGTTAAAAGTCAATCATTCTTGTTTCCTTGTAGTACGCTCCTCAGTCCGCTTTCCGTTACGCGTACCGGGCGCACCCCACGGAAAAAAACGATTTTTTTTTTTTTGCCCTGCGGGGCCCTTTTAAAGCCTCCACATCAAACCTAGGGGGTCAGGGAGGATCTACTATGCCCCTTTGTGGTCATTTGCCCCTTCGCTTTGGCCTCCTCTTGTCTCTCGATCCTACCGAGAGACAAGATGGCGGCCGCTCCGGACTGTTTAGAATGTTGACAGACACCGGAGAGCCAATCAGCTTCGCTTCGCGAAGTTCTGTTACGCGTCAAGTACGCGAACCGGAGCGCTACCCGGAGCGCTGTTACAGATATATATATTTTTTGAACGTTAATTTCTCAAAATCCACTGGAGCACATATATTGAGACCTAGCAAAGGCACATCGGGCTAACAGTCCCTACAATTTTGCCAAGTTTCGTGCAAATCCATTCAGCCGTTCGGGCTAAAAGTGAGGCCAACCGCCCTATGGAAATTAACATGGGAAAAACGCGTTTTGGGACCCCCCTTTTTTCTCGGCCCCCCCTTGACGAACCCCCCCAAATTTTCAGTGGCTGCTCAGAAACAAAATGTTCCATTTTCCTGAAAATTTCAGCCAATTCCGTCCACAAACGCCAAAGTTATTAGACATAGAATTTTCAAAAATCCCATAGAGAAAAAATCTATATATATTAGGAACACTCTGCATCCACTTGCCACCAATTTCAGTATATATATATTTCCAAATGCATATGACGCTCTGAGGATGCCCTGCCTGGCAGACCGGGGCTCTTGGTGTATAAAACAAGGACCCCCTGAACAACAAATATTTCGACTCCTAGGTCAGGGAAAAGTACATATATGTAAACATCAACATAGGCAATCATAACTGCTTGTCTTATTCAATGATGTAAGGGCAAAAGACCATTCTCGAAGATGAAATTACAGTTTTTATTGTCAACACATCAGTAAATTATGGAAAATCGGTTAAAAATCAGTTATTTAATAAACCAAAGATTAAAAATAGTTCAAAGAACTATACATGAAATATCAACATAAAATACAATAAATATACAGAGGAATGGGGAAGAAAAGCTAACAGGGTATAAAAAGGAATATACGTGGCACATTAATAAAGAATTAACTATAAATTATTTATTAATGTGCTACATATTGGACACAATATGATTGTACATTATTATTTTTTTTTCTTTATTGGTGTTCCCATGCACCTCCCATGGTTTTTGACGCATTCTCAGATTTACAAGAACTGGTCAAACTGGGAAAGTGCCAAAGGATACGCCTTCCCAGGAGAGGGGTAATGTGGAGAAATATCTTTATTTCTCCTTATTGCTTCCTCTTTCAGAATGCAGCACACATGGAAAGAGGAATGTGCCTCTCAGGATTGTTTTTGTGTAGGAAGGTGCCCCTTCCTGCACAAAAGAAATCCTGCATGCAACTGCATTGGTGCTAGGCTGCAAAAAGGGAAAAGTATAATTGATGGACAGAATGCAGAACAATGTCATGCATTCACCCCAGTACAGAGATCTGGGCCTAAATCCATTGGGGCATATTAACCCCTACCGCGCTACCGCGTTTTCCCGCCGTGCGCTGAAAAAAAAATGGCTTGTTTATGACAAAGTCAGCTCGTCATCCGCGTAGCGCAGGTAACGCCCATGACGAGCTGGCTTTGTCATCAGCACTGAAGGGGTTAACAAGGAATAGGGAAAATTAACGCTAAGGGCGCCTAGCGTAAAGAATTTTAGCGTCCAATATCGCCCGATAATATCGCCTGGTTATCGTGTTATTAACAACGCTAACCTCCTAGGCGATAAAAAATCCAGCGATAGCGGCATTTTTGGAGGTTATCACTGGTAAGGCAGCGATAAAACTACAAGGATAGGGATATCCTTGTTGATAGCCCATGGTGGATTTAGCCATGTAATCCACCTCCCATTGGATTACATGGCTAAGTTTGAAAATTAGCAGACGTAAAAAAGCAGAGTTAACCGTGGTTAGCGCTGCTTTTTTTGTCTCTAACAGGGTTAGCGTGAAGCTTGATAATAGGAGTAATATCGCTTAGCGACATTTCTCCTATTATTTTGCTCTGGAAATCCCACTTTGCATCTCATTAGAGATGCAAAGGGAAGCGTAGTGAAAAAGGGTGCTAACATGCGATTTTGCATGTTAGCACCCTGTTGTTGATAGGGCGCTATTTTTATCTCTGCTTCTTTGGCTTTTAAAGCCAAAAAAGCGGAGATAAAGCCCTTGGTAATATGCCCCATAGTTGTTTTGCTCACCATGCCATTCCAGTTTAGATCCAGCCATATGCAAATCAGCCGTGACCCTGTGCCCAATGAGAACAGTCCAGCCCAAACTGCCAGACCAGGTCCTCCCTGGAATGGAAACATGCATCCTAGGACCGGTTTCGGCCTTTCAGCCCTCATCAGCCAGGATAGCTTGACTCCAGTGGCATGGAGAGTACGGGACCCATGTCTGGGCATACCCTTCCCTCTCAGGGTGACACATGGAAAAAGAACAATTGATGGACAGAATGCAGAACAATGTCATGCATTCCCCCAAGTTCACATATTTGAGCAGAATAAACTGTGACCTGTGTGCCAATTATTTACACACAATGACAATAAAGATTCTCAAAATAATTCAGTGACTTCTTCTCAGAATCTCAGCAGAGTTTTTTACTAGTGTGTCAAGTAACAAAGACAAACACCAGTACAGACTACTTACTTACCCATATCTTGGCCCAGTCCACGCGGGCTTTTAGTTTCATTATAGCCAATTATACATTGAGAGTTAAGCTCTCACAGGACTATGGAATTATTCCCAGATGAAGTCACAGAATTCTTTTACAATTTACATATGACAACAGCTCAAGCAGGTTTTTCTTAGTACGCCAGGAGGGTGCCATAGATTGCCTTTGCTAGAAATTTAGCACTGTATGTTCTTACCAGGGGCCCTGAAGAACAGCCTCCCATACTATGAATAAAGCTTGAAACTCTCAGTTAGTCAGGGACATGGGTAAACCAGCATTCTGGATATGATCTTGGCTTTATAACTGTTCACCCTTCGAAGGTGCTCACAGCTTTCTGAGAAACTCTTTGTACTCGGCGCCTTCATTCCACATCCATCACAGACACGGTTGTTCTAGATGTAACCCAAGTGATCACTCAGTAGATGAAGTAGCACTAAATAAGAACCTTAAAAAAATAAAAAGTACATTTTAATATGAAATGTACACTTACACCCCTCTTGTAGCAGAATACACACAAGTACTGAACATTTTGTAGCATATATATGGTTTATTAACAAGGGGAGTGCCAGGAAACAAATATTTTTGGTTTTTCTAAATAAATGAGGTATTAGTTTGATAAAAAGGACTGAATTAATAGGAGTGAAGCCCAGATGTCTGTATTATAAGTAGCACTTCTCTCTTCATCAACACTGGAGAGTTAGTGCCATCTGAAGAAAAAAACCCTTGCCATCCCTGGGAACACTGAAAGCAGAGCCATTCTGGGAGCAGTCACTCTGTCGAGACAGGAACCCCTTCTAATGTCACCTCTGCCAGACTACCTGCTGACAGCACAAATTATCTTGACCTTTTAGGCGAACAATCTTCTTTCTTTACAATCAGCAGTAAAATAACATAAACCCAAATAAATATTTTTTGTTTTATTACATAGCCAAAAACATACATTTCTTTTTATCATGTAAAATTTAGTAATTATTGTGTACATTTTATAGCGTCATGATTGGTTCTAGGAATATAACAGCTTGGTGCAATCAAACTCTTTTTTTTCACTCCTTTTGTGGATCAATCATTTCATAATTCGGCTCCATCTGCCATCTACAATTGTTGTCCAATAATGTAAAATGGTTATTTTGTTCACTTTGTGCTCGGCATGGCTATCACACGGTGTGAGGCTCTGTGACCTTTTTTCAATGATCCCTCACTCTTTAAAAGAGATGACTTGTGGTTGGCCTGACTATCACTCAGCTGCAGCTCTGCGACCTTCATTATTGATCCTGCACTCTTCTGAAGTGTGCTCGGCCTGGCTATCACACAGCTGCAGCTCTGTGACCTTCATTATTGATCCTGCTCACTTCTGAAGTGTGCTCGGCCAGGCTATCACACAGCTGCAGCTCTGTGGCCTTCATTATTGATCCTGCACTCTTCTGAAGTGAAGTGCTCGGCCTGGCTATCACAAAGCTGCAGCTCTGTGACCTTCATTATCGATCCTGCTCTCTTCTGAAGTGTGCTCGGCCGGGCTATCACTCAGCTGGAGCTCTGTGACCTTCATTATTGATCCTGCTCTCTTCTGAAGTGTGCTCGGCCTGGCTATCACACAGCTGCAGCTCTGAGACCTTCAGTGTTGATCCTGCACTCTTCTGAAGTGTGCTCGGCCTGGCTCTCACACAGCTGCAGCTCTGAGACCGTCATAGTATAGAATGATCATGCAATCTGCAACACCCTCTAAAGCGCATCATCATATACCAATGCGCATGTCTCAAGCTGCTGCATCTCCTGAGGTACTCTGTACCCCACCCCGACCCCCCCCACCCACTTCAGCAACTCGATCTCGCCGAAGCCAGAACCCTGCAACATCCCCAGATTAAAACACAAAGTAATGATAGTGGGGAACACCCAATCGGGGGACGCAGAGGCGCTCTACATTCCCTATGGAATGGCAGAGAGGGAGGGGCCGCCTTAGGTGATCCATCGGCCCTGCATACCCACCCAACATAGCATCACAATCAAAGTACAAAAGACAAATATCTTTAAAGCTCACGCATCAAATAGTAACTGGGCTCTATCCCTAGTCATTATAATCTCAGTCTACAACGTTTCTCGTAGGGCACCAGGAGGCAAGGCCACATAGCCCCCATGTATTCTTGACTGAACACTAAGGATCGTGGGCTGAAAATAATGGATCTATGGCATCTCCAGGCCCAACAGTATGTGTCCATACTACAGGCAACAATGACAATGTCACCGCATCAGGTTGCCACAAGCAAGCAGAACAACAACCTGAAACAAACCCGCCCCCCAGGCCAACAGGACAAACACAGTAGGCATGGCTATCAAAAGAATTACAATCATATGGCAAAACCAGGCACCGCCTTTGTTATTCGTCCACATCTGATGTGCGCTCCGATGCCCACTTCTTTCTGCAAAGTTGCTTGGCGTGATCCATGGCGAGCTTAGGATTCGTGAAAATCTTGACGTCCCGGTCCACCGCTATGCGCACCCGAGCAGGATACAACATGGTGTACGGAACCTGCTCCTTCATGAGACGTTGTTTGACTCCCTGGAATTCTTTCCTGGCCGCCTGCACTGTGGCCGTAAAATCTGGAAAGAAGGACAGTGTGTTGCCCTGATGATTGATGGCGCCCTTCTGGTGGGTGATTCGCAAGACAGTGTCTCGGGCCCTGAAGTTCAACAGCCTCGCGATGATAGGTCGGGGTGGAGCCCCCGGCTTTGGGCGTGGTGCCAGGGACCTGTGCTCACGTTCAATGGCAAACATGGGGGAGAAGCATTCAGGCCCACAGATTACTTTAAGTAGTGACTCCACAAAGTCCTCGAGACGACCCACATTCATAGATTCCGGCAGGCCCAAAATGCGCACATTATTGCACCTCGAGCGTACTTCAATGTCATCGATCTTAGCCTGTATGACCGCCATTAACTGTGTGATATCGTTGGTTTTAAACGCCACTTGCTGTAGACCATCCTCAGTGTCCGAAATTCTTTGTTCAGCTTCGCCAAGCCTCGCTGCCTGTTTGTCCAGCTTTGCGGACATGTGATCCATTTGGCCGCTCAAGGCCTCTATCTTCCCATCGATAGATTGGAGGCTGGCTTGTATGGCAGAGAGTGTCTTCTCCAAGGAGGATGGGGCCTGAGAAACAGATTCTAGCTCAGAGTCAGAAGCCGCGTTCTGCTGTGCCCTGCCACCTTTCCGCAACTCGAACGTGAGCTTCGGCTGATTCTTCTCTGACTTGCCCATAATCTCACATTGTGCGCAACCAGGGGTATCAGCTAAGGTCCACTATGTGCCCACCCCTGCCCACTGCACGGGTCAAGTGCTCGAAGGGGGCCCTCTTGTGATATTTATATATTCCCACTCCCTGCAGAAGCAGAGTGGTATGCCGGGGTATTTTGCGCCCCGAATAGCGACCCGCGAGCGCAATGGCGCCAATATATTCTGGGCAAGTGTGGTTGGGGTGGATGTGCCTCCCGTTAGCGGCAGAGTGCAAGCGTGCAACCTCCAAGCGCTAAAATGGCCGCCGTGCAAGGGAAGACCGCCAAATGGACGAGGTGGAAAGGCAGCGAGATCGAGACCTCAGCTCTGAATGTCCACCTTGAGCTGCATATGCGCCGATATATCTGTAGCGCCTGTGAGATCTCAAAATGAGCTCCTCTCCTCCCCCATCCTTTATGCCCAAAAACATGAAGGCCGGAGCGGCCCAGTGCAGCGCACCCAGTCCGGAGCTCCTTCTGCAGCTGATGACAGGATCAGGGATAGAGGGCCGCCGGGTGCACACAACCCGCACCAGATGAGGGAAGCGATGAGGCAGCCAGGCCGTGCCGCCGACTGTAGCATTCAGGCCTCGGGCCCACTCGGCAGAGCAGGCCGACGGCAGCGCTTATACTAAGCCCCGCTCCTCCCGCAGCAGCCTCCGGGCTCACTACGGCCGCCGCGGGGTTAAGGTCGCGGAGCAGCTGCACATGCAGCCCCGGCCCGGCTCCAGTCCTGCAGCCCTCACAGTCCGCTCCCCGCTCCGCGGGGCACTATCATGAGCACGAGCAGGAGCACAGCTAGGGGTGCAGCGGGTCCCTCTCACCGGGCACCGGCCCGCCGCGCAAGTCAGCTTTCTCCGGGGCAGCAGCGAAGACGTCCACCCCAGACTCGTGGACGCTCTCCCGCCCAGCGCCAGCAGCAGATTTTGGCAGCGTCCGGGTCAGGAAACAATCTCTGTGGAGTTGTCGGGTTGTTGGGCCCACGGGGCTCAGGATTACTGAAGGATATTCAAGGCGGCCGGCGGAGCAGCACAACTATGCAGCCATCTTGCCTCACGCCAGGCCACGCCCCCCAGCACCATATGTTCCTACAGGGGTTTTGAGGAACAGCCTTCCTTCCATACTATGAAAAAGCTTAAAACACTTGGTTAGTCCTAGGCATAGGAAGACCGACATTCTGGATATGATTGTGGCATAAACATGTCGACAAAAAAGCCAACCCTTAAATAACCTTAGCTTTATAACTGTTCACACTTCAAGGTGCTCACAGCTTTCTGAGAAACTCTTTGTACTTGGCTCCTTTATTCCACATCCATCACAGATACCGTTGTTAAAGATGTAACACAATCTTACACCCAGTATATAAAGTTGCACTAAATAAGAACCTTAAAAAAAACCTCTTTGGAATACGACAAATCTATGTTTACATCCCTCTTATAGCAGAATACTTACAAGAACTGAACATTTTATGGCATTTTTATGGATTATTAACAAGGGGAGTGCAAAGCCACAGACATATTTTTAGCTTTCCTAAGAAATTATACATTGGTTGGACAAAAATCACTGAATTAAAAGAAGTGAAGCCCAGGTCTTTGTATCACAAGTAGCACTTCTCTCACCATCAACACAAGAGAGCTAGTCCCATCTCAAAGAAACCTTGTCAGTCATGTGAACGTCAAAAGCAGAGCCATTCTGAGAGCAATCACACTGTTGAGACAGGACCCCCTTCTAATGCCACCTCTGTCAGACTCCCTGCTGACAGCAGTCACACTGTCAAGACAGGCCCCCCTTCTAATACCACCTCTGCCAGACTACCTGCTGACAGCAGTCACACTGTCGAGACAGGGCCCTCTTCTAATGCCACCTCTGCCAGACTACCAGCTGACAGCAGTCAAACTGTCAAGATAGGACCCCCCCTAATGCCACCTCTGCCAGACTCCCTGCTGACAGCAGTCACACTGTCGAGACAGGACCCCCTTCTAATGCCACCTCTGCCAGACTACCTGCTGACAGCAGTCACACTGTCGAGGCATGACCCCTTCTAATACCACATGTGCCAGACTCCCTGCCGACAGCAGTCACACTGTTAAGACAGGACCCCCTTCTAATGCCACCTCTGGCAGACTCCCTGCGGACAGCAGTCACACTGTCAAGACAGGATCCCCTTCTAATGCCACCTGTGCCGGACTCCCTGCTGACAGCAGTCACACTGTCGAGACAGGACCCCCTTCTAACGCCATCTCTGCCAGACTCTCTGCTGACAGCAGTCACACTGTCAAGACAGGATCCCCTTCTAATGCCACCTCTGGCAGACTCCCTGCTGACAGCAGTCACACTGTCAAGACAGGATCCCTTTCTAATGCCACCTCTGCCAGACTCCCTTCTGACAGCAGTCACACTGTCGAGACAGGACCCCACTCTAATGCCACCTGTGCCAGACTCCCTGCTGACAGCAGTCACACTGTCGAGACAGGAACCCCCTTCTAATGCCACCTCTGCCAGACTCTCCTGCTGACAGCAGTCACACTGTTGAGACAGGACCCCCTTCTAATGCCACCTCTGCCAGACTCCCTGCTGACAGCAGTCAGACTGTCAAGACAGGACCCCCTTCCAATTCCACCTGTGCCAGACTCCCTGCTGAAAGCAGTCACACTGTCAAGACAGGATCCCCTTCTAATGCTACCTCTGGCAGACTCCCTGCTGACAGCAGTGACACTGTCGAGACAGGAACCCTTTTTGATGCCACCTGTGCCAGACTCCCTGCTGACAGCAGTCACACTGTCGAGACAGGACCCCCTTCTAAAGCCACCTCTGCCAGACTCCCTGCTGACAGCAGTCACACTGTGGAGACAGGACCCCCTTCTAATGCCACCTGTGCCAGACTCCCTGCTGACAGCAGTCACACTGTCGAGACAGGACCCCCTTCTAATGCCACCTCTGTCAGACTGCCTGCTGACAGCAGTCACACTGTCAAGACAGGCCCCTCTTCTAATACCACCTCTGTCAGACTACCTGCTGACAGCAGTCACACTGTCGAGACAGGGCCCTCTTCTAATGCCACCTCTGCCAGACTACCAGCTGACAGCAGTCAAACTGTCAAGATAGGACCCCCCCTAATGCCACCTCTGCCAGACTCCCTGCTGACAGCAGTCACACTGTCGAGACAGGACCCCCCTCTAATGCCACCTGTGCCAGAGTCCCTGCTGACAGCAGTCACACTGTCGAGAGAGGACCCCCTTCTAATGCCACCTCTGCCAGACTCTCCTGCTGACAGCAGTCACACTGTTGAGACAGGACCCCCTTCTAATGCCACCTCTGCCAGACTCCCTGCTGACAGCAGTCAGACTGTCAAGACAGAACCTCCTTCAAATTCCACCTGTGCCAGACTCCCTGCTGAAAGCAGTCACACTGTCAAGACAGGATCCCCTTCTAATGCCACCTCTGGCAGACTCCCTGCTGACAGCAGTCACACTGTCGAGACAGGACCCCTTTTTGATGCCACCTGTGCCAGACTCCCTGCTGACAGCAGTCACACTGTCGAGACAGGACCCCCTTCTAAAGCCACCTCTGCCAGACTCCCTGCTGACAGCAGTCACACTGTGGAGACAGGACCCCCTTCTAATGCCACCTGTGCCAGACTCCCTGCTGATAGCAGTCACACTGTCGAGACAGGACCCCCTTTTGATGCCACCTGTGCCAGACTCCCTGCTGACAGCAGTCACACTGTCGAGACAGGACCCCCTTCTAATGCCACCTCTGTCAGACTCCCTGCTGACAGCAGTCACACTGTCGAGACAGGACCCCCTTCTAATGCCACCTCTGCCAGACTACCTGCTGACAGCAGTCACACTGTCGAGACAGGACCCTCTTTTGATGCCACCTGTGCCAGACTCCCTGCTGACAGCAGTCACACTGTCGAGACAGGACCCCCTTCTAATGCCACCTCTGTCAGACTCCCTGCTGACAGCAGTCACACTGTCAAGACAGGCCCCCCTTCTAATACCACCTCTGTCAGACTACCTGCTGACAGCAGTCACACTGTCGAGACAGGGCCCTCTTCTAATGCCACCTCTGCCAGACTACCAGCTGACAGCAGTCAAACTGTTAAGATAGGACCCCCCCTAATGCCACCTCTGCCAGACTCCCTGCTGACAGCAGTCACACTGTCGAGACAGGACCCCCTTCTAATGCCACCTCTGCCAGACTACCTGCTGACAGCAGTCACACTGTCGAGGCAGGACCCCTTCTAATGCCACATGTGCCAGACTCCCTGTTGACAGCAGTCACACTGTTAAGACAGGACCCTCTTCTAATGCCACCTCTGGCAGACTCCCTGCGGACAGCAGTCACACTGTCAAGACAGGATCCCCTTCTAATGCCACCTGTGCCAGACTTCCCTGCTGACAGCAGTCACACTGTCGAGACAGGACCCCCTTCTAACGCCATCTCTGCCAGACTCTCTGCTGACAGCAGTCACACTGTCAAGACAGGATCCCCTTCTAATGCCACCTCTGGCAGACTCCCTGCTGACAGCAGTCACACTGTCAAGACAGGATCCCTTTCTAATGCCACCTCTGCCAGACTCCCTTCTGACAGCAGTCACACTGTCGAGACAGGACCCCCCTCTAATGCCACCTGTGCCAGACTCCCTGCAGAAAGCAGTCTCACTGTCGAGACAGGATCCCCTTCTAATGCCACCTCTGCCAGACTCCCTGCTGACAGCAGTCACACTGTCAAGACAGGATCCCTTTATAATTCCACCTCTGCCAGACTCCCTTCTGACAGCAGTCACACTGTCGAGACAGGACCCCCCTCTAATGCCACCTGTGCCAGACTCCCTGCTGACAGCAGTCACACTGTGGAGACAGGACCCCCTTCTAATGCCACCTCTGCCAGACTCCCTGCTGACAGCAGTCACAATGTCAAGACAGAACCCCCTTCTAATTCCACCTGTGCCAGACTCCCTGCTGAAAGCAGTCACACTGTCAAGACAGGATCCCCTTCTAATGCCACCTCTGGCAGACTCCCTGCTGCCAGCAGTCACACTGTCGAGACAGGACCCCCTTTTGATGCCACCTGTGCCAGACTCCCTGCTGACAGCAGTCACACTGTCGAGACAGGACCCCCTTCTAAAGCCACCTCTGCCAGACTCCCTGCTGACAGCAGTCACACTGTGGAGACAGGACCCCCTTCTAATGCCACCTGTGCCAGACTCCCTGCTGACAGCAGTCACACTGTCGAGACAGGATCCCCTTTTGATGCCGCCTGTGCCAGACTCCCTGCTGACAGCAGTCACACTGTCGAGACAGGACCCCCTTCTAAAACCACCTCTGCCAGACTCCCTGCTGACAGCAGTCACACTGTGGAGACAGGACCCTCTTCTAATGCCACCTCTGCCAGACTCCCTGCTGACAGCAGTCACACTGTCGAGACAGGACCCCCTTCTAATGCCACCTCTGCCAGGCTCCCTTCTGACAGCAGTCACACTGTCGAGACAGGACCCCCTTCTAACGCCACCTCTGCCAGACTCCCTGCTGACAGCAGTCACACTGCCGAGATAGGACCCCCTTCTAATGCCACCTGTGTCAGGCTACCTGCTGACAGCAGTCACACTGTTGAGAGAGAACTCCCTTCTACTGCCTCCTCTACCAGACTCCCTGCTGACAGCAAAAATTATCGTGAGTTTAGGGGAGCAATCTCATTTCTTTACAATCAGCAGTCAAATGCCAAAATACAAATCATTTTTTTATTCTATTACATATCAAAAAACATGCATTTCTTTTTAACATGTAAAAGCTAGTAATTATAGTGTACATTTTATAGCATCATGATTGGTTCTAGCTATATATTATTTTCGTGCAATCAATCCTTTTTTTTCATCTCCTTTGTGGAACAATCCTTTCAAAATTTGGCTCCATTAGCCATCTCGAAATTGTCGTCCAAGAATGTAAAATGGTGATTTTGCCTGGCTATCAAACAGTGTGAGGCTCTGTGACTTTTGTTAATGAGCCCGTACTGTTCTGCAGAAAACTCTTGGGCTCAACCTGACTATCACACAACAGGCGGCTCAGTGACATTTATAAATGAAACCTCACTCTCCTGAAGAGAAGCCGTGTGCTCACCCTGGCTATCACACAGCATGTAGGTCGGAGAGTTTCATTATTAATTTGTATCTGCTGAACAGACACCTTGTGCTCGGCCTGACAATAACACGCTGCAGCTCCGTGGCCTTCATTATTGATCCTGCTCTCTTCTGAAGTGTGCTCGGCCTGGATATCACACAGCTGCAGCTCTGTGCCCTTCATTATTGATCCTGCACTCTTCTGAAGTGAGGTACCCTGCCTGGGTATCACACAGCTACAGCTCTGTGACCTTCATTATTGATCCTGCACTCTTCTGAAGTGTGCTTGGCCTGGCTGTCACACGGCTGCAGCTCTGCGACCTTCATTTTTGATCCTGCTCTCTTCTGAAGTGTGCTCGGCCTGACAATAACACGCTGCAGCTCCCTGGCCTTCATTATTGATCCTGCACTCTTCTGAAGTAAGGTACGCGGCCTGGGTATCACACAGCTGCAGCTCCCTGACCTTCATTATTGATCCTGCACTCTTCTGAAGTGAGGTACGCGGCCTGGGTATCACACAGCTGCAGCTCCCTGACCTTCATTATTGATCCTGCACTCTTCTGAAGTGAGGTACGCGGCCTGGGTATCACACAGCTGCAGCTCCGTGGCCTTCATTATTGATCCTGCACTCTTCTGAAGTGAGGTACGCGTCCTGGGTATCACAGCTGCAGCTCTAGCTTTCAGAAACCTGTAATAACAAAGGGCCTGATCTTGGGTTACTCCGTCACAACGGTGATGAATATCCCATCCGCCTAAATATTAATCCAATTGGATATAATGGAATTCATATTTTGGCGGATGGAACATCTGTCACAATTGTGATGGAGTAACCCGTCCGCCGAGATCTAAATCAGGCCTTAAATATTTCACCTTCTCTGTCTCCTCAGATTTGATTGATTGATTGATGATGGAAATGATCATCATTTGTTCCACATCAGAGCTTCAGAGGTAAATGTCAGCACTGCAAGGGTTAACCCTGAGAGCTGCAGCTCACATTCTCCTGCTTCAGTGGTAAATGTCATGCACTGCAAGGGTTAACCCAGAGAGCTGCAGCTCACATTCTCCTGCTTCAGAGGTAAATGTCATGCACTGCAAGGGTTAACCCAGAGAGCTGCAGCTCACATTCTCCTGCTTCAGAGGTAAATGTCATGCACTGCGAGGGTTAACTCATGGAGCTGCGGCTCACATTCTCCTGCTTCAGAGGTAAATGTCATGCACTGCGAGGGTTAACTCAGAGAGCTGCAGCTCACATTCTCCTGCTTCAGAGGTAAATGTCATGCACTGCGAGGGTTAACCCAGAGAGCTGCAGCTCACATTCTCCTGCTTCAGAGGTAAATGTCATGCACTGCAAGGGTTAACCCAGAGAGCTGCAGCTCACATTCTCCTGCTTCAGAGGTAAATGTCATGCACTGCGAGGGTTAACCCAGAGAGCTGCAGCTAACATTCTCCTGCTTCAGAGGTAAATGTCATGCACTGCGAGGGTTAACCCAGAGAGCTGCAGCTCACATTCTCCTGCTTCAGAGGTAAATGTCATGCACTGCAAAGGTTAACCCGGAGAGCTGCAGCTCACATTCTCCTGCTTCAGAGGTAAATGTCATGCACTGCGAGGGTTCACCCAGAGAGCTGCAGCTCACATTCTCCTGCTTCAGAGGTAAATGTCATGCACTGCGAGGGTTAACCCAGGGAGCTGCAGCTCACATTCTCCTGCTTCAGAGGTAAATGTCATGCACTGCGAGGGTTAACCCAGAGAGCTGCAGCTCACATTCTCCTGCTTCAGAGGTAAATGTCAGCACTGCGAGGGTTAACCCGGAGAGCCGCAGCTCACATTCTCCTGCTTCAGAGGTAAATGTCATGCACTGTGAGGGTTAACCCAGAGAGCTGCAGCTCACATTCTCCTGCTTCAGAGGTAATTGTCATGCACTGCGAGGGTTAACCCGGAGAGCTGCAGCTCACATTCTCCTGCTTCAGAGGTAAATGTCATGCACTGCAAGGGTTAACCCAGCGAGCTGCAGCTCACATTCTCCTGCTTTCCCTTCTGCTCTTCTACACAGTTCTCTGGCCGCTGTCACAGAACAAATAATGATGCATAAAATGTTCAAAACCACAGCCAGCTCTGAAGAATCTTCATTTTGTGCTTGTTAAATTGTTTTGAGTGTGTTGGGTTTATATGTTTTATCACTAATCTCCAGAATTAGCTGAAAATACCCTTGTTAGTCCAAGCATTGTTCATGGTGTTGATTTTACAGGTAGCATGGTCAGGTGTGCTTGGATTTCTTTCGTTAAAACTCTCTCACAGAATAAAAACCAACGTTTCTTTACTTTTAGTCCACATTTATTTATTTTATTTATTTATTTATTCTGAGTTTATACAGCGCCTGGTTACACTAGCCAGTGTGTCCCCGCGCTAGTCTCCCAATGGGTTTCCTGATATTTCATGTTTTTCCTAGCTGTAGCTAAATAAACAATAGCAGAGAATAGACTATTTTATAATTTTTCAAATATGTGTATTTTTCTTCTTTCCTACTAGTTCAGTCTTCTATCCCCTGCTTTTTATCAGCTGGTATTTGAATGTCCCGTATTCTTGTAATTTTATCAGTTTCTATAATTCCTTCATCTCACAATAACTGCACTTTTTTCCTTCAGTGTACGCCCACGGATGGGTCAGTATTATTGATGATGTAATTAAATTATTACCAAATTCACTCAGCTCTACGTTTATTTCTATGTGGGTTCAGTGATGGTGGTGTGCTCGCTGAAGTATTTGTAGGTTTGAAGACTGACTGAAGCTCTTCACACATTCACTGCACTGGAATGGTTTTTCCCCTTTGTGTGTTCTCTGATGCCATTTTAGGCTTGGTAAACATATAGAGCTCTTCCCACAATCACTGCACTTGAATGGTTTTACCCCTGTGTGTGTTCGCTGATGATTCCTTAATGTTACTGAATTCCTAAAACTACTTCCACATTCACTGCAATGATATGTTTTTCCCCTGTGTGTGTTTGTTGATGAACCTTTAATTTTGATGAGTCACTAAAACTACTTCCACATTCACTGCAATGATATGGTTTTTCCCCTGTGTGTGTTCTCTGATGAATTTTTAGGACTGATAAATATATAAAGCTCTGCCCACATTCATTGCACTTTAATGGGGTTTCCCCAGTGTGTGTTAACTGATGCTGTTTTAGGTGGGATAATTGACTAAACCTTTTCATACATTCATTGCAATGGTAAGGTTTTTTCCCAGTGTGTGTTTTCTGATGCTGTTTTAGGTGTGATGATTTACAAAAGCTCTTCACACATTCACTGCACGTGTATGGTTTTTCCCCTGTGTGATTTCTCTGATGGTATTTTAAGCCTGCTAATCGACTAAAGCTCTTCACACATTCACTGCACATAAATGGTTTTTCCCCTGTGTGTGTTCGCTGATGATTCCTTAATATTGACGAATTCCTAAAACTACTTGCACATTCACTGCAATGATATGGTTTTTACCCTGTGTGTGTTTTTTGATGATACATTAATCCTGAAGATGAAATAAAACTACTTCCACATTCAGTGCAAGTGTATGTTTTTTCTTTCTTAGTTAGTGTCTCTGAGTTGGGTATGTATTTTTCTACATGTCTTGACTGCGCTTTCTGAAGGGCCAACATGACTGACAAAGCCCTTGTGTTATTCTCACACTCCCTGTATGCGTGTGTTATTTTGCGCGTTTGCTTTCCGAACAAACTTTAAAGTGCAAAGGTCACCAAATACTCGCCACACTCATAACATGTGCAAGGCTTCTTTGTGGGTGATTGTGTCTTTAGAAAGGATAATGGTTCTGCAAGCTTGCGAGTACAGATCCATCGTCCTTCTGGGCGGTGGACACTGGGACAGTACTCTGTGTTTTATATAGCACAATCCCCCTTTCTTTTAACTTTCAGTTAACTGTGCTTTTTGCTGGTTGCTATGGAATGGCCTGAAAGAATTTACAATACACCTCTAGCACTGAATGGTGGTCTGATATCACTCTAGGAAGCAGAGCACTGCTGTAACCACCTCATGATCAGAGCTGGTATTAGACATGTTTACACAAGAAGTGGTTGATCAGTGTTGCCTTAATTTTCTAGAGGTCATTTCTTCATCTTGAGGCACGGAGGTGCACCGCTGAAACTCGTAGAACCACCAAATTGCCCTTGACGGTACTTCCAAGATCTGTCAGTTTATGTTCAGGTACGGCAGCCTGCCGGCACTTATGTTTTCCTGAATACTGGAACTCAATGTTTCAGACTTTGCTTTTGCAGAATTACAGTATTATCTTCATTATTCTTAAGCATTTTGTGCAATCAAGGATTGTTTTCTGTCGGATGTAAAGAGATTTAAATTACTTAAATGGAAAATACTGGAATGTGCATATACAATTTTTAATTGATTGTAAAAGCATCTTATTTATTACTATTGTTGAAACTAATGAAGACATATTTAATAACCCTGGGCGAAGAACTACGCTCCGTTCGCGGAGCTTGCGGAGTTTCGGCAGCTCCGCGTTCCGCGGAGAACGCGTAGCTGTCGATTACTCCGCGATCCGGTGCGTAGCGTAGTTCTCGCGCGCTGAATAACATTATCGCGTGCGCGGCAATGGCTTACCTTCGTTCTGCGTTCGTTTTTTCCTGGTCGCTTGTGCCACCATGTTTGGAAACACTCTCGCACAGTCCCGTGCGACTGTGCGAACGCGATAACGTCATTTGGATGCGCGATAGCGTCATAAGGATGCGCGAGGATGCTTTTTGGTAAGATCGAGTTGCCGAACACGCAGAAACTGCATTCTTGCACAGAATAACTCGCGAGCATGTTAAAACCATAATAAATTACCATTTTGGTTAGGAAAAAAAAGCAAAAAACCTTAAAGTTGTACCTTTGGCTTTATTTTTAGGGGGGAAGGACCCCTCTTTTTGTTTCTACTCTTGTTTTGAAGAGTAAGGAGGAAGGGCTCTTGAGTTTACAACTTCCTGTTCCTGTCCACCAGGCTCCTCCCAGTGCTTTGTCCATGTGGTGCTCACTTTCCTTTGGATTTTGAGCTGGAAGGATCACTTTCTGTCTGTGTTGGCTGCATTACTGATTTACCTTGGATTTAATGAGGACTTTTTGAATTGGAATTCTCTTTTTCAAGTAAGTTTGTGTAATGTATGAGTGATGTAGACTTGTGCTTGTTTGATTTGATTTTTTTTTAACTACAGTATTCAATCCTGGAATTAAATTATTGATGGAGGCCTGTACTTTCATGAGGTCCCAAATTGTATTTTTTTTTAACTTGCATCCAGGCTTCATATAGAGGTACCCATGGGTCCAATCATGTTTCTGTAGTCTGTGTTTAAATGTTTATTCCAGTTTGTAAACAAACATCATGGATGGCATTGGATTATGTTCATTATGCACTAGCAATGTCTGTTGTGGAATTTCTGTTTGTGGAATTTAAAATGTTTCTAAATTTTAAGGCAATATCTGACCCTAGTACCCCATGTAGTTAGTGTGTAGGCATGCTTGAGTTCATTGTATTAACTTTCTGTGGTTGGCCTGGCCATGTGTTGGCGGCCATTTTATGTTTCCAGCCACTTTGCTCTTGCCATAGGCCTCCAACCTTGTGGCCTACTCTGGCAGTAGGCCATAGGTACTACTCATAGGGTCATGAAAGTTAATCAACTGTTTTTGTGGTGTACCCTTAATGTGAAAATCATGGATGGCTTGGATTGATATAGAAAATCTTATTTTTATGTGTGGGGTATTTCTGGTTTTGGGTGTGTTTTTTAAACTTTAAATACTCTGTCAATTTCTGCCATTAGGTAACCCTAGGAATACAGCTTGGGTAGTTTTGGTAACTTCGCACAGTGTGAGAACATGAACTTACATTTTTTGTCTTGTTCGCGCACTCAATGTACTTGCTCGGGAACGCGAACACGACTTTTTATTCCATTCGCGCTGCCGAACATGCCGATTTAGCATTCTCGCGGACAATATGTCCCGAGTTGCATAAAAGTTTCTCGAAAATGTTGCAGGTGTTTCTTGTGCACCCAAAAAGTCCTCATTTATGTTATGTTGTCATTTGGTTGTAGTTTTCTCTTTTTGGAGCATGGACCACTTCCATTTTCTGTCCTCTATGTAATTTTTTTTTTTTTTTGGGTGGGGTGACCAATTTGGGCAGTGGTGTGGTGTGTCCATTTTGTGAAGCAAAGCATTGTCCCTTTGCCATAGGCATTATTGTCTGTCTTCTCTTTCTTGTCATGTTGTTGTTGGTGGCCAGGCCATGTGGTGGCGGCCATTTTGTGTATGCTTCCTTTGTGATTCATTTTGCCATGTTGTTGTTGGTGGCCAGGCCATGTGGTGGAGGCCATTTTGTAAAGTTGTCCATGTTGTTGTTGGTGGCCAGGCCCTATGGTGGTGGTCATTTTGTGTATGCTTCCTTTGTGATTTATTTTGCCATGTTGTTGTTGTTGGTGGCCAGGCCATGTGGTGGAGGCCATTTTGTGTATACATCCTTTGTGATTTTGCCATGTTGTTGTTGGTGGCCAGGCCCTATGTTGGCGGCCATTTTGTGTGTCCTTCCTTTGTGCTTTTGCCATAGGCATCCAAGGTTTTTGACTATTGTATTGTGGCAGTAGGGCAGAGTTACTACTACTCATAGCCATAGGTGCATTAAAGTTAATCAACTCTTGACGCGACATTACATTTTTTGTCTTGTTCGCGCGCTCAATGTACTTGCTCGGGAACGCGAAAACGACGTTTTCTTCTTTTCGCGCTGCCGAACCCGCCGATTTTGCATTCTCGCGGACAATATGTCCCGAGTTGCATAAAAGTTTCTCGAAAATGTTGCAGGTCTTTCTTGTGCACCCAAAAAAACAGAATTTGTCATTTGGTTGTAGTTTTTGGAGCCTGGAACAATTACTGTGTCTGTCTTCTTGTTTGTGGGTGGGCTGACCACGTGGGCAGCGTTGCGGCTACTTTGTGAAACCAAACAAAGCATTGTCCCTTTCCCAGAGGCATTTATTGTCTGTCTTCTTTTTTCTTTTACTTTTCATGTTGCTGGTGGTGGCTAGGCCATGTGGTGGCGGCCATTTTGAAGGTACTTCCTTTGTGCATTTATCATTGGACTCCCAGCTTTCTGTCTGATCTCACAGTAGGCCAGAGTCCCAGAGGTAGTAGTTAGCGGGGGTGCTGCCTTTATGTAGCTGTTTCAGTTCGGTGTATGCAATTAACATCATTAGGGCATGTGTGTGTATGGCATTGCATTCAACAATGTGTTGTCTGGGCAGGGGTTTGTTTGTATGTGTTTTTGAGGTGTTAGGTTTACAACCTCTGTCTTAGCCATGGGCTACTTATTCCTTGCACATTAACCTGTCATGTGCAGCAGGCATCCTCCTTTTTCTGTCCATATTGGTATCTATAGGCCTGCTTGACTTTATTGGTTCTTTCTGGACTTCATGTGGCCTTTGAGCTGTGGTGCTGCTGGACTGGTATTATTAGTCTTCTGTTTTGTCTTTTATACATTGGCCTGTGTGTCTTTCAATTGTTCATGTTGCCTTACTGCTTGTTTGACTGATGTTGTTCTGCCTTCTTTACTTGTAGGTGCACAAAAAAGACTGAGGAGGTGCTGGTTGTTTTTTCATCCATCGCTCGTTCTACTGCCAGACGGACGTCCTTCAGTTGTACGCCACGTGTGGTGTGTGACTCATCTGACCAGACATCTCTGCAATTTGTGCTGCTGTGAGCTGACTGACATCAGAAGAAGATGGGCCCTAAGAAAGCTACCAGGTCCTCCACCACAAAGAAAGTTGCTGCGAAGAAGGAACAGCAGAAGGAAGTGTCACTTAAGTCTGGTATGGACCCCAAAACCTTTTTTGGCACCCCAAAAGGTACGCCTGCAGCAGCGGGGTCTGGGGTGCAAGCTGGGACCAGCACATCTGCATTAGTGGGGGCAAGCCAGCATCCCAGGGCCAAGCACATGATGAGGGTCGAAGAGGTAGCCAGCCTTCTGCTTGCGAGCAGTGATACTGAGCCAGAACTAAACTTATCGCTGTCTCAAAGTAGTACACAATCCACGCAAGATGGAAGTGCTCAACAACCACCGCCAGCAGTAGATGTTCAACAACCACAACCACCGCCCGCAATAGGAGTTGTTCACCCACAACCACTTCCCGCAACAGTTGTTGAACAACCACAACCACCGCCCGCAACAGTTGTTGTTGAAAAACCCCAGCCCGCAATAGTACTTCCTCAAGAACAACAACCACCATCTCCGCACCAAATAGTAGTAGTTGTTCCTCCCGAAGTCGGGGCAGTTCAGGAAGTAGAGCCTCCTTCCGAGCAAGAAGAAGAGGAAGCCACTTCTGTAGGTGATCTATTTCCTTTGAATTCACCAAGGGAAAGGAGGGTTAGTGCATCGAGTTCTTCGCAAAGCATCCCTTCCGATGACCTTGATACGGATTGGCAGCCACAACTATCTGCGCATTCAAAGGAGAGACATCCCAAGAAGACCATGCTAGGAAAAAGGAAGTTTCCAGGCAGGCTTGAACTTATGGAGGTCGATGTAGGTGAGCAGGATACTGCTGGTGATAAAGACGGGTCTGACACTGTCATCATCACAAGCGTTATTCCTGGTGCAGAGGATGTAGAGACCAACATTTTCACCCTATCCAGAAATGCTGCAATGACTGATGAGCAGGTACCACGCATAACTCCTACACACTCAACACCCAAAGTAACACCAGCTCCAATTTTTTCATCAGCGAAGGCCCGGCAGCATCCGACATCCAGCAGAAGCGCCACTTCAACAGAAGGAGGTAGTGGCAGTACTAGGACTGAGCTGTCCCATAGTGAAATTCCACAATCCTCCAGTCCATCCGGCATTGGCAGTGGGTCCTCCTCTTCCTATGGCAGGAGACAAAAGTTTACCTCCCCAGTGTGGGACTTCTTTACGGTTCACCCAGTTCAGGAGAACATTGCTGTATGCACCATTTGTCATGTCAATGTTAGTCGTGGTAAGCTTGGTACAAACTATGGGACTGGAGGCCAAACGACCCATTTGAAAAAAACACACTTGATCAGGTGGGAGAACCACCTTGCAAGCTTAAAAAATGTTAGCACTCGTGTTGGTGGGGATACAGTGGTACAAGGTCCACTCATGGTTGACCAGGAGGTAGAAGAAGAGGGAGACGATGACCTTCTATCTAGGAGTGGTACACAATGGACCCCTGTCGCCAGCACTGGCGTGGTAAAGTCCACATCCGCCGCATCAGCAACTTCTCAGTGGCACCAGAGTCAGCTGGAGACACCAAGGAGTGCAAAGTCTGCGATGCAAGGTGGTCTGTCTAGCATAACTCAAAGACATGCAAAGCAGCTTACCATTCCTAGCATATTAAGGCAGGAGGGAAAGTACGAGCGGAACCACCCAGTAGCACGTTTGTACAATGCCAAACTTGCGAAAATGTTAGCACTGGACCTTCTCCCATTTTCATTTGTTGAGGCTGTTGGATTTCTGGAATTAGTGGCAACCCTCTGCCCAAAATGGAACGTTCCCAGTCGCTACTATTTTGCCCGAGTGGCTGTTCCAGCACTACACCACGACGTGCTGGAATTGATTGGGAAAGCCTTACAACAGAGTGTTGTCCATTGTATCCACCTGACAACAGACATGTGGAGCAGTTGCGATGCTACAGATTTCATGTGCATCACCGCACACTGGATCTCTTTTGCAGGTGTTAAAGACAAGTTAACTTCAGGCCTCCGTGACGTTGCTGGAATTTTCAATGATACGCGCAGACATGCAACTATAGCCATGTTTGGTATGGACAAAAGTCATACTGCTGAAAACATTTTGTCTGACTTTAACGACAAGGTCTTTGAATGGCTGAAACCAAGAGGCCTTAAGATTGGTTTTGTTTCCACCGACAATGGCAGTAATGTAGTGAAGGCAATGAGAGAAGGACATTATTTCAGGGTACCCTGTTTGGCACACTGCATAAACTTAGTCGTGCAAGACTTTCTGAAAAATGAAGCCAAAGTCAGCAACATAATGGCCATCTGCAGAAGAATATGCACGCACTTTAACCATTCTTTCAAAGGACGGAAGCTGCTACGGGTCATTCAGCATGAGCATAAGTTGCCAGTCAAAGCACTCATCCAGGAGGTCCCAACACGTTGGAACTCAACTTATTTCATGCTTGAGCGTCTCTTTGAGCAGTACATCCCACTGAATGCTTATGTCATGTCAAGAAGATTAGGGGATCCTACTGTTAATCTTAAAGCCCTGACCATTGAGATGTGGCAGTGGGACCTCATTAAATGCATCACAGAGATGCTACAACCCTTTGAGGTCTTCACACGTGCAGTTAGCAGGGAGGACTGTACTATGGGCCAAGCCATCCCATTGTTGTACATGCTTGAGCAACAGGTGAAGGAGGTCTGTCAAACATACGAAGGTGACGAACAAAAAGTTGATGCATATACCTTAGCCAAGGGCTTAGGCAACCGCTTGTGTGCAAATGTAAGGCTCAACAATATTGTGTCAGGTGAACATTACATAACTGCAACAATCTTGGATCCACGGTACAAATTATTTGTCAGCAGTAACGCAGTAATTCCATTTTCAGATGAGGATGTTGACAAGTACAAAACTTCCATAGCTGCGGAAGCTAATGAGTTAGAAACTGAACGGCTGTTACTTAAAGGCCTGCCACTGCCAGCCCAGGCCAGTCCAAGTACTCCTGACGCAAGTTCTTCACAGCATGAGAGCAGTGCGTCTGCTTTCCAGCAGGCACCAACAGTACCAAAAGCAGCACCTACACGATCTGATTCAGCAGACCCAACCAAAAGCATAACTGCTTTTTTTCTACAGAAAGGGATGGGTAAGTCCGTTGCTGTTGCAAAGGGAAAAGAGGACCAGCAAAGCCGAGCACCAATGAACACTGAGCGGATGGTTCAGGCCTATCTGGATGACACAACAGAGGTGTTCATGGAGCAAAGCCCATTGGTCTATTGGTATGAAAGAAGGAGACAGTGGCCACTGCTGAGCAGGCTGGCGATAAAGTATCTGGCTTGTCCTGTAGCCAGTGTCTCTTCTGAGCGGGTTTTCAGTGCTGCTGGTGCCATTGTCACATCGAAAAGGACTAGTCTCTCCCCCAAAAGCGTGGAGCGGCTGACAATGATAAAAATGAATCAACGCTTCATACCACCAGACTATCAAGTACGTGAATCACCGCCGGATGAAGAAAGCGAGTGCGAAGACGTCCTCACTACTGGGTTACATGACCTACTTCTGTCTGAACGCACAGAGTTTGAGGACGAGCTCCTCTTCCCTGACAACTAGGACAGGTATGTTAAAGGAATGATGCAATGCACTGCATAGGATTGTTTAGCGGACTCTGAGCAAATGTGCATGGAATTAAAGTATACTAGTAACTTCAGACTCACGTGATGGGCAATTTTCCCATGTTATTTAATAATATAAATTATTTATGCACTTGTGACCCTACTACTACAGGTGCAGTCAGTACTTAATTTATCGTTCGTAGTTCATGTTCATGTTGCACAACGTACATTATTTGGTGAAACAGTCCCCCCTCCACCCCCCAACAAACACAAATGAACTTCAAATGTTTTCTTGTGAAAATATCTTTGTTTTATTTTTATATTTTCATAATGATAATAGAAAAATAAAATATATAACAAATGTAACCCCCTGACCCAGAGCTGTCCCTACCCTCCCCTAACCCCAACCAAATTTCAACCCAAATGTACACCCCAACTCCCACATCCCACCCACAAACAAAAGGATTAAAAAAGGGGCAAAAAACAGGGTCCATTTCAAAGCCGGCGGGCTTTCAGGTGTTTGTCCACCATTATCTTCACACGCTCCTCTAGACCGTCCTCCAGCTTCTTCCGCTCCTCCTCCAACTTACTCGCTACCCGGCGGAGAATCTTCGCTTGGAAATCACGGCACCTACACTTGCATGCATGTTGTTGTTGTTGTGGGGGGGCCGCCGAAGATGTAACAACGCGGCGGCGGGCGGCTGCCTGACCACGGCGACGTAGTCCTGCAGGCGTGGGGCCCGGGGCATTGGAAGAGGCAGCAGCTGCTGCCGCCGCCTCCTCCTCCTCCTCCTCGGCCTGATCCACCAGCCGGCGGTAGGCCTCTACAATTGCCTGCAGTTTCCGCTGCCGGGCCCGGACTGCCAACTCCTTCCTTGTTGGTTTTTGGGAAGGAGTAACTATAAAGAAAGAAACAGAATTGTTGTAATCCAAACTCCCCGCAAATCAAGAACACAACATTGATTCAACACATAGTGGGCGGCACAGTAGCACTAGCAAGCAAGCTGAGTACCAAAAATTGTGTTGCGTCTATATTGAACATTCTACAGCCTCTATTAATTTTTTGGACTTTTTGTCACGGCATTATGCCTGCCCTATTAGCATGGGTGTACTTCAACGGTCACACACATTAGAACGAACACCTGTCTTTTTCATATCTCCTTTTGTATTATATACTCTGATTCCGGGAAGGCGGGAACACTCTCAAAGTAACATTAATTAACAGGGGGCAGCTAGTAGTACATGTCTAGTAAAGACTATAATACTTTGTACCGCGCAACAAACCTTATTTGGTTTGTGTTTCACCAGCAACGACCCATGCACCCAGTCGTCCCCTCCTTCCCTTGCCTTTGGGTTTGCCCAAAACACCGCTGCTGCTGAGACTATCCACTAACCACCGGTATTGGGTGTGTCTCCCAACCACGCTGGCAGCTGTGTTTTCCCCTTTACATGCTTTAACAACAACCCATGCATCCGACTGCTATCAGCCACTTGCATTACTGTAGTGGTAATGCTTAGCATGCTAATGACAAGTAAAGGTAACATCATATATTTTCCAGTAGAGTACAGTGAGAAAGTTTTCCCCTCCCACCAAGTAATGCAGATCACTATTGAATGTAACTTACCATCGCCCGCCGCTGTTGGCTCCCCCCCCACTGCTGCTGGTGTAGGTGCCTCTGTTCCTCCTGTCCCCGCCGGGATCGCTGAAGCTGCGCCGCTGTCCCCGTCGGCACTGGTCGATGGTAAGGGTTCTGCACCTATAAAAATAAGTACACCTTTTTAGATGGATGCACAGGCCCCTTTGTACTTGTTCACCAAGAATGGAGTTCTTCAAAACAGTTAAGTACAACGTACGTAATCAGTATGAGTCCACATTGCATAGTACAGCAGAGTCACTACACATATTACTAGCATTCATTGTTATGGTATGGTACCCAAGCTCATCTCATCTGTCCTGCTACTCTAGTCCTTGGGAATTGGAAGTGAACTATGTAACCTTTGTACATCAATGTATCCAGTTTTGCGCATGTTAACTCGCAGCTTGTTGCGCAGTACGAAAAGACGCTCTGAGGCAACACATCATTGTTCAATGCATACACCTGAAGAGGTGGGAAAGTAAAAGGGCCCGTATTTAAGTTTTCTATGTGGATTGTGGAATAGAGTTTGCTTACAGGTTACAACTTCTTTTTAGCATGGCTGCATAAAACTGGCATAAATGTATTTCATACTGTCTAACGTGCACCACTTTTGTCATTATTTTTCGGCAGATGAGAAGATTGCCTTCTACGAAGCGGACATTTCCATAGCTTACAAAAAAAGAGGAATATCTGACCAGTATACGTTGGTGAGAGGTCTCCGATAGTTGCCACATTTCCCGATTGTGCACTAATAGCTGTAAAAATGTTGATTACTTTATTATGCCTTTTTTAACTCTGGATTTTTTCTGGTGGGCCCTTCAACGTATTTGACGGAACAACTTAAAAACATTGATGTTACTTACTTACTTCTAACAAAATAAAGCTTTTGAATGACCACTTTGACTCTGAATTTTATTTTCAGTGTCTGTTGTCTTGGAGACTCACACGAGTGAGTGAGCAAAAGGGGGTTTCTTAGGTAACGGTTTGTGTACTAAAAGCATTCGGCATCTTGGTATTGGGGTTCAGGAGTGTGAATTGAATAATTGACCAATGACTCAGGCCATATAGGCTGTCGTTCAGTGAATTGTGCGTTCCTCAGAGTTCTGTGACTGAGGTGTAAGTAAGGTCCAACCTGCCTATCAGTACCAACATCCAATTTTCGTGTGCATAGTTACATAGTTGTGTAATATGTATATAACTCCATAGGAGATAGAATACCCACAAGACTAGTAGTGGTATACTAACGTTTACAAAAATACTAGACAAACATCATTCTGGATGCATACTTGGTTGCTGTCAATTGGCAAAGCAGACACATTACAGAGGAAAAAACAAGCACTGTTGGACTTACTGGGGACAGCAGCAGGATCCTCAGTAGAGGAGCTCTGTGTAAGTGGTGGTTCACCCGCCGACTCGGTCCCTGTATTCTGCTTGCCCCTGGGTTCTGTGGTTCATGTAAAAAATAATAAACAAAGAGAAAAACATTGAGTGCTGTGAAACATAGACATCATTGCAAAAAACACTGCTACAGTGGAACAGAGCCGGAGGCAACAAATCCATGCCAGGGGCCGCAACGCAAATATGTATCCATCCTTAGAGTATTATTAAATTAAGGATATCTATTGGTGCGGTGGCCCCTGAAGTTTGGTGCCCCTGTGCAGTTGCACAGCTTGCACATGCCCCCTAGAGCCGGCCCTGGCTGAGGTAAGAAGAACAAAGTAACGTTAGCATTCTTTGCAAGAAAAGGATTCGATTCATGCAGAAGAGAAGGCCGTGAAAAAAATGCTACAATATGCAAACTACGTAGAATTATCCATCCACCGCTATTTCACTGACGGACAAAGGAAGGACAAGACTCTATTAATAGCATTAACTAACTTCAGTTCTCAACAATAAAGAAAATCTCACATCAATAAACAGCAACAGCTAGCGCCAAGTTGAAACAACACGCAAGAGCCAGTGAAGAAGAAGAACACTGTCATACAATGACAGTAGATATACCGGAATACATCGGAAATGTAACTAGGAGCAACAGTCATCGCGTTACTTATTCAGCCAATATTTACAAGGATACAATAACAATATTTATATAACTATATATATAATATATATATATATATATATATATATATATATATATATATATATATATATATATACACACTTTATTTTTGGGGTAGCCACTCACCAAGACCCACAACCTCCACACCAAGCAGGTCCAACAGGTCCTGCTCCCGGTCCAAAATGTCGGCCTAGCGGTGGGACAGCTGATGGTGGGTACGCCGGATACCGGAGCAGCGGAAGACTGCACGGCGCACCTTCGCCCACCGCCGGAGACGCTCTTCAATGCGCTGGTAGCCGGAGCCGGGCCTGCCGCCAAAGTCAAGGGGAGGTGACGCTGGATAAAAAAGACCAGGGCGGCCACCTCCTCCTCCCCAAAAAGTTGGCGGGGCGTCACTCCTGCCGGGCGCATTCTGCCGCAAGGCAGCCGGGTTTTTTTCGGCACAGCCGCCTTGCCCTTTGAGCCGCCGATGCTGCTGGCACCCTTCACCATGGTTCTGGGTGGAGGGGAGAAGGAAATTTGAAGACTAAAAGGTTAGGGGAAGAAAGAAGAAAGATAAAAGAAGGAAGTAATATAAAACAAGAGAAAAGTTGCAAAAAAAGTTGTAAAAGTAAAAATAAAATGAGAAATATAAACCTAGGCACAGACAGAAATAGGTAACAAGTAAAGAAAGTTAGAAAAACTGAGGGAAAAGACCAGGATGGAAGAGATAGGAGTGAGATGCTAAAGTAGGCCCAAAACCATAGCCAGAGTGTGAAATCGAAGATGGCTCTGCCCGTCGCGACCGCCGCGGTAAGTTCGCGCGATATTTGACGCGATCACGCACTTTGGCAGTGCGAACGAGAAGATGAGTTCCCGAACATGTCTAACACAACGCGAACACGTTACTTGTGACCCGGAACCGGAAATAAGGGAACGCAAGCGGGCGGGACAAACTTCATTGAGTAACTTAGCGCGCCAGCTATCTCGAGCATGCAGGCAGCGCCCCGAACACGCGCACCGCGCTCCCGAAGACGAAAAACGGCGCGCGAACGGGTCTAGCAAGCTACTACGCATGTCCGCGGAGCTACGTGTAGCTCGCGGAGTGCAAGTGCGTCTTCGCGTAGCGTCGCGGAGTGCGGCTACGCGAACTACGCCCAGGGTTAATATTTAATCATACAGAGATATTTACATAAAAGTTCCTTTGAACTTGCCACAATCTTATTTATTTCAGCAAAGGTGTTCATAGAGTAACTTAGCAAAAAAAAGGGCGCTCGCATAGCACACATATACTAGTTACAGCTTTAGGTAGATGCATATGGTCAAGGTTTTGTTAAAACAATAACAGCCCTGGAGTATGCGATAGATCAGGAAGACTCAAGACAGCACGGTGGACACCAGGATGTTGTGCCATACATCAAATCTTATTGTTCATGGAGGTTCCTGGTTTCATTCACTACTAACTTTTTTTCAGGAGGATTTCCCTCACTTTTGTCTCAAGGCCTGATTACGGGGGCCTTTTGTGCGCTGATTGTCTTTGGGGCCCATGTGGCGTAAAGGGGCTCTATATAGCCCCTGTAGGCCCTGCATCATGTATCGACCCTCTCCCCATGTAACGTTCCTGCCCAATCTAAAATGGCGGCACCTCTAGAAATCTAGATATTGACATAGGACTCAGCATGTCCTTCTTATGGATGTGAGAAGTTGGCCTGATATATGATGTTCACTAGTTCTAGTGACCACCTTGTATCAGTCCAAACAACCCTTATGGTGATTGGTTGTAAGTCAACCTTATAGACCAGCTATCCTAATGGTAGCGTGGACAAAGCAGTCTTAGGCTAAACTCTTTTGGCATGTGAAGCCGGCTGTATTACCATATGTAACCCCTTGAACACCAAGTGAAAGGACACCACACAGGATATATATTGATGATATATATGTATTTATTACTACAATAGTCCCCTCAACTCTTTATGAGCACAGGAGCAAAAATGAATGTGTCCATCTGTAATGCAACTGGGGCTCATATAAAGCACTATTATCCCCGATACCTCTGGGTCGAGTGCGAGCTTAATAAAACTCCAAAAAAATGCAGGGGACATTCCTGTTCTAACTCTAATGTTTAAATATGTCTAGATTAATTTAAACATTGCAGTTAAGTACTGTTTTAAGAATGCAATCAAATACATGATTGGCAAACATTATTCTGGTCAGGCAGGCTTTAATATAGCCTTATGGTGCTCTGATGAGGGTCTGCGTCTCGGGCCTGTAATGACATGTGGCTTGCTCGGTCCCGAGCTGCCTGAAGGCTTGTCCTTTGTCTTCGGAGCCGAGCCGGGGACGGGCTTCTGAAGATTGTTTTTGGTCACAACTAGGGACAACAGGTGAAGTCTTGACCAGGGCCTTCTTTTTTTCAGGTGGGGTTGGGGTTGGGGCAGTTGTACTCACTCGTTGACCTGGAGTGATGGGGTGGTCGTCTGAGTCGGAGTCGTCGGCTTAGAACATGATTTTCAGATCCTCAGAATCTTCCTCCGGGACATAGAGGCCTTCATCGAAGATGCCGGTACCGGAGCTGCATGCTGCGTCATGATGTGTCGTTGGGCCCGGTGATCCCTGATAGTTTGTTTGAATCAAAAGGAGGTGCAGGCCTGGCAATTATTCTCGTTGTGCTCTGTTGAGAGACCCAGGTTACAGACCTTGTGGTGGTCACTGTGTGGGAATTTAGCTCCACACTGGGGAAATTTTTTAAACAGAGTCTTTTCCACGAGCCATAGGCCCGAATGGCGTCGATAGGCCCAGCGGCCCGCGTCGACGACCGGAATGGGATATGTGAGGAGCGCGTCAAAGATCATGCGATTGAGAAACAATACAGTCGAGTTTTATGATGGTTTGCGCGTCGAAAAATGTGGAGATATGGTGCCGAACCGGAGCACAGAAGTTACATCCGAACCCAATGGCGGAAAAAAACAATCTGAGGATGGAGTTAATGCACTATTGTCCAAGGGAGGAATCACCTATCTTGTGACTTCAAAAGACTTCTTACAAGACAACAAGGTGCAAGCATCCAAACCCAACACCAGATGGCGATCTATGCACAGAGTGTGAATTCTGCAGCTCATATGCCTCAAACAGTGTGTTTCTGTTGCAGTAATCCTCCCACTTTTTGCCAGACTACTGATGCACTTTTCTTTGGTGTGCCCTGGGTCCCTGCTAATCAGGTTCCCAGGGCCTGTGTTATTTCCCCAAAACTAACCCAATTGACATCTCTGGCCACATGTCACCCCTGGTAAATGGTACCACAGGTACCCAGGGCACTGTGACCAGAGAAGGCCTCTAATGGCTGCAGCACTTATTGTGCCACCCTTAGAGGCCCTGTACCATGACACTCACACACTGCCTTTGCAGGCTGCGTATCTTGGTGCAGAACAAAGTGAAGAGTCGACATGGCACAACCCTGTGTGCCATGCCCACAAACAACTGCCCTGGCATACATCAATATGAAAGAAACAAATTGCCTACAAGGGATTTTGTTTGTGGAAAGTTAATGCGAGATATTATCTCTGTTATATCAATTGAAGGCACACTCTAATTAGTGGTGTACAGTGTACTGTCAACGTTTCGGTCTGTGGTGGCGTCTCTTCTGACTGACATTGATTGTCTAAAAGTCTACAGAAAGATGTCAACATAGCTGTTGTATAGGCTAAAATATTGTCACCTTGCAAGCTATGTTTGGTTGCTTTTTATCATTTTATACCTGTTTCATATATTAAATATAAGATTTTTTCATAGTACATTTTTCACCCCGTGTGTTACTTATGTAATTACTTTATGTGATTGCTATTCATCATTTGTTGAATTCGAAGAGATTTCATAAAATTGTGTTTTTGATTAATTTCACTGTACACCACTAATTAGAGTGTGCCTTCAATTTATATAACTCTCACTAATTGCTGCCATTGCTTTTAACGGACGCCATGTACCTCATCCCAGGGAACACGGAGAGGACTTGCGGGGATCTTCTGTTCTGCCCAGCTTGCGGAAGGGGCACGAAGTGGGAGACGTCCTGCTGGGTTCTGCGAGGCCCCGGACTGCAATACCCAGGGGGCCTTGCAGCGCGCACAATCGGTGACGCGCCGCCAGGGCGACCAAGGCCCATAAGACCAGGCGCGCTTTCCCGCAGCACGGGACGCGGCTCTCACTAATTGCTGCTATTGCTTTTAACGGACGCCATATACCTCATCCCAGGGAACTCGGAGAGGACTTGCGGGGATCTTCTGTTCTGCCCAGCTTGCGGAAGGGACACGAAGAGGGAGACGTCCTGCTGGGTTCTGCGAGGCCCCGGACTGCAATACCCAGGGGGCCTTGCAGCGCGCACAATCGGTGACGCGCCGCCAGGGCGACCAAGGCCCATAAGACCAGGCGCGCTCTACCGCAGCACGGGCCGCGCGCGGGCGAAGCACGGGCCGCGCGCGGGCCCGTCCTCGCCTGTCAAAGCCAGGAGAAGGCAGGGCAGGGCCACATCTCTTACCTCCGGACTTCAGGCTCCTTGGCCTTATGCTGTGACATTTGCAAGTGGTCAGTGACTCTTCACCCTTGTATTGGCGGTGCATGCATGCTGATCCTTGTGTTTTATATCTAGCCATATAATACTGGTAGTTACTTGAGACTATGAGCAAAACCGGTGATAAGGGGTGGGGGCTCACGGGTAGTGGGAACCCTTGATGCGTTTTTAATAAGAGCAGAGTCTGTTCTGTGTCGGGAGATTGAACTAACACAAAGGCGCCTTTCTATGGATCATCGTCGTTCTTCTATCGGTGTCCCTGATACTGGCCCAGTGGTGTCGTTAGAGCTAGATGGATCTGTGGGTAACAGAGAAGGCCGGGTGGATGTATCATTAGCGCCGGGTCCATCAACGCTCTCACCAGACCATCCTGAAGTTGATACCCATGTAGAGGGGGATACTCCCCTTGCCCCCGCCTCCCCTTCCCCCACTAAAATATGGACTCATCAACAACGCATGAATAAAGCTTTCAGGGGGGAACACCAGGCAAATGTAACCTCAACAAAGCGGAAAGCGGGCAGCATCTCGGCCACCTTACAACAAGCTAGTAAAGTGCCCAAAAAAGGGGGTGGTACACAGGGAAAGAAGGGTTGTGCACGGGAGGCCGTTGGATCAAGTGCACACAGTGCGTTAGACAGTAGTTCTCAGGTTGGGCCAGAGCTATTATCATGTGACCTGGAGAATCGTATTGTGTCTAAAATCGAAGAGAAGTTATTAGAATTATTGAGACCCATCTCTTCTAAACTCTCTGAAATAGACTCCAGGCTAGATAAAATTGAACATCAGCTGTTTTTCTCTGTAGGTAATCCACAGAGAGGAGGATCTAGTCAACCTACTAGGCCTATGGGCACCTTGCCTATGCAGAATTCCACAGTGGATGATGCGGGGTGCAGTGTAACCACCAAGGCACCCGCGCCGAATGTAGGTGGTAAGCCTGGCCTGCTCTCTAATAAAAGATCATGGGATGGTCCCCGGGATGGTAAAACTGAGGCACCAGGGCGGGGGATTCGTTCACATCAGCCCACAACGGATAGGTTCAATCTTCCCCCCGAGGCAACCCCATATACGGTCATTATGACAAACGTTCCCGCGCTAAAGAGTGGTGTGGATGAACATTGGATGTCCCTGCGAAACAAGGCACTACACCACGTAAATAACCTGACTGGTTTCGGGAGCTGTTTATTCAACGAATTTAAAATGACACGTAGGATCCTTTGGGTAGGGGAGTCTGCTAAAACTTTTATAGGGGATTGTGTAATTTTGAATTTTGCCTCACCACAGATCGTCAAAGTGATCCTGGAGAGGGCGGGCACGAGGTGGGCACGAGGCAGGGCTTAGAGGACGCTATTGGTATTGTACCCTTCAGTTTTTTTTTATAGAAACCCCACAGTCGTGATAAATGAAAGGCCACCACGCAGGCATCTACCCCAGGTACGAGGCCCCTGGACTTTTTTGTACCAGTTCAAAACAGATTTGAGGTATTCTCGAACCTGGAAGAAATCGACTGACTAGTAACTCCAGGAGCATCTACTATTGATGTCCAGCTGAATGGGGCCAAAAGGAAGGAATTACTAGAAGTAAGAACCTCCCCCAAAGAGAGAGGGGTTCTGATTGAAACCAAAGAAGGTACCAAGATTTTAACTTGGAACATTGCAAGTTTAAAAAATAAATTAGACGAAGTCCTATGGAGAAACTTCTTATGTGGGGTTGATATCATCGGGTTGCAGGAAACATGGGACACTGAGAATTTGCTATGTTTAGATGGCTATGCAACCCACTTTATTCCAGCAATTGCCTCTAGTAAGGGGAAGGCAAAGGGTGGGTTAGTTACTTTGGTTTCCGCTAGTATCCCAGGTATCCATACCAACTTGGACACGGGGTCTACGCATTGTCTGGCAGTGCAAATTGCTTCTAGTCAGGTGGGCACTATTTTGATCATTAATTTTTATAACTCATTTGACAGAGTCACTGCTACTGAACATCTGGTTAGTCTAAATCAGTTCCTTGACAACTATAGAGCAGCTTATACAGACCCTTTCTCGGTTATTGTCTTAGGAGACTTTAATGTTCACGGTTGCCCTGAGATTTGTCTGGTTATGGACTGTTTAGGCCCCATGGACCAGGGCGTAATCCATTTTGAGCATTCCCCACAAGGAGAATTCTTGGAAGCTTTAATGGCGGACAACAGATTAATATTGCCCTATATAGGGAGTAAGGTTGTACCCACCTTTAAAGGGAACGGAACCTCTTCGATTATTGATTATATTTTTTTAGTTCCGTGCTGGGTGCCAAGGTCTGTGGATACACAGCAATCTGGTCTACATTTAGCGACCATAATCCAGTGGTTCTGACCATGGTGGACGTGGTCGAGAAACCGGAACGATGTAATAGGAAGATGGATAAAATGGACATCCAGCCTACAGATCAGGCCCGTAGAATTAGATGGTGCCGAGTGGTACCTGGGGATTTTCATACCAACCTTTTAACTAAGGTTGGAACAGAGATGTGTATTTGCTTGAATGAGCAAGCTGGGGACAAGGAGGTTTTAGAGGCATACACTAAAGTCTGCTCTCAGGTTGCGGATGATCTCAAACGGCCTGGTAAGGTGCAAGATCTAGCCGGGGAGGGGTGGTTTGATCACAATTGCTCACTAGCACATAGGAAACTGTTGGAGGCCCTGAAACGAAATCCAGTCGATAAGCCCACTGTGGCAGCTTTAAGGAAAGCATATAAAGATGTACTGGAAAGTAGAAGACGTGAAATCAGAGGCGAGGCATGGGAGGAGTTAACTTCTATTAACGTCCTCAAAAATAGCTCCAAATTTTGGGTAGTGGTCAATAAACCTTTTTTTAATGATTTCTGCAATGATCAACTAGATTGTGGTATCCAGGGACAGGTGTGGTGTTCCCATTTTAAATCAGTCTATGAAGGACCAGACTTGGGAGGGGTCGCTATATCCCTATCCATGAATGATCCTTATACTTTATCGGTTACTGAGATAGAGGTGGCAGATGCCATCAGCCAGATGACAAGTAATAAGGCTCCCGGACCTGACGGTGTCCCAGCCGACCTCTTTAAATCAGATGTCAAGACATGGTCAAAGGTTTTATGTAATGTTTTTAACAGGGTGTGCAAAACAGGTTTGCCGGGAACTTGGTATGAATCTGTTATTGTACCCATTTTTAAAAAGGGAAACAGAGGGGACCCTAGCTGTTATCGACCCAGTTCCCTTATTGATTCTGCTGTTAAAGTCCTCGGATGAGTGGTTTTAAGTAAACTCACATGGTGGCTAGCAGAAACCAATACCCTTTCGGGCCTGCAATTTGGGTTTAGGAAAGGGAGAGGTACAATAGATCAAAGCCTCAACCTCCAATTACTAATTGGAAAGTACACAATCGCCAAAAGGGGCACCTTATACTTAGCGTTCATGGACCTTTCCTCTGCCTTTGACCGTGTGAATAGGTCCAAATTATGGGTGATGCTCCTTCACCTAGGCGTGGACAAAAATATTGTGTACTTTCTTGCTGACCTTCACAGGGATCTGTCGGCCACAGTGAGATACGACCGTAAGGGAAATTGTACAGGGAAGATTTGTATTGCGAATGGTGTTAGGCAGGGGTGCATTTTGGCTCCCCTGCTTTTCACCCTGTACATTAATGACCTAGGTTCTGTCTTAACGGAGGCTTGCAAGGACATACTGAGGGTAGGCAAACAATCAATTCCGGCATTGTTATATGCTGATGATGCCGCCCTTTTAGCACGTACAGCGGTAGGACTGCAAAGCCTTTTAAACTCATTTTCTGTTTTTATGAAATCTATAGATCTTAGCGTTAACTTTTCCAAATCACATGTTATGACGGTGGGCACAAAAGTGAAGGGGGTAAAAACTCTGCATTGTGAAGGGAATGTGCTGTCTAGGGTATCAACTTTTCCATACCTAGGCGTTATCTTTGATGACAAGGGCACATGGTCGCCTCAGATAACAGCTAAACGTAATGTTTTAGCTAGATCCATTTTGGCCGTTTTGGGCTTTGCCCGTAAACTGGGAGTTAAACCATTTCAAGCCTTGCTAAAGATATATGACGCCAAATGTACCTCCCTTGCTATGTATGGGGCAGAGCTCTGGGGCTTTAAGAATGTTAAGGCCATTCACGTGGCGGAGGATACATTTCTGAAAACCATTCTATCAGTTCCTCAATCCACATCTGGCTATATCATTCATCAGGAGTGTGGAGTTGGTTTTCTGGAAGACCGGATAGCCGTAGCTCCTCTTTTAAAATGGATTTCTATCTGGCTAAATCCCGAGCTGGAGCTGAATCAAGAAATCCTTAGAAATTGTTTAGCACTTGATTTTGGTCATCGCATTCCCTGGCTGAGTTATGTCCATAAACTAGCTGTTAATTTGGGTCGACCAGAATTGTTTAACTCGCCTAATAAGTTAGTGAAAGGGGATATCAAGTGGGCTAAGGATTCCTATAAGTTAGCAGCTTGCTCGGCCAGAGAAGATAGAGAGCTGGGTAAACCTACTGTAAGGGCTCACCTATTGTTACAAACCTCAGATTTGATTGAGCCATACCTGAATATTGTAAATAATGCAAATCATCGTTTTTTACTAACTAGATTCAGGCTGAACCAATTCCATCTCCTTTTTTCTGAAACCCCAGGGTGGACAAAGGAGGAAGATTTGGGGATCTGCTCTTGTGATGGCTTCTCCACCAAAGATACTATGTCTACTGTCATAAGGAAGTTACTACGGGCCCCGGGAGGGGGCCGTAAGCAAATAGGTCCACGATGGTTTGAGTCGGCGTGCTCCCAGGCTTGCAGGAACCTGAGACAGGCTGTGGGTGTTAAGCCCCAAGACTGGGTGGTGGTCAAAGGCCTACGAAGAGCATATAAGGCTGCTCTAGCAACTTGCAAGTCTGTCGTTTAAAGGAGGAGGCCTAGAACGATTTTTTGGACGCTAGTACACTGCGTAATAGCTCAAAGTTCTGGGGCATTATTAACAGCCCATTTCTATCTAGAAAATAATGCTAATTTACTGGATGCCCATATCACAGAGGACGATTGGGTACATCATTTCGAGGGTATCTTCCAGTTGGAAACCCCTCCAATTGAGAGGTAGGAAAGGGTGGAAGGCAAGTCAGAACTTATTTTCACCATGAAAGAGGTGAGAGGCGGTGTTCCGGGTCTGTCTAAAAACAAGGCCCCCGCGCCAGATGGAATCCCACCAGATCTCTACATCTCTACATCGCCCATGTAGAAACCTGGGTGCCGGTCCTCACAGCTGTTATCAATGCTGCAGTTCAGGTTGGACGCTCAGATTCTTGGGCTTTATCAATTATAGTCCCGGTATTTAAAAAGGGAAATTGGGACAGTACCTGTTGTTATAGGCCCATTTCTCTTCTGGACTCTGTGGTGAAGGTGGTGGGCCGCATGGTACTTGACACACTTGTATCTTGGGTTGATGAAAACAACTTTTTATCCGATATCCAATAAGGCTTTCGCCCAGGTAGTTCCACCGTGGAACAGTGTTTTAAACCTGTACATGGTTCTCAACAAATACATTGTGGCTCGTTCCAGCCCCATATACCTAGCCTTCATGATCCAGTCCTCAGCATTCCACTGAATCAATAGGTCCAAGCTGTGGCAGCTGATGTCCTCCATTGGCATAGACAGTAACATAATTTTATTTCTGCTGGATCTTCACCGTGATTCAACCGCGGTTGTCTGCTATTCAAAGGATCTGAAAGTGTCCAGTCAGCTTGACATCAAGAAAGGGGTGCATCAGGGGTGCATTTTAGCACCCTTTCTTTTTAACCTCTATATTAACTCCTTAGAGAAGACCCTTTTGGCCACAAATGCTGATTGTCCTCAGGTTGGCAAGCGTAGCCTGCCAGTCCTCCTATACGCAGACGATGCAGTCCTTGGGCGAAGGCAGCTAGGGGCCTACAACTTCTTCTGAATTCTTTTGCCCTTTTTATGAATGACTTGAACCTTTCGTTAAATCATTCAAGTCGTTCATTATGCAGGTGGGACCTCGTAAAGTTAAGCAGTTCACTTTTAAATTCGGACTTTCGTCAATACCGAAGACCAATGTTTTCTCCTATTTGGGAGTTGTGTTTGACGATTCCTTGAGTTGGTGCCCTTTGTTTACTTGGAAGAAAGGTGATCTAGTGAAAGCTTTTTCAGCTGTTTTTAACTTTGCCAGCAGAGTGGGAGGGAAGCCAGTAGGGGCTCTTTTGAATACATATGAAGACAAATATATCTCAAAGGTTAGTTATGGGAGTGAGATATGGGGCCACATTGGGGTAGGGGCAGTGCAAAATGCTGAAAACTCTTTCCTGCGATGGGCCCTTTCTGTCCCACAAAGCACCCCGTTTTATGTTGTGCACGTAGAGTTGGGGATGCCTTTCCTCTCAGATTTACTGGTTTTCCATCCCCTAGCTTTGTGGCTTAATATTTGGGCTAATTAAGAAAATACACTTAGCAAAGACATCCTACGGGAATGCCTTTCACTTGACCATGTCTCAAGCATCCGATGGCTCCAGTATATAAGAGTTGGCCTCTCCAGGGTAGGTAGGAACTATTTGCTAACCCTGAGCGCATATGTAAGAGAGACCTTTCTCTGGTCAAAGAATGTTTTTTAAAGAATGAGCTGCTGTGATAGAAAGGGAAATTAGCTGTGTAAGCCTAGTGTGCGTAAGTACATTGGGCCACATGCATCAACCTATTTAGGAAGTGCAAACGGTGCGAATCGGTAAATTCGTCCGTTTGCGATTCCTAAATAAGTTTTTGGGATGCATCATACATTTTTGTGAAAATCGCTATTTTTAGTGATTTCCAAAAATGCGATTGCTTTTAAGGAATCGCAAATTTGCGATTCCTTAAAAGCAATGCATGATTGTTTTTCAAATTGCGAATTAGCAATTAGGGGGTGCAAATTACCACGAGGTTGAACCTCGTGGTAATTTGCGAAAAGTTATGAAAATGCTCACAATTGCATTTTTTAAACTTTCATGTTACAGACACACATGTCCTTAGGACATGTGTGTGTGAAACATGCACTTTAAAATACATTTCAGGGGTGCAGGGGGCACGCTTGCAGTGCATCAAACAAATGGGATTCGCCAAAAAATGCATAGGATTTTGCAATTCCTAAATTGCGATTCCTTAATTTTCGCAATTTAGGAAATGCAAAATCCTACAATGATGCATGTGGCCCATTGTGTTCAAAACTGTACCAACCATCGAACCTTATTTCCTAGGGCTTAAAAGCATCCATGATCTTTTTCTATTCACCCAGTTTCGGCTCAACTTCTTCCATTACCTCTTGGCACACCCTTGCGGCTCTCACAGAGGCCTCGTGCCTCATGCCCTGTGGCTGCAACAGTGAGTCTCCTCAGGACATGATGCACTTTTTTAATGTTTTGTAATTTTAATGCTGTCTTTCATAAAGTTATTTATTATTCCCATTCTCAAAAAAGCGGGGTGAGACCAGCTCTTAACTTTTTACAACTGCTCTAATGACACTGTTTTGCATACGCTTAACTTTTTACGGGTCACTGTTCAGGTCAAGCTGCGATTAACTTCTGTACTGTAATTCCTGAATTTTTATCTTGTGTTCTGATTAACTTGGGCATATTATATTTGTCAATCTGTAACTTGGAAAATGTTTTATCATTTTATGTATGACTTTTATGGTTTTCTTTTATAAAACCGAATAAAGTTTGTTGCTAATAATCAATAGGGGATTCATTTACAGGGTAGCATGGTATCCCTCACAATAACTTCAGGAGTCACAGTCCACACAATGTATATGCGTTGTTCCCTCTACTTCCAAGTTTACATGTATCCCCAATCACCTGACCAAACCTCTCCCTGCTGATGCCAATGTGGTCCTCCGTCAACCCGCAGACCATATCTTTGGCCCCTTTGAAAGTGCCCATACAATAAAAATGATGCAGTTGTAAATACATATCAACTACCATTTGTTGTGTTTGAAACATTTTAGTTGTACATAAAAATCAACATAATGTAACACAGCAAAGTTATGTAGAGCACATTTCCTAATTTCGGGCAATCTTTAAAGTTCAACAATAGAAACGTTCATAAAGAACAGGAAAGGAAACAAAGAAGGTGGGATACAGTGATTTCATTAATGTAATGCTTCCTACATATAGAAAAACAAATACTAATTATTTTCCTTAAACAATAAAGTCCTCACATTAAAATACTAAGAGAAATATATTGAACATTGAACATTTCATATGTAATTAGAATTAAATTTGAATATTTTAACCTCCTCAGCATTATTTGACTCATGATTACAACCTGAATGCTTTCTGGAAAGGAACCGCCTCATGGGGTTCAAAATCACATCTTTTCCAACAATAGGATTCAAATGATAAACTTGAATTTCAATTCAATTTATTTATTTAGGCCTTTTTGGAGATCAACAATTTGAAATATATACAAAATCCATACACTTTAGTAAAATTGTCTCCTAAACTTGAATTCCATCCACTTTTTGATTAAACACTTCCCATTCCAGCAAGCATCACAAGACCACTTGTTGTTATCTTCCCAATTAGTGATAATGTTTCGGCTGGCAACAACAATAAATATGTTTAGAATTTTACTTCCGAAAGCAAAAACATGCCATTTCTGAATCATGGTGCACAATAAAATGTAGGAACAGAAGGGTATCTTTAGGTATAGCATTCATTAAGGTTTGACCAGGCTTGAAACTAGAATTGAAACTAGAATTCCTGATTTTTGGGACATTTAAATGTCATATTTTTGAAAGAGTTCTAACAGACCAGCAAGAGCTCCGTGAAAAATAGAAGATGACTGAATTGTACTTAGAGAAAATGTGCTGATAAGTAATGTATTGATTTAAAATACAGTGGTCAGACAATGCTTGTGTATCTAATCTATTCAGATTTTAACTCCATAGTTTGTTCAATAAATTGACTGAGCATAATACTTGAAGGTCCATCTCTCAGATCAGTTCTATTACAGTTTTAGTTGCGATAACACTAAAAAAGATCAATGATAAATAGATTTTAAAAGCCATGGGTGGAATTGATCCTTGGTGTAAATCTAGATTATTGTCTGCAATGGAAACCAGTACAGACAGATCAAATCTAAAAGCATTGAATATGTTTATTATAGTGGTTTAGAGTAAACCCAGAGACACACATTGTTCCTGAAACTCAGAAAATGCATCTAAAGATCATGATTACATACTATTTTATGTCCAGAGACTGCTTTAGCTGCTTTCCTGTTTAAGTGACAACATTTACAAATATATTTAACAAAACATTAACGCTGGATGTCAGAAATTCTGTCTTTAAGTATTGTGTAAGAGTTATGTGTGATGGTTTTTATTTGATCTGAAGCAACACTAACACTAAATAGGTACATGCACCAGTTATCATTCAACTAACAATATTAGAAAACTTAATTTGGAGGGAATTGAGACAAATTGCCTCATGTTTTATTGTTAAAAAAATCTACTGGTTCAGTAGTTCACAGAGTTTGCAAATGCTAAACCCCTTTTTCAAATGTACTAAGCCCATTTAACAATTCAGAATTTGGAAGGGGAATGTTAATGGTTTCCCTTCTGAATATTTAATACATTGTTAAGGTATGTATTGAGCTTTGAAACCATATGTGGACTGAAAAACAGTAACAGGAGGTAGTAGCCCAAGGGGACATTTGTGAATCTGAAAGTAAAATAGGGTGCATTAAAAAAATGCCTTTATTTAAAAGCTATCACAGACAAAGTAGTGTGCTGACTCTACAAGCAACCACCTTTTACCAAATGGATTATTAGTACATGAGCCTCAGTATTTCCTATATTGCTGAGATTTAGTCTCTAATATTTTTGTAATGTCATGTAAATATTTGTTCCTGTTAGTTCCCATTTCAATATTGTAATGAAATGTCCCTATTCTTTTTGTCAAACATATTGAAATATCTTTCTCACAATTTTTGGAGCATTCTAAAAAGTGTTTTCACTCTCTAACTTGAAGCTTCCTAAGAAAAATACTGGCGCCATTTCCTGGTTGCTCCTATATCATTTAGCTTTCTCACTAAAACAAGCACAATATTGATTTGTGAGAGGTGGTTATTGTAGTCCTACGCACTGGGGTTAGTTTAGAAAAGACCAAAATAGAACTTCCTTAATCTTTAGAAATAATACTTGGAAAAGTGTATGATAAAGATATCGGATAAAGATCCCCTAATTTCTTATACCTTGTGGTATCAAAAATCTGCTAGAATGAACAGACTTCTCTTCTAGATAAATCCAGGTTTGAGAAGTTATTAAATGCGATTATCAACTTTCTGTTATTGTAACACATTTTGTCAGTGCACAGAGTATTTTCCCTACATAGATCACAACATTTCATGCAATGGTCTGTGCTTAAACGTACAATGAAGGGGTAAAAATGCATTTGTACCACAATCAAGAAACCCTTGGGTCTCTGACGATTACGGTTTCAAATGAAGACCTAGCTAAAATGAAATATCCCTTTAAAAGGACGATTTCCCTCACCCACCATAGTTGGCATGCTTTTTTATTGGGAATCTCCTTGCACAGTGATACAACCCCCTCACTGAGAGGGAGGAGTTCAGGCATGTCTTGTTGTAAAGAAAGGTATACTAAATACGACAATAATGAGCTCAGGGTAGTGGAGGCAGCAGAGTGAAAGTTAAAACTTGCTATAGGGTATAGGGTTTCCATTATTTGTACGCCCCTGGGCCAGGATTAAAAACAGGACACTGTGGGAGAAATATATATGCACTGTTAGAGTCAATAAAAGGTCAACATGTTTCAGTCTATTAACCCTCCGAAGAGGTGTTTGCGGTATTCTTCAGGACTTAATCAAAAGTTGTGCCGTTCAATGTACTCAATCAATAACAAGCATTGTCATAGCCAATAGGTCCCGCCTTTGGGACCTTAAGTGTTTAGCCATGCAGATTCAGTAACAATGTGAAATAATTACTATTATAAAAAAAAGACTATAAACTAACTAAGCTAGACGTGACTTTATAACTGGTTAATCGAACGTTTCAGGAGGTTTAGTATATTTAAAGAACTCCTTTTTTCTATGATGTGTCATATAAAATTGATGCTCTAAATTTTGGTAAGAGTACACAACGTCAAAAAATTCAATACTGCTTTTATATCAATTTACCTTTGAAAGCTTGAAGTGAAAGACAATTCTAAGTGGCATTTGCTTATGAGTTGGTGCTAACGACTATTTCCGGATGACAATGTAATTAGCATTTTTTGTATAAGATGTTTTAAAAGCATGAGTAGGGAATGTGGCTATTTTGGCCAAAGGCTGCCCTTTCTATATGCATGCTAGTTTTAATTTGTAAACAGAATCACAATTTGTTATGTGGTACACTGTAATGTTAGATGAATCTGTTTTACCCTTCTGATAAGCAACGGATGACGATGAACCGTTTTTTCGTCCCTGGTTTTAAATGGATTCAGGTTGGAACAGACGAGGTGTTGGTTGACTTTACCTCAGAAAATGGTTGTTTCCCGCATGCTGCTTTCATGCGACTTAAATCCCTTCAGTGGAAGAGGCGGCTGCATGCCTGCATATATGGCCAGATCAGTACTTGGCTGTTTTGGTTCTCCAGTGGGACTAACATAGAAGCTGTTAAGGGCAGGGGCTTAGCTTCCCATTGGTGCAGCAGGTGCAGTGGCACCAGGTCCCAGATGCCTTAAAGGCCCACTGAACCCTGATAACTGCTGTTTGTCACAGTTCAAACAGAGGCTTGAGGGGCCCACAGAACAATGGTTATTGCTCTGTTCCACACTCCAAATAAAGGGCAGGGGTCACATTTCCTTTCTTGCCTTGGGGGCCAGGGCACACTGGCTAGGCCACTGGTTAAGGATGCAGTGTGGAAGAGGTGGCGAGACAGGTGGATTATCTAAACAGCTGGACGATGACTTCATGCATGGGTTTTAAAGTATTCATTACAATTAAAGACTGAAGCACGAATAGATATCATAATATAGGACGGCCTATGTACAAATGCAGCTCGATTAGCAGCTGCCTTTAACTTCTCACTTATCACCTCTCCTAATTTACAGTTTTATATTAGATGCAGACATAAATCGTGACCTATGAATATGTTTATCTATCTTTAGGTTCAAATGACCCATCTTTTCCATATGCAAGTATCAGACAGGTCGGGAACGCCTAATGGCTTTGACCTTGATAAAGCCCCATTAATCACTGGTCTTGAAATGCAAATGGCAGCATTAGGCACGCAGAGGTGTATTCTACGTAATCTTATTATATTCAGGATACGGGAGAGTGTTTAGGGCATAAAGCACTTTGACAGAAACATTTCTGCCACCATAGAAATTCAATCCTCCTTGTCCTACCCTAGTATACAAGTAGTGCCACATTCTTTGTATACCTGAATTAAATAGGCACACAAAATAGTACCGTATTTAAAGGCCCAGTTCAGAATTACATGGAAGGTGCACTGTCCCAGACTACACAACGGTGCAGTTTTCAGTGGGTGCTATCATCCCACACAGGGGGAGTACACCAGATTATGCTGGAAAAAACATGTGGTGCCCCAATGTAGGCGCAGTTGTAAACCACCAGTCTGCTTACATAGTAAAGCGTCTGGCAGCTATTAAGTTAGGTGGCACGTTTCCCCTGCAGGTGGTTGGGGTCTGTCACCATCCTGTCAGGTGGGGGGTATACAATCAGTGCGCCTCCTGACTGCTTGTTTGCCTTTTCACCCGTGTCAATAATACAGTGCAGTGCTTGGAGGAGTAGTCAATTTGTATTCATGAAACACACTTGTGTTTCTCGGATGTGTAATCCCCAGATGATGCCTGAACTGTTTCCCAATGGGCTATTTGTACATCGTATTGAATTGTATGGTCTTATGAGGACTGTTAATAATAATAAAAAAGATTTAGTGAGTGTTTATTGCCCTCTATGTCACTCTACTTCTAAGCACCTAATACAGCGTGTACAGTGCTTACTGCCATCTGCTCACTTACTTGCTTATTATGCTTAATATAAATAGTGCACAATTTAGGCGTTTGTGTCTGCCTACAACGTGGACATGATACAAATAGCAGTACCTACAAGGTGGATGGTACAATTCAACAAGAGTCTAAGATACTCCAGCACAGATGACTTTGCATCAACATTACGGGGCATCAGTCTTTATGGCAAGCCAACTTAAAACTTATCAGTATTGTATACAATATTATCAGAGACTATACTTGCCTCTTGGATACAACTTTACAACGGAATTTTATTAATTTGTGTACAGTTGTGTGTATACAATAAAACAACCTCCCCACCATAATTGATCTGTCTATTCATCTTGTTGGGATCTGGAGTAGCATGCTACTCGCCGAAAAGCACTTCAACACTTCATCAGGGGTAGCAAGCGCTATATAAATGCAAAACCTTCTTCCTTCTATCCCCCCACAATCTTTTTTAACCCAACTAACAGACCAACATGTCCAGCTCTCATATACATTTTATAGTTCCCTATATTAATTCACCACTAATCATTTTTGGATCCTAGAGTAGTGTGCTACTCGTCCAAAAAGCGCTTCAAAGTTCGTATGGGGTAGTAAGTGTTATGTAAATCTAAATACATTACAATTACTGTTTACATCGGGCTGCACTAACACGAGGATAGAAGTGGAGTGGGGATTAGAGTTTATCTGCCCAGAACAAAGCATACTACAGAAAGTGTGTGAACAGTCTATATGTTGTGCACCTGGCAGAGAAAAACACAGCAGAGGTGGGAAGAAGGTAGGTAATCTGATGGTCAGACCTATGTGGAAAGAGGCAATCACTTTGGGCAGAAAAGAGGGCTTACACGGAGGACTACTTTGTTTGGATGGAGAGCAAGAAAGGGAGGTCTGGAGGATAAGCCTGAAGCTCACTCATCCTGCAAGCAGAGGTGATGGCAAGCAAAAAACTAGTCTTCTAAGGAGGCGAAGAGGACAATTATGTAGGCGCTCAAAGGGAGCACACATAAGATAAGTGAGGTCAACTCCCACTAGGGTATTACGAAAGGAGAAGGAGGAAAGAGATGAGTAATGCACTTCAGAAATCTGTTAACAATAGGATTGATGGCCAAGCTCAAGAGCTCGGGGTACCAGACTTGGGACTGATCGCGTTTGATCTTCTTCAGCAATCTTGGCAGAAGTGGTACAGGAGGCCGCAACTCCACTCGCAACGAAAAGGGTAGCCGATCGAGAGCCGCTTTGGAAACTCTAACACGCAGAACTGCTGACATTGAGCGTTCTCTTTGGTGGCGAATAGATCTAACCAAGGCTCTCCCCACTACTGAAAGAGACCTAGCACGACCTTCGAGTGAAGATGCCATTTGTGATCCATCATGCACTGGCGGCTGAGTTTGTCCGTCCTTGCGTTCAGTGAACCTGTTAAGTGTTGAACCACCAGAGATATGCCCTGATGTTCCAGCCATGTCCAAAGGCGAAAAGCCTCTTGACATACGGTCCACGACCCCACCCTGCCCTGTTTGTTGCAGTACCACTTGGCGGTGGTGTTGTCCGAGAACACCTGCACCACTCTTCCTTTGACAGAAATAAGGAATGCCTTCAGTGCAAGACGAATCGCCTGGAACTCCAGAGGGTTGAGGTGGTGCCTGGACTCCGCCAGAGACCAGAGGTCTTTGATCTCCACCATTCCCATATGGCTGCCCTAACCCAGGAGTGACGCATCCGTCACTACTGTGAACTCAGGTTGGGGGAGGGAGAAGGATCTGCTGTTGACCCAATCCTGGTTCGTAAACCACCATTGCAACTGACTTGCAGTCCCCTCCGAAATCTGAACGTCATCGGAAAGATTCCCCTGTTGCTGAACTTCAGGTCTTACTGCCGAGCACGTATATGCCATCTGGCATGATGCACCAGCAGGATGCAGGAGGCCCTGAGGCCCAGCAGCCTCAGGGTCATTCTCACCGAACACCGGGTTGGAGGCTGAAAAATCGGTATCATAGCCCGAATATCCTGGACTTGCTGCTAGGGAGGATAGACCCAAAACTGTGCTGTGTCCAGAACCGCTCCGATGAAAAGGAGCTTATCAGATGGAATCAGGTGCGACTTCAGCACGTTAACTGAGAACCCCAGCAAATTATGGAAGTCCGTCGTAGTCTGGAGGTGGGAGCCTTCAACAGCCAGTCGTCGAGATAGGGGAAGACTGGAACCCCTGATCTGCGCAGATGAGCTGCGACCACCGCCATCACTTTCGTGAACACCCAGGGGAGGGGGGGCTGGTAAGGTCAAAGGGGAGCGTGGTAAACTGAAAATGCGTGTGGCCTACCGTGAACCGTAGGTAATGCCGGTGGGCAGGCAAGACGGGGATGTGAAAGTAAGTGTCCTGCAAGTCCAACTCTACCATCAAATCTCCAGGGTCGAAAGCAGATAAGACCTGAGCCAAGATTAACAATTTGAACTTCTCCTTTCGGTGAAAGCGGTTGATGTCCCTGAGAACTAAGCTAGGATGCAGGCCTTTGTCCTTCTTGGTACCAAGAAGTAGTGGGAGTAGCAACTCCGACCTACTTCTGGCACAGGGACGCGTTTGACAAAGAGATCCATAACTTCCTGGAAGAGAAGGGCCAAATGATCCTCCGACATGGGATGAAATCACCACAAACTGCATGATCCTTACGCACTCCGCTGCTTGCGGAACTCCGCGTAGACCGCCAGAGTTTTTTTGTCACTTTGCGGATTTGCTCACTGAGGAGGAACTCCGCATAGGCTTAATCTTATCATGAAAAAATAGATATCAGTCATATGTTAAGAAACAAGGGTGAGTAGAAACCTTTTGGGTGGAGTAAAATTTAAGACATTATTATTGTGATTTTTTTGGGCAATTAGTTGATTTTTGCAAGCACTAACACTTCTCTGTGTAAAGTAAAGACCTTGAGAGTTTTGTAACTTTCAGATACTCAAATTGTGGATTCTGTTGCAATGAAAAATATTTCCAGGCCTGAAATTTCTTTGGAGGTTGCATGCGGGCAGCCTAAGTTATCCTGCAAGAGTTTCTTTATGAATTCTATTGCAACTACAAGATGTGCTCTCTCATGTAAAGTCAGGTTGTGAGAAGCTTTTCTGCAACTCAAGCTACGCCTTACTTTTCACCTGGTGTGGATGCATTTCTCATGTTTAGTGAGATCTCCTTTCTCAGTAAAATGTTTCTGGCTTTCCCCTCCTGTATATGGCTTTAGTCCAGTGTGAATTCCCTCATGTGAAATGACATTGTATTCGAGACTAAACCTTATCTGACATTCAGAACACACATAAGGCATTTTTCCCCCGTGTGAGTTCGCTCATTTATTTATTTATTTAAACTTTTACCGCGCACAGCTACCCACAGTGGGTTTCCCGGCGCTAGGGACAGACTGGAGAAGAAGATATCAGATAGCCAACCTGCAGGTACTACCTACTTATGTGAACAACAGCGTTTTCAGTGCTCTGCGAAAACAAAAAAGGCTGGTCTCTAATTTAAGGGCAGTGGGCAGGGCATTCCAATATTTAGGACCAAGATAGGAGAAGGAACGTCCCCCCATCCTTGCCAACTTAAATCTTGGTATAGAGAAATTGCCAATTTCTGAGGATCGTAAGGTACGTTTGGGCCTGTAAAGTTGCGCCAGCTTTTGTAAGTAAGTAGGTGCAATACCTTGCTTGATCCTAAACATGTAGCATAATGCCTTAAACTTTATGCGGCTGGAGATCTTCAACCAATGAAGATCATGCAAGGCAGATAATGCAGAAGTTCTTCTAGGGACATTCTTCAAGAGTCGCGCAGCTGCATTTTGTACAACCTGCAGTACTTTGACAGTGGCTACATCAGCACCCAAATATAGTATGTTGCCATAGTCCAGGCGAGATGTTATCAATGCCTGGACAACCGTTCTACGGGAAGGAATGGGAAGCATCCATAGGATCTTTTGTAGCCACCTAAGAGTAGAAAAACAGGTTGCTGCGACCTTAGTGGCCTGCTGCTTCATTGTTAACTTGTCGTCAATTTAGACGCCCAAGTTGCGTACAGCATGTGTGGGTACAGGAAGTGCACCCATCTCATTAGGCCAGTGCTGAGGGCCCCAGAGGTTCTTATTTTTTCCCAGAATGACCACCTCTGTCTTCTCCCCATTCAGTTTGAGACAGTTCCTCTGCATCCAGTCCGCCACAAGAGTGAAGCCCGATTTTAGTGCAGGGGGTTTTTCTCGTCTCGCCCTGATAGGGAGAAGACAATCTGGGTGTCATCAGCGTAAGAGAACAGGGTCAGCCCCGCCTGCTCTACGATGTTAGCCAAGGGTTTTACATAAAGATTGAATAATAGGGGGCTGAGTATGCACCCCTGGGGGACACCCCGCGCTGAGGGACAGACTGCTGAAGCCGCCTTAGGGGAGAAAACTTGAAAGGTTCGCTCGCCAAGAAAAGAGGCCACCCAAGCTAAGGCCCTACCAGTCACGCCGAGTGACCGCAGAGAGTCAAGAAGGATGGAATGTGACACGGTGTCGAAAGCTGCGCTCAAATCCAGCAGGATGAGCGCCATGGTTTCACCCTGGTCGACACCATGTCGGAGACTCTCTGTCACCCCAAGAAGGGCTGTCTCGGTCGAGTGGCAGGACCGAAAACCCGACTGGGAGGAATGTAAGAAACCAGAACTTTCCACCAATTCAGTGAGCTGGGTATTAATGTGTCTCTCTAACACTTTAGAGAAGATGGGTAGCAGGGATATTGGACGAAAATTGGCAAGATTCGAAATATCCGCACCAGACTTTTTTAATAAGGGCACTACCATGGCGTGTTTCCATGGCTGGGGTACATATGCCTCAGTAAGTGAGGTGTTTAACAGTTTAACAAAAATCTGATGGGTGGAAGAATCTAATTGTTTGAGTATTCTGTCCGGAAGTGCATCGCACGGGGAGCCAGAGCGCACACTATTTAGACAAGAGAGGAAGGAAATATTGTCTAATGGCTGCCATACAGAGAGTTTGGCAGTATCGTCAGCATTAGCAGATGACTGCACAGCGCCAGATGCAAAAGGTATTACCATCGATGGCGGGGTAAAAAGATCATAGATCAGGTCGACCTTTTTAACAAAAAAGTCAGCTAGGGATTGGCATTGAACCTTGTCAAGCGCGGGAGGCGTAGGAATAGAGTCCGCTCCTGTCAGTTTTTTTACAACTGAAAAGAGCACCTTAGGACAGTTTTGTGAATCTGAAACTATTTTTTTAGTGTAGTCTGCTCTAGCAGTTTTGCAGCTGTTATGATAGCCCTTCAGAGCTTCTCTGTAAGCTACTTTGCGGATAGGAGAATAGTTGCGCCTCCATTTCCTTTCTAAAATCTTACATTGAGTGCGGAGGCACTTAAGCTTGTCGGAAAACCATGGTGCAGGTGGATGATGAGGCATAGTTTTCTTATATGTCAAGGGAAGCGTGGAGTCAACAGCATTATTTAACCACTGACCAACTGCACAATTTAGTGCGGAGATAGATAGGTCGGTGTTAGGAAGTGTCCTCAATAATTGTTTATTAAGTTCTGGCATATTAATTTTCCCCCAACTGCGTGTCCGTTTATCTATTTCCTTTCCGATCTGTGATGCTGTCCTGGTGATATCCAATGAAAAAGGAACAGCAAAGTGGTCGGACCATTCTATTGGGCGTGCTTTCTGGGAGCAGTCCAACTGGAGGTTTGACAGGATAGGATCTAATAAGTGACCAGCACGATGTGTAGGGGCCGAGTTCAGTAATTGAATGTTGAAGAGTTCGAGAGTAGAAATAAGCTGTTTAGTGGACGTACAGTCGGGATCTTCGAGATGGATATTTAGATCCCCAAGAATCGAGAAGTTGGCTGCTCTAAGCAGCAAGGGGGCCAGAAAATCTGGCAGAGAAGAGACCCAGGGAGTAGCATTCCCAGGAGGGCGATAGATTAGTAAACCTGTCATTGTGAACTGAGGGTTAATAGTTAGCCTAAAAAGGGCTGCCTCGCAACCCCTGAGAGGAATGTCTTCAAATGTACAGGTGTTCTTAGATTTGAAGATCATGGCTACCCCCCCCCCTTTGCCTAGAACTCTGTCCTTCCTTACGATGACGTAATTAGGGGGAATTGCAGCGGCAATATCGGGGCCAGAGCTATCATGCAACCAGGTTTCTGTAAGAAACACAGCATCCGGTTGTTCCTCAATGATGAGGTCGCAGATGTTCTATTTGTGTTGTGGGAGAGATCTACAATTAATACTCCAGAAATGTAAAGAGGAGTGTAAAGAGACAGTATTGGACTTGACAGGCCTGCTGCGTCTGACATTGCACTCAAGCAATCTGCAGCTCGCTGGCTTTCCGAGAGCAAAACCGCATTGGTGACATTTGAATTTGGGAAAGGGCAATGTACATACAGAGCAGGATTTGCACGCAAAGCGGCGCCATGAATGTAATTCCACAGCAGAATAGAAAAGGACCATAATGCAATATAGTAGATCAGAAACAAGGTACTCACAGATGAGGTATAAGGTACTTGCCGGAGCCCAGAGCCCGTCAGAGCGCAGACGGGCTGACTCAGGCGAGACTCCGGCGCTAGGGACGGCGCTTCCGCAAACGCGACCGCTAGCGCGATAGGGTGACCGTATCCTTTTATATGTACCACTAGAGCGCTCCCACCGCTCTGGGCACACTAAAGATGGCCGCCGTGGGAAGATTTCCCTAACCCCAATTTAGCTCAAAAACGGCAGCTAAAGGCGTCAAATGTCGGCGAAAATGTGTGCAGGTGGCCTAGGGGTATGCTGTCTGCAATACAGAGTGAGAAAATACAGTTTTTAAAATCACGAGTAAAACGAGTCAAATAACTCTAAAACAGCTGACAATACAGCATTAATGTTATCCCTTCACAAATAGCAATTCCTGTTAGTGGCAGGCAAAGAATCTCGCGAGCACTGTCACAGGGCTCCTTTTATATGTTCCACTAGAGCGCTCCCACCGCTCTGGGCACACTAAAGATGGCCGCCGTGGGAAGATTTCCCTAACCCCAATTTAGCTCAAAAACGGCAGCTAAAGGCGTCAAATGTCGGCGACAATGTGTGCAGGTGGCCTAGGGGTATGCTGTCTGCAATACAGAGTGAGAAAATACAGTTTTTAAAATCACGAGTAAAACGAGTCAAATAACTCTAAAACAGCTGACAATACAGCATTAATGTTATCCCTTCACAAATAGCATTTCCTGTTAGTGGCAGGCAAAGAATCTCGCGAGCACTGTCACAGGGCTCCTTTTATATGTACCACTAGAGCGCTCCCACCGCTCTGGGCACACTAAAGATGGCCGCCGTGGGAAGATTTCCCTAACCCCAATTTAGCTAAAAAACGGCAGCTAAAGGCGTCAAATGTCGGCGAAAATGTGTGCAGGTGGCCTAGGGGTATGCTGTCTGCAATACAGAGTGAGAAAATACAGTTTTTAAAATCACAAGTAAAACGAGTCAAATAACTCTAAAACAGCTGACAATACAGCATTAATGTTATCCCTTCACAAATAGCATTTCCTGTTAGTGGCAGGCAAAGAATCTCGCGAGCACTGTCACAGGGCTCCTTTTATATGTACCACTAGAGCGCTCCCACCGCTCTGGGCACACTAAAGATGGCCGCCGTGGGAAGATTTCCCTAACCCCAATTTAGCTAAAAAACGGCAGCTAAAGGCATCAAATGTCGGCAAAAATGTGTGCAGGTGGCCTAGGGGTATGCTGTCTGCAATACAGAGTGAGAAAATACAGTTTTTAAAATCACGAGTAAAACGAGTCAAATAACTCTAAAACAGCTGACAATACAGCATTAATGTTATCCCTTCACAAATAGCATTTCCTGTTAGTGGCAGGCAAAGAATCATGACAAGTGAGAAGTAATTTGTAACCAAAACTTTGCTTGCATTTCGAGCACTCATAAAGTTTTTCCCCAGAGTGGGATCTCTCATGAAGCATAACTCTGTCTTTCAGATTCAACCTTTTATGGCATAAGGATTTTCTCCAGTGTGGAGTTTCTCATGGTGAAATAGCGTTTTTTTCTGCAGCTTTTCTGGCATTCAGAGCACTCATAAGGTTTTTCATCAGTATGGAGTCGCTTAGTGAGGCTGTGCCTATCAAATAGGAATTTCTAGCATTCACAGCATTGGTAGTGTTTTTCCCCTGTATGCGTCTGCTCATGTAGAGTGAGATTGAGTTTAAAATTGATGCTTTTCTGGCATTCGGAGAACTGATTATTCTGATGGTGTGTTTTCTTATGGCGCTTGTAACCATCTCTACCTCTGAATCTTTTCTGACATTTAGAGCACTGATCATTTTTTTTCTCCAGTGTGGATTTTCACATGTTCAGTGAGATGAGATTGTTGTCTGAAACATTTTTGGCATTCGGAGCACTGATAAGGTTTTTCCCCAGTGTGGATTCTTATATGCTTAGTGAGACGGCTTTTTACACTGAAACATACCTGGCATTCGGAGCACTGATAAGTTTTTTCCCCCGTGTGGGTTCTTATATGCTCAGTGAGACTGCTTTTTTGACTGAAACATATCTGGCATTCAGGGCACTGATAAGGTTTTTCCCCAGTGTGGGTTCTTATATGCTGAGCGAGACTGCTTTTTTGACTGAAACATATCTGGCATTCAGGGCACTGATAAGGTTTTTCCCCAGTGTGGGTTCTTATATGCTGAGTGAGACTGCTTTTTTCACTGAAACATTTGTCGCATTCAGTGCACTGAAAAGGTTTTACCCAAGTGTGGGTCCGTGTATGTTTAGTGAGTCTCATTTTGTCACTGAAACATCTCTGGCATTCAGAGCACTGATAAGGTTTTTCCCCAGTGTGGAATCTCACATGTGCAGTTAAAAGTGATTTAAGTTTGAAATGTTTTGGGCATTCAGAGCACTGGTAAGGTTTTTCCCCAGAGTGGATTCTCATATGTTCAGTGAGATGAGATTTTTGGTTGAAACTTTTTGGGCATTCAGAGCACTGATAACGTTTTTCCCCAGAGTGGGTTAATTCATGTCGATATAGACTCAGTTTGATACTAAACCTTTTCTGACATTCAGAGCACTGAAAAGGTTTTTCCCCAGTGTGGATTCTCATATGCTCAGTGAGATAAGATTTACGCCTGAAACTTTTTTGGCATACTTTGCACTGAGAGTGGTTTTCCCCGGTGTGCATTCTGTCAAATTCGGTGAGATAAGATTTATGGCTGTATCTTGGTAACTTTTTTCCCTAACTTCGGTTATTTTGCCTCGATTTTAGAGTCGGGCTTGTTTAGATAATGTTCAGCACTTATCTCTAAAAGAAATTGTGTGTAATCTTCTCAACACTTGAATTGAGCAACAAAAGTCGGGAAGCAGTCCTGTAACACCTGTTGAAATTTTTCTAACAGATAATAGTCTTTAAGTAATAGCCTCTCCGGCAGCAACTTAATTTGTGACTGAAGTTTTTCTCAAATCTATTTGTATAGGTTCTTAGCAATGCAGTAATAAGGTGTTAGTCTGATATTTAATGATTAAACTGATAAGTACCTTTTTGCACTGGTATAATGGCAGTAACTGAGGGCGTTAGAGCGTGCAGAGTACTATTGTGGATGATTAGTCGCAGAACATCAGTTCCTTCTACCCTTTCTATGTTTGGGGTAAGGTTAAGGTTTGTAGTTCTGAGGATGAGGATTTATTTACATTAGATATAGCGCAACGGTGCTCCTTTAATCCATTTTTATATTTAACAGTTTTACATATCACTCCTGCACAACAGATAATGTTGAGGCGATTTACATAGAATTACAGAACAGTACACAATAAAAAGGAAACAATCTGAGATGGTCATTAACACAATAAAGTGGTGAATTCTTAAGGTTTTCGCAAGAGTGAGCAGAGTGGGTAGAGGTGTTATATCCCGAGGCAGATAGTCTCAAACTTGAGTAACTGGTTAAAAACGGTTGTTGAACAAAGGTGTTTTTCCAATCTTTTGGTTGTTAACGTGTCAGCTTCGGAGTCTTCTTTCAGCGTCTTTTCTTTGATGGTATCCAGAAGAAACCTTTAGTTGTAACTTTCTTTTATGTAGTGTGTGCTTCCTCTCTAGAATTACATGATGCTTTAGATGAACGTTATTCTGTCATGCTGAGGCAATTTGTCTTTCTGATAATATTTCAGATGAGGATGCTGAAGCGGTTTTTCTACATTATTTCTGATGCTGTGTGCACAGATATGACTTTGCTCTGGGTTAATGAAATGCAAAATTAGAGACTTCACTTACAGGTATAGTACTTTCCTCGCCACACTTAGATTTTTGGAAATTGTTTAAACGTAGAATGCTGGATGTCCTTCAGTTTTTCAAAATAATCCTTCTTATGCCACTGACATTCAGTTGCTTAGTGCTAAATCTTGCTTTCTTCGTCCGTAATTTCAATCACCTATAGTATTAAAATTAAATAGTTAATACATGTACATTTCCAAAAATATAATTTACAAGCCAAATCAATGAAGAATTTTGAAAATGTTGAGCTGTTTTTCAGACAGAGCAGAGTGTAGAATGGTAGCATGAGAGTACTTGGATGTTGGAGTGAGGTTTTGTAGAATTTTCAGCATTTTATTAAGCTCACAAAGGATACATGTACCCTATGGAGTTGCAACATAGAATCCCAAAGGCAGATATGAAAGTCATATGGACTGGCACCAAACAGATATTAAAAACATATACACTATTAATTAATTTGTAATGCACATTTCTGGGAAGGGAATGACTCCTCCACGGACAACAGGCGTTTTCCCCTGCCCTGAGTTACCACCTACTTGTATCTGGTTTCCTGACTTTTGAGTTTTGGCCTCTGCCTCAAGCAAATCTATTGGGCGTTGTGAGGACTATGCCTAGACCTATCCCTCAACTATGGTCCAGAGTGTGAATCAAGGGCAATGAAATTAAGGCATACTTTCATGTGTTCATTTTATTCCACCTGATCATTAGTTGTTAGGTTTTTCTGCACCTGGATTTACTGGGTGCAGAAAACCAGGACACAATCTTTTTCCAGACAGAAACCTTAGACTGAAAAGACGCATAAGACTCTGGGTGCAGCAGAAGCAGCCAAGACATATGCTGTTTTTTTTTCACTAACTGGGGGAAACACACAATTCTTCCCTCTGTTGGTGTTCACAGTTGTTGTCGGCCTGTGATTCGGTGTTGAGTGCAGAGCGTATCGATTAGAGCCGAGGAGGATTTGACGAGCAAGCGGATCGGAGTCTGGGACGACTGCCAGGGTTTGTTTTGTGACCGGTTCCCGCTTCACCCGTGTCTTGTTATACGGGCGCTTTAAGTTCTACGGATCTGCGATGGAGGCAGGAACGGCCGCTGCCAGCACCGTGGTGCTAAGGCGCTGCTAGTGCTGCTCGTGCGGCGGCTGCTGCAGAGCACAGAGGAGCCTTGGCCTGCCACCTGATTTATGTCAAAAAGGTGTTGATTATTTTTTTTTTCCACAGTCCACAGGCAAAAATTACATCATCACTTGGTCCCATGCAGGGGATCAGAAAGCCTCAACAGAATTATAACAGGTGGACAAAGTGCATTGATCAATGTAAATCAGCTCCTCCTCTTATTAGATAAGCCAAATGAAAGATACATATATGCCCCGGAGCTTAGAGAGAGAGATAAAAAAGAAAAAAAAGAAGATGTTGCAACTTTGCTAAGCCAGCAGATAGGTCTAAAGAAAACTCAACGGCCTTCTGTAACGGTAATTTCTCCAGGTTGCTCCACCAAGGTGTTGTATGCGGAATAGCCAAAAAGCGTGGACAAACTCATCCTAATTTGGGATAAGTAATTATGAATCTAACAAGGAACAAAGAAAAAAAACTAATAAAAAACCACTTCCCGGCGTGGCTACCGGCCGAGAAAGATAGCCGCGTTCTAGCATAGCTCTGTGACTGCAGGGCACCTTCCCCGACAATCCGCACAATAATCCTGACTTCAGCAGGCGCTGCTACGGCTGTATAAAAACGGGAGATCTTCTGGTTCCCGGTGAAGCAATCCGCTACTCCAGACTCCTAAAACTCAAGCGGCTACGAGACAGTGCAACCGGGGCCTAACAGCACTACGGAAGCCGGGGACTAAAGTTTCACGGCGGCCCGGCATACAGATGACCCGACAAGAACTGCTCCTGGACACAGAATAAAGGCGGCGAAAACCAAAACGGACGCGGCTGCGCGCACAGGTCATCCTCGGACTACAAGGTACTGGTGACTGCTGGAGGAGGCAGAGAGGGGGCTCTGAGTGAAAACCCGACGTTACCGGGCAGGGACTGTGGACTGGGGACGCCGCAGTACAGCGGCACAACAATAAATGGGGGAAATGTCTGACCACATTTGCCTGTCGTATTGGCCTAGAATAGCAAGAGAATTAGCCGCCCGGAAAGTAGTTGCCGCCATGGTGGAAAACTTCTTTCCAATGGAATCAAGGTGTCTGCCATCTTGATCAGGAGGAGCCGATAATGGAGACGAGGGATTCCTGGCACGACGTTGTGCTGCCTGGGAGATAACCAAATCTGGCTTTGGTTGACCAATAAGACAGGCTGGGAATCATCCGGGGCCTTGTACTTCATATCCAGGCGTAGCAGGACTGCAGGAATGGAAGCAGGGTTTTCATGACCTTCAAACCGTCCTGCCAGATTAAGTCAATGATCGGGATAGCCCAAACCTGTTTCCGTGGCTGGTCTTTGGAATCATACAAGAAACAGTCGTATTCCTTGGTGACTCTAGGAAGTTGGAATCTCTTGGACTCCCTGTCCATTAACATGAAACCCACCTATGTCAGCTGACGGAGAGTCAACAGGAATTGGAGTGGTAGGTGACTGAGTCTGAATTTGATAATTGTCCCACTCAGTAAGGAGGGATCTATCATCCAACTCCCCATTTTATCTGTCATCATCAGTGGTGTGTGCGTCCTCCGGGTGATGAGACATCGATGCCACCGGAGAAACCGGAGGTGGCGGCTCGATGATCAATGAAGGCAGAGGAAGATGCGTCTGTAGGTCAGATCAGGCCAACTCCGAGGGAGGAAATCAGCGGTAGTAGTCATCAAGCATATGTTGCAAATTAGAGATGAGAGACATGGGCATCTGCACTGTTGGATTCTCAAGTGGTGGTTGAGTATTAGGCTTAGGGTAATAATCATATCCTTGGTCATCATCAATATCTTGGCATTTGATAAGAAGCTCCAAAGGAGTACGAGCAGCACGGAACCTGTCATCCTCTTCCGAATCCTCCTTATCAACCCCATAGTCAAAAAGCTCCACAGGAAGATTTGGAGATGGTTGAATTGGCAATAGATCCAAAGAAGAATTCCTACGTTGAAGTAGGGAAACATCCCTCGTTCCTGAAGGCGGCAAAAGTGTTGCTGAAGAGTTCAAGGGGATTAGAGACATCAAAGCTGAAGGTGGAACCAAGGATGCCGCTGACAACTCAGCGGTCGACGACGAAGTAACGTAAGGGAAGGCTTCTGTGCTGTCATTGAGGCAACCGTCGACGAGGCATCTGTTGACGAAGCAGGTAGAGCCTTGAGAGCCATCGACCGTCTCGTCGGCGAGGAGGCATCCGTCGGCGACTTACTGGAGACATACCTCTTTTTCGTCGACAACGAAGTGAGGGAGGTGGCAGACGGGCGAGAGGACGCCGACAGCATAATCATTGTAGGTTGAGGAGAAGAGAAGGTAGAAGTCGTTGTCGTAGCAGTGGCAACGGAAGTCTTCATCGACGACGAGAGACCCATTTTTTTTAGGCAAATGTGTCTCAGGAAGAGACTTAAATGCCTGAGTTCTCTTCCAGGATTTATCTTCTAGGGGTATCCTGATCTAACTCATACGCTACGAATCTTCCCGCCTCCGTGCGGGGACCCTGGAAATAATATAAAAATATATATGTAAATCCCATTTAACTAGCTCCTCATATATGTATGCACATATATCATTTTTTCTCACACCAATGCAGCCCCAAAACTGAGGCTAAACAATGTAATTACTCATACATGTACTGAATTAGCAAGGAAATAAAAAAACACATTAGGTAAAATGGCCCTTGAACTCTGTGGTTTAATGAGCAAAATACTCATAAATCATGAAAATTGCTAATAAATAGACATTGTTAGCCCATAGGCTGCATTGTAAAGCAAAAGCATAGAAAATTAAACCATTTTCAACAAATAAAACTGGCACCGTGCCTTTAAGGCAGCCATGACCCCTGGCTTCCCATCATGCCTCAGGGTTGACAGTGAGGTCAGTTGTTATTTGCATAACCCTGAAGACAGGGCTCAACAATGAATTAGAAACACATAGTCATATCTCATTTGCCTGGGGAGGCGGCTGGGTTGCTTATGACTTTGATGAGGATACCCCTGGAAGAGAACTAAGATTACAGGGAAGTAACTTATCCTTCTCTTCCAGGGGATCCTCATCAATAGTCATAAGCACTGACTAGAATAGCAAGCCCAACCAACCACCAGCAGGCAAATGAGAAGAAACATGACCCAACCAAAACAATTGTAACAGCCAAGCTAGCTGTTAAACAGATTCCGCAAGGCCTACTTGGGTACCTGCTCTAGCGTCTGAATCTAGACAATAATGCCTGGTAAATGTATGGACGGACCTTCAGGTGGAGAAGTGTGGCTCAATGGTTAGAGCAGGCAGACCTCGATGCAGAGCTCTGGCCAGGGAACAGGGTTCGATTCCTGCCTCGGCGGGTCTCGGGCTCATTAATTCCCCTGACCGGATATTCTCGCCTCAGTGCCTATTCTGATCATGGGTCCCAGGCTGCAACTCTGGGCAATAGCTTGCTGAGTCTCCACAATGGCCCCCACAACGCAAGGGATGCCTGGTCTGCAACAAGGGGGTGCCCAGGAGTGGACACTTCACAGGGAAAGCCAGGAAGGGTTCCCTTGCGGTATTCGTACAAGCGCCGGGAAACCCACAGCGGGTAGCTGTGCACTATACAAGCACAAAAACATTTACATTTACATATACATTTCAGGTCGCTGCCTTACAAATCTCAGACATAGGCAAATTATTAAGAAAAGTCGCAGTAGCCGCTTTCCCTCTGGTAGAATGCGCCTTGGGAGAAAAACACCCAGGGTCTTCTCCGCCAACTGATAAGCCAGCTTAATACAAGAAACTATCCACCTTGAGATAGAACGTTTCGAGGCTGCATAACCTGGTCTGATCGACCCATAGTTGACAAATAACTAATCAGACTTACGTATAGTTTTGGACTTATCAAGGTCAAATTTCAGAACTCTTTTCAGGTCCAAAGAATGCAATGCCCTCTCAGCTGGTGTGGAGGGATTGGGGAAAAAGGTGGGTAGAGAGATGGTCTGGTTTACATGAAAATTTTACACCACCTTAGGTAGAAAAGAAGGATGTGTTCTCAACACTACCCTATTCAGACGGAACACTGTGTAAGGCTCTTTGGCACAGAGAGCTTGAATTTCGCTCACCCTGCGAGCCGACGTGATTGCTACCAAAAAAGCAGCCTTCCACGAAATATGCTGCAAAGTTGCTTTATAAATGGGTTCAAAAGGTGGACCCAACAATTTTGATAGCACCAGGTTCACCTCCCTGGGGGGTGACGGAGGTTGCACTGGGGGATAAACCTTTTCGAACTCCTGCAGAAAATCCTTCACAGCTTGCAACTGGAAGAAAAGAAGGTTGGGAAGGTGCTCGCCTATAAGCTGTTATCGCAGCCAAATGCACTTTAATAGAATTAAACTTCAACCCAGCTTTAGCCAGATACAATAAGTCGTTCTGCATACACCACATATAGAAGCGCTTCCACTTGCATGCATAAGAATGTCTTGTGGAAGGACGCCGTGCCTCTTTTAATATGGACATGCAGTCTTGCGGAAGTCCTAGGTGGCCGTATTGTATGACCTCAGGAGCCATGCTGCCAAGCTCAGTGACGGAAGGTTGGGATGATGAATCCTCCCGTTCATCTTGGATAGCAGGTCGGGCCTGCATGGCAGCTTCCTTTGCGGGCTCACTGACAGATGGAGAAAGTCCGTGTACCACCATTGTCTCGGCCAATCGGGGGCGATGAGGCTCATCGCTGTGTACGAGTTCGTCAGCTTGCTCCCCACCTTCGGGATCAGCGGAAGGAGTGGAAAGACGTACACAAATTCACCTGATCAGTTTATCAAAAGGGCATTCCCTTTCGACCCTGGGCGGTAGAATCTTGAGGTGAAGTCTCGGCATTTGGTGTTTTCGTCGTCCGCGAAGCGATCTATGGTGGGACGACCCCAAGACTGGAAGATGTCTTCGACAACCTTGTCGTTAAGAACCCAGTCTTCTCTGTCTTCGAAATGCCGGCTTAGAGCGTTCGCCGTCACATTCTGTTCTCCTGGGAGGTGGACTGCTGTGATTGATAGATTGCGAGCCAGGTGCCAATGCCAAATGTTTTGGGCCTCCAGCTAAAGAGCCCGTGAGCGTGTACCTCCCTGCTTGTTCAGGTAGTACATTGTGATGGTGGGGTCCGTCTGTACTAACACGGACGAGTCCTGAATCGAGGGAAGGAACGCTTTGAGGGCGAAGTGGACTGCCCTCAACTCCAGCATGTTGATGTGGTAAGTACGCTCTTTGAGGGACCACAGACCTTGCATTTGGAGATGACCCATGTGTGCTCCCTATCCTTGCAAAGATGCATCTGTGATTAACGTCTGGGCAGGAGGAGTTTGATGGAACAGAATTCCGACCTGCATATTTTTCTTCTTTGCCCACCAAGGAATGGATGCCCGCGCTGCGTCTGACAGTGTGATTTTGTCATCCCAGCATGCTGACTGTTGGTCCCACTTGTCCTCCAGATCCTGCTGAAGAGGACGTATTCGTAGTCTGGCATTCGGGACCAGGAAAATGCAGGATGCCATCGACCCTAGCAGGGAGGCAATCCTTCGCACCTTTAGGTCCTTGCTGCGAAGCACCAGTTGACACTTCTGAACTATGGAACACTGTCTCTTCTCCGAAGGAAACACTTTTCCTACCTCGGAGTCTAGCAGAGCTCCTAGGAAATGTATCTTCTGAGTAGGCTGTGAGATTGGCTTGTTGAAGTTCACATGCAGAGCCAACCGGTGGCAGAGGTCGATGCAGCTCAGAAATTGATTTCTTACACTGTCTGGGGAAGGACCTTTCAACGGCCAGTCATCCAGGTATGGGTACACGAAGACACCCCTGCGGCGTAGAGCGGCCTCTACCACTGCGACACACTTCGTGAACACTCGAGGTGCTGACTTCAACCCGAACGGGATGACTTTGAACTGGAAGTGAGAGGTCCCCAACCGGAACCGAAGCAATCTTCTGTGATTGTGAGCGATCGGCACATGAAAATATGCATCTTGTAGGTCCAGCGAACACATCCAATCTCCTCTCGTGAGATGCGGATATATTTGATGAAGCGCCAACTTGCAAAACCTCTCTTTCTTGACATACAGATTTAGTGTTCTCAAGTCCAGAATGGGTCTGTATTCTGCTTTCTGGCCCTTTTTCCTGACTAGAAAATATCAAGAATACACTCCTTTCCCCCTTTGAGAGATTGGCACCCTCTCGATGGCCGACTTTTCGAGAAGGATAGCCACTTCTTTTTTCAGAAGTTTCAACTGATGACTTGATGTTGGCATTGGAGGAACGGGTGTAGGCAGTTGTTGGAAATTAAGACAGTATCCATTCTGAAGTGTAGCTAACACCCAGCGATCTTTTGCAATGGTATGCCACTATTCCATATGATGCGCGATGCTTCCCCTCACTGGAGTGGTTAACGGCGCTGGGGGAAGGAAGGACTAATGGCTTGGATTGGGCTTTGTTGGAATTGTTGCCCTGGCGCTGATTTCCACCACCTCTGGAATTACGCCTGCCTCTATATTGAGACTTCTGCTGCCCCTGTTGGTCCTGACCCTTCTGCCACTGAGGGGTTTGAACCCTCTGCTTGGAAGAGACTTTACTGTAGGGACGAAACCTCCTCTGAAACTCTTTTTTCTTTTCAATCCCCACAGCTTTAAGAGGGTCTAATTATGCTTTTATCCGCTGCATCTCTTCATCGGTACCTGCCCCAAACAACGATGTTCCTGAAAAAGGCAAGTTCAAGATCCGGGATTGAGCTTCTGGTTTCAATGCAGTAAGACGTAGCCAGGAAGACTTTCTTGCACACACTCCGGGGGCATAGCCATGCGCTGAGAGGGTCGCACCTTCCGCTGCAGCGCTGATGATTTGGTTGGAGACTTGGCTGCCCTCCAAGAGAATCTCCTCAAAGTCCTTTCGTCCTCTTGCGGAAGTTTCTCGATGAACCGCTGCAGAGAATCCCACAGGGACCTATCATAGCGGCCGAAAAGCGCTATCGCATTGGATACTTTCAGGAGTGAGGCTGAGGTGTTGCAGACTCTTCTTCCACATGAATCCTGCGACTTGCTCTCCCCTAACATTAGGTACTGTGGAGGAGGAAGCTACAGCATGAGATTTTTTCACCACTGCGATGATGACCGAGTCTGGTGGCCGAACGCCTCTGAGGAAGAGTGGATCCTCCTCTGGCAAGTGATATTTCTTGAGAATCCTCACTGGAGCGGCCTTTATTGTCGCTGGCGTGAGGAACACCACCATAACCGGTTCTATAATCCCCGGAACCAAGGGTAGCAGAGGTTTGGGCGCAGACCTATGATGCAAAGTCTCAAAAATAACTGAGGTTTTGGCCTGGTGCGTTGTCATGGGAGCACACAGCTTAAGAGCCCCTCTGCCCAAGATGTCTTGAAAGGTAAAGATGTCATCCACGGGATATATTCTGGATGGAGGACTGTCCGTCAAGGTCTGAGAATAATCCCTATGAGATCGAGTAGGGGAAGAGGAAGAAGTGGGAGATCTGCGTTCCCTTCTTCTGCTCGTAGACCTGGACCTCCGTCTGCTGGAGCACACCGGGGTGCGTGATTGTTCTCTGGGCCTGGACACTGGTTTGTCTCGAGCTGCTGCCAGCCTGGCTGCTGTTTCCTTGTCTGGCGCCCTGTGATGGAGAGGCCTGTACCATCTTGGTGACAACCTGATGGAGGGCGAATTCTGAGTATCTCTCCTCACAGGCAAACTTGTTGGTGGGGGTGATCTCCTCTGTCCATGCAGCGAACCATCAGGAGAATGCCTGGACCTCTCACTGTTGGAGGAATATATCACTACATCTGGAGATCTATTCCGGTGAGAAGAGTGAGAGCCTGAAGAAGATGATGAAAGGCTCACTGGAGGCAAATTCTCTCTGGAAAGGCTTCTAGACCGGGATCTTGAGCGACTCCGTGATGCCTCATCCGCTGGACCCGTCTTCCTTTTAGCAGGAAGACTCCTGCTCCCAGGAGAATGCTCAGTAGACCTAGAGTGTCTTCCTTGAGGTTGTCTCTCCCTCTGCCGACAACGCCGACTGTGGAGATCTCTGCTGCGACGGCTGTCTGTGACCTGGCGACGGAGATGGTAAACTTGACATCGTAGCTTTCTGGGTCGACGTGGACCTGGGCAGGACTGGCCTCGACAGCGATGATGGAAGCTGCTCCGAGGCTAGTTGAACCTCTCCTTGCGGAGATCTATGGCTCGACGTCGAACACCTCTGGGATTCAGATGGAGAGACTTGCCTCGACGTCAGACTTCGGTGTTGAGAAGTCGACGACATACGACTCGACGTCGAGAGTCGATGCTTTGACGACGACGGAGGATGCTGCGACGTCGAGCGCCGGTGGTGCGGCATCGACGGAGACTGCCTCGAAGTCGAGTGCCGGTGATGATCTGTCGACCAAGTGTGTCTCGACGTTGAGCGCCGGTGGTGAGGTGACGACGGAGTGTGTCTCGATGTCAAGCACCGGTGAGACGCCAGAGTGTGCCTCGACGTCGAACACTTATGACTAGGCGTCAACGGAGGAAGCTTCGCCGTCGAAGGCCTATGATGCTGCGTCGACGGTTGACGTCAGCGGAGGTACCTTGGATCTCGACGCTGAAGTCTTCATCGTTGAAGGAAGATGACTCGTCTTCGACGTCGTCTTCGTCGCCGCTGGAAGCTTCGACACTGATCCTGACGCCGAAAGTCGGGACTTCTCTCGACGTCGATCGCGTCCTTCATTTTTTCTGTCTCTCAGGAGGCCTACCTCTTTCAGAGAGGCCATAGATCCTTATCCTCTCTCTATCCTTGAGGGTTCTCCTAGAAAGATTCTTGCAGTGTTCACAAGGGTCTGCAGAGTGTGTCTCACAGAGACAGAGGATACACACAGGTCCTGGCCTTCTTCTTCCCACAGGAAGGGCAGGTGTCAAGAATAGAAGGCATTTTGACAAAAATATTCTTTTTTTGAAAGTCAAAAAAGGCAGCACAAACACTCTAAGCTTAAAAGACGTCAAGTGAAAGTAAAAATTGAGGAAAATCCCTAGTATTTTTTGACAGAAAGTCAAAAAAGGGGGGAGCTGTTAAACCAGGGTCCTGACTGAAGGAGCTGGAAAGAACAACTGTCCTAACTGTCACCCCTGAGGCACGATGGGAAGCCAGGGGTCATAGCTGCCTTAACGGCACGGTGCCAGTTTTATTTGTTGAAAATGGTTTCATTTTCTATGCTTTTGCTTTAACAATGCAGCCTATGGGCTAACAATGTCTATTTATTAGCAATTTTCATGATTTATTAGTATTTTGCTACTTAAAACACAGAGTTCAAGGGCCATTTGACCTAATATGTTTTTTATTTGCTTGATAATTTAGTACATGTATGAGTAATTACATTGTTTAACCTCAGTTTTGGGGCTGTATTGGTGTGAGAAAAAATTATATATGTGCATACATATATGTCGAGCTAGTTATATGTGATTTACATATATATTTTTATAATATTTCCGAGGTCCACGCATGTGGGCGGGAATATTCAGTGCTTATGACTATTGATGAGGATCCCCTGGAAGAGAACTTGGGTTGTATGGGTTGAACCTGGCCTCTACTCACAAGGTGACCCAAGTATGCAACCTTTCCCTGCCCTATCTTGCACTTGCATGCCGTGATAACGAGGCCAGCACTTCTCTGAGCCTCCAGTACTTTCCTAAGGTGGATCAGGTGATCCTGCCAGGTAGAGCTAAAAACAGCAATATTGTGTAGATATGCTGCACTCAAGGATTCCAATTCAGCAAGGGCTTAGTTCACCAACCTTTGAAAAGTGGCAGGTGCATTTTTCAAACCAAAGGGCATTACAGTGAACTGATAATACCCATCTAGGGTTGAAAATGCAGATATTTATTTTGCTCCTGGAGTCAGACCTATATGCCAGTACTCTGAAGTGAGATCAAACGTACTCAAATACTTGGCTGCTCCCAACCTGTCAATAAGTTAATCTGCCCATGGAATTTGGTATGCATTGCTTTTGGTCACAGCATTCACGCCCCAATAGTCCACACAAAACCTCATTTCTTTCTTACCATCCTGGTTATGAGGCTTGGGGATTAAGACAACTGGGCAGGTCCAGGGGCTCTCAGAAGGCTTTAGAACTCCCAATTCCAGCATCATGCTTACTTCAGCTTTGATGCTCTCTTTCACATGTTCAGTCTGCCTGTATATTTTATTCTCGACAGGTAGGCTTTCATCAGCGTCTACATCATGGGTACACCAGCTAGTCTGGCGGGAGGTCAAAAAGAAGAGCCCAGCAAACTGATTTAGGACTTGTCTGCAATCACTCTCCTGATGGGCTGGTAGGGTGTCTGGCAAGACTGCACCTTCCACTGACCCATCTTTTGGATTGCTGTACAGGTCATGGACAGGTTCACTCTTTGCTTCCTGATCCTCATCTGTAACCACGAGCATGGTCACATCTGCCATGTCATAGTAGGGTGTGAGTCGGTTGACATGGATGACACTATCGGGGTTCCTGTCAGAGCCAGGGTCTACCAGGTAGGTGACCGCCCCTTTTCGTTCAAGGGTAGGGTAGGGTCCACTCCACTTACCTTGCAGAGTCCTAGGAGTCACAGCCCCAAACCCCACAGCATCTGCCCTGGCTGGAACTCAACCATAGCAGCCTTTTAGCATTTCCAGAGCTTCTGGAGCTCTAGGCTGTCCTCAATGTTTTTGCTTGCTTTTTCCACGTACTCATACATCCTGGAGCAAAAGCCAAGCACAGAGTCCACTATATCTGCTAAGGTTCAACAAGAGGTTTCTCCAATCCCTCCTTCACAAGGCACAGTGGTCCCGACAGGAAACCCAAACAGAAGCTAAACTAAGGAGGACCCCACTCCCTTCTAAGGCCCTTCCCAATAGGCAAAAAGCAGGATTGGAAGTAAGACATCCAATCTTATTTTGAGTTTTTCAGGAAGTCCACCGATCATGCCCTTAATGGTCTTGTTAAATCTTTCAACAAGGCCATTACGTGACTCACTCTCTGCTTCCAAGCTGAGTGGTCGCTCCCCTGCTGCTGAGGTATCGTTTGTGCAGCGCTTACGCTCTAACCTGGTCTGCGATTATAATTACTGCCTGCTGTGTGCCCTCATTACCGCTGCGTGCTGGAACTGCCGCTTTGCCCATTTAATTGCTGAATTTACCGATTTGCCCATTTACAGTGCGATATTGCTAGCGTGACTCTGTTGCATATTGTGTTTTCATCTCGCCGCTTTATCTCATTAGCATTTTGCTCCGTAGCGTGACACTATTGTAATATTTGCGTTTCCCCCCTAGCGCTCCTGCCGCCCTGACCCCTCCACCTCCATTTTGTTGTTGTTGTCGTCCTCCTTTGCCCGCCCCGCCTCCCAGCTGAAGCGCCCTCGCCCCTCCCCCCCCCACCTTCCATTTATGGCCAATGCCCCCACGCGCAGCGTCCACGCGCTACGGCCTCGCCGAAGGTGCGCCAAAGGTAAGCCCGTCTACGCCCGTCCGCGCCCGGACCGCGCCCAGCGCCAGTCCCCCTGCCCCTCGCGCTGCCCAGCCCCCCCGCGTTACCTACGATGCCGCCACCCTCCTAGCCCTTAACCCCGGTCGCACCCCCACCTGCGTCCAAGCCGCTCCTGGACGCACCCATGGACCGTTCTCCTGCCTCTCCTGCAAATTTAGCGGCACCGACAACATCTCCGCTGCGACCACAACACAGATTCCCGACACCAACCACCTAGAATGCATCCTTCTCAACACCCGCTCGGTCCACAGGCACGCCATTGACCTTTGGAACCTACTAGACACCATCTCTCCTGACGTCGCCTTCCTAACGGAAACATGGATGAACGCTTCCTCCGCCCCTGACATCGCCATCGCTATCCCTGATGACTATAAGATCACACGCAAGGACCGCACCGACCATACAGGAGGAGGAATCGCTATCGTCCATAAAAAATCAATCCGCATCTCAACCAGCTCTGACGCTAACCTCGCTAACTCCGAACACCTTCACTTCCAGATCCACATCGACCCCAAAACCACACTCCGAGGCACCCTCCTCTACAGACCACCAGGACCCCGCGCAAAATTCAGTGAAGACATCACGGACTTCATCACCCCACACGCGCTCCCCTCCAAAGACTACATCCTTCTGGGAGACCTCAACTTCCACTTTGAAAAGATCAACGACCGCAACACCGCCACCCTCTTGGACAACCTCGCCAACCTCGGACTTAAACAACTGGTCACTTCCCCCACCCACATCGCAGGTCACACACTTGACCCCATCTTCACCTCCAGCAACCATGTCTCCTTCAGCCACACTACGAATCTCCTCTGGACTGACCACAGCTGCGTTCACTTCACCTACAACAAGCCGAAACCCATCATCCACCTCCAACCAACTCTACAAAGAAACTGGAACAAAATCACCACGGAGCAGATCTCCACATCGCTCCTTCAAACCTCCCCAGCCCTCTCTTCTAACGCCAACGAAGCCGCCTCCAACCTCACCCTTTGGTTATCCAACACCGCCGACACCTTAGCACCACTGAAAAAACGTCAACACAAACTTGGCATCAAGAAGGCCTCATGGTTCAACGATGACCTCAAGAAGTCCAAGAAACTGTGCCGCTCCCTTGAAAAGGCCTGGAAAAAAGACCCATCCACCAGCACCAAGGACGCCTTCAAAAGCGCCATCCGTACTCACCACCAACTAATCCGAAAAGCCAAGAAAACAGCATTCAAGGATCGACTTGACAACAACGCCCACAACAGCAAGGAACTTTTCAACATCGTCAAGGAATTTTCCAACCCCTCGGCCAACTCCAACGACATCACCCCCTCTCAAACCCTCTGCGACTCCCTAGCCTCTTTTTTCCACAACAAGATTGCTGACATCCACAACAGCTTTGACAAACAACCCGGAAGCCAACCCACCCTACCATCAGCCGACCATCTTCCCCTCGTTAACACCCTTAACGCCTGGAACCCAATATCCACGGAGGACACCATACGCCTGATGAATTCCATCCACTCTGGATCCCCCACAGACCCATGCCCTCACCACATCTTCAACAAAGCAGACTCCATCATAGCTCCGCACCTCCGAGACGTCATCAACTGCTCCTTCAACTCCGCTACCTTCCCAGAAGACTGGAAACACGCTGAACTCACCGCCCTTCTGAAAAAACCAACAGCAGACCCCACCGAACTCAAAAACTACCGCCCCATCTCGCTTCTTCCATTCCCGGCCAAAGTCATCGAGAAAGCTGTCAACAACCAGCTCGCCGCCTTCCTCGAAGCCAACAAATCACTCGACCCCTCACAATCTGGCTTCCGAGCCAAACACAGCACTGAGACCGCCCTCATCGCAGCAACAGACGACATTCGAACTCTACTGGACAATGGAGACACAGTCGCCCTCATCCTCCTCGACCTCTCTGCAGCCTTCGACACAGTCTGCCACAGCACCCTTTTACAACGCCTCAGAAACATCGGAATCCAAGGAAAGGCACTGGAATGGATCACCTCGTTCCTCACCGGAAGAACCCAGAGAGTCCGCCTCCCACCATTCAAGTCCGAGGCCTCTGAAATCATCTGCGGCGTACCACAAGGATCCTCACTCAGTCCCACCCTCTTCAACGTATACATGAGCCCCCTCGCGGCCATCGCCCGCCAACACAACCTCAACATCATCTCTTACGCGGATGACACCCAACTGATCCTATCTCTCACCAAGGACCCCAGCACCGCCAAAACTAACCTACACGAAGGAATGAAAGAAGTCGCCGAATGGATGAAACAAAGCCGTCTGAAACTGAACTCAGACAAAACAGAAGTCCTCATCTTAGGTAAATCCCCCTCTGCATGGGACGACTCCTGGTGGCCGGAAGCCCTCGGAAATGCACCCATCCCGACAGACCACGCACGGAACCTTGGCGTCATCCTGGATTCTTCACTCTCAATGAACAGACAAGTCAGCGCCGTATCCTCTTCCTGCTTTAACATTCTTCGCATGCTCAGAAAAACATTTCGCTGGATCCCCTCCGAAACAAGGAAAACAGTCACCCACGCTCTAGTCACGAGCCGACTGGACTACGGAAACACCCTCTACGCAGGTACCACCGCTAAACTCCAGAAGAAACTACAACGAATCCAAAACGCCTCAGCCAGGCTCATATTAGACATCCCACGCAACGAACACATCTCTGGTCACCTTAAAGACCTCCACTGGCTACCCGTCAATAAGAGGATTACTTTCCGTCTGCTTACCCACGCACACAAATCACTCTACGACATCGGACCAGATTGCCTCAACTCTCGACTGTCCTTCTACACCCCCTCCCGCCAACTTCGCTCTTCCAGCCTAGCCCTCGCCACTGTACCTCGCATCAACAAGACCACCATGGGAGGCAGATCCTTCTCATACCTGGCTGCCAAAACATGGAACTCACTCCCCGCTTACCTTCGCCTCACCCAGAATCACCTAGCGTTCAGAAAGCAGCTTAAAACGTGGATATTTGACAAATAATCCTCCTCCCCTTCCTAAGCGCCTTGAAACCCTCTGGGTATGTAGTGCGCTATATAAATTTTATGACTTGACTTGACTTGACTTACACATAGCAGAGTGGCTTTGGCCACACTGACCAGGACTTATGCAGCGGGGGATTGGAGGTCCCACATTTCGACCCCATATATTATGCCGTTCAATTGCAACACGCAGCTCGATCGCTCCCTAGTTGGGAAATGTGGCTCTTGGCGGGAATGGTGGACGCAGGTTGTCTTCCAGAGCTGTTAATAGAGGAATCAGGTACACCGAGAGATACTCCATATATTGTGCGACAGGCGGCCAGAGTATGGCAATGGTTTGTAGTGAGAGTACTTAAGCGCGCACCATTCCATAGGGAGCTCCCAATCTGGATATTAAAACCAATCAGGCAGATAGCATTCAGTATGTCCTTCTAGGCATGGAGGGAGGGAGATGCGAGCAATAGGGTGAATTGTACCCAGATGAGACTTATCGCCTTAAACATGCCCGCAAAGAGTTTTGTCTAAGCCAGGGGCAATTTTTACAACATGTGATGCTTGGCAGACGTAACTAAGCACACCTGGCCATGCTTTGCGACCGCTCCGCTGCATACTCAAACCAAGGAGACACTGCTAACCTATGGTGCGTGTAGACACCTAATTATGCATCTTTACAGTACAATGCGATCAGATACAGTAGGCACTACACACGGGTCCGAGAGGCCTGGAATTTAGACTTTGACATTCCAATGGAAGATCAAGACTGGTAGCGGGCCTGTGAACTGACACGCATGGTTTCCAGTAATGCACATTTTCGACTGATACATTATATTTTCTGCAAAGAACCTACTTAACGTCACAAGGCCTTCATCGAATGGTCGGGTCTTGCCCAGATATATGCTTGCGCTGCAACACTGTGGGGGCTGATTTCTTACATTAACCATGGTCCTGCGATGCAATACACTCCTTCTGGCAACTAGATGTAAAAGAAATGGTGCATGTCACACAACTAAGTATTGAGCTGACACCCAAATGCTGTTTATTAGGCCACTTTAGTTGTCAGAAAGGGCGCATGATAACCTATACATTTGGTCAGTCGCCTATGGTACTGTCATGACATAAAATTGCAATCACATGGCTGCCCCAGCATGCCCCAACGATTGCGCTCTGGCACAGAGATGGGCCTCTTCTTCTACGGCAGACGCTTCTATCTCGTCTTGGTCAGATTCTTCCCCCGAAAGTATGTCCCGAAGGCACATCTTGGCACTCCAGATAGATTTCAAACTCGGAATCGGACTCTGGAATCGAGAAAGCCTCTTCTTCTACGGAGGACGCTTCTATCTCTTCTTGGTCAGATTCTTCTGCAAAGATATCCAAGAGTGTGTTAAATACTTTGACGCTTCCTCTCTCGTCATCGTGTCTGATGATCGGGTAGAGTCCTCTTGGACCGAAGCGACTTACAAGCGTCGCAGTCTTCCTCCTTGTGCTCTGGAGAGAGGCATAAGTTACAAACTTGATGTAGGTCATGCGAGGGTACTTGGCGTGGCACCCAGGACAGAAATGGAATGGAGTCCGTTCCATTTGCAGATGGCTCGGCGTATGTAGCAAGGCCCAACGATTGCCCACAAGGTTTTCTATCCAAAATGGAGAGTTTGTCGATCGATTTGAAACGCAGAGAACAGGGAAACGCGTACCTAATCAATATCGTTGAGGGTAGAGTGGACTGCGCACTGGGAGGAACCAGAGTAGCGGTTTCGGAGCGCAGCAATACACATACAAACCAGTTTGGGGTAAAAAACAACAATGGAGTCAATGCCCATGCCCACTATAACCGAAAGGAGGAGTCACCTTAGCTCGTGACTGGAAAGACTTCTTCGAAGAAAAACAACTTGCAAACATCCGGACCCAACACAAGATGGCACCAAATCAACGCAGTCTCCTCAACCTGCTTCTACACCCTCCGCATGCTCCGCAAGATCTATAGATGGATCCCTACAGAAACACGGAAAACCGTCACCCACGCCCTCATCAGCAGCAGACTCGACTACGGAAACGACCTCTACGCCGGAGCCCCGTCCAAGCTCATCAGCAGACTTCAAAGAATACAGAACGCCTCGGCACGCCTAGTCCTCGACGTTCCCCGCCGAGACCACATCACCCCCCACCTGAGAGACTTGCACTGGCTCCCTGTCAACAAAAGAATTACCTTCAAACTCCTGACCCACGCACACAAAGCACTCCACAACACCGGACCAGAATACCTCAACAGACGACTGTCATTCTACACACCCAACAGAGAACTCTCACTGGCCACCGTCCCACGCATCCACAGAACCACCTCCGGGGGAAGATCCTTCTCCCACCTATCCACCAAGACATGGAACGCCCTCCCTCTACCCCTACACCAGACAGAAGACCCACAGACCTTCAGGAGTCTACTCAAGACCTGGCTCTTCGACCGCTAGCTGCAGCCAACCTCCCCCAGCGCCTTGAGACCCTCGCGGGTGTGTAGTGCGCTCTAGAAATTTTCTGATGCTTGATTGAAGATGGCAGGAGTATGCAAAGCATGTGCATCTACAGCACACATGCCTCGAACAGAGGATTAATGGCCCCAAATCTCTGCCGTGGTATCTGGTCATGTTGTTGCTGAGTGTGCCATGTGATGTGACAGGCTATAGTGCTCGGTGTGATTTGGTCATTTTTGACAAGGTGGAGTGCTGAATGGTTAGGCAATTTTTGATTTTCTTTGTTTTTGGGATTGTGTGATATAGTGCGATACCTACCTTATGATGTAAGTAAATAAATGACATTGCTAATATACCATAAGGATGTGGGGTGAGTGTTACTAGGGCAGAAGCCTTGCTGATTATATGCAGAATAACAGGTCTGGGAGGTCACTACTGACTAGAGCAGGTTAGCAGCTGCACAGGTCTTGGGCATTGATCCTATTGAGGATAATATGTGACCGGCCACTGGTGGCTGGAGCTGGCTAGCCACAACGCTAGCCTCTGGTATTCATTACAGGCAGGGTAACAATGCATGTCAATATTGACTGGAACTGGTTGGCAGTAGAGTTGACCTCTGGTTTTGAATATTTGCAGGATCTAAGGAACAGGGGTCACTACTAACTGGAGTTACCTAGCTAGATAATAGCTCTCAGGGGGGCAATACTGACTGAAGTTGGTTAGTATGATCACTAGTCCCAAGGTGCTACTAATGACTCAAGTTGGCTAGAATGATAACAGGTCCCAGGGGCCAGTACTAACAGGAGCTAACTAGTAGGCTTACATACAGGTCCAAGGGGCCACTACTGACTGGAGCTGGCTAGTAGGCTTACATACAGGTCCAAGGGGCCACTACTGACTGGAGCTGGCTAGTAGGCTTACATACAGGTCCCAGGGGCCACTACTGACTGGAGCTGGCTAGTAGGCTTACATACAGGTCCAAGGGGCCACTACTGACTGGAGCTGGCTAGTAGGCTTACATACAGGTCCAAGGGGCCACTACTGACTGGAGCTGGCTAGTAGGCTTACATACAGGTCCAAGGGGCCACTACTGACTGGAGCTGGCTAAAAGAATAAGAGGCCCATGGGTGGTGGGGTGCGAGTGGCACCAGTGACCCTGAGTTGGCTAGAAACATTGACGACCTTTGGTATTGATTAAATGCAGGGTTCCAGGTCACAGGAGGCACTGCTGAATACAGCTGGCTAGCAGCAGTGGTGGCCTCTAGGAAGAAGGAATTGAGAAAGCATAACCGGATATACTGGTTTCTTTAATACCGATAATTGGTTACACATGAATGCCACAACGTGCATTGATATATTACATTACCAAATTACAATATTCTTATATTAATTTGATGTGACTGTTCGGCTTAATATGCCTACAAAGTTACATGATTCTATTAGGGCCCAGATCCATTTTATTTAGTGATGTCCATCGGCACACTTTCCTGCATCTTGTAGTAAATTGAATATTGACAAACAGAAGTGTTATTTCCAGAAACAGTGAGTTCTGCAGCTTGTCTGTGTATCTTTTATCTGCACATCACGGACTCCTCACATTCCTCTCGAGAGAAGATCCTGCCTCCTACTCATTAGTGTCGTTTCAGTAACTGTTTCTATCACGTGTTCATGTTTCATTAACTTGTATTAGGAGAAAAGTGTATAAAAATACATTGCGTAGCATTAGCATTATATTCTCCAAATTGCTTTAGGGTGGATGCTCTCGTCCATTGCAAAGAAAATTGTCACTTGTTAGTTTGCTTGGCCTTTTGCTATTTTTGCATTAAATGTATGATAGATTTGTTGGCCTCCCGGTGTGTTGTGTTTTATTTTACATAGCACAAGAGATGCTGAGGAAAATGACAGTCCAGTATACACATTCTTCATATAAATTAACTCACAGTATACTGTTCTGGAGGTTCAGTCCCACAGACATTATCTCTGACTGAACACCCTAGGAAGCATGTGCTTTTCAAACCAGTTGCCCTCTGAAGCGGTGTCCTCGCTATTGGATAAGTCAATATGTCCTGAATTTTAGGAGGGTTACTGTATCTAGTGCACCCTGTTAGGCAGTGCTCACCTGTGGTAGTAAGATGGTAATATGCACCTTATCACCTATGCACGGTGCAGGGCTTTGAGTTACAGAGCTCCTCACGCTGTGGAGAAGATTAGGTCACATTTACCCATTTTTGCATGTTTGGTCCTGATGAAATGCCAACAGATTGCTCCATGACTACACAAGGCATGAAAAAGGTTGACCTGAAGTATAGACCCCAGCTTACCAGCAGGTCCATAGGTGACCGACACTTTCACACAGTGATAGGGGCCATTAGTTCCTCAATTTCTCTGCCACTGTTTTTAATGTCAACATGGACCAGGAAGATCACATTAACTATATTGTGACAACTGGTCAATAGTTGATCTTATATTCAGACTTTCACCAATCTCACATCTTATGACACAACATCCTCTGTCCTACTATGCTCATCCGGAGTACTTATTAAAAGATCTCCGACAAAGTGGCCTCTTGTGGTGCCCGCCAGGCATTGTAGCGCCGGCTTGGTGAGGAGTATTGCCCAATGATGAAGCATGTCACCTTCAGGTGAGTGAACGCAACTTGTCTTAAAAGCACCTGCTTCCTAGGGTGTCTGCGTTCAGTTACAGATAATGACTCTGGGACTGAACCTCCGGAACAGTATACTGTGATTTGATTGTGCTTTATTTTAACAAATGTACATAGCAGATATTGGCGCTTCCTTGTTTCAAAAAAATGATCGGATACCTGCCTCAGAGCGCACTTCTTACAGACGAGTATGGGGTTATCATGTTGCTGCTACAAGCTGCTTACCTGTGCGAGTTATCGGGAACGATGCTGGGGCAGACCGAAACCAGCCACACGTGGAGATCAATGACAAATACTGAAGAATTAACAGAGCTTCCAAGCTGGTGACCATTACTTAATTGACCCTGAAAATAAAAGACACATTTTAGTATTCTGGTGACTCATGACCATAAAAAACAAAGGTTATAAATTCAATATTGTGTCAAATACTTAAAAATTGAACTGGATGTGCTGAATCGGATGTTGTCCCAGGTCATGCGTGACACCTTCCACCACTATTGCTTATGGGACTTGTAGTTTTGTTTTTCTCATTAAAAGGATGGGCTCTAAAGTCCCAGTGTTCTAAGGGATGTTAGTTAAAATCAGAGGCCTGACGGAGGATGAAGCATGACACTGCTCTGGTTAGCGGTGAGATGAATGACAGTTCCCCAGCCCTTCCATTCTTTGACAGACAGAGGCTCATCAGCCGTTCATATTTTTTTGCAACGACTAAGAAACTTTTATTGCAGCTTGTGTCACTGAAGAGATAAAACCCCTGGGCGTGTTTAATTAACTACTGACAAACATGAACAATCAAGAACATGAGTTTCTGGAAAACTTTCAAGCACCCAATCAGAATCAGCCGCCCTTCACACCCAGGAATTCTTGAGGCTTTGGAGAGGATGAATTGCACGTGGTAAAAGAGGAACACTACATGACTCAAAGCTCACTTCTCAGGGATGTACTGAACTGCCAGCCTCATGGCACACTTAGCCAGCTCTTCACCTCCTCCTCCTCAAACTGTTGACCAGCTATCAGGGCAAATGAGCCTGCAGCAAAGCATCGCTGGCTTGGTTCCACTCCAGACCAGGCAAGGTGGTCAACTGCATACTCCTCCAAGTCAGCAAGCACTCTGGTCGAGCCAGTCCTAACCCCACATGGATGTTCCCCATCACAACTATTTTAATGGTACTAAGTTATGTTTCTGCCAAATGTATGAGTCAAAAAATGAAAGGTTTTACTATGAAGTGCTGAAAGAGAAATCATGAAGTTTTTCAATATTTCTGAGTCTGCCACAGTACACAAGAGCATTACTTCTCTACAGCAGCAAATCATGTATGTGCCCTGTAGAAAGCACGTTTGAATGAAACATGGAAGGCATTGCAGCCAACATCATAGCAACATCATAGCAGAGTGAAAGATAACTTGTGTTATTATTCCAGCAGAACGAAATGCCATTCCTAATGTGTACGTCATTTTAAAGACGGTGCCAGGAAATGTATGGTCAGTGTTGTTCTTCTGCCTGTTAAAAGACAATCTACATAAATGTGTCAGGAAATAAAATACTTTCAGAAATCCTACTCTATGGAGAGTGCTGCCAGCCACTATATTGCAGGTTACTTCCAACATAATCTGATTTATACATACATACTCCAGGGTGCTGACGGCTATCGGGTCTGCACACAGCAGTCTGGAGCCACTCAGGAAGGAGGTAAGCTCTACATTTCATCTTAAGCCCTTAGGTTACAGTCACAGCCTGATAGACCCGGAGAACTTTATCCTCGCTCTAACTGCGCCAAGCAGATAGACGTAGACCATCATAGGCTGTGTTGTGTGCTGGGTGATGCCTGGCATCTTATTATCGTTGGCTGGAGGAAGAAACTCTGATAGGAGCTACTACAAGAAGAGCAGAGAAACAGGACCACAGATAGCCACAGAGTGACAACTGCCCAGAAGCTGAAGAAAGAACTCTGGAACAGCAAAACTCCTCCACCCTGGAGATTCTCCAGGATAAGTAAATGATGGTAATGAAATGCAAACTGCAGCGTTAAGGTCACACACTACAACATCTTTCCCTTTAAACCGAAGATAACAGTCTACAATAAAAAACGAACCAAAAAGCAACAAAATAAGAAAATGCATTTCCAAATGCTGTAAAAGAGAAACAGTTAATACAAATTAATAATATTAAACGTTGTTGGTACCTTAGTAATGTGCTTACTTCTTGGCTTCACTCCATCTGCAGCAATAACGCTCTGAAAGGAGAAAATACTGCTGTGAGTCTCAGAGTCTTCAGCATTATTGGTCTCAGTCACGAAGACTGCGGTGTCGGAAGAGAACTTTCTCTTATTTGGCTTTATAGTTCCACCAGTCACGCCATCGCTTTTAGCAGACACGCTACTGTCAGCAGCATCATAACTTCAGGCAGATCAGCAATGCGGATCTCACCACTCACATTGGGTGAACAGACTCGCCTCTGCTACATACATCCACTCTGTTCTCAAATTTGCTTGGGGCTGTCAAAATGCTGCAATATATTCGCCATACTTTCCTGACTACCTTGTTTTAAAAAGTTATGACATTCAAGCGTAATTCTTAGTTCGTCTGCAAGCTGAAGTTTTTTAGAGATTCTATTGCCACACAATACTCATCCCATATTTCAATCTGTCCACATGGTGCTTCAACCCTGGTAGATTATCAACTGCCTGTTTTGCAGATAATGTTAGATAGTTTCTGTAAGAAACTGAATTATTATTTGCGGTAGATGTGGAATAATCACAACCGTTGTCAGAGTGAACTTTCAAAGCCATTCAATTAACCTAGGATCAACCCCCTGGTACCTAAGCACCGAACAGGCAGGCTTAACTTAAGGTAATATGTAAAATATGTATGTAGAAACCAAAAAATAAAAGTCAAAATGCAAAATAAAAAAAAATAAAAAAACGAAATAGAAAAATAAAGTAAAGTGTATTGAACAAAATGACACTAAAATGACAAAATCCAATAAGGGGAATGAGATATGAACTGTAACGCTGTAAGAATCACAAGGTGCCAATGGGTGAGGGGCCCGGGCATGGATCAGTCTCTCTGGAGCTGACTGCCAAGTCAGAGGAAACCGGAGGCCACGGCCTGCAAGCACATAATGCAGGAATTAGCCGCAGTGGTACTAGAAGACATCTAGGGGCCAGATTTAGGAGGCCATTTACCGACCGGTAACGGCCGATTTCGGCCGTTACCGACCGGTAAATGGGTATTTGTGATGTAGGGGGCCAATTTTACTGATTCGGTAAATTTACCGAATCGGTAAATTTACCGAATCGGTAAAATACAGAATCGGTATTTTTACCGATTCGGTAACTGCCAGATGTAGGTGGGACTCTTCTGAGTCCCAAAGGCCTTACAGATTCGGTATTTTACCACCCAATCCAATTGGGTGGTAAAATACCGAATCCAGGTGTGCATGCACATGTGTGCATGCACACCTATGCCATGTGACAGACAGACATGCCCTTAGGGCATGTCTGTGTGCCACATGGCAAACATGCCTGTATTTGGGGTGCTAGAGGGTGTCAAAGTGACACCCCCTGCACCCTTGCAGGATTCGGTATTTACCGGATCGGTAAATACCGATTCGGTAATGCCCATTGATTCCTATGGGCTTCAAGGCTCATAGGAATCAATGGGCATTACCGAATTCAATTACTAAATTTACCTACATCTCCCTCCTTTTATTTTACCGATTCATAAATACCGAATCGGTAAAATTCGGTATTTATGAGTCGGTAAAATAGAATTACCTACATCTGGCCCCTAGTGCTGTAGGGCCAGATAGGGCAGCTGGCCTACAGGGGGATTCACAGCAGGTTCGGGCGCAAAGTGCTTAGAGTATTGAGAACAAGCAGCAGATGCCCAGCAGGGCAATAGCAGACGGTCAAAGACAGCATTGCACGCACAAGACTGAAAGGGAGTGACACCTAGGGCCCTCACCATCAAGCAACAGCGTAGTGGAGCTCAGCGGGAGGACAACCCGGTGACAGCCACCCACTGGGGCTGGGACCCCCACGACAAGGCATGCGGGTCTGGTGGTGTGGTAAGAGATATAGCAGCCATGTCCTCGGCGAGAAGCAAGAAGGATCAAAATCTAAAAAAGATGCTGATCAAGCTCCCGATGACCGCAGCGGAGAAGGGAGGCTCTCCCCAATGACACAAATCAGCCAAGATGTGGACACCTCTGAAGCCCCAGTTACCCACGCCTTTTTAGAGTCTCTATTCGGTGCATTACAAGGCGACTTGCAGACGCTGAAAAGGGAAATAGCGGGGGAGATGAAGGAGATAACCGATGGAGGCCACACGTTCCCAAATGGCATCAACGTCCCACCTTTTGATAAGGCGGGACGTCGATGCCGTTGGGGACCGTATTGCTTCCATCGAGGATCAGGAGCAAGCCCAGGAAAAGGAGGTGGAGCATCTACAGCAAGAGATAGTCCGGCTCAAGGCTCAACAGATCGATCTCCAGGCACACAGAGAAGACCTGGAGAATCGGTCTCGGCAAAACAACATCCGTGTTAAGGGAGTTCCACCTAAGGAAGAAGGGCCAGACATCACACATTACCTGCAGGGTCTCTTCAGGAGCATACTGGGCACCCCCACCGGATATTTTGGCTTACATTTCAGACTTTCAACTAAAAGAGTGTATGGTACGTGCTGCCAGGGACAAGCAACCAATAATATATTAGGACCACTCCATAGCTTTGTACCAGGACCTGGCTCTTATACCCCTTCAAAAGTGTAGGGAGTTCCGAGTAGCTAGTTGCGTCATCGACATCAAGGAATACCGTATTCTTTGGGTCACCCTTTCTGGCTGATTTTCCTATGGCAGGGCATACTCCTCCTGCCAGGTGCTGGGCATTGAGAATCCAATCCAGGAGGAGACAGAGGGCCCACAGACCAAAATTCCTCGAGAAAGATGGCATAAGGTCTACGGGAGGCGTAGCCAAACCTTTTATGGGGACAGTGGCGGAAAAGGTGGCTGAAATCAAAGAGGTTGATGGGAGCAGGGCCATCAATAGTGTAGGTGTTGGAATGAGTATTTTAGATGCGAAATTGTGTCGCAAACCGCCAGTTACTGCTCCCGCAATCACCCTTCACCTGATATACAATCAATCCAGGGGCTGCCTCAATTGCCTTTAGATAGAAACGGGTCCTCCCCCCACCCCCCCCTATACCAATAACCATTTCAAATACCAACCCCACCAGAGATGGTGCTAATAGGTTAAACAGGCCCAGGGGATCGAATCAGAACAGGTTGTCTAGTACCTCGTGCATTAATGTTCCTGCCGCCCCAAGTATGAATGGCTAATCAGGATGTCCTGAGTCTGCCGGCCGCTGCTTGCCCTTATGTGTTGGTACTGGCAGGGGTACCCACTTTAAAGAGGGATCAACATGAGTCATGGGGCCAGCTACGCATTAAATGTGCAGACTTCTATCAAGGCATAGAAGCTTCCGTGCTACAGCGCCAAGACGCCTCGGCATAAGAGCGCATTAAAAATAATTCAGTCAGTCAGTCAGTCCATGTATCCGAAATAAAGGATATTATTATGGCACGCAGGGTTGGGTGAGTCAGTGCATCTACAAAAAATATTGAAGGGGACAGTATTGTAATTAACTTTCGCAGACCTTCTTTGGTGAGACACCTACTAAGGGGTTGCAAATTCATAACACATAATAGCACTAACATATGCACACTACCCCTTGGTTATTTCTACAAACCAAGTCATGCTCCTTTCACCAACAATTCCTCTTGAATTACTACCTCTAATAGGTTCCAGGCCTTGTCTGGATTAGAGACACAAGACTGATATCAACTTTTGGGGAAAATACTGATCCTGCTATTAAGTTACCTCATGCCCTGCCAGTAACTGAGTATACTATTCCCACAACCCACTTATCCCCCCTATGCAAACGAAGGCCTCAGCAAGTTCAGACATCCGTATCTTAAGCTGGAATGTTGCAAGGTTGTACTCTAAACTTCACCAGCCAGATTGGGTACAACTTATTAAAGACCAAGATATCCTTTTATTTCAGGAAACATGGGCCACAGAAGAATTGCACATTGAGGGGTTTGAATGCCATAACATCCTAGCAACAACCCCCAAGCAGGGTCGACCATTTGGGGGTTTATCAATCTGGGTCAATATTAAGACAGGGGGTGCATAAAAACTGTACATACAGATAACAATAATTTTCTAGGCATATTATTTAATAGTGGAATTTCCTTTTGGATAATTAATGTTTATAACAATGATTTTCATTCTGTTCCAAATATGCATTTTATAAATTTGTTTCATTTTATTGCATCTATTGGAAATTCCAAAGACTCTTTCAAGACAGTAAGAGTCTGTCTGGGGGCGATTTTAATGCTAAGCTATCTTACTCATGGTCAAGTGAATATTCACACAGCAGCAGACAAACATGCAATAGGGGTAGAGAGCTAATGGACCATTTGAACACCCTTAACTTAATTAATGTTATGGAAATTGATGCAACTACAAAAGATAATGCCCCCCCTCAAACGACATTCAGAGGGAGGGGCTGCTCATCTGCAATTGATAATGTTTCTTATCTCCCCCGCTTTAGAAGCAAGCTTACTTAAAGCCGAAATTATGGCCACAATCTTTGGGGACCATAACCCAATACAAATATGGTTACGGATGTCTCCAGTTCCAACGCCTCAGACAGAATGTGGTGCTGGAGATCTATCACCATCCACAGATAATCGCAGACTGGTATGTCGAGGCATTAATAACGCAGACCGATTCAGTTCTATGGTTAGGGGAAACACAAATCTTATTAACATCTGCTTAGAGGGCCTGTTCCACACCCAGTGGCTATCAGCGCCTTTACCGAACTCCATGGAGCCATTAAATCCTTGCTGTCTAAACCCATTTGCACAGTACAGCGCAACTCTAGATGGTTCAATCAGGAGTGCTCAATTGTCAACAGGAAGCTCCGCAAGGCCCTATCTCAAAGCCCTAGGTGTAATGATTTGGTCAAGTCCTTAAGGTTGACATATAAGGAGGCTATTGCTAATAGGAAGGAACAGTTATTAGGTGAGCACTGGTATGCGCTCATTAATGTTGCCAGCTTAAATAATGGGAATATATTTTGGACTACCATTAAAGAGTTGAGATCAATGGGACAACCATTAACTCCCATCAGCTGCAACATAATGAGCCCTACCTGGGAAAGTCACTTTTCCACTATTTACCAAGAGCCTCCTTTTGAATCCGACCCTTTTATGAAAAGGGTGCCACCTGGAGTCTCATTATCAATAAACGAGGTTGAGGCGGCTATATGTCAGAGTGCGGGCAATAATACTCCAGGCCCTGATGGCTTGTCCATCGATCTTATTAAACATAAACCAGATTTCTGGGCCCCACTGTTGTTAAATATTTTTTATATTCTAACCAATGCCCCACTGCCTAAGACATGGTGTACTAGCACGATCGTTCCCATTTTTAAAAAGGGCGATTGCACACAACCTTGTTGCTGTAGACCGAGCTCCCTCATAGATAACACCCTTAACATTTTAGGCAGAGTTTTATACACCAACATTTTAACCTGGACAGAGGACAACCAGATTTTAGAACAATTCCAACTAGGTTTCAGGGGTAAAGTTGGCACAAACGAGCAAAGTCCTAATCTTAATTTGATCATAGGGAAGTACACTATTGCACAGCACTCGCCACTTTACTTAGCTCTTATGGACCTGTCCTCAGCTTTTGATTTTGTCAATAGGTCCCGTCTATGGTCCATCCTTTTAGAATATGGACTGGATGAGGCCCTTGTTCATTTTTTGGCCTATCTCCATGCGGACCTGAAAGCGTGGGTCAGGATTGGGGGTGGGGGAGAAGTTTCCAATTACATCAGTGTAGATAGAGTGGTCACACAGGGGTGTGTTCTGGCTCCTTTTCTATTTATCATATATATAAACAATTGACATAAATCACTAATCACACTAACTAATGATGTTCCCAGAATTCAAGGCAAACCTCTCCCAGTGCTTTTTTACACAGATGATGCGGTTTTAATTGGTCGCACATCAAATGCACAACGCTCTTTAGTTCGACGTTTCACAGATTTTATGTCCGGCCTAGATTTATGCACACATTTTAAGAAATCTTTTATAATGCCTTGTGGGGCAAGGAAATGTCGTTTGAATTTTATCTCTGTTGGCGACCAAAAATTAACTTGCACTGCTAGTTTACCGTATCTGGGAATGGTCTTCGCTGCGAATGGCACTTGGTGTGAATACTTGGCATATTGTAAAAGTAAGTTCTCTAGGGCTTTTAACTCAATTCTCAGTCTCCTCCGCTCTAAAAGACCGGGAACAATTCCAGCCTTTTTAAAGATTTTTAAGATCCAGTGTGTACCAATAGCTATCTATGGGGCAGAGGTATGGGGTGTTGCCAAATGCTCTTGCGTCCAATCAGCGGAAAATAGATTTTGTAGAAAACTCTTGGGCGCTCCAATCTCAACCCCTCCGTACATATGCCAAGGCGAACTGAAATTAGGATACATTGAAGACATCATAAGGGCCTGCCCTGCACAATTTTGGCTATCCATAATGAAGAATCCCGCGGCTTCTCTCACAAGGGACATAATAGATGATAGTCTTTGCTGTGAGAAAGGGATGGATATTCCATGGCTTCCTGGGGTAGTCAAGAGTCTGGAAAGCGTTAACCTTGGTAGACTGTTTGCCAATTCAAACACAGCTGTAACAATGGACAAAAAAGTTTTAAAGACAGCACTGTACGCACTTTATAGCACGGAAAGACTAGAAAGGGAATTGAATAAACAAACTGTTGCAAAATGTATATCAATTGCGTACCCTGAGCATTGTTTACCAAGTTATATTGCACCACCCATCCAATGTGAGAGAGGCCTCCTATTCCGTCTAAGAGCTGGGACAGTAAGATATTTGCTTTGTTTTCCCTATAGCTATAAAGCAAAAAGTGACTCCCTGCCATGTCCATGTGATGGTCACAGCGGTCAAACACTTTTACACTTTTTATTCTTTAGTAGATAGTATATGAAATATGCATTATGGTTGCTAAAAAATTGTCACCTATTAATTTAACAGATGCTCTTGACTGCAAATTTAAATTGGACAATGTTGAATTGATCAATCAATCAATCAATAATCCTTTATTCGGTATTTAAAAAACACCATAAAAGTTCATATTTACACAATAACAGGGACAATAAAAAAATACAGTTCATAAACATCACATGCCCACTGCAGAATACAATTTAAAAAGTGATTAACAAGAAATTCAGTTAGCACAACCCTCTTGTATTCCTCAACCATAAAGCAACCTTGATGAAATTCATAACACAAAACAACGTGAGGGGATCATTGGCTCTTTGCAGGCATAGTAGGGCAACCTGAGCTTGTCGACACTTGGCCTGTTTTAAAATACCTGGTGCACTCACTATGACACACTATTTCCCAGCCCACACTGAAAATTCTCACTCTCAATGCAAGAGGTCTCAACAATCCCAATAAAAGGAGGTCCATCCTTTCCTACCTGGATAACATGGAGGCAGATGTGTGCCTTCTCCAGGAGACGCAGCTCCTCTCCAAAGATTGGCATAGAATGAGGTAATGACTCTTTCCCCAGCAGTTCTTTTCATCTACCCTGGAAAAGAAGGCAGGTGGCTATTTTAGTAACCAAACGTTTTAAGGGGATAATGGGAGAAAAGGTGGCCGAAATCAAAGAGGTTGATGGGAGCAGGGCCATCGGTAGCGTAGGTGTAGGTATGAGTATTTTAGATGCCGAAATTGTGTGGCAAACCGCCAGAGTTACTGCCCCTGCAATCACCCTTCACCCGATATACGATCAATCAAGGGGCTGCCTCAATTGCCTATAGATAGAAATGACTCCTCCCCCCCAGTCCCCTATACCAATAACCATTTCAAATACCAACACCACCAGGGATGGTGCTAATGGGTTAAAAAGGCCCAGGGGCTCGAATCAGAACAGGTTGTCTAGTACCTCGTGCATTAATGTTCCTGCCGCCCCATGTATGAATGGCTAATCAGGATGTCCTTAGTCTGCCGCCCGCTACTTGCCCTCATGTGTTGGTACTGGCAGAATGAGTCATGGGACCAGCTATGCAATAAATGTGCGGACTGGCTATCAAGGCATAGAAACTTCCATGTATCCGAAATAAAGGATATTATTATGGCACGCTGGGTTGGGTGAGTCAGTGCATCTACAAAAAATATCGAAGGGGACAGTATTATAATTAACTTTCGCAGACCTTCTTTGGTGAGACACCTACTAAGGGGTTGCGAATTTATAACACCTAATAGCACTAACATATGCACACTACCCCTTGGTTATTTCTACGAACCAAGTCATGCTCCTTTCACCAACAATTCCTCTTGAATTACTACCTCTAATAGGTTCCAGGCCTTGTCTGGATTAGAGACCCAAGACTGACTATCAACTTTTGGGGAAAATACTGATCCTGCTATTAGGTTACCTCATGCCCTGCAAGTAACTGTGTGTACTATTCCCACAACCCACTTATCCCCCCTATGCTAACGAAGGCCTCAGCAAGTCCAGACCTCCGTATCTTAAGCTGGAATATTGCAAGGTTGTACTCTAAACTTCACCAGCCAGATTGGGTACAACTCATTAAAGACCAAGATATCCTTTTATTTCAGGAAACATGGGCCGCACAAGAATTTCATATTGAGGGGTTTGAGTGCCATAACATGAATGAATGAATGAAAATAAATGAAAATATTTATGGAGTGCACTACTGCCGAGGCGTCTTGGCTCTAAAGGAAAATGAACAGACCACAATGCAATCAAGGGCTTATAACATCCTAGCAACAACCCCCAAGCAGGGTCGACCATTTGGGGGTTTATCAATCTGGGTCAATATTACGACAGGAGGATGCATAAAAACTGTACCTACACATAACAATAATGTTCAAGGCATATTATTTAATAGGGGAATTTCCTTTTGGATAATTAATTTTTATAACAATGATTTCCATTCTGTTCCAAATATGCATTTTATAAATGTGATTACATTTATTGCATCTATTGGAAAATCCAAAGACTGTTTCAAGTCAGTAGGAATCTGTCTGGGGGCGATTTTAATACTAAGCTATCTTACTCATGGTCAAGCGAATATTCACACAGCAGCAGACAAACATGCAATAGTGGTAGAGAGCTAATGGACCATTTGAACACCCTTAACTTAATTAATGTTATAGAAATTGATGCAACTACAAAAGATAATGCCCCCCCCCAAACGACATTCAGAGGGAGGGGCTGCTCATCTGCAATTAATAATGTTTTTTAGGCTCAGATAAGATGTTTACGTATTTGTAAAGTGCATAGCTGCCCGTAGGCTTCCCAGCGCTAAGAGAAACATAACTACGGTGGACTAAGTGAAGTTGCCTGAGATCGGGAGTTTTTAGGGAAAGAGCAATGTTTTGAGTCTTTTCCTGAATGCTAATTTGTTGGTTATAATGCACATGTCCCTGGGTAGTGTGTTCCACGTTTTAGGAACCAAGTGCTTGAAGGACCTTTCTCCCTATCTTGCTCTTTTTATTCTGCTGTGTTGCATAAGAAGATCCTCTGATGACCTTAGGTTCCTACTCGGGTTTTCCCTACCCAGACTTAACAACCCCACTGGCATCAGTGCGGCCCTCATTTGCACCATAGCCCAAACTTTGCGGCTCCCAGGAAAATGTGAGTATCCGTGATCTAGATCAACAAAAGGCGGGAGTAGTTAGACACGAGGAGTAAACAGAAGCATGCATCTCCAAAAGGCACAAACAGGAATCAATGAAAACAAGCATTGGCACAGCCAATAGGTCTTGCCTTTGGGACCTTATAAGTATTTACCCATGCAACAGTTGATGTTGTTGCACCAAGGACATTGTGCTGGCTAACTAAACACTTATAAGGTTCCAAAGGTGAGACCTACTGGCTATGCCAATGCTTGTTTACCTGATGGGCATTGGCTGACCGCTACCTGGTTACTGAGGCACTAGTAAGGTTGAGACATATTTGGTGGAGTTTTAGCCAAATCAGATTCTGCCGTGCATGCCCAAGCCTAGGTAGCAATGGAGCACAGTTGTTAGTGCTGACTGAGTGTGTTCTTTCACTGTGGGGAGAGGAGTTGGCCTAACGGATAGGGCGCTCAACCTTGGACCTGGGGATCTGGGTTCGAGTCTTGGTAACGACGCTAAACATCCTGTGATTCTGGGCAAATCACTTAATCTCCCCGTGCCTAACAAAAATGAATGTGTGTCCACATGTAACGTAACTAAAGCGCTCTGATACCTGATTTGGGTCAAGTTCGAGTTATATAAAACTCTGCAATTTTTTTTTTGTTTTTTAAACTGTGCTACTTTTAATTGACGGGGCTGGCCCCGTTTACTCTGGTACAGACTTTTCAGGCAAAAAAAATGTCAACCTTTGCTGAGGCCTTCAAAATAGTTACCCAACCACACCAATGAGTGTCAATGAACATTTTTGATACAAAATAATCATGTCTAATGATCGATGCAGACAACAAAAAATAAAAAAATGAATGCCGTGACAGCACACTCGAGACCCAACCAGCACCAGACAATCGTTCTCAGGTAATGCGGCGAGAATCTGGAACTCGCTTCCTCCTTCGCTCCGTGCCATCACCTCCATCCAGATCTTCAAAGCGGACCTCAAATCTCTTCTATTCCAAAGACACTTTCAGAACTAATTCGCTCCTTCAGACCCCGCCAGGAAGTTCTTTAGTCATTGTAATTTGTCATATATATGTATATTTGTGTTTGTACATCCTGTGCTTGCTGCGTTTGAGAGTGTGTTCCTTTTGCCTGCGTTGTTTTGATTCTATGGCCTTCTATTTTTCGCCAAGAACTTCTTTAGTCATTGTAAATTTGTCATATATACTCATATATTTTAATTTGTACATTCTGTGTTTGTTATTGTCTTCCTTTTGACTCTATGGCTTTGTTTGTTCTATTCCTGTAACGTAACTGGTTCTATTGTACAGAGCTCTGACACCGTCGGGTAAAATCCGTGCTTTATAAAAATGCATTAAATAAAATAAGTAAATAAATACCTCACCTGGGTGGTTTGGGTGCTGTGCTCCCTGCGGAGCCTGAGGCCAGGACTGAACCATGAGCGCGGGGTTAAAAGGAGGCCCGTTAATGGACAACTGCGCATGCGCTGGGGGGATAGACACTGCTTCCCACAGCGCGGGGTAAAGAGGTCTTGAATTAGCTACGCATGCGCTGAGGACAGACACTGTTTCTTGCAGCGGAGGGCTTGTTAAAGCGGGCCTAATTGATGAACAAGTGCGCATGCGCTGAGGAGAGGGGTTTGCCTCCCGCGGCGGAGCGCGGAATAAGGAGGGCCTATTCCATTATCAACTGCGAGCACTGATTAAAGGAAGGCCTTGAATTAACTACGCATGCGCTGAGGACAGATACTTCCCTGCAGCGGAGCGCGGCTTAAAGTGGGCATGATGGCTGTGCGCATGCGCAGAGGACATACACTACTTGCGCATGCGCAGAGGACAGACAGCCGTTAACCGTTAAGACAATTCAATGACAGTGTCCGCTCGGGGACACAATGAATGAGAAACAACAACTGGCTCCCGCCGCGGAGCACGAGGCGCCTCGCGCCACAGCACAGGGCGAGAGGTAATGAAGTGCGAAGCTCCTCGGTTCGGCTCCTCTATTGGGGGCATGTGTCTTTCCTGTGCGCAGGCGCAGTGAGACTGAGCGTCCTCTGTCCAGGGCAGTTCACAGTCTGTACCCTGTGCTAGACCCCAACACTCCGTGATTGCTCTGAGATATGAAGTAGTGTCTTCGCTCCGCACATGCGCAGCTGCGACGCGTGGTCCTGCGCATGCATATCTGTGATGGATGTTTTGTTCTCGCGCGCGATGGTGGCTCGTGCAGCGGCGTGAGCGCGCGCGTCACTCGGGAGGGAAGAACACACCGGGCCCCACTCCTCACAGGCAGCCGGACTCAGGCGGGCCCCCGGTGCCCCCTCTCTCCCCCAGGCCCTGCAGCCCCCATGACCAGCGCTCAAGCAGCGGTGAGGAGACTTTAAGGCGCCCAACCATGTGTGTGTGGTTTTTAAAATAATATTTTTTGGGGAATTTATGTTTTTTTAAAAATATTTTGTTGTTGTTTTTTTTATGAACAACAATAGAGAGACAATGAAATCGCCATAGTCAAACAATTCCATACAATCCCATTCCCCGTGGGTGATGGCTGGTGTCTGATTCCATCCCAGGGTGATGGCTGGTGTCTGAGTCCATCCCAGGGTGATGGCTGGCGTCTGATTCCGTCCCAGGGTGATGGCTGGTGTCTGATTCCATCCCAGGGTGATGGCTGGCGTCTGAGTCCATCCCAGGGTGATGGCTGGTGTCTGATTCCATCCCAGGGTGATGGCTGGTGTCTGATTCCATCCCAGGGTGATGGCTGGTGTCTGATTCCATCCCAGGGTGATGGCTGGTGTCTGATTCCATCCCAGGGTGATGGCTGGTGTCTGAGTCCATCCCAGGGTGATGGCTGGTGTCTGATTCCATCCCAGGGTGATGGCTGGCGTCTGATTCCATCCCAGGGCGATGGCTGGCGTCTGATTCCATCCCAGGGCGATGGCTGGCGTCTGATTCCATCCCAGGGCGATGGCTGGCATCTGATTCCATCCCAGGGCGATGGCTGGCGTCTGATTCCATCCCAGGGCGATGGCTGGCGTCTGATTCCATCCCAGGGCGATGGCTGGCGTCTGAGTCCATCCCAGGGCGATGGCTGGTGTCTGAGTCCATCCCAGGGCGATGGCTGGTGTCTGAGTCCATCCCAGGGTGATGGCTGGCGTCTGAGTCCATCCCAGGGTGATGGCTGGCGTCTGATTCCATCCCAGGGTGATGGCTGGCGTCTGATTCCATCCCAGGGTGATGGCTGGTGTCTGATTCCATCCCAGGGTGATGGCTGGTGTCTGAGTCCATCCCAGGGTGATGGCTGGTGTCTGAGTCCATCCCAGGGTGATGGCTGGTGTCTGAGTCCATCCCAGGGTGATGGCTGGTGTCTGAGTCCATCCCAGGGTGATGGCTGGCGTCTGATTCCATCCCAGGGTGATGGCTGGTGTCTGAGTCCATCCCAGGGTGATGGCTGGTGTCTGAGTCCATCCCAGGGTGATGGCTGGTGTCTGAGTCCATCCCAGGGTGATGGCTGGTGTCTGATTCCATCCCAGGGTGATGGCTGGTGTCTGATTCCATCCCAGGGTGATGGCTGGTGTCTGATTCCATCCCAGGATGATGGCTGGTGTCTGATTCCTGGTGTTGGTTTAGGCCAGTGGTTCCCAAACTTTGTCAACCCGCGGCTCCCTTGCCTTATTGGCCGTTGGCTGCGGCTCCCTTGCCTTATTGGCCTTTGGCTGCGGCTCCCCAGTATGGTATTTTTTTTGGGCGGTGGGTGGATGTAAGCCCAGCTTCCATTTTTCTCCCTGAAAATAATTGGGATGAAGCTGTCAAAGGTATTATAATGATTGATGTGGGGCTCACTCTTGGAAACCAAATTTGGGGAGATGGGCGAGGGATGAAAAAAGTATTGTCATTGGCACCATTTGCATGACCGCTAGGTGTAAGAGTGCAGCTGCTGCATGAGAGAGGGCTCCCCAGGGGCTGTGAATCATTATTTTTCAAGGTGCGTTGTGTGTAAAAGCAGGTTGTCTGCAAATGTTATGTTTCGCTTTGAGGGCTGCAGGACGTTTTATTTCCTTCTTAAGCAGTGCTTTATTTGTGCTACTGGTTTCCGGTGCTCAGCACCGGCACTTAATTTATAGGGCCGGAGCTATGCATTTTTAGGTCTTGCTGGTGTTAGCAGCGCATAGCGCTACTCCAGCGAAAAACCTATTGTTGTGGGTTTCCTGGTAATGGCTGAGAGAGGGTGGCTACGCACATTACCTCGGCGATTTAACCTCGAAGACGCGCTTCTGCTGGCGGGCTGACTCTCCTGGGCGCTCTCTCACACACACGCGCTCTCTCACACACACGCGCTCTCTCACACACACGCGCGCGCTTACACACACACCCACACACACTCACCCACACACACACCCGCACACACACACACACTCGCACACACACACTCGCACACACACGCGCGCACACACACACACACATACACCACTCACCTGGTTCTTTTGTCGCGACTCCCCTGGTATCTCCGCCGCATCACCTGGCCTGCATAATTCAAATGGCACCCAACAGCCATGCGCCGAGACCGAGTGGAAGCGGACGCCGCGTCCCCAGCGCACCCCTTGCCTGTAGCAGCCGCCTCTGCTGACCCGGAAACACTCCAGCCGGCTCCCCTCCCCCGGTACCCGGATGTGGGATTTAGCCATGGGTACGTCATTGTTCAAAGACGGGGACGCATTGTAATAGGATGAACTGAATGGGGGCAAATCTAGGTAATATCTGGGTTTTACTTGTTTCTTTTAGTTACAAGAGGATGAACTAAGGGAAGCTGTTCTGCTGGTCTTTGCTAACAAACAAGATTTGCCCAATGCCATGGCCGTAAGCAAGCTGATGGACAAGCTGGGACTGCAGACACTCCGTAGCCGAACTGTAAATAGCTATAAATTGCACATTTTAATATTCCACTATTTATTTGTTCAATTTCGTGATAGTTTTTGATCTTTCAACTCTTTGGTATCTGTTTATTTTGACCTTTTAGAGGTATAGTTCTGCTGTCTGCCCTGAGACTGTACGGTCTTCGTAACATGAGATCGTGCTGAGCTTATTATGTCTGTGAATGCTACACAATATAAATGCAGTCTTAGTGTTTTAAAATCAGGAGCAGAGTCAGTGCAGTTCGTGTAACTTGAGTGATGGCACTTTTGTTGACTGACTGATATTGAATTGAAATACAGTTTTGATGTATTTGGCTGTGCTGGTAGAGCTTCTATGGTGTTCTGCTTTCATGATACCATGTAGCTCACATAATTAATCTGAGTGGGCTGAGGAAAGTCTCTGAATGCAAAGGTGCATGTGTGTTTTTAGGTGTGTGTGTGTCTGTGTGTGCGAGTGAAATATAAAAAATCCTTTTCATACTACTCTCCTCCCTCCACCCCTCCACACACACTCTTTCACCTTCTCTATGTGTGCATGCAAGAGAGCCGGATTCCTCTGTGGTTAATGGGGAAAATATGAGATAATCCTTGATAATCCTTAATCCTTGTAAATAACTTCTGTTTTATCTTCTTTCACGGTACATTTCATGCAGTGCCTTATGCTAACGTGCGTGCACTCTGCTAAATTAGTGTCTAAGACACAAGTCTGAATGTTATGCTGCCTTATGTAAAAGATTTTTCATGTCTCTTCAGTGTGAATGGGGTTTTGTGGAGTGTTAGAACTGGTGGATAGTCTAGCATTTAGTTTGAAATGGGCATGTTGGAATAATTTCTAAAAATAAAATGATTGTTGGAACTCATTCATAACAGCATGATCTCATTATGGTAGCTCTCCATTGCATCAACTTTTAGCTCATCTGAGTGATTAATAAATAGTGCCAACCATATATCTAGAATTCTACAACCTACAATGACCTGAAAAATGGTAGGGCTGGTTCACAAGCCTAAACTGAAAAAAGTCTTTCCTCTACAACAATCCTACTACCTTCAGACAAAATCTTAAAATGGCAGGGAAGGCTGGTATGTTTAGGGTGTGTACAAACAAGCTGGCATGGCCCGTATTGTTCTTGCCACTTTGATGTCCTCAGCACATCTGTCTTAGTACTTCACTGTATAAACGTCATTTGAAAGCGAAGACTGCATAAACTGTGCAGTTTGTCTCTATTAATCCAAGAATGCAGATTGAAAAACAAAGACAAAAACTTGAATACTTCTTTTGTTTTTAGGTCAAGCCTGGGCAGCGCATGCGCAGCTCTTCGAGGCATACTGTATTAGAGTATGAACTTGACGCTCCAGCTGTATTTTTCATTGGCTTGTCATTGTTTTGTAAATGCTGCCATCTGATTCATCAGTAGGCTTGCTAGTCCCTCCTTAGTACCGCCTTGTCTTAATTTGTAACCTCCTACGAGGACTGACCCTTTAGCATCTGTTACACGGAGTTCCCAGAAGAAACGTTCCTACATTGCTAAAACTTCCAGCTGCGCAGGCGCAGTCTACTCTGTCAGACGACGGACGCTTCCCACGCTGTCTCTAATGATGACCCGTACTAGGCGACGCGCGCGCTTGACGTAGCCTAGAGGGCGGATGCTTCTTCTTGTTGATGCAAGTCTACTCGTAGACAAGAGAGTTTCTGTTCACGAGGGCCCTGTATTGACTCGAGGAGGGACTGCGGCACATTCCCGGAAACAGACAAAGTCATCCGGCGAAGAGTCAAGATGTCCGTCACAAAACAGATGGCGGGGCATGGGGCAGGTGAATTACATGGCTCAGGTGAATTTAGAAAAAGAAAATACGACAGAAGAGACGATAAAGACGTTAATGTTAATTTGTCTTCATCTGTGATGACAGCCTTTCACTCATTTCAGCATGATCTTGATGCAAGACATGATAAGTATGAACGACTTGTGAAACTGGGTCGTGATATAACCATTGAAAGTAAAAGAACAATTTTCCTTCTGCATAGAATTATCAGTACCCCCAACAAAGAGGACCTATTGGCTGAATCTGAAAGCAAATTAAATGCTGTCCGGCACAAAATTAAGCAAGTTGCTCAAGAACTGATGGGAGAAGACATGTATCAGTATCACAGAGCTTTTACTCCAGGGCTCCAGGAGTATGTGGAGGCAGTTACTTTCCAGCACTTTGTTATAACACAATCGTTGATCAGCATCGAGGATATTAACAAACAACTTGTGTTTGCAGCAAAAGAGGAGGAGCTTAACTCGAACGTTCCTTCCGAACCTCCTGAGAAGTCTACATCAGAATCTCTTGAGGCCTGTGGGCAAGTCTATCCAAAACCGTCTGCCCAGTTCACTTGATAAGCTGCCATATGAACTTTCTGATACTCAACAACCACCCTCTGTTTGGAGCCTGAAAGTAACACCAGTGGATTACCTATTGGGTGTAGCTGACCTCACTGGAGAACTGATGCGACTGTGCATTGGCAGCGTGGGGAACGGTGACATTGACACACCTTTTGAACTAAGTCAGTTTCTTAGGTTCGTACACGAGAGACGACCGCCGGGAACTAACAGAGGAGGGATTGCCTGCAGCGGCACACCACCGCAGAGGTCACGTACTCGTTTCCTCAATTTGGCGCTATAAAGAATCCCCTCCCGGCTCCCCGCCTTACAGCATAGCGAGACACAGCGCTATACTTTCAAATGGAAATTACCAGTGGGATACGATAATTCTATCCATATACTGCAACTGATTACTTTGTCAAACAGCATCGACTGTTTCATATACATACAGAATACCCATTGCTTGAAACTGAGCTTTTAAAGACCCAGACTTACTCCAACCACACATTGGAATTGGAGTGGAAGCCCTGAAGAGTCGTGTGACTCAACCGCACACGACGAAACACGTGTCGGCGATTGATATTATTCTCAAGTCTGGAGAAAATTAAACATCTTGCTGTGACAAGAAGACTTACACCAAAGAACCTGCTTCTGCGCTTCTTTTTAACTTTTGGTCAATTTACCTTGTTTTGATGAACACACATGTAGTTGCGAGAGCTTATCTTTGTTAATTTGCCTTGTCTCTTGACTTGTTTGGACGGTTAAGGGTGTTTTGCCGTCTGCTCTTCACGCACTACACAACGACACTCTTGCTCCATACACACTTTGTAACGTTTTAACCCAGGCAGCGCGCCCCTCTAGTCCCAATTTTCTAAAAACCCCTTTGCACAGTATTCCAGTTTCTTAGGGAGGTTCATGATGGATTTTCATACATTGGAAATGCAGGACCCTATGAAATCTCCAGAAAGCTGTACACACTGAAACAGAGCCTGGCAAAGGTAGAAAATGCATGTTACACGCTGAAAGTAAGGGGTTCAGAAATCCCAAAACACATGTTGGCAGATGTTTTTTCCACCAAGGCAGAGATGACTGCACTTGAAGATTATGTGTCTTGAATATTTCGGTGCCCACTTTTCTTTTTTTGTTTTTTTTTTAAAACCTTTATTCAGCTTATGGGCAGTACACAGCGTCTGCCTACAACCACTACGGGCCGGCCGCCATGACATACAGAAACATTACAGGTCACCGCAAAAAGCGGAAAGCGAAAAACAATAGCTCTACAACGGAGTAACAGCAGACGGAAAAAGAATCATGCAGGTTTCATTTTATGAGATTAGAGAGAAATCGTACACTCAGTTCAGACAACCGACAAGGTGGGCCATACGACAGAATAGCAACCAAAGGAACCACAACAATGGGAGTCATGCGTAACGCATTGCAAACAGTGTATACAAACAATACACTACAGTCCGCGCAAGACTGCGCCCACCCAATCGACAAACCACTTCAGGATGTATGTGCAAACGTAGCCACTATCCAGCAGGATTTGAAAGGGCACTTTTTATAGCAGGAAGAGAGGATACGGCGTCACACAGTGAAGCAAATTGTATCGGGAACAAGTCCCGAAGGAGGAAAAACCCCCATTGAAAACATAATCGGGAGGAGAAACAGGATATGCGAGCAGTCAATGGGAACGTACCGTTATCAGCGCTATGCACACAAAATCCCCGAAACAGCGCAAACCCCATAAGCACAAAGTGCGGAACCCACCCAGAAAGTAACACCACCCGATCCCCGGCCCGATCTAAATATACGAAAAGAAGGGAGAATACAAAAAGGAAATAACAAAGGAAAAAGGAACAACACAAAAACCACAAAGAATAAAGAAGGCCATAGAAACATAAAACAATACAAAACATCGTCCCCCCACCCTGCACCACTGCGTGTGACTACGGCCCCCCCCCCCCTAGCAGCGTGCCTGTCGCCCAGTAGGAACCCGAAATATAGACAAAGAGACCAAAAAAGAGGAATAAAACACAAAAGAAAAAAACAAAAAGAGGAGAAAAGAGAAAAGAAAGAAGAAAAACCTAATCCACAGAAGGCCGGAGGAGGGCCAGCGAATTTCCCCAAAGCACCACAACGTTTCATTCCGGCCGCCCGATCCCAGACCCCGTGACCAGTACAATACCCATCCTCAATATCCCCGGCAGTTCATCAGTGTCCCAGTGATGCAAGTGAAACAGTCCCGACATAATGGGGGGCGCTCTCAGCCCTGCCCCCTGCGATGTAAAGCAGCGACATAGTCCGGCCTCACGGTAGATATCTGGAAGGAAGCAGGCGAACCAATTAACCAGACCTGAGTGGAGGGACGATCAGTAAAGTCCATCCGATACACAGCAATGTAGGTGTCCGTGGCACAAACAAGAACAGCGCCCATCCGTGATCCCCCGGGATTGGCAAGCCCAGTCAATAGGATGAGGAGTCGATACACGCCAGGGACCTCGGGAGGAGAAACAAGACATGGCGCCCAGCTACGCTGCTCCAGCCGCACCACACGTCCCGAAACTGCAGCCTGCTCCAAGGATATTACAGCCGGCATCTTGACTGCAATTGGGTCTCGCACCTTCAATTTGCCAGTAATAGCCGGAGTGGAGGGACAACAGAGGGCAGCTTCAACAAGAGACACAGTGTCCTGCTCCCGGTGGCGTCCACGTGCAAGCAATGGCGCCACAGGGGAAATCAAAGCCAGCCGGTCTCCCAGTTCACGAGCAGCCGAATGTAGAGCTTCTCCCAGAGTAGCCAGGGCGCACATCACGTCACTGAGCAGCACTGGTGCACCGGGATGAGAGGATTCAGCTGTCCTCCGCACGCGGGGCAAACAAGGGCAGCACTGCCCGCCAAGCCATCCACCATTACCATCCGCGGCCAGCCGGGCACCGCGTAGATCCGAGTGATGGCGCAACCAGTCTTGAGGCTCAGGGGAGGCACACTGCATGGGCGTAGAGTATAAGCGTTGGCGTGGGAGGACGGATGTATTTTCGGTAGCAGCCCAGGGTCCGCTGTGTCAGGAAGAGAGAACCGCCTGTAAGATGGCGCCCAGCCCGGCTCGTAGGGAGACAAAGTATCAAGTAGAGTCGTGTCCGGGCGAAAAACACGATACAATGTGTTCCCCGTAGCGGCGACGTGTGAGCCCTTAAAACAAGAAAGCACGCCACAGGGAGCAGGACGATGCTTGCGCCACCGTGGTTGGTTCACCGGCGACGGCGACTGTTGTAGTGAGCGAGGCCGGTCCCAGTCGAGAACAAAGACCCGGTCGTAGCCGCGCAGCGCGAGGCAGGGACAGAGATGCTTCAATAGTTGCACCGCCGGGCTCCAGCAACAAAGCACACCAATAGATCCGGGGTCTCGTCCCGTTTCCGCCGATACTTCGTAATAGCAGGATAAATCACAGGATTAGGCGGAAAACGGGAGAAAAGCAAGAGGGTCAGCGGAGCCGAGAGATCAGGCGGCCATCATGGTTGCTGGTTAGGCTCCTCCTCCCCGTGCCCACTTTTCTTGAAGTGCAAAACAATGTTCGTTTGCTCAATCTTTTATTTCTTTAGCTAGATCTCATTGTAACTTATATGGTTGTTTTACGCTTGTTAGCTTACACATAAAGCCCAGAGCTGTATATTTTGTTGAACTATATTCGGGTAGGTAAGATGGATGGCAATTCTGCAAGTATTCGCCTGAGCTTTCAGTTTTTGTATTGATGTACATAGGTCACTGAAGCACTGATTATGTAATTTAGTACAATATATTATGAAAGAATATAGGAGGTAGTTGTACTGCCTGAAAAGTCTTTTCAGACGTAGCAATATGTATGTTCATTGGGCAAATTCCTTGGAGTTTCATAATAAATATTGTGGTTGTGTCTTGGTTCCAATTCTGAAGCATTGCTTGTTAATTTTCTTACCCTAAATGTTGTATGTTCTTTCTGATTTCTTTCAATGAGAAGTTTGAGTCAAACATAGTATGTATTTAAAAACAATCCTGTTATTCAAATTTCTGCACGGTCTCTAATTCTGTTCCCTGATTGTGTTGAAGGGCAAACAGTTTAATGTTCAGAATGCCTTTTTTCAAAATACTGTTTTGTATGTCTCCTGTCTGCTGTTCCCATTTTATCTTGCTGGGAATTTCTGGTTAGATATGATGCTAAAACTAACGATTGAGTTTACCACAGACCTCTTATTGTTAATAAACAATCTGTTACACGGTATGTCTTATTTAGTCTGTAAGCACTAATTTCTTTAATGAGTTTTTCCTACTTCAGGCACGACATGCTTTCCTGCAACGTTCAGCGTGCCATGCGCACTTTCACTTTACAAGCTGCTCAGGACAATGGCAGTCACTTCTTTGAAGTGAAACAGATCTTGCATTTACAAGAGTTTGAGCTATTGGCATTGTAAATGACAATGCAATAAGAACAAGGGTACTCCGTATTTTGTTTGTGGTCAAGAGGTGGGAGTAACAAATAATACAAAAACACAGGGAAAAAACCTCTTATTATGACCTGAATATCATTCAACACTTTTGGCAATTAAGTCAATTAGTTATACATAGGATGCATCTCATGACACAATAGACTTCTCACATATTTGTTATTTTTGATCAATTTATTCATCATTATACAAAAATATATACTTTTTTGAATTTTCTGCAGTTTTCTTTCACATAAAAAACATAATAAATACAACTAAATACCAATTAACGTGCGTTTGTTGAGGTGCAACATATTAGCTATTAGCTGTTGTTCTAGATGGAACCACGGGTCATGTGTTCTCAGGAGACTGTTCGTTTTTACAGAACCAGCCTTCTCCTTATATACAAAAATAATAGCTGCAAGCAAGAATTCTTGAGTTTATGATATGGCTATACACATATTTCTACAATAATACAAAAGAGCGAAGTCATGTAGGCAAGCCCGTATTTTAGATGTCCAATTCGTGATAGATTACCCAGCCAAGCCCGGAACTCCCATCAGATATCGGTGAAGCCCCAATAAAAGAAGGCACCTCCTAGTCATAAAACTGGCCATAAACAGGGAACGCGGACAGGCGTGTGTGTAGAAAACATGATCTGGATGTAGTGAATGGTTTGGGGCATGTTATGCATTGATGCTATCGTATTAGGCCACTGGGCGAGGAGCTGCCCAAACAGGTTTGGCTGGAGGCAAGGAATCAGTTGGGACAGGTCAGGGGGGAGTCAGGGAAGGTGGACGTGTCCTTTTAGATCAAGCGCGACCTTTAATTGACTTATCATGAGGGCAAGACACAAGATGGATACCGTTTACAAAATGGAGTCTGAGGGGTCGGGACGGAAACTACGATTCAGGGGTGTTAGCATGCCTTGATCATGACGCAAATGCATAGAAATGATGTCCTAATCATTATCGGTTCGTCGACACCAAATTCGTCATGGTACGTTGATGTTTCGGGACACGGGTATCGGACCTCGATACCGGGACAACAGTAGGGTCCAGAATTTCAGAACCACAACTTTTATTGTGTATCAGTCAGTGGTTCCCAAACTGTTTGTGGCGCCCGTGGCTACTTTTGATGGCGCACCTGGGTGCCGCGGCGCACAGATTGGGAACCACTGGTTTAGGCAGTCACACAGTCCTGTCGTTCTGCCACATACAGTCCGTGAGTGCGCACAAAATCAGGCTCAGCTGCACAGCGCATGAGCCTGGCTGCAGCAATCCCCATTTCCACACTCCATTGGCATGATATTTACCTTCTACTATGTATGTCGTGCGCTTTACAAATGATTGATTGATTAGATGGGTCAAGAGAAGTAAAGAGAGATCAACAATGTGTATTGTCACAAAGAGGCATGGCAGTCCTAAAATAATTGGCGGGAGGGGAATTCCTCCTTTCGGAACTGGGGCCCTCAAACCCCCAGCCAGCTAGGTGAATGAATAAAACTTTATTTGGTTACCGGTTGTCGATCCCAGTTGTTTAAGTGTGTAGTGGTTGTCTGCTGTCAGGTTTAAGGTTGTTATTAGAGCCGCATGATCACTTTCCTTCCGCTGTGCAACTTTATACCCTGTCATTAGGCTCTGTAGCCGAGAGCTTAAAAGGATATAGTCAATTGTGGTAAGATTGTTGTAAGTTGGCGGACAGGGGTTTACTGGAGAATCCTTTCTGAGTAGGGAGTGGGCTGATGCCAACTGATAGGCATGCAAGATAGCGTGGAATGCTTCCGTCGCGGGGGAACTGTAGCTTTCTACTGATTTATCTCCAATGTTTTGTGTGTTGAAATGCCCGAGAATTATTGAGTCCATGTGGGCAAATTGTAAGAGGAGATTTTCGATGTCTTCTAATAACTCGGAGAGTTTTTCCTTTTTTCCCCGTCCATTAGGGTTATAATAAACATTGATCAGTAATATAGGCAATGTGCCCTTACTTGATGAAAGGCATTTCAAAATGCCGGCCATATACAAATTTGACGTTGTTGTAATTTCCCTAAATTGTATCTTCCGTGAGAGCCTGATATATATGGAGATGCCTCCTGATGGTCTGCCGAAGATGTTTTCTTTAAGAGCTGGTTTGTGATAGTCCGCAAATCCCCTGATCGAAACTGGTTTAATAGCCCACGTTTCTTGCATGCAGATTATATCTATATCTGTGAAGAGTTGGGGTTTTGCGGGATATTGTGTTAATTTTAGTATCCCGGCTACGTTCCAGGACATAATAGATAAGTTCTGTTTCCCAGTTGTCTCCCTTTTCTGTTTTATACCTGGTAAATCTGCCTGCCAATGCGGTGGTGTAGTCTTAATTGCAACAGTGCGGAGTTTAGGAATTATGAGCTAAGGCTCGAGGCACCCAAGACCAATCTTCATTTGAGTTGTTCTGAATTGAGCGGCTCCGGGTACCTTTGCTAATGTTTGTAGTGACCTTGAGTAACCCATTGCTTGCCAATTTTGTATTTGTTTCACTTTCACTCCCATGGAGTATAGAGAGTGTTTTTAAGGGTGGGAGTGGCAACTCTGCTTTCGAGTTCTCTCTTTGTATGTCCGGTGTTCTAGGATCAATTTGATACTGCAAGTGGGCATATTTCAAAGGCATAGGGTATTTTATTGTCTGCAGACTCGTGATCTTTATGCCCCAATCTTCCAATAATTGGTAGGTTCTTTTTAGTGTATGGATTATGTCTGGGTTTGAAAAAAGCAGTTCTGTTGATTTGTTAGTGTCACCTGGTCCTTACATGAAAAATGAAACAGTGTCGATGTCAGATGACTTTATATTTTCCAGGCCTGGGATGTTCGCAAAGAGTTTTAGTAGGTTGCTGCGGTTGAGTATGTCCCACTTGCCCTGTGAGGCATATTCTGGCTGGAGATCATCCTGTGTATGTGGGATATGTGACTTATGTGTCTCTTTTATGGATGAATCTTGTCTAATTAAATCCTGACGGGTTTGCCGTGACACAGCATTGACTTCGTCGTTTGCATAGTTTGTGGTGCCCGTTTTTGTTATCGGCGGCAGACCTTCGCTTATTTCGTTTACTGCTATCTTGTTGAAGTCATTGGAGTCCTTCCAGCGTATTCTCTGGTTGTCTTCCTTTGGTGAGGTTCTGGTTTGGCTATGTAAGGCTTTATCCATTGCGCTGATCGGCGTTGGGCTGTCTCGATGTGTACCTGGAATTCAGGCAGTGCCTGCCTGCCTGCCCGAGTAGTTTGTTCCTCATGAGGTTTGGGATGCCCGCTGGGTATTGCGGCACTTCTATCCCAATTTTTAGAGCATTGGCCTAGGCCTTCGTGCGTATTGCCAAGGGGTGGGTCAAGATTGATTTTAGTTGAATTGTTCGGCCAAATAGCTTTTCCGTCTAGGGTTGGAGGATTTTGATGTGTGGTAGGCACAACGTTGTTTATACTGTGCATAGGGTTTTCATTCGTTTCCGGCAGTAACCACAGCCTAATTGAGCTGTTTTGGTTATGATTGCTTTTTTTTTTGTTTATTTAGCTTTTTAATTTTTTCTTATTTTTCCGGGATAGGTGGCCAGTTTCAAGGCTTGTCACCTGCAAGCTGTTTAAGTTTGCTTGTTTTTTGGCAGCGGTGTTGCATTCGTCTGTAGTTGTTTGTAGTGTCCTGCTTGGTGTCCTGCTTGGTTCAGCTGCCGACATCTTTGTGATGTCCTGCTGGGGGTCTTTGCCATTAGAGTCGACAGTCGTCTGTGTCCCGGATGGAGTGTTATCTATATTTGCCGACTTCAAATTTTCCTTGCTCCTATGCCTGCTGGATTCTGCTTTTAGATCTTCAATCAGTGTATTCATTATTACTGGCAGTTTTTCCAAGCAGAGCAGCACCGGACTACATCCACAGTCCTGTGGCTTGAATGTGGCTGTGGTATTTGCTTGGGCGCGTTGAATTAAAGAGTTCAAGGCTTCTAGTTTGGAATCTATGCCTGATATCAGGCCGGCGATTGTGTGAAGTAGGCTTATCTGGACGTCTAACTGGTCAGCGTGCATTATGAATGCATTTACCATTGAGGACAAGACGTCATTAATCAGTACAAGGTGATGATCCAGTTTAGCCGGCTGCTTCTCCGTTATGTGGTCCGCCCCCTGGTCTTGTTGATTGTATCTAATGCCGTTATGGTCAAATCCAGGGCTAACTAGGGTTGAATGGGATGTTGCAGAGTTTTGGAGTGGCTCTGCGTATGCACTGAGCGCTGAGGTACAAGTTTCGCCAACCCCCTTATTGTGGGGCAGCCCTGTTGTGCTTTAGTCGCGCCATCGGCTGGAAAAACCCTTTGGGTGTCCCAGGTTTGTTGAGTTACTAAAGCATGGGGGCTAGCTAAACCGGCGTTGTTGTTAGGCAAGGTCGGTGTAGTTTTTGTATGAGTTTTTGTATGAGCTGGTAGGCCACCCGGTGCTATGATTATTTTGGTGATAGCGAGTTGCTGGGCCCTGCCAGACTTTTAGTATTTTGGAAAAAACTATTTCAGAATTCTAAAGGCAATTAATGAGTTCTGTCGTGTGATCAGATGGTAACCAAGTAGTCCAACAAATGCAAGTTTGTATCCCACCGCTGATCCACCACTGTGAGAAAGTGGCTCTATATATACTGGACCAGAATAAGGTACAGTGTGTATAGAGTCCACAGACCCCAGAGGTATAATGTAAATGTAAATGTAATTTGTACTTGTAAAACGCACTAATACCCCAACTGGGGTGTCCTGGCGCTGTAATTCATACCACTGTGGAACCCTTCCTGTCTTTTCCCTGTTAAATGTCCACTCCTGGGCACCCCCAAGGTGAAGCCAGGCATCCGAGCGCTGTTGGGGCCTTTGTGGAGATTTGCAGAGTTGCAGAGTTGGACCCATGATTAGAATAGGTACAGAGGCGAGAATTATCAGGTCCGAGGAAATTGAGCCCAAGACCCGCGAGGCGGGAATTGAACCCTGGGCCCGGGCCAGACCTCTGCATCAGGGTCTGCCGCTCTAAGCATTGAGCCACACTTCTCCTTAACAGAGGTTAAAGCCAGGTGTGACCTTACTCTCTAAAGTGGTAGCTGGGTCGAGCAGAAAGGCAGTACCAGAGGACAGTGTAAAGCATTTGTTGTACAGACTCAGTCAGCAAAGGGTTTCACACACTCAAGGACTGAACTCCAGGCCAATTGTTTTTATATCAAAAGATATAGTTGTTTTATTTTTAGAACCAACAGGTATAAAAATCTACTTTTCTCGATCTGTGTTTTCTCATGTAATTACTTTGCAAAGAGGCAATAAACTTGGTAGACACAATAGGTACAGGGGTTGCAGTAGGCACCACAATTCTAAATACAATTTAGCATTGAGCTCAATGGGTTTTTCTACATAAATGCAGCTAATTACTTTATCGATTACTTTTGTAATCCCAGGACTGGATCCTAGATTCAGTCTTGGGGTCTAAGCTGGAAACAGTTTAGCAAAAACGATTTGGCTATTGCAATGATTTTTAAGAAATATAAAGCTATTTCAAAAGTTCACACGTAGAAAATTTGCGATGAAAATCTGGCAATGTTATCCAATGGGAGTAAAATCAAGTTACTTTTGTAATCCAGTACTGGGCTCCTAGGTCCAGCACTGGGGTCTCAACTTCAAACAGGTAAGTAATTACGTTTCAGTATTCGGTATGATTTCTAAAGAATATTTCAAGTTTTCAAAAGTAGACACTTAGAAGAAATTTAACAGAAAAGCACACAATGGAGTCCTATGGCGAAAATTTAAGTTACTAGTAACCCCGGCTGGGATTACTTCTGCGGTTCAGTACTGGGCTACAAGATGCAGTACTGGCTTCTCTCCTGAGCACAGGTGAGTACATCGGAATTCGGAATGCAGTTGATTTTATGGGAATATTTTAAGTTTCCAAAACTTCACACTTAGAACATTTCTCGAGTCAACCCAGTCTATGTTATCCATTGGCAGGTAAGTGAGTTACCGGTTTCCAGGTGAGTACTCGACTGGTGAAGTTAGGGTTCTGGGCATGGACTCGGGGGTCCACCAGGGTCAGGTAGGTTCAGTTGGTTCACCCGCAGCGGCACAGGGGCGGCCGAGTGCAGGGGTAGTTAGGCTACCTCAGGTTGGTTGCTTCTGGCTAGCAGGCCACGCGACTGTGGGAGCTGGGCTCCTGGTCACTTGCTCAGGGCAAATGGGGAAGTAGGATAGGGTACAGGTTGCACTGTCAGGGGCACTCGGGCAGCTGGGTGCTTTTGTTCCAAAAACTCATGTACTTGATTGTTCATGTTTGTCAGTAGTTAATTAAACACGCCCAGGTGTTTTATCTCTTTAGTGACACAAGCTGCAAAAAAGGTTTCTATGTCAGTGCAACAAAATATGAATGGCCGACGAGCCTCTGTCTGTCAAAGAATGGAAGGGCTGGGGAACTGTCATTCATCTCACTGCTAAGCAGAGCAGTGTCATACTTCACCCTCACTCAGGCCTCTGATTTTGACCAACATCTCTTAGAACACTGGGACTTTAGAACCCATCCTTTTAATGAGAAAAACAAAACTACAAGTCCCATAAGCAATAGTGGTGGAAGGTGTCACCCATGACCTGGGACAACATCCGATTCAGCGTATCCAGTTCAATTTTGACACTATATTGAATTTATATCCTTTGTTTTTATGGTCTTGAGTCACCAGAATACTAAAAACGTGTCTTTTATTTTCAGGGTCAATTAAGTAATGGTCACCAGCTTGGAAGCTCTGTTAATTCTTCAGTAGGTGTCATTGATCTCCACGTGTGGCTGGTTTGGGTCTGCCCCTGCATCATTCCCGATAACTCGCACAGGTAAGGAGCTTGTAGCAGCAACATGATAACCCCATACTCGTCTGTAAGAAGTGCGTTCTGAGGCAGGTATTCGATCATTTTTGTGAAACAAGCAAGCGCCAATATCTGCTATGTACATTTGTTAAAATAAAACACAATCAAATCACAGTATTCTGTTCCGGAGGTTCAGTCCCAGAGTCATTATCTGTAACTGAATGCAGACACCCTAGGAAGCAGGTGCTTTTAAGACAAGTTGCGTTCACTTACCTGATGGTGACATGCTTCATCATTGGGCTATACTCCTCACCAGGCCTGCGCTACAATGCCTGGCAGGCACCACAAGAGGGCACTTTGTCGGAGATCTTTTATTAAGTACGCCGGAGGAGCATAGTAGGACAGAGGATGTTGTGTCATAAGATGTGAGATTAGTGAAGTCTGAATATAAGATCAACTATCGACCAGTTGCCACAATATAGTTAATGTGATCTTCCTGGTCCATGTTGAGATTAAAAACAGTGGCAGAGAAATTGAGGAGCTAATGGCCCCTATCACTGTGTGAAAGTGTCGATCACCTATGGACCTGCTGGTAAGCTGGGGTCTATACTTCAGGTCAACGTTTTTCATGCCTTGTGTAGTCATGGAGCAATCTGTTGGCATTTCATCAGGACCAAATATGGGAAAATGGGTAAATGTGACCTAATCTTCTCCACAGCGTGAGGAGCTCTGTAACTCAAAGCCCTGCACAACATCTTACTGACCCAGGTGAGCGCTGTCTAACAGGGTGCACTAGATACGGTAACCCTCCTAAAATTCAGGACATACTGACTTATCCAATAACAAGGACGGACACCGCATCAGAGGGCAACTGGTTTGAAAAGCACATGCTTCCTAGGGTGCCTGCGTTCAGTTAGAGATAATGTCTGTGGGACTGAACCTTCAGAACAGTATACTGTGAGTTGATTTATAGGAAGAATGTGTATACTGGACTGTCATTTTCCTCGTCAACGCTTGTGATATGTAAAATAAAACACAACACACCTGGAGGCCAACAAATCTATTATGAATTTAACCGCATGCGCGCTAGCGGTTTTCCCGCTGCGCGCTGCGATTTTGAAAATCGCGCGTTACGTGACAAGGTCAGCTCGTCACACGCGCAGCGCAGGTAACTCCCAGGACGAGCTGACCTTGTCACGCGCGTCGAAGGGGTTAATGCAAAAATATCAAAAGGCCAAGCAAACTAACATGTGACAATTGTCTTTGCAATGTACGAGAGCATCCACCCTAAAGCAAGTTGGAGTACATAATGCTACTGCTCCCCATGTATTTTTATACACTTTTCTCCTAATACAAGTCAATGAAACATGAACACGTGATAGAAAGTTACTAAAACAACACTAATGAGTAGGAGGCGGGATCTTCTCTCGAGAGGAATGTGAGGAGTCCGTGAGGTGCAGATAAAAGATACACAGACAAGCTGCAGAATTCACTGGTTCTGGAAATAATACTTCTGTTTGTCAATATTCAATTCACTACAAGATGCATGAAAGTGTGCAGATGGATATCACTAAATAAAATGGTTCTGGGCCCTAATAGAATCATGTAACTTTGCAGGCATATTAAGGCGAACAGTCACATCAAATTAATATAAGAATATTGTAATTTGGTAACGTAATATATCAATGCATGTTGTGACAGTGATGTGTATGATGTGTAACCAATTATCGGTATTAAAGAAACCAGTGTATCCAGTTATGCTTTCTCAATTCCTTCTTCCTAGAGGCCACGACTGCTGCTAGCCAGCTGTATTCAGTGGTCCCACCTGGGACCTGGAATCCTGTATTTAATCAATACCAAAGGTCGTCAATGCTTCTAGCCAACTCCGGTCACTGGTGCCACTCGCACCCCCACCACCCTTGGGCCTGTTATTCTTTTAGCCAGCTCCAGTCAGTAGTGGCCACTTGGACCTATATGTAAGCCTACTAGCCAGCTCCTGTTAGTACTGGCCCCTGGGACCTGTTATCATTCTAGCCAACTTGAGTCATTAGTAGCACCTTGGGACTAGTGATCATACTAACCAGTTTCAGTCGGTATTGGCCCCCTGAGACCTATTATCCTGCTAAGTAACTCCAGTCAGTAGTGACCCTGTACCTTAAATCCTGCTAATATTCAAAACCAGAGGTCAACTCCACTGCCAACCAGTTCCAGTCAATATTAACATGTATTGTTACCCTGCCTGTAATGAATACCAGAGGCTAGCGTTGTTGCTAGCCAGCTCCAGTCACCAGTGCCCGTCACATATTATCCTCAATAGGATCAATGCCCAAGGCCTGTGCAGCTGCTAACCTGCCCTAGTCAGTAGTGACCTCCCAGACCTGTTATTCTGCATATAATCGGCAAGGCTTCGGTCCGAATAACACTCACCCCACATCCTTATGGAATATTAGAAATGTAATTTGTTTACATCATATTGTAGGTACCGCACTATATCACACAATCCCAAAAACAAAGAAAATCAAAATGTGTCTAACTGTTCAGCACTCCAGCTTGTCAAAAATGACCAAATCACACCAAGCACTATAGCCTGCCACATCACATGGCACACTCAGCCACAACATGACAAGATACCACGGCAGGGATTTGGGGCCATTAATCCTCTGTTGAAGAAGTTTTTCCAATCACGAGGAAAGGTGACTCCACCTTTCGGTGATAGTGCGCATGGACATCGACTCCATTGTTAGATTGTTTTTACCCCAAATGGGTTCGGATGTGTATTGCTGCGCTCCGAAACCGCTCTTTGGGTTTCCCGCAGTCCACTCTACCCTCAACGGTATTGTTTCAGTACCCGTTTCCCTGTTCTCCGCATTTCAAATAGATCAACAAACTCTCCATTTTCGATATAAAACCTCATGGGCAACCGTCGGGCCTTGCTGCGTAGGGCCAGTCAACTGCAAATGGAACGGACTCCATTCTATTTCTGTCCTGGGTGCCACGCCAAGTACCCTCGCAAAACATACATCAAGTTTGTAACTTGTGCCTCTCTCCAGCGCACAACGAGGAAGACTGCGACGCTTGTAAGTCGTTTCGGTCCAAGAGGACTCTACCCGATCATCAGGCTCGACGGCGAGAGAGTCAGTGTCAGAGCATTCAGCATACTCTGGATATCTTCTGGGAAGAATCTGACCAAGACGAGATAGAAGCGTCTGCCGTAGAAGAAGATGCCCATCTCTATGCCAGTATGGTACAAAAGGGGGTGGTGATGGACGGAGCATCTGAACCAATCAAACACTCACACCCAGTCAACAGATCTGGGTTTAATCCATCACCGTTCTTTGGCCCACCCCAGTTCAGACATGGCTATATGCAAATCAGTCTGACCCTGTGCCTCATGGGAACAGTCCAGCCCGAACTGCCAAGCCATGTCTTCCCTGGACCGGAAACAAGCTTCCTAGGACCGGCTTCTGGCATTCCAGCTAAAGAATGCTGATGGATTAAACCCAGATCTGTTGACTGGGTGTGAGTGTTTGATTGGTTCAGATGCTCCGTCCATCACTACCCCCTTTTGTACCGCAAGGTCAAAATCAGCCACTGGCTTTCATCAGTAGAAGGCTAATCCCCAGGGATCAGCGTTGAAGTGCCATTTAGATGGACTCCTTTGCTGTGGTTTGGTCCCTTGAGAAGTTTTAGGTCAAACCTGTATGGCTCTCACTTCCTAGTTCAAACCGCCCGCAGGCCTCTCCGATGGTTAATACAAATGAAAGGTTAAAATCCCACATGGCTAAAGTAGTCCATCTCCCTACAGGGAATAGACTTTGAAGTGAAACAGAGACCTGGGACTGCCAATGCAGATGGACTTTCCAGGTTGTGCCATTTAGATGATGTTAAATGTTACGTTATGTTAAAAATACTTATAAAGCGCGCGCACTAAGCATGGGCTGAAAATTCGTTCCGCTTGCGGAATTTGCAGATTTTCCACGAATCTCGCAAAGTCACGGTAAAATCCGCGAATCAGCGGGGACAAATTTACAGCCAAGCACTTACAGGGTTACAGCAGCAGGTGCAAAAGTTGAAGCTAATTTTTTGTAACCTTTTACAAAAGGGTTAAAAAGAAATTAACTTCAACTTGGGCACCTGCTGCTGTAAGCCTGTAAGTGCTTCCTGGCGCCTCGTTGCCTACTTGCAACTATTCTTTGACCCTGCTCTGACCCTTGAAGCAGGGTCAGAGAATAGTTACAAGTAGGCAATGAGGCGCCTGTCACGAAAATTAAACCTCAACAGGAAGCACTGACAGATACAAAAACCAGCATTTGCAATGCAATAGATCTCGCATTAGGAAAGTTTGAGCTATTGGTCTTCTAAATGACAATTTTTTTAATTTATGTGTTGGCTTTGAAAATAGCTAAATTAATAGCTTTGTCATTTGCAATGCCGATAGTTATAACTTTCGCAAATGTGACACCTATGGCATTTGTAATGCAACATGTTTTGTATTTACGTGACTTAGCTGTATTGATATTACAAATTACAATGGCTTTTAATTTTTTTAAATAATTAATACTTAAATAAAAGGGATTTTAATTTATAATGGCAATAGCTTAAACTTTTGTAAATAACTTTTGTGAAGATTATGTTCAGCGTATTTTATTGTGACGAAAATCCAAGAACAGAAGTGAAATATTAACATCTTTTTGTGACATTTGTAATAAAGTTTGAAACATTGAGATAACATATTTGAACCAGTTGTTGTTGAATGGTTGCGCAGATTGATGCTGGAGTGGCGCTGAGTGGTGCTGTGTTGGTGCTGATTGGTGCTGTGGTGATGCTGAGTGGTGCTGTGGTGGTGCTGAGTGATACTGGGATGGTGCTGAGTGATGCTGGGGTGGTGCTGAGTGATGCTGTGCTGTGGTGGTGCTGTGGTGGTGCTGAGTGATAATGTGGTGGTGCTGAGTGATGCTGTGGTGGTGCTGAGTGATGCTGTGGTGGCGCTGAATGGTGCTGTGGTGGTGCTGAGTGATAATGTGGTGGTGCTGAGTGATAATGTGGTGGTGCTGAGTGATGCTGGGGTAGCGCTGAGTGATGATGTGGTGATGCAGAGGGCAGAAAGGCACAAAAAGCAGTCTAACAAAGGGCAGAAGGGCAGAAAAACAAGGGAAAAACTAGTCTAACAGAGGGCAGAAGGGCACAAAAAACGTCTAACATAGGACAGAAGGGCAGAAAAACAAGGGAAAAACGAGTCTAACAGAGGGCAGAAGGGCACAAAAAACAAGTCTAACGGGACAGAAAGGCACAAAAACGAGTCTAACAGAGGGCAGAAGGGCACAAAAAACGAGTCTAACAGAGGGCAGAAGGGCACAAAAACAAGGGAATAACAGAGGGCAGACGGGCACAAAAAACAAGTCTAACGGGCAGAAGGGCTGAAAAACAAGGGAAAAATGAGTCTAACAGAGGGCAGAAGGGCACAAAAAATGAGTCTAACAGGGGGCAGAAGGGCAGAAAAACAAGGGAAAAACGAGTTTAACAGAGGGCAGAAGGGCAGAAAAACAAGGGACAAACGAGTCTAACAGATGGCAGAAAGGCACAAAAAACGAGTCTAACAGGGGGCAGAATGAATCCCGCCCTTCGTGTTTGTCCACGAAGATGCCACCTTTTTGTGCAATACCTCTACTCAACTGGAGTACTTTCTACTGTCTAATCAGTAAGTGCTCCCTCGTTGGCTAAATGTATAGGGGCAGATTTACAATAACTGGCGCATCCCCAGGGATACGCCAGTTATTGTGCGCCGCAGCTCCGCCACCCATGGTGCGCCGCATTTACAATGCGGCGCACCATGTGGCAAAAATGGCACAGATGCGTCACGCATCTGTGCCGTTAAAGCAGCGCATTGCTGGAGCTGCGTCGCGCCTGCGACGCAGCTCCAGCAAGGCTCTGGTGGGCCCTATCTCCCCAATGCTGCATCAAGCCTTGCGCCTGCTTCAAGCAGGCGCAGGGGTTTTGACGCAGCATTGGCCTAAAAGTGACTGAGTGAAATCTTGTAGATTTCACTCAGCCACTTTTACGCAGGAACGCCCTCCCCTGCGCCGGAACGCCTCCTGATGGTGCAGGGCTTTACAACGGGATGCGTCACGTTGGTAATACCCAGCACCATGGCGCATCTTTTGTGCTGCCGCTGCATCACAAAAGGTCTCGGTAGAGGGTGGCAGTGGTGAACCAGAGGGTGGCAGTGATGAACCAGAGGGTGGCAGTGATGAACCAGAGGGTGATAGGGGTGAACCAGAGGGTGACAGTGCTGAACCAGAGGGTGGCAGTGCTGAACCAGAGGGTGGCAGGGGTGAACCAGAGGGTGGCAGTGATGAACCAGATGGTGGCAGGGGTGAACCAGAGGGTGGCAGGGGTGAACCAGAGGGTGGCATGGGTGAACCAGAGGGTGGCAGTGGTGAACCAGAAAGTGGCAGTGGTGAACCAGAGGGTGGCAGTGCTGAACCAGAGGGTGACAGTGGTTAACCAGAGGGTGGCAGTGGTGATTCATAGGTGCTGTGATGAACCAGAGGGTGGCAGTCGTGAACCAGAGGGTGGCAGTGGTGAACCAGAGGGTGACAGTGCTGTACCAGAGGGTGGCATGGGTGAACCAGAGGGTGCTGTGATGAACCAGAGGGTGGCAGTGGTGAACCAGAGGGTGGCAGGGGTGAACCAGAGGGTGGCAGTGGTGAGCCAGAGGGTGGCAGTGCTGAACCAGAGGGCGACAGTGGTAACCAGAGGGTGACAGTGGTGAACCAGAGGTGCTGTGATGAACCAGAGGGTGGCAGTGGTGAACCAGAGGGTGGCAGTGGTGAACCAGAGGGTGACAGTGCTGTGCCAGATGGTGACAGTGCTGTACCAGAGGGTGGCAGGGGTGAACCAGAGGTGCTGTGATGAACCAGAGGGTGGCAGTGGTGAACCAGAGGGTGGCAGTGGTGAACCAGAGGGTGACAGTGCTGTACCAGAGGGTGGCAGGGGTGAACCAGAGGGTGATGTGATGAACCAGAGGGTGGCAGTGGTGAACCAGAGGGTGGCAGGGGTGAACCAGAGGGTGGCAGTGGTGAACCAGAGGGTGGCAGTGCTGAACCAGAGGGTGACAATGGTTAACCAGAGGGTGGCAGTGGTGAACCAGAGGTGCTGTGATGAACCAGAGGGTGGCAGTCTTGAACCAGAGGGTGGCAGTGGTGAACCAGAGGGTGACAGTGCTGAACCAGAGGGTGGCAGTGGTGAACCAGAAAGTGGCAGTGCTGAACCAGAGGGTGGCAGTGGTGAACCAGAGGGTGGCAGTGGTGAACCAGAGGGTGGCAGTGGTGAACCAGAGGGTGGCAGTGGTGAACCAGAGGGTGCTGTGCCTATACACGACCGCATGGGTAACTTCGCCATGCAAGCGGCCCGCGAACACGCAAAAAGCCCCGCGAACATGCAAAAACCCCGCCAATACGCAAAAAAACAAAAATCCGCAAATTCTTGCGGATTTTGCGGATTGCAAATTCGATTTCCAGCGAATTCGCAGAACGCAAATTCGCAAATTTCACCCATACTTAGCGCGCACACCACAAGGTTTCATGGCGCTGCGGACAAGGGAGTCCTGCCGCTAAGTGATTCATTCATAAGCCTGGCGAAAGAGCCAGGTCTTTAAGAGTTTCCAAAATTGAGGATATGATATCATCGATCTAATGTCCTGAGGGAGAGAATTCCGAAATTGAAGGAACAGGACCGTAAATCTTAGTCCCCCCAATTTCTAGTGTTTAAAGGACAAAGTAGCTAGGGGATTTAAATGGGAAGACCTAAGATCCTGAATGTGGATATATCTCTGTACCCGAGTAGATACAGAGACTGGGCAGTTGCCATGGGGTGCTTTAAAGAGGAGGCATTCCAACTTGAATTCTCTGCGTTCGACTGCTAAAAGCCAATGTAACTTTTTCATAAGAGGGGTGACATACTGCATTCTTGCCTGGCGATAGATTAATCTAGCAGCCTGGTTCGGCACTAGTTGCAGTCTTTTAGATTGATATGCTGGAATGCCAAAGTATAGAGTTAGTGTAGTCAATGTGAGAGATGACTAAGGCTAAAGCAACTTGGGTAAGAGCTTCAGTAGTGAGAAATCTGCTGTTCTCCAGTAATGGGGTATCTTTCATAGATTCACATGCTTGGATCATTCCTCGTTGTTGAAGTGGGATTCCCACGGTACATAGAATAGCAATATAGCAATAGCATACCGAAAGCATAGCTAAAAGAGCAATAGGAAGTATTGTAACATGGACGTTAATAGGAAAAAACATGTCACTGTAATAACTTGTCCAAGTTACTAGATATGGTACAAACTCCAGCCAATCAGGCAACAGCACCCTCTGGAACCTTCTCCTCAGAGGCTCAGGCTCTCAGATTTTCTACTGCACGTCATGTGAAGGGAGTCTGCCTGAGCTCTGCTCAGTACCTCTAACTTTTCCCTTCAGAAACTCTTCAGAATATCTTCACTGCTTTGTCTACTACAGAGAGGTCACTCATCAGACACTGTGAGTCTTGTGGAAAACTCCAGATTCATTCCGAAGACCCCCACAAAAAGTGTATCTACTGCCTCCACCCTGAACATCAGGTGAGAGATTGTAAAATCTGCAGGACTTTTCCTCAAAAGACTTTAGGAGACAGAGAGGGAGGTCAACTTCTGTGGTTACAGAAACTCAAGACTAAGGATATCAGATGTTGAGAGTGATTCCTCTCTCAGGACTGTCATCTCTAAGAAGAGGGCTTGTGAGGTGGAGATGGTATCTGCTAAGGCTAAGGTGCTCAAGAAAGACCACACTCTACTCATGAAGGCCAGACTTCTTCCTCAAAAAGGGCTCCTGTTCCTTCTAAGGGGGTACTTATGCCCTCTACGCCTCCGAGATCTAAGTCTAAGGCATCTAAGTATCTTCCTGAGACAAATTTGCCTAAAAAATGGGTTTCTCGTCGACGATGACTTCCGTCGCCACTGCTACAACGAAGACTTCCACCTTCTCTTCTCCTCAACCTACAATGATTATGTTGTCAGCGGCCTCTCCGTCGACGTTTGTCATGGTGTCGGTGAAGCCTCGCTCGTCTGCCACTCCCTCACTTCGTCGTGGACAAAAAAGAGGTCTGTCTCCAGTCAGTCGTCGACGGATGCATTCTCGCCGACGAGGCGGTCGATGGCTCTCAAGGCTCCACCTGCTTCGTCGACGGTTGCATCGTTGACGGTTGCCTTGTCGACAGCACAGAAGCTTTTCCTTACGGAACTTCAACCCCTCTCTTCGTTGTCGACCGCTGAGTCGGCGGCGGCACCCTTGGTTCCACCTTCAGCTGTGATGTCTCTAGTCCCCTTGAAATCTTCAGCAACACTTTTGCCGCCTTCAGGAACGTTGGATGTTTCCCTACTTCAACGTAGGAACTCTTCTTTGGATCTATTGCCGATTCAGCCATCTCCAAATCTTTCTGTGGAGCTTTTTGACTATGGGGCTAATGAGGAGGTTTCGGAAGAGGATGACCGGTTCCGTGCTGCTTGTACTCCTTCTGAGCTTCTCATCAAATGACAAGATATTGATGATGACCAATGATATGATTATTACCCTGAGCCTAATACTCAACCACCACTTGTGATCCAACTGTGCAGATGCCCATGTCTCTCAACTCTAATTTGCAACATGTGCTTGATGACTACTACCCCCGATTTCCTCCCTCGGAGTCGGCCTCATCTGTTCCACTGATGCCTCTTCCTCTGCCTTCATCGATCATCAGGCCGCTCCCTCCGGTGGCATCGATGTCTCATCTCCCGGAGGACGCACACACAACTGACGATGACAGCGAAGAAGTGGAGTGGGTGATAGAGCCCTCCTTACTGAGTGGGACAATTATTAAATTCAGACTGCGTCATCTACTGACAAAACTGAAGAGCCGACCAGGCACACATCCCTGTGTGCCATTCCCATGAACACTGCTCTAGGGATGTCTTGCACATATCTCAGGCAGTGAGTTAAAATTCGCAGATTTATATATTGCGGCTCATCACCCGTGATGGTTTCTAGACGCTGTCTATGGTCACGGGGTGATAAAGTGATTTGCCCAGAATCACAGGATGTTGCGCTGAAGCAGAGACTCAAACCTGTATCCCCAGTTCCCAAGTCGGCAGGTCTGGCTGCTGCACCCCATCCTCTCCCCCTGTGAGGGCATATCTGCATGAAATGCCCCTGATGCCCCTGCAATATCCTAGTCGATTCCTGGGTATTGCAAGTGACCAGGGAAGTCATAGAACGTACATAGGCTCGACACTCGTCATTATGAGTTCGCCAGCTCCATGATGGCTTCATTGAAATATGTGATGTTTGGCACCAAGCATCTCAACATAATAAACTTGCACTGAGCCCCCTAGAGGGTTCCCCTGAAACCTACCAATCCTTAGTGTGGTCATTGACTGGCCTGAGCCAGCCTGCTACCACCAGAGTGTGTTCTGACCTCAGGAACGCACTCTGAGGCTGAGAACTATGCCTTTCCTGGGTGGCGGTGTTCACTTCTCCCCTGGACAGGAAGAGCCATCCGTGGTGGGGAGCTTCAAAGGTCTTGCCCCCTTTGTAATGCGACCCCAGCCTCTCCTGTTCGAAGAAGCGGGCCTCCGTCGCATCCTCACCCCCTTTTTGGCGGCAGGACAGGTGGGAAACCTTTGATAGAATAGGAGATGTGCCCCCCCCCCTCTGTCAACTCCAGCCCTCGGGTGCTGGAGGCAAGGTCAAGTACACTTTTCAGTGCTCACCATCTTGAAGATGGTGGGACTTGTTCAGTTAGGGCTAGGACTGTGTCCCCCTCTCACCGAAGGTGGGCATGTTAGAGGACCTAGATACCCAGGCAAAGGGCCCATTGGACACGACCTATCACTTTTTTGTATTGCCCTGAAATCAAGTTTTTAGGTGGCATCCCCAGTCCATGAACTTCAGTTCCTTACCACCTAGTTCCCCCAAGCCGCTGTTACCTACCTGTAAGCAGCCTCTGTCCGATTGCCCCAGTCCCCCTTAATTTGTATTGGGTTTCCAACCTTGAACTTGCACCTGCACCCAGGTGCCCACGTGCCGCTGGTGGTGCACTGTCGGTTCTGAAGTGAACCTTGTCCAATACTGACCTTAACTTTTGAAGAATGGTCTTGTAAGTAGATGTTGGCTATACATTTGTTGAATGTTTTCTTCACCCCATAGGTTAACATTGCAAAGTCTGAAAATTGCATTAATTGTCTACTTTTTATAATGACCAGAATTTCTATTGCAAAACTTATTTACTCAAGATGAATTTCTGTGGTTCCGCAAAATAAATCTATCCAAGTGTCATTTTTAGGTTTCGCACTGCGAACCGATCGCGAAGCAATCGTCGCTGCGAAACTCTATTGTAATCATTTCTGCTTTCAAGGAGTCAAGGGAGACAGGAGACAAGTGATGTGCAGGCGCACGTAAACGGATCAGGTCACACGCGCTTCCTGTCTCCCATGGCTCCTTGGAAGCAGATACACACGCACGCACACACACACATACAGACCCCCCCCCGCCACCGCGCATACACACACACACACACATACAGAACCCCCACCCCTGCCGCGCATACACACGCGCACGCACGCCTATAGAGACCCCCCCGCCTCCGCCCACGGCGCTTACACACACACATCCCCTACCTCGTCTCGGCGTGTCTTCTCATCACAGCTTGCGCAGGGACAGCCAACGTGCACGTGCACGGCGACGCCGTCTCCTGCGCTACAACCGGGGTTTCGGTTTCGCGGACTAACCTTGTTCTATATTTCTATAATCAAAATAGGCGCCTCAGACTCCAAGTGCCGCCTCAGGTTGTGACCTTCACTGTACGTCAAACAACGCAAAATCTGAGCACAAACGCTTAAAAAAAAGAATGTGCCAAGGATGTTCGACAGAAACGATGTTGGGAATGCCGGTCGTGATCGAAGCAGCGGCGTTTTAATTTTAATCTGCAATGAACATTAGCACTGTTCTGCTGGCGTCAGACAAGAATCCCAACAAAATAAATAAAAAAAATAACAATTCTTGTGTTTTTCGCTAATTTCCCTTGGAAGCATGTTTAATGCTGGCCCGGCGCGTCAATGCACACCTGAGGGAAGGACAGGAGACCTCACATCGAGAAGGTGCAAAGCGGGGGGTGGGGGTGTATCTGGTACAGGGGGTCAGTTCTGGTGACGTCAGTGTGTTTCTGGCCGGGGTGCCTTCGGTTAGTGTAGCACCGGGGGTGTGAACGATCGAGGCGGTGTCCCCCGCACACCAGGCCTCGGCGTCGGGATGGAGAGCTGAGGCACAGGTTGAGGTGGACCGAGCCCATTAACTCGAATGGTTGAGAGAATTGAGTCCGCAGTCTCAAAGTTTGGGGACTCGGATCAGGACTGCTGGGAACGAGATTGTGTAAACCCTTTACGGTGCGGCTGACATGACCCTGCGCTTCAGCAGCGAATGCAGTTTTTCCTAGTCTGATTTAATAACGTTATTTATTCCAGGTGGGATTATATTTGCTTTTTGTATCCCCCTCAAGCCTTGCCGAAAGCCCACACTCTGGAGCTCAGGTGCAGAATTCTTTAGGTTAAAAGACTAGATTTGCCATTGTGCCTGGCGTGCTCTGTGCACACGGGGAACACGTTTTTAATGTGGCATCGAAGAGGCAGACACCCTCGACTCATCCTTCCGGAGTCATCAAAGGCACCGCACAGCAGGAGCATGTCAGGGGTCTTACCCAGGTTTGGGCTCAAGGACAGTGGCCCCCTTGTTGTACGACTGCAGCGCTCCAGTATCGTCCGCATTCTTAAAAATATGCAAAATGAAAGTACACTCTGCTCTTGTCTACTTGGGATGAATCGGTTCCATCCATTGCTATTAGCTGCATTTACACGTTTTTCACTATTTGTTTAGGTTTCGCACTGCGAACCGATTGCGAAGCGATCGTCGCTGCGAAACTCTATTGTAATCATTTCTGCTTTCAAGGAGTCAAGGGAGACAGGAGACAAGTGATGTGCACGCGCGCGTAAACGGATCAGGTCACGCGCGCTTCCGGTCTCCCATGGCTCCTTGTAAGCAGGCACACACACACACACATACAGACCCCCCGCCGCCGCGCATACACATACTCACACACACACACATAGAGAACCCCGCCGCGCATACACACACACATTGAGAACGCCGCCGCGCATACACACACGCACGCACACACACACATAGAGAACCCTCCCCACCCCCCGCCCGCCGCGCATACATACACGCACGCACACACACACACACACAAATAGAGAACCCCGCAGCCGTGCATACACACACGCACGCACACGCACACAAACATGCATACAGAACCCCCCGGCGCTTACACACACATATCCCCTACCTCGGCTCGGCGTGTCTTCTCATCACAGCTTGCGCAGGGACAGCCAACGTGCGCGCCTACGGCGACTGCATCTCCTGCGCTACAACCGTGGTTTCGGTTTCACGGCCTAACCTTGCCATTGGCTGTACTGCCGCCAACCGGCACTTGTTCTCAGATCCAAATGGCCCTGTTGTAGACAAACCCTGGGAAGTGGACAACGAGAATATATAATATTGTGCTATCTATATAGCGCTTACAGCCACAAACCTTATCTTGGATACACTGTAAAAACCCGTTCTAACACCTCATTCCTATGGTACACATTTAACGAAAGTCTGTGATTGCAGAGCGGTCGTAGATGTCAGCAGCAGGCGGATAACCCACGGAACTATCTTTCAGATGTATTTGTGAAGGATGATCCATGCCAGGCTTTGGGGCCAGCTTTGCATCCTCCATGCACTACCTCTCCGCGAAGGATCCGGTAATTAAAGAGGCACGCGCAGACGACGGGGGCGTGCAGGCGGAGTCCTCGGGGACGGGCAGGTGATGAGTGAGTTGCCTCCTTATAGAAAGTGGCATGGGCTTGGATTTGGTTTCTAGGGACGCATCAGCAGTAGACGGTGACTCACGCGCCCCCAGTCGGCGCGGTGACACCCTCGCCTCTCACCTGCCGCCGATTGCATGCCACAGTCTTTGACAGGAGTGTAGTGCATACTCCTGCAGGCAGATGCCTAATAATTATTTTATTAAATTGGCAATGTTTATACATATTTAAAAATTGTAGTTACACGACTGGGGCTGCTGGCGCAGGATGCCGGGGCCGGTAAGCTGGCGGGAACCTCCAAGCTGGGCACCCTTGCTCAGCCCATTAGGATAGTTCGTTTCATCCTGCTGCTGGTCTGACTGCGAGAGCAGGTTTTGAGGCTGAGTTCTATGTAGTTCTTCCCTAAAAAATTGTCAACAAACAGTTGTGTCGCCTCATCTTCACTTCGAGCATCTGGCGACAAGCAGAGGTTGGGCGTGCACAACATAATAAGGTGGGGGGTGAGCTCAGACTGTGACATCACACGCCGAAAGGAAGGACGCTTTCTGCTATTATAAAGGGTCCTGCATGCTACTACATTTGTATCACTGATCAAATGCAGATGGACATTACCGTCATTATCCCACCTCACAAACTGATATTAGCTGCCAAGTGGTTAAATGCACTGGGTGGCCCCTAAAGCCAGTCCTGTTCTTTTGGGCAGCAGCGTATTTCATTCTGGGTCTTGTAGTTTCACATTAAACTTTGCAAGTTTGGGATTTAACATCCGGTTTTTCAAGAACACTACTACTGGCTATTGTTTTGTTTGTTTAACTGTGTTTGTGCTGCTCTGCCCGTTGGCGCCCAGTCCGTTCTGTGACAGATATAGGGATCGAAAGTATAGTGGCCCGACCCATCGACATACTCGTTTCTCTCTGCAATCTGCTCGATCCACTATTATCTGGTCTCAACCTCTCCCTTGGATCACAGCACACCCTCTAGTGTTCCTTCCCTTGTCCTCTCTTCTGCTGAACCTCAAACCTCCAGAGGGAAGCGGGTCCTCTCCTTTGTTCTCGCCCCTCGTCTCAGCCTCCCTCTTTGACGTTACTGTCCCTCTTCTTATGTTGCCGTTCGGACACGCTCGCTGTTACTCCTTCCTTGGAACTAGTTACAAAGCAAAATGCAGTTGTCAGGTGTGAAAATGCAGCACGAGTAAAAATGTGAGGGGACAAAGAAACAAAAAGCCTGAAATGCTCAGGAGTAATTGAAATTAGGTCAGAATAATTGTGCAGCTACAGATTAAGATGCTCATTTAGACTCCAATTTAAACAAGCATTTGGAATGCGATAGGTCTCGCATTGACACAAGTCTGAGCTATTGACATTGTAAATAACAATGCCTTTTATTTATGTTTACATTTTTTTTAAATAAAAGGCATTGTTATTTGCAATGGCAATAGCTCAAACTCACGTCAATGCGAAACCTATTGCATTGTAAATGCTTGTATAAATTGGTCTCAGATTTATTCATTGATTGTGTGTCATTTATTGCCACTGTTTGTACAACAAATGCTTAAAACTACCCTCGTATATGTTTAACTGCTCCCCCACACTCCCACAAAAGAGCATTAGTATTATCTAATTTAGCCTCTGTAAAATCTCCGGGGATCCACTGGACTCTCTGCACACTATACCTCTTTTTGGTATAGACATAGTGAGAGCCGACTCCCCATGCTCAAGTATTCACACACACTCAAACATAGACAGACAGACACAGACACACACACTCTCTCTCTGTCTCTCTCTCTCTCACACACATTCTCACACATACCCACCCTACCTCACATCAGAAACATATATTTAACTTCTAAATGACACCTTCAACTAGGACCATTAGTAAATAGGTTCATGCAGAATTCAAAAGATCCTACTTGTAAGGATATCTGTGCAGTCATCCCCATGACAGGAAAGAAGAAATGCAAATGAATGAATAAAATGCTTTAGGAAGCTAAGCCTTCTTAAATTAAGAAATGAATGAGAGATGAGCCATGAATAGAGAGAAACAGAAAAATAATAAAAACAAGGGACATAGAAAATACGAAAGAAATAAATGAGGCTCCCCTATATTATATTCAGTGGTGATTGTAATACAGCGGCCAGAATATCCGTCACGTTTGTGCCTGAGTAACCCGGCCAGTAACCCGGCCAGCGAACTCTAAATCAGGCTCTTCACACTTTGCTTTGTTGCTGCTGTTAACTGTGCACCATTACTTCCTCAGAAGTCACAGGAAAGAGACACGTGGTCGCCTGTAACATAATTTATATAATTACAAGGGTGTGACAACACCACATAACACCGCATAAACAACACGTGCAGATTAAACTGCAGGGTTCAAATAAACCCACACACACACACAGACCGTAAGATTAAACCTGTGCTAAACACACAAGCCTCAATAACAGGTAGATAATACAAAGACTGATGGACATAATGAAGTAGACCTAGAGATACATGCATAGCACAGACAAGATAAAGGTCTTGATTTAGAGTTTGATGAGCAGGGTACTCCTTCACAAGCGTGGTGGAGTATCCTGTCCAACAAACGGATGGTCTGCCTGTAAATACATCGGACGACCCTTCCTCTCTAGATCAGGCTGTTTGATGTGTTTTTCTCTTATTCAGGACCACCAGGGAATACCTGGCAGTCGTGATGAGAATTTGTTTTTAAATGAATCCCACTTCCTGGGAGTAAATTAATCAGGGAGACAGTTCCAGGGGTGTGAGGGTCATTAGTTATTGCTTTTTAAAAACAAACTCCAGCTTTGGAAGCTTGTTCTTGAAAATAACAAAAGTTGGTGAATGGCCGCCTGAAACATCCCCAAGGGATCCAGAGAATTGTAGATCAACGTCCTATAGATGGTTGAGAGTACTTTTTCGGTCAGGGGATTAGTTAGCAGCTGGTCCTCCATTGGGGATGCATCAGGCAACTTCTCCCATTCCCAGATGTGACCTTGCAGAGCGTGACCCACCTGCAAATGTCAGAACCGTTTTTAGTCACCTAATTCATACTTTTGTTGTCGGATTGTGAAGGGCACAAGCGCCTGTCCCCTCCACACATCGCCCGGCCGCTCTAAGCTAATTAATCCCCATTTTGTGAAGCCCTGCAATCCTCCCACTGCACTTAAGAGATCACCACCATACAGTGGAATAATTTCAGTCAGCTTACCTTCTCAGCCTAAACACTTGGTAGCCTCTCTCCACACCCTTACCACTGTTTGGGTATGAGTAGGTAGGGTGCACTCATATTTTCTTCGATACAGCACCAGGGTGGGGTAACCTCTCTTGCCCATGGTCAATCTATCTACCTGGTTAGTAGGATCCTCACGGTCCACAAACACCCAGTTGTTGACTGCCACCAGCTGCGTGGCCCAGTAATACTTGTGAATGCTCCGGATGCTAGTCCACCTTAATAAATTCCCCTCTGCACCTTACTCAGCGTGAAGTGCCACCATCCCACAACAGGAGCCAAATTTCTCGGTCTACCCTTTGAAAGAAAATGTTTGGTGGGATCTTGAAGGACGTTTTTTCACGATGTACAGGAGACCCTGGAGGGTCATCACTTTAAATAGGACCACCTGGTCAAGTAAGGAAAGCGGGAGCGCCCGCCAGTGTGGGGTGTCCCAGCAAAGTTGGTCTAATTTCGGAAGTATGTTTCTGCCTGTGACTCTCTTGTAATAAACACGCCCAAATATTTAAAGCCATGTAGTGCCTCCCGAACTGTGCACCTAGAGTGCAGCCGCAGGGTCCCTGTCTCCAGCAGGAATATTAACGACTTCTTCCAGTTGATCTTATATCCTGAATAATCTCTAAATATGTGAAAAATGTGTAGGATTTGTTCACTCGAGAAGGCTGATTACTTGTCCTACAGCAAAACGTCAGCGTAGAGGGAGATTCTCTCATCCCACTCCTGATCAACTGAAATACCCCATATGAGAGGTCCTGGCGAACCCACGCACGTGAGAAGAACACAGGAGACAAGGAACATCCCTGTCGGATGGCAAAGACTCGGGAGACTGTTTTATTGACGCGCATGCGCACTAGAGGGTCCACATACAAGAGCTTGACAGCAGCGCCACTGGTTCAGCAAAGGAATCCCCTGTTGGATGTGGTATGCCATTAAGGTGTCGGAGATAAAAGCGCGTTTCCTGGTGTGGCATGAATCCCGATTGATCAGGATGAACCACTGTTGCAATTACTGTCTGCAGGCAGATCGCCAGGGCGTACGCAAGAACCTTAGTCTCAAAATTAAGCGGGGAGAGAGGTCTATAAGACCCACACTCAGTTGCTGCTTTGTCCTTTTTTGGGATGACCACCACCTCAGACATTCTTTGGTCCTCTGGGAGAAACCCTTATTTTCAGGCAGTCTGAAACCTCCTCTGGAGGCACTCCCTGATTTTATCCTTCATGCTTTTATATAAATCTATGGGGAGATCATTAGGCCCCGTCGCGTGCCCTGTTTGCAAGGTTCCTATTGTCTTATTTATTTAGTATACTGTCAGGTCTTGGTCTATTGCGTCTCGGTCCTCATTCGTTAGCATTGTCAGGGTCAGGTCTTTCAGGAAGTCTCTCCCAGTACTTCGCCCCCTTGTTGTCAGTGTCCTAGATTGAATTCATCCTATAGCACGCAAGCTGACTCAACAGGCCGCCCGTTCTCCCTAAAATCGAAGTCTGCTCATACAAGCTTTGAACGTCTTGTCTTTTAAATATCACGGATCAACCCTTGGGGGTAGCATGAAGTCCACAACCGGACCAACAAGTTGCACCTCCACCAGCAAATGGTCTGAGATTCCCCCTGCTATGTGCGTAGCGGCTCTAAAATCATCTTTATGGACAGTCTGGGTGAAAAGATAGTGCAGGCATGCCAGACTACCATGTGCTGCAGACAGGTGCGTCCGGTTCTGATCCCCTCTTCCCCTCTAAGGGCATTTAGGAGTATCATGAATATAGTATAGGGTCAGTTCTGTCACTCCAGACGCCCCAATGCGTGTATGCTCTGTCGTAAATGTCTTACTCTTTCATAGGATGAGTCAGTCTTGTCTGGGTCTCTTTCCTGTTTCCGGACACTTGAATGGCACGCCCGAAGACTCGAGAGAGCAGTGACCCACCAGCAGGCTTTTGTGGAGCACTTTTGTCCTGGATATAGTGCTGCATTCAGTAGGGCACCCACTCTGTCTTTTCTTTGCCTTTGCCTGAAGATCAGCAGTACCAAGGTAGCAGTCACACCTGGCCTGTCGGTAAGTGCAGCCCCCTCTGGAGGCCCGACCATCAGCAATTGAGCCCACATTGTGGCCGGCTGGACCACAGGCGTAAGCTCAGACAGGGTGTTCGACACTGGGGTAGTTGCAGTCCCTCATGGGCCTCTGACACAGAGTAGTCAGAAATTCTGCAGCTAAAAGCCCAACACAGGCTCTCCAGGAAGCCAGTAGATTCAGAGTCTGTTGTGTTAGGAATTTGGAAAATGCAACCTTGAACGGGGCAGTTGGCAGCACACAATCGTGCTACTGGGCCTCAACAATCACGTTGTCGTAGAGTTTTATTTTCTGCCTTGAACTGTTGGGAGAGTCTTGGGGCGGGGGGGCATCCCTCTGACTAGCTGGTCCTGCTGGATGGCTTTCTGGCCCGCCCTACAGATAACGGGATGTTTTGGACCTTGCTTCTTCCAGGACAGCCTTGTCCTCCTGCTGGATAGACAAAGTCATTTCCCTTTCTTACCAGACAGGCAGGCTTCTAGGCAGACCTCTAGGCTCTTCAGGACAGGTACTCGGCTTCTCCATTAAGTAATTCAGCCTGCCGGTGATGTCCCTTCAACTTAGATAGACTCTCAGGCTGACACCATCCCTGGTGGCACAGCAGGCACCTGGGTACTTTGTAGAGCACATTATTCCTAGGTAACAGAGGACTTTGTACTGTTTACAATCTACCAGTTTGATCTTTCCTTGCAATTGAAGGCGGCAACTCTTACATCTAAATTTCAGGTTATTAATTTGATGAGCCTGTCGACTAACATGCTTTACAGAGGTTTCTTTTTAAAAGGCACCGAGTCTGTTCATAATGCACAATTGCATTAATTTTTTTCTTCATTTAATTTAATTAAATTAGATCACCAAGAAAACAGTTTGTGTCTCAATGTTTTCAGCTCCTTACAGAAGGATTCATTTGAACCTTGGAGATTATTATTCTCGGTCACCAAAGGATGGGAATGGATGAGGCTGACCAAGAACAGAGGAAAGCGTGCACTTGAAAAGAGAGTAGGTGGGAACAGAGACGACAAAGGGGTGCCCCCTTTGAGTTCTTGAAGAATAACATCAATGTCATTGAAGAGCCACTGAAAAAGGCATGGTCTTGAGATAGAATTTGCAAAGCCAATCTTAACAGGACAGTTATGTTTACCTATTTATACCTCATTCAGGAAGTCCTTTAAACACCGTATTATTGAAATATAGTGCTCATATGCAGAGCTGCCCTTTTCAGAAGTTCTGCAGAACAGAATTAGCCTACCTATTATCATGTAAGGCCCCACAAAGTACCCGCTCGGCCTGCCCCTTCCCTGCCCTCTTCGACAAGGCCGTCTACCAACTCTCCACTCTTTAACTGTGCTATGGTGACCACTGTCCGCACGAAGCAAAAAAGTATTCCTTCTGAAATAAAAATAGAAAGTTATTCGTATAAATTGTAGCACCTACGATCTTTAATTTCCAAAGCATCTTTATGTACAAGGGCATAAGGGACATACAGGGGTGACATTCTTATGATGCATAACTGTTATTTCATTCAAAAACACATATAGTTTTCATGATGGTGTTTACCAACAATTTGTTTTTCTAAAGTACAATTTTACTAAATTGGACCCCGCCCTGGGTAACATTGCTGTCTCAGCCGTGCAGTTGTCACTCACGGTTCGACTTCCAGCCAGACCGCGTCAGATTTAAAGAAGGTACATTGGAGGTAATGTCACCCGTTACGCAGAGCGTTTAGGTTTAGTTCTGAAATCAGTTAAGCTTCATGAAAAACGTACTGAAGGGTGGCTGCCGAAAGTACCATCAACTGTGCAGAACACGCATCGAATTCACTGGCACATTGTGTACAAATACGTCACGTTTTTAAGTTCTCAGAAGTTAGGAAGTGAGAAATGTAGGTCGACACCTATCTCCAGAAAGGGCATCTATAGAATCCACCCCACTTGGCCCATCCGAACCAGTCCTGTCTGCTCTCCATATCCCGTGACAATTACTTAACCTCGCCAGTAATAAACAAATCCCGCCTAAGCCGTGTTGTGATTGGGCTCAGCAGCTGTATTGACAGGCCGGGCTCTCAGGGTGGACAGGACCCTCCCATGTGGATTTAGCTGCAGGACAACACTGCCTGTCCAGAAGGCCCAGATACCTGGAGGACACCTTTAAGCCGTCTCCCGGCCGATTTGTACTTCAGAGGTGCCCTGGTGAGCCCCCCGTTGTAAGACGCAGACGCTAATTGGCACAAGCAGCTTGTAAATCACTTTCTACAGGCGATGGGCGGCAGTAAGCTGACGCCTGCGGTGAACTGGGAATCAGCGGCCCCAACAGAGCTCAGAGCGGTAGAAAAACAACTCTTACATTTTACCGAGAATCATAGCAGTAGAGACAAGTAAAAAAAAAGAAACCTCAATTTCTGATAAACTTAACTGTTGCCTGTCGCGGATTACCAGATGCGCTTTCTTATTTGACAGCATTCATTTTCTGGTTTCATCCTTTCGCTCACAACCTTCTCTGTATTGCCAGATCTATGTGTATCACGTGATCCTGTAGTCTCACATCACTGGCCTTGTTGCTAAGTGCAGGTGCTTGTACACTTCTTGCTTCGTGTTCAAGGTCCATCTTAGCCCATAAGACAGTGCAAGGCATCTTGAGCACAAGGAAAGGAGTAACTTTAGTGTCACCTTCCATACCCAAGCAGAACCAACTTCCAACCATCTCACCATTCTTCTGTTTCCAACTGTTTCCGCTTGTGTCCAACTTGACCTTTACATGCGGCCCCAAAGCAAAAGAAGGGGGCTCCCCGTAGGGTTTTGATGATATAGGCAGGCCAAAGGGGAAAGAACAACTGTATAGAGAAAGAGAGAAGGCACCCTGCCTGATATTTCTAGTGGTCCTAGCTAGAGGATCCAAACGTGATAGGAGAAGGGGGGGTGGTTAGCCCAGAGGCTGAAGCTGCACAGGACAAGAACCAGGTCAATCCAAACAGACTCAACAACATATATTGTAAAAATACATATTTTTTATTTTTCTCTTTTTGAATATATTATTTGTAATTTTCAAAGGACAGACATGTATAAATTAAATAGTCAAAGTGATATTTTACAAAACACATAGCAAAGATTCTTTTCTGAATTAAGATAAGCCCAGTACTGACCACACTTCAAACAAACTACCACACTCATTCACACAAGGGTTTTCTCTAACTATTATTGGAACATTCAACTTTCATTCCTCCATTCATATAGTCCTGGCGTAGACAACAATAGATATTCAGTAAGTTGCCTAAATCGGGGGGTTCATCCAGGCAGATGGTATTAGTACGGGTCCTGGTGTAGTTAGGACAAAATGCCGTATTCCTGGGAAAACGTGCCGACGCGCGTTTCGGTGAAAGGCCAAGGTGGCCACACCTTCGTCAGGGCCAGGGTAGTATGCTGGGCAGGGGACAGGAATAAAATCTGGAAATAAAAAGCTGTGTCTTAGTTCCACATTCTTGATATGTATACACAAAGACACATTCCAACATTTCTTTTTCCTCATATTACTTTTTTTTAAAAAAAACATATATCAAGCATATTGATATGATACATGTAGGGTTGACATTCTTGACACTGTGCAGTAACAGACTACTTGGAAACACTCCCCAAGTAAGATTCCCTGTTTCGTGGAATCCAAAGAAGGCAAACTGATAGCCTAAGCTAAATGAACCGTAGAGTCTAATTCACAACACTATACAAACATTTTATAATCACACACTCATTATCGTCCACCTAAGACCTCATGGTTTAATTCAACCACTCTTCATAGCTGTTTTTTGAAAGAGGGTTGAAGTAAGAAAGGAAGGATTTTAACACACAGTAGGGTAACCAAATTTATCCTATTTAACCAAAAGCAAATCATCAGTTGTTTAAACAAGATGTTACATTAAATGGTTCGCTCTTATTGGGGTTACCCTTTACATGCGGCCCCTCCTTGTAAACAGCAGCAGTGTGTGGGGCTCGCAATGTGTGGGGCTCGCAGTGTGTGTAGGGGGCTCGCAGTGTGTGTTGGGGGGGCCTCGCAGTGTGTGGGACTCGCAGTGTGTGGGGGGGCTCGCAGTGTATGGGGGGCTCTGTGTGGGTGTGTGGGGGGCTCGCAGTGTGTGGGGGGCTCTGTGGGTGTGTGGGGGGCTCTGTGTGGGTGTGTGGGGGGCTCTGTGTGGGGCGGCTCTGTGTAGGTGTGTGGGGGGGCTCGGTGTGGGTGGCTCTGTGTGGGTGTGTGTGGGGGGGGCTCTGAGGGGGGTTCTCTGTGGGTGTGGCTCTCTGTGGGTGTGTGTGGCATTTGCGAGAGATTAAGCTATTGGCATTGTAAATGACAATGCCATTTATTTATGTTTTCAAAACCAACACATAAATAAAAATGTTGTCATTTACAAAGCCAATAGCTTCAACTTTTGCAAAGGCGAAACCGTTGAATTGTAAATGCTTGTTTAAATATCTGTTTGGTGCCAGTGCATATGACTTTAATTTCTGCCTTTGGGATTCGATGTTACAAGTCAATAGGGTGCATGTATCCTTTGTGAGCTTAATAAAATGTTGAAAATTCTATAAATCCTCACTCCTACATCCAAGTTCTCTCAGGCTACAATTCTACGCTCTGTATAAAAAACACCTCAACATTTTCAAAATTCTGCAACTCTGCATTGATTTGGCTTGTAAATTATATTTCGGGAAATTTTCATGTATTAAGTATTTAATTTTAATACTATAGGTGATTGAAATTACTGACGAAGAAAGCAAGATTTAGCACCAGGCAACTGAAGTCAGTGCCATAGGAAGGATTATTTTGAAAAACTGAAGGACATCCAGCATTCTACGTTTAAACAATTTCCAAAATCTAGGTGTGGCGAGGAAGTGGGAGCTGAGGAAAGTACTATACTGTAAGTGAAGTCTCTAATTTAGCATTTCATTAACCCAGAGCAATGCCAAATCTGTGCACACAATAACCTTCATCTAAAACATCATGTAATTCCAGAGAGGAAGCACACACTGCATAAAAGAAAGTTATAACAAAAGGTTTCTTCTGCAGACCATCAAAGAAAAGACGCTGAGAGAAGACTCCGAAGCTGACACGTTAACAACCAAAAGATTGGAAAATCACCTTTGTTCAACAACCATTTTTAACCAGTTACACAAGTTTGAGACTATCTGACTCTGGGTAGAAAACCACGACCCACTCTGCTCACTCTTGTGAAAACGTTAAAAATTCACCACTTTATTGTGTCCATAACCATCTCAGATTGTTTGTTTTTTATTGTGTACTGTTCTGTAATTCTATGTAAATCGCCTCAACAGTATCTGCTGTGAATGAGTGATATGTAAAACTGTTCAATATAAAAATGGATTAAATGAGCACAGTTGCGCTATAGGTAATGTAAATAAATCTTCGTCTTCAGAACTACAAACCTTAACTTTACACCAAACATAGAAAGGGTAAAAGGAACTGATGTTCTGAGACTCGTGATCCACAATAGTACTGTGCACGTTCTAACGCCCTCAGTTACTGCCATTACGTCAGTGCAAAAAGGTACTTATCAGTTTAATTAATAAATATCCTACTAACACCTTATCACTGCATTGCTAAGAACCTATACAAATAGATTTGAGAAAATCTTCAGTCACAAAATAAGTTGCTGCAGGATAGGCTATAACCTAAAGACTATTATCTGCTAGAAATATTTCGACAGGTGTTACAGGGCTGCTTTCAGACATATTTTGCTCAATTGAAGTGTTAAGAAGATTACACACAATTTCTTTTAGAGATAAATGCTGAACATTATCTAAACAAGCCCAACTCTAAAATTGGGTTCACTCTTACTGTGGCATATAAGCAAAAGAAAACTAAACGTAGAGATATTAACTCTAGGAATACACCTTATAAAAACACGGACTGTGAGAACAAATTCAGTGTTCATAACCGCCTCAATCAAGGCAAAATAACCTAAGTTGGGGAAAAAAGTTACATGTGCCAAAAAAGATACAGCCATAAATCTTATCTCACAGAATTTGACACAATGCACACTGGGGGAAACCACTCTCAGTGCAAAGTATGCCAAAAAAGTTTCAGGCATAAATCTTATCTCACTGTGCATATGAGAATCCACACTGGGGAAAAACCTTATCAGTGCTCTGAATGCCAGAAAAGGTTTAGTATCAAAGCGAGTCTATATCGACATGCATTAACCCACTCTGTCGAAAAACCTTACCAGTGCACTGAATGCCCAAAAAGTTTCAGCCGTAAATCTTATCTCACTGAGCATTTGAGAATCCACACTGGGGAAAAACCTTATCAGTGCCCTGAATGCCAGAAAAGGTTTAGTATCAAAACGAGTCTATATCGACATGCATTAACCCACTCTGTGGAAAAACCTTATCAGTGCGCTGAATGCCAGAAATGTTTCAGTGACAAAAGAGCACTTACTATACATACAAGGACTCACACTGGGGAAAAACCTTACCAGTGCTCTGAATGCCAGAAATGTTTCAGTTACCAAAGCATTCTCACTTGGCATAGAAGAACCCACACTGTGGAAAAATCTTTTCAGTGCTCTGAATGCCAGAAATGTTTCATTGACAAAAACAGTCTCACTCATCATATAAGAACCCACACTGGGGAAAAACCTTATGAGTGCTCTGAATGCCACAGATGTTTCAGTGAAAAAATCAGTCTCACTCAGCATATAAGAACCCACACTGGGGAAAAACCTTATGAGTGCTCTGAATGCCACAAATGTTTCAGTGTAAAAAGCAGTCTCACTAAGCATATAAGAATCCACACTGGGGAAAAACCTTATCAGTGCTCTGAATGCCAGATATGTTTCATTCAAAAAAGCAGTCTCACTCAGCATATAAGAACCCACACTGGGGAAAAACCTTATCAGTGCTCTGAATGCCACAGATGTTTCAGTGAAAAAATCAGTCTCACTCAGCATATAAGAACCCACACTGGGGAAAAGCCTTATCAATGCTTTGAATGCCACAGATGTTTCAGTGAAAAATTCAGTCTCACTCAGCATGTAAGAACCCACACTGGGGAAAAGCCTTATCAATGCTCTGAATGCCACAGATGTTTCAGTGAAAAAAGCAGTCTCACTTACCATATAAGAATCCACACTGGGGAAAAGCCTTATCAGTGCTCTGAATGCCAAAAATGTTTCTGCCAAAAATCTCAACTCAGTAAACATGTGAGAATCCACACTGGTGAATAAAATTATCAGTGCTCTTAATGTCAGAAAAGATTCAGAGGTAGAGATGGTTTCAAGCACCATAAGAAAACACACCATTAAAATAATTCAGTGCTCCGAATGCCAGAAAAGCATTAATTTTAAACGCAATCTCACGCTACATGAGCAGACGCACACAGGGAAAAAACATTAGCAACGCTGTGAATGCCAGAAATTCCTATTTGATTGGCACAGCCTCACTAACCATAAGCGACTCCATACTGATGAAAAACCTTATGAGTGCTTTGAATGCCAGAAAAGCTGCATGAGAAAAACGCTATCTCACCATGAGAAACTCCACACTGGAGAAAATCCTTATGCCATAAAAGCTTGTATCTGAAAGGCAAGAGTTATGGTTCACGAGAGATCCCACTCTGGGGAAAAACCTTATGAGTGCTCGAAATGCAAGCACAGTCTTGAATACAATGTCATTTCACATAAGAGAATTCACACTGGACTAAAGCCATATATAGGTGGGGAAAGCCAGAAACGTTATACTCAGAAAGGAGATCTCACTAAACATGAGAAATGCATGCACATGAGGTGAAAAGTAAGGCATAGCTTGAGTTGCAGAAAAGCTTCTAACAACCTGACTTTACATTAGAGAGCACATATTGTAGTTGCAATAGGATTCATCAAGAAACACTTGCAGGATAACTTAGGCTGCCCGCATGCAACCTCCAAAGAAATTTCAGGCCTGGAAATATTTTTAATTGCAACAGAATCCACAATTTGAGTATCTGAAAGTTACAAAACTTTCAAGGTCTTTACTTTACACAGAGAAGTGTTAGTGCTTGCAAAAATCAACTAATTGCCCAAAAAAATCACAATAATAATGTCTTAAATATCCACCCAAAAGGTTTCTACTCGCCCTTGTTTCTTAACATATGACTGATATCTATTTTTCCATGATAAGCTTAAGCCTATGCGGAGTTCCTCGGTGAGGAACTCCGCAAAGTGACAAAAAAACTCTGGCTGTCTACGCGGAGTTCCACGAGCAGCGGAGTGCGTAAGGGTCATGCCGTTTGTGGTGATTTCATCCCATGTCGGAGAATCATTTGGCCCTTCTCTTCCAGGAAGTTATGGATCTCTTTGCCAAGGGAGCTATCAAACGCGTCCTTGTGCCAGAAGTAGGTCGGGGTTGCTACTCCCACTACTTCTTGGTACCCAAAAAGACATAGGCCTGCATCCTATCTTAGCCCTCAGGGACATCAACTGCTTCCTCCGAAAGGAGAAGTTCAAGATGTTAACCTTGGCTCAGGTCTTGTCTGCCTTCGACCCTGGAGATTTGATGGTAGCGTTGGACTTGCAGGATACTTACTTTCACATCCCCGTCTTGCCTGCCCACCGGCATTACCTACGGTTCCCGGTAGGCCACATGCATTTTCAGTTTACCACGCTCCCCTTTGGCCTTAACAGCCCCCCCTCCCTCGGGTGTTCACGAAAGGGATGGCGGTGATCGCAGCTTATCTGCGCAGATCAGGGGTTCCAGTCTTCCCCTATCTCGACGACTGGCTGTTGAAGGCTCCCACCTCCAGACTACGACGGACTTCCATCATTTGCCGGGGTTCACAGTTAACGTGCTGAGGTCGCACCTGATTCCATCCGATAAGCTCCTTTTCATCGGAGCGGTTCTGGACACAGCACAGTTTTGGGTCTATCCTCCCTAGCAGCAAGTCCAGTATATTGGGGCTATGATACCGATGTTTCAGCCTCCAACCCGGTTTTCTGTGAGAATGACCCTGAGGCTGCTGGGCCTCATTGCCTCCTGCATCCTGCTGGTGCATCATGCCAGATGGCATATACGTGCACTGCAGTGGGACCTGAAGTTCCAGTGGGCGCAGCACCAGGGGAATCTTTCCGATGACTTTCAGATTTCGGAGGGGACTGCAAGTCAGTTGCAGTGGTGGTTCACGAACAAGGATTGGGTCAACAGCAGATCCCTCTACCTTCCTCAACCTGAGTTCACAGTAGTGACGGATGCTTCACTCATGGGATGGGCCGGCCATTTGGGAATGGTGGAGATCAAAGACCTCTGGTCTCTGGCGGAGTCCAGGCACCACATCAACCCTCTGGAGCTCCGGGCGATTCGTCTTGCACTGAAGGCATTCCTTCTTTCTGTCAAAGGAAGAGTGGTGCAGGTGTTCACGGACAACACCACCGCCAAGTGGTACTGCAACAAACAGGGCAGGGTGGGGTCGTGGACCGTATGTCAAGAGGCTCTTCGCCTTTGGACATGGCTGGAACATCAGGGCATATCTCTGGTAGTTCAACACTTAACAGGTTCACTGAACGCAAGGACGGACAAACTCAGCCGCCAGTGCATGATGGATCACAAATGGCATCTTCACTTAAAGGTCGTGCTAGGTCTCTTTCAGTAGTGGGGAGAGCCTTGGTTAGATCTATTTGCCACAGAAGAGAACGCTCAATGTCAGCAGTTCTGCGTGTTAGAGTTTCCAAAGTGGCTCTCGCTCGGCGACCCTTTTCATTGCGAGTGGAGTTGCGGCCTCCTGTACCACTTCTGCCAAGATTGCTGAAGAAGATCAAACGCGATCAGTCCCAAGTCTGGTACCCCGAGCTCTTGAGCATGGCCTTCAATCCTATACAGATTTCTGAAGTGCATTACTCATCTCTTTCCTCCTTCTCCTTTCGTAATACCCTAGTGGGAGTTGACCTCACTTATCTTATGTGTGCTCCCTTTGAGCGCCTACATAATTGTCCTCTTCGCCTCCTTAGAAGACTAGTTTTTTGCTTGCCATCACCTCTGCTTGCAGGATGTGTGAGCTTCAGGCTTATCTTCCAGACCTCCCTTTCTTGCTGTCCATCCAAACAAAGTGTAAGCCCTCTTTTCTGCCCAAAGTGATAGCCTCTTTCCACATAGGTCTGACCATCAGATTACATACCTTCTTCCCACCTCTGCTGTGTTTTTCTCTGCCAGGTGCACAACATATAGACTGTTCACACACTTTCTGTTGTATCCTTGGTTCTGGGCAGATAAACTCTAATCCGCACTCTACTTCTATCCTTGTGTTAGTGCAGCCCGATGTAAACAGTAATTGTCATGTATTTAGATTTACATAACACTTACTACCCCATACGAACTTTGAAGAGCTTTTTCGGCGAGTAGCACACTACTCTAGGATCCAAAAATGATTAGTGGTGAATTAGTATAGGGAAATATAAAATGTATATGAGAGCTGAACATGTTGGTCTGTTAGTTGGGTTAAAAAAGATTGTGGGGGGATAGAAGAGGGAAGGTTTTGCATTTATATAGCGCTTGCTACCCCTGATGAAGTGTTGAAGTGCTTTTCGGCGAGAAGCATGCTACTCTAGATCCCAAAAAGATGAATAGACAGATCAATTATGGTGGGGAGGTTGTTTTATTGTATACACACAACTGTACACAAATTAATAAAATTCCGTTGTAAAGTTGTATCCAAGAGGCAAGAATAGTCTCTGATAATAATGTATACAATACTGATAAGTTTTAAGTTGGCTTGCCATCAAGACTGATGCCCTGTAATGTTGATGCAAAGTCATCTGTGCTGGAGTATCTTAGACTCTTGTTGAATTGTACCATCCACCTTGTAGGTACTGCTATTTGTATCAGGTCCACGTTGTAGGCAGACACAAACGCCTAAATTGTGCACTATTTATATTAAGCATAATAAGCATAATGTAAGTGAGCAGATGACAGTAAGCACTGTACAAGCTGTATTAGGTGCTTAGAAGTAGAGTGACATAGAGGGCAATAAACACTCACTAAATCTTTTTTATTATTATTAACAGTCCTCATAAGAACATACAATTCAATACCATGTACAAATAGCCCATTGGGGAACAGTTCAGGCATCATCTGGGGATTACACATCCGAGAAACTCAAGTGTCTTCCATGAATACAAATTGACTACTCCTCCAAGGACTGCACTGTATTATTGACACGGGCGAAAAGGCAAACAAGCAGTCAGGAGGCGCACTGATTGTATACCCCCCACCTGACAGGATGGTGACAGACCCCAACCACCTGCAGGGGAAACGTGCCACCTCACTTAATAGCTGCCAGACGCTTTACTATGTAAGCAGACTGGTGGTTTACAACTGCGCCTATGTTGGGGCACCACATGTTTTTTCCAGCATAATCTCCCCCCTGTTTGGGATGATAGCACCCACTGAAAACTGCACCGTTGTGTAGTCTGGGACAGTGCACCTTCCCTGTAATTCTGAACTGGACCTTTAAATACGGTACTATTTTGTGTGCCTATTTAATTCAGGTATACAAAGAATGTGGTACTACTTGTATACTACATCTTTCCTTGAAGACCGCCGCCAGACGGTCTGGGTTTCCCAGAGCTCTGCCGAGATGCCACCACTGGGAGTTGGGGTTCCACAGGGTTCTGTGTTGAGCCCCACGTTGTTTAACATCTTTATGTCCCCTTTGGCGGCCTTGGTGGAAGCATATGGGGCCCAGATCGTCTCCTACGCCGACGACACGCAACTCCTCTTCACTTGAGCGAAAGACCAGGAGTTTGACGGAGGGAGAATTCGGGACTGTCTTGCTCTGGTCTTTGACTGGTTCCAACGGAACAGTCTAAGGGCCAACTCAAGCAAGTCCGAGGTTCTATTCTTTGGTTGCGTAGCCGATCCGGAGTGGCAGCATTGGTGGCCGTCTGACATGAGCCCTCCTGCACAGTCTTCCTTGGTAGCAAAAAATCTGGGTGTCAAGCTAGACAACCAGCTGTCGCTGAGAACTCACATTCTGGGTCTGGCTGGCACCTGCTATGGAATTTTGAAAATGCTCCGCAAATTCCTGCCCCTGTTGTCTGAGGAGCACAGGCGGATTACTGTGCAGGCTCTCGTTGGCTCAAGGCTAGACTACGCCAATGCCCTTTTTCTTGGCCTCCCTGATTACCTAGTCCAGCGCCTACAGGTGGTACAGAATTCGGCCGCCCGGGCTATTTTTGGCCTGCGTAGACGAGCCCGAGCCTCCGGGCTGCTACAGGCGTTACACTGGCTGCCCATCCGGAAGCGGATCCAGTTCAAATCCCTGACCCTGATGCACAAAGCCCTGCATGGATCAGGGGCTGGATACCTGCGGCGGAGACTCGCCTTCTATCGACCAGTCCGCTGATTGCGTTCAGAATCCCTTTATAAAGCGGTGGTCCCGCGGGTGAGGAAGGCTCGCGCGGGAGGGCGCTCTTTCAGCTGCAAAGCTCCCCAGCTGTGGAATTCGCTCCCTCTCACGCTTCGCAGCACTGCCAATTTGTTCCAGTTCAGGAAGAGCCTGAAGACCTGGCTTTTTAATCTTTAGGCTGTTCTCACCGTTTTCTGTTTAGATCTTTTCTTGTATTTGCTGTGTTGTGTTATTTTTATCGTGAGCTGCTGGTGGAAAGCGCCGTGACACTCTTTTCGAGTAGCCGTGCGCTATTCAAAAACGTTATAACATAACATAACATAACTAGGGTAGGACAAGGAAGATTGAATTTCTATGGTGGCAGTAATGTTTTTGTCAAAGTGCTTTATGCCCTAAATACTCTCCCGTACCCTGAACATAATGAGATTACGTAGAATACACCTCTGCGTGCCTAATGCTGCTATTTGCATTTCAAGACCAGTGATTAATGTGACTTTATCAAGTTCAAAGCCATTAGGCGTTTCCGACCTGTCTGATACTTGCATATGGAAAAGATGGGTCATTTGAACCTAAAGATAGATAAACATATTCATAGGTCACGATTTATGTCTGCATCTAATATAAAACTGTAAATTAGGAGAGGTGATAAGTCAGAAGTTAAAGGCAGCCGCTAATCGAGCTGCATTTGTACATAGGCCTTCCTATATTATGATATCTGTTCCTGCTTAAGTCTTTAATTGTAATGAATACTTTAGTACCCAGGCATGAAGTCATTGTCGAGCTGTTTAGATAATCCACCTGTCTCGCCACTTCTTCCCCACTGCATCCTTAACCAGTGGCCTAGCCAGTGTGCCCTGGGCCCCAAGGCAAGAAAGGAAATGTGACCCCTGCCCTTTATTTGGACTGTGGAAAACAGCAATAATCATTGTTCTGTGGGCCCCTCAGGCCTCTGTTTGAACTGTGACAAACAGCAGTTATCAGGGTTCAGTGGGCCTTTAAGGCATCTGGGACCTGGTGCCACTGCACCTGCTGCACCAATGGGAAGCTAAGCCCTTGCCCTTAACAGCTTCTATTCTATCCCCACTGGAGAACCGAAACAGCCAAGTACTGATCTGGCCTGATAGGCAGGCATGCAGCCGCCTCTTCCACTGAAGGGATTTAAGGCGCATGAAAGCAGCATGCGGGAAACAACCATTTTCTGAGGCAAAGTCAACCAACACCTCGTCTGTTCCAACCTGAATCCATTTAAAACTAGGGACGAAAAAACGGTTAATCGTCATCCCTTGCTTATCAGAAGGGTAAAATAGATTCATCTAACATTACAGTGTACCACATAAAAAATTGTGATTCTGTTTACAAATTAAAACTAGTATGCATATAGAAAGGGGAGCCTTTGGCCAAAATAGCCATTTTCCCTACCCATACTTCTAACACATCTTATACAAAAAATGCTAATTACGTTGTCATCCTGCAATAGTCATTATCGCCTACTCATAAGCAAAGGCCACTTTGAATTGTCATTCACTTCAAGCTTTCAAAAATAAATTGATCTAAAAGCAGTATTGAATTTTTTGACATTATGTACTCTTACCCAAATTTTGAGCATCAATTTTATGACACACCATAGAAAAAAGGAGTTGTTTATATATACTAAATCTCCAGAAACTTTAAAATAACCAGTTATAAAGTCACGTCTAGCTTAGTTAGTTTATAGTCTTCTTTTTTTTAATAGAAATTATTTCACATCTAGATTTAGACCAATGATCAATTCCACCCATGGCTTTTAAAATCTATTTTTCATTGATCTCTTTTAGTGTTATTGCAAATAAAACTGTAATAGAACTGATCTGAGAGATGGACCTTCAAGTATTATGATCAGTCAATTTATTGAACAAACCATGGAGTTAATATCTGAATAGATTAGATCCACAAGCATTGCCTGACCACTGTATTTTACATCAATAGATTACTTATCAGCACATTTTCTCTAAGTACAATTCACTCATCTTCTATTTTTCGTGGAGCTCATGCTGGGTCTGTTTGAACTCTTTTAAAATATGACATTTAAATTTCCAAATGTTCAGGAATTCTAGTTTCTAGCCTGGTCAAACCTTAATGAATGCTACACCAAAATATGCCCTTCTGTTCCTACATTTTATTGTGCACCATGATTCAGAAATGGCATGTTTTTGCTTTCGGAGGTAAAATTTTAAACATATTTATTGTTGTTGCCAACCGAAACATTATCACTAATTGCGATGATAACAACAAGTGGTCTTGTGATGCTTGCTGTAATAGAAAGTGTTTAATCAAAAAGTGGATTGAATTCAAGTTTAGGTGACAATTTTACAAAAGTGTATGGATTTTGTATATATTTAAAATTGTTGATCTCCAAAATGGCCTCAATCAATTAATTGAATTGAAATTCAAGTTTATCATTGTAATCCTATTGTTGGAAAAGATGTGATTTTGAACCCCATGAGGCGGTTCCTTTCCAGAAAGCATTCAGGTTGTAATCATGAGTCAAATAATGCTGAGGAGGTTAAAATATTCAAATTGAATTCAAATTTCACATGAAATGTTCATTGTTCAATATATTTCTCATAGTATTTTAGTGTGCTGACTTTATTGCTTAAGGAAAATAATTAGAATTTGTTTTTCTATATGTAGGAAGCATTACATTAATGAAACCACTGTATCCCACCTTCTTTGTTTCCTTTCCTGTTCTTTATGAACGTTTCTATTGTTAAACTTTAAAGATTGCCCAAAATTAGGAATTGTGCTCTACATAACTTTGCTGTGTTACAGTGTGTTGATTTTTATGTACAACTTTTGTCTCTTATGTGCATAGCAACTGATGTTTTGTTTTGCTTTAATAATCAGTTATGTTTATAAGGTTTTATTATTCAATAAAATGTTTCAAACACAACAGATGGTAGTTGATATGTATTTACAACTGCAGCATTTTTATTGTATGGGCACTTTCAAAGGGGCCAAAGATATGGTCTGTGGGATGACGGAGGACCACATCGGCATCAGCAGGGAGAGGTTTGGGCAGGTGATTAGGGGTACATGTAAGGTTGGAAGTAGGGGGAACAACGCATGTACATTGTGTCGACTGTGACTCCTGGAGTTATTGTGAGGGATACCATGCTACCCTGTAAATGAATCCCCTAGTGATTATTATCAACAAACTTTATTCTGTTTTATAAAAGAAAAACATCTTCCAATTTACAGATTGACAAATATATTTATGTCCAAGTTAATCAGAACACAAGATAAAAATTCATGAATTACAGTACAGAAGTTAATCGCAGCTTGACCTGAACAGCGACCCGTAAAAAGTTAAGCGTATGCAAAACAGTGTCATTAGAAAGCAGTTGTAAAAAGTTAAGAGCTGGTCTCACCCTCCTAAAATCACTTTTTTGAGAATTGGAATAATAAATAACTTTCTAGGGACAGCAGAAAAACTACAAAACATTAAAAAAGTGCATCATGTCCTGAGGAGACTCACTGTTGCAGCCACAGGGCATGAGGCACGAGGCCTCTGTGGGAGCCGCAAGGGTGTGCCATGAGGTAATGGAAGAGTTTGAGCCGAAACTGGGTGGATGCTTTTAAGCCCTAGAAGATAAGGTTCGGTGGTTGGTACAGTTTTTAACACAATGTACTTATGCACACTAGGCTTACACAGCTCATTTCCCTCTCTACCACAGAGGCTCATTCTTAAGAAACACTCTTTGACCAGAGAAAGGTCCCTCTTACATATGCGCTCAGGGTTAGCAAATAGTTCCTACCTACCCTGGAGAGGCAAACTCTTATATACTGGAGCCATCGGATGCTTGAGACATGGTCAAGTGAAAGGCATTCCCGTAGGACATCTTTGCTAAGTATATTTTCTTAATTAGCCCAAATCCAGGGGACGGAAAGCCAGTACATCTCAGAGGAAAGGCATCCCAACTCTTCGTGCACGACATAAAACGGGGTGCTTTGTGGGACAGGAAGGGCCCATCGCAGTAAAGAGTTTTCAGCACTTTGCACTGCCCCTACCCCAATGTGGCCCCATATCTCACTCCCATAACTAACCTTTGAAATATATTTGGCTTCATATATCTTCAAAAGAGCCGCTATTGGCTTCTCTCCCCCTCTGCTGGCAAACTTAAAAACAGCTGCAAACGTTTTCACTAGATCCCCTTTCTTCCAAGTAAGCAAAGGGCACCAACTCAGGGAATCGTCAAACACAACTCCCACATAGGAGAAAACATTGGTCTTCGGTATTGATGAAAGTCAGAGTTTAAAAGTGAACTGCTTAGCTTTACGAGGTCCCACCTGCGTAATGAACGACTTGGCATGATGAAACAACAGGTCCAAGTCCTCCATTAAAAGGGCAAAAGAATTCAGAAGAAGTTGTAGGCACCTAGCTGTCCTCGCCAAGAGGACTGCGTCGTCAGCGTATAGGAGGACTGGCAGGCTAGGCTTGACTACCTGGGGACAATCTGCATTTGTGGCCAAAAGGGCCTTTTTTAAGGAATTAATATATAGGTTAAAATGAAAGGGTGCTAAAATGCACCCCTCTCTTGATGTCAAGCTGACAGGACACGTTCAGGTCCTTTGAATAGCGGACAACCACAGTTTAATCACGGTGAATAAAATGATGTTACTGTCAATGCCAATGGAGGACAACAACTGCCACAGCTTGGACCTATTGACCCAGTGGAAGGCTGAGGACAGGTCCATGAAGGCTAGGTATATAGGGCTGGAACGAGCCACAGCGTATTTGTTCAGAACCATGCTGTTTTGGATATCGGATAAAAAGTTGTTTTCCTCAAGCCATGATACAAGTGTGTCAAGTACCATGCGGCCCTCCACCTTCACCACAGAGTCCAGCAGAGAAATGGGCCTATAACAATAGGTACTGTCCCGTTATCCCTTTTTAAATGCCGGCACTATAATCGATAAAGCCCAAGAATTTGTGCGGCCAATCTGGACTGCAGTATTGATGACAGCTGTGAGGACAGGCACCCAGGTTTTTAAGTGGGCGATGAAGAGATCTGGTGGGATCCCATCTGGTGTGGGGACCTTGTTTTTAGACAGACCCAGAATACCGGCACTCACCTCTTGCGTGGTGAAAATAAGTTCCGACTTGCCTTCCACCCTTTCCTGCCCCTCAATTGGAGGGGTATCCGACTGGAAGATACCCTCGAAACTATGTACCCAATCGTCCTCTGTGATTTGGGCATCCAGTAAATTAGCATTATTTCCAGATAGAAATGGGCTGTTAATAATGCCCCAGAACTTTGAGCTATTATGCAGTGTACTAGCCTCCACTAAATCGATCCAGGCCTCCTCCTTCAGGACAGACTCGCAAGTTGCTAGAGCAGCCTTATATGCTCTTCGTAGTCCTTTGACCGACACCTGGTCTCGGGTCTTAACACCCAAGGCCTGTCTCAGGTTCCTGGAAGCCTGGGAGCACGCCGAGTCAACAGACCCCGTAGAAATTTCCTTATGACAGTAGACATGGATCCAAATGCACCCATGATGTCCGGAGCACTTGCCTCATCGTCGAGACAGGTTGCAAACTCGCTGCGACACGGAGTTAAAAGGGACTCGTGGAGTAGCTCTGGGACAATACACCTCCACTCTACGTTCCTTCCTGCTGCCACCGCTTTAAGGGGGACACCAGCACCCCGCCCACCTTGGTTTGTCCGAGTGTTCGGGTCCAGCCAGTTGAGACACAAATGGGGTTGTGGTCACTGCATTCACTCGCCTGCACAGAGAGTAAAAGGGGGTATATACAAAGGTGAAATCAAAAACGATCTCACACCGTCTCCCAATAAAGGTGGGAGTAATGTCTGTTTTCCCCGGAGGCAGCTTATTTATTACAGATGTTAGATCAAATTCAAGCAAGATGGTGTTAAGCTCAACACCCTTGGGAGTATGCTCAATGTGTAAGCCTGCTTGTCGTGCACAGCCTATAGCTTCCACCCTCCTTGCATGATGTCCCTACACATGAGTGTTAAAATCCCCTGTTAAAAAAAATTTGTGATAACTTTGACCTTTCAAGATGCTATGCTGAAGTACAGACCCCAGCAGAGTTATATAGCCCTCATCCGGGTGTGTAACTCCAGCGTTGAAAAAGTTACCAGAGCAGTTTGCTCCTTCCACTGGGAAACAACATCGCATGTAAATTGAGAGAGACATAGAGTGAGGTATTGTAAGAAACTGGCTCTGTATACTGCACCAAAGTGAGGTATAGTGTGTATAGAGTCCAAGGGTCTCCAGAGGTAGGCAGAGGTTAAAGTTAGATAGAACCTTACTCTCTAAAGTGGTAGCTTGGTCGAGCAGTAAGGCAGTATAAGAGGACAGTGTTAAGTATTTGATGTACACACTCAGTCAGCAAATGAATTCACACACTCAAGAACTGAAATCTAGGCCAATTGTTTTTGTATAAAAAAAATATACTGTTGTTTTATTTCTAGAACCAAGCAAGCCTGGTACAGGTAAGCATGAAAATACTTTGCGGTAATCATTTACTTGTATGAACACAGTTCAAGTAGGCAGTAGAAATTGTTTGATTTACAGGGGATGAGTCGTATGGAACACTTAGCAAATACAGTACATTGATATGAATAGGCCTTTTCAGTAAATTGCAGGTAAGTTACTTTTCACGTTACTTTTTTAACTCAGTGCTGGATACCTAGATTCAGCACTGGTACATTTCCTAGAAACAGGTAAGTAATTACGTTTTGGTTATTCGCATGATTTTTAAAGAATATTTTCAGTTTTCAAAACTCCACAGTGGGAAACTTTTTGGACCAGTACATTGAAATGAATGGGCTTATACAATAAATTGCAGGTAAGTTACTTTTCGCGTTACTTTTCTAACTCCGTGCTGGATACCTACGTTCAGCACTGGGACATTCCCAAGATAAGTAAACATGTTTTGGCTATTTGTGCATTTAAAAAAAATATTTTTAAGTTTCAAAACTCCACACTTAAAAACATTTTGAAGAAAAGGTGTCCATGTTATCCTATGGAGGGAAAACAGGTTAACGATTCTCAGGTAAGTAATCAACTGCGGGAGTTAAGGTTCTGGGGTTAGACTCAGGGGTCCACCAGGGTCAGTGATGCACTGTTGTTGCACCCTCAGCGGCACTATTATTATTTATTTGCATAGTTAATTAAAAACCATTGCAGTACAAAATCAAAATATAAAATTAAATCTGCATACTTGATAAAACCAGCGTATCGTAATCACAATTTCTCAATTCATTTTAAAATCACAAAGATGCGTCCTATTAAATTTGCCTTTAAAATAGGTACAGTTTTGTATTATAATGTCGCAGATGATGTCGGTGGCTTCTGATCGGAAGGGTGGGAGGCGGACGCTCTGTGTTCTGCCAGAGAGGAAGGACGTGGTTCAGTCCAGGGCCTTCTCTTGGATTCCGGCTTCTAGGAGGCGTGTCTTTAGAGTGTGATGGCAGACCGTTTTGTAGGTGGCTGACAGGTCCAGGAGGATGAGGGCTGATGTTTCGCCGTTGTCTAGTTGGTGACTGATGTCGTCTGTGGCGGCGATGAGGGCTGTCTCGGTGCTGTGGTTTCGTCTGAATCCGGACTGGGATGGGTCCAAGCTGTTGTCTTCCAGGTGGCGGGCCAATTGCCTGTTGATGATTTTCTCGATGACCTTTGCCGGGAACGGGAGCAGGAAGATGGGCCGGAAGTTCTTGATGTCCTTGGGGTCCGCCTTGGGCTTCTTGAGGAGGGCGTTGATTTCGGCGTGCTTCCATCTTTCCGGGAATGTCGCTGTTTTGAAGGAGATGTTGATGACCTTCCGTAGTTGGGGTGCGATGGCTGTGTCTGCTTTGTTGAATATGTGGTGTGGGCACGGGTCTGATAGAGATCCTGAGTAGATGGAGTACATGACCTTGCGTTTCTCGTCGTCGTTGGACCAGGAGGTCAGGTGGATGGCGCTGGTGGTGTTCGCAGGGGAGGTGGAGTCTGGCGTAGTCGGGGGGTTGTGGTGTTGAAGCTGTCGCGGATGTCCGCGATCTTGCGGTGGAAGAAGATGGCGAGTGAGTCGTACAGTTCTTGTGAGGGCAGGATGTCGTTGGCATTGGCGCTGGGGGTTGAAGAGTTCCTTTACGATGCTGAAGAGCTCTTTGCTGTCGGGTGCGTTGTTGTCCAAGCGGTCTTTGAAGGAGGATCTCTTGGCTAATCTGATGAGGTGGTGATGTCTGCGGGTGGCGTTCTTGAGGGCTGCGTGGTTGTCTGGTGTGCATTTGTCGAGCCATATTTTCTCCAGTTTCCGGCATGCGCGTTTGGAGGTCTGGAGCTCGTCAGTGAACCAGGTGGCTCTCTTGCTGGCGTGGCTGTTGGAGGGTTTCTTGAGCGGGGCGAGGGTGTTGGCGCAGCATTCAAAGAACGACTGGACAATAACGCCCACAACAGCAAGGAACTCTTCAGCATCGTCAAAGAGCTCTCCAACCCCAGCGCCGGAAACAACGACATCACTCCCTCACAAGACCTCTGCGACTCACTCGCCTCGTTCTTCCACCGCAAGATCGCCGAAATACACAACAGCTTCGGCACACCAACCACGCACCCAACCACCGAACCAACACCCCCACCACCACCCTCTGCGCCTGGACCCCAGTCAGCACCGAAGACACCACCCGCACGATGACACCATCCACTCCGGATCCCCAAACAACCCCTGCCCCCACCACGTCTTCAACAAGGCCGACTCCATCATCGCACCCCAACTTCAGGACATCATCAACACCTCCTTCAACACCGCCACCTTCCCAGAAAGCTGGAAGCACTCCGAGCTCAGCGCCCTCCTAAAGAAACCTACTGCGGACCCCACCGACCTCAAGAACTTCCGCCCCATCTTGCTTCTCCCTTTTCCTGCCAAAGCCATCGAGAAGACAGTCAACAGACAGCTTGCCGTCTTCCTCGAGACGAAAGGATCCCTCGACCACTCGCAGTCCGGCTTCCGAGCCAACCACAGCACCGAGACCGCCCTCATCGCAGCCACTGACGACATCAGATCCCTGCTCGACAATGGGGAAACAGTGGCCCTCATCCTCCTGGACCTCTCCGCAACGTTCGACACTGTCTGCCACCGCACCCTAGTGCAGCGCCTCAACAACATCGGAATCCAAGAGAAAGCACTGGAGTGGATCATCTCGTTCCTCGCCGGAAGAACCCAGCGAGTCCGCCTCCCCCCGTTCAGATCCGAGGCCAACAAAGTCATCTGCGGTGTACCACAGGGATCATCGCTCAGCCCCACCCACTTCAACGTCTACGTGAGCCCCCTCGCAGCCATCGCACGCCAACACAACCTCAACATCATCTCCTACGCCGATGACACCCAGCTGATCCTCTCCCTCACCAACGACCCAGCCACCACCAGAACCAGCCTACACGAAGGGATGAAAGACGTAGCCGAGTGGATGAAGAACAGCCGTCTGAAACTGAACTCCGACAAGACGGAAGTCCTCATCCTGGGATCATCTCCCTCCACCGGGGACGATTCCTGGTGGCCACCTGCCCTGGGCACCACTCCCAAGCCAACAGACAACGCACGCAACCTGGCCTTCGTCCTGGACTCCTCCCTCTCGATGACCAGACAAGTCAACGCCGTCTCAACATCGTGCTTCAACACCCTGCGCATGCTCCGAAAGATCTTCCGATGGATCCCTACCGAAACCAGGAAGACTGTCACCCAGGCACTCATAACCAGCCGACTGGACTACGGAAACACCCTCTACGCCGGAACCACAGCCAAACTACAGAAAAGACTCCAGCGCATCCAGAACGCCTCCGCACGACTCATCCTGGACATCACCCGACACAGCCACATCTCCGGCCACCTGAGAGACCTACTCCCCGTCAGCAAGAGGATCACGTTCAGACTCCTCACCCACGCACACAAGGCTCTTCACGACCTGGGCCCCAAGTACCTCAACAACCGCCTGACCTTCTACACGCCCACCCGCCAGCTACGGTCGACAAGCCTCGTCCTCGCCTCCGTCCCACGCATCCGCAGAGCCACCGCCGGTGGAAGATCCTTCTCCTACCTGGCAGCCAAGACATGGAACTCCCTCCCCATCCACCTCCGGCGAACCCAGGACCATCTCTCCTTCAGAAAGCAGCTCAAGACCTGGCTTTTCGAGCAGTAACTGACCCCCATGCCCCCAGCGACTTGAGACCCTTCCGGGTGAGTAGCGCTATACAAATGTCTTGATTGATTGATTGAGTTGTCGATCCACTGTCTGAGGTTGCGGGCTGCTGCGTCTGGGTTGGTGGGGTCGGTGGGTGGGTTCTGGTCGAGGGTGGTGATCAGCCGGTCTTCAGTGACTTTGCTCCAGCAGCAGCGAGGCATCTGTTGGGTGCGGTGGGGCGTGGTTGGTTTCTTGAAGCTGAAATGAATGCAGCGGTGGTCGGTCCAGTGGAGTTCGGAGTAGTGGTTGAAGGCGACGTGTGTGCCTGTGGGGAAGACAGGGTCCAGCGTGTGGCCGGTTGGCGAGGATGTAGATCAGGGTGGCAGAGTTGGCGTCGTTGTTGTTCTCGAGGTGGAATTTCAGGTCCGCGAGGAGGATGTAGTCCATGGAGGCGAGTGCGTGGGTACTGGCGAGGTCGGCGATGGAGTCGCTGAACTGAGCTCGGGTTCCGGGGGGGTCTGTAGATGAGTGTTCCTCTGAGGGTGGTGTTGGGATCGATGTGGATCCGGAAGGGCAGGTGTTCGGCGGTGTGGAGGGTGTCGTCTATGTTGGTGGCGACCTTAAGGGTGGGCTTGTGGACGATGGCTATTCCTCCTGTTCCATTGGCGCGATCCCTGTGGGTGATCTTGTAGGCTTCCGGGATGGCTATGGCAATGTCAGGCGCCGAGTAGTCATTCCACCAGGTCTCAGTCAGGAAGGCCACGTCTGGGGCGGAGGTGTCGAGCAGATCCCAGAGATCGACGGCGTGTTTGCGTGTGGATCGGGTGTTGAGTATGCAGCGGAGGTGGTTGGGTCCAGTCCTTGGAAGTTTGGTGGTTCTGTCGCAGGTGAAGCTGCATGTGCGGCAGGAGAAAGGTCCGTGGGTCCGTTTTGGGGTGGCCTGGAAGCAGGTGTGGTTTTGGCCGGTGTTGCGTGTGTGGAGGCTGTTTGCGACATAGTGGAGTATGGTGTTGTGGCATTTGCGGGGTTCTGGCGCTGGGCGCGGTCCAGGCACGGTCCAGGTGCAGACGGGCTTGCCTTAGGCACGCAAGCGGCGCGGCACAGCCGCCCAGCTGCCACCATTTGCCACCATAGGTTGATGATGATCTAGGGAATGGGGACGCAACAATTACCCTTTTACAGACCCTGATTCCCAACAGACGTACCACAGGACGACGGGGACCATGATGATGACCCGGTAGACCCTCCAGACCTCCCTGATCCCTAGGCATACCCAACAAAGCCATCTCCCCCTGATGACAATATTGGCTTTAGTCAGTTGGTAAATAGGGCAGCTACATACCGTGGTGTTTCAATGCATTCAGATCCTGCAGAGGAGGACTTTCTAATAGACACTTTTGAGCAGTCACTAAAGACTGTACAAACCCTGTCAATGTTAAAAGGTATCATTAAACATACCTCTCACATATTTAAAGACCCTGTTAGGGCTAGAATTCTCAATCCGAGCATTGCCCAAAAATATAAACCTCCTCTCAATGATCCCGCCTACCTCAAAGGTCAACTCCCTATAGATTCCCTGGTGGTAGCTTACGCTAGAAAACGGGGTAATTCTCAGACCTCTGGTGAGGCACCACCTCCGGACAAGGAGTCTAAATTATTAGATGCTTCTGGCAAATGAGTTGCTGCTCAAGCAGCTAATCACTGGCGGATAGCCAACACACACGCATTACTTGCTAGGTATGATGATAGGGCTTACTATGACCAACTAGAAACCCTATTGCAACATTTACCAGATCAATACAAGACCAAGACCAATTATCTCATCCAAGAGGGGAAATTAATAACCAATGCGTCGATCAAGTGTACCCTTCATGCAGCAGACACCGCCTCTGGAGCCATTAACACTAGCGTATTACTCAGACAACATGCATGGTTGCGCATTTCTGGCTTCAAATAGGAGGTAAAAACAACTATCCTCAACCAGCTGTTCAATCAGCAACAACTTTTTGGACACCACACTGGAAAAAATGACAAGCATTTACAATGCAATGGTCTTGTCTTTGTTAAAGTTATAGCTATTGGCATTGCAAATTGCATTTTTTTCATTTTTTCGTTTTTTTAAAAACATAAATAAATGGTATTGTCATTTACAATGGCAATAGGTGAGTGTTAGAGAGTAGTAGAGAGTATTAGGAGACAGAGCCCAACACACACACACACAGCCCAACACACACACACACACACATCCCAACACACACACACATCCCAACACACACACAAACACACACACAGCTACACACACACACACACACACAGAGCCACACACACGTCCCGTCTGGACTTCTCGAACTCGATATACCACGGCCTTCCCAAATCCCAGCTGTCCAGGCTTCAGATCGTCCAGAACCAGGCTGCTAGACTTGCACTCAAAATCCCCAGATGGCAGTCGGCCCGACCTCTATTATATCAACTCTACTGGCTACCAGTCAGTGAAAGAATAGCTTTTAAGGTCCACTGCCTGGTCTTCAAGGCTCTCACTGGTCCTTCCCCTGCTTTCCTGAAGTCTTTGATCACTCCTTACTGTCCTTCTCACACTCTGAGGTCCACCCATCTCCAGCTCCTAGTTGTTCCCCGTGTCAAACTCACCAGATCTGGTGGTCGCAGTTTCTCTCATCTGGCCCCTAAACTTTGGAACTCTCTCCCACTTTCACTTAAGTCTTCCTGTTCCCTCCTCTCCTTTAGGAAATCCTTAAAAACATTGCTCTTCTCCCACTGCCACTAAATTCCTTTCTGTCCAACTTCAGGATCCTACCAGCGCCAGGAAACTCATGGTGACAGCGCGCTTAATAAATGCCTCTTAACATTAACATTAACACACACACACATGCACAGAGCCACACACACACAGAGACACACACACAGAGCCACACACACGCACACAGAGAACCACACACACACAGAGCCACACACACAGAGCCACACACAGAGAGCCACACACACACAGAGAGCCACAAACACAGAGAGCCACACACACACAAACAGAGAGTCACACAGAGAGTCAAACACAGAGAGCCACACACAGAGAGCCACACGCACAGAGCCACACGCACAGAGCCACACGCACAGAGCCACACGCACAGAGCCACACGCACAGAGCCACACGCACAGAGCCACACACACAGAGCCACACACACAGAGCCACACACACACATAGAGCCACACACACAGCCACAGAGACACAGGTCAGGCGGTGCGCTGGCATCCATGCCCTGGGCACCCACTGCCCCTCACCACACACCCACCTCTGCCCAGTAACGCCCCAGGGACCAGAGGCAAGATAAGCGATCAAAACCAGGGAAGAGAGGCAAGAAAAAACTATCACAACCAGGGAAGAGAGGCAAGAAGAAAGAATCACAACCAGGGAAGAGAGGCAAGAAAAAACGATCACAACCAGGGAACAGAGGAAAGAAAAACAGATCACAACCAGGGAACAGAGGCAAGAAAAACAATCACAACCAGGGAACAGAGGCAATTAAAAACAATCACAACCAGTGAATAGAGGCAATTAAAAACCGGCACAAGCAGGGAACAGAGGCAGTTAAAAACGATCACAACCAGGGAACAGAGGCAATTAAAAACGATCAAAACCAGGGAACAAAGGCAATTAAAAACTATCACAACCAGGGAACAGAGGATAGAGAGTGGGGAAGATGGTTGAAAGGAATGAGACAAGAAAAAAAAGAGAAAGGATGTATGGAAAAAGGCTGACAGGATATAGAAGAAAGGGTGGATGGATGGCTGTATAGATGGATGAAAAGATAGCTGGGAAAAAGGCAGAGAGAAGAACTGAAATGTGGCAAATAAAAAAAGAAAGATGGCAATCCTCAGAATGAGTGCCTGGTTTGCTGGGATCATTTGGTGGAGGTATTATTTTGGATATGGTTCAAAGAGGGATCATTTTATTTTTCAGGCTACTCTCGTATTTGCATTGGGGCCAGTTTCACCCTTGCTACATCAGTGTTTCTAGGCCACATCTAAAAGTGATTCATGCTATTCATGGCTAGAGGCCCACTTGTTACACTGATCTGTCGGACAACAGACTGAGAACTGGAGGCTCCCAGAGTCAAACTACGAAGCATTGCTAAGCAACCTGTAATACAGTATCTTAAAAAAGTCCACTGAGGCAGCAAGAGGGCTATATAAAAAAAAGAAGAAATGATAAAATGGCTCACTGGTACCACTGGAAATTGGAAGAGCCAGTCTAGCCCTGCATATAGTAAGAGCATGACGTTAACAGGAAGAAGAGAGCAGGCCTCTGGGTTTATCTTTCTTTTAATATCCAGAATCTGACATGCAGTATCATTGACCGGACCACAGTAATAAGTGAAGCATTTGCCTAGCTCTTCCCTCAAAAGGAAATAAGTGGCCAGACCTGCTGACTTTGGATGTCGGAAATACATTCAGCAAAACATAAACCCCTCTAATGAGATGCCTCTCAAGGAAGTGATGAAATTTGAATTTGCATGGTGCTGCATTCCAGAGATACAGATAGGTGGTGTGTCATTTCATTTAAATCACTCACTGTAGAGTCCTTCATGGTGTGGGGTAAGGGGCGGGCGAAAGGCCGGGGGAGCTGAGAAGGGGTGGAGATTGAAAATGTACATTTAAAAAAAATCTACCTCAGCAAAAGTTTCCATTAAAATTGTAGACAAATGATCTCTGTGTCCTTCTCCCCGGGCTGCCGGGGGCTCTGTGCTATTTCTATGCATATAACAACCTTGTGGTTTCTATCTTATTATTTCCACCGGAGCGGCTGCGACATGACCTGGGAGACGTGTGCGCGAGGCAGACAGGAGGAGCGGAGAGAGAGCGCGCGCCAAAGAGCGGGTGCGCAGCCAAGTGTGAAAAAATATTGTCAAGAGCGAACGCGTCGAGAACACAGCCGAAAAAAATTGCAGGGATAACGTGTTTATTTCAGACCCCTGCCGCCGCCTGCTCAGAGCCCACCACCCCCGTACCTTTCAATCTTCCTGCCGCGCCCCCACCCTGCCTCACGAGGCAGCACCTTTGAAAATTCATTCGGCATCAGGCGGCGCGGCACAATCCATCTTCTTCCCTCTTATCATTTGCATTTCATGCCTCTTAGCTTCTGATGTGCGCGTAGCCCGACGCAGCCATGGGGCGGGGCGGGAAAGGAAACTGGAGGGAGGAGAATGGAAGTACGGGAATCCAAAACAAGCAGGGAACAGAGGACACCACCATCTTTCTCCGAGGTGATGCAGAAATGCCTAGGAGAAATGCAGCGTCATTTTCTGACAGGGGGCGTGTTTTTCTTTCTCTCCTCTTCCCATTGGCTGGAATGCAACATTTCAGCCAATGGGAAGAGGAGAGAAAAAACTAAAAAACACACCCTCAATCCGAAAAAGACGGGGCTTAAACGGAAAGACGCCCGTCTTCTCCAATGGCTGGCCTCCGTTTAGGAAGCCAGCCAATAGAGAAGAGGGGCAGGTTTAAGCCCCCTACTAGAAAACATAAAATCTCAGCAGCGAGACTGCGCAAGCGCAGCCTACGCAGGCCGAGACCTAAAAAAGGACACTGAGACTGCTAAATCCATGGGAGCATTACAGTCTCCATCCACACGTGGTTCCTTTCGCTGCTCCTTCTACAGAGGAGCATCCAGGAACATTAGTACAGACACTGCTTCCGCTTCATACAAAAACACCACACAAACATCAGTAGGGGATATTTTAGAGGTGGATACAGGGAAAATAACAACAAAGGGAGAGGTTGAGGTAACAACACTCGCACCTCCCCCGCTAGTAAGCAGTGACCTCCCTCCAGATCATTCCACTCCGGTCGGAGGGAGGCTATCATAGTTCCTACCTGTCTGGAAATCCATCACTACGGACAAGTGGGTAAGACATATTATCCAGTATGGTTACTGCCTGGAACTTTCTGCTACTCCCTCCAACATACCATCCAAACAGCGTCCAATGTCCGGGGAATATCTGACACTCCTCAAACAAGAAGTTCTTTCACTGCTTCAAAAGCACGCAATAGAACCAGTTCCCATATAACATCAAGGAACAGGGGTTTACTCCCTGTATTTCCCAATCCCCCAGAAAAGACGGGACACTTAGACCAATACTGGACCTCAGACCTCTCAATTTCTACGTTCAATCAGATCATTTTCACATGATCACTCTTCAGCAGATTCTTCCACTGCTTCAAAGAGGCGACTTCCTTGCCACACTAGATCTCAAGGACTCCTACTTCCAAATTCCCATTCACCCTGCTCACAGGAAATACCTAAGATTCCCAGTGGACGGCCAACATTATCAGTTCAAGGTCCATCCATTTGGAGTGACCACAGCACCCAGGGTGTTCACAAAGTGCCTTGCAGTAGTAGCAGAGCACTTAAGAGGCAGCAAATCCACACATTTCCAGACCTGGACGACTGGCTCTTAAAAGCCAAGTCATACAGCCAGTGTGTTCATCACACTTATCAAATGATCCAGCTATTACACGACTTAGGGATCACACTAAACTACACTAAGTCACACCTTCAACCCTCCTACATACATCAGTATCTAAGAGCTTCAATAGACACTTGCAAAGCTCTAGCATACCCCAATCCAGCCAGGATAGCCAGCATGCAAACCTTCATCACCCAGTTTCAGCCTCAACACTCTCTCCCAGCACAAGTGTTTATGCCGCTAATAGGCATGATGGCCTAATGCATTTTCATCGTACGTCACGCAAGACTTCAGATGGGCCCTTTACAAGAATGTTTGGCATGTCAGTGGAATCAGGCTCAGGGACAACTTACAGATCTGGTGTTGGTAGACAGCCGCACACATCGCTCTCTGCAGTGGTGAAACACAAAAAACCTTTCCAAGGGGCGGCCGTTCCTAGAGCCAGTTTCACAAATAGTGCTAACAACAGACGCATCACTCACCGACTGGGGAGCCCACCTCCTAAATCACACAATTCAGGGCAAGTGGACCACTCAAAAAAAGTGCTCCACATCAATCACCTAGAACCACTGGCAATATTTCTAGCCCTTGAGTTCCAAGTACATCTTCTCAACAAGGCTGTCTTAGTCCGGACGGACAATATGACATCAATGTACTACATACAAAAGCAAGGAAGAACACATTCTTTGCAGCTGTCTCACCTAGCGCAAAGTATATGGAGGTGGGCCATTACACAAAACATATATCTCCGGGCAGAACATCTTCCAGGAGTAAACAATCAGATAGCGGATCTTTTAAGTCGTCAGACTCAACAAATACACGAATGGGAACTTCCTCCACAAGTCCTTCAAACTTACTTCCAAATGTGGGGCCAACCAGACATAGATCTGTTCGCCACACACTCAAACGCAAAATGCCACACCTTCACTGCCAGGTTCCCAAACCCATTGTCCAAGGGCAATGCAATATGGATGAACTGGTCAGGGAGATTTGCGTATGCTTTTCCACCACTCCCACTCGTCCCACTAGTAGTATGCAAGCTCAAACATTAGTCTGTCAAGATGATCCTGGTTGCTCCCACATGGGCACGGCAACCATGGTTCACAACACTCCTCGAACTCTCAATAGTTCCACACCAAAAACTACATCTGTCCCCAAAACTGCTGAGCAGAACCATGGAGAGATAAGGCACCCAGATCCAGCACAACTGAATCTAGCAATCTGGCTCCTGAAATCTTAGAGTTTGGTTACCTGAACCTCCCACGGACTGTATGAATATTATTAAAGAAGCCAGACGCCCCACTACTAGAGCTTGCTATGCAGCTACATGGAAAAGATTTGTCATTTACTACAATAACAACAAAATTTACCCATTAGATGCTTCAATTCAGAACATTATTTGCTATTTACCACATCTACAAAGATGAAATCTTGCATACTCATCAATCAGATTACATCTGGCTGCTCTTGCAGCCTACTTACAAAACAGGCAACATTTGTCATTGTTTAGGGTACCTGCTATCAAAGCCTTCATGGAAGGCCTTAAAAGAATAATTCCAACCAGACTGCCACCATCTCCAGTGTGGAACCTAAACATTGTTCTTACCAGGCTCATGGATCCCCCGTTTGAGCCTTTACACAAATGCGAATTACAATTCCTTACATGGAAAGTAGCTTTCCTTATCGCAATCACCTCTCTCAGGAGAGTAAGTGAGATTCCGGCTTTAACCGTACAAGAACCATTTTTACAAATACATCGCAACAAAGTGGTTCTTAGAACATTTCTTCCAAAGGTGATTTCTCCATTCCATCTTAATCAATCAGTAGAGTTACCAGTATTTTTCCAAAACCCTGATTCTGTAGCGGAAAGAGGTCTTCACACGCTTGATGTCAAAAGAGCTTTACTTTATTACATAGACAGGACTAAACCCTTTAGGAAAACAAAACAACTGTTTGTGGCTTTCTCACCACCTCATAAAGGCAACCCAATTTTCAATGCTGGAATTGCCAGGTGGATAGTAAAATGCATTCAAATATGCTATCAGAAAGCAAAATGCATGTTAACAATTCCCCCTAGAGCGCACTCAACACGCCAACTAGGGGCTTCCATGGCATTCTTAGGGAACATTCCCCTAGAAGACATTTGTAAGGCAGCCACATGTTCTACTACATACACCTTCACCAAACACTATTGTGTAGATGTGCAGTCAAACACTTTTTCAAACCACTGCAACAGATACAGGCAACCCCCGCTAGGGGAGAAACGGCTGTACAGTCTATGCACAGAGTGTGAATTCTGCGACTCATATGGCTCGAACGGAAAATGCTACTTATCAGTATGCATCTGTTCTTGGCATGTATTGCTGCAGAGATTCACACGCCCCCCACCTCCTCGGAACCTGTATCTGTTCCAGTGTTATCTTAGATACATTCTCATGGACATCTCTGTTTCTTACAAACTCCATCATTTCCCTTCATGGCGAAAAACAATCTGAGGATGGAGTTGATGCCCATGCGCACTATCGTCCAAAGGAGAAGTCACCTATCTTGTGACTACAAAAGACTTCTTCCAAGACAACAACATGGTGCAAGCATCCGAGCCCCACACCAGATGGCGATCTATGCACAGAGTGTGAATCTCTGCAGCTCTACATGCCAAGAACAAATGCACACTGGTAAGTAGCATTTTCCTTCCTACAGGGAGCGGAGATGCCACGGACAGCTAGAGAAACAAAGGTGATAAGCCCCCTCTTGGCTCTCCCTGACCTGGATGGGGTAGCTGGAACAAAGAGGGTTTTATAGCCATCCAGGTGCTAATTATTGTCTCCAGCCCAAGTTTCCTGGAGGCATATCACATCAAAACTCTTAACAAGGGTCAACCATTTGGTGTTCCCAATCTTACTCTTCAGCCCCGCGATATTCCGAGAAAGAAATGTATACCCTCCATTCACACTCGATACCTGTTCCGGGGGCGATACATTTCCCTGGGATGCGGGTGCCACAGGGTCCGAGGGGCCCACACATCGCCAATCGCAATCTTCCTGTGAGCTCATAGGAATAAACCTATTTGCTGTGCATACCACTATAATTCCCTCTGCACGACTCCTATGGCCCACCTCTTGGAGCTGCTCGCGCTGGGACTGTAGTTGGTAATAATTGGGTCTGTAGAAGTATCCCAGCGGGAGTGTCAAGATTGCTGAGTTCCAACACCTGTAGTTAGACTGGGCAACCATGCTTAAGATTCGGTTTACCATGACTGGATTGTTAAAATTGATGATAATGCAGTCCCCCAGCCAGGATTTCTTGGCGCTACCAACCCACTGTGTCTGGCGCACCATGAGAATTTGGTTTTCCACCCTAAGCCCATGGGCAATATTTTAATTGAGCCAGTGCACCACCTTATTGTTCAGCTGGTAAAAGTATTCCTTGGTCCCGTGGTTGAGGCATGGTACTCAAGCTATCACCACAACAAGCGTCGTGGACTCTGGTAGGAGATGAACAGAGCCCAAACTAGGATAATAGTTATTCTAGTCCCATGGGGAATGGCTTCCAGCCCTTCCCACCTATCATCGGAACTGTACAATCCGCCCACTTTGAAACCCTGAGATTGCAGAGACTGAAAAGATACTGTGTTCTGGGTACCTCCCGCCCCCCTCCAGTTGGTTGGACGGTGCTGAGGGTCAGTCCTGGGCAATAGGTGCCGTTGTATCTCCTACCATGTGACTAGGCTGCTTCGTTATAGACACTGCTCTGTCTCCTGCTTCTGTGCCACTACTACTGGGACTGGAAATGGTGGTAGAGATCGTAGGCCTTGTAAGAGGGATACTTGTGGAGAGAAGGACACGGTCCCTTTGCAAGTAGCTATCAGTGCAGACAGGTTGCTTTCCAGTGCAGAAAGTCGGAGTAGGATGGGGTCCAATTTAGTTCCAAATGCTGACAGCAAGGCTGCTTTGAGCATGTCTAACGAAATTGCATCCAGGTTAGGCACCTCTGGTTGCATGTCAGGAGGACAAATTATCCAGTATTAGGAAGCACATAGAGCAGAAGATTGTAGAGCTGGAATTGTTTAACGTAGCCCATGAAAAAACTCAGGTCTTCCCCCTTACTACATTTTATAGTAACACAATAGAGAGGCTGGGCTCGTTTTTTATTATCAAGGAGCCTAGAACGCTGAAACTGAACCTTGTAAAATCGAGTAACCTCTGGTATACGGCCATGTGCAGAGAAAAGAGGAAGGCTTTAACTATAGCCCTGCGCAAGAAAGACTTGACATTAGTAAGTGTAGGCAGAAAGGAGTGATAGAGCGCGCGAGGCCACCCGACCAATAGTTTTCGCCGTTTCCGGCTTCAGGGCCCATATACTTTTCAAATCACCATATACATCGATCAGGTGACTTCACGAGCTCTACCAATTTGGTGTGTGTGTGTTCCCTGCTACCAATTCTCAGTGCACCCGACTTACCATCCACCGATGCAGGTGCCTAATGACCACAATGAATCAGGGAGCTAGCTGTAAAGGAAAGGCAGCAAAATACAAACCCAACCAATAACATTCAAAATACTGTGTAAATGACCACGGACAACTGGAAGTTTTAAAATGTTTATCTAAAGTTCAATATTTTCTTGCATGAGATACAGTAAAATAAGGCAATCAATAACCAAGAAAATGTAAATCACATATGCATAAAGAAATAATGGCAGAGTAATCATCGAAGTACTAATAAAATGTAACGAGAAAAGATACTTATGCAAGTCAGTATTATCTAAAACAGTGATAGACTAAGTGTGTGTGATTATAGAAGAACTTATAATGAATAACACGCTTCACTTAAGGTGAAAGGGCCTTTGAACAACCTAGGCAACAAAGTTCTAGACCATATCAGGAAATGACACACTGCTATGCCAAATATAATTTCTAACAAATGAGAAGACATAGAAATAACTTTGCAAAATTTAAATGACTTTCAATAGTTGCGGAAAGGCATGGAAAATATCACATGTGCAATGTTGAACTTTATTGAAGCAAAAAGTTAGAAATTCAGAAGGTGCAAGAATTTCAAGAGATTTCAGAGCAGTATTTACCTAGAAAGGTGTGGAAACCAAACCCTGGCCACGGGTCAGTTCAAGACAGGAAACCCTCAAGGAAGGATACCCCTCAAAGGACAGCAGGTGCAGAATGGACACCCAGGACAGGACAGGATACCCTCGGAATAAGAGTCAGGACAGGACCTCAGGACAGGACAGCAAACCCTCAGGACAGGACCCTCTTCAGGACAGGACCGGAACCCACAGTTAGGAAGCAACGCCTGCGCTCCACCCGCTCTGCAGATATCGATCAAGACCCCGATTGGGTCAGCGAACTCCCAGCTAAGTGCCTTGCCAGCACTTTAAGGTTCAGTAAAACCTTAGTCTATGGTCAAATTCGGACAGAGTGCTCCGCAGCTCTCTGTATTTTCAGTCACCTATTGAGTGCGTTGGGTCAGTGACAGGTCAGCTAAACCAGACAAGTCGGACGGTTCACTAGGTGAACCCAGGGTAGATATACAGTTTTGGGACAGTGTACCACCCCCCAATGTTGCAAAGTGTCAGAATCCCTCAATTTCGATTGGTCCTAAGGTAGGATTTGGGTAACACACCAATCACAATATGCGATTTCAAGCCTTCATTTACATATTTTGGGACCGCCTAGCATGTTTGGGTTCCCATGAGCTAACAGTAGCACATCTATACAATGTAACATATAAGAAGCCACATTCGCTGTTCTCGCAGGGCAGAGGTGACTTTCTCAGGAGCATCTCGCCCATCACTGCCAGCTGGCTATGTTCCATCAGCCAAGGTCCCTCGTGCTGCCGAATGTCGCACAGGCGCAGAAGGGACCTCCAATATGGCTCTCCTCTCACTCAGACCCCCATTGCCCGCGGTACATGAAAAGTAAGCGAAAACAAATTAATACATAATAATGTCATTATGAAAACACATCGCAGGGTTTGTACTTTTAACTCATCATCAAGAAATAAACTTATGCAATTTTAAATGTTAGCTACATTTAGACGAAATACAAGAGCAGTGGCACGAGCAGTACCACATGATAAGCACAGCTATAAATTACGCATGCGCATAACTTTCCCTCCACTTCTGCAGACGCGTCAGGACACGTGAGTGTGGCTGACGCATGCGCAGTAACTAAAATACAAGCGGCGGCCATTTTTAGAGGACATAGATTAATTTCATTAGAAATACACATAGGCAAGCGTCTCAAACTTTACTCAAACTTAATATAAACGTTAGTAAAACATACACGGGTTACCTTATTACACATAAATGAGGTTCTTGATTTCGGCAAGCCGCAAAATATGCGAAGCTTTGCTTCATCAATCCCCTCTTTGATGATATCTACTATCATCACAAATTATAATGGAACCAGATGCCAACTTTCTTTCACACTTTATAAAGTTCTATTTCTTCCAGCAACCGTTCTAGCTTTTCTCTTTCAGTTTTAGCAGGGTGAGAAGTCTTCACCTTTTTGTATATCTGATCATTCACTTCCTCTAATTCAATCTCATTCACACTTCGTTTCACCCCTCTTGCATTAACCTCGTGCTTTCTGGTGCGCTTGCGGTATTTACAGTATAAGAAAATGGAAAGTATAATAAGACTTATAATACCAATAGGCATCAGAATTTTGAATAATAAGCCTTTACCTATGCCAGCAAGCCAATGACCTACATTTGAGAGACCATCTACCAGTCTCTTCCAGGCACTATCAACCTCGAGTGGTTTGAGTTCCTTTGCCAAATTAGTAATGTTTCGCACATATCTTTTGATCTGTACACTTTTGTCCGGAATATAAGTGCAACAATGTTGCGCCTTCAACATCCGGCAGACTCCGCCCTCTTTCGCTAATAAGGTGTCAAGAGCAAGTCGATTTTGTAAAACCATTGATCTGATCGCAACCATTTCAGTATTGACCAGCAGGAATCCATGAGCTGTTTCAGTAGACAGCACATCTACTATAGTAGACAATTTGCAAATTCTGTGAGTGTTCAGAACCACTCCCACTCCAGGTATCAGTGCACTGAAAATACTACCCATAATTTCACCTATACTTTCTCTTTTACTACGCACTAAGCCATTAGTATCTTCATTGCTTCCAGCTTTCCCATTCACATGGTATATTTTCGGGAAGACAATGCCAAAGTAGCAGCTTCCATACCAGTGATCCGGCAATTTGAAATAAGCCTTGTCCCCACAAATATAATAAATTCCAGGAAACACAGGCTCTGACCCATTTTTGAAACCCCAACCTCCAATTACCTTGTAATTATGTTCGCATTCACTGGAACCAATGAAAACATTATTATAATAGCTAGTCTTCTCGCGGTGAAGACATAGCTTGCCTTTCTTTTCAAAATCCAGCAACAGAGCAGGACCCGCTCCACCAGATGAGGTGCCTTCCATGTTTTCTGCCCATTTTGGCTTTTTCTGACTTTCGTCATTAGCCTTCTTCTGAATTTTAATTCTCCTTTTCTCTGCCATGTTCAGGAACATCTTTTCCTGCTCACGCAAAGAACAAGTCAAGTTATCTCTGTGTGCATCTGCTATGTCAATGTTCCCTATAGTCAGAAAGTAGTCTCCCATATATCTTATGGTGTCAGTTTTGGTATGTACAGGATTCAAGTTCCCACGTATAGGAAGTTCAGAAAAGATCACGTCATTGTTAGAGTAATAATACTGTAACGGTCCCCTTTTGTAAAATAAACTAGCTAAAATGCTACAGGAAATTCCATAAGTTAATGGCAGATGATGGTATGTCACGCCTTCAGCCACCGAAGTAGGTAGCTTCATGCAGACATAGCAATCCTCAATTTCCATAGTCTCTACATAGTGTATTAACAAGTTTGCGAAAACATTTAAATGTGTCCTGTTCTTCATGCCATGATAATGTAGTCCTTTCTCATCTGATGCTTCTAAGTCTCGTTTAGTTTGTCTCAATGCTCTCTCATGTCTTTCTACACTCTGTGTTGTCAGCTCTTCACTGTCAGTACTTACAACTTCAGTAGGGACAATGTTAGTATCTTTACTTACAGCAAAGGGAATGAAAATTGTTAATCCTATCCAGATAACTATCAGTACTACTATACTACATATACACACCTTGCAACACGTCTTAAAACGGCTGCAACTAGGTCTACCATTCACTGTTGAATCAGACATTTTAGCTCAGAAGGAGTCTTTTGAACCCCTCTTTGTTGCTTTACACAATTAGCTTACTTTGTGCAAATTCACGGTGGCTCGTCTTCCTCTTCAGCTGAGTACTCTGGGACAGGTTCTCCGTCACTCACGTCAGTTATATCAAGATCTTCAAGCTCCTCCAAAACCAGTGTCCATTCAGGAGACTTGTACTTTTTGTTTTGTCTTTTTATTCGCTCACTCCTTCTTTTGGAAGAGTCTTCTTCCTGCTCTGCTATTCGAGCACTTCTTCTTGCTTCTGCACGTTTTTCTTCCACTGTCTTTATTCTTAGTCTTAGTCTTTTTACAAACCTAGGCTCAAGGTTGTTTCTTTTCTTTATTCTCTTAGTTGGTACTTGGACTTCACTTTCTTTTCTTCTTCTCTTGTTCTCTTTATCTTGTGGTAATTCTTCTCCACTTTCTTCTCCTACTTCCCTTATCTGACTAGTTCCAGGGCTAGCATCAAATTCTTCTGCCTGGTTGCTAATCTGGCCTTGTTCAGGAATATTTTGTTTTTGGCTTTCAATTGTCTCTGTTTCTGTTTCTGTTTCCTGAACCCGTTTTTCTAACTCTATCTGATCCTGTTCAAGCACTTCGATCTCTTGATTTTCTTCTGCTCGAACTATTACTCTATGTCTCGTCTGTCCCTTATCCACATCAGGAGTTAATGGAGGAGTATCGAACACTTGCTCTGTATCCGGCACTTGTTCAATATCAGGTATTTGTTCAGTCTCAGGTACCTGTTCAGTATCGGGTACTTGTTCAGTCTTATTCACTGGATCTGTATCAATCACGTGCTCTGTCCCTGTCTGACCTTCTCCTTCCTCAGTTTTGATTTGGATCTCAAGTGGCTGAGGTTCTTCGCCTGTGCCTTGCTTTTCCTGACTAGTCCACTCTCTACCTTCACTAAGTCGTTCTCTTGTTCTGATAGGATCTTCGGTCAGATCAATCATCGGTATCCATTCTTCTGGCCATATGCTTGGCAGCTCGTCTTCAGCTACTCCTGGCTCAGTTTCCTGGACTTCTTCAGCAGGCTGGTTTCTTGGCAGTTCGCAGTCAACTACTCCTGGGCCAACGTCTGCTGTTCCTGCAACCTGACTGGTGCTGGGCTGCTCGTTGTCAGTTGCTACTGGTCTGGCTTCTTCAGGGTCCTCTGCTGGTTGCCCTGGTTCTTCAAATCCTTTGTCTGGCAATACCTTCTGGGTGTGTCCGGCGTGGATCCACTGGGGAACACCTGCGACTTTCACTGCAGTGGTTGTCACCAGGATTACTTGGCGCTTCTTTCCCCACCTGGGTGCCAGACAGCTTGATCGAGTGTGCTTCTTTATTTTGACCCAGTCTCCTGGAACCAAGTTGTGGAGAGGAGTCGTTGGATTAATGATGCCGTCGTCTCCAATCTGGCGAGAGATAGAACGCACTTGGTCACCCAATCTTCTGCAGTATTCAAGCACCAAATCATCAGTAATACTCAACAGTTTGCTTCCTGGCACCCATGCTTGTCTCATCACTCTTCCCATAATGATTTCATGGGGACTTAGGCCTGTCTTGCGGTCTGGAACACTTCTTAGTCCCATCAGGACCAGGGGCAGGGCCTTCACCCAGTTCATGCCAGTAGCATCTGTCAGCTTTGCTAGTCTGTTTTTGATAGTTCCATTTACTTGTTCCACTATTCCAGAAGCCTCTGGGTGGTATGCACAATGAAGTTTCTGCCTTATCCCAAAGGCCTTACACAGTTCAGCCATTATTTCATTGTGGAAATGTCCACCTTGGTCTGATTCAATAATGTATGGTATTCCGAACCTAGGTATCAGCTCTTTTAGTAAACACTTTGCTACTGTCAGTGCGTCACTCTTGGGAGTAGGGTAAGCTTCTACCCATTTTGAAAATACACAAACAATGACAAGGACATATCGTTTCCCTTCACAACGGGGCATGGTGATGAAATCAACCTGTATTTTTATAAAGGGGCCCCCTGACCTCCCAATCTTGCTCAGTTCAACCATGGTCCTCTTGCCTGGGTTCATCTGTTGACATGACAGGCACCTCTGGCAGAGGGACTCTGCTACCTTCCTGAATTTCTTGCTGTACCAAGTCTGTTGAAATACCAGAATCATGGCATCCCTACCAATGTGTGATCCTTCATGTATTAATCTTGCCATTGTGCCAAGCAAGTGTCGGGGTAACACAGGCATACCAGTTGGACCTATGATGACACCATCCACACGTCTCGGTCTACATCCATCCTCTTTCCATTTCTCTCTTTCTTGCCAAGGAGCCGACTCCTGCCACTCTCTCACCTCATCCCATGTAGGCACTTCCTCAAACACCTGAAGCTGGCAGCTGGTTCCTGGCCCCCCTCGTTTTGGATTTATAATATATCGATCTTTGGCACACCATTGAGCCACTCGATCAGCATAATCGTTTCCCAGTGATACTCTGTCCATGCTCCTTTGATGAGCAGCACATTTTACCACTGCCAGTTCTTTGGGCAACTGGATGGCCTCTAAAAGGTCATGAACAACCTTTGCATTCCGAATGGGAGTACCTGAGGAAGTCATGAATTCCCTCTGCATCCATAATTGGCCAAAGTCATGCACAACGCCATAACAGTACTGACTGTCAGTATACACTGTTATGCGTAAGTCCTTCCCAATTTTGCAAGCCATTATCATGGCTATCAATTCGGCTACTTGTGCAGACTTGATGTTATATAGATAACCTGCTTGTTCAATCTTTTCGAAAGACACTACTGCATAAGCAGCACTCAAGCCTCCTAATTCATGTCTTAGACAGGAACCATCCACAAATAGTTCTTTATCATGCTCCGGCAATGGTACTTCTTTTATGTCTGGGCGTGGCTTGGTACTGAACTCTGTCAGATCAATACAATCATGTTCATCATCATCCCTACCTTCCATTTCTGAGGGGTCAGGAAGTAAGGTGGCAGGGTTCAGAATACCGCACCTAACAATGTTTACATTTGCTGCGCCCACAAGAATCCTCTCGTATTTAGTCAGCCGACTAGGGGTGAGATACTGTGTTTTAGTTCTGGTCAATAGAATTACCACTCCATGTGAAACATAAACAGTCACAGGATGTCCCATGACAATGGACTCACTCTGTTCCAAACTTGCACAGGTAGCAGCTACTGCTTTTAGACAACCTGGTAACCCAGCAGCTACTGGGTCCAGTGTGGCAGAGAAATAGGCCACAGGCCTCCTGGTTGTGCCATGTTCTTGAGTCAGGACTGACAATGCGCAATTATCGCGAGTGTCACAGAAAAGGGCAAACTCTTTTGAATAATCTGGCATTCCCAATGCAGGGGCTGTACACAGACAGTTTTTCAGTCTTGTGAAAGCCATTAGACTTTCATCATCCCACTGTACAACATCTGGCATTCCTCTCGTGGTCATTTTTATCAAGGGCCTGGCTAAGGCTGCAAATCCCAGAATCCACTGCCTGCAGTACCCTAAAACACCCAGGAACATTCTGACTTCCTTTTGAGTACGGGGCAACTGCATCTTTTGAATTATTCTCACTCTTTCTGAAGTGACTTTTCTGACACCCTTTTCTATCTGGTGTCCCAGATATTTCACTGATTTCGCACAGAACTGTAGTTTGTCAGGGGACACTTTATGCCCTTTCTCACACAGGTGATTTAGGAGAGCAATGGTGTCAACTACACAGTCCCTGTGACTTTTAGACGCCAATAGAAGGTCGTCTATGTACTGCACTAATACAGAGTTCCCAGGTAATGTCAAAGTCTCTAGACATTTCTTCAAGATCTGATTAAAGATAGAGGGGCTCTCTGTATACCCTTGAGGGACCCGGTTCCAACAATACACGTGACCCTCGAAGGCAAATGAGAAAAGAAATTTGCTGTCGGGGTGCAGGGGTATCGAAAAGAATGCATGACACAAATCAATCACAGTGAACCACTCAGCATCCCAAGGAATCTGGTACAGAATTACTGCAGGGTTCGGGACAATAGGGCAGCAAGGAACTACAATCTTGTTAACCTTTCTCAGGTCCTGCACTACCCTATACTTGCCACTAGGCTTTTTGATGCCCATAATCGGTGAGTTGCATGGGCTGCTCATCACTTCTTGTATGATGTTTCCTTCCAATAATTTTTGTATCTCCAGAGTGACACCTGCTTTCACTTCAGCATTCATTCGGTAGGGCCTAGTGTTAGGATATACTGCATTGTCTTTGATGGCTATTTGTATGGGGTCCACATCTTTCATCAAACCCACATCTTTTCCAGTGAAATCCCACACTTCTGGTTTTACGGCTTCCTGTAGTTCTTGGGGCAAGTCCTGCAGGGTCAATCTTTTAAGTTCTGAGTCAGGTCTAAGCAACAATAATTTATAAATGCCGTCTTCATCTGGGGTCTGTATTTCGACACCCTTTGGTGTGCAAAAGATGGTACAGTTCATTTTACACAGCAAATCACGTCCCAGTAAATTTACTGGACTGGTGTCACAGACTACAAATCTATGCATCTGTTTAAAATTTCCAATTGAAATCTCCATTGGTTCGGTAACAGGAGTACTAATCAATTGATTAGATACACCTACTACTTGGATGTTTTCTCCCGAGAGGGGCAGGTTTGGAACGTCTACTGTTCTTACAGTAGAACGGGTAGCGCCAGTGTCCAACAGAAAGGTGACATCATTTCCGTCAACCTTTCCTTCAATATATGGTCCAGACTGGTCTACCGGCAAGGAAGCGCCAAGTACGCACTCCTCGTCCTCCCCTCTCAGGCCCCGTCAGTCCTGATCATTACAAAGGAAGGTATCATTCAGCAGATACTGCGAAGTTGCTGTATTTCTGTTCTCCCCGCTTTCCCAAACCTCTATCTCTTCATTTTCTGCCTGTCTTCCCCTGTATACCTGTTTGGGTGCTCGAGGCACCTGAACTGTTTTTACCTGGGGTTGAGTCTTTCTTGGTCTTTCTTTCTGCGTCTGTGGAATTAAATCAGGAGTTGTCTCATTAACATCGACTAATTGGGGACACTCGTTTCGCCAGTGTCCAATTTCGCCGCACTGATGGCAGGGAAATTTTTTCATAGCCTCTTCCCTGCTAAATTTGGGCCGGGGCTTTCCTCCACCCCCTCCCCCAGGACTTTTGTTCTCAGCATTTTTAACCATGTTACTCAATTGTTTTTCCTGCTGTTCTGCGAGCTTCACCTGAGCCCACATAACCTTCTCCTTAAGGGCCTTTTTCTTTTCTGCCATCTCGTCCTCGCAGTACTTAGCGTACCGCAGGACCTCATCCATTTTCTTAGTATGCCAACAGATTTTATTGTCTTTTATCCACTGACAAATTTCAGGTCTTAAACCATTTACAAACCTGTAAATAAAGTGTGTCATATCCTTCAGGTCGATGTTGTCAATACCACTGTATGTTTTAAATACCTGCAATAACCTCTCATAGAAGGAGTGCACTGTCTCGTCCCTTTCCTGTGTTGTTCTATCTATTTTTGTCCAATCAGTTTCCTTGGCGGGCACCTTTTCTTTCAAGTGCTGAATTACCTGCTCATATTTTCGCATGACTTCCTTTGATGGCTCCCCTGTGTCCTTGTCTCTGGGATACTCTTCACTGGGCCAATTTATGTTTATTTTACACTGGGTCCATAAATCTACTGGAACCACAATGTCGAAAAACCCATCCAGGTCTTTCCACAGACATTTCTGTACCTTCACGAACCTCTCCACTTGCCGGTACCAGTCAACTGGTTTCTCTCTTAATTTTGGAAAATCGTTCGTGAAGGACACAATATCCTGCCTAGACCAGGGGACATGCACATATTTCCCTCCTGGAACTTCGCGCATGGGGCATAACTGCTCAGGTTTTTCTACCTCTCTTAAAGCAAACTCGGGAGTCACTTGTCGGGAGCGAACCTCTTCCCTCTTTTTCGCCCACCTGTTTCTCCATTTTTCCACATCTCCCCATTTCTGCAGTACCCCCATTAATTCTTTAATCTGTAGCTTCTTTCCGGCCACATTCAGATGTTCTATATCCTTGTCTGAGAAGTCTGCTCTGTATGGTTTCTGTAAGGGTTTGGATTTTGAGATATCTACCCCCATACTAATTGCTGTCTCGGTCAGTTTTTCATGGAGCACTCTGGTGTTCCTTGTAAAGCTTTTACATATGAACGACAATTCTTCCTCAGAGTAGGTATTCAATCGATTCAACCCCACATTTCCTGCCATTAATTCTTCTATTTCAACCCTCAGCTTGTAGAGGTCTAAAGGCTTTGTTTGCGGAGTCTGCTTTTCTAATTCACGACTCCAACTCTCAATTTCATCCGGAGTTACCAGAGAGACATTCCTAGTACCGGTTGCTGTCTCTAATTTAATTTCTTTTGTATTAAAAGGGTTATACCTCTGCTGTATTCCCTTTCCAGTCTGTTTGTTTGGCAATTCTAAAAACGCAACTTCAGACTCGCATTCACTGGACTGATCATCTATGATGATTGGTTCCTGTCTCGGGGTTGCTATGACTGGGGTCATGACTGGAGTAATCGGATTTCCCTGACCATTTCCGTATAACGGGACCACCGGTCCAATAGTTACTGGAATAGTCAATGCCTCAGGACTGGTATTTATCTGAGAAATTTTCTGAATTATTTCTGTTCTTTGTCTAGCTAGAGCCTCTTGCTCCTTTTCCACTAGTACCCTTCTTAGAGTTGTGTCATGTAATATCTGTGGGGTCAATGGAGGAGTAAAACTCGGGGCAGTAGGATGCGTTTCACTTGGTCCTCCCCCATAATTCGGGAATAAAGTTCCAGTATTAACGGACCTGCGCTCTTCCCTATATGGAGGTTGAACAAAAGGCAGTCCTGAATTCGAGGGTTTTTCTTCGCTTTCATACAAGGGTCTGGGAAAAAAGGTTTTTGTACGTGAATATTTTTCTTCCTGACTTGCGGGCACTTTGGGATATATGTCCCTTGTTTCCGTCAGTTCGGGTTTTTCAGGATAGGGCAATACTTGACCACCCCCTCCCAGTCCCAGGGACCTGTCTTCTTCCTTTAGGAAGGGGCGTCGGGGAACATCTCCTACACTGGAAGGTCGGGTTCCCTCACTGTAAGGTGGCGGACTTCTGGTACAGATATCATCTATTAGTTCATCATCTGAATCCCCCAGGGCCCCCCAATGCTTACACTTTTCGGTACTTTTCTCACCCGCTGTAGGGTTATGACATGCCGGCATCATGGGAAACAGACCCTCAACAATCATGCTCTGCCTCCACTGCTTCATCCTTTTATCCCTGGACTCCTGTTTCAGCCTGGGGTACCACTTGGTCAAACCCTTGTCCATTCGGGGTCTTTCTCTTTCAAAAGCCTCAATCTCCCATTCCTCTAATGCCTCATACTGCGTTAGTCTCGGTCTGGGATGCAGTTCATTCATTCGGGTTCTTAAATTAAATAAGATCCTACCATTGAAAGTACCATCTAACGGAAAAGCCAATACTCCGTCATCTTTTGTGTATTTCACCCAATTCTCCAACCACACACAGGTATTGTACCCTCGGTCAAACATCATGAATGAGGCGGGAGTATTGGGTGCTGGGACAAGAACACCTTCCCTAGATTTAATCGGTTTGTCCGTTTTAAAATAATTTTTCACCTTATTTACAAGGGACATTTTTCTCTTAGTTCCGTACATAATATCGTATCTGTTAGCCTTCCACTGATCCCTTTCAAACCCTAGATGCCTTGGATCAGGTCGCGTCTCTGTAGTCCGCGAGTGCCACATACGACTTCTGCGCTAACTTTGTTTACAAACTACCTCCAATCAGAACGCGCTTCAGAAATTCGTGCAACCAATGGGTGCGCGACACAAAATAAGCTCCGCCAATGGGTGCGCGGCCCCTTCGTGAGACAGTTCCCACGCTCCGGCGCTCACCCCTCCTTTACAATTTTCAGCTCCGCTACCCGCCCGCTGCGTCCACCAATCCCAGCGCGGCACAGAGTGACGTCAGAGGCGCTTCGCGACTGACTCCCTCCCTTCACAAGGTAACGGAAACTTTCTTACTTTTAAAGTGCTCAGTGCTTGGTTATTTTACAACAAATACACATTCGCCACAGTGCTCAAGTGTCTAGACAGAGTAAGAATTCTTTTACAGCAAGTAAACTACTTCCATTTACTTTTCACGCGCTGCGGGCAGATCTCTTCCGCCTACCCTTCACTCTAGCATCGGTGAACCTGTTATTCCCCTAAACTCATCCACTTCTTTCCGGGATATATTCCGAGTTTAAGGTTTCCCAGCGGACCCCTCTGCTTTCACGCTAGCTCCGAGGAACCTGCTACTCTTCCGATGTGACCCTTACTAGGTTACGCCACTATGGGAATTTTGCCAATGAACCCCGTTACTGTCATTTATTCACACATGTATTCAGAAAACCCTAGTTAGTGCTTCCCGGTTATCCTAACCTGCACCTAACTTTCCTCGAACCTGTGACCTCAGGACAATGGATTCTATTCACCACTTGCCCTTTCAATTCCCCGGGGAGTTTCCAGACGACATATAACAATTACGAACGCATGGGTTAATACATATATCAATATAACAGTAAGAAAACAGTTTAAAACATTTCATGAATTTTCAAAGCAAACATTTCAAGTGGGTGATCAATCCTCCCGAAGTGCCTACTCTTGTAGCAGCATCGATATACTAGCAGCTTCCGACTTAACTAGCCTAACTAGTCCCTGCCTTACTCTCAACTAGTCCCTAACCATCCTCTGATCTACCAGAAAACTGATAGAGCGCGCGAGGCCACCCGGCCAACAGTTTTCGCCGTTTCCGGCTTCAGGGCCCATATACTTTTCAAATCACCATATACATCGATCAGGTGACTTCACGAGCTCTATCAAGTTGGTGTGTGTGTGTTCCCTGCTACCAATTTTCGGTGCACCCGACTTACCATCCACCGATGCGGGTGCCTAATGACCACAATGAATCAGGGAGCTAGCTGTAAAAAGAAAGGCAGCAAAATACAAACCCAACCAATAACATTCAAATACTGTTTAAATGACCACGGACAACTGGAAGTTTTAAAATGTTTATCTAAAGTTCAATATTTTCTTGCATGAGATACAGCAAAATAAGGCAATCAATAACCAAGATAATGTAAAACACATATGCATAAAGAAATAATGACAGAGTAATCATCAAAGTACTAATAAAATGTAACGAGAAAAGATACTATATAAGTCAGTATTATCTAGACAGTGATAGACTAAGTGTGTGTGACTATAGAAGAACTTATAATGAATAACACGCTTCACTTAAGGTGAAGGGGCCTTTGAACAACCTAGGCAACGAAGTTCTAGACCATATCAGAAAATGACACACTGCTATGCAAAATATGATTTCCAACAAAGGAGAAGACATAGGAATAACTTTGCAAAATTATAAATGACTTTCAATAGTTGCGGAAAGGCATGGAAAATATCACATGTGCAATGTTTAAACTTTATTAAAGCAAAAGTTAGAAATATAGAAGGTGCAAGAATTTCATAGAGGTTCAGAGCAATATTTACCTAGAAAAGGTGTGGAAACCAAACCCTGGCCACGGGTCAGTTAAGGACAGGAAACCCTCAAGGAAGGATACCCCTCAAAGGACAGCAGGTGCAGAATGGACACCCAGGACAGGACAGGATACCCTCGGAATAGGAATCAGGACAGGACCCTCAGGACAGGACAGCAACCCTCAGGACAGGACCCTCTTCAGGACAGGACCGGAACCCACAGTTCGGAAGCAACGCCTGCGCTCCACCCGCTCTGCAGCTATCGATCAAGACCCCGATTGGGTCAACGAACTCCCAGCTAAGTGCTTTGCCAGCACTTTAAGGTCCAGTAGAACCTTAGTCTATGGTCAAAATTCGGACAGAGTGCTCCGCAGCGCTCTGTATCTTCAGTCACCTATTGAGTGCGTTGGGTCAGTGACAGGTCAGCTAAACCAGACAAGTCGGACGGTTCACTAGGTGAACCCAGGGTAGATATACAGTTTTGGGACAGTGTACCACCCCCCAATGTTGCAAATTGTCAGAATCCCTCAATTTCGATTGGTCCTAAGGTAGGGTTTGGGTAACACACCAATCACAATACACGATTTGAAGCCTTCATTTACATATTTGGGTACCGCCTAGCAGATTTGGGGTTCCCATGAGCTAACAGTAGCGCAACAATACATTGTATCATATAAGGAGCCACATTCGCTGTTCTCGCAGGGCAGAGGTGACTTTCTCAGGAGCATCTCGCCCATCACTGCCAGCTGGCTATGTTCCATCAGCCAAGGTCCCTCGTGCTGCCGAATGTCGCACAGGCGCAGAAGGGACCTCCAATATGGCTCTCCTCTCACTCAGACCCCCATTGCCCGCGGTACATGAAAAGTAAGCGAAAACAAATTAATACATAATAATGTCATTATGAAAACACATCACAGGGTTTGTACTTTTAACTCATCATCAAGAAATAAACTTATTGCATTTAAATGTTAGCTACATTGACACGATAACAAGAGCAGTGGCACGAGCTGTACCACTTGATAAGCACAGCTATGAATTACGCATGCGCATAACTTTCCCTCCACTTCTGCAGACGCGTCAGGACACGTGAGTGTGGCTGACGCATGCGCAGTAACTAAAATACAAGCGGCGGCCATTTAAAGGACACGGATTAATTTCATTAGAAATACACATAGGCAAGCGTCTTAAACTTTACTCAAACTTAATATAAATGTTAGTAAGACGTACACGGGTTACCTTGTTACACATAAACGAGGTTCTTGATTTCGGCAAGCCGCAAAATATGCGAAGCTTTGCTTCATCAAAGGCTCCATGGGTGCGTCCTGGGGCGGCTTGGTGGCAGTCGGGGAGTCGGCCGGTGTTAAGTGCAGAGAGGGTTGCGACATCGTACGCTAGGCGGGTGGAGTGGTTTTTGCGGGGGCTAGGGGGTCTTGCGCTAGGCGCGGTCAAGGCTCGGATGGACGAAGACGGGCTTACCTTTGGCGCGCCCACTGCGCGTGAACGCTGCGCGTAAATGCATTTGTCATAAGTAGATAGTGGCGGGGGCGGAGCGAGGGAGGAGCAGCTGGGAGGCGGGAGCGGGGTGGCGAGTGGGGAGGGGATCATACGGCGATGCTGTATATAATAAGGCAGGTGCTAATTTCGAGCTACATGCAATGGCAACGGGGCCAGAGCCTTCAACGACTCCAGGATACTGACACAGTCTAAAGAGATATTTTTTGTTCACAAACCCAGGTCTTCCTCCAGGCGGGTAGCAGCACTCTCCGACCCGCTTCATTACACCACTACCCCATGCCAGCCATGAAGCTGTGGGGGACCAGCCGACCTCCACCTCATCGTAATGGATTGCTTAGTCAGGAGTAGAGGCAAGTCTATAAAGCGAAGTTGTTCTTTCTGCGCCTTATGGAGGCGCATCAATCCCAAAAGGAATACTGCATGAGTACGCGGAATGGGGACACCAACCGTAGCTGATATCAGTGATAACAATTCTAACCAGTAAGACATAATCACGGTGCATTGACATAACATACATAGCAGGTTAGCATCTTATATTTTACATCTAGGACAGCAGTGCTGTGTGGCTGGGAAGATATGCTGCAGTCGGTGCAGGGTGAGATATGCCCTCTGCAAAAACATGTATTGAATGAAGTTGAATTTGGCATTCCGTGGGATTCTCAAAGGGTATGCCAAGGACCTGCTCCAGTCCCCATACATCATGTCTGTACCCAAGTCTTCGTTGCATTTGTTGCTTAAAACATTCTGTGAAATTCTAGTTTGGTTAGTAATGCCTCTGTAAAGCCAGTTGGTGAGGTGTCGCCATTCACTATCAGGTAGGTTATGAAGACCATTTCATGGTGGGGAGGTTTCTCCCTGTGGGGGGACCAATGTTTCTTTACATATTGCAGAAGTGTGGCATGTAGTAAATCTAATGCATCCGTGACTCCTTTGCTCCAGACAAAATTGTTGTGTTCCATAAATGTGCTGTTGTGAAATAGGTCTCCCACTCTAGCTAAACCGCCTTCCGCCCAGGGGAGCAGTCTCAGTTTAGTGAGGAGGCCATTTGGGGTCAGGATACCAAGTAGTGGTATGGTGTAAGAGTAAGAGAGGCAGCCACGTGTGTAGTGTGTGGATCATTTCTAATAAATGAGAGCTGTGCGTAAAAGCAGCGAGCATCGGTCAGAATCTTAGCCTCTGGTAGGATCAGAGTATGAACCCGTCCGCTATCCACATCGGCAGGTGAATAATTTAATGTAATGTAAGTTACGCCCTGACAGCCAATCTGAGAGGCACTGTAACCTAGTCCCCTTTATCAGTGTCCACTTGCAGCTCATTCAGTCCTACTCTGCGGTGGCCACTTCCCCAAATCAAAACGGAAAGAGTGATGTTCATAGTTAAGCAGCAGGGTCGGGATCACAAACGGCAAATTGGTTAAGAAATACAGTAGCAAGGGGAGGGCTACCATTTTCGAAATTGCCACTCGGCCCATCTATGATAGCAGTAGGGAGGACCAGAAGGTTACATGTGAGTGTAGCGAGCGCATAGCCTTACCTATGTTAACGTCAATGAGGTTTGGTGTTGAGCGATAAATCTGTATACCCAGATATTTTAAAGTATGTGCTGCGACTTTTAAAGAATGAGGGCCAAACTGAACCGTCTCTGGGCAATCCCCTTGCCGGGAAAAAAGGCATAATACATACTGACATTAATTGTGATGCCCGAAAGCAACGCAAAAGCATAAAAAATGCCTGTGGCCAGTGATAGAGAGGTGAGGTCTTAAGCATACAGAATGATGTCATCCGTGTATGCGGAGATACTGTGTGTTGTTTGGCCGATACGTATGGCCGGTTGTACAGCCGATAACCGTACCCTAAGGGCTAAGGCTCCAGGGCCAGCACAAACAACAGAGGAGACAGTGGGCAACCCTGCCATGTGCCTTTTCAAACCGGGTACTCCTCCGAGATATGTCGCCCTGTACGGGCCCTTGCCGTGGGGTCCTTGTACAGGAGCCTGACCCAGATTAAATAACCCGGCGGGATGCCAAATAGTTCAAGTGCTGGGAATATGTAGTCCAATATGAGCATATCGAATGCCTGTCTCAGATCCAAGGTGATACAAACTGCGTGGGCTCTCTCCTTGGGGGTTGCAGTCATAACATGGTAAAACCTGCTGATGTTAAGTGAAGTGCACTGCACTGGTACAAACCCACATTGATCTGGTTGGATTAGGTTGTGTAAATATGGAAGTAGGCAGCCAGCCAGTACTTTACTGAATAGATTGTAGTCTGTAGTGATTAGAGATAGTTGGGGGGAACTCTGAAAGATACATTGCCTGGCGTGCTGGTTTGGAGAGAGACATTAAGAGTGCCTGTCTCATGGTGGGTGGCAATGACCCGGAGAACAGCGCAGCATTACACAGTTTCTCTAGTTGTGGCACCAGAGTATCCGCAAACGTGGCATTGAATTCGGACGGGAGGCCGTCCAGACCTGGGTCCTAGTTTTGAGGGAGGCTCCTGATGGCTGCCTTGATTTCGGACCTTGTGATAGTGCCAGATAGAGCGTCCTGCGCTGTTTTTTCAAATTGTGGGAACTGTGCGCCTGTTCAAAATGGCATCAAGGGGTCTTCCACCAATGGGGGGGGGGACCTGGTACAAGTCTTGGCAATATTCACAAAATGCTGCATTTATATCCCATTGTGTATTCACGGTATCCCCAGCGCTAGTGGTTATCTCATGGATCGGGGGATGTGGGTGGTAATCTCTGAGAATACGTGCTAATAGCGGGCCAGCCTTATCAGCATCAGGCGGAGGACTGGCTGGAAACCTTCACCAATGTGGGGCCTCGGGACATGGCCACAACAACAAGGCTACCGAAACTGAAAGGCCCTTTTCGCAACTGGCGGAGAGAGCAACGGTATACGAGAATAAGGGCACCGCCTTTGCCACTTGTGGGTCCACGCTCGGAGCTGATCCTGAGCGGACAGCAAGACACCATGCAGGCACTTGCAGAGATCAGGGGTTCCCCGATGAAGAGAATGCATCTAAATCCAGCCAATGAGACATGTCGAGTGATGACGAACAGATGTATGGCCTACAGAATTCGCAGGATTCAATAGGAAAAGTGGATGTCAACCAGCAGACGGCGCACTTGATTGCATACACGCTGCAAGCTCCTGTATTTGTATGGACTATGAATTGAGGTATTGGGGTGTATGTGTGGGGGAATGCTGTTGCTAGACGCGTAGAGACCTGGGATGCACGCTGTTACTAATCCACAGTATTTGCTCAATACTGTGTTGAACACTGAAATACATGAGGGAACCGGTACGACTGAAACGTATATTTTATTGCTGATTTGTGAAATATTCCTGAGTTAACATATGAAGTTTGCACCAACTATATTGTATGTTGCCTGCGCATGGGGAGCCCCTGAGACGCTAGAAACGAGGACTGTACTCTAAAGTATAGCAGTTTGCAGCGCACCACCCAGGATTGATTTGACTGTTATCTCAGATTGGGAGTTTGGAGGATTGCTGGTTACATTATCGGATTTTGGGAATTATTAAAGCATATATCTTTTTGTGAGACGACAACTGTTAAGAGTAGATTCATACAGTGTACCATGCTGCGAGTCAGGGAGCAAAGAGGGGTATGTAATGATGAGCTGTGTTTAATTAACACAGCTGTTGGGCTGCCACGTACACAATTTCACCTGAATGCGTTGGAGGGTTAATGTCTTCAGTTAAGATTGGTACATGGGGAAAAGCTTCGCGAGCATCCGAGATGGCGGCGTGAGCTAAGAGCTCCAGAGACCCTCGCTGCCTCCTACATATATACTGAAACGAATACGGATTATTCGGATGGAATATTGAAGTGCAGACCCGGCAGAGGCACTATCTGCTTTCCAAAATCGATTTGGACATTGGGAACATGAATTACACCGATCGCAACTTTCTGGCCCACAGGGGTGGAAGGGCATGGAGCTCAAGTGGCACCAATACCCAGGCAGTAGTTGAACAACAACGGCTAGCTGCAGTGGGATGAATGCCCCTGGTCAACTTTCGGTTTCGTTTTTGAGACCTCCCTGGTGAGCGAGGGTGTTATCGACAGATTGATCATCGGCCTGCGCCGGGCGCTTCACTCTGCAGTGTATCTACCGCAAGTACTTGGTGCGGACCGGGAGAAACCCTTTCTCAACCTGAACATTTGAATTCTAGTGGGCTATGAAGTGCGGATATAGGTCGCACAGGGTCCTCTGGGGCACAGAACCCAATATGGCGGGCAAGCAAGACGGAGACCGGCGGAAGACCAAGTTCACCGGCAGGGGCAGTCTGACACAGGCGGATAGTATTGAACGATTCACCCAGCCGAGGGGATCACCCGGTACCATCCCTAAAACTACCGGAGGGGTGAATGTGACTTTTGAAGACCCAGAGGAATTGACCCTCCAAGTCGTCATGGGTGACATTGCTGGCATGATAACTTCAATCGGACAACAATACGAGGCTCTGGCTTTAAAGTTGGATACCGTGGCTGTGGATGTCACCTTAATCAGGGCGGACCTCTACAAAACGAACGAGAAGGTCAAATCCCTAGATTTGAAGACAGCCAGTCTCACTACCGACGTTTCTCACTTGAATAAAGGAGGTCCGTAATTTGCAAACTGCCAACTTACAGTTCGCCCGCCGATTGGAGGATTCCGAAAGTCGTGCAAGGCGGAATAACATACGCATTATTGGTATTCCTGAAAAATCGGAAGAAGAAACAGCAACGGATATTTTTGTGGAAGATCTGCTCCTCAATCATCTCGCCCCCAAAGGCTTGAGTAAATTCTTCACGGTGGAACGGGCGCACAGAGTGCGGGCGGGAGGCCGAAGCCGGGTGCCCCACCAAGTCCTATTATCGCTAGGATTTTCAACTTCCGCGATAGAGACGCTATTTTGCAGGCATCGAGAGAGGGTGGACCCGTCAAGTTTGAGAATACTACAGTGAGCTTCTACCCGGACGTCACTCAATCTGTCCAAAAACAACGATTGGGCTTTCAAGGAGTAAAAAGGTGGATGCGAGACATGGATTTGAAGTACGCTATGCTCTTCCATGCACGGTTGCAGGTCGAATATGAGGACAAGGCCTTTTTCTTTGACCGCCCAGATGTGGTTAGTGACTGGCTTGACACTCTGCCCGTGAGAAGAGATCCGGCAGACCGCTCTGGGGGTACGGAAGACGGCGGATCGGCGCAAGAATAAGGAATATTGACTAGGTTCCCTGAACTATTGCATAGTGTACTGCTGGGGGTCGCATATCGTATGTATAAATGTGTTTTGCTGCTACTACGAGGTGGCGGGAGGGACAGGGACTCATCCTCCTCTGTGGTTTCTTTTTGTAGACTAGTTAGTGAATGGGGCGACAGGCACACTGCAAGTTGGGGTGGCTGAGGGGTCAGACGCAGGGGTGCAGGGAGGGGGGTAGATGCTTGGTTTTCTGGTTGGGGGGCAGGGGTTGGGTGTTGGGGTTTGATTTGGTTTTACACAAGGTGCCGTATCGTTTGCTTATTGTCCGCTGGTGATGCGTCTTTCTCTGGGATGGGGTGGTGGTCACTATTGGGATGGGGGATAGGGGGTTGAGACTAATGTCATGGAACGTCAATGGTCTCGGGGACAGAATTAAAAGAGGGGTGGTTCTCCAACTACTCAAGAGAATGTCACCAGATGTGGTCCTGCTGCAAGAGACACACCTTATAGAAAATTCCTGCTCAGCCATGAACAGACGAGGTTATCGTCTTGTCGCTCATTCGGGCTTCACCTCCGGGTCTCGGGGGTGGGGGTAATGATCAGAGCCTCCCTCCCCTTGGAAATTGACGAGGTGATTTATGATGACAGGGGACTTTATGCAGTAATAATGGGCAGATGGGAGGGCAAGACCATACTTCTAATGTCTGTTTATGTCCCACCTGGTCTGCAATCGTCCACATTTGAAGATATAGGTAAAGTAATTCTGAATCTCCCGGAAGGATTCCTGATAGTGGGTGGTGACTTTAATTCGGTTGTTTGTGGGAGGGAAGATCGTTATCCACCTAGGGACCTGCCAGGATCAAAGGCTTGGCTGAGTAGGCTTATGGACACTTTGGGATTAGTAGATTGCTGGCGCTTGCTACACCCTGGACAGACACAATACACCTTCCACTCCGGGGCACATGGCAGGCTCTCTAGGCTTGATTATGTACTGATGCCAGCGGCGCAGGCCATGATGGTTAAGGAGGTTAGACATCTGCCTCGTGGCATTTCAGATCACTACCCGCTACTCATGGTGTTGGATACTGGTGTTGGAGCAGAAGGGAGGTTAGCTCCCATAAACCCATGGTACCTCCGCAACCCTAGGACCCGTGCAGCATTGGTTAAGTCTATAGAGCACTATTTACTTGAAAACTTGGGGTCAGTGTCTTCTACTGTTTCACTTTGGGAGGCTTTCAAAACAGTTATCCGTGGGCAGGCTTTGTCGTTGATTTCCTGTGCCCAGAGGAGTAAACATGAAGAAGTAATCCGACTTGAATCCGAAATAGACGAGTTGGAAGAAGATTTGGAACATGATGTTACTCAGGAGAAATTTCATGCTCTTAGTCTCAAACAGAGTGATTATAAAGCACTGGTCACTGACGCTGCCAGATCCATGAGTAGAGAGCAGCAGGGGCGTTTGTATGATGTTGGGGATAAGGCAGGTAAATTGATTGCATGGCTGGACAAGAAGGAGAGAGCGAGTCGGGTGGTTCCGGTGATTGAAAGTCAGAGTGGTATGAGAGTTACTGACCCAGTGGAAATAGTGGAACGCTTCGCAGAATATCTTCAGGGGGTTTATTCTCCCGTATCGGACAGACCCGAAGAGGACTCGCACTTTGTTGCGAGACATAGCTTTACCCCGCCTAGCTGACGAAGACAGGGAATTGATGGATGCCGTACTGACTGCTGATGAGATTGCGCTGGCGATCCGTTCAGTGCGTTCAGTCAAAGTGATGGGACCAAACGGCCTCCCTATTGAACTTTACAAACTAAGCCCGACAAGATAGCGCCATATCGCCGGGCTATGTTTCTTGAATCGCATGATGCGGGCCTCCTCCCCCGTGATCAAAGGCTCGCAACCATTGCAGTTATCCACAAAGAGGGAAAGCCGCGAGAACATTGTACATCCTATAGGCCCATTTCACCTTTGAACGCCCAGCCTAAGATTCTGGCTAAGGTTCTGGCGAATCGCCTGATAACAGTCATTGGTGATTTAGTCCATCCTGATGAGTCCGGCTTTATTCCACATCGCAATACCACACTCAACCTGCGGCGTCTCCATGGAGTCCTCGCGAGAGTGGCGCCCATACGTGAGCCGGCCATCTTGGCATCCCTGGATGCAACGATGGCCTTTGATACGGTGGAGTGGCCATACCTTTGGGCCGCGCTCGCAAATTTTAGTTTCGGCCCGGGATTTATCAGATGGGTAAAACTGTTATACAAGGAGCCGCTGGCCCAGGTAGTGGTGAATGGCAAAGTCTCTGGCCCCTTTGTATTGGGCAGAGGCACGCGACAGGGATGCCCGTTGTCCCCTCTCCTCTTTGCTCTGGCCTTGGAACCGCTGGCTGCGTTGGCAGCCCTCGATAAGTGGTATCAGCTGGACCCCGGAGTTTGAGGATCGCATTTCGCTCTAAGCTGACGACATCCTTTTATATCTTTGTAAATCACCCCCTAGCAGTGTCTGGGAGAACTATGGCATGTGGATAGGGGGGACAGGTTTGCTATGAAAGAAATCACTTATTTAGTGGAATGAGAATTTGGGGATGATTGTGTAAGAATTGGAAATGCATGGCTGTGCCTGTCCCCGTTCTGTTGTCCTAACCATGTCTACTCGTTCAGGAAAGCCTCTCAGGGGCGAAGTTGATAGGGGATCAAATGCCGCGAGCCCTGTCATAGGAACAATGGACCGTTTTATCACCAGGGTAGCGGCGGTGATTGAAAAGGAGATCGCCATGTCTGAGCGCTGTTTATCTGAAGTATACCTCCCCTCAAGACGCTCATCCTTGGGGGCAGTCGCCCTGTCGCTCACACCAGCCATCGCCCGGGTTCAAGCGGGTACCCCTCCTAGTATGGTCGGCGCTCCCTCAGAACCCCTCCATTTGACTGGTATAGAGCAAAATATAGATAGGCTGGAAAATCTGGCCGCTCTCCTACCTATAGTTACAACGGAAGACGGTGGCCCTAGTAACCTGTCCACATCATTTCCACCTATTCCGACAAGTGATGTCATCAGAGATCCCGAGTCCCCAAAATCGCTTGTACCCCCCACAGTTGTATCAGATGGGAAGTTAGTTGGGGCTTCACCTATCAACGTGACTCCTGATATTAGCCAAGAGTTTCCCCCCGTAGGTAAAAAGTCGCGTAAACGCAAGAAGGGTAGGCTAGTGAGACAGGCCGCCCTCTACCAAAGAGTAAGGAAGTCTCCTGTATCTAGCACGAGAATTACAAGGGGTGCCCCTATGCTGAACGAAACCGATATAGAAGGGGATGTACTGATTTCTCCTAAGGGGTCACACACAGCCAAGGTCTCAAAGCCAACTGACTTAGTAGCGGTTGAAAATATTCTGGAGAAGGTATATACCCTCTTGAAACCGTTACTAACACAAGTTAAGGGTCTAGGGGAGAGGATTGACAAACTAGAGCAGTCAACCCTGGACGGGTTACACTCACTCAAAACAACAATCAAACAAACAACTAGAATGACTGGAAATAAGGACGTGGGTGTAAAAGGGAATGAATTACCAGCTCAGAGAGGCCCTAAGCCCCTGATATCCCAAAACAAAGCTGCTCCTAATAGCCCAGTAATCCCAACTCCTAAATCTCCTCCCCATCCCAAAGCAGGCCCAAGTCATAAGGGACTCTCAACACATACAGAGCCTGAGAAAAATAAGCCAAAGCCTCTTCCTCAAAAACAGCAACAGACAACTAGTGGTAAAAAGGAAGTCCATCAAAAATCAGAGGGTAGCAGCAAACCCAGCGGGCCAACGACAGGGAAAGCCCCTAGGCCTGTAACACAACGTTCTGCCCCAACTACCTCCCCACAGGCCCTCAGTATTCCCCCACGACGGATCCCCCCGATTAATCTCCCACCAGACTGTCAACCTTTTGTTGCTGTCATGGTTAATGTGCCTCCCCTAAAGGATGGCCAGTTGGAAAACCATCAATCACTCAAGAACAAGTGTATCCACTGGCTGAAGGCAAACAAGCCAATCCCCCTGGGTGTGGACGGCATTATCCTAAGTGTCCGCAGAGTGGGATGGGTAGGGCAAGGAAAAAAATGCAGGAGGGGGACTGTGTAATCATAAACTTCCAAGACCCCAGAGTAGTACCATCCATTTGTACTCCTATCAAAAATATGGGGGCCCCGGGGGTTAAACTGGTAGACCTCTCATATTTTTACCCTAGGCACCTTGTTAGCCCAAATGGAGGAAGTGTAAGTTCCCCTAATTCTGGCCAAAACTGGGCCGGGGTTGTAGGGGGCAATAGGGAGAATCAAATGTGGGCAATTGGCCCCTGCTGACTGGAATCAGCGAGCAGAGTAGAACAAGTAGGAGCACCACCCATCCAAATAAACCTTGCAAGTGGAATGGGAGACTCTATAATAATTCCACAAGATCCCTGCTCTCCTCGGATATTTAGGGAGAGCCCTACAGATAGGGGCTTTCAGGCGCCCAGCGACCTTCCAGCTGTGACGGACCTAGTCTTTAAGGTTTTCAGCTGGAATGTCGCAGGGATTGCAGGAAAACTGGCCCTTCCAGATTTTACTGCATGGGTTGATGAGCACTCCTTGTGCCTCTTCCAGGAAACTTGGAGCCTGGTACCGGTCCATAGGGTGGGATTTTCCTCATACTCCTCTCCTGCGCGGGTCTCGGAATCTGGGAGTGGCCGACCTTCGGGCGGCCTTCTTATCTGGGTCGCGGCTTCTCTAAACTGTAGAGTAGTGGACTTTCCCACAGGTTCCCCGGACATACAAAATATTACCCTTATAGACCAAAGGGGAAGAATTGTTCTAAATATCTTTAATGTGTATGCACGGGGTACAAAGGGTGGGAGAAAGTCTCCAGTAATAGCTCTCCTCGAGACCCTGTTAAACAACACCCCCCATAAGACCCGCACCTTGGTTGCAGGTGATATGAACTGCACGTTCGAGCCCTTGGGCTCGGACGTTTCCCTCGACCAAGATGAGGAGGATGCTAGGTGGGGGATCCCAGCACTGGACATCCCACCGATCAAAAGGTGGACAGAAGTGGCGCTCCAGATATACTCCCTGAGTCTTGAATTTAATCTAAGGGCAGCGAATGGGAGGACTTCCTCGGATAGGGGGGGTGCACATACCTACAATAGACCAGGGCACACCTCTAGGCTGGATTATATTCTAATAGATGTGTGCTTATGGCCTTATGTAAGGGACATGCAGGTGGTCCCTTCGACAGAAAGTGATCACAACCCACTCTCCCTAAAAATGGAACAATGGTGGCAACCCTTAAGGAAGGCCAACATCAAAGTGGCACCCATACCACTAGATGAAACGGAAGTCTCCCCATGTGGTAGAAGAATTAAATGGGCGAAACTGGTCCTATCCGAGGCAAAGGTTGGGGAAATTCAATCCCATCTAAACCGTGCGGTAACATCTCTCGGAACCTCCCTAGAAGGGGTGGGTAAAGCGAGTGGGTTATTTGTCTCCCTGATTGAAGCCTTAACCAACGTGTTTACCCTGTACTCTAAAAAGCCGGGCAATATAGGAACTAAAAAATCAGTTGAGGGGTGGTACACCCAAGCATGTAGGGGCCATAAGGCAAAGTTAGTCGAGGCAGTTAAATCTAAATCCCAAAGTGTGATCCAGGAAGCTAGGAAGGCCTATAAAAAGTCCCTTAATTTGGCTAAAAGGGAGTGGGAAGATAATTACTGGGAAGACCTAACCAGGCTAGCAAAATCAGGGATTCAGGGGTCTTCTGGAATCTTATAAGTAAACGGAGCAAATCCGACGCAGCCATGAGACCCTGCAACATCCCGCCTCAAATCTGGGTAAAACACTTTGGGTCTCTATACCTCCCACCTGATGGGGAACTGTCTGTGGGGATGGACCTCACACTAGCAATCGAACCTCATGCCTATGACCTCTTCACTCCCTTAGAGATCGAGGGGGTTATAGGCTGGGTAGCACCGCGCAAGGCACCGGGCCCGGACGGCCTTCCGGGTGATCTCATGAGGGCTTACCCAGCGGAATGGGGAAGGATCATAGCAGCTCTCCTAAATGATATTATGAGGGGAGGAGTAGTACCAGAATCCTGGAAAGGGGCGGTGGTTGTCCCTATTTATAAAAAAGGGTGTAGGGAAACCCCGGGAAACTATCGCCCCATAAGTCTGATAGACTCCACCCAAAAGATAGCTGGTAAAGGTATCCTTGGTAGGATCCTCCATTGGGTGGAGGAGAATAAAATCCTATCAGACTTTCAGGCAGGTTTCCGGGCTGGTATGGGGACTATAGAGCAGGTGTTTAGGTTGTCCCTTTTGGGGTGGAAGGTGGTGGAACTAGGCAAGGGTAGTCTTTACTTAGCCTTTATAGACTTGAAGACTGCCTTTGACCTAGTTCCCCGGGAAGAGCTTTGGAGGGTCCTCCGTGAGTTGGGACTACCACCTTACATCTTGTCCCTTCTCATAAGCCTTCATGCCCACACCTTTGCACAGGTCCGCTGGGGTAAAAACGGAGAGCTCACGGAAAAAATACCAGTGTCTAGGGGCGTAAGACAGGGCTGCGTCTTGGCACCCACCCTATTCTCGTTATATCTGAATGGGGTGGTAAAACATCTTCAACAAGAACCAGCCGACGCCCCTCGAAGACCCCACAAGGCCTACAGAAACTTTTAACACGATTCCAGGAGTTCTGTGATGCAAAAGGGCTAATAATAAATGTGGACAAAACGAAATACTTAGTTGTTAACCCACCTAAAAAATTGGGCCGCCCACCTACACTCAACTCTATTCCCCTAGAGAAAGTAGCCGAATTCGACTACCTTGGTATCCGGATTACGGACAGGATGACTTGGGCAAACCACATTGAAAAAATGGTCCTTAACCACAGGAGAGTAGGAGGAGCTCTTATGAGGAAATACAGGGCCTCAACTAGGAGATCACTTACCCCAGTACTCGACATCTACAAGGCCAAAGTAGCGACATCAGCCTTGTATGGGGCAGAACTGTGGGGCCACTGCCGACTGGATGCCCTAGTAACAGCAGAGAGCAAGCTTTTAAAATCCTTCATCTCTGTTCCACTGAGCACACCGTCAGTACCAGTGTGGATGGACACGGGATGCAAAAACATCAAAGATCAGGCCCAGCTTCGCCCGCTCCTGTTGTGGACACGGATCTGGAGGTGCGAAGAATTAAAATCCTATGCTGATGCCCTGGGAGATACAATGAGCCAGGGGGGTTGGGCCAAGATAAGATGGTTAAATGACACCAAAAAGCTTTTGGAGAATATCGGACTAGGAGATTGCTGGTCATCCCGTTCAGCCCCCCCAAAAGAAGTTGTCAAGGCGCTTTATTGGAAATGGACTGCGGAGCGTCTAATCACTAGCTCCAACCACTGCAGGTCCACTGCCGCCTTTTTACAAATTAAAGACACTGTGGCCATTGAACCCTACCTGGACTTGATCACTCTCCCCTTTGACCGAGCTCTTTATTTTAAATTCAGAGTTGGTTCCCTCCCGCTAGGTGCTCTGGTATCGAAATGGTCAATAGCGGACCGTACTTCTCCTAACTGTGCATGTTGCCCGAGTAAGGTTGAGTCCATTGCGCATGTTTTATTTGAATGCCCGGATTATGCAAGGCCTAGGAGCTTCTGGCTGAAACCAATCTGCCGTAATATGGGCACACGCAGTCATTTAGTAGCCTTGCGTATCCTAAGCACGGACACTTCCCCCCCCATTGTGTGCGGAATAGCTAAATTTTTAAAGCAGTTTTGGCTCATTCGATGTAAGAGATTGTCAGTAGCTGTTTAATTCTCTTTTTAGCTAATTTATTAACGGACTTTTATATCCTTTTATCTCTTTTAATATTTCATACTGACTTCTTGTGGCAATGATTTTTTTGTACATTGTATTAATTGTATTATAAATGTGCTTATAAGATATCTCTGCATATCGAATAAAAGCTTATGACATGACAAATGAAAGCTGTGCCTTTGTAAATGACCCCCTAGCAGTATCTGGGAGAACTATGGCCTCCTTAGTCATAGTGCATGTCAGGCATTGATAATGGCATGCTGTGCGGCACGTGGATAGAGGGGACAGGTTTGCTATGAAAGAAATCACTTATTTAGTGGAATGAGAATTTGGGGATGATTGTGTAAGAACTATGGCCTCCTTAGTCATAGTGCATGTCAGGCATTGATAATGGCATGCTGTGTGGCACGTGGATAGGGGGGACAGGTTTGCTATGAAAGAAATCACTTATTTAGTGGAATGAGAATTTGGGGATGATTGTGTAAGAATTGGAAATGCATGGGGCTAGTGGCAGACTGTATGAAAGGAAGGGCTATTTGTATTTAAAGAATGTAAATCGAGAGAAGATGTCTGGTATCTACAGTCCAAAGACAATAGAAATAGAGGAAGGACTGGCATCCTTATTCTATGACATAGATGCCTTTGGCTGCAGAACTTTCAGCAGAGTAGGTGGCTCACTGTGAATGTGCAGGGGCTTTGAGTGAGTTTTGACCAGGGTTCAAACCCCAGCTGGGGAAAATCATTTTTTTTTTTCATTTTATTTCTAAATTCCACAAATGAAAGCTGTGCCTTTGTAAATGACCCCCTAGCAGTATCTGGGAGAACTATGGCCTCCTTAGTCATAGTGCATGTCAGGCATTGATAATGGCATGCTGTGTGGCACGTGGATAGGGGGGACAGGTTTGCTATGAAAGAAATCACTTATTTATTGGAATGAGAATTTGGGGATGATTGTGTAAGAATTGGAAATGCATGGGGCTAGTGGCAGACTGTATGAAAGGAAGGGCTATTTGTATTTAAAGAATGTAAATCGAGAGAAGATTTCTGGTATCTACTGTCCAAAGACAATAGAAATAGAGGAAGGACTGACAACCTTATTCTATGACATAGATACCTTTGGCTGGGGAACTTTTAGCAGAGTAGGTGGCTCACTGTTAATGTACAGGGGCTTTGAGTGAGTTTTGACCAGGGTTCAAACCCCACCTCGGGAAATTATTTTTTAATATTATTTTTATTTTTTTAAACAATTTATTTATTTTAGCAGAGTGAAACATAGTCCTTTGGAAATGCTCAACTGATAATAATGAAAGACCAAGTAGAAAATCTATGGCATATGTCACATCAGATGTGGCATATGCCACATGACAGAGTGACACGTGTCACATGCCAGACTTAGGCTCCAACCCCTTCTCCTCACTTTGGTGACGGGTCAGGGTTAACATTGGATTATGTGTCACTTTCAGTCCGCACTTATTATTTTTTTGACAGGGTACATCAGTACTGTTTCCGCTTTTCGATGACTGACAGTGACTCGCCTAGCACTTTGACACATGCGAAGCTCTTTGTAAACACGGCAGGTGGGCCGAGTCTTGTTCAGCAGGTTTAGTCTTATCCAGCACTTAGTTCTATCCAGATTGTTACATCTCTGATATTTATTTCAGATTTTCTATTCAGATTCTCATAGGTGTTGTTGAATACGAGCATATGAGCCTCAACCTAGAGTGACAAGGTACTTTTCTGTTCCACCGTGGTTTTTGTTGTAATACAAGGCACGTCTTTACTTCTAATCAGCATGTTGTAACTTCCTTCGTACTAATGCACTGAAAGCTCCATTGACTTCACGAGAGGGATAAAAAGGACGTTTACAACAGAAGTAGTGGAACGTGTCACATGTCACGTGGGGGCACTTGGCAGCTATTAATAATGTTTTTAGGACAATAGAGAGTTTCGCTTTAATCCACCCCTTTTCCCAGATGTCCCTTCTAATATGAACGGGACCACTGACTGCAGGGAAGGAATTAAAATTACGTGGGGGAGGCTAACGTATGGAAAGCAGCCCTGATCGCCAGTGGAACGATTAATAGACGCGCAAAAGGCAAGGCACCCTTGGCCTGGGGTGGGTGGCACGTGTGTCTTATCTGTGAAAGTTCCTGCACATTTAAAAGTATCCGAGGTGTGGCAAAGTACCTATTCAGAACCCAAGGCTAAGAAACCCTACTCAGAAAATGTGCAATGTCCCTAATTGGTGAGCAACAAAGAATTTTTTTAAAGTCTCCCGCTCACCAAGGGCATAAGAGATTGGGGGAGCCAGGGTCAAGCAGGAGAGTAATGGACTCTATCATACCCTGACTCTGGAATGAGGTATATCTGTGTGAGCAGTACAGAAACAATTAGTTCTGCATATACATTCTTTTGTGCAAAATCAATTTCTATCAATCTCTTCAGTTGATATCTTTGTAGGTATGTGTATGTATATAGCGCAAGCCTAAATGTGGATCAACAGAGCACTCTGCAGTATGGTGGTATTGGAATACGAAACAAGTTTGTGTGCATCAAGTAAAGATTTAAAACAATTACACATTTCACATTTCAAAATATTGTAAGTCTTTTTTTTCCTTCTCCAAATAGGCAAATTCTCAAATACTTCCTGACCCTCAAGCCCCAGACAATGCGTCAGAAGGGAGGTTTTCCTCTCCGATGTTAAGTTTGAACCACAAACCTTGGCATAGTCACCAAATATATTTACCTCACTTTGCCCATTTCATAGGAGGTTCTCCTGGTGAAGTTAGAAAAAATGGTGGGTATACTGTGTTCTGCATATTAAGTGTTGAAAAGGAAAATAATGATTAAACGCAAAACAAAACTAGAAAAGATTGGAAATATGAGTTGTTTATGTAAAAATGTAGTTACAGAAATGATTTGATGAACTGTTCAAATGTTTCATATTTCCACGTAAATAATCAATGAGGAAATTGGTGAAAGAATCCTGATTGCTGCAGTAATAGATGAGAAACAGGATCTGTCTGACTGCCAGTAACCTTAGCTGAGGGAAAAACAGTTGCTGATCTAGAGCCTCATTTATGAGGCCGTGCGCCACTTTTACGCCGCCGGTGCGTCACTTTTTGTGACGCACCAGCGGCGTAAAAAATGCGCCTTTTTCGCGCCATATTTACAAAGTGATGCATCTAGGTAGATGCGTCACTTTGTAAACCCCTGCGTCACATTACACCTGCGCCAGGTATAATGTATGCAGGGGGGGGGGGCGTTCTGACGCAAGAAAGGGTCATGGAAGTGACGCAGTGAAATCTATAAGATTTCACTGCGCCAATTCTAGGACTCAAAGGTGTCAAAATCTTACGCCTGCCTCACAGCAGGTGTAAGACTGGCGCAGGCCCTTTCACATGGGGCTTGCCCATGTGGAAGGACTCATTGCTGGAGTTGCGTCACTTTTGTGACGCACTCCACCAATGCGTCACTTTTGCGCCTACAGATACTTCAGAAATACTGACGTATCTGTAACTCCTTGCGACATGATGCCTCATACTGTAAATATGACGCATCATTGGTGTCGCAAGGAGGGTGCAATGAAAAGTGACGCATCGCTGTTTTCACGCAGCGATGCGTCACTTTTCATAAATGAGGCCCCTAGTGTTTTCCTTTACATTGCTTATCACTTGATGACTCACTAGACATTGGGGGTGGCAAAAACAAGCTGCCGCACAACTCATGCATCCAGGCAGTGAACGTGCAGCAAAGGTAGAGCGTTGTTTCAAATATACTCTCGAGTTTCCAGATTGAAGGAGCTGGACTTTAAAAACCCCAATACAAAGTGTCAAATGCTTGCGAACATGAGAATGAGTAAACATGAGATTGAGCAGACATCCCGCGCCAGGCAGAACCGTCAACAACAACTTCGGTGTGAGCAACTTCATGGAAAGGTAGCAGGCACCCCAACATTATGAAGATCACACGGGCGGTAACAGTGATGGAAAGAAGTGCGGAGGAATGCCTATTTTTAAAAAATAAATCAGGCCGAAGTACCAGACAAGTCTTGTAACTACTGCAGCACCACTTTCAGCATAAGATTGACACTCAAATACACAGAGCCCTAATGCTATTCACCGGCCTAGGGAGTAGATCCAAGAAGCTGTGTTCCGATGCTCTCCCATTCATTGCCACAGAAGGTAACAATAGAAGGTTGATTGTTCAACAGCATCTCACCCACACACATACAGCTTCACAAGCCAGGCTCAACTGACACAGAAACGGAATAGTCAGCCAGATCATAACCAGGCTTGAATGTTAAGAGAAACATTCTAATTCCAGCATAGTTACCACAATTAGCATAACGTAAATCTTATATCTCCACTATTTGTTCACGTGGGTCACCAAAACCCTCACCTACTGTATTAATCTGAGAAAATCAGTGTAACAAAATACCTGCCTACAGGCTATAGCACAGTGTCATAACAATCCCAACCTATTTATTTATTTATGAAGCTTATAGAGCGCACGGCTACCCCCAACGGGGGTGTCCCGGCGCTAAGACTGTAAGCAGGAAAGGAGATCTACCTATGCAGATGAGAATAGCCACGTCTTAAGCCGGCTACGAAAGAGTGCTTCAGAGGGAGCAAATCTGAGGTCTAAAGGTAGGCTGTTCCAAAGTTTGGCAGCGAGGACTGCAAAGGCTCTGCCGCCCATTCTAGAGCGGCGGAACCGCGGGACAATAATGAGGCGTAGGTTATTGGATCGTAAGGATCTGACTGAGTGGGATAGTACTAATCTCTTTCTTAAGTATTCCGGTCCTGTTTCGTTCAGAGCCCGAAAAGCAAGAGTTAGCATTTTGAACTTGATGCGACTGGCTATTGGGAGCCAGTGAAGCTCTTTGCGATAAGCTGAGACCGGATGCCGGAAGGGGATGTTGCCAATCAGCCTCGCCGCCAAATTCTGAACTATTTGTAGGCGTTCAATTTGGTACAGGGGGGCCCCTGCGTAGAGGCTGTTGGCATAATCCAAATGGGAGGTAATTAAGGCCTGTGTGACCGTTCTGCGAGCATCCACCGGCAGAAATGGAAAGATCTTTCTCATCATCCGTAGTTTTCCAAAACAGGCTGCAGTAACCTTGTTAATCTGAGGGCCGCAGGAAAGAGCGTCGTCAAACTGGAACCCCAGGTTGCGAGCAGTGTGAACCGGGATGGGGGGGGGGATTGAGTACCGTCGGCCACCACAAGGTGGAGGGTATAGTCATTTTTTGATTAAAAAACAAGACCTCCGTCTTGTCGGTGTTGAGTCGGAGATGGTTAGAAGCCATCCAAGAGCAGATTTTGCCCAAACAGTGACGAAAGCTGGCGAGGCTGGAGTCAGAGTGATCTCTAAAGGAAAACATCAGCTGTGTGTCATCAGCATAAGAGATCACTCTGACCCCACATGATTCAACTACCTTGGCCAAAGGGGCCAGATAAACATTAAAAAATAATGGACTCAAAGCCGAGCCCTGCAGGACTCCACAGACAAGTGGTTTGCACTCAGATTTGAATGGTCTAAGAAGGACCCTTTGTGTTCGTCCTTTGAGAAAGGAGTTAATCCACGACAGGGCGGAGCCACCCAGTCCAATCTGCTCCAATCGGTCTAGAAGTCTCTTGTGGGACACCGTATCGAAAGCGGCGGATAGGTCGAGGAGGACCAACATGGCCTCCTCTCCCCTATCCACACATTCTCGAATGGTCTCCGATACTTCCAGCAGCGCAGTTTCCGCACTGAAACAAGTGCGGAAACCTGATTGGGAATCATGGAGTAAGGAATTGGTCTCCAAATAATCCGCGAGTTGTAGTTGAACGGCCTTTTCCAAGACCTTTGCTGGTTTGGGAAGGAGGGAAATGGGGCGGTAATTGCAGAATTGCATGGGGTCCGCATCTGATTTCTTCAAGATAGGTACTAACATGGCTTCTTTCCAAGCAATAGGAAATTGGCCTAAATGTAGTGAGGCATTCCATATAGAGGTGAGTGGCTCTATCAAGAGAGTAGCAAGATCACTCATGACCTTAGGGGGGACCGGATCTAGAGGGGAACCTGATTTGCACTGTATAAGCAGTTTAAATGCCAGGTCTGGGGTGAGGTCCTTGAACGCTACTAGGGAAGGTAAAATGTCATTGCTGTTTGAGACGGGGGAAAGGGATTGTTCAGGTGCATAGACTGCAGGAAAGGAAGATGAAATTTTCTCGATTTTTTCCTGAAAGAAATCTGATAGCCCATTACAAAGAGACTGGCTGGAGAGATTATTAGGTGTCATGGCGGGAGGTTTGACAAAGTCTTTAACAATATTAAACAAAGTTTTAGCCGAATTGTCTGCGTTTTTGATTTGGGAGGCAAAAAATTCTCTCATTGCAGACTTTTTTAGTTTAATAAATTTCTTTAAGGCCGTTCTATAAATGCTTTTTGCCTCTGAATCATAGGCTAGTCTCCAGCTGCGTTCTAATTTTTTACAGCAGCTTTTTTCTTCACGCAGGGCTGCGGAGAACCAAGGAGCTGAGGGACGGGATCTCGCAGACGAGACTGGTAGGGATGGGGCAATACCGTCGATAGCAGACAGTAAGGTCGCGTTGAACTTAGTGACGCAAATATCAATGTCCTCTATGTGAGGCTCCAGGGAGCACCGAAAGACAGGCTCTAGGGCAGTGCAAGTAACTTTATGCCATTTTCTCCTATGGTCCGTTCCTAGTTCCTAAATCCTAAATCCTATTGCCCTCAACACATGCCTTTCACAATAATTAAGGAAGGCCTATTTGCTTTGTCATCATTTTTTATTATAAATAGATCGCTCCTAAAGATTCCAACATGACTTTTCCCAGTGAAATGATAAGGCCTATAGTCTGTACAGTTGGTCTGACACTATAGCCAACACAAATATTACAGTTGGCAAAACAATATACAATCCTTCATTAGGGCTAACAAGAATCAGCACAGTGAAAATTCTCTACTCTCAGGAGTTATCAGACTGGGTTTCATCACCAAAGCACTTGCCTACTAGGGTAATGTATGAGAGTACATGTAACCAAATACCTGTTTACAGCTTGGAATATAGTGTTATAACAACCCATTGTAGGAGGCCTATTGGCTATAACAAATGCTTTTCATGTCAAATAAGCCAATTCTACTGCCTATGCCATTAGTTTTGAAATAAACAGACCATATCTACGGCATCTGGCATAACTTTTCCTTGCCCACCAATAAGGCATATATGTGTTCTCAGTGGCTTGTTACAATGACCAACTCAGGCCTACTGCACTGTAAGTAAACTTTTACACAATGCATAGTCATGACATTACAAATGTGTATAAAGTTAAATACTATCTCCTATCTCTCCTAAGAGAACCTAATAAAGATTATTGTAGTGCATATCCTCTATACTAATGGGTTGTTTAGGTGAGTTCCCAAAACCAAAACCCTTGCCCACTGTGGTAATGTGTGAGATTCCATGTAATAAAATACCTACCTACAGGCTTTAGCGCAGTGAAATACCAATACACCCATAAAAGCATATTGCCTTACAACATATGCTTTTCATGATAACTAGGAAAAAACTAAACAGGGTCTAGGCTCCTTACCAGCAAGGCTGAGTCCAAAATAGAGCTAAATTAACAAAACAGGTGCCAGTACTGGGCTAACTTTATCAATAAATAACAAAAGAACTGTTATGAATTAAACATGACAGTCTATGAACACGTAGTCTCAAATTTATTTTCAAACGTTGTTTAGAAATTTTCTTATTTTTAAATGATACTTTTTAGTGTGCATACCAAAAGTATATACAAAATATACAGAAACATACACATTATATACACATATTTACAATAAGAAAAATTATTGACTCAACCACACTGACACTTTCACTCCTCATGCATACCATTTATATTCAAAACAACCTAAACAGAAATTGCATTACAAGAAAACATTACAAAAATACATTACAAAAAACAAATACCCCTGAGGTAAAAGTCTGTGTCAGAAATAATATATATAACTGTATTCTACATCAACCAATAGTAAATGCAAGCATTACTCATAGCAGAAACTTATTCAATGCTGGTAGATATCTACTTATTCTTATTTTCAATTTTTATATATGACACTGGACCATCAAGGTCGACGCGTTTCGAATCCCCTAAGTGTAGGGGTTCTCCTCAGGACCAAAACACGATCTCTACAAAACAAAAACCGATAAAACCAAATTAGCCTAGCTGTCCTAAAGCTTAAACTGGGAACCACTATGGAGAGACCACTGGTTAATGTGCCACCGCCTATTATTAATTATTATTATTAATCGGGTTTTATAAAGCGCAAACAACCCGGAGGCCTCGTAGCGCTGAGTATAGTCATACTATTGCAAGGGGAAGAAAGTTAAACGAACAGATAGGTTTTCAGATCCTTCCGAAATTTTAAAAGGCTGGGTTCACTACGAAGGAGAGTGGGCAGAGAGTTCCATTCCTTTGCGGCATTCCAGGAGAAGGAACGCCCACCCCATCTGGTGCGTCTGATCTTATTGACAGTAGCCAGGAAAGCAGTACTAGATCGCAGCGATCTGTGAGGAAGGTAGGGTTTTGCTAGCGAGCAAATCATGGTGGGGGCAGTCTTCCACATGGCTTTGTGCATGATACACAAGGATTTGAACAACACTCTGGCCTTGATGGGAAGCCAGTGCAGTTTCCTCAAGGCCATAGTACCTGATTGTCGTTTGTTGAGGCCTAGTAAAAGGCGGGCTGCAGCATTTTGTGTCACCTGCAATTTCCTTATTGTGGAGGTGGGAGCCCCTAAATATAGGGAGTTCCCATAGTCCAAACGGGACAAAATAGTGGCTTGCACCATTATTCTGCGGGCTTCGAAAGGGAGAAGTGGTAGCACCTTTCTCAGCATACGCAGGAGCCCAAAGCATGTGGCGGACAGAGTAGTGGCTTGTTGCAGGAAGCTGAGATTAGTGTCCAGCCAGATGCCTAGACTCTTTATATGGGATTTTGGTAGGGGCGGGGGGCCCATACACGAGGGCCAGTCCGACAAAGGACTGGGGATGGCTGAGTTGCCTAGCATCATGAGCTCCGTTTTCTCGCCATTTAGTTTTAAATGCGAGGTGGCCATCCACTGAGCGACCGCTACCAGACAGTTGCTTAGATTTGAAGGGGAAGAGTCCGACTGGTTCATAGATACAACTAATTGTGTATCATCGGCGTAAGTCACTATGTCAAGGCCGAATGAGTGCACTATATCAGCTAGAGGCTGCATATAAATATTAAAAAGAGTAGGGCTCAAAGCAGAGCCCTGGGGCACACCTTGATCCAAGGGCCAGATTTTTGAATGGGTGGTGCCCTCAACAACCTCAAAGGAGCGGTTCTCCAAAAAAGACTGGAGCCAGTGCATGGCCTTCCCAGACATTCCCATTTGATAGAGGCGGTGTAGGAGAATGCTGGTGTTGACAGTGTCGAAGGCGGCACTAAGGTCGAGCAGCATGATTGCTGTGATGCCGCCTTGATCCATTTGTTTCCTGGCCAGCTCAGTTACCGCCAAAAGAGCCGCCTCAGTTCCCAATTTGGGGCGGAAACCAGCTTGGGAATCATGGAGGAGATGGTGGTTTTCTAAGAATTAGGTGATGGACGTGTTGATGTGCTTTTCTAAAAGTTTGCTGACCCACGGAAGGAGAGAGATAGGTCGGTAGTTGGCCATGTTCTCCGGGTCCAAGGTAGGCTTTTTCAGTAGAGCCTTAACTTGGGCACATTTCCAAGCAGTGGGCACTGAGCCTGTAGTGATAGAAGCGTTCAACATATTAAGAATAACAGGTTTGATAGTATCCTCAATAGTTACTAGCTGGTAGGGGGGGGCAGGGTCCGTAGGAGATCCAGATTTAATTTTCAACATGAGGGCTCCAAGTGAGTTCTCATCCAGCAGTGGAAACTCATCTAATTTTGGAGTCATGGTGTTTAGTGAGGTGGTTCCTGTATCCTGGAATAGATTAGGTGGGTTAAAAGCAGAAGCAATTTTCTGTATTTTACTATGAAAGTATTCAGCTTGACTATCACAGCGAGCCTGAGCTTTGCTAGGGTCAGTGGGAGTCGGAGGGGTAACAATTAGGAATTTAGCTATCCGAAAGATTTCTCTGGATGAGTTGGAGGCGGTTATAATTTTTTCCTCGAAATACGAGGTTATAGTGCATCTGATTTCTGTTTTGTATTTTTTGATGGCTTCAAGATGAATGGTTTTGTCTATATTACTACGGGAGACCCTCCAATTCCTTTCAAGTTTTCTACACACCCTTTTTAGTTCTTTCAGTTGGGGAGTATACAAAGGCGAGTCCTTGGATTTGGTCTTTTCTTTGAGGGCTTTGATGGGTGCAATAGAGTCCAGGGCTGTACACACCCAATTGATGTAGTTCTCATACTGCAATGCCGGGTCTGTCTCATTTTGGGGGGGGGCCAAGGAGAGAGAGTTGGCCCATTGATCTGGGGAAATTTTGGATCAGTCTCTCCCTTGTAGGATAGTGCGAGGGGGGGGGCTGCAGTGACATAGCTGGTGTCCACTGTATAGGTATTAAATAGTGGTCTGTCCATGTAAGGGGCAGCGGGGTCCCTACTTCCAGTCTATGATCATTACTGAGTACCCCATCAAGGAGATGGCCTTTTTCGTGTATGGGTTCAAAGCCCTTCTGGGTGATCTGGAGAGCTGCCAGACTGTCCAGAAATGCCTTAGCCGTAGAGTTATTGGGGTCGTCTAAATGAATATTTATGTCTCCTAATAGCGAGAAGTAGGGTCTGTTAACCATTAAGTCGGCTATCTTAGATTGTAGAGAGTCAATAAATTCTCCCAGTTGGTTAGGGGGACGGTAGATGAGAGCACCAGAAAATGAGACTGTAGGTGAGAAGTCCAATGTGAAGAGCATACTTTCACAATTAGAGATTGCGGCCGAGGAGGTCCTACAGAGGCAGTGATTTTTGAGAAGAATGCCTAAGCCACCTCCTTTGCCTTCTGGTCTATCTAGTCTCTGCAGAGTATATCCCATTTGCAAAATGGAAGTGATATCCTACCTTAGGTATCCTGTGTTTGGGAACAATATCCAGTGTAAATCTAACTGTAAACAAAACGAATAAACAGGCATTACATATATGACAGTGAGTGAATGTGCCTTACGCCTCAGGCTATATTGGGAGCCAGCTCACCTTGTAAATGTATGTGTCTTCGTCAACCTAGATGAAAGACAACAAGAGGGGAACTGTCACTAATTGGTTTAGAAGACACAGCTTCTAACTAAAGGATCGGACTATAGGAAAACTGCTTACCTACTGTTGGCATACTTCTCGCTAGACCAAAGGCAAATAAGGTCGAGTTGTATCCATACGCGACGCCGGAGTCTGCAATGAAAATCTGAGATGTAAACAGAGTCTATGCGGTATAACAATGCCGGTCCGGGCCGAAGTCTAAGATCCTGCTTACTTGTGTCGCTGGTATCACGCCATGTAGTGCGTCATCACTGGGGCCATAATCGCGCTGCCTGCTTCTCTACGTCGGGAAGTGAAATATAAGGTGCGGCGCCACAGATTCTATCAGGCGAGCTCCTTTGCACTCACAATCATTGGTTGGGAGCCAGGAGCTTTTTTAAAGCGGTATTAACTTTAAAAGGGAGTCCTTTCATAAAACAAATCAAAACATGGTTACAAAACTGGTTGCACTGCATTGTGGTAACTGAAGTCCCCAGATGGAGGTATCTTGTTGATGGAGGGGCGGGAGGCCCATTAATTGACTCGGTATAACGTTACAAATGCAGTCGCTGGGGGATTTTTACCCTGGAATTCCTCTATAAATCTCTGATATTTCATTCAGACCGGATGATGCGGTGTTATATTTCATGATTAGAAATGCTTCCCTTTGGGCTAGTTTGGATTCCATATCCCCGCCTCGTAGGTCATTCTCAAGCTTGGAGATGATCGTCCAGCGCAAGGCTTTTTCCTGATGTTCATGTGTAGACCAATGATGGACTAGGGGGGCATTGGGTACCTGCTTCCTAATCCTAGACTTATGTTGGGTAATCCTTTGTCTTGCCTCCTGTGACGTTTTGCCGATGTATAGTTTAGGGCAAGGGCACCATATTCCGTACACAACATTTTTTGTGAGACAGTTAGTAAAAGTAGTATGTTTCCAGTATATATTATTAAAACGGAAGACATCTCCTTCTTCCGTTGAGTCACAGCACGCGCAATTGTCGCATTTTCAGTGCCCAGTGACAGGAGGTAGCCCTAACATGCCTCTTAATGTCAGTTTGGGTGTTTTTGGTAGACTTGCCCTCACGATATGATTGGCTATACTTTTCTCTTTTTTATAAGCAAAAAGAGGGGGGTCCTTAAATTCACAGTGAATATCCTTCACCAAATGCCAATTTTGTAATACTAATTTGCGCAGTTGGTGTGTGTTGGGACCAAAAGTTGTCACGCAAAAAGTCCTTGTCAATTCTTTCCGTGGATTTTTTTGCAGCAGTGTTTCACGAGGGACCCACCAAGCTCTTTTCATGGAATGTCTTAAAAGCTTTTTTGGGTAACCTCTGTCACAGAGGCGAGCTTTTAGGCAATTGGCATGCTTAATGTACTCCTCCTTGTTGGAACAATTTCGCCGGATTCTTAAAAATTGGCCAAAAGGCAAATTTTGCTTAAGACTCCTAGGGTGGTTACTGGTAAAGTGTAATGCCTTATTTCTGTCGGTGGATTTACGAAATAAGGTGGTTTCAAGTTTACCATCTGTCGAATAAACCTCAACATCCAAGAATGTAATGGAATTTTTTGATGCAGTATGGCTAAATTTTATGTCATCCGTCCTGACATTGAGCCATGTCACAAACTCAGTTAACCTTTCAGAGGAACCTGACCAAATGAAAAAAACGTCATCAATATAACGCATATAGTTCGAAATACAGTCAGCAAATGGATTGTTGTTATAAATAAATTTGTCTTCGTAAAGACCCATAAACAGGACCGCCAGCTCCGGTGCAAAGGGGCAGCCCATGGCTACCCCTTTAATCTGGTAGAAAAAATCGGTGTCAAATTGAAAATAATTCTGCTGCAATGCAAATTTAGCCAGTTTAAGGATGAAATCAGTTGGTCCTCTGTTGGGTTGTTCTCTTTGATTAAGGAAGACTTCCAATGTCTCAAGTGCCTGCTCCTGCGGAATTTGTGTATACAATGATACAACATCCATGGTGACTATTAATTGGTGTGCATCATTGAATTTGATAGAACATAGTCGATTAATAAATGCAGTTGTGTCCTTCAGATGAGATGGGACTTGCTCAACCATAGGTTTTAGAAAATAATCAATGTATTTAGATATCGGCTCCAATAACGACTGGCATCCAGAAATTATAGGGCGACTTGGGGGGTTTTGTGAATCTTTGTGTATCTTTGGTAAGATATAAAATAAAGGGGTTCTGGGGTTGTTGTTTTGAAGGTATGCAAATTCTTTAGGTCCAAGTATTCCAAGATCCAGTCCTTCTTGTAAAATTTTAAATAGATTCTCCTGTAGCTCCTTTACTGGATTATGATTGATCCTTTTATAACATAATGGGTCATCTAGCTGTCGTTTAACCTCATGTTTATATTTGTTGACATCCCAAAGAACCACAGAACCCCATGATAACTAGGTCAGGGCTACTGGCTTTTTTCATAATGTTTTATAATAAATAGATACAACCTATGGGAAGATATAGCCTTTATACCTTAACGAACACAAGCTTATTCAACTGCACATGAATTGGCAAACATCGTGCATACAGTTATAAATCTGCGAACATATAGAAAATAGAAAAATACAGTGTGCAAACAACTATATAACCACTCCTAATATTGCTTAACAAGAACAAGAAGGATTACAGTAAAAAATCCTCAAGGTTTGTCAAAGTGGGTGATTAACACAAAAACTCTCACCTGCTATGTTAATCTGAGATTACATGTAGCAAAATCTCTGTCTATCGCCTCTAACACACTGCAACAATGACCAGTTGTTAAATTGGCTTAACAAATATTTTTCACAATGAATAAGTGAGGCCTACTGCCTTTGTCATAACTTTTCATAATAGGTTGATCAGACCTAATGTATCGGACATCATTTTTCCCAGTGCAGCAATCGGGGCTATAGTTTATCACCATAAACAACTGAGTTCTACTGATTTAAGCATACACTTTTCCACAAGCAACCATGAGGCACACAGTCATAACATTTGAAAATTATACACAATTACAGTTGGCTAATCAAAATATAATCTAATAAAAAATATATAATTATATAAAATATAAAAAAATAATAAATTAAAATAAACACCTGGCTATAGTATGAATGCAGCTCATTACAAGGAGAGCCCGGGTGCTTAATTTTGTGACGCAGACTTTATCATGATTATATTGTACACTACTCCGGTGTGGTGGGACTGGCTGACTCACTCCATTGCGGTTATGAAGATTATCATCCAGATGCCCTGTGCAGAGGAACAGCTGCCTGTTCGTTTTCACTACACCCTGGCACCGGCTAACTCTCTCTCTATACCCTCCCAACTCCGATCTTAGCACATACACATTCCAAAAGATCAGGCCCTCCCTCCCACTCGCTGGCTCCCCCTGTAGGGCATGGCTGGTTATCAGCAGCTCTGGTGCATCTTCAGGTACCCGAAATCGAAATGTATAATCCTATTCATGGCAGACTCTGTACTAGAATCAGCTGCCTAACCAGTGATGTGGTTTTATGTCTTCTAACATTGTGACGCATTCGCCTCATCTCCCGCGTTCATTATTTCCAAGGAGAGCCAGTCACTTTCTTTCTCTGGTTTCCGCTCGATTTTCTTCTACATACGGGATGCTCCATTTCCTTCTCCATCATGGGTGTAGGATGACCATTGCCAGGCACTATTATTAATTGATATGTACAATGCTGCAGGGGAGATTGTTCTATGACCTTCATACCCCCTCAACCTTACCCTCACCCTCACACCCCCTCACTCACCCTCTCTCACCCTCACATATACTCACTCACCCCCCTCACCCTCACACCCCCACACACCCTCACTCACCTACACACCCTCACTCACCCTCACACACCCCACTCTCACACACCCTCACCCTCCCTCACCCTTACCCTCACCCCCCCCACCCTCACTCACCCTCTCACCCTCACACACAATCTCACCCCCTCAGCACCACCACATTATCACTCAGCACCACAACATTATCACTCAGCACCACCACAGCACCACTCAGCACCACCACAGCACCTCTCAGCACCACCACAGCACCACTCAGCACCACTACAGAACCACTCAGCACCACTCAGCAGCACCACTCAGCAGCACCACTCAGCACCACCACAGCACCTCTCAGCACTACCACAGCACCACTCGGCTCCACCACAGCACCACTCAGCACCACCACAGCACCACTCAGCACCACCACAGCACCACTCAGCACCACCACAGCATCACTCAGCAGCACCACCACAGCATCACTCAGCAGCGACACCACAGCATCACTCAGCAGCGCCACTCAGCACCACCACATTATCACTCATCAATCATTATCACTCAGAACCACCACAGCACCACTCAGCACCACCACAGCACCACTAAGCACCACCCCAGCACCACCACAGCACCACTCAGCAGCACCACAGCACCACTCAGCACCACCTCAGCATCACTCAGCACCATCCCAGTATCACTCAGCAGCACCACTCAGCATCACCACAGCACCACTCAGCACCACCACAGCACCCCTCAGCGCCACCCCAGCATCAATCTGCGCAACCATTCAACAACAACTGGTTTAAATATGTTCTCTCAATGTTTCAAGCTTTATTACAAATGTCACAAAAAGATGTTAATACACTCTATGCGCCCTTTCCACCAAGAAGAATTTGGAGAGTCTGTGAGGGCAGAGTTGCGTCTGTACCAGCTCCTCAACAAACAGGTCTAGAGCTGGACCCTTGACAGTTTCCGTAACACCAACTAGATGCACGTTATTGCACCGAGAGCGCCCTTCTTGATCATCGAGTTAGCTGTTTTTGTGCGAACTCCAGTTGGCGCACTTGCTTCTGCAGAGTAGCAGTGTTAGACCTGTCTGCCCTTTAGGTGGTCCATCCTATTTATTTATTTATTTTTGTCCCCTTACTGCCTCCTAACCTTTGTTTTTTTTATGTCCACTGGACTTTTTAGGTGTTGACCTAGGGGTTAGGTGCTCCTTGCCCCTATAGTCTTTTTCCCCTGCCTTAGGTGCCTTTTCTGACTAAAACCACGGGTTAGACAAAATGGTGGCTTTCAACTGTCACCTGCCTGGCTACCTCAGGAACCAGGGCCATAGAACTGAATGAGGGTTTCCAGAACCTTCTGGACTTCCCTGGACATTCTAGGGTCAGCCTATAAAAGGTGGAATGTTGGGCAGCCATTTTGTAGAGGTTGGTGAGGAGTGGTTTATGGCTGGAGTGGAGGCTGTGGAGCGAGGAGATTAGTGCACTGAGAGGGGATCTGACTGCCTCGAGGGGTTGCTGTTCCCACTCATGATGTTGTCCCTCTCCCATTGACCTGCCCTAGCAAGAACCAATGAAGAAGCTGAGGGGAGTGAGGTGAGAGGGTCTGAGCCTGCCTCCGGTCTGTGGCCAAGACTGTTATGAAGTGCCATTGCCTGGCTGCTTGCCCCCCCCCCTTTTCTGGACACAGCGTGATTCTCTCGACAGACGGACTGGGTTAGTTCATTTAAAAGAGGAACTTACCAGTCGCCCGTCTGTAGAACCCTGGTCTCCCTGGGCTTCCTGCGTTAGCCTGATCTGGCTGCATCTGAGCTTTAGAAGCGCATGTGGCCGGTGAAGTGCGGAGCTCGTGAAGCAGAGCTTGCCGTGGCCGCGTGTCAAGCCTCTGATTGTGGGTTCGGGAGGCAGGAGCGAGGCACGAGCCGGTCCGTGAACCGGGACCTGTGGGGGAGCCTGCGAAGAAGGGTGCTCTGCGTGGTGAAGCGCGGAGCTCGTGAGACGGAGGAAGTCGGAGCGTAGCCCCGCCTCGTCGCTGATTAGAGAAGCGCCTGGGGAGGTGGTGCGGCGTGACAGGAGAACGGAGGGAGGAGCCGGCCTTTCCTGTGGCGAAAGGGAAGAAACTGACGAAAGGAAAGCCACTCGCCCGGCGGAAGTCGGGTCCCGCCTCCGAAGTCCTGCGGATATCGTACCTCGGCCAGGACCCGAGTGAGTTTCCCTGGCTTCCCAGCCGTCTGTCATCGGCTGTGTGGACAGAGCAACACCCAGGAGTCTAGTAAGCTGGGAAGACGACTGCGGGGGCTGAGGGGAGGAAATTGGGAGCATAGACTCCTTGACTTGGCCTGATAAAACTCGGGGGGTTTCCCCGCCCTAATAAAAGAAATCCAAATGGCTGGGTGCAGAGATCATTTAAGGGGGAATTGATAGCAGAGTTTTCTCTACTCTCGGTGTGATTCTCGAGATCAGTTCTTGCCACAAAGTCTCATAAAAAAACATATAATTAGACTGTGGGCGATGTGCCAAAAGCTTTTTTACTGGTAAAAAGTCTTTGGATTGAAAAAGAGGAAAACAATCCAACAAATAACTTGCTCGGCTATCAACATTGTAGTATGTGAGCCTGGCCTGGATGCAGGTATTTTGGTTAATGTGTGGGCTTCCACATGCTCTCTTTAGGCGTAAAATTGCAGTAGCGTCAAATTTATAATCATGGGATTCCAGACACTGTATCATTGTTTCTTTAAACTGATTCGTTCAATCCGTGGACCAGCATTCGAAGTGCAATAAACAAGCATTGGCATTGTGTTAGGTCCAGGGATGATGAGATCCAGTCGAGTAGATGATATAAAGATGAGTTTATTCCAAATAAAAGAGTACGGCACCAAGGAGGCTCTCCAAAGCGTCTCTCTTCCCCATCCTATAGCATATAACGGCTAAACTGGAGCTTACAAGATGATAACATTCTGAAGTGCTAGGCAACGGTACAATTGAAGGATACACGCTAAGTTACGTGATTAAAATGTGAGGGAGAAGAACGTAACACACCTTCCCCCCTTCACAAAAACAAGCACTGGAATAGCCAATAGGTCTCGCTTTTGGGACCTTATAAGTATTTAGTTGTGCAGCACAATATCCTTGATGCAACAACATCAACTGTTGCATGGTTAAACACTTATCAGGTCCCAAAGGAGAGACCTATTGGCTATGCCAATGCTTGTTTTCTCTCTCCTCATCTGCCTTCTCATGCTCTCTTCACTTGCTGCCCTCATTTCCAACATTGAGAAATCAAATATAAAAGTGGATTTTCTTGCATAGCATTCATTATGGAAAATCACACTTTAAAAGCAATGTGTTAAAAGTAAAACAGATACTTCAGGATAAGAAAAAGCGTTCCCAATGTCCCTAAAATGTCACTTTCCAAAGGAAGCATTTCAGATCAAACCTCATTTGTTTGTAACGCCGTCCTGAACATCTCACCCGTATCTAGGAAGAAAAGCGCACTGATTCCGTTAAGTGGGAGCTCTTCGTCTGCAGCACAGGGGTGGCCGGCTGCCAACCTGTCAGTGGGCAAAGTTTGAATGGAATCTGAACATAATGCTAGGGTTCATATTTGGATTCAAAATATTCACCAACCGCCTAGTATTGCCACGTGGCACAAGCAGAAAAGCTCAAATGTAATTTAAGTAAACTTTTATTAATTGGATCCTATTAAAGTTAAAGTTACCATTGATGATTTTCACGCCATAAATATTTCCCCACCTTGTCACCTCAGCTTCGTTCTTGCTGAGTTGTACAGAATGTTTCCATGTTGAGTTGGCGACCAGGCAAGTGCCTTGGGATGATAAAGTTGGAGAGCGCGCAATATAAGAATTATGATCACATGTGTCCCGCCCGCATCCACAGTACACTTCATGTGCCCCAAAAGAGTGATAGGGATGTGCAAGTTGGAAGCCTGTTCCACAAAATGACAGCGAGCCTGACCCTGTTTTTCACAGTACGGAGGCCAAGTAAAGAAAAGAACAATTTTAAAAGTATGTCAAGCGCTGTGACTGAAAAAGCTTATTTTCCCCCAAGAGTTCTTATTCGTACATTGTACCGTGTTGTGGTACATGCAACGTGTATAATAACATAATAAATATTTCACGCCTTGTAGAAGGGTGGGTGGAATCACATAAAAGTATTACTGTCACAGTTACAGGAGTTTGTTTTTTCACTTGTGTGATAATGTTATGTTCCAAATAACAAATTGAGGTGGGGCCTGCCTAGCTCCATTCTTCCCAGGCAATCAGTGTAGGAGTACAAGGAAAGAAGAAACACAAGCAGAGAGGCATGGCGAAGGGCTAGGTGAGGAGGAGGAGGAGAGAGGAAGGAGAATGAAGGGGAGAGCAGAAGCGAGAACCGATAGGTGGAAGATGAAAGAACTGAGCAAAAAGAAGGCAAAGAGGGCAGGTTGAAAGCAGAGGAGAGTTAAAGTGTGACAGAGGGCAGAAAAGGCAGAGAGAGGAAGAAGGGTGGCAGGAGCGAAAGAAGCTGAAGAACAAACATGGCGAGGCAATCGGAGAGGCAGAAGGGCATAGGAAGGGAGAAGAAAGGAGACGAAGTAGACGGGTAAGACGTGACGGGTCAAGAGAAGAAAAGGACGAAGAAAAGATTATGATGAAACTGACTAAGAGGGAAGGGGAGAAGGGAGGGGGAGTGTGAGCAGCGGAGCATTCACAGCAATAGAAGACAAAATTGAAACTGACAAAGAGGGAGGGGGAGAAGGGAGGTGGGAGTGTGAGCAGAGCAGCATTCACAGCGATAGAAGACACAAATGAAACTGACGAAGAGGGAGGGGGAGAAGGGAGGGGGTGCAAAGAGAGGAGCCTGATTACAGCAATAAAACACAGATGGCAGCTGTGCATGTGCACTCGCTCGTGAACGCAAGCTGGAGGCTAGCAAAAGCCTCGGGTGGCACTTTTAAGACCCACTTACTAAATGTCTCGAAGAGACAGCATGCGCTGTCTCAGTCAAGACCTAACAAGGAGAAAGAATAAAGAGAACAAAAACTACATGGAAAGAAAACTGAAATAAGAAACCAAAGTTAAGTAATATAAATTTCAAGATACTTAGGTTTGAACTTTTGTCTGGGGGTCAGATCTACTCACCGGACTTGGTTCCCATTAAGCTCCTGCTGTGAGGGAAACGGCCGCAGGGCTTACTTCGCCATTACAAGCGCTGTGAGGGCCATCTGTCTTTACAGCCTCCGCGTTTGCACGCATGCGCATAATTATGTGCAGCCGCACTATGGCTCTTGTCTTGGCCGCATGTATTTTTAAGCTCCCCACTCTTCTGCCGGTTTAGTGCGCATGCGTGCACGCACGCACGCCTATTTCGCAGGAGTTTTTGTTTTTTGTTTTAATCTTCACAGATCGGAAACCCACAGCCTCGGTGTGGCCTCGCCCTGCATCCGAGGCCGTGAACTCTCCCCGTTGCTGCTGCAGCCATTAAACCTCCCACTTTCCTCTGAGTCTTTTTGCATGGTGCCCAGCCCCAGACTGTCGGATCGAGTCTGACACCTTCACCGGGTTATGATTTTTTTCTTCTGTTTTTTCCTTTCTTACTACCTGGGTGCCTTTATTTGCTAACGTCTGGCTTCCCCAGGGAGCCCTCGGTGGGGTGCTGTCAATGTCGATACCTTCTCTCCACCTCCCACTGTACTAGGGTGACCAGAATTTTAAAGCCAAAAACCGGGACATTTCACGAAAATAGAAGAAAATTACAGAACAGGCAGCTAGAACATACATAAAATGCAATTTTTACACCCAGATGCTTGCCTGTTAATTAGATTGCTTTCTTGGAAAAAACTGCTAACTACCCCTGCTTTGTAAAACATTAAAAAGCCCACCCCACACTTTTCAATCGCTAATCTCTAAAAACCGGGACAGGAGCTCAATTTCCTGAAATTTGCCCGGATAACAGGTGAAAAACAGGGACCGTCCGGGCAAATCCGGGACACCTAGTCACTCTACACTGTACCCTTACATTGCCTGTCTGCATATTTAACGATTTTTAAAGAAATTGAGAGAGACCCCTTTAAAACCAGGGGAATAGGGTACTGCCAAACAGTAGAGTAAACAATTTCCCTTGGCTAGGTTTTCTGAGAACAACACTTTTTTGGAAGACATCGAGGAGCACGAACGTACGAGGTCGGGTGTAGTCCAATGACCAGTCGAACCAAAGGAACGCCAGTATAATCAAGTTAAAGAACACGGCGCCCTTTCCAATCCACCCGACCCTAGTACCCGACTGCAGCAAGTACTAGGCTACAACGCGAAGGCTGGAACTATAGCACATGACGGTGCGGCAGCGGGGTGAAGCACAAGAACTACGCAATGAACACAATATAATTAAGAGGAGACAGGCATTCAACCAAAAACCTCCCCCGACCCACATAAAGACTGAACGTGTGTCAACTAACACCGAGGGGTGGAATACCAACAGATTTGGCCGAAGATAAAGTGACGAGCATGAGAAACATTTTTCAAATTAAGAATCCCATCAGAATGAATTATAAAAAGACAATGCTATAAGGATTTCCGTGTAAAGGCAACCACCCAGTGCCAATACAGGAGAGAACCCAATATAAAAGTCTTGATAAAGATGGCATACATCCAATGAGTCCATCGAAACGCGTCGACGCACATCTCTGCACAATTAAACAACCGAACTCGCCCCATGAACAATGAAAATAAGTCAAGTCTTGGTTTGAGTTAAATGTGGGACTTAATGTGCAATACTGTATGACAAATCGTTAATGTCTGTTTTTGTTTCCCTTCTCTCCCCCCTTCCTCCTTCTCATACTGTATAAATTAGAGCAGGTGTGTAGGTCTCCTTTCAATGTACTTTTTAGGTCTCGGCTAAACGCGCGGAAGCGCGTCTCGCCGAGAACTATTGTTAGCGAGTGTGCTTCCCAGGAGACACTCCTGGCCGCGCGCATCGCCTTGGAGGGATTTTGAAACGCGCACGCGCTCGCTGTAGGCAGTTGCTGTCGCCCATTCATTAACACGCATGCGCTAACTTGGGGCCACGGGCACACACCGCTGCTGTCGCGCATTCACACGCATGGGCTAACGTGGGACCACGGGCACACACATCATACTTGGGACCCCCTCCTGATGCTCGCACTCACGGAGACTCCTGTTGCGGGTGGAGTTGGGACCCCCCTCCTAATGCTCGCACTCACCGGGATTCCTGTTGCAGGTGGAGGCCGTTACCTGGCTTCTTGCACCGGCGAGATTCTCTCTTCCAGGCGAGAGCCTCGCTCCCTTCAGCACTCCTCCGGTAGCTGCTCTGGTGACGCGGACGGGGCTCCTCTCCTCCGGAGGAAGTTCGGTGAGTTCCTGTTGTCCCTCGGTCCCGCCCCCGGCCTGCCTGACTTCCTACTGCGGGCCGGGCGGCGGCGGGGACAATCTTTTATTTTTCTAACCAAACTCACTTCCGTCTCAAGTAAAGCAAGGGGCATACATATTTAGTATGCACAATTTGTCAATAATATTGCAATATTTGAGTCTTATTAAGCTGCACACAACGTATGTTTTATTTGTTTTGGGCTCACTCTGAATTGTATCGCTTCTACATGCGTGCAGATTTTGCAGTTACGGAAAGCGAAATACAGTGGGCTAAATCCGTTTTCTCCTGGTCACAGTCTGGGTGACTAGTTAACTAACATGCCGCTTTCAGCCCAGCTATCATGATCAGAGTTTCCAGTTCAGCCACAGTGGTTATCTCTAGAGTTGCACAGGAACAGCAACATGTTAGTGGATAGTTATCTTTCAAACACAACATTACTACACACTGATCAATGACTTTGACTTTCGAAGTGTGATTATGTGGTGCATCTACCAAGCACTTTGTAAGAAGTCTTTCTGGCACTATGACAGCTAAATCGCAGAGTAGTGAGTGCAAAGTAGTGAGTGCAGAGTAGTGAGTGCAGAGTAGTGAGTGCAGAGTAGTGAGTAGTGAGTGCAGAGTAGTGAGTGCAGAGTAGTGAGTAGTGAGTGCAGAGTAGTGAGTGCAGAGTAGTGAGTGCAGAGTAGTGAGTAATGAGTGCAGAGTAGTGAGTGCAGAGTAGTGAGTGCAGAGTAGGGAGTGCAGAGTAGTGAGTGAGGAGTAGTGAGTGCAGAGTAGTGAGTAGTGAGTGCAGAGTAGTGAGTAGTGAGTGCAGAGTAGTGAGTGCAGAGTAGTGAGTGCAGAGTAGTGAGTAGTGAGTGCAGAGTAGTGAGTGCAGAGTAGTGAGTGCAGAGTAGTGAGTAGTGAGTAGTGAGTAGTGAGTGCAGAGTAGTGAGTGCAGAGTAGTGAGTAGTGAGTAGTGAGTGCAGAGTAGTGAGTGCAGAGTAGTGAGTAGTGAGTGCAGAGTAGTGAATTGTGAGTGCAGAGTAGTGAGTGCAGAGTAGTGAGTGCAGAGTAGTGAGTGCAGAGTAGTGAGTGCAGAGTGAGTGTGCAGAGCAGTGAGTGCATGTGCAGAGTGGTGTGTGCTGTTGAGTGCAGAGTGCTGTGTATTGGCAATGTAAATGACAATGCCATTTATTTGTGATTTAAAGAAAAAAAAAGAAATGTCATGAGCAATGCCAATAGCTCTACCTTTAATGATGCCGAGACCATTGCATTGCAAATGCTTGTTTATTAATGATGTCTATATATGTTGTGTGTGACTTATAGTACAAATATGTGTTGATATCTATATGAGTTGTGTAAAGAGTTTTCAAACTCTATTTTATATTTCGTGTATGTGTTTCTTAGATTGACAATAATATTGTTTTAATAAAATATTTTACGGTTTTATACACAAAGTTGTTTATGTTTGTACTTTCACTTAGTTGAGTCTTGTGTCCAAGATCAATATTTGGGCTTAATTTCTCAGAAAACCTAGCCAAGGGAAATTGTTTACTCTACTGCATATTTAACGAGACAATATTACAGTTGGAAATACCAGTGCCTATTATGAGATTCCTAGAAATGTAGTGGGGTACTTAGCAGTACTTCAGTACTTCTTAGCAGACAGTTGGGCATTTAATGGGATAATTTCCAGTACTGCTTGCCATGATTTCTATACATTTATTAGGTCAATACCAGAACTTTTGAGCTGTGAGTTATACAGTTTATTTTTTAAACCTTTATTTTTTATTTAAACAGTTATCGCAGCAATCATACGAATAGAAGTATCAGAGACACAGCACCAGCTGCACAGGGGACTCTGTCTCACACATGCAATACCAGTACTTATGAGGTGGTAATTAATAGTACATTTAAAATCAGGGGTGTGCATTTAATCTATAGTCATTAATGGTACATTTGAAATCGGGGGTGTACATTCCATCTATAGTCATTAAGAGTACATTTGAAATCAGGGGTATACATTCCATCTGTCCATCACACTTCACCTCTCTCGCTCCTCCTCCCCTCAGACGTGTCCCGATTGTGCGGTTTGTAGTTAATGGGATAATGTCTGTTCTTCCCAATTTGGCCGCGATACATTTAATGAGATAATCCTGTGGCTTCTCAGCACATTTGCTATACATTTAATAGGATCATACAGCCACTCCTTGCCGCACTGTACGTATAATGGAATAAAGCCATTACTTCCCAGCATTGTTGCTATACATTTAAAGTGATTATGAATGGGTCAGAACCAGGGTTAGGCCTAAAAATCAGGGTGGGAACCAGAAGAAAGATTCTACCAAACCACAAGAGAAAGATGGGGATACATCTAAAGATAAAACCACAACAGGGCCTCAAAAATCCTCTCAAGGGGGTGGGTCCCAAACTCCTTCCTCTGCTACCAAGAAACCTTATTGCCATGTGTGTAAGACACCTGGCCACTGGAAAACTGACAGTAGTTGCCCAAAAGCCAGCAATAAGGAAAATATTCCTCCAAGTAATACTCCAACACCTCCTGTTACTACTAGGAGACAGTGAATCACTCACCTGCTTGACGCTGCCACGCCGCCACCGCCAGGAGTCATTTTGGGGCAAACAGGCACCAGGAATTAAGCCGCCACCGCCGAGAGTCATCTTCCATCAGGACTACACGCGCCGCCGCTCCGGGACTTCAATTCCCGGCAGCCTACGCGGCGGCGCGCTTACCAACGACGCGAGGGCGCCAGGAGGCGCACAAAAGCGCCTCAGTTACCGGCGGAGCGGGGGAGACAGTGAATCACTCACCTGCTTGACGCTGCCACGCCGCCACCGCCAGGAGTCATTTTGGGGCAAACAGGCACCAGGAACTAAGCCGCCACCGCCGAGAGTCATCTTCCATCAGGACTACACGCGCCGCCGCTCCGGGACTTCAATTCCCGGCAGCCTACGCGGTGGCGCGCTTACCAACGACGCGAGGGCGCCAGGAGGCGCACAAAAGCGCCTCAGTTACCGGCGGAGCGGGGGAGACAGTGAATCACTCACCTGCTTGACGCTGCCTCGCCGCCACCGCCAAGAGTCATTTTGGGGCAAACAGGCACCAGGAATTAAGCCGCCACCGCCGAGAGTCATCTTCCATCAGGACTACACGCGCCGCCGCTCCGGGACTTCAATTCCCGGCAGCCTACGCGGCGGCGCGCTTACCAACGATGCGAGGGCGCCAGGAGGCGCACAAAAGCGCCTCAGTTACCGGCGGAGCGGGGGAGACAGTGAATCACTCACCTGCTTGACGCTGCCACGCCGCCACCGCCAGGAGTCATTTTGGGGCAAACAGGCACCAGGAACTAAGCCGCCACCGCCGAGAGTCATCTTCCATCAGGACTACACGCGCCGCCGCTCCGGGACTTCAATTCCCGGCAGCCTACGCGGCGGCGCGCTTACCAACGACGCGAGGGCGCCAGGAGGCGCACAAAAGCGCCTCAGTTACCCGCTGCGCGGGACGCCCGGGGCTAAGCCCGGGCAAAGGGCGGGCCCTCTACGGCCCTCATCGGCAGGAAAAGGCAGGAGCAGGGCCAAGACCGCTGCCCAAAAACACCCAAGTAAGTGAAGTAATCTCCTCATTCCTGTAATTGTCTGGGACATCATATTGACTCTAATCCCAAGGACCAGCATCGTTGTTACTAAAATGTCTAAAGTTAAAGCATCTTCTGCTCCACTCAATACAATAGACAATTATATGGTACAGAAAGTTGCCAAAATTAATCAGGACAGGAGATCATCTTTGGGTCTTAGCTATTCACCGGACTTGCTCATCGACAACTCGCCTCTACCACTCTCAGTTCTTGATATTAGTAATGAGGTCTTCCAAACCCCAGATAATAACCCACTGACCCAATTATTAGTTGCAATCAATGAACCAGTTCCTGAATGTACAACTGATTCTGAAATTATTACTTTAGAAGAGGAAGTCCCTACACCGGTCCCAGCCCCTAGAGTAACAAAGGGTGGGGGGAAGAACATACCAAAAAGGGGTGGTCTTCGATCAGGAAAAAAGCGCCTTGAGGCCTCGCCTCAGGAGAAAACTGGAGATGATACTGGGAGTAACGGGGGAGGAAAAGTTCACCTGGATGAAGATCAATTAAAAAAGCTACTGAATGCCATAGATAATAAAATTAAAACTATTACTAAACCACTCCTAAGCAAAATTGACCTGCTCACAGCAGAAGTCACTAGACTGGGGTTACTTTTGCAAAAAACTATAGAAGAAACACCAAAGACTGCTCCAATAAATTTGGTTATGGCTGATCCAAAAAATACCAAAGTCGCAGTTTGGCCAGATACTACAGCAAATACTTCCCAAAACACCACGTGGAGGCCTGGCCAAGAGGGAGAGGGGACGGGAATCCCAAACCCAGCTACCATTGATGAGGATTCTGCAAGGCCCGCCTCTAGAAGTACAAATGAGATAGAGAATACAGATAAAGGGCCCGTGGAATTAATAGTGGAAGCTTCCCCACTAATATTGGTTTTAGCAAATGTCCCTCAATTAGAATCAGGGCAAGTAGAGAACATCCCTTCTTTGATAAATAAATCACTTCATTGGTTATCAAAGAACATGGCTTTTAAACCAGGAGGCAGGGATCAGTTGGCACAGGAAGTAGTAAAAGCTAGAAGGGTTAAATGGATCAGGGGTGGCATCAAAAAGTTCAGGGGGGATTGCGTGGTGTTGCACTTCTCAGACCCCGAAGTCCTACCAAACATACTAGCTAATATATATCCCCCCCAGCGTAGATCTACTGAAATAGTGCCATTAACGTTGGACTTCTTTTACACAAAAAAGGGAAATAATATAAATCCAACACTGTTAAAAACCAAATGGAACCCTGTAATAAGAAAAGCCAAATACCCTGTAAATAAAAATAATGGGGAATTGCGATAGAAAATAGGTTCTCTGCCCTATCAGGGCTAAGTCAATGTGACTGACTGGAAAAATCAACGAGCTTAGGGCAACTAAAGATTGCAAAGGTCAAACACGGGAATTCTAGTATTCTCATGACAACAGGAACAGATTGTTGTGAGTACAAGATATCTGAACCTAGAGACTACACCTTTAATCCAGTAGAGAACAGCTCATTACCTGTTCACACTGGTATTAATGTAGTCGAAGCAAGGTCTCCACCTTGTGCGCCTTCCCCTAACCTGACTATTCCCTTAAATAAGAGGAATATGGAAAGGGAAAGTTGCATTAAGATCATCTCATGGAATATCGCGGGTATCCAACATAAAATAGAGACTCCAGAATGGTGTGACTTTATAGATTCTTATGACATTGTGCTGTTACAAGAAACATGGTCAGTGTCACCAGTTTTTCGCCTGGGCTTTTTAAACTTTTATGTGCCCGCGAAGAAGAATACTAAGGGACGCCCTTCAGGGGGTCTAACTATTTGGATACGGCAAGCCCTGCAATGCACTATCAAGCAGAACCATATCTCTAATAGCGACCTACTTTCTATACTGCTCACTTGTAATGACGGTTACAAGTTGGCAATATATAACATCTATGCAAGGGGAACCCAAGGGGGTATGTCCTCTGACATAGTAGGAGCTTTAGACATTGACCTAGAGATGTTATCCACTCAGTACACTATTATGGTGGGTGGAGACCTAAACACAACATTTGAACCCCTAGGCGGTGAGGATAACAACCTGATATATGAAGAAGACACCAAATGGGGAATTCCCCAGTTAGACCTTCCGATGGTTAAAAAATGGACAGAAGTAGCTATACAGGTTAATAGTTTATGCCTATCCAGAGGATTGAGGGCAGCCAATGGCCGCACCCCTTCTGATTTACAGGGTAGGCATACCTTTGATAACCTAAGATCAAGTAGCAGGATTGATTATATTCTGATAGATGTTAGAGGTTGGAGCAAAGTGGTCGACATGCAGGTCATATCTAGGTTGGAGAGCGATCACAATCCTTTGTCTTTACTATTCAACCTAGAACAAAAAACAACGATAGGAAATTTAGCTAGGAACTTTACGACTTTAGATGTTGTTCCATCTAATAATCTCCGTCATATCAGATGGGCAACTTTAGCAGGCAACCCAGAGGATATGCAGGTCCTTGAGGGGTTAGTTATTGATGAAGTCGCCAGACTACAGGTTTTAATGAAAGATGAAACTTTTAAAGTAAGGATTGAAGAGTCACAGCCAAAGTTCTTTGCTAGTATCCAGAAGCTATTCTTTAAAACAAACAAGAAGAGGAAGGGTATTGGACCACCCATAAAGAAGGGCTGGTACGACCAATCATGTAGAATAGCAAGACATATCCTTAGTATCGCATTAAGATCTAGAACGGGAGTTCTAAATGCCAGGGATGAATATAGAAAAACCCAGATTAAGGCAAAAAAAGCAATGGGACGAGAACCTTTGGCTAGATTTGAAGAAGGCATGTGTTGATAAACATCAGAAAGAGTTCTGGGCCATATTAAAGTGGGGCTCAGGGGGTGTAGCTGAATGCCCGAAAAATCATGTACCTAAGGAGTCCTGGGTGGATTTTTTCAAACCCCAATATGCTGACAATCCAGGTCTACAGGCTGTTCCCCTTCCAGAAAGGGTATTTTTTACTAATGAATTATTCTCATTAAAAGACGTACACGAGGCAATGGATGGAGTGACCAGAGGCAGGGCACCAGGAATTGATGGCATACCGGCAGATGTTTTCCTATCAGACAGAGATAGCTGGTGTAAATACTTTGTATGGCTTGGAAATGCCATTGCACAGGGGGCAAAGATACCAGCAACATGGAAAGGAGCAGAAATAATCCCAGTCTACAAAAAAGGGGACAAGGCTCTACCAAGCAACTACAGGCCCATCAGCCTCATCGATTGTGCCCAAAAACTGATGGGCAGGATGGTTCAAAACAAGATACAAGCCTGGATAGTTGATAAGGACATCCTTTCCCCTTACCAAGCGGGATTTCGCCCTTTAACCAGCTCTGTCGATCAGGTGTTCCACTTCCTAACTATATACTGGAAAAATGTTACCCTGCTAAATGGTCCTCTGTTTGCTGTTTTCGTTGACCTGAAGTCAGCGTTTGATTTAGTTCCCCGGCAAAAACTCTGGGATGTTTTAAGGGATTTAGGAATAAGTCCTGAATTATTAACTTTGCTTGTAAGGCTCCATGAGAACAACTATGCCCGGATAAGGTGGGGAGCCCAGGGAGAGGTCACGGAATCCTTCCCTGTTGAGAGAGGCGTGAGACAGGGTTGTGTCTTGGCCCCCACCTTATTCTCCCTCTACATCAATGGCATTGTGGACTTTCTGAAGCAAGTTCCGACGGATGCTCCATTACTAGACGGGAAGCGAGTTCCAGTACTAATGTTCGCAGATGACACCCTGCTGGTCTCGCGGACCCCTAGTGGTCTGAGGTAATATGAATTTTCATGGTCAATTGTGTCCCCTATCGTAGACCCCAACGGCTCCATGTACGTGCTTCAAGTACATGTATGTTCCCTCCACAACCAGCTATGAAGACGCAAATACATTTGCGTCCAACGTTAACATGTCCTCTTTCAGATCCACCATGAATGGGTCGGATATTCGGTTCCTAAGTGTGCCTTGCCAACGTCTTTACATGGTGCACTTTCATGTTTTACTCGCTCTGGTGAGTTAGGCCCTGATTCCTGCCATCGAGCCCTTTCTGCCTTCTGTTTCTAAAAACTGCAGTCTGCTGCTTCCTGACCTCTGCCTTACTCCCTGTGCGGCGAGCGGTGCCTGGCTCGGCCTGCTTGCCTGCCAAGACTGTATTCAGCCTTCAAGTTATCTGCTCCGCTCCTCGAAAATACATTCCTGTCTAGTAGTTTAGGAAAACATCCTTCCAGGCTGCAGAGCAAAGGGCCCGGCCTTTCTGTCTCCGTGCAAGTAATTCATTGCTCCTGTTACCATGGTAGGCCCATGGCCCCTCGCATCTCATGTAGACACGTAGTCGCGTATGCACGCACTAGCAGTCAGTATAGAATAGCCTCTGCCCGAGAGACCTTTCCTTCTAGATAATACAGTTCCTCAAACACAAGATATTAGATATGATTTGGGATTAGGTTGTTCTGACACCCCAGACTTCCGTCTCCTCATGAAGGGCTAAATGTCAAGTCCCCTTCACCCTCCAGTTCCACGTCAATTACACGTCATGCTGCTGCGCGCGCATCTCTGCCATGTATTTCTGCTGACACTGCAGGATTCTCCTATGGATCCACCCACCTGTGACTCTTCTCTATGACGTTTCTAGCACACTCCTTCGTGTACGCCCCCGTGCGCGCCTTCTGTTACGCCTCTTTATTACGTACATGTGTTCTTATCTCGTTTCTCTCAGCTGTTACGCCTTCTGCATCTATCACTACTGTAATGCATTGACTATATATATGATGTTCTGTTAATAAAGCATTGTACATGTCCATGTCCATTCCCTTCCTGAACCCTTGTGGTGATGGAACATGATACCTGGTTCGAACCAATTCCTTTTTAAGGAATAAAACCTTCATAAAACTCAGATGCCACGGACTCTGCCTCTTATTTTTGACTGAGTTATTCTTATTGAACTTTACCGCATAAATTAAGTATAGGTAATTTAAATTTACCACAGGTCTACAAAAGACAATAAACGCTTTTGGTGATTTCTGCCGGATCCGGGGCTTAGAAATAAACACAACAAAGACAAAATTTATGAATCTGAATCCCTCTAAGAAATTCAAGGGGAAAATGGTGTACAATGGGGCTTTTTTGGAAGAAGTGGATGCCTTCACCTACCTAGGCATCTCCCTGAATGCTAGTATGAATTGGAGATCTCATATGGACTTTGTACTGTTAAAATTTAACCAGTTGGCAGGGGCAATAGCCAAAAAGCACAAATCTTCATTCACAAAACCAATACAGCCAATAATGGAGATCTATGGCATGAAAGTGCTGGGTGCATGCCTTTATGGATCAGAACTTTGGGGTTTCACCAATTTGAACACTTTAACAGTGGCAGAAAATAAATTTCTGCGGGGCCTAATTGGTGTTTCACAGAGCACCCCCTCAACTCCTCTCCACTACGACCTTGGGAGGAAAAGGATTGAGGACATGATCAGACTGCGTCCCCTCCTATATTGGAGGCGTATAAAAACCACTCCGGAGTTGAGTCATTACGCAGCTGCCCTTCTGGATGTCGATAACTCTGACATTTTCCATAAAGTTGTTTGGCTAAAAGAAGTGAGGAAATTACTTCAAAAATTGCACCTTGAGCACTTGTGGTCCGTAACAGACCCAGATGATTTTCCTTCAAAGACTACTCTAAAAAAGTTATACTGGGACATGATAAACAATGCTGCACTGACCTCTAGTCAATCTCCTGCCCTGACATCCCAGTTCCTAGAAGTTAAAACTTCCCCAATGTTTGAACAGTATTGGGATTTGATCTCCAAGCCTCTAGATAGGAAATTGTTTTTCCAGTTCAGAATTGGCACCTTGCCCCTAAATGCTTTTACTGTCAAATGGTCTTCTGATAATGTAAACACATGCTTCCATTGTAAATCCCATGTAGAAGATATCTTGCATTTTCTATTTGTTTGTCCCTTATATGCTGCCCCAAGGAATAGATGGTTGAAACCCGCATGCAGAAATTTGGGTACAAGGAGATGTTTAGAGGCTTTTAGGGTCTTGAAATCAAACTGTGCCCCTAATCTTGCAATTGTTGTGGCTAAATTCCTGGGGTGGGCTTGGATAATACGCACGCGCACTTTAAAACTCCTATGAACTACTTGAGCTTCCTTTGGGCTGTGATGATATTTAAAAAAAAAAAAAAAAAAGTGTAATTTTTAAAAATTGTTATTTGCCAACAAAGTACAAATTGTATGGTATTTAATACGTTTTTATTATTAGATTAGTATTTATTCTGTCTAGTTTAGGGATACAAGCTTTTATGACAATGTTGTCGAATAAAGTATTTAAACTTGAAACTTGACTAGTAGTAATCCCCAGGTGGTGGGAGTGCCCCCAAAAATTTGGTTGGGTTTTCTTGGGGAACTCAGTTGGACTGTGGCCTAACCAGGTCCCCTACTACAGCAACTATAGTCTGTGATGGTGGCATGGGGCTTGCCAATTTCACTGCTTGTCCCAATACCTTGGGCAAGTACAGGCAGGAGCCCCACATCAATGGTTTGACAGCTGTGGCCTATAGGCCTATAGGGACACAGGGGCTAGTATCACCATGGTGACACAGAGATTAGTACCATCAGAACAGCTTTTACCTGGGTTTACATACCAGGTGACCAATATTGATAGAGTCAAGTCATTAGTGCCTCGGTTGATGAGCTCTGTCATTGAAGTCATTCTGTGCCCTTCCATTGATGAAAAACATGTAGTCCTGCTTCTATTGTTGTTTTATTTCTTTAAATCTGGTCACCGAATGTGTGAGAGAGTCTCTTAAAACTCAGTTCCTCTTTCCATACGACATACACTTTTAATAGTAGAGGGGGTTGATGCATTTCTAGATTCTGAGTTATTAAATGTTTAAACGGCTGTGGGGTGGCTTGAAAGACCACGCGCCTGAAGCACTGCTTGTGTCTCGACGTTTTAGTACTAAATAATGCATAGACAACCCGAGTAACATCTCAAGCGGCAAATGTGAACTTTCAAACTGCGGACCCCTCTGTTATCCCTGAGGGCGGGTGAGGGATGCAGTGCAAACAGTGGTGTTCAAATTATCTGAATCTTTAAAACCACTGAAACTATATGTGGTCCAACAAGTTCAGCGTGCGACTGCAGTGACATCAGTAGCCATACAAGGAAACCCGACTGCAAGATGCAATTTAACAACAATGTCCTGCAGAGAGCTAGTGATGCTGGCAAAGAGACGAACTTCAACGGTGACTGCATAGAAAAATAAGGCGAGAAGGCACGAACTAGAGTGAGGGGGGGGGAATTCACAGATTGTGGGGGAAGGAGGAGACAGGGAAGAAAATAGTGTTAGGAGTAAAGGGGCCAGTAGCCATGGAAGGATACTAATGACAACATGGGCCTCAAGAGGAGGGACTAACAGGTATAAAACGAATCAGAAGGCAGCATTTAGGAACTGAGCCAATGAAAAAGATGGGCGGAGAGTGAGCTTACATGCTATAGTGTATCAATACCAAAGAGGATGATGCACGGAGCATATGAGAAAATCAAACACTCACCCCAAGTCAATTGATCTGGGTTTCATCCATCATGATTCTTTAGCTCACTCCACCACCCCCGTTCAGACATGGCCATATGCAAATCAGACCGCCCACCCCCTTCAGTGTCTGAAGTGGGTGGGCGGTCTGGCATCATGTTGACTGACATGATTGTCACCAGGGGCAGCAGGCAGCAGCACAAGTGCGCATGAGTGGGGACGGAGGGTGAATTTTTTAACCGTGCCCACTCATGCGCACTTGTGTTTGCGCTTTTTTGTGCATGCCCATTAGGAGCCCTTTGGTCTCCTAATGGGCGTGCTGCGGGCGAAAAGTAACCTGAGCCCCAAGCCAATGGATTGGCTGAGAGGGGCTGCCAGCCCACTCCTGCCCTTCGTTACCCGTGACGTGAAGGCGTCAAGGGGAACAGACGTGGCGCGGACCCGGACTGGCTATGAGGTAAGTTTTGTTAAAATGTATATTTAATTCCCCCACCCACACGACATAACCCCCCCCCCCGCAAGCCGCGACTGCCTGTAGTATACGTTTAATTGCAAAGAATCTTTTTATTTTGTTGGAAAAACAGGAAAATATTTAATTGAGGTATTCCTGCCTTGCTTTCGTATGCTCTACCTTGGTACTTCTGTGCACTGCGGGGTCATCAGTGGCTTGCATTAGCTTTGCTGTTGTAAATGTACTTTTTACAATAGTATAACCGCAGACTGGTTTGCCTCTAGGCGCGTCTGTCTGTCTGGCTTCGGAGGGCATTTTTTGCGCTATGTGTTTATGTCTGCCATTTATGTTTATGCCATGTGTGCCTACAACAAATACGCGCCAGGACTCCATGGTCGTAGCTACATATGGGGCATCAGGTGCAGTGGCACCGGGCCCAGAGATCTCAGGAGCCCACTTACGCATGCTTATTGCTACATTTTGCTACAGAAGCATCAGTCATGCGTTCTGTGTTCTTTGCCGGCAGTAATACCCAGGGCATCCCTGCTACGCCACCTCGTTATGGGTTGCAGGAGTCACACATTAGATGGGATCACTTTAGTAATTGTGCCTGTTTCTGATGAATGTGTCTTGTTACATTTGTAGTTATGCTCTACGTACAGTTGTTGTTGTACACATAGACATTATAAAGGTTGGGTGTCACAGACTCCAAAGTGCAGATGGCTGAAAGGCCATATTCTACTGAGATATTTTTTAGAAACAAGGGGAACCCAGAGGATAACTAAGAACCATGGGTATAACTACGTTATGGAAAACAAAGGTTCCTAGCTCATTCAAATTCATCACAATACAGTATAGGACACAATGGAAAACTATACGTTATGGTCTCCTTGCCCAGCCGGGCAGGGAATTTATTTCCAAGAAACAATGTCAAATATACATTATATCATTGCAAAAATAGCGTGACACAAGCCTGTGCCGTACCAGAAGAAGAAAGAAGAATGAGAGTAGAGTGAAAGGGGTGTTTTTTCAGGCAAAAGAAAGGAGCAGAACAGGGCACTGTAAGTAAATTAGAAAGTAATGACAGTATCGCCTGGAGTGGAGCATACACAATCTTATTAATAATGTCTAGAATGTATGCCCACTCATGGGTGTCGACGTTTCGATCCCTATTGCTCAACTAAATAAATGGGATCATCATCAGGACTTAGAATTAATTATGCCTGAATGTAAAGAAAGCCTGTTAGGAGAAACAAAGAAAATACAAGATTTTAAAGAGTACAACTAAGGAGTAGTTTACGCATGTCTGTCATCTTTTGTAATACATCCGGAATCGCAGTGTGTGATTAGTGCAAGGTGATCGTGCCAAGTAATAAGACATGAAGTACCACTTTAACAGTATTCGAAATCGCAGTGACATGCGTGATATGCTGCGAAATGGACTGTGTGGTGACAGTGACTAAATTGGCTCATAGAAGAGCGTGGTGGTATACTGGGATTTGGACTGTGCAATAGCAGTGACTATGGTTCATGATCAGCGTATTGGTAGGTGGTGCTTAAGGCTCCGTGAATTGTGGCGGGCGAGCTAAGCGCTATATTTCTCTGTTGTTGGGGAGACCTGATTCTCAATATTTGGAGGGGGTAATTATCAATCCTACCTCTGTTTTTGAGGTTTCTCACGAATAGAGCCTCTCAGGGAGAGTGTTGGACAGGCCGCATGTTCGAGCTGTACCCCCTCCTCGCAATGGGACCAGGACCCTGGCTCTCCCTGCATCCCCAGCCAGAGTCCACCAACGACCACCCGAAGTACCCTGCAATCCCTCCACTACAAGACACCAGCTCCGGACCCAGCTGGCCCGGGTCACCATCTACCCCACGACATCGACCCGGCCGCCATCTTGGGGCACTGCAGCACGAGGCCGCGTGGCCTCAACTCGACCCTCACCCTGGGCCCGGCCGGGCCCGACATCGAGGCACCAACCTCCCCCCAGGAGGCAGAGTGGCCACTTGGCGAGTCAATGGGAGAAGGAATCATCAACGGCTCTCCTCCGCCAGGTGTCGATCACCCCAGGCCGCCTGGGCGCTGGCTCCACCCCCCTGCTGGGTGTCTGGACTCCCTCATCCCGGACCTCCCGGCCCCCAGGCGCGAGGGTCCGGACATCAAAGGGGACCAGACCTATAACTGGGGCAGGACCAGACCAGGAAGGCAGTTGTATCCTGGAGTCGAGAGACCCGAGAAGAACTCATCCGTGACTTGGCCTGCTGGCGCTGCCGCGGCCCTCTGCCTCGTGAAACCATCGTCTTGGCCTGCTGGCGCTGCCGCGGCCCTCTGCCTCGTGAAACCATCGTCTTGGCCTGCTGGCGCTGCCGCGGCCCTCTGCCTCGTGAAACCATCGTCTTGGCCTGCTGGCGCTGCCGCGGCCCCCTTCCTCGTGAAACCATCGTCTTGGCCTGCTGGCGCTGCCGCGGCCCTCTGCCTCGTGAAACCATCGTCTTGGCCTGCTGGCGCTGCCGCGGCCCTCTGCTTCGAGAGACTATCATCTTGGCCTGCTGGCGCCGCCGCGGCCCGATCCACAGACACTCCAGCTCGAGGATTGTGAGCTCGCCTTTTACCACCACCTGTACCGATCCGGTACCAAGACTGTCCCGCTACCCCCATTCCCTACAGAGACTAAGTGAGAGGACCCCCGGGTCCAAGTTATCCTGTATCGCTGATATCCTTGCCTTAAGAACCTTATATAAAGCCTTGAACTCGACTTGGTGTGGTGCCTGTTTGTGGGGAGGGAGGGTACTTGTCTGTACGACCGCCGGAGACAGTCCCCCTCGGGGATCTCTCCCTTGGTATCCGGCCGACCCTCAGGGTCCCCGTCTAACATTGGTGGCCAGCGACGGGATCCGAACCTACGCATAATCGTACAGAAAGTCACTCGCCCCACCACACACAACAACCATGTCAATAGAGAGCGGAACAACGGAAAGATTTCAGATGGAAAAATTGGAAGACTACAACCACCGGGAACTGAAGCAATATTGCATAGAACTTGGACTTCCAACCACAGGTCTTAGCACAAAGGAAGACTTCAAACGAGCCCTAGAAGCTTGGGCAGAAACGGGTACGGCCGTACCCCGAACACAAACAACCGAAACGAGCCCCGCACCAACTAAAGAAAGAACGGATCTCTCCCTGGAAGAGATCCGAGAAAGAGAAAAAACCAGACTCCACGAATTAGAACTTGCCCGACTTCGCTTGGATGGGGAACTCAAGCTGGCAGAACAAAAAATAACCCTGGAACACTTACGACTCAGAGAAGAGCGGGAAGACAAGCAAAGACAGAGGGAGCTAGAGGAAAAGAGACTAGAATACGAACATGAGCGCAATCTCAAAGCACTGGAGATTCAGAAACAGAATAAAGACCTCGGGCTCCCCGAACGACCGACCCTGTCTGCCTCGACCGAACCCAAGGTTCACATCCCCAAAGATGTCATCCGGGAATACCACAAGAACGATGATATCCAGCAGTGGTTTAAAGCCTATGAGGTGGCAATGACCTCCCACCGGATTCCCCGAAGCGATTGGGGAGCCGGATTATGGGGGAGGTTTGTCAACGAAGGGCGGGACGCCCTGCTGCAACTCCCGGACCAACTGATGACCTCCTACGACCACATGAAGGCCGCCCTCCTCACTCGATACGGGCTCACCCCCGAGATGTACCGCCAACGGTTCCGCGACTGCAAACGGATTCCGGGTACAACTTGGGTGGAGTACGTGAACTTTTTTAGCCGAGCCTTCGAGGGGTGGATCAAGGGCAACAAAGTAACCACCTACGACCAACTCTTTGACCTTATCGTATGGGAACACCTGTCGAACAACTGCTTCGTGGAGCTCCGGCAACACCTCCTGGACAGCAAGCTAACCGACCCTCGACAACTCGCCGCCGAAGCCGACCGATGGGAAAGCACCCGAGTTGGCCGGAGCGCACCCAGCGAAATATCCAGATCGTATCGCCCCCGAGGGGGAGGAGGAAGTCAGGGTCGGGGGAGAGACTCCGGCCCCTCGTCACCCCCCCGAAACCCCTCGACCCCGGTTGGCCGGGGAAGCCCTGCCGTCCGGGCCGGTTTCCGGGCCAACATTACGTGCCACAGGTGCCAGCGACCCGGCCACTACGCCAATGATCCCAACTGCCCAAAGAATCCGAACACTACTCCCCGCCAAGTTGCAGCGGCGGCCCTAGGGGAAGAAATAATCCCGGAAGACCAAGAGGAGTACGAGACCGATCCTTCTGAATGGGCACCCGCCGCCATGGCACTGGTCTGCTTAGGGGAGAGAGACATGATTCCGCGGGCCCCCCTTCCCGCCAACACACAGAAGTACGGTCAATGGGTCAACATCAATGGCCGCCGGGCGGAAGCCCTCCGCGACACCGGGGCCAGTGTAACGGCGGTCCGACGCCACCTCGTCACTCCAGACCAAATCTTGCCGAACATTCTTTGCCCTGTTCGATCAGCCGACAACTCCGAAAGCCTATGCCACATGGCCTGCGTCCCCTTCGAGTGGGGAGGAGTAACAGGGATGTTAAAAGTAACTGTCCGCGATGATGCCCCCGTGGACTGCCTCCTAGGAAACGACCTTGAAAGCTCCCCCTGGGCAGCTGTCGAACGGAGGGAGCACCTGGGGATGCTTGGCCTCCCCGAATGGGTCTGCGTCACGACCCGATCCATGACCGCCCGCGCGGTCCCCAGCCCAGAAGAGCCCGAGTGGCCAGAACCTCCTCCCGCGCTCATCCCAGAGGAGGCCGCCCCAGAAGCCCTTCCCTTGCAAACCGAAGAAGGACCCGACCAGCTTCGGGACGTCCCTGACCTGGCACAATGGCGGCAGGAGGGAGGCCCCACGCAGGAACAATTCCGGGCCGAGCAAAAAACCTGTCCTTCTCTCGAAGGACTCCGGCAGCAAGCCCTGGCCCAGAGCACCGGGGACACCTCGGGGGCCCACTGGATCTACTGGGACCAAGACCTGCTCTACAGCGAGCAGAAAGTTGCAGAACTAGGGGCCAGTCGGGTGCTGGTGGTGCCCCTTCGCTTCCGAGACTTCCTCCTGAACTTAGCCCACGATGTCCCCCTTGCCGGACACCTGGGGCAGGATAAAACCTACGACCGCCTGGTGACCCATTTTTTCTGGCCCCACATGCGGAAGGATGTCGCCAACCACTGCAAGGCCTGCCCCACCTGCCAGGCCAGCGGAAAAAGTGGCCGAAAAATCAAAGCACCATTACAATCCTTTCCTGTCGTCACCACCCCGTTTGAACGAGTGGGAATAGACATTGTGGGGCCCCTCGACCCTCGAACAGCCCAAGGACACCGATTCATCCTGGTCCTGGTAGACCACGCCACCCGCTATCCCGAGGCCATCCCTCTTCGGACTGTGACGGCCCCCGTGGTGGGCCGGGCCCTGATGGGGATCTTCTCCCGGGTAGGGTTCCCCCGGGAGGTCGTCAGTGACAGGGGCACGAACTTTATCTCCAGATATATGAAGTCCCTCTGGCAGCAATGCGGGGTCACCTACAAATTCACGACCCCCTATCACCCGCAAGGAAACGGACTGGTCGAGAGATTCAACCGCACCCTCAAGGGGATGATTATGGGTCTAGAAGAACCCCTTCGACGCCAGTGGGACGTACTGCTGCCATGCCTCCTGTTTGCCTATCGGGAGGTCCCGCAGAAGTCCCTCGGCTTCAGCCCCTTTGAACTACTGTACGGACACCCCGTCCGGGGCCCCCTCAGCCTAGTCAAGGAAGGTTGGGAGCAGCCTCCCCAGAAAACTCCCCCGGACGTCTACCGGTATCTCCTGGCTCTCCGCAACCAGACCCGGCGGTTCCGAGACACCGCCAAAGCCAATCTCGAGGCCAGTCAGGAGGACATGAAGAGGTGGTACGATCAGCACGCGTCCTCCATTGAGTTCGAACCGGGACAACAGGTCTGGGTGATGTCCCCGGTTGAACCCTGTGCACTCCAAGACAGATGGTCCGGGCCCTTCAAGGTGATCGAACGCAAGGGGCCCGTCACCTATTTAATCGACATGGAGACTGCCCGGAACCCCCTACGGGTCCTCCATGCCAACAGGCTCAAACCCCATTTTGTGCGATCCGAACTCAGCCTCCTAATGGCTACCGATACTGGGACCGAAGAAGACTCCGAACCCCTTCCGGACTTACTGAGGGCCTTCGCGCAGGATGGCTCAGTGGAAGGGGTCCAGCTCTCCGAGGCCCTGTCCCCGGAGCAACGCCAAGACTGCCAAACGCTCCTGAGGCAGTTCGCCTCCCTGTTCTCCCTCACCCCCGGAGTCACCCCCTGGTGCCTCCACGATGTGGACACCGGGGACAGCCCTCCTATTCGACACCGAGCATACCGCGTACCAGACCGGGTACGAGCCTGCATCCAGACCGAGGTGTCCAAGATGCTGACCCTAGGAGTGATCGAACCCTCAGACAGTCCCTGGGCGAGCCCAGTCGTCCTGGTTCCCAAGGCAGCTGCCCCGGGCGTTGCCCCTGAGCTCCGGTTCTGCGTGGACTATCGAGGGCTGAATGCAGTTACCCGGACCGACGCTCATCCCATCCCCCGGGCAGACGAGCTAATTGACCGGATGGGGGCCGCCCGCTACCTGAGCATCTTCGACCTAACAGCGGGCTACTGGCAGATCGGCCTCACCCCTAGGGCCCAAGAACGATCCGCCTTCTCTACCCCAGACGGGCACTACCACTTTAAAGTCATGCCCTTCGGCATGAAAAACGCCCCGGCAACGTTCCAACGGCTGGTAAACCAGGTACTGGCGGGCCTGGAAGACTTCAGCGCCGCCTACCTGGACGACATTGCTGTGTACAGCCACCAGTGGACCGACCACCTCCGCCACCTGCGGGAGGTTCTACACGCCCTCCAGCAAGCCGGGCTCACCATCAAGGCCAGCAAGTGCCAAGTTGGCCAAGGGTCCGTGACCTACCTGGGACACCAAGTGGGAAGCGGGCTGGTGGCCCCTCTCCAACTCAAGATTGCTGCCATCCAGGCCTGGCAACCCCCTACGAGCCAAACGGAGGTCCGGGCCTTCCTGGGGCTCACCGGATACTACCGGCGGTTCGTGAAGGACTATGGCAGCATCGTGGGGCCCCTCACAGAGCTCACCTCCAAAAAGAGCCCCAAAACCGTCAACTGGACCCCGGGCTGCCAATCAGCCTTTGAGAAGCTAAAGACCGCCATGTGCACGGCCCCCGTGCTCCAGGCTCCCGACTACAGCCGGGAATTCATTGTGCAGACGGACGCCTCCGATCATGGTGTGGGGGCCGTCCTCTCCCAACTCAACCCCGAAGGGGTCGACCATCCGGTGGTCTTCATCAGCAGACGCCTCTTGCCCCGAGAACAGCGCTGGAGCACCATTGAGAGGGAGGCCTTCGCCGTAGTCTGGGCACTCAAGAAGCTCCGGCCATACCTCTTCGGCACCCACTTCCGGGTGCAAACAGACCACCGACCCCTGCAATGGCTGATGCAAATGCGGGGGGAAAACCCGAAGCTGTTGCGCTGGTCCATCTCCCTGCAGGGGATGGACTTCACGGTGGAACATCGTCCAGGCCAGGACCACGCCAACGCCGACGGCCTGTCACGCTTTTTCCGCCTCAGCGAGGAGAGTCCCCAGGAAGATGGCTGACTCTCCCCGCCTTCAGCTGGGGGGGACGCATGTTGGACAGGCCGCATGTTCGAGCTGTACCCCCTCCTCGCAATGGGACCAGGACCCTGGCTCTCCCTGCATCCCCAGCCAGAGTCCACCAACGACCACCCGAAGTACCCTGCAATCCCTCCACTACAAGACACCAGCTCCGGACCCAGCTGGCCCGGGTCACCATCTACCCCACGACATCGACCCGGCCGCCATCTTGGGGCACTGCAGCACGAGGCCGCGTGGCCTCAACTCGACCCTCACCCTGGGCCCGGCCGGGCCCGACATCGAGGCACCAACCTCCCCCCAGGAGGCAGAGTGGCCACTTGGCGAGTCAATGGGAGAAGGAATCGTCAACGGCTCTCCTCCGCCAGGTGTCGATCACCCCAGGCCGCCTGGGCGCTGGCTCCACCCCCCTGCTGGGTGTCTGGACTCCCTCATCCCGGACCTCCCGGCCCCCAGGCGCGAGGGTCCGGACATCAAAGGGGACCAGACCTATAACTGGGGCAGGACCAGACCAGGAAGGCAGTTGTATCCTGGAGTCGAGAGACCCGAGAAGAACTCATCCGTGACTTGGCCTGCTGGCGCTGCCGCGGCCCTCTGCCTCGTGAAACCATCGTCTTGGCCTGCTGGCGCTGCCGCGGCCCTCTGCCTCGTGAAACCATCGTCTTGGCCTGCTGGCGCTGCCGCGGCCCTCTGCCTCGTGAAACCATCGTCTTGGCCTGCTGGCGCTGCCGCGGCCCCCTTCCTCGTGAAACCATCGTCTTGGCCTGCTGGCGCTGCCGCGGCCCTCTGCCTCGTGAAACCATCGTCTTGGCCTGCTGGCGCTGCCGCGGCCCTCTGCTTCGAGAGACTATCATCTTGGCCTGCTGGCGCCGCCGCGGCCCGATCCACAGACACTCCAGCTCGAGGATTGTGAGCTCGCCTTTTACCACCACCTGTACCGATCCGGTACCAAGACTGTCCCGCTACCCCCATTCCCTACAGAGACTAAGTGAGAGGACCCCCGGGTCCAAGTTATCCTGTATCGCTGATATCCTTGCCTTAAGAACCTTATATAAAGCCTTGAACTCGACTTGGTGTGGTGCCTGTTTGTGGGGAGGGAGGGTACTTGTCTGTACGACCGCCGGAGACGGTCCCCCTCGGGGATCTCTCCCTTGGTATCCGGCCGACCCTCAGGGTCCCCGTCTAACAGAGAGGTTTATCACACATCTGAATTTTGTGGACCTTCAGGTAGTTCTCTGGATTCTCGTTTAAGGCTTCAGACCAGTCTAGGGGCATAATCAGACAGCCCGTCAGTTATGTTGAAGCCCTACTCTAACATCCCCGTATTCCACTTTCCCAATGAGGAACTAAGGTAGGTCCCATACCGCTCTGTATGTGCCGCGGTAGACCAGACCCAATTGATTGAATCACTGATAGGGGTTTCGTGTTTAAATTACTTTTAGTGCGCGAAACCGGACGAATACAGGTATCCGGTTGTTTGAAAAACTCTTGTTTGTGAATTCCAAAAAGGACCACATTGATGTGCAACCTCCGGGTATGATTTTATTTACCTAATTTCACCACGTACCCTATTGTCCATCATGCCATCGGGCTCATAACTGACGGGCTGTCTGATTATGTCCCTAGACTGGTCTGAAGCCTTAAACGAGAATCCAGAGAACTACCTGAAGGTCCACAAAATTCAGATGTGTGATAAACCTCTCCCTGAGAGGCTCTATTCGTGAGAAACCTCAAAAACAGAGGTAGGATTCATAATTACCCCCTCCAAATATTGAGAATCAGATCTCCCCAACAACAGAGAAATATAGCGCTTAGCTCGCCCGCCACAATTCACGGAGCCTTAAGCACCACCTACCAACACGCTGATCATGAACCATAGTCACTGCTATTGCACAGTCCAAATCCCAGTATACCACCACGCTCTTCTATGAGCCAATTTAGTCACTGTCACCACACAGTCCATTTCGCAGCATATCACGCATGTCACTGCGATTTCGAATACTGTTAAAGTGGTACTTCATGTCTTATTACTTGGCACGATCACCTTGCACTAATCACACACTGCGATTCCGGATGTGTTACAAAAGATGACAGACATGCGTAAACTACTCCTTAGTTGTACTCTTTAAAATCTTGTATTTTCTTTGTTTCTCCTAACAGGCTTTCTTTACATTCAGGCATAATTAATTCTAAGTCCTGATGATGATCCCATTTATTTAGTTGAGCAATAGGGATCGAAACGTCGACACCCATGAGTGGGCATACATTCTAGACATTATTAATAAGATTGTGTATGCTCCACTCCAGGCAATACTGTCATTACTTTCTAATTTACTTACAGTGCCCTGTTCTGCTCCTTTCTTTTGCCTGAAAAAACACCCCTTTCACTCTACTCTCATTCTTCTTTCTTCTTCTGGTACGGCACAGGCTTGTGTCACGCTATTTTTGCAATGATATAATGTATATTTGACATTGTTTCTTGGAAATAAATTCCCTGCCCGGCTGGGCAAGGAGACCATAACGTATAGTTTTCCATTGTGTCCTATACTGTATTGTGATGAATTTGAATGAGCTAGGAACCTTTGTTTTCCATAACATATTCTACTGAGATGGCACACAGGGCAAGGGCCCTTTCATGTCTGTAGGGAGAGTAGGATTCTCTAGGCACCACAATGCAAAGTAGCACAAGCTTAAAAATATACCTGGCAGATGTATAGCGTCGCTAGACCTGAATGGATGGCTATAAAAACATGAACAAATGTGTGACCTGTGTCAAACTGCCGAGACTGGCACATGGCAGCAGACAAGGCTTTGTGCTATATGTCACCTATAGGGGCAAGACCACAAGTACCAGAATGCAATATGATGAGAGGTAACAAGATGTCACATGCTCCCCAGGGTATCTTGGCAGGTATGAATACTTATTATGTGATAAAGAGCGTTTTTTTGTGGTGTGGACGATGTTGGGGGAGGCGTTGCTGCTACTCTGCCATCTAAGTGTAATCTGTGCTATGGCGATTCTCTTTTTGTGTTCACGAGCGAACCGTGACTAGTGTGCCTGGTTTATACCTGGTCCACCATAAATGACTCGACGCTCACATTTCGGTCTACTTTCTAGAAACACCATCACATTAAAAAACATACACATAATACGCCGTAGGATGTTAAAGCCGGGAAGGACAGCAGAGACGTTCCGGTGAAGGCATGGTCTAACTCTAGTTGCAATTGATATGTGCATAGAGGCAGAATTTGTGTAGATCTGTGGGATGTAGCGCAAGCGGATAATGGTGCAGGCAGCTGTGGTGTAGCATGCAGTGGGTGCTGGCACAGGCAGTAATGATGCAACAGTTTGCGGCACAGCCATGCGGTGGGTGCTGTCATGGTTGACAGTCATGGATGGGGGTAGATATTCTAAGTGCACGTATTGCTCTATTAGCCTTCCTGCTTCCTCAAATTTGCTTGAAAAAGCACCATTTACCCACTCTTTTTTTCAAAATTTTCTCGGGGGTGATCTTCCTCCCCCCGAATCCCCAATAGCTTTTTCAGGCTCGCTTGCTGCACTCGCTTGCTGTGAGGGAGTACGCCAATAATTTTACGCCACACCACTTTCAAATGTCACCAGCCACCACTGCTTGTAAAATGTCAGAAGTTCAATCCCGTGGTCACCCCTTGGAATCCTTCATTTGGGGAACCACCCTCGAAGCAATCTCCCTGGTGGCCATCCAGCAGAGAGGCTTCTCCGACTCACCCCGTGTTCGAGACGCGCTGGGTTGGTGACCTCCAGTGCGGTTTGACCTCATCTAGTGAAATTCGACTCATCTGTGTTATCACAAGTGCCAAACGATAGTCCAGCTCCATGGATGGGTCTAACAGAGCCTGGCATCCAGGGTGGGGATGTGGGCCTCTAAGGTTGTGCCTTGTGCTCATTTCTTGTTCTCTCTGTCCCTGGTGTACCCCCTTCTAGGCCTCCAAGTGTAGATTTGCTGGCCGCCCAGAGGGTGCCGGCTGTCCTCTCTGTACCATGATTATTCTCAGAGTAGGATTGAATCTCAGACCCTATGTAGCCATAGGTGTCCTTAAGTAATATGCATTAAGGCACCAGATAGGCAGTAGGGTGGGTCTGATGAACCCAACTGGAGCAAGAGCAGAGCCTGGTCCGATATCCCCCGGGAAGGCTCTCAACCTTGGACAGCTGGAGGCTGTCAGCGGCCGGAAGCCAAAGAAGGTCGATGAGTGACATGGATTTTTGGGTCTCTGAAGTGTGGGTTTATGGAAGGCCGCAAGGATGCCAGGCTCTGCACACATGGCAGAGCCCCAAGGAATCAACCTAGCTCATAAGCTGGCGAGAGGGGGCACTAGCCTGGCCCCGGGGAGCCCATAGAGTCCAGCGTGTTGTGGAAAGTATACCAATGAGGAGATACGTTGTTTGCCTCCAGTAGACCCTCTACCCCAATGTTTGTCAAAAGAGGGCCTCTGTGCTTGGGGCTCACGCCAGCAAAAGCTTCAGTGCAATAATATGGCTTCCCCATGTTACCCCCAGGTGAACCCCAAGTGGTAAACTCTGTCATACCCCTGCCAGCAAAGGAAATGAGCTTCCTGGAGTGTGGAAACAGCCGGCTGGAACCGCCGAACACACTGAAGAAAGACGGATTTATTTATTTATTTATTGACATTTGTAGAGCGCGGCGAATACCCGTGGGCGTCACGGCGCTAAATACCTGTGGGCGTCTCGGCGCTCGGATAATTTAATCCGACCCAGCATGCGGTTCACATTCCAACACATCATTTTACCTCCAGTCAGGCTGGGAATCTGAGTTTGGGCCTGTGCGGGCAGCGGGGGCTGGTCTTTGCCCGTGGCCTCTATCCTATGTCCAAGGCTGGTTAATAGCCCAGGCGGCCTGTGGCCCGCTCATCTCCAAGGGTGGCACGAGCAGCCGGGGTCGAGGCCTCCAGCATGTATCCTGGGGGAGCCGATGCCCCCAGGTCACAATGGACACCGATGGAGGGGAGCTGCAGGTGTCCCACCAGAAGAGAGCCACAGGGGCTGGAGGCCTAGGACGCTTTGCGGGCTCCCCTCAGCTGACCCTGTGAGTCTAGGCACACCTCTCCATCTTTCCCTTCCTGAAACATGAATCTGACGTCACGTGATGTAGATGCTCTTGTAAAGCGCTCAAGTGTCTCCAGGTGGAGTTGGCGCTATATAAAGCTACAATGTTAGCGATAACTGCTGAGAAATGCTGATTCTAGCACTGGATTGATACATTCCAAGAGCTTCAGGCCCCTGACAGCCCTCCGAGGCACACAGCTGCAAAGAACAAGAAGTGAATACTCTGCACAGCTTCAGAGCAGCGGCTGGCACTGCTCTTGGCACTCCTGACTTCTCAAGCTGGGGCCCTGGCATTCTGGGTTATTTCATTTAGATAAGGATCTGCCTTCTGTCTTTGTGCCCAATGCGCCTGTCCCAGCAATTCGTGCATAAAAACAAACTTTTAATTGTAGGTCCTGCAGCCCATAAACACTCAATAGCAGCCGTGTTAACTGTCTCCCTCTCCTTGTCAGTCATTTGTTTTCACTTTCCTGATTTAAAAGGAGACATTTCCGAAACGCTCAGTCTAACTGGTTACGGAGATTGCAAGTCCTCCTTTATGTGCCTAACTGCAGAGTGACACAGTATGGCCTTTAGCAAAACATACCATTTCTTACGCACACAGAGTCCTGCGCATGCGCAAAGTGAGTGACACGCGTAGGGAGTGTACAGCCAGACGGGGAAGCACGAATGCACAGGCAGAACCTGCATGAATCGGCACCCCTCTGACGTAGGGGGTGTACAAAACGATGGGGGTGGTGATATAGTTAGAACACCGGGTCCAGCCACTGCCTCTGTCTCGGCAGTCTGCGCATGTGCGGAAGAGCCGTGTCCAGCCACTTCTGGTGTCTTGGGAGTCTGCGCATGTGCGGAGGAGCTGTGTCTGACCGCGCTGGTAAAAAGAAGGACTCAGGGTCAGCAGCGGCAGAGTCAGCATCAGCAGATGCCGACTTCACTTCCGGCCAATTGTTGAGTATGGCCCAATCATGGTGAAACTTGTGTTCCGGGTCAGGGGCCACAGAGTCAGCACAAGCATTAGATGTTGATACCTTCCGGCTTCTTTCTGTGTTCAGCTGACTGCAGAGGCGGAAGGACCCCCTCTCCGGGTGTCTGTGCAGCTATCTTCATCTTCAGACCCTCACCGACGCCCCCAGATCTGCCCCCAACCCCTCAGACTCCAAACCTGCCCCCCCCCCACCCCCCCGGAGATGGAGAGAGCCTACTATATCTGTGCATACTGTGCTGCTTTTAACTGCTCTCTGGGAAATCCTGCATGTTACTTTGTATTTCACTACACGCGGAGGTATTTACAGCTTAATCTTTACATTTGTGCACACTGCATTACTTGTAATACTGTATGAGACATCTTTGCACACTGTACTGCTTTTTACAAAACTGTGTGAAATCTGTGCACATTGTACGTGTTTATCACTTAACTATAAGAAATATGTGCACATGTGGAGAAGTGTGGCTCAATGGTTAGAGCGGCAGACCCTGATGCAGAGGTCTAGCCCGGGACCAGGGTTCAATTCCCCGCCTCGGCGGGTGTTGGACTCAAAAATTCCACGGACCTGATAATTCTCGCCTCGGTGCCTATTCTAATCATAGAGTCCCACTCTGCAACTCTGGGCAATAGCTTGCTTAATCTCCACAACGGCCCCCACGACGCTAAGGATGCCTGGCCTACACCCTGGGGGTGCCCAGGAGTGGACGCCTCACAGGGAAAGCCAGGACGGGTTCCACAGCGGTATTCGTACAAGCGCCTTGAGACCCTTGCGGGTGAGTAGTGCGCTATACAAGTATCAATTTACATTTACGCATTGCTTGACCTGGCACTGTGAGGGATATTTACAGCTTACAGGGCTATTACTACACTAGGAGAGATGCATTATCGCTGCACTGCTTTATACTGCATTGTGAGGAATCTTTGCGCCCACACTTCTTTACCTGCACATTTGAGGGAAATTTACATTCTCATTGTTGCTGAGATTGGACTCACGCGCCCATCGACGCGCAGGCGGCGCCTGGGTGTGTCTGGCCAGAAAGAGGCACTTCCGGCTTCTACTCTGACAAGGAGAGTGTCTGCTTCTCCTGCTCTGCCGTGGTCAGCAGCCCCCTCCTTTCTTCCTCTTCTTCCCTCTCTTTCTGTCTCTGCCTCGCTCTCTTCCTCACTGGCTGAATGAAAGCGTGACTTCAAGAATCGGCTCATATCCTCTCTTTTCCTTCATTTGTTCCCATGTGAAAGGGATCCAAATAAGAAAGAAACATTTTTGCTGGAAATGTCGTCTAGTTCTCAAATTTTTCTATTCCAAAGTGCAGCCTAGGGATGAAGAGAAAAAAAGGTTATAAATAAGAAAAATACAAAGTAAAGCAAAACAGAGGGGTCACAAAGTGGCCAGATTGGTTTTATTCACACCTAAACACATTAGTGCCACTTCATGGAGTTTGCCAGTGAAACAGTACTTTCGTTTTCTCGTCTTTCTGTTGGTGCGTGGAGTGGAAAACGTTTAATGCATTACTTATCAGCTGTTTTCCTTATTATAGTTTATAAAATGTGTACCACGGCTCTGTGTTCAAGGATGTGGTCTTTTTAAATCATACTGCCTACGTTTTGTAAGGATATAAGGAATGGGTATTGAAATGGGTCCCGATTTTCCTGAACCAACGCTCGGCGGCGGGAGGTAGTGTCTGTCCTCCGCGCATGTGCAGTTGCTCACCCAAGGCCTCTGTAACCCATGCTCCGCCGCAGTTGTGATCCACAGGCCCTCTTTCGTCCGCGGTAGGCTGTGTTAATTCAAGACCTTCCTGAACCAGCGCTCGGCGGCAGGAGCTGTGTCTGTCCTCAGCGCATGCACAGTTTTTCATCCACAGGCCCTCTTTAGTTCAGTCCTGGTGTTACAAAAAGGCCTTAGAAAGCTCAGCAGGGCCAGCCAAGGGTGCCAGACCCACAACAGGGACCACAGCACCCATATTAAACCCCAGGTGAGGTCATGAGATAGAAAGATTGAATACCTAATTATTGTATAGCTAAACATGAACAACAAGCATTGGCATAGCCAGTAGGTCTCGCTTTTGGGACCTTACAAGTATTTAGTTATACAGCACAATATCCTTGGTGCAACAGCATCAACTGTTGCATGGCTAAACACTTATAAGGTCCCAAATGCAAGGCTTGTTTTCATTGGTTCCTGTTTGTGCCTTTTCGAGATGCATGCTTCTGTTTCGTCCTCGAGTCTAACTACTGCCACCTTTTGTTCATCTAGGTCACAGGTACTCACAAACATTTTCCCGGAGGCCGCAAAGTTTGGTTTATGGTGTGACAGAGGGCCGCACTGATGCCAGCAGGGTGTAAAGTCGGGGTAGAGAAACAAAGCATGTATATCTAGTGGCTGCCTTTAAGAATGATGGTGTTCCTAAAGTTAAGGGCCTAGTTACTTCCTTTTCCTAACTGCAATTAACCTTTAAATAAGTGTTTGCTGTATATGTACGTTTCTTTTTCATGTTAGTTCTGAGTCGAGTGCTGCTGCTGCCGGGGTGTTTGCATGTAAGGACCTGGAGGGCCTTATGCGGCCCCCGGGCCGTACTTTGAGTATCACTGATCTAGATACTCCCTGGCAACTGCCCTAGCTACATGTGTATTTCCATGTTCTTCAACAAGCATTGGAAATGCAATAGGTCTCACATTAGGAAAGTTTGAGCTTTTTGTCTTACAAATTATATATTTTTTATTTGTGTTGTTTTTTGAAATAGCTAAAATAATAGCTTTGTCATTTACAATGCCAATAGTTATAACTTTCGCAAATGTGACACCTATAGCATTTGTAATGCAACATGTTTTGTATTTACGTGACTTAGATATATTGATATTAGAAATAACAATGGCTTTTAATTTGTTAAAATAATTAATACTTAAATAAATTATTTAATTTGTAATGTCAATAGGTCTCGCATTAGGAAAGTTTGAGCTATTAGTATTGTAAATGACAATTTTTTTAAATTTATGTGTTTGTTTTGAGAATAGCGAAATGAATAGCTTTGTCATTTATAATGCCAATAGTTTTAACTTTCGCAAATGTGACATCTTTAGCATTTGTAATGCAATATGTGTTGTATGTACATGACTTAGATGTATTGATATTACAAAGAACAATGGCTTTTATTTTTTTTAAATAATTAATACTTAAATAAAAGTTATTGTAATTTATAATGGCACTAGCTTACATTTTTGTAAATAACTTTTGGGAAGATTATGTTCATTGTATTTTATTGTGACGAAAATCCAAGAACAGAAGTGAAATATTAAAATTTTTTGGGTGACATTTGTAATAAAGCGTGAAACATTGAGATAACATATTTGAACCAGTTATTGCGTACCAGACTTCAACATCAGCCAATCGCGTTGATAAAGAGGTTTTAATGCGCACGATTCCAACGATTGCAAGTTGTGTACGATCGAATTTTGAGCAATATGTTCCTGTGACGTGCAGCAAGTTTTCCCTGTTGCAAAACACGATAATGGAGGCCTATATAATGCGATATGTAATATTGCTCCGAGCGCAAAACGGGATTTTTGGCCCAATCATAAAGAGAGCGTTGGGAGCCTGATTCTTTTTGGGGAAAAAATTAACTTCACCCGTAGATGTATTGTTATTTTTGGGTATAAAACTAAAATGTTGGGATTATTTATGTATGTAAACTGAAACCATACATACATACACACTTCACCACCGCCCACGTCCTGTAAACTGGGCCCCAACTCGAAATCTATACTCTAAAATTAATTTACTCGCCAATAGTCTTGCACCAGGGATGGGCATATTTGCTACTTTTCGATTGTGCCAATTCGCTGTTAACTGTTTGCTGCTTTTTTTTTAGCTGTCACAAGCTTTTTTTCTCATACCCTTTCCATCAGGTAGCGGCTAGAAAACAGCTCCTTCTCCTTAGAGAAACGGAAAAAAAAAAAGATTAGCACTGTGCAGGGGAGAAAAAAAGTTTGCAGGCGCATTTGCAATGATCTGCTATAGACATGAGAATTCAAGACTGGAATAAAAGAAAAAGTAAACTTACAATTCTGAAAAAAAAATTACGTAGTTGTAGCCAATGAAAGCCCGATCCGATGGTGGGTATCGATGCGTTGTGATTACAGGGTGCTGTGCATACTTTGAAAAAGCCGATGCAGTGGACCCTGGGGCGGAATGAAAAGGTTTATAGCTCAAATACTTTCCCCCTTTCACCGCCACCGCCCTCTCTCGTGAGGGCATTAAAGAGAGAAGCGGAATGCATTAAAAAACTAAAAAAAGTCGCACCAGCTCAAACGCTCGCTAGGAAAGCAGAGTGTATTAAATTCAGTTCACACTGATGTGATTTGCGAGTTGCATTTTCCTAGGTGTGGCCTGGGCAAAACCCTCTGCATAACATTGGAGCGAGCTCTAGGGAGAGACGGAAGAGAGTGCGAGAGAGCGGAGAGAAACCGAGAGCTCTTGCGAGAGACGGGAGAGAGTGCATGAAAGAGAGGGAGAGACGGGAGAGAGTGCGAGAGAAAGAGAGAGAGAGCTCTAGGGAGAGACGGAAGAGAGTGTAAGAGAGGGAGCTCTACAGAGACGGGGAGAAAGAGAGAGTTCTAGCGAGAGACGGGAGAGAATGCGAGATAGAGAGGGAGAGAAAGAGAGAGCGGGAGAGACTGGAGAGAGTGCGAGAGAGAGGGAGAGGAAGAGAGAGCTTTAGGGAGAGAGTGGGGGAGAAAGAGAGAGTTCTAGCGAGAGCGCGAGAGAGACAGCGGGGGTGCCATGGAGTAATCCGACGGTTGCCGAGGCGCGGGCGGCGGTGGCTGGTAGTGATATGAGTGAGATGTAATTACCTGATCGGCTCTGGCTGAGCCGGTGTCTGCACATTTGTTTCCCTGCTACTATTTTCAAGGTCAGACAAGTTCCTAATAATGTAATGTGTGGATGTTTTTATTAGTAGCAGTCATAGTATTTTTAGAGTTTGAAGGGTTGACGTGCTCCGTTTTTTTCCTGCCAGTTAGTCAGAGCGTTGTAAACACTGTGGGAATAGCTGGGGCTACAACAGGCAAGGGCTGGGGTAAGGACGCAGGGGAGAGGGGGTATTGGGTGGGCGCTGGGGGAAGCTGGGGAGCTGGGGACTGGAAGAGGCCGTGGGCTAAGAGGGTATAGAATACAACGGTCTGTGAAACTATAAAACAAGTTACATAAGGAGACAGGCCGTGAAACTGAAAGCACGGCCGGCCGGCCGTGAAAGCCTTTGATCCGGCATGAAACTGAAAGCACGGCCGGCCGGCCGTGAAAGCCTTTGATCCGGCAGGCGGCGATGAGGGTGTGAAGCAGCAGGGGCTGCGGGAGGGAAGCTGGGCTGCCTTTGATGTGGTAATGCAAGGCAGGCGGCTGGTGGCATGTGCACGCGCATTTAATGTCAATGCGCTTGCGCATTGAGCTTGAATTTCACGGGCACTGCAAGGAATCGCCATGGAATCGCAAGTTGGTTAAAGTCTGTTTAAGCCCCCATAGTATCACAAGCTCAATGTGCATGCGCATTGACAGGCGAGACCTAAAAAGGGGTCGGGGTTAAGCCGGGGCCGCTATATCTCCTTTGTTCTCGGTGGTCCCATGGGAGTAATAGCTGCTCATTCTGCTAATCCTTCCCTAACTTTCCAGAAGTGTCAGAGCAGACAGGCTTGTCAAGTCTTCAAGGAAGTGTGAGTGTGACGAGGCTGGTGTATTTATTCACCACTTAACTAATCAGTCTCCTGTCCCTCCCTCCTCACGTAAGTCACAAATTGTGACACATTTGCTATTTTAAGGATTGTAATAACATCACTTTTGTATATTTAAGTCCATACAGATACTGAAAACAGCAAACCGCAAGTACAAAAATGAAAAGTACACAGGGCACGAGCCCTAAACAAAACAAAAAATAGGTTTTAGAGGGGCAGGGTTTGCAAATTAGCATAGGCAGTGTGCAGTAATGTCAGAGAGAGGGACATTGCAAGTCTATTATGCCTCTCTTTAATGGTAATGAATCGTGATTCATGTAATATAAGCACGCACATGAGCAGTGTATACCCTCATGTACATAAATAAAGAAGGCTTAAACGTATTTTGGTACAACAATGTGGGAGAGTTTTAATTAAACGTGTGGGAACATGTTAACATTAACTTTTATTGGGCAGAGCAAGTTTCCAGTGGGAGAAAGCTAAAATATTGTAATGCATGATATAGAATGAATATAGTCCTCTCTGAAGCTGACTTGCATATCTATGTCCTTTTTTTACTGCATTGCACAGATATTCTAGGCAGTAGTCTGTTATTCTTTTCCTTTTGCATGATAGCGTGCATTACAGTTAGATTATAGATGCCACTTCTTCAGATATTTAATTCACTAATGGTGAGCATTTTTATTTTGGTGCCCGTAAATATTCTCTATCTCAGCGCGACCCTGATAGTTGGCAGCCCACTAGCGATTCATTTGATGTTTACTAAATACCAGGCAGTTGGGGTATACCTGCTACTTGCTACCAAATGGGTGTTTGGACACACAACAAACTGGAACAAGCATTTCCAATGGAATTGGTCTCACATTTACGCAAGTTTGAGCTATTGGCATTGTATATGACAATGCCTTTTATTTATGTTTTGGGTTTCAAAACATAAATAAAATGCTTTGTCATTTACAATCCCAATAGCTTAAACTCGTGTAAATGTGCTACCTGTTGCATTGCAAATGCTTGTTATCTTCAGTATCATGGTCTTTTTAGTAACATTAGAAAACTTAAATTTGAAGCTTTTGTGTGTGCCCTTATGGCCTAGGGCGCTGTACACACAACCATACATTTCTAATTCGTTGTCAACAAAGTTTGAATTTGAATGATTCTGCCCAGGTTTAACCAAAAGCTGTCAGTTACTGAAACATTTTGCATAGTGTATTTTCCTGTCAACAAATAAACATGTGTGTGGCATAAATGCCTCAGTGGCCGCTTACTTCCTTGAAGTACTATTGTCCTTATAGTAAAGTCCCCAATTTATTTATATTGAAATGGCATTAGATTTATGGAATTCCCCCTTCCCACCCCACAACAGAAGCAATCCTATAGATTACCTAGATACCTGTGTGTGTGGTTTGATTGCCACAGTTGTCCTTGAGGACTCCGGTTCTGGTGTGCATTACTGGGTCAATGGTGAAGATGGACATATACTGTTTGGAGAAGTTATGTCCAGTGGTACTTTTGGCAACAGCTATAAACCACTCGCGCCTCTTTGTCCCATGCTCCACTGGCATCCCACAGATTTTTCATGTGAGGAAATATAGATTTTATGGTCAAGTTGTGTTCCCTAGCGTGTACCCCACCGACTCCATGTACCAGCTTAAAGTGCATGTAACTTCCCTCCTGTGCCAGCTATGAAGACGCAAATACATTTGCGTCCAACGTTAACATGTCCTCTTTCAGACCCACCCTGAATGGGTTGAATAGTCCGTTCCTAAGTATGCCATGCCAACGTCTTTTTGTAGTGTACTTTACACGTTTTTCAGCTCTGGCAAAGCAGGCCCTGAATTTCTGCCATCGAGCCTTTTTTCTCCTGGCTTCTGACTCTGAAAGCCTCAGCCCAGGCTGTCTCTGTACCCGTGAACTCTGACTTACTTCCAGCGCGGCCCACCGCGTTTAGCTCAGCCTGCTGCCTGCCAAGACTGACTACAACCTTCGAATTATCTGTTCCGCTCCTCAAAAATACATTCCTGCCTACCAGTTTAAGTAAACATTCCCCCAGCTGCAGATGCAAAGGGCCCGGCCTACTGTCTCCATGCAAGTAATTCATAGCTCTGTTACCATGGAGGGCCCATGCCCCCACGCTTCTCATGCAGACACTTAGGCGCGTATGCACGCACTCACAGTCAGTATAGAATAGCTTCTGCCCCAGAGACCTTTTCCGTTCAGATAATATGGTTCCCAAACATCAGATATCAGATATGATAGAAGTACGAGTTGATCTGACATGCCAGACTTCTGTCTCTTTCCGTCAGTGAAAATGTCAAGTCCCCTGCACCCTCCAGTTTCCACGTCAATCACACGTCACGCAGCTGCGCGCGCATCCAAGCTCCAGTTTTCTGCTGACATTGCAACATTCTGCTTTGTGCCACCCCTTTGTGACACCTATCTGTGACGTTTCTAACACACACCTCTATGTTCACGCCTAGTTCACGCCTTCTAATTACGTATCCTTACCACGTGGATGCTGTTATCTTGTCTTCTCTCAGCTGTTACGCCTACTCTATTGGTTTCTATGACATGATTTAAGTATATAAGCTATGTATTGTCAATAAAATATTGCTCTATCCCTTCCTAAACCCCTTGTGGTTGCAGGAACATGATATCCAGGTCATGACCATTCCTTTTTAAGGAATAAAACCCCTAAGAACTCTAACACCACGGACTCTGTTTCTTTCTTTCCGATTGAGTTATTATTGATTAAGTACTTACCTGCATAGAAATTAAGATGGTAAATTAAATATTTACGACACATGGAAGATTAAATCTTCCCTTGTAAGTGTATCCCGCCCTTGGGAAGCCCATGGGATCTATTCAAAGCCAATGGCCTGTTACATTAAACCACACGAGCTACCGGGGCAGAAACCACAGATGGCCGCTGCGGTGCGTGCATCTGCGGCGCGGCGGCCGTGCTCTCAGGGCTTCTACGTGCTTGGTTTCTTGGCCGCCAGGTGTAATATTACTGTAGCACCAAGGCCGCAGGCCATGGCTCTCATTCAGTCCATTTTATTTCATAATGTATTGTTTGGGAGAGGGGTTAAGTTTCTCTTAATTTCCAACAGGAAGAGGACTTTTCTGAAAAATCTGTTAACGTTATTCATTGCATAGGAAATTAAGGTGGTGGACATGGTGGTGGTGGATGCGGTGGTGGTGGACATGGTGGTGGTGGTGGACGTGGTGGTGGACATTGTGGTGGTGGTAGACTTGGTGGTGGTGGACGTGGTGGTGGTGGATATGCTGGTGGTGGGGGTGGTGGTGGACATTGTGGTGGACATGTGGTGGTAGACGTGGTGGTGGTGGACATGGTGGTGATTGACGAGGTGGTGATGGACGCGGTGGTGTTGGACACAGTGGTGGTGGACGCGGTGGTGGACATAGTGGTGGTGGACGTGGTGGTGGTGGATGTGGGGGTGGACGTGGTGGTGGACGTGGTGGTGGTGGACGTGGTGGTGGTGGATGTGGTGGTGGTGGAGGTGGATGTGGTGGCGGTGGACGTGGTGTTGGTGGACGTAGTGGTGGTGGGTGTGGTGGTGGTGGATGTGGTGGTGGACGTGGTGGTGGTAGGTGTGGTGGTGGTGGACGTGGACATGGTGGTTTTGGACATGGTGGTGATGGACGTGGTGGTGATGGATGTGGTGGCGGTGGACATGGTGGTGGTGGTGGACATGCTGGTGGTGGATGTGGTGATGGTGGTGGTGGATCTGGTGGTGGTGCTAGTGGTGCTGTACGTGGTGGTGGTGGGTGTGGTGATGGTGGACGTGGTGGTGATGGAGGTGCGTGTGGTGGTGGACCTGGTGGTGGTGGACATGGTGGTGGACGTAGTGGTGGTGGACATGATGGTGGTGTATGTAGTGGTGGTGGACGTGTTGGTGGTGGTGGACGTGGTGGACATGGTGGTGGATGTGGTGGTGGTTGGGGTGGTGGGTGTGGTGGTGTTGGTGGTGGACATGGTAGTGGTGGATGTGGTGGTGGAGGACATGGATGGTGTGGTTGTGGATGTGGTTGTGGACGTGGTGGTGGTGGGTGTGGCGATGGTGGACGTGGTGGTGGTGGAGGTTGGTGTGATGGTGGATGTGGTGGTGGTGGACATGGTGGTGGACATGATGGTGGTGGACGTAGTGGTGGTGGACATGGTGGTGGTGGACGTGGTGGTGGTGCTGGACATGGCGGTGGTGGATGTGGTGGTGTTGGTGGTGGACATGGTAGTGGTGGATGTGGTGGTGGAGAACATGGATGTAGTGGTGGTGGACATGGTGGTGGTGGATGTGGTGGTGGTGGTAGATGTGGTGGATGTGGTGGACATGGTGGTGGTGGACGTAAGGTGGTGGATGTGGTGGTGGTGGACGTGGTGGTGGTGTACGTGGTGGTGATGGATGTGGTGGTGGTGGACATGGTGGTGTTGGATGTGGTGATGGTGGTGGTGGATGTGGTGGTGGTGGTAGTGGTGCTGGACGTGGTGGTGGTGGGTGTGGTGATGGTGGACGTGGTGGTGATGGAGGTGGGTGTGGTGGTGGACGTGGTGGTGGTGGACATGCTGGTGGACGTAGTGTTGATGGACATGATGGAGGTGGATGTAGTGGTGGTGCACGTGTTGGTGGTGGTGGATGTGGTGGACATGGTGGTGGATATGGTGGTGGTTGGGGTGGTGGGTGTGGTAGTGTTGGTGGTGGACATGGTAGTGGTGGATGTGGTGGTGGAGGACATGGATGTGGTGGATGTGGTGGTGGAAGTGGTGGTGGTGGGTGTGGCGATGGTGGACGTGGTGGTGGTGGAGGTTGGTGTGGTGGTGGTGGTGGACATGGTGGTGGACATCATGGTGGTGGAGGTAGTGGTGGTGGACGTGGTGGTGGTGGATGTGGTAGTGGTGGACGTGGTAGTGGTGGACATGGTGGTGGTGGATGTGGTGATGATGGTGGTGGTGGTAGTGGTGGTGGACGTGTTGGTGGTGGGTGTGGTGATGGTGAATGTGGTGATGGTGGAAGTGGGTGTGGTGGTGGACTTGGTGGTGGTGGACATGGTGGTGGTGGGTGTGGTGGTGGACGTGGACATGGTGGTTTTGGACATGGTGGTGATGGACGTGTTGATGGTGGTGGACGTGGTGGACATGGTGGTGGATGTGGTGGTGGTTGGGGTGGTGGGTGTGGTAGTGTTGGTGGTGGACATGGTAGTGATGGATGTGGTGGTGGAAGACATGGATGTGGTGGTGGTGGATGTGGTGGTGGACGTGGTGGTGGTGGGTGTGGCGATGGTGGACGTGGTGGTGGTGGAGGTTGGTGTGGTGGTGGATGTGGTGATGGTGGTGGACATGATGGTGGTGGACGTAGTGGTGGTGGACGTAGTGGTGGTGGATGTGGTAGTGGTGGACATGGTGGTGGTGGATGTGGTGATGGTGGTGGTAGTGGTGGTGGACGTGGTGGTGGTGGGTGTGGTGATGGTGGATGTGGTGATGGTGGAAGTGGGTGTGGTGGTGGACTTGGTGGTGGTGGACATGGTGGTGGTGGGTGTGGTTGTGGACGTGGACGTGGTGGTTTTGGACATGGTGGTGATGGACGTGGTGGTGATGGATGTGGTGGTGGTGGATGTAGTGGTGGTGGACGTGTTGGTGGTGGTGGACGTGGTGGACATGGTGGTGGATGTGGTGGTGGTTGGGGTGGTGGGTGTGGTAGTGTTGGTGGTGGACATGGTAGTGGTGGATGTGGTGGTGGAGGACATGGATGTGGTGGTGATGGATGTGGTGGTGGACGTGGTGGTGGTGGGTGTGGCGATGGTGGACGTGGTGGTGGTGGAGGTTGGTGTGGTGGTGGATGTGGTGGTGGTGGTGGACATGGTGGTGGACATGATGGTGGTGGACGTAGTGGTGGTGGACGTGGTGGTGGTGGATGTGGTAGTGGTGGACATGGTGGTGGTGAATGTGGTGATGGTGGTGGTAGTGGTGGTGGACATGTTGGTGGTGGGTGTGGTGATGGTGGATGTGGTGATGGTGGAAGTGGGTGTGGTGGTGGACTTGGTGGTGGTGGGCATGGTGGTGGTGGGTGTGGTGGTGGACGTGGACATGGTGGTTTTGGACATGGTGGTGATGGACGTGGTGGTGATTGATGTGGTGGTGACGGATGTGGTAGTGGTGGACATGGTGGTGGTGGATGTGGTGATGTTGGTGGTGGTGGTAGTGGTGGTGGACGTGTTGGTGGTGGGTGTGGTGATGGTGGATGTGGTGATGGTGGAAGTGGGTGTGGTGGTGGACATGGTGGTGGACGTAGTGGTGGTGGACATGATGCAGGTGGACGTAGTGGTGGTGGACGTGGTGGGGGTGGACGTGGTGGTTGTGGTGGATGTGGTGGACATGGTGGTGGTGGATGTGGTGGTATTGGTGGTGGACATGGTAGTGGTGGTGGTGGAGGACATGGTTGTGGTGGACGTGGTGGGCGTGGATGTGGTGGTGGTGGACGTGGTGATGGTGATGGACATGGTGGTGGTGGACGTGGTGGACACTGTGGTGGTGGACGTGGTGGTGGTGGTGGCAGTGATGGTGGGTGTGGTGGTGGTGGACATGGTGGTGGTGGAGGTGGAGGGTGGTGGTGGTGGACGTGGTGGACATGGTGGGGCTGAACGATGTGGACGTGGTGGTGGTCGTTGTGGTTGTGGTTGTGGTGGAGGTGGTGGTGGTGGTGGATGTGACCAGCCTGTCTCTGGCAGAAGCGGTCGCTCCACCCTGCGTCCTGGTATTGTAGCGCTGCTGGCAAAACGATTCTGTGCCTTGCCTGCGACCATTGATTGTGCCTGTGCATTGCCTTGTTATTGATTGTGCCTGTATTATAATTACAGCGCTCCACCGCTCGCATTGCCCCCTGAGACTGATTGTGCCTGTGCATTGCCTTGTTATTGATTGTGCCTGTATTATAATTACTGTATCAAATAAGGGGTTTTGTCCTACGGGGCCAGGCTGGACTATAAACGTTATAGAAAATGCAAGGTGCCTGGTCTCGGGTTTGAAGCTGTTTTTTATTTCACAGCGGATCAGAAGCTTCTGACTAATCGTAAAGCTTCCATGATTTATTTAATCTTTACACAATATTTTTTGATTAAACAGATGCGAGGTTTAAACACAAACTTTAACAGAAAATGTTACTGTCATTCATTGAAAAACAATTATACACAAATCAAAACAACATTTCAAATGCAACGTAAAACATGATTATTTTAAACAATGTAAAGGGAAACAAGTTGATGGGGTACGCCAGAAAATTTCAACACAGTCCAATTGGCTGAATTTCTTTTAGCTATTTAGGACTGGGGTCACCATAGGCTTTTTGTTTATTAAAGTCAAGTCCCACAGCCTGGGACAATTATTTAACGCCTTTGGCGAGAAGAAGGGATGGATCCTTTAGGAAAGCCGACGCGTTTCCAAACCCGGTCCGTGAGTTCCTCAGGGCTACCTGGGTACCTAATGATGTGGATAATAAAGAAAGCGTCTTTTAGTTCCTACTCCTATTTAGTTAAAACTGAGCTTAGCGCCATAGTGAACATAGGAGTACCTTTGTGTTCCAGCGCTTCGGTTTCTTCAATTTTCAGGGAGAGTGGATTTCATATCTGTGTTTAAAAGAAAACTGTTTGATCTTTTTTCTGAACGGGGGGCATTTCTTAATAATCCCTAAATGAGGAACTCACTACTTACTTGAAAGTGTGCTTGTGATGGAGATGCATCGCCATTAACTAGACGGCGTCTTAACAAAGTAAGAGTGTGGTCCATCTTTGAATCGGCCTTGCATTTATAATTATTTACAATCTACACATAAGTAAAACCTGCCTCCCTTTGACAGGCGGTGCTAAATCCAAGATAGACGATTAAGTGAAACCGAACTGCATCACAAGCACACTTTCAAGTAAGTAGTGAGTTCCTCATTTAGGGATTATTAAGAAATGCCCCCCGTTCAGAAAAAAGATCAAACAGTTTTCTTTTAAACACAGGTATGAAATCCATACAACACACACCAAGCACAGGGGTTTGAGGCTATATGAAATTGCACCTATCCACTAGTGTCACTCGAATATCTGAGAATTTTAGGTGCTAAGGACAGGAGATCCAGACCCCTAGGTCTCCCTGAGACTAAGAAGTCTCAAACAACACAATTTGACACAATGTCCAGCACTCTATAAATGTATGGAGATGATCTATTTCTTTATCGCATAGTGGCAAATTAAACAATAATTATCAGAAAGCACCATATAATTGCAACATTTCAATCATTCCATCCAAGTAAGTTAGGAGTCTTCAATAGTTGGGTAGTCAGGTCTTTTATTCTGTTCAAAATGTTATCTTCATAAAAACAATGTTGTAGCCAGGTATGAAATCCACTCTCCCTGAAAATTGAAGAAACCGAAGCGCTGGAACACAAAGGTACTCCTATGTTCACTATGGCGCTAAGCTCAGTTTTAACTAAATAGGAGTAGGAACTAAAAGAAGCTTTCTTTATTATCCACATCATTAGGTACCCAGGTAGCCCTGAGGAAAAACCCGCAAACTCACGGACCGGGTTTGGAAACGCGTCGGCTTTCCTAAAGGATCCATCCCTTCTTCTCGCCAAAGGCGTTAAATAATTGTCCCAGGCTGTGGGACTTGACTTTAATAAACAAAAAGCCTATGGTGACCCCAGTCCGAAATAGCTAAAAGAAATTCAGCCAATTGGACTGTGTTGAAATTTTCTGGCGTACCCCATCAACTTGTTTCCCTTTACATTGTTTAAAATAATCATGTTTTACGTTGCATTTGAAATGTTGTTTTGATTTGTGTATAATTGTTTTTCAATGAATGACAGTAACATTTTCTGTTAAAGTTTGTGTTTAAACCTCGCATCTGTTTAATCAAAAAATATTGTGTAAAGATTAAATAAATCATGGAAGCTTTACGATTAGTCAGAAGCTTCTGATCCGCTGTGAAATAAAAAACAGCTTCAAACCCGAGACCAGGCACCTTGCATTTTCTATAATGTATTATAATTACAGCGCTCCACCGCTCACATTGCCCCCTGAGATTAATTGTGCCTTATTGTGCCCTTAAGCATTAGTTGCAGCGTGCCCCAATCTCGTCCTGTTTGCCTTTTGTTGTTGTCGCTGCTATTTGGTTGCGCCTCCAGCCCGTCCCTCCCCCCACGCTCCCGCCTCCAAGCTGCCCCTCCCACCCACTAGCTACCAGGAACGTCCCGTCCGGTGAACCGCTGTGACCAGCCTGTCTCCGGCAGAAGCGGTCACTCCACCCTGCGTCCTTGCATCGTAGCGCTGCTGGCAAAACGATTCTGTGCCTCAATAATCTATTTGTGCCTTGCCTGCGACCATTGATTGTGCCTGTGCATTGCCTTGTTATTGATTGTGCCTGTATTATAATTACAGGGCTCCACCGCTCGCATTGCCCCCTGAGACTGATTGTGCCTGTGCATTGCCTTGTTATTGATTGTGCCTGTATTATAATTACAGCGCTCCACCGCTCGCATTGCCCCCTGAGATTAATTGTGCCTGATTGTGCCCTTAAGCATTAGTTGCAGCGTGCCCCAATCTCGTCCTGTTTGCCTTTTGTTGTTGTCGCTGCCATTTGGTTGCGCCTCCAGCCCGTCCCTCACCCCACGCTCCCGCCTCCCAGCTGCCCCTCCCACCCACTAGCTACCAGGAACGTCCCGTCCGGCGAAGCGCTGTGACCAGCCTGTCTCCGGCAGAAGCGGTCGCTCCACCCTGCGTCCTGGTATCGTAGTGCTGCTGGCAAAACGATTCTGTGCCTCAATAATCTATTTGTGCCTTGCCTGCGACCATTGATTGTGCCTGTGCATTGCCTTGTTATTGATTGTGCCTGTATTATAATTACAGCGCTCCACTGCTCGCATTGCCCCCTGAGACTGATTGTGCCTGTGCATTGCCTTGTTATTGATTGTGCCTGTATTATAATTACAGCGCTCCACCGCTCGCATTGCCCCCTGAGATTAATTGTGCCTGATTGTGCCCTTAAGCATTAGTTGCAGCGTGCCCCAATCTCGTCCTGTTTGCATTTTGTTGTTGTAGCTGCCATTTGGTTGCGCCTCCAGCCCGTCCCTCCCCCCACTTTCCCGCCTCCCACGCTCCGCCCCCTCCACTAGCCATTTATGACAGATGCATTTTTGCGCAGCGTACACGCACCCTATGCGCGCCGAAGGCGCGCCAAAGGTAAGCCCGTCTATGCCCGTCCGCGCCTGGACCACGCCCAGCGCCAGAGCCCCTGGTCCCCGCAAACCCATCACCTCCCGCATCGCGTACGACGCAGCAACCCTCTCAGCGCTTAACCCCGGCCGCCCTCCTAACTGCCATCAAGCCGCCCCAGGACACACCAATGGACCCTTCACCTGCCACTCCTGCAAGTTCGACTGCATCAAAACCCCCACTATATTCTTAAACTCCAAGCAGAGCGCCGACCCTACCCACCTGAATTGCATCCTGCTCAACACCCGCTCGGTCCACAGTCACGCCATCAAACTATGGAACCTACTCGACACCACATCGCCGGACGTCGCCTTTCTCACAGAAACCTGGATGAACACCTCTTCAGCACCCGACATCGCCATAGCCATTCCGGACGGCTTCAAGATCATCCGTAAAGACCGCACCAAGCAAACAGGAGGAGGCATCGCCATCGTCCATAAGAACACCATCCGCATCACAACCAGTTCCGACAATAACCTCGCAGCCGCCGAACACCTTCACTTCCAGATCCACACCGACCCCAAGACCACACTCAGAGGCACCCTCATCTACAGACCACCAGGACCTCGCGCACAATTTAGCGAAGACATCACTGACTTCATCGGTCCTCACGTCCTCCCCTCCGAAGACTACATCCTACTGTGAGACCTCAACTTCCAACTGGAAAAGAACAATGACAGCAACACCATCACCCTTCTGGACAACCTCGCCAATCTCGGACTCAAACAGCTTGTTAACACCCCCACCCACTATGCCGGACACACGCTCGACCCAATCTTCACCTCCAGCAAGCACATCTCCTTCAATCACACCAAAGCTCTCCAGTGGACAGACCACAGCTGCGTTCACTTCAGCTATAACAAGACTACGACCCACAACCTCTCACAACCAATTCCCCGCAGAAACTGGAACAAAATTACAACCGACCAACTCTTCACATCACTGCACCATAACCCCCCTGCAAAATCATCGGACCCAAACCTTGCAGCCACCAACCTCACACAATGGATCACCCACAGCGCTGATGAACTAGCACCCTTGAAAAAACATCAAATCAAACAAGATAACAAAAAAGTCCCCTGGTTCAATGAGGACCTCAAGAAATCCAAGAAGATCTGTCGCACCCTCAAGAAATCCTGGCGGAAAAGCCGAACCACTGACAACCTGGCCACCTTCAAGAACGCCATCCGCAAACACCACCAACTGATTCGTTCCACCAAGAAATCAGCATTCAAGGACCGACTCGACAACAACGCCCACAACAGCAAGGAACTATTCAACATTGTCAAAGAATTCACCAACCCCACCGCCGGCACGAACGACATCACTCCCTCCCAAGACCTCTGCGACTCCGTAGCCTCATTCTTCCACAACAAGATCACTGACATACATAACAGCTTTGATAACCAGGCCGGAGTCCAGTCCTCCCCACCCACCTCCGAACCAAAACACCCCTCTAACAACCTTTGCGCATGGAACCCAATCACCACTGAAGAGACCACACGCCTGATGAACTCCATCCACTCAGGATCCCCAACCGATCCATGTCCCCACCACATCTTCAACAAAGCAGACTCCATTATCGCACCCCATCTCCGAGATGTCATCAACTGCTCCCTCAACTCCGCCACCTTCCCGGAAAGCTGGAAACATGCCGAACTCAGTGCCCTCCTGAAGAAACCCACAGTAGACCCCACTGAACTTAAGAACTACCGCCCCATCTCGCTCGTCCCATTCCCTGCCAAAGTCATTGAAAAAGCCGTCAACAGTCAACTCGCCGCCTTCCTCGAATCCAACAAATCCCTCGACCCTTCACAATCCGGCTTCCGAGCCAAACACAGCACTGAGACCGCCCTCATTGCAGCAACAGACGACATTCGAACACTACTGGACAATGGAGAAACTGTCGCCCTCATCCTACTTGACCTCTCCGCAGCCTTCGACACAGTTTGTCATAACACCCTTATTAAACGCCTAAGCAATGTCGTAATACAAGGGAAAGCATTGGACTGGATCATCTCGTTCCTCGCCAGAACAACCCAGAGAGTCCGTGTCCCCCTTTTAGATCAGAGGCCACCGAAGTCATCTGCGGCGTACCACAAGGATCCTCACTCAGTCCCACCCTCTTCCACGTATACATGACCCCCCTCGCATCCATCGCGCGCCAACACAACCTCAACATCATCTCCTACGCAGATGACACCCAGCCAGAACCAAAGACCCAAACACCGCCAAAACCAACCTACACGAAGGGATGAAATAAGTAGCCGAGTGGATGAAGAACAGCCGTCTAAAACTGAACTCGGACAAAACAGAAGTCCTCATCTTAGGAGCCTCCCCCTCCGCCTGGGACAACTCATGGTGGCCACCGGCCCTGGGAAGCGCACCAAAACTTACGGACCACACAAATAACCTGGGCTTCATTCTGGACTCCTCCCTCTCGATGACCAGACAAGTAAACACCGTCTCAGCATCATGCTTCAACATCCTACGCATGCTCAAAAAAATCTTCCGTTGGATCCCCACCGAAACAAGAAAAACGGTCACACACGCACTGGTCACCAGCCGACTGGACTACGGAAACATCCTTTACGCCGGTACCACAGCCAACCTACAGAAAAAACTCCAACGCATTCAAAACGCCTCAGTCAGACTCATACTTGACATCCCCCGCCACGATCACATCTCCGGCCACCTGAAAGACCTCTACTGGCTCCCCGTCAACAAGAGAATAACATTCCGTCTCCTCACCCACGCACACAAAGCCCTCTACGACCTAGGACCCGAATGCCTCAACACGCGCCTGTCCTTTTACACCCCCACCCGCCAACTGCGATCATCCACCCAAGCCCTCGCCGCAATCCCACGCATCCACAAATCCACCATGGGAGGAAGATCCTTCTCCTATTTAGCGGCCAAAACCTGGAATTCTCTCCCCACCCACATCCGCCTTACACAGAACCACCTCTCCTTCAGAAAACAACTGAAAACTTGGATATTCGATAAGTACAGTACCCCCCTCCCTCAAGCGCCTTGAGACCCCATGGGTATATAGGGCGCTATACAAATACTGAACTTGAACTTGTGGCGGTAGACGTGGTGGTGGCCTTGTAGTGGCCGTGGTGGTGGTGATGGACATGGTGGTGGTGGACATGGTGGTGGTGGCCATGGTGGTGGTAGTGGATGTGGTGGACATGATGGTGGTGGACATAGTGGTGGTGGATGTGGTGGTGGTGGACGTGGTGGTGGTGGGGGACGTGGATGTGGTGGTGGTCTCGTGATGGACGTGGTGGTGGCCGTGTTGGTGGTGGTGGACATGGTGGTGGTGGATGTGGTGGACCTGGTGGTGGTGGACATAGTGGTGGTGGATGTGGTGGTGGTGGACATGGTGGTGGTGGATGTGGTGGATGCAGTGGGGGTGGATGTGGTGGTGGTGGATGTGGGGGTGGACGTGGATGTGGTGGTGGTGGTAGACATGGTGGTGGACTCGTGGTGGCCATGGTGGTGGTGGTGGACATGGTGTGATGGACATGGTGGTGGTGGTGGACGCAGTGGTGTATGTGGTGGACATGGTGGTGGTGGACGTGGTGGTGGTGGATGTGGTGGTGGTGGTGGATGTGGTGGTGGTGGTGGAGGTGGTGGTGGAGGTGGTGGTTGTGGACATGGTGGTGGTGGTGGAGGTGGTGGTGGTGGTGGATATGGTGGTGGTGGAGGAGGTGGTGGAGGTGGTGGTGGTGGATGTGGTGGATGTGGTGGTGGTGGACGTGGTGGTGATGGACCGGTGGGTTGGACGCAGTGGTAGTGGATGTGGGGGTGGATGTGGTGGTGGACGTGGTGGTGGACGTGGAGGTGGTAGTGGTGGACGTGGTGGTGGTGACGTGGTGGTGGACTCGTGGTGGTGGTGGTGGACATGGTGGTGGTGTGATAGACATGGTGGTGGTGGACGCAGTGGTGGATGTGGTGGACATGGTGGTGGTGGACATAGTGGTGGTGGATGTGGTGGGGGTGGTGGTGGAGGTGGTGGTTGTGGACATGGTGGTGGAGGTGGTGGTGGTGGTGAATGTGGTGGTGGTGGATGTGGTGGTGTTGGAGGAGGTGGTGGAGGTGGTGGTGGTGGATGTGGTGGATGTGGTGGTGGTGTATGTTGTGGTGATGGACCGGTGGGTTGGGCGCGGTGGTAGTGGATGTGGGGGTGGACGTGGTGGTGGATGTGGTGGTGGACATGGAGGTGGTAGTGGTGGACGTGGTGGTGGTAGACGTGTTGGTGGACTTGTGGTGGAGGACATGGTGGTGGTGTGATGGACCTGGTGGTGGTGGACGCGGTGGTGGATGTGGTGGACATGGTGCTGATGGAGATAGTGGTGGTGGATGTGGTGGTGGTGAAGGTGGTGTTGGAGGTGGTGGTGGAGGTGGTGGTTGTGGACATGGTGGTGGTGATGGAGGTGGTGGTGGTGGTGGATGTGGTGGTGGTGGATGTGGTGGTGGTAGACGTGGTGATGGTGGTGGACATGGTGGTGGTGGACATGGTGGTGTATGTGGTGAACATGGTGGTAGTGGATGTGGTGGACATGGTGGTGGTGGAGGTGGGTGTGGTGGTGGACGTGGTGGACATGGTGGTGGTGGACGTAGTGGTGGTGGACATGGTTGTGGTGGACGTAGTGGTGGTGGATGTGGAGTTGATGGACGTGGTGGTGGTGGTGGACATGGTGGTGGTGGACATGGTAGTAGTGGATGTGGTGGATGTAGTGGTGGACGTGGTGGGGGATGTTGTGGTGATGGAAGTGGTGTTGGACGTGGTGGTGGTGGGTGTGGGGGTGGTGTACAAGGTGGTGGTGGAGGTGGGTGTTGTGGTGGTGGTGGTGGACATGGTGGTGGAGGTTGTGGACATGGTGGTGGTGGACGTGGTGGTGGTAGACATGGTGGTGGTGGTGGACGTGGTGGTGGACGCGGTGGTGGTGGAGCACGTGATGGTGGTGGATGTATTGGTGGACATGGTGATGGTGGTGGACGTGGTGGTGGTGGATGTGGTGATGGTAGTGGACATGGTGGTGGTGGATGTGGTGGACATGGTGGTGGTGGACGTGATGGTGGTGGATGTGGTGCTGGTGGTAGATGTGGTGGAGGTGGGTGTGGTGGTCGTGGATATGGTGGTGGTGGACATAGTAGTGGTGGATGTGGTTGTGGTGGATGTGGTGGTCACGTGGTGGTAGGTGTGGTGGTGATGGACGTGGTGGTGATGGACGTGGTGGTGGTGGACGTGGTGGTTGTGGACGTGGTGGTTGTGGACGTGGTGGTGATGGTGATGGACGTGGTGGTGGACGTGGTGGTGGTGGAGGTGGGTGTGGTGGTGGACATGGTGGTGGTGGACATGGTGGTGGACGTAGTGGTGGTGGACATGGTTGTGGTGGACGTAGTGGTGGTGGATGTGGTGTTGATGGACGTGGTGGTGGACGTGGTGGTGGTGGTCGTGGACTTGGTGGTGGTGGACATGGTGGTGGTGGATGTGGTGGATGTGGTGGTGGTGGTGGATGTGGTGGTGGTAGTGAATGTGGTGGTGTTGGATATGGTAGTGGTGGATGTGGTGGTGGTGGACATGGTAGTGGTGGATGTGGACATGGTGATGGTGGTGGACATGGTGGTGGTGGACATGGTGGTCGTGGATGTGGTTGTGGTGGATGTGGTGGTGGACGTGGTGGTGATGGACATGGTGGACATGGTGGTGGTGGACATGTAGCACAGAATTCCCGGGAGCTATAAATACACGCTGAAGTCAAAATCTTTGCTTTATATCGATTTTACTCGTGGACGATCCCGTCCCACGCGGTGCAAACTCCGTGCGCAGCCAGTATTTTGTGTGGGACAGGCCATTCAGTGTTAATTGCATCTCGGAGTGTGCCAGATGTTTACTACCAGATTTAAGTTTTATGGACGTCACAAATATTGGCCTTTTCATAGATCAGGTTTTTCCCAAATGTACAACTTGAACACAGCAATCCGCCACAAACAAACAATATTTCCTCAAAAAAGAGCTACTTTCTCACAAGTTCCCTTTAAAAATGCTTTCCTTCCCCTTAGCAAAGCCGGTGCAGGTTAAGGATCTTTTCATATCGGAACAAATTAAAAGGTGCAGCATTTAAAATGTTAACATAATAACTGTTAGAATTGGGGGTCTCCGGTTGGCGCAAGTTTTCACTTGTGACAAGCAGAGACCCTCTCCTCTAAGTCAGGGTGAAGGATGACCCCTTAGAATTACCCTTGCTCACCCTCTAGGTGCGTGGCGTGAGCAGCCAAGGCTATTCTTCAGGCGTTTCTGAGTTAAGCATTTGTAATAACACACACAGTAAAATGTACCAATCCCCCCACAAATGGACACCAGGCTGTGGTTATATAAATATAGTCTTCTTTATGTAAACATATAGATATGCAGGCAAGTATTTATCACAAGACCATAGGTAACGCTTTTCTTAGCCACAAGGTTGAAAATAGGCAGTGTTCTCCTTGTTGCAGTTTAAATGTTTAGTTCAGTTCCTTGAGTCCTCTCAGGACTCACTAGCCGCTTTGTTGCGCTTCTGTGTGCCTCTCGCGGTGTAAACGGCGAAACCCTACCGCGTCTCACGCATCTGGCGTGAGCACGGGTTCGACTCGTACCGCTCCCAGCAACGAGGCGTACGGGGCAGTCCGATCAAGGGGTGCGCTTCTTGCGGCGCACGGAGGGCGACTCGCACAGTGAGCACTGAAGGTTGAAGGGCGGCTCAGGTGAGGAGATCAGTGTACAAAGGCAACCGCCGCGAAAAGTGCTCTCGAGGGGAAAGAAGAATGTTGCGGGCCCCTAGCCCGTGGTGAGCACTGTGCGCCGGTGAGCGGCGTCTCTTGGGGGTTTCTGTGAAGGCGGTTGCGGGGCGCACGGCGGCTCTCAGCAGAGCGAGGCTGGCACCTGAGGCTCCCGAAGGTTCAGCGGTCTGTCCTCTGGGTCTGTAGGGTCCGGTGGGGACGTCAGGTGGGAGCGTGGGGGGGTGCACCAGCGGGCCTCCAACGGCGGTGATACAGCGACTTCCCTCAGCGGGGGGAGAGCGGCTCGACGGAGCGGGGCTCTCTCTTGGCGGGGACGGGGAAGCACAGTTCGATCACGGCCTCGAGGAGGGGCTGGGGGGCACCACAAAGGTCACGGCAGCGAGCCTCCAAGGCGAGGTGACACAGCGATTTCCCTCAGCGGGGGGAGAGCGGCTCGACGGAGCTGGGCTCTTCCTCAGCGGGGACGGGGAAGCACGGTTTGGTCACGGCCTCAAGGAGGGGCTGGGGGCACCACAGGTCACGTCTCCGGCGGGGCAGAAGTCCTTGAAATTACCGGCAGACGAGCAGAGAGCAGGTTGAGCCAGATGGTCCTGTGGCTCAGGTCAGGGGGCAAGCTCAGACAAGCCCTTGCAGAAAGTTTCAAGCACAAATCAGTAAAGTCTTTTCCTCTCCTTCCTCAGCAAGGCAAGCAGCAGGCCAGTCCTTCCAGCGTCTTCTTCTCCTTCTAGTTGGGCAGAGGTTGTTTGTGGGAAACAGGATTCTGATTTACAAGGAGCAGGGCTCCTACTTTTATACAGCATTTCTTTTGTCTTTTCAGGCCAGGGGGGCCTTTGCATAACTTCATTCAGTCTCTGAGCACTTGTTGGGTGTACTTCTGGCTTCTGCTTTCAGTGTGAGGGGCAGGCACATCAGACGCTCCACAGGAGGTGGAGCCAGCATTGTGTGGACAGGGGCATCCAGGAGTACCTTCTTGACAGTGCTTCGCCCTTCCTGGGCCAGGTACAGGCTGAGTCATCAGTCGCTCCCCAGGGGGCGGAGCCAGCATTGTGGTGGCAGAGCACAGCCCTATTAAGAGTCCAGGGGCACTCCTACCTCCCACTAAGGTGTAATCCTTGCATTCACCACCTGTCATCCCCCAGCCCTGTCACTCACACATCCCAGACAGTCAGATACACATATTAGCAGAGGCGGGCTGAAATGGTTAGGCAAGCAAAGGCTAACATTCTAAAAGTAGCATTTGCAAACACAGGATATTAAAATAAACGTTACTAAAAGAAGTATTTTATTATTCTGAGTTCAGGCATACTAAACTTTACTTTCTACCATGTTCCCTGAACCTGCTGGGATTATAGAGTGTAATAATTCCAGCAGCCCATCTGGCCTAAGAGAACAGGTAGCCTTACAATAGTGAAAAACGAATTTTGCTGTAATTCACTATTAGGACATGCCACGCACATCAGAGCATGTTCTACCTTACACTTACAATGCACCCTGCCCTTGGGCCTACCATAGGGGTGACTAATATGAAGTTAAGGGAAGGTTTAGGGGCTGGCAAGTGTGTGCACTTGCCCAGCCAGCATGACAGTACCACACTGCACGCAGGTTCTGCAATGGCAGACCCTAGACACATTTTAAAAGGCTGCTTCTGTTGGTGGCGCAACCAGCGCTGCAGGCCCACTAGCAGTATTGGCATTTACAAGCCCTGGCACTCCTGGTGCACTTTACTGGGGACTGACAGTAAATCCAATGAACCAATCAGGAATATCAATCACAGTTATACTTTTCATAGGGAGCACTTGCACTGTGGCACGGGATGGCCGTGGCGCAGTGCCCTGAGCAGCGGACACCAGCAAAAACATCTGAGGCACATCAGCAAAAAGTGGAAGGGAAACTCACGCCAAGGTGCCAGGTCTAACAATAACCAACAAGCAGATATCTTGGCAGACTAGGGTCCTTAAGCGCAGTATTGGCGAAAATTACAGAAAATCTGTGAGGGAACACAGACATTGACATTTTACTCTTGGGCAATCCCCACACACGCACGTCAGCACGCACACACGCACTATTCTCTGTTCTTGATCACAGAGCTGTCTTTGGGACTTGTCAAATTAAAGTGGTATTCATCATGTGCGGCCTGCTGTGTTTTTCTGAGTGATTACACCCCTGTGCGTGTGGATTTCCCATACCTTTGAATACTCATGAGCGGTAGGAGTAAACAGCTGCGGAATAACTGCCCCCTGCTGACTCATGGCTTGCAATCCTACTCGGAGCCTCGTATACCACACATGTACTAATATAGAACAGAACACCCTTTTCGAGTGGATGACAGTGTAGGCCACATAACTTTCAAGCCAGCAACCCCCCCATGCACGCACTCACCCTGCAAACACTTTCCTTAAAGCGACTTCCTAGCTGGTGACCCCCATGCATGCCTTCACCCTACACACACTTTTGTCGCAATAACTTCCTAACCAGTGACCCCCCATGCACGCACTTACCTTGCACACACTTTCCTTGTGGTGACTTCCTAGCTGGTATTCACCATGCACGCACTCACCCTGCACGCACTCTCTCTGCAGTGGCTAGTGGCTACCTAGCTGGTGACCCCCTTTGCACACACTTTTCTTGCAGTGACTTCCTAATCGGCTGTAGTGATTTCCTAGCTGGTGACCCCCATACACGCACTCCCCCTGCGCACACTTTGTTGTAGTGACTTTCTGCAAGAAGCCTCTCTATGTACAATCACACTGACACTCTCCCTCTGCTATAACGTCTGCACAATTGTTCCCGGTGCACACATTTCTTTGAAGACAGGACCCTTACATGCACTTTCCATGAGGGGTGTCACAGCGATATATATGTACCGCCAGCGCGTTTTAAGGGCATCGGTGACGTATCACGCACTGCTGGCAGACAGTTGTTCTCAGACACTACCTGCACTCACAGCCCCCTCACAATCACGCTGCACACACCTTCAACGAGCAGCCCTCCAGCAGACAGTCATTACACAAACTGGTTCACCCTCTCCTTGCTTCCTCACCACCTGCACAGATGCAACCTTCACTCTGTGATTCCATACACTCACTATCACCTGTGCACACATCCACTCTCCCCACAGTGACTTCTTGCAGTGTGCGTCCTATTCACACCTCAACCACACGTGTGCACACACATTCCCGGTAGACAGGGACTTCCCCCACCATACAAACTCACTCCTTTCAAGATCTCACTGTGACGGCTCACTACCAGACGCGCACCTCTGATCACTCCCCGAGTTACACCTTTAACCAGTGACGCGCTGCCCGGCCTCCCTCCGTGGAGCATCCAATCTCACACCAGAGGAGCGCCCGTTTACACACTTATCACACTATCTGCTCCATCCTTTTGTTGTTGTTAGCCACTGCCATGGCACTCCTCACTGTGGTAGTGCCCCCAGCCTCACCCTCTTCAATGCCCTCGATGAAGTCTGCAGCGATCCCCTCTCGTGCACAGCTCCCAGGTACACGTCCGTGCCCTTCTCCCACCAGCAATGTCCCCTCTCCCCCCTTGCAGGGCATCCCTTGCCCCCTGCAGCCCCCGTCCCCGAACCCTGTGTTACTCTTCTAACCCCAGAATTACTGCTTGTCTACTACAGTGCCCTTTCGCTCCCTCTTCAGCACATCTGTTACCCCCACCAGGCCCTCTCTCGCTCAAGCAGTGCAGCTTTCACACCACCTGGAGTTCTTTCTCACCTCTAGCAGAGCCCCTCTCACCTTTACTAGCGCCTCTCTCATCCCCAGCAGCACCCCTCACAGAGTCCTCTCACCACCCCACAGCGCCTCTCACATCCTCGCAGCGCCCATCACACCCTCGCAGCGCCCATCACACCCTCGCAGCATCCATTACACCCTTGCAGCGCCGCTCTCACACCAGCTACAGTTCTCTCACCTCTCACAGCCCCCTCTCACCCTTAGCAGCCCCCGCTCAAGCTTTGAAGCCATCGCTGTTGCATATTTATCTTATGCAACTAACAACCATTGACAAAGCCAATAGTCCTGGCTTGAGGTAGATGTAATGTTACTTGTTGTCTATGGATGGAATGGCGAAGCAGCAAAATACCAGTGGGGCGACACACTATGCCGAGCATGGATTTTCAGTTTGGGTTTTTAAGCCATGCCCTTCATTACATGGACCACGTCCCTCTGGGAGCCATAACAAGGTTTTTTATTCCACTTAAAGCCCTTCCTCCGGTATAGTGACTTCCTGCTGAACAGGGAGAACAAGTTCACTCAGACTTGGCAGTCAGCTCCAGAGAGACTAATCCATGCCCGGGCCCCTCATCCATTGGCACCTTGTGATTCTTACAGCGTTACAGTTCATATCTCATTCCCCTTATTGGATTTTGTCATTTTAGTGTCATTTTGTTCAATACATTGTACTTTTTTTTCTATTTTGGTTTGGGTTTTTTATTGTTTTGAATTTTGACTTTTACTTTTTTGGTTTCTGCATAAATATTTGACATATTACCTTAAGTTAAGCCTGCCTGTTCGGTGCTACGGTACCAGGGGGTTGATCCTAGGTTAATTGAATGGCTTTGAAAGTACATTCTGACAACGGTTGTGATTGTTCCTCATTTACCGTAAATAATAATTCAGTTTCTTACAGAAACTATCTGAAATTATCTGCAAAACAGGCAGTTGATAACCTACCAGGCTTGAAGCACCCTGTGGACAAACTGGAATATGGGACGAGTATTGTGTGGCAATAGAAGCTCTAAAGAAATTCAGCTTGGAGATGAACCAAGAATCACGCTTGAATGTCACAACTTTTTAAAACAAGGTAGTCAGGAAAGTGTGAAGAATATATTGCAGCTCTTTCCATTTTGGCAGCCCCAAGCAAATTTGAGAACAGAGTGGATGTATGTAGCAGAGACGAGTCTGTTCACCCAATGTGAGTGGTGAGATCCGCATTTCTAGTCTGCCTGAAGTTATGATGCTGCTGACAGTAGCGTGTCTGCTAAAAGCGATGGCGTGACTGGTGGAACTATAAAGCCAAATATGAGAAAGTTATCTTCCGACACCACAGTCTTCGTGACTGAGACCAGTAACACTGAAGACTCTGAGACTCACAGCAGTAATTTCTCCTTTCAGAGCGTTATTGCTGCAGATGGAGTGAAGCCAAGAAGTAAGTACATTACTAAGGTACGAACGAAGTTTAATATTGTTCATTTGTATTAACAGTTTCTCTTTTGCAGCTTTTGGAAATGCATTTTCTAGTTTTGTTGCTTTTTGGTTAGTTTTTTATTGTAGGCTGTTATCTTCGGTTTAAAGGGAAAGATGTTGTAGTGTGTGACTGTGGCGTGGGATCAAGAAGAGACCTAAGACCAGTTCGGGGTAGGTAAGGTTTTATTTTGGAAAATGTCTTTTTATGGCGGGTTGTCAAGGTGTCTCTCTGAAAAGCTCTGGGGTCCGTGATGGCGTCTGGTTATGGTCTTGCTTTCAGATGGTTAAGAAGCAGACTTCAGGGGATGTTCCGTTCTTCCTAACTCCTCGTTGGATTCCGCCAGGGAAAAGAAACAGGTACAGATCGTCAGGATATGTACTCTATCTGGACTCTCACACAGGGATCCGGGCAAGTGCAGGGGACACCCGTGCTAAGGTGCTAAACACTTTATTAAACGTGCGAGGGTGCAGAGGCGTGATTACTGGTGAGGAGGGGTATATTTACACGGTGAGGACAAAGAAAGGTTGGGCAGATATTCTGGTACACACGCGGCTACGGTTTAGAAGAACCCCGTCTTCCTACCCGGCCCGCCAAACGCTGCCGTACCTGTTGTAGCCACACTCCTCACTCGGGAGTGTGGCACGGCGATTCACGAATCCGGTGGCCTCCTGGCTTACTCCTGTCGTTTTCGGGTTCGCCTCCAAAAGCTCCGTTCTCTGCTCCTCTGGGCCGCTCTCCCACTCTCGATCCTCGGTCGGTGGCGTCACATGCCAGGACATCTTCTTCCACGTTTTTACCCACTAGGAATCACACGTTGTCACCATCGTCAAACAGCACGGACTCAGTATAGTATCCTACGCCCACGACACCCAGATCATCCTCTCTCTCACCAAGGACACTACACAATCGGGCAACAGTACATCTACTTCACCAGTTGGGTTTTACAATAATTGCACAAAAATCTCACCTGTGTCCGGCACAAGTGCAATCTTATCTGGGAGCTTCCATCAACACTCTCAATGCTCCTGCCACTCCCAATATAGCCAGGATTCACAATATCCAGGCCACACTATTACAATTTCAACTCAACCAATCATTACCAGCCAAAGTCTTCATGCATCTGCTGGGATTGATGGCATCCTGCGTTGCAATCGTACCTCATGCAAGGCTTCACATGCGTCCTCTGCAACAATGTCTAGCGAGTCAGTGGAATCAATCACAGGGGACCAGATGTACGACGTGATTTTGCATGCGCATACGGGTTTGCGAACCCGTTTGCACATGCAAAATCACCGTTGGCCATGTTCAATTCCAAAATAGCGAGTCGCAGTTTATTTGCGACTCTCTATTTAAGAATTGTGAGTCGCATTTAGGAAGGGGCATTCCCTTCCTAATTGCGTCCGCAATGCTATGTGTGAATGTTTTGTGACCACATTTGCGGTCGCAAAACACTTGCAAATTACCACCCTCTTCAAGAGGGTGGTAATGCAGTCGCAATTTCGAAGGGGTCCCCAGGGTACCCCTTCCACTTTGTGACTAAGGGCCTTTAAGAAAAACGAGCTGCATTTAAAAAAAAGAAAGGAAAAAAAAGCTGCTTTATTAAAAAGCAGTCCCAGACATGGTGGTCTGCTGAGCCCAGCAGGCCACCATCCCTGGTAGGGCTGGCATTCCCAATGGGCTCGCATATTGCGGGAGACTCATTAATATTAATGAGCCTTGCAATTTGCGACCCCGACCTAGTGTTGGTAGACAGCGGCAACCATCACTCGCTGCAGTGGTGGAACCCTCAAAACTTAGCAAAAGGGCGGCCTTTCATAGACCCGATTCCACAGTAACCGGTTGGGGTGCCCACCTTCAACATTACAAAGTCCAGGGGCTGCGGTCGGACAAACACAAACGTCTCCACATCATCTACCTGGAACTTCTAGCAGTGTTCCTAGCACTCAGATTTTCTCACCCAACTTGTAGGCAAGACTGTCTTAGTTCACACAGACAACATGACAACAATGTACTACCTACAGAAACAGGGAGGGACTCACTCTCTCCAGCTGTTGGTCCTTGCACAAAGCATTTGGGATTGGGCGATTCACCAGAAAATCTATCTCCTAGCAGAACACCTCGCAGGAGTAGACCATAAGATTGCAGACCTGCTCAGCAGACACAGGTAGCAAGTACACGAGTGGGGACTTCATCCCCAAGTTTTTCTTCCCTACGTTCAAAACGGAGGTTTTCCACAGATAGATCTGTTTGCCACAGTGCACAACGCAAAAGGCCCAAACTCTGCATCCAGGTTCCCACACCCAGCATCCGAAGGCAATGCCCTATGGATGATTTGGTCAGGGATATTTGCTTACGCTTTTCCATTACTAGTTCAGAAGCTCAGACAAATGTCCCTCACTGATCTTAATAGCCCCCACGTGTTCTCGTCAACCTTGGTACTCTCATCCTTAGAACTCTCAGTGGTTCCACATCAAAAGCTACATCTCACATCTTGTCTCCTCACTCCGAGCCATGGAGAAATCAGACATCCAATTCCCAGAGAACCCAACCTAGCGATTTGTCTCCTGAAGTCATAGAGTTTGGTTATTTACAACTACCATCAGACTGTATGAATATTCTCAAGGAAGCTAGAAAGCCTACTACTAGAGCATGTTATGCAGCAAATGGAAACGGTTTGTTGCCTATTGTAACAACAACAATATCAATCATCTTGATGTGATTGTGCAGAACATCATTTGTTAACTGTTGCATTTACAGCAATGTGGATTCACTTACACATCCATGTGTTTACACCTGGGAGTCGTAGCTGCACACTTGCAAAATAGCCAACACCTATCTCTCCTCAGATTACCAGTGATTAAAGCCTTCATGGAAGGATTAAAAAGAGTTATATCGCCAAGTTTTCCCCGTGCTCCAGAGTGGAACTTAAACATAGTCCTTACAAGGCTAATGGGCCTGCCTTTTGAACCAATGCACAAATGTCCGTAGAGTTCATGAACTTCAGGCATTACCTATACAAGAGCCTTTCTTTCAACTTCACAACAATAGAGTGGTTCTACGTACCAATCCTAAATTTCTCCTTAAAGTAGTTTCCGCTATGGGGTAATTTGTGTGCGATATCAAATTAAAATAACATATCATTAGCATTTTCACTATTAATTGAACCATCGTAATTCTTGTGTTCGAGGCATGTGAGCTGCTGAATTCATATCTGTGCATAGATCGCCGCCTAGTGTTGGGTCCGGATGATTGCACATTGTTGTCCTGGAAGAGTCTTCGAAGTATCACGAGATCGGTGGCTCCTCCCCTGGACTACAGTGCGCATGGGCATGCATCCTCTCCATCCTCAGATTGTTTTTTTCCACCATTGGGTTCGGATGTACTTTCTTGACTCAGGTTCGGAATCGATAAAAATTCTTTTCGAAAGGCCAAAAGGCCTTCGGGGCGTCAGTATTGTCTCTCGTTCGGTGCCTACTTCTTCCAGTTCTTTGAACAGGACGTCGAAGGCAATTTGCCTTTCGACATCAAAGGCCCAGACGACGGTCAACGATGGAACGGAGCATGTTCAAGAGATGCCCCGTCTGCAACTCCAAATACCCTCATATTGATGTGCACCTAGTGTGCAATAAATGTCTCTCTCCGGAACACGTCGAGGCCAGCTGCATGGCCTGTTCCAAGTTCCGGTCCAAGAAGACGCTTCAGCTTCGACGCGCCGCACGACAGTCAGCGCAGAAAAAGGCGCCCGACCCGGAGAACATCTTCGAAGCCGAGGACGAAGAGGGCGTCGATGAAGAGGATCCTGACCAACAGTCGGACCCCGCGTCGGAGCACGACTCCAACTACGATATGGACGAGGAAGACTACGTCCATGATGAAGACGTCGTCGAGGTAGGAGACGACGCGGAAGCCATCCGAGCCGTCGATGACGACTCCCGTGATGGACAAGGCCCACCCGCAGTTGCGGGGCCCAAAAGTGACACTGCACTCTCTAATGCTCAGATCGCGGCATCGCCAGAAGGCCTTAGCCAAGATCTTCACTCACATTCTATAGCCCCGCGTCGATAAAGCAATCTCTGTGGTGAAAACAAAACCGAAACCAACAGATGCAAAATCGAAACCGAAACTACTAAAGTCAGTACTCTGATCAACGGCCTCGGTTTCATCGGCGCCGATGAAAGCTAAAAGTGTCATCGACCCTTCGGAGTCACAAGGGGGCGTCGACCCAAAGACCGGGGCGCCAAAGCCTGTCCCTGCAGTCAAGCACGTCGCATTGACGCCGTCGACGTCAACGTCCAAACATGGCGACACTGACAAAGGACTCAAGGCTAAAAAGGCTGTCGATCCAAAGCTTACAGCCTCCAAGCCGCTGTTGAGCAAAGCCATCGAGTCGAAGACCAGACCTGACCCGAAAGAGCATGTCGCGTCGAAGCCAAAAAGCGCACCTGCTGCGCACCAACAGCTCGATTCGACGCAAGGCCGCAAACCAGCTGCGGATCAGACGAAGTCGGTCGGATCCAAAACAGCGACGCCCCCCACCAAGGTCAGTTCGTCTCCAATGCTTGCGACACCGCTTAAATTCGGACTGCCCTCGACAGCTCGACCCAAAGCGTTCGAGCCACAAAAGAGCACCGACACGCCCAAAAAGGCATCGGTAGTTTCAAGGTCTCCGTCCATTCAAGAGGATGAACTGTTCCAGCCACCCTCATATGACAATCAGTCAAAGCTTTTCATAGACTCAGACTCTGGCAGGCTCACCATCCACAAACGGAAGATCGCTCCTGAACACCCCTTGGAGCCATACAAAATCCCTCTCAAAAAGAAAAGGGGTTCTGCCACCTCACCTGTTCTTTTTGAAACTGTAGAGGACTATGCCCAAGACTATGCCTATTCGCCAACACACATCAATGAGGATGTGGGGGAGGGATACAATGAGGATGAATTTTCTTATCCCGCTGACACAGATCAGGAGGAACCTCAAACCTGGATTGACCCTGATGAGCCTCAGTCCTACGCTGTTAAAACATAGCCTACTGAAGATACGGCAGCGTTCAACGCATTGATTGAAAGGGCAGCCATTAACCCTGACGTGGCAATGCACGCTGACCCAGTGGAGGAAGATTTTCTGTTCGATACCTTTTCCACTTCAGAAAGATCAGTAAAAACATTACCTATGCTAAAGGGTGTCCTTAAACATGCTACTGACATTAAAGAGACCACAAGGGCAAGGGTTGTGAACCCCAGGATTGAGAAAAAATACCGGCCTGCGCCTGTGTACCCTACGTATATCAGAGGCCAACTCCCATTGGACTCCTTGGTAGTGGCTAATGCTCGCAAGAGAGCAAACTCTCAAACCAGTGGTGATGCTCCTCCTCCGGACAAAGAATCCAAAATCTTGGAAGCTTCTGGCAAACGTGTAGCGGCTCAAGCGGCTAATATTTGGAGGATCTCAAATACACAGGCCCTATTAGCCAGATATGATAGGGCTCACTACGACAAGTTAGAGCAGCTACTACAGCACCTGCCTGATGTTTACAAAGAGGGAGCAGAAATGCTAATACAGGAGGGGAAGTTAATTTTCCAATGCAGCGATCAAGTGTGTACTTGATGCGGCAGACACAGCGGCTAGGGCCATCAACACTAGTGTGATGCTAAGACGCCATGCCTGGCTCCGCATCTCTGGCTTTAAACCAGAGATACAAACAACTCTGCTCAATCAGCCAGTTAACCCTGACTTTCTTTTTGGTCCCGATGTGGACACGACCCTTGAAAAGATTAAAAAAGACACTGAGACAGCAAAATCCATGGGGGCTCTGCAGTCACAACAGTTCAGGGGCGGTTCCTTTCGTCGCTCCGGTAACAGGGGAGCTTCTAGAGGTCAGGCATCACAACAAGCTCAATACAGCAAAGGGAGCACGCAGGCAACCTACGTCAAAAACTACAGGGGTGGATATCGTGGGAACAGCACCAAGGGCAGAGGACGTGGAAATAATAATGCCAGATCCTCCGCCACCAATAAACAGTGACGCCTTGTCACTGCCCCCAGACCATATAAAACTGGTCGGGGGAAGACTTTAGCAGTTCCTGCCAGTCTGGGAAAGCATTACCACAGACAGGTGGGTGAGGCAACTTATACAATACGGCTATTGTCTAGAACTGACCTCCACTCCACCCAACATACCCCCAAGGCACCGTCCTATGTCCGCAGAGCACATGCACTTATTGCAGCAAGAGGTACTCTGCATGCTGCAGAAAGGGGCCATAGAACTTGTGCCTTTAGAACAACAGGGTACAGGGGTGTACTCACTGTACTTCTTAATCCCAAAGAAGGACGGGTCTCTCAGGCCCATTCTAGACCTCAGACCCCTGAACCAGTACATCTTGTCAGAACATTTTCACATGCTACCTTTACAGCAGGTTCTACCATTGCTCAGTCAGGGGGACTTCCTGGCAACCCTAGACCTAAAAGACTCTTATTTCCACATTCCCATTCACACAGGACACAGGAAATATCTCAGGTTCACCATAAACAACCAGCATTACCAGTTCAAGGTCCTGCCTTCCGGAGTCACTACTGCCCCCAGAGTGTTCACCAAGTGCTTAGCGACAGTGGCTGCGCACCTTCGGAGACAACACATTCATGTCTATCCTTATCTGGACGACTGGCTGGTCCAAGCAAGGTCAGCCCAGCAGTGTGCCAGCCACATGTCCCGCACAATTCACCTCCTTCACAGTCTAGGTTTTTCACTAAATTACCCAAAATCACACCTTCAACCCGCACATGTGCAACAGTACCTCGGTGCGACGATAAACACTCTGACAGCTACAGTGCAACCGAACTCTGCCAGAGTCAACAGCATGCAATTGCTGATTCAGAAATTCAGGCCCCAGCACTCACTCCCAGCGCAAGTAATTATGCAGCTGATAGGTATGATGGCCTCCTGCATCTTCATAGTCCCGCACGCGAGGCTACACATGCGTCCCCTCCAAGAGTGCTTAGCACGTCAGTGGAACCAGGCTCATGGACATCTAAAAGACCTAGTGTTGGTGACCGGTCGTGCATACAACTCTCTGCATTGGTGGAACACACAAAACCTTTGCAGGGGACGACCGTTCCAAGAGCCTGTCCCACAAATAGTGCTGACAACTGACGCATCTCTTCAGGGCTGGGGAGCGCATGTCCTCCATTATACCGTGCAGGGACTATGGACAACGCAGCAGCAAAAGATGCATATCAACCTGCTGGAGCTGATGGCAATCTTCATGGCGATGAAGGCATTCAAGCTGCATTTGTGCAACAAAGTCGTGCTGATCCGGACGGACAACATGACTGCCATGTATTACATCCAAAAGCAGGGAGGCACTCACTCTCCACAATTGTCTCATCTAGCCCAGAGCATGTGGAAGTGGGCCATTCAAAGAAACATGTTCCTCATGGCGGCACATCTCCCAGGCAAGAACAACCAGATGGAGGACCTGCTCAGCAGGCACAGCCATCAGATGCACGAGTGGGAGTTACACCCCTCGGTGCTCCAACCATATTTCCAGCAGTGGGGTCATCCAGAGATAGACCTATTCGCCACAAAGGAAAACGCAAAAGGCCAATCCTTCGCCGCCAGGTTCCCACACCCGCAGTCTCAGGGCAATGCAATATGGATGAACTGGTCAGGCAGATTTTCGTACGCTTTTCCCCCAGCTCCACTCATACCGCTAGTGGCACGCAAACTGCGACAGCACTCAATGACCCTCATCCTAGTTGCCCCAACGTGGGCAAGGCAGGCGTGGTACACCACGTTTCTAGAACTTTCAGTGGTGCCGCACCAGCGACTGCGCCTCACTCCCAGTCTCCTCACTCAGAGCCATGGAGACATTCAGCACCCAGATCCGCAACAGTTGAGCCTTGCGATATGGCTCCTGAGGTCATAGAGTTTGGCTACCTCAACTTACCCCCTGACTGTATGAACATCATCAAGGAGGCAAGACGACCCACTACCAGGGCATGCTACCCGGCCAAATGGAAGCGATTGGTCATTTACTGTTCCAATAATGACATAAATCCGCTAGATGCGTCCACGCAAAACATTATCTGTTATTTGCTGCACCTATACAGATGCAATCTGGCATATAGTTCCATCAGGATACATTTAGCTGCAATAGCAGCTTATCTTCAAAACAGACAGCACCTTTCTCTTTTCAGGGTGCCGGCCATTAAAGCTTTTATGGAGGGACTCAAAAGAGTGATTCCTCCAAGACACCCTCCTTCACCTGTCTGGAATCTGAATGTGGTTCTCACCAGATTAATGGGACCACCCTTTGAACCTCTTCACTCTTGTGAGATACAGTTTCTCACATGGAAAGTAGCCTTTCTAGTAGCAATCACGTCGCTAAGAAGAGTTAGTGAGCTTCAAGCACTAACTATTCAAGAGCCTTTCATGCAGGTTCATGGTAATAGGGTGGTGCTGCATACCAACCCTACATTCATGCCTAAGGTGGTATCGCAGTTCCACATTAACCAAACCATAGAGTAACCCGTTTACTTCCCGAATCCCGATTCAGTGGCAGAACGAGCACTGCACACTTTAGATGTTAAAAGAGCTCTCCTGTACTACGTTGACAGGGCGAAGGATTTCAGGAAAACTAAGCAACTGTTTGTTGCCTTCTCCCCACAACACAAAGGCAACCCTATTTCCAAATCAGGTATAGCCAGATGGATTGTTAAGTGCATAAAAATATGTTATCAAAAGGCTAAACGCACATTAACAGTTCCCCCACGAGCGCATTCCACACGCAAGCTAGGGGCATCCATGGCTTTCCTAGGTAACATTCCCCTAGAGGATATATGTAGAGCAGCCACATGGACCACCATACATACATTTACCAAACACTACTGTGTAGATGTACACTTCAAACAACAAGCTGCTGTAGGAGAGGCTGTTCTCAAAACTCTTTTTCAGACTGCTGCAGCTGGCACGGGCAACCACCGCTAAGGAGGTAACTGCTATTTATTCTATGCACAGATATGAATTCAGCAGCCCACATGCCTCGAACGGAATATGCTACTTACCAGTATGCATCTGTTCTTGGCATGTAGGGCTGCTGACATTCATATTGCCCGCCCTCCTCCCCGGTGCCTGTCGCAGCTGCAGCACTCAAAATCATTCTCAGGCATGGTCATCACTTACTGTACTACACTCCATCTCTGCCACAATGGCGAAAAACAATCTGAGGATGGAGAGGATGCCCATGCGCACTGTAGTCCAGGGGAGTAGCCACCTATCTCGTGATACTTCGAAGACTCTTCTAGGACAACAATGTGCAAGCATCCGGACCCAACACTAGGCGGCGATCTATGCACAGATATGAATGTCAGCAGCCCTACATGCCAAGAACAGATGCATACTGGTAAGTAGCATATTCCATAGAATGTATGTGCTGTAATGATAATAGAGCAAAAGACACACAATTGATGGACGGAATGCAGAACAAATCAAAACATTCACCCCCAGTCAAGAGATCTGGGTTAAATCCATCATTATTTTGCTCACCATGCCACCCCAGTTCAGACATGTCCATATGCAAATCAGTCTTGACCCTGTGCCTTATGGGAACAGTCCAGCATGAACTGCAATGATAATAGAAGCAGATAAAAGTAATTAGCAAAATAAGCACATTGAACAGAATAAATAGTTCCACCATCTTTTAAAACAATGTACATATGCAAGCATATAAAAACTGTATATAGCGTTTTCCTACTATGCTTTCCCTTGTGTGTGTCTGTTGGTCTCTGTGTGCCTGTCTCCCATTCCCTGTAGGGAGAGTATGTAGCTTCCTGTTCTAGAAGAGTCGGTCAAGAAGAAGCACACCAGGGGCGTGGCTTGGACGCCGATCGGGATGGCGGCGTGAGCTCGCAGCTCCGCGCGGAATCCCGTTAATTCTCCTGTTTTCAGGACCCTAGGCGACCCGAAGACGACGTTCCTGCCCTCTGAAGTGTGAGGGGACAGCTGGGCACAATTGGAGGGTCGCTGGGGGACTGCTGGCCCCGAGAAGATCGAGAGAAGAGGCGGCCGAGGTGTTGCCGAGGGTGCGAAGAAAATGGCGGCGAGGAGGTCGGACGGCCCCGAACTTCAGCCCTGAGCCAAGTTGTCGCCGAGTGGCAAGAGCTCCTGCACTCGGCTGCCCGAGGCACTAGGATCAGCGGTGCTGTGTCCTGAGACCAGGGGACGCTGACCTGATTCGCCCAGGAGCTTGGGGACCTTCGTAGGCCGCCGCCCTAAGACTCATCCTTCCCCCCTCAGGCGTCGGAGGGGGGTGACGGAACGGAGCTCGTCTACCTGGCCACTGCTCCTGAGAACGTCGGTGGGGACATTGCACTGCCCGGTGCCCGGAGACTGGCACGGAACCACGGGCGTCCACGCAAGACTGGACCTGTGACGCAGCACCTTGGCATGGCGGCGATCGGAGGGCCGGTGCCCGGGAGTCGCGAGGGGGACTCGGCGACATCTACTCGGCTGAGCGAGAGTCCCTCCCCGGAGCTTGACCAAGAACAGCGGCTGAACCGGCGTTTGGATGCCATACTTGATGCGATCACCTCCACTAAGGAAGCATTGCACCATGACATTGCCCAAGTGGCCACGGGCCTGGGGCTGCTACGCGCGGATCACGCGAAGCTGGCGGATAGGGTCAAGGACCATGACCAACTGTTGCTGGACCTGAGGCCATCGGTGGTGACCGCGGAGCACAGGATCACGGACATTTTGGCCCGACTGGACTCACTGGAGCGGAGGGCGGAGGATGCCGAAGGCCGCAATAGACGGAACAACGTGCGGGTCGTAGGCCTGCCGGAACGAATTGAGGGGGAGGATGCGGTGGCCTACATGGAGAACTGGTTCCGCACTGTGGTGGCGCCGGAGGGGCTTACTCCTTTTTTCACCCTGGAGCGAGCTCACCGGGTGCCTGCTCGCCCGCCGGGGCTTGGCCGCCCCCCCCGACCGATGGTGGTGCGGCTCCTCCACTACAAGGACCGGGATCTCCTCATCCAGCGGGCCAGGATGTCGGGCCCGTATGAGGTGGAGAACAGTAAGGTCACGATCTTCCCGGACTACACTCAAGCGGTCCAGAAGAACAGGGCATCGTTCCTTGCGGTGAAGAAGGAGCTCAGGGAAGAAGGCATCCAGTACTCCTTGCTCTACCCGGCTAAGCTGCGGATCATAATGGATGGCTCTACACACTTTTTTCAGACTCCGGATGAAGTTTGGCAATGGCTGGAGTCATATAGAGCGGGGACGGACAGATCGCATAAAAGTAGGCGAGACCAACCCAAGCAGCCCCGGGTGAGGCAGTCACAACGCATCAGATCCCGCAACAGGCGCCAGCGGGAGAAACGGGAGGCTCAAATGGCGGCGGAGAAGAGGGATGCGCTCGCAGCGACGGCGGCCATTACAGGGTCGCAACAGAACAGTGAACGGGCAGAAACGAACTCGGGAGGGGAAGGCAGCAGGACGGGAGAGGAACTTTCAGAGGCGGAAAGCTCGAAGGGGCCGATAGTGACCCCACAGATATCGGATGGTATTTTCTGCGGCTGAGATATACTTGGGACTAGATCGAGACTTCATGGTAGGGTGGTATCCTGTTGCTGGAGGGCGGGTTGCCGGGAGGGGGAGCTGAGTGCTTCGGAGGGGATGAAGGCGCGGGGCGCGGGCTCCGCTTGCTGGGGTCGGCGGTGACTCACCCCCCTTGGGCCCTTAAGGCCGACTGTGGTGGAGACCACAGGGTAAGAGTGCGAGAAGTTGGTTCAAGGTTTGGATGGGGGCGGCCATTGGGTTCGTGTGCTCTGTCCTGGGGAGTGGGGTTTGGGGAGTTTTTCAGTTTTGGGATTGTTCGGGGGGGGCAACTGCATTGGGGGGGCTATGACCCTTCGTTATTTGAATCGGACTGTGCGAAGTTGGAATGGGGACATTACCTAATTTGAAGTGCCTGACGTGGAATGTCCGGGGGCTGCGGACTATGGTGAAACGGCACAAAGTACATGCATATCTAGTACGCAGGGGGGTTCAGATTGCTATGCTCCAAGAGACTCATCTCACCAAAAAAGAGTGCGCTGCCTTGCAGAAAAGATGGCGGGGCCAGGTGTTTGGCACCACTTACTCAGCGTATGCCGGGGGGTGTTGATCTGGGTGAGGGCGGGGATACCCTTTCAAGTGCTGAATCAAGTAGTGGATCCGGATGGCCGGTTTGTGGCGGTGGAGGGGAGGTTATATGGACGGGATGTGGTTTTCTGCTGTGTCTATGCACCGAACACTGACCAAGCTCGATACTTTGATAGCCTCTCGGGGTCCTTGGCCTCTTTCCTGGCGGGTCCGATAGTGTTAGGGGGGGATTTCAACTCGATCACGGATGTAGCTCTGGATAGGTCCCATCCCCCCCTGGTGGACTCCCCGGTGCGCAGGCTGGCCGCGCACAGGAAGGACTGGCAGGAACGATGGGGGTTGCTGGATGTCTGGAGGGAGCGGCACAGGGGAGCCAGGGACTATTCCTTTTATTCTGCTCTCCATGATCTGCATGTCAGGATCGATTCGGTGCTCTGCGGAGGATCCCTAGCCCCATTGATTTCCCATGCGGAGTACCTGGCTAGGACTATCTCCGATCATAACCCCCTATTAGTACACATTCAGTGGCAGAGAGAGCGCTCAGTGATTCCTACATGGCGGCTTCGGCCGGAGACGCTTGAGGATTCTGTGTTCAGCGACGCGGTACGGCAGGGCATTGATAGCTATTTCGGAGCGAATGAGGGCACGGCTACGAGTAGGTCCACTGAATGGGATGCAATGAAAGTGGTGGTGAGAGGGGTGTGCTTGGGTAGGTTCTCGAATGCTCGCACGACTGTATTGAACGACCTAATGAAAGCGGAAGAAACTTTGAGGGACTTGGAGCGCCGCAGGCCGGCTAGACCAGATTTACAGGCCCAGTTATTGGAAGCGAAGGAAGTGGTTGCCACCGAGATGGAACGTTTAAGGTGCTATGACTATAGGCAGTATATCCTCAGGGCACACGCAGAAAGGGACAAGGTGGGTACCCTCCTGGCCAGACTAGCTAACCCGGAACTTAGGGGCTGCCCGATCCTCAGCATTAATAATGCGCAGGGAGATATGGTGTACTCCCAGGCTGCGGTATTGGAACGTTTTAGGGGGTATTATGAGGAGTTATACCAGAGTCAGTTGAGAGTGGGGGTTCAGGACATCGTGGAATACCTGGGGGAGAGGCAGCTTCCGGTCCTGGACGAGGAGGACGCGAAGGAGCTGGGTAGCCCGATCACGCTCACGGAAATACGGGTGGCCATCAAACATATGGCCCGCAACAAGACGCCCGGGGTGGACGGACTGCCGATTGAATTTTATCAACAGTATGTGGACAGCTTGGCTCCCAGGCTGCTGGTGGTATATACGGAAGCTTTCGAGGCGGGGGCATTGCCTGGGTCCATGCGGGAGGCCTTGATTGTACCGCTCCTAAAGCCTGGCCGGGATGCCGTGGATGTGAGGTCTTATCGCCCGCTATCCATGCTGACGGTAGATTATAATATCTTGAGCCGAATCCTAGCCACCAGGCTGGCCCCACACATGACGGGCCTGGTACACAAAGACCAGGCCGGGTTTATACCCACGAGGAGCACGGCGCTGAATATCCGCCGCCTGGTGGGAATAATGGACACCATCTTGGACGGGGAGGGAACTCCGGCGGTCCTGTCTGTGGACATCGAGAAGGCCTTTGATAGTTTGGAATGGTCTTTCCTGGATGGAGTGTTAGAGAGGTTTGGTATGGGCGAGGGGTTCCGAAGGTGGACGAGGGTCTTATATACCTCGGCAACGGCGAGAGTGCGTTTGGGCGGCCTGGTGTCTGCGGCATACCCGGTGGGCAGGGGCACACGACAGGGATGTTCTCTCTCCCCCCTATTGTTTGCTCTGGCGATGGAACCCTTGGCGGCCCATGCAAGGTCAGGTGACAGGTACGAGGGGATAGTCAGCGGCGGGCAGTGGCATTATATATCGCTATATGCGGATGACTTGCTCCTGTACCTGGCTGACACCTCGGGGGCGTTGGTCGGAGCGATGGATCTGTTGTCTGAGTTTGGCCGGCTGTCGGGCCTTAAGGTCAATTGGGCGAAAACTTGTGTGTTCCCGCTGCGAGCGGGCTCGCCAGTCCCTGGCAGCGATTTGGGGGTGGTATGGGAGCCCTCTTGCATCACCTATTTGGGTGTTCGCATCTACCACGCGACTGCGGACCTATTGGAGGGCAACATTGGTCGCTGTGTCCGGGCACTGCGGGGCAGCTTGTCTTTCTGGTCGACCCTCCCGCTGACGGTTCTGGGTAGGATTGCACTGTTGAAAATGGTGGCGCTCCCCCGCTTCCTCTATTATTTCCGAACGCTGCCTGTCTGGATTCCCCAGGGGGTATTTAGAGACCTGCGGTCAATGATAATTGGCTTCCTGTGGGGCCATGGCCGCCGTAGAGTGGCCCTGAGCACGCTACTTCGCCCCAAGCTAGAAGGGGGCATGGCTGTGCCCGACTTCGAGCTGTATTATCTGGCGGCACAGTTGCAGGTCCTTACACAGAACGTAGCTAGGGTGTTTCGGGGTCCAGAGGAGGACCGGGATCGGGGGATACAACGCCACGTGCTGTCCTACATCATCATGCAACAGAGGCTCGAGTTACGGGCCCTCACCATGGAAGAGCGGACGCTCCGGCTGTGCTGGCAGAGGAGCCTTCGGAGAGCGAGGGCATCGCGGCCTTATGCACCGGAGATTCCGATCGGAATGCTGACGGCTTTGCCGCACGGGGGAGATTGGTCCCCGTTGCTGGACTGGGAAGAGGCGGGACTGCAGGTAGTGGGCGACTTGTACATAGACGGGGCTTTGGCGCCGTTCGAAGTGCTCCGGGACCAGTTCGGGCTATCTGATGGGGGTTTCCTATTACACGCGGCAGTGGTGGCTGCCATGCAGAAGCACTGGAAAGGGGGGCTCATGGAACCCACAACGACTATGGCGTGTCAATATGTGGTGATGGCGGCTGGTACGTTCAAAGCTGTGACGTGCCTCCATAATAGGATGCTGAATGAGGGACTGGAACCACTCCAAGGGCTCAAGGCTAAATGGGAGGTGAGCGTAGGCCGACCCATACCGGATACGGCGTGGGGCCACATCCTGCGGCGCACGTGGAAGGGCACGAGAAATGCGCGCTTTCAACAGGTACATTTTTATGTGCTTCATAGGGCTTACTTAACTCCTGAGAAATTACAGCGGTACTTTCAGGTGCCGGATGCCCGATGCCCACGGTGTTCGTCTCTGGGAGCGGACATGGACCATTTGTTTTGGGGGTGTTCACACCTGGGGACCTACTGGGCGGAGGTAGGGGAACTCCTGAATGAAGTGACTGACAGGGAGGTGGAATTCGATATGGCGGCGTGCCTGCTGCTCTGGTTCCCGCATACTAAACACACCAAAGTGACAAGCAAATTCATAGACCTGGGTCTGATATTGGCGCAGAGGGAAATATCGTGGCATTGGAAGTCCAGGGGGGGACCCTCACTGCGTAGATGGAAGAATGAACTGCTGCGTTGGTCTGACTGCGAGAGTGTGCTCCGGATGAAGCAGGCTGTCAAGATGGGGAATGAGAAGGCATTGGATGCGGCGCGTGCATGGGAGTTAGTGGTACAGGCTTTGCGTGATTCTTTGGTAGAGGATGAGGATGGTGAGAACTAAGCCGATGGACACCGCGGGGCGAACACAGAAGTATTATACCACGCGCTGTAGTGGATCCATCCAATTCGACAGGACGAGGCACACACCTTAGCAGTTGCCAGGGGAGGGGGGGTTTTGGGGGGGCTGGTTAACGGGAGTTTGGGGGGGGCCGGAAGCCATTAGATGGTTGCTCGTTAGGGCACCTTGGATCTACTAGGACGGTGGGTACTGTGTGGAGTGTGGAATGGCTGGGGAGAGCGGCCAGGTGAGACAACCCATAGCACCTAGGGCAGGTCCCGACAAGGGCGGTACCACTGATTATCACTGGGATGGCTGACGGGAGTGTTGTTGTGGGTGGGGGGGTAAAAGCAGATACGCAAAACGATATTTCAACCATGGTCCCTATGGGACGTGCACCGTGATGTTTTCCTATTGAACGAAGTAATATGCCGCCCGGCCTCCGGGATGCGGGCTGAATGGCTGTGTACGACTGGGATTTCTTATTGGACGGGGGGATATCACGAGTGAACTGGCTGATTAATTGTATCCTGTGGTTTATAACTCTGCAATAAAAATATATTTAAAAAAAAAAAAGAAGAAGCACACTGCATTGAATAATTTCTTGAGATGCACTTTTTATTAGTATTACAGGAAATCACAATGATTGATTGTCTCTGTTATATTCTTCTTTCCCACAGGGTCTTCCTCTTCAGTCCCTTAGGTGAGCATCGGCCGCCGTCGTCCCTCAGACAAAAGGAAAAGACTCGGGTAAGTGTTTTTGCTTTATGGTTTAGTCAACGGAGGATGAGAGGGATAAATAATAGCTATGCATAAATGTCAAGGGAGGGGGTAGAGGTTGGAGCAATGATTTCTGCTTTTGGCTTTCTTTTCCGTCTCACTTATTTCCTTTTCTCTGGGTCCCTTTCACCCCTCAGCCTCCCCTCACGTCCCTCTCTGACTCAGCCCCTTTCCAAAAGCCGTGTAGATGCCCACGCACCTGGAAGAGCCACATCCCTCCGGGGCCGTGGCGTGGTGTCTCCGCGTCCTTCAGTGAGGTCTGGTCTTCTGTTTCGGCTTTCCCTCCTCCGCCAGGTTCGGGTGTTCTGCTCGCCGACAAGCTGTGACCTCCCCTGGGCTCCGGTTCTCTCTCTCGGAAGGCTGTTAGTCCTTCTCTGTCTTTCCGGTCTTCCCCCGCTGGTTTCTCCGCCTCGCGTTCCCATGCCACGTGTAGCTGGACCAACTACTGACCAACCTGACGCGCTCTCCACCCCGCCTTCTTCAAGCATGTATCCTCTGATGTCCGTCCTCAGCTCCGGTTTAAAGGGGCCGCCTGCCGATTCCCCTCTCTCCACTTCTTGATGACAGCAAAGCGGGCAACTGGTAAAAGGGGACTGTGAATATAGGAGGGGAGAAATATATGAAGGGATGGCATGGCACTCCTTATCCTCTATCCCATCGTCTACCACAGGGGCTACCAGACACCCCCCCACCCCCAGACGTTTCCCGTTCGGAGAAATGAGGGATGCGTGAAAGAAAGTCAGCAACTTGGTATGCAGAGTATAAATGATGACAATGCTAAAACTGGTGCCCATCCTGGAATAAAAGAAGACACACCTAAAAATAGCTTATCCTAAAAACCCACCTTCCAAAAACAAGATACCAAACAAAAGAAAAATCTTAGGAGCTTCAGGTGATGTCCCTAGTGTCTGATTTACTGGTGTTTGTTTAGGTTTACAGGAGTCCAGATGTTACATAGCAAACCTTGTCTATGCATGCTGTGTATTTTTCATTCATTATTGTAGTATTTATGTAATCCACTCATCGCGTGCCAGAAGGTAGATGTGTTTGGCTACAGTTGTTTATATAGTGCCAGACTAGATCTGGTCTGTGTCTCCTGCTGCTCAGCTTGTACCCGTAAAAGTGCATCAATGTCTCCCTCCCTTGGAAGCAAATCCACCTGTATTCCAGTTAAGGCATATTTATTCTCATAGAATCACTTTCAAAATCCACTGTTCCGCAAGTAAATTCAAATTCTGTCTGCCCCAATTCATTTTAGGGATTCTCCCTTCATCAAAGTATGCATGTGAGGAATCTATGTTGTATGTTGTTTGCGGAAAATAGTGACATAAGAATTAACTTGCAATGCAATCTAATCCTACAGATACATAAATCAATAGTTTACTGCATGTCCTGGTAGAGCCTAACCGCATGTCTGCGTTTGTGTTATACCAGGGTCTTCACCTTTTCGATAGTGAGAGCTACTTCTGATCGAGGAGAATCATCCTGATCTACTGCCTTTATCACGTGGCTTAGTAAGGGTAGATGAATGCCAAGCAACCTAATTGCGCCCCTAGAGCGCCCAGTCTTGCTGCAGTGAGCACATAGCATTTGTAGCACTGGGTTAGGAAAGGCACTGTTAGTTTTACCTGCGGGACCCCAAGCATTTATATTACTGGTAGGAACGGTGTATCTGTGGGGTCCCCAGGGACGCGTTATGTTCATTTTATTCTTGTTAACGAATCACATCTGAGAGGTGAGTGTTTCACTGAGGGTTGTGGCCTCTTTCTCATGCAATACATGGTATGGGATTGTTCTCTCTAAGTGCGTGTGAAGACAGAAGACTTCTATTATCGGGTGAGTTGCCCTCCTGTTAATTGGCTCCTGTCCAGATCCTGGCCCTGCTTTAAAACTCCAAGATTAATGTTCAGTAGTGGCAGTCACAGTATAAGGACTGTGAGCAAGACATCCTGTAGAGTTTTCGCTGTCCTATGAAAAATGTCTCAATGTAGGAAAGGGCCTGTTTTGGACATGGTTAGCCTTCACTTTTTACCTGGAAAATGATATCGTTTTTACTGGAAGGGCACAGGGTCCCTGCCAACCAGGTCCCCTGAGCCCGATCTCCTTCCCTTAAGTGTACCTGTTGTTTCTACGATTGTCACCCCATTAGCTCACATATAAGTCCCTTGTAAAAGATACCTCTGGTACCAAGGGCCTTGTTGTTAAAGAGGGTCTCTGAAGACTGCAGCACAAATTATCCACCCTAAGGGACCCCCTCACCAAGCACATACATTCATACATACTGCCACTGCAGCTGTGTGTCTTGGTGCAGACACAACTGAAGAGTCGACATGGCACACATCCCTGTATGCGATGCCCATAGGGACTGTCTGAGATATAGGTAAGACGCCCCTCTAGCAGGCCTTATAGTGCACGCTGCTTTAGGGATATCTCCTGTGAGTGCATATCTGCATGAGCAGATATGCCCCTGCAATATCCTTGTCGATTCCGGGATATTGCATGTGACCAGGGAAGCTCTATAGTAAGTACATTGGCTGGACACTTGTCATTACGAGTTCCACACCTCCATGAAGGTTTCACTGAAATATAGGATATTTTGTACGAAACATCTCAGCATAATAAACTTGCGCTGATTGCAGTGTCCGATTTATAAAAAATTGCACACAGGGTGTCCCTTAGAGGGGTCCCCTAAGATCTACCAATCCTTAGTGTGATCATCGACTGGCCTGAGCCAGCCTGCTACCACCAGAGTGTGTTCTGTCCTCATGGGTAGAGTGCCTGTGCACTCTGAGGTCGAGAACAATGCCTTTCCTGGGTGGAGGTGTTCACACCTCCCCCTGGTCAGGAAGAGCTATCTGTGGCAGGGATTTTCAAAGGCCTTGCCGCCTTTTGTAATGCGACCCCAGCCTCTCCTGTTAGAGGGAGCAAGCGATATTCCTGTCCTCACCCCCTTTTTGGCGTGAGGACAGGTGGGAAACCTTAGATAGAATAGGAGGTGTGCCCCCCGTCCCCTCTGCCAACTCCAACCCTCAGGTGCTGGAGGCGAGGTGAAGTACACTTTGTAGTGCCCACCATCTTGAAGATGGTGGGACTTATCCGATCAAGGCTAGGACTACGTCCACTTTCCACAGGAGGTGGGCATGATAAGAGGGTGTAGACACCCCTGGAAAGTGGCCCACTGGCCACTACCTTTCACTCCCTTGTAACACCCTTAAATCAAGATTTTAGGTGGCATCCCCAGACCCTGAATTTCAGTTCCTGGTCACCTAAGAAGAGTTGGGCACTGCAGCCTTCTCTGCTGGTGAGGCACTGTAGTGAACTATGGACATGGTCCCAGCCCTACTGGCCTGTCTGCATCCCTGGATGAACCTGAATCAAAAGTCAACTCGTCTTGCAGCCCAGCGACCTCCAGAACCTTGGGAGGACTGCCTCAGACCTGGACACACGCACACACTCAGAGCTGGACACACACACACACACACACACACACACACACACACTCCGAGCTGGACACACACACACACACACACACACATACACACACACACTCCGAGCTGGGCGCACACTCAGAGCTGGGCACACACTCAGAGCTGGGCACACAGCACACTCAGAGCTGGACACACACACACACACTCAGAGCTGGACACACACACACACACACACTCAGAGCTGGACACACACACACTCGTAGCTGGACACACACACACAGAGCTAGGCACACTCAGAGCTAGACACACTCAGAGCTAGACACACACACACACTCAGAGCTGGGCACACACGCACACTCAGAGATGGGCACACACGCACACTCAGAGCTGGGCACACACGCACACTCAGAGCTGGACACACACACACTCAGAGCTGGACACACACACACTCAGAGCTGGACACGCGCACACTCAGAGCTGGACACGCGCACACTCAGAGCTGGACACGTGCACACTCAGAGCTGAACACGTGCACACTCAGAGCTGGACACGTGCACACTCAGAGCTGGACACGTGCACACTCAGAGCTGAACACGTGCACACTCAGAGCTGGACACGTGCACACTCAGAGCTGGACACGTGCACACTCAGAGCTGGACACGCGCACACTCCGAGCTGGACACGCGCACACTCCGAGCTGGACACGCGCACACTCAGAGCTGGACACGTGCACACTCAGAGCTGGACACGTGCACACTCTGAGCTGGACACAGAAGCAGAACTAACGAAGACTCATAACTGCGTTACAAACACAACTGCTTGTCTCTAATGCTTGCATGTTACAGGTACATGAGACACTGCAGGCGCGCAACTGTAGTGCAAGCAGATGTATGTATGTGACAGATAACGTCAAGATGCACTGATAGTGACTGCGGACACCTGCCTTTTAAATGCACACAAAACTTGACTCGATTCCATAAATATGTAATACAGATAACTTTATTACAAAGACACACAAGTAAGCTGTAACAAACACACAGGTCAGCTGTCGCAGACACACAGATCAGCTTTCGCAGACACACAGACAAGCTGTCGCAGACACACAGACAAGCTGTCGCAGACACACAGACAAGCTGTCGCAGACACACAGACAAGCTGTCGCAGACACACAGACAAGCTGTCGCAGACACACAGACAAGCTGTCGCATAGACAAGCTGTCCCAGACACACAGACAAGCTGTCGCAGACACACAGACAAGCTGTCCCAGACACACAGACAAGCTGTCCCAGAGACGTAGACAAGCTGTCGCAGACACACAGACAAGCTGTCGCAGACACACAGACAAGCTGTCACAGACACACAGACAAGCTGTCGCAGACACACAGACAAGCTGTCACAGACGCACAGACAAGCTGTCACAGACACACAGACACGCTGTCGCAGACACACAGACAAGCTGTCACAGACGCACAGACAAGCTGTCACAGACACACAGACACGCTGTCACAGACACACAGACTAGCTGTCACAGACGCACAGACAAGCTCACAGACACACAGACAAGCTGTCGCAGACGCACAGACAAGCTGTCACAGACGCACAGAGACATGCTGTCGCAGACACACAGACAAGCTGTCACAGACGCACAGACAAGCTATCAGAGACACACAGACACGCTGTCACAGACACATTCTCATATAGTAGTCGAGTTTTCAGAAACTGCTGCCGTCAGACACCTTGAATGGTGCACCAGTTTGTCACACTCACAAGCACATCAGAAACAATCGTTCTAAGACACACCAGTGCAAATGGTGCGCAGAGACGCGGCCCCGCAGCCCAGCCCTCTCCTCGCTTCTAGGCACTAGACATTCCTACATAGAGAACTCACGGGAGGTGCCTGGGGGCGCCGGCCCCACCCTGGACGCTGGAGCAAGTGAGGCTTCGGTGAGGGGAGGGGGGCCGCCTCCCACCGAGACCCGCCCCCAATTACTGTCCCCATATCTCCATGGCCCTGCAGTCCAGATATGACTCTTCCCCAGGCCCCTCCCACTCCCGGCACTAGTTGTATTGGGGGGGCAGTTGAGCGAGGGCACCTGCTGCAGCGCCACAGAGCACTCTATCCAGACAGAGAGCCCCCAAGGAAGGGGCAGGGGCTGTGGGCAGAGGGGGCGGGGTCATGGGCAGAGAGTTCGTGGACAGAGGGGGCGGGGCCATGGGCAGAGGGGGCAGATTAAGGCTTTAATGACAAATATTGGAGTCGGAGTTGGCACTGCGGACCAAGTGATCGTATGGGCTAAATTCAGTGGCAACAGGGGGCGGGGGAGGTGTGTGGTGGGGGGGAACACTGCCAGCCGGGGAAGTCACAGCTGAAGTAGTTACTAAGTGGGGGGAGCAGCTGCAGTTCACAGATCTAGGGCCATCAAGTAAGGTTTGGCAACTAGGGGATCCAGCTAGAGGGATTTCACTGCCCACTTGCAGGATAGAGTGAGGAGGGGGGAGGGGCCGGTAAGTGAGAGATTTGGAGGTATTTGCGAGGAGGAAACTGGAGGGAGACGTCACTGGCACCGAGAAGGGGGTGCAAGTCAGCACCGGCCAAGTTTGGGGAGGGCGTAGTAATCTGGGGGGGGTCGTTATCAGATCTGACGCCCCTGGAAAGAGAGAAAGGGGAGTTGGTTCCCTGGCGCCGGAGAGGATTGAGGTAGTTTCTTCAAAACAGGCAGAAAAGGTCTGTGCCAGCCAGCCACAGCACACAGTGCCAACCAAGGGGTGAGACCAGCTCTGGGGAGGACAGTGCGCCCAGCAGAGGGCTGCCAACCACAGAGGCAGTGCCCACAGTGCCAACCGAGGGGTGAGACCAGCTCTGGGGAGGACAGTGCGCCCAGCAGAGGGCTGCCAACCACAGGGGCAGTGCCCACAGTGCCAACCGAGAGGTGAGACCAGCCCTGGGGAGGACAATGCGCCCAGCAGATGGCTGCCAACCTCTGAGGCAGTGCCCACAGTGCCAACCGAGGGGTGAGACCAGCCTGGGGAGGACAGTGCGCCCAGCAGAGGTCTGCCAACCACAGGGGCAGTGCCCACAGTGCCAACCAAGGGGTGAGACCAGCTATGGGGAGGTCAGTGCACCCAGCAGAGGCCTGCCAACCACAGGGGCAGTGCCCACAGTGTCAACCAAGGGGTGAGACCAGCTATGGGGAGGTCAGTGCGCCCAGCACAGGGCTGCCAACCTCAGAGGCAGTGTCCACAGTGCCAACTGAGGGGCGAGACCAGCTCTGGGGAGGACTGTGCGCCCAGCAGAGGGCTGCCAACCACAGAGGCAGTGCCCACAGTGCCAACTGAGGGGTGAGACCAGCCTGGGGAGGACAGTGCGCCCAGCAGAGGGCTGCCAACCACAGAGGCAGTGCCCACAGTTCCAACCGAGGGGTGAGACCAGCCTGGGGAGGACAGTGCGCCCGGCAGAGGGCTGTCAGCCACAGAGGCAGTGTCCACAGTGCCAACCGAGGGGTGAGACCAGCTCTGTGGCTGGCAGTGTGCCCAGTAGAGGGCTGTTAACCACAGAGGCAGTGCCACAGTGCCAACCGAGGGGTGAGACCACCTCTGGGGAGGACAGTGAGCCCAGCAGAGGGCTGGAATAGTGCCATGGATGGGAGATACCCGCACTTCTCGGCACTCTGAGACAGCGGGTACCATCACTTTTATATCTCACTCAAGAACTGAGAGCCAAAATTACGAGGGCGCGCCACCACAGGAGGGTGGTAAGACATAATGGGTACGGAAAGCCTTGCTCCGGGAGGGGGGGCAGTGCGGTGCTGCAGCGCAGGAAGCAACGGCACCTGCGGGCTTGGGCGGCGGGGCACAGCTGGTGCGCCCCCCCCCTCCCTAGATTAACAGCGTTATCCAAGGGAAAGTAGGTTAGACGACGGGGGAGGGGCTGCGGGTTTAGACACGAGCCTCCATCAGGCCCCGCAGCTCAAGACTTCCAGTTAGGACCCCCCCCAGACCTCTCCCGAGCCCGCCTTTGGACAGGCGCGCCCCTCCCCTATTTATGGACAATATATAAAACCAATAACACGTCATCACTCGCGAGATAGCCCAGTGAGTCAGCGCTTGCACCGACATCCCACTGACATACAAGTCACGAATTCAGGCATGGCTGGATCGGACTGCCATCTTTCTGAAGTTGGTAAATTGAGTAGCATAAACTAAAGTAATACTTCCGGCGGCTCATTACAGTGCTCAGAAATGGCAACGTGCCGTGTCAAGCACTACATAATGCTTTATTAAATATGTTCCGAACACATCCTTCAATCCCCTAGAGCAGCCAGGCAAGATCAGAAGACATCCCCACCCCCCCAAAAAAATTAAACACACATCAATAACACGTAAGAACATAGTAGCTCTGCCTCGTTCAGTCACCTCCCGCTCCCTCCACCCCCACCCTGAAAGCGAAAAGCCTCTGCCACCACCTTACCAAGAAAAGAAAACAAGCACTGGTAAAGCCAACAGGTCTTGCCTTTGGGTCTCATTGGCTTTGTCAAGGCTTCTGGAGATGCTGTGCAAAAAAAATGTGTTGCTGATCCTATGCACGCCTGATGACAGATGCCAGTCTATGAAATGATGTGGGCGCTATTCCTTTTTAGGTCTCATCTAAGCCATCCCGTAGGGTTGGTGGGCGAGATTATAGTAAGGCTTTCGAAAAGTTTCCCCAAACGGCAGATTAGGTACAGTTCATGTGAGCTGGGCGCGTGCACATCTCCAGCAACATCGCACACCCACACCATTTGTCTGAGCCTCGGCATCAGACTTCAAAGGAAGCCACTCCCCCGCCCGCAATCCAGAGAGCTTGTTTTTTTCCTCATTACTGTTTTGCAAACTGTCTTTCAGTATGTGGAAAACCTCTGTAAACCACAGTGAAACTGTGACATGGAAATAGTACATATACTCCTCCCTTCTCCATAAATTAAAGACTAATAGTGGCAGATAGAGTCCGACCAATAGGTTCTGGGAATTTAATATTAAATACGGTTTGCAAAAAAGAAGAGTGTAAAGCTTGCTGTAATGAGCTTTTAAATTTCAACATTACTTTTTTTTGGTAACTGAACATATTAAATTGACCGTCATCCCCGCCCCTCCTTCTAAACGTGGCTTTGCCAACAGCCAGATACTCTTGATGACTAGAGCCCTTTAGCTTTAATCCCCATGCTTTCGCCCTATGTTGAGTTTCTCTCCCTCAGTACTTCAGAAGAAATGTCACTACTTTGCAAATTGTCCGATGCAATGATTGTCCCTTTGATGGGGCTTGTGTGTGATTTACATGTTGGAGACTCGGGGCTGGAGCAGGCGCCTGCCTCAAGACTCCGCTTGCCTCGCCTCTCCGTGTTAATTTGTTGGCTCACCACCTCTCAGCATCCTCCTCGCCGTGCCACAGCTCGCCAACATTCACCCCCTTCCCTCGCTCGCGCTCTCCCTATTCAGCGCCTCCCCTTTGCCTTCTCCCTCCTTCTCACTTCCCCTTTACTCCTCCACAATCTGAGCTTAATCACGGCATCTCTGCTTCTGCATTGTGTGATTTTGGGCAAGTTGAACTGCAGCATGAAAATAGAAAATCCAAGCTTAATCACGGCCACAACCCCATACACACACAACCATACACACAACCACACACACAACCCCACACACAACCCCACACACACAAAACTACACACACAACCACAACCACACACACGCTACCACTAGGCACAGACACCATCAGTCATCAGTGCACGCTTTCACTGGGCACAAACACCACCAGCCGTCAGTGCACACTTCCACCAGGCACACACCACCAGACGTCAGTGCACGCTTTCACCAGGCACACACATACCACCAGCCGTCAGTGCACACTTTCACCAGGCACACACACCACCAGCCGTCAGTGCACACTTCCACCAGGCACACACACCACCAGCCGTCAGTGCACAATTCCACCAGGCACACACACCACCAGCCATTAGTGCACACATCAATTGTTAACGCATCCACAAATAACTATTGTAGCAATAGTTGTATAGCACACTTTACTTTTCATCTAAAGTGCAGCATGCCACCATTACTACAAAAAGAAATAACTTTTTTTGGCCTACAATTTATAGACTTTTGTTGCAATTGGTGTTGCAATATTTTGCAATGCCAATAGCTCAAACTTAATTAATGCGAGACCTATTGCATTGCAAATGCTTGTTCTCTTATTCAGGACCACCAGGGAATACCTGGCAGTCGTGATGAGAATTTGTTTTTAAATGAATCCCACTTCCTGGGAGTAAGTTAATCGGGGAGAAAGTTCCATGGGTGTGAAGGTGATTAGTTATTGGTTTTTAAAAAACAACTCCAGCTTTAGAAGCTTGTTTTTGAAAAACATAAAAGTTGGTGAATGGCCGCCTGAAACATCCCCAAGGGATCCAGAGAATTGTAGATCAACTTCCTATAGATGGTTGAGATTGCTTTTTCGGTCAGGGGATTAGTTAGCAGCTGGTCCTCCAGTGGGTATGCATCAGGCAACTTCCCCCCCTTCCCAGATGTGACCTTGCAGAGCGTGATCCACCTACAAATGTCAGAACCGTTTTTAGTCACCTAATTCATACCTGTGTTGTAGGATCGTGAAGGACACAAGTGCCTGTCCCCTCCACGCATCGCCCGGCCGTTCTAAGCTAATCAATCCCCATTTTGTGAAGCCCTGCAATCCTCCCACTGCACTTAAGAGATCACCATCATACAGTGGAGTAATTTCAGTCAGCTTACCTTCTCAGCCTAAACACTTGGTAGCCTCTCTCCACACCCTTACCACTGTTTGGGTATGAGTAGGTATGGGGCACTCATACTTTCTTCTATACAGCACCGGGGTGAGGTAACCTCTCTTGCCCATGGCCAATCGATCTACCCGGTAAGCAGGATCCTCACGTCCGCAAAAACCCAGTTGTTGACTGCCACCAGCTGCGTGACCCAGTTATACTTGAGAATGCTCCGGGCCGCCAGTCCACCTTAGTCTCCCCTCTTCACCTTACTAAGCACGAAGTGCAACCATCCCACAACAGGAGCGAAAGTTCTCAGTCTACCTTTTGAAAGAAAATGTCTGGTGGGATATTAAAGGACGTTTTTTGCACGATGTACAGGAGACCCTGGAGGGTCATCACTTTAAATAGGGCAACTCGGCCCAGTAAGGAGAGCAGGAGCGCCCGCAAGTGTGGGGCATCCCAGCGAAGCCAGTCTAATTTCTGGAGTATGTTCCTGCCTGTGGCTCCTTTGTAATAAACACGCCCAAATATTTATAGTTTAAATCTTTTTATACATTTTTAGACAGAAGAAAAACAGGACCCTTGGCTCTCACAACAGAATGCAAAGGCGACCACAAGGTCGCAATGTATAACATTACCACAGGCAAGAAGCATGGAGCGGGTTGACGGAATCAACAAGAGAAGAACAAATAAAGAATTTCCCAAACTAACCCCCACCCGTCCCTTGTCCACCAAAAAACTTAAAATTGGAAGGGAAGATGGAAAAAGGGGAAGGCTACGCCCTGATCAGCGTCGTCTTGTATGACTTTTCGTGGAACTGTCACTTGGAATCTGCGTGTCTGGGAGATGCAGTAGTCGAAGATATCTGGGGCATGTCAACTCTCAAAATTCGGACACCAGGAGGGTCAAGAAGGGTCGCCACAACTCAGGGAACTCCGACCCCCTACCAGCCAGTGTGAGTGTGAGTTTCTCCATACCCAGTATCATCCAAAGCCGTTGAAGCCAGACAGTGAGTGTAGGGATTCTGGCGGTGCACAAGGGAATGAAGATGTTCTGCAAGGCCGCCCCTATGGCAATCACTATTAGTCGTTCCCTTCGGGATTTAAGTGGATTCATCAATGGGTTAGGCAGGCCCAGGAGGATATAGGAGGGAAAACGAGGGAGCCGAGTTTCTAAGTGAAGATCTATTTCATCCAGTACTTGGGACCAGTATGGCTGTATGTGGGTGCAACTCCAGAGGATGTCTTCCAATGTTGCTTTCTCTCCTCACTCCCTCCAGCAACAGATCGCTACGTCGAGGGTCAAAGCGATGCGTATAGTACCAGTTAGTAACTATCTTGGTCAAGGTCTCCGTGAGACCCATATGGTACGCCGAGTGCCGTGCCCTGTGATAAATACCCTCCCATTCCGTATGACTGAAGGTTCTCCCCAGGCCCCTCTCCCATCGGGCGCGGCCTGCATTATAGGTATGAATGGTGGGCCCCAGGAGCATCTTATAGAGATCAGATATAATACTCTTATCAGAGGTGCGAGTTATCAGCCATTTTTCGTAAGGGGATAGTAGCTGTTCCGCTTGTGGCCTAATGTGAGGATGTAGTGCCCAGTGTCAGACCTGAAGGTATGACAGACATTCTGTTTCGGGGAGGCCATAGTTTTCCCTAAGCTGTGGAAACTGGATAATACCCTCTAAGTCAAAAACGTGTCCCAGGGATCTGCATGGGGAGGAACGCCAGGCTCAAAGCTCGGGCTTCAGTACCGGGTTGAAACTCCCGGTTGTCGAATAGCGGTGTGAGAGGTGATGGGAACGTGGTCAATTGTGCATGAGTATTGGTGTGATCCCAGGATTCCAAAATGGTGCTTGTGATGTGTGATGCCTAAAGATTGGCTGGCCGGTGAGTCTTGTGTTGAAAGGGGATCCCTTGTAGCGGTCTGCCAGCCACTGCCTGGTCCTGAAACAGCCAATGCTTTCCTGATTCCAGCCGCTGCCACTCCACCAGATGGCTCTGAGCTGAGCGGCATGAAAATATGTATGAAGGTCGGGCACCCCTACTCCTCCCTTTTCCGGACGTAGAAATGCGACCTGGTGGCGGAAGCGCGGCTTATGGCCGTGCCATATAAAACGTGAGAGGTCTGCCTGTGCTTGCTGGATCCAACCAGACGGTGGTCGGAGGGGAAGGGTCTGAAATATGTATATAATTTGGGGGAGGACAGGCATTTTGATAGCTGCTATCCTACCCAGCCTAGATACTGTGCAGTGTTTCCACCTGTTCAATTCCTTTCTGACAAGGTTGGAGTAATTAATGTCGGAGGTGGCCTGAGTGGTGGGAGCAAGCTGGATGGCTAGGTATGGAATTGCTTCATTTGACCACTGCTTCGGGTGTTCCTCTTGGAGGTGGGCAAGGACATGTGGAGAAAGGGAGAGATTAAGGGCCAGAGATTTAGCCATGTTAATTTTAAAGCCCGCGCCTGGGTAAAATTGTGTAGTTCTATGAAGAGGGCTCGCACGGACATGATCTGGTCGGAAAGGGATAGTAGGACATTGACAGCATAAAGGCTGATGGTATAGGTATCCCCTCCAAACTTAATCCCATTAATTAGGGGATGGCGACGGATTTTGATTGCTAGGGGTTCCATATAAAGTGCGAAAAGAAGGGTCTAGTGCCCCTCCCTATAGAGAACCGGGAAGACGTGTGGCAGTTAACGCGGACTGTCGCCATTGGCGACCTGTAGCAGTTTAGGATGCGGGTGCGGAGCTTTTCACCAAAGCCAGCTGTGAACAACACCATCTCCAGATAGGGCCAGTGCACCATATCAAAGGCCTTCTCTGCATCAATGGCCAGAAGCATATATTCGCCTTGGGTGCGGGATGCTTTCTCTATTAGGTGTAATATGTGCTTAGTGTTGTCGCTGGTCTGCCTCTGAAATAAATCCGGCCTGGTCAGGTTCGACCAATTGCGTCATGTAAGGCGCCAATCGGGTCGCCAGGAGGCCGGTGTAAAGTTTAATATCGATATTAAGCAGTGAGGTAGGTCTTTATGCGCTACAGGTCGTCTTGTCTTTTCCGGGTTTCAGGATTATGACCACTGCCGCCTCCAGCATCTCCCCTGGGATCGCGCCTGTGTGTTCGAAAGAGTTGAACAGTCGTGTTAGAGTGGGAAGCCAATTGGGTGCAGAAGGTCTTGTAGAAGGCGGCAGTATAGCCATCTGGGCCTGGCGATTTACCCACTTTGAGGCGGGAAATAGCCGAGCTGACCTCCTCCACCTGTATGGGCCTGTCAAGATACTCAGCCTGCGCTGAGGAAAGGGAGGGCATGCTAGATCCAGCGATGTAGTCTGCACTACATTGGGGATCAAGCGGGTCTCCAGTGTAGACGTCCACATAGAAATCCCAAAAGATTTCAGCTATAGTCACATCATCTGTCCCTGGCTCGCCCCTTGGCGTATGTATGATCTGGACCCCTTGTCGCTGTCTAGCCTCACTGAGTTTGTTGGCAAGAAGTCAACTGCACCTGTCCCCCCCCGAAGGGCTGCGTATTCCGCTTTATCTTGATCTAGGGCTTCAAGTTGTTTTCTCTCTAGGCAAAGCTGGCGCCATGCTCTGGCTGCCTCCGTCCTCTGATGTAGCTGTTCAAGGTCTGAGACCCTCTTGGTGAGTTCCGCTCTCTTACGTTCTCTATCTTGATTTTGAGCCGAAGAGATCGCTATGAATTCCCCCCGGAGGACTGCCTTTAGGGCTGCCCACTGCTTAGCTAGGGAAGTGTCCGGAGTAGTGTTGACGGAATGAAAATCTGTGATGGCTTTCTGGATTTGAGTCCGTACAGGTGAGAGCTGCAGCAGCGTGTCACGCAAGCACCAGTGTCTGAAGGGGCGCGGTGAGCAAGGGAGGTGAAAATTGGCCAGGACAGGGGAATGATCCAAGAGAGAGGCCGTCAAAATATCAATGTTGGGCATATGGGTCAGGAGGGAGGAGGAGCCTATAAGATAGTCCAGGCATGCATAGGTTGTGTGTGCCCCTGAGTAAAAGGTGTAGCTACGAGTGCGGGGGTGGGAATGTCACCAAAGGTCAGATAATCCCAGCTCCTGAAGCAATGCTTGCCCTGAAGGCAGGAAGACCCCGGCTTGGGTCGTCCTCTGGCAGGAGCGATCTAGGTCATTGTCAAAAACAACATTAAGGTCTCCCCCAATCGGCAAATGCCTATCTGCGGCAGCAGCCACCTCCCTTATAGCCTTGAGAAGTAACGTCATCTGCCCCTCGTTAGGTGCATAAATAGATCCTATGACAAAGGTTGTGTCCCCCAACAAAAACTGGTATGTCAGTAAGCGACCCCTGTGATCTGCTTGCTTCTGTAGCACCCTCCCCTAGAAGGATCGGGAGACTAGGATGGCCACCCCTGCTGATTTTGTGGTGTTGGAGGAGAACAACTGGATGGGGAATGCCCTAGCCTTCAATCTGTGATGATCTTTGGAGAGGAGGTGGGTCTCTTGGAGTAAGCATATGTCCGCCTTAGAATGCTCAAGGTAATGTAGTATAGCCCTGCGATTGATTGGGTTGTTCAGGCCACGCACGTTAAGGGTAAGGACTTTAAGAGAATTGTGCGCCATAAGAGATCTGGGATAGAGGAAAAACGCAATGCATGGCGCTGGTCATGTTGTGCAGCCACTAACCTATTAAGGTGGAAGGGAACGTAAAGTGGCCAGCGATATAGAACAGGACAGTTTGTTAAGGGCACCCAGGGGAGGTGGACGAGGAAACCCAAACCCAACATAAAAAAACCCAAACAGTTCCAGTAGCACTAATGTCTCAGCCAACAACAAAAAGTTCAAAAATGCAGAAAAAGCCCAGTCTCTAGGGTATAGTCCACCAACCCAGAGGAGCCGGGCAGTCGTTGAGTGAGGGCTCATAACGTGACCAAGGGGAGAGGACCAGGTCCCCCCACCATCCACCAGAAATCAGAGTATCGCAGCAAGGGTACATAATGGCAAGTGTCTTACTCTGTGCCGGGTTTCGTTCTGTCCAGGGCATCGGCTGCGGAGGCGAGGGCCTCCTGTTGCCCCCTCACAACATCTGCCTTATTCGGCTTTCGGACTCGCCGCCTCCTACTCTGGTTCTGCCATCCTGAGGGTGTGATCTCGGGCCCAGGGTTGCCGTTGTGCCGATCATCGTCCTCATCATCCGGCACCATCCGGCCCAGCAGCTGACAGGACTCTTGCAGAGAGCGCATCTGGTGAAGCTTGCCATCAAAGCGGAAGATGAGACGGAATGGGTGCCCCCAGGAGTAGGTGATGTTGTGTTGTCTAAGGTGGTCCGTCACCGGGCGGAATTGCCTGCGGCTTTAGGGTGACTAGGGCTAGGTCCTGGTACAGCACAGGAGAGTGACCTTGATAGGAGAGAGGGTGGAGGGTTATCGCCTTTGTCAGAATGGCTTCCTTGGTTTTGAAGTCCTGCAGGCATACTAAAATGTCCGCATGGGGGCTGTTGGGCGCCCTCGGGGGTCCGACTCTGTGTGCTCTATCCAAGACAATTTCTACATCCTGAGCAACAGTGAAGATATGGCGGAAGAGGCCCTGTGTGAAGACAAAGAGATATTTGGTATCCTCCGTCATCTTTACCTCTGGGATCCGGATGTTGTGTCGGCGCGATCTGTTCTCGAGGTCCTCCACGTGCGTTTGGAGATCCAGCTATTGATCTTGGAGCCTCAGTATCTCCTGTTGGAGCATTATCACCTCCATCGTGGTGGAGTCGTGCTTGGTATCCAGCGTTGCGACTCGCTCCCCCACCTCATCTACGTCTCTGCGTATTTCCCACATCTCAGCCTTCAGATCCGTCTTCACTGTCAGTATGTCAGCCCTGAGAATGTTGAAGAGCAATTCTAGGAATGCCTTAGTGATAGGCTCCGCTCCAGCCCAGCTCCACAGGTCCAGGTGTCGCAAGGGGTGTTGTGCTCCCAATCTCCGGCTCCACGGGTTCCACGGGCCCTCGACTAGGAATGTGGCCCCCGCCGTGCAGCAGATGGCCGAGGCGGGCAGAGGCCGCGGTGTTGAGAGCTGGCCTCGGCGGTCTCCGTCACGGGCTGCCCCTGTTGTTAGGCTTCTGCCACGTTGGTGATGCAGCCGCTGGACTCGCATCTCTTCGGCCCGTATTTGGCACCCGCTGCCAGTCATCAGTCCACCGACGGTAGGTAGGGACAGACGGGTCTCCGCCACCGATTTTGGCGCTTCCCAGCTGTCATAGGAGCGACACATCCTGCCTCACCACCATCTTGGCTACGCCCTCGCGCAAATATTTAAAGCCATGTAGTGCCACAAGAACTGTGCACCTAGAGTGCAGCCGCAGGGTCCCTGATTCCAGCAGGAATATTAAGGACTTCTTCCAATTGATCTTCTATCCTGAATAATCTCTAAATATGTGAAAAATGTGTAGGATTCGTTGACTCGAGTAGGCTGATTACGTGTCTTACAGCAAAACGTCAACGTAGAGGGAGATTCTCTCATCCCACTCCTGATCAACTGGAATACCCCATATGAGAGGTCCTGGCGAACCCATGCACGTGTGAAGAGCATAGGAGACCAGGAGCATCCATGTCGGACGGTAAAGACTCAGGAGACTGTATTATTGACGCGCATGCATGCTAGAGGGGCCACATACAAGAGCTTAACAGCAGCGCCACTGGTTCAGCAAAGGAATCCCCTGTTGCATGTGGTACCCCATTAAGGTGTCGGAGATTTAAGCGCCTTCCCTGGTGTGACATAAAGCCCGGTTGATCAGGATGAACCACTGTTGTAATTACTATCCGCAGGCAGATCGCCAGGGCCTACGCAAGGACCTTAGTCTCAAAATTAAGCAGGGAGATAGGTCTATAAGACCCAAACTCAGTTGCTGGTTCGTCCTTTTTTGGGATGACCACCACCTCAGACATTCTTTGGTCCTCTGGGAGACACCCTTATTTTCAGGCAGTCTGAAACCTACTCTGGAGGTACTCTCTGATTTTATCCTTCATGCTTTTATATAATTCTAAGGGGGGCTCATTAGGCCCTGTTGCTTGTCCTGTTTGCAAGGTTCTTATTGTCTTATTTATTTAGTCTACTGTCAGGTCTTGGTCTATGGTGTCTCGGTCCTCATTCGTTAGCATTGGCAGGGTCAGGTCTTTCAGGAAGTCTCTCCCAGTATTTCCGTCCCCTTGATGTCAGTGTCCTCAAGGATCACTGGCTTGAATTCATCCTATAGCACGCAAGCTGATTCAGCAGGCCGCTCGAAGTCTGCTCGATCTCTCATATGAGCTTTGAACGTCTTGTCTTTTGAATATCATGGATCAATACTTGGGGGTAGCATGAAGTCCACAACCAGACCATCGAGTTGCACCTCCACCAGCGAATGGTCTGTGATTCACACTGCTATGTGCGTATCGGCTCTAAAATCATCTTTATGGACAGTCTGGGTGAAAAGATAGTGCAGGCATGCCAGACTAACATGTGCTGCAGACAGGTGCGTCCGGTTCTGATCCCCATTTCCCCTCTAGGGGCATTTAGGAGTATCATGAATATAGTTTAGGTGCCGTTCTGTCACTCCAGTCACCCCAATGCGTATATGCTCTGTCGTAAGCGCCTTACCCTTTCACAGGATGAGTCAGTCTTGTCTGGGTCTCTTTCCTGTTTCCCGACACTTGAATGGCACGCCCGAAGACACAGGAGAGAGCAGTGACCCACCAGCAGGCTTTTGTGGAGCGCTTTTGTCCTGGTGGTAGTGCTGCATTCAGTAGGGCACCCACTCTGTCTTTTCTTTGCAGTTGCCTGAAGATCAGCAGTCCCAAGGTAGAAGTCACACCTGGCCTGTCGGTAAGTGCAGCCCCTCTGGAGGCCCGACCATCAGCAATTGAGCCTACACTGTCCGGCTGGACCACAGGCGTAAGCTCAGACAGGGTGGTCGACACTGGAGTAGTTGTAGTATGGACCTCTGACACAGAGTAGTCAGAAATTTCAGCAGCTAAAAGCCCAACACAGGCTCTCCAGGAAGTCAGTAGATTCAGACTCTGTGTGTAAGGAATTTGACAAGTGCAACCTTGAACGGGCCTGTTGGCAGCACACTATCGTCCTACTGGGCCTCAACAATCACGTTGTCGTAAAGTTTTATTTTCTGCCTTGAACTGTTGGGAAGAGTATTGGCGGGGGAGGAGGGGGTCCCTCAGACTAGCTGGTCCTGCCCGCCTTACAAGGTTGTGTTGGACCTTGCTTCTTCCAGGACAGCCTCGTCCTCCTGCTGGATAGTCAAACTCCCTTCCCTTTCTCACCAGACAGGCAGGCTTCTAGGCAGAGTTCTAGGCTCTGCAGGACAGGTACACAGTTTCTCCATTAAGTAATTCAGCCTGCAGGGGATGTCCCTTCAACTTAGATAAACTGTCAGGCTCTCACCATCCCTGGTGGTACAGCAGGCACCTGAGTACTTTGTAGAGCACATTATTCCTTGGTAACAGAGGACTTTGAACTAGAGTATAAAAGAGGGTTAGATAGTCCCACTTGTATACACAACTGGCAGGCAGGAGATGCGGTTTACTCTGTCGCACACTCACATTGCATTTATGCTACGCAAACCAACACCCTAAACATGCACTTGATGTTAGCGCAAAGTCTGGGCACAGGAATAGAAATGGAGCATAACATGGGTGTGTCAGTAGAAAGCCCCTCCACTGACCATGATGCAAAGATCTTATCAGGCTATTGATCCTTACAACAGGGTGCATTGCCACCACTGCTCTATCTGGTAAACCCATGACAGTCCTCTGCCTTAAATAAGGGCACACTTGGTGTGACCCTCCTGGTCACAGGACCGGTCCAAGACCTCTCATAGTCCCTTGTTAGAAGTTGCACAGTACTGGGGTGGCAGAAAAATCTCATGTAATTTTTTTGTGGTAGATTTACCCCAGTAACGTACAGTTAATAGTTTGGCGCTATGGACTGGGGAGTTGCCACGAGGAACAGATTCTCCTGCCTTTCATACCACATGCCATTCACTATTTCATAGTGTTTTTCTTCTTTTATTAACCACTTGTTTTAAGCAGGTGGTATATATATATATATATATGCATGTGGTTGGTTGGGGGGATATGGGTGAAGCAGGGAAGGGAAGAGGAAAGCATTTTCTAATAGAGGGAATAATTGTGGGTTTCCCCCAGTTAGTAAAAAAAACAGGATAAGTCTTGGCTGCTTCTGCTGCACCCAGAGTCTTGTGCGTCTTTTCAGTCTAATTTTTCTGTCTGGAAAAAAATGGTGTCCTGTTTTTCTGCACCAGATTACATCCAGGTGCAGAAAAACCTAACAACTGTTTTTTTTTGTTTTTTTTTTTTGTAAAACCTTTTTATTGATTTTTGTTAATGGAAATAATGTTCACAGTACATAATAATGCGACGAAGGTGATACAATAGTACAGACATGCCCGTTAGATGTATACAATATTCCACGGGCGCGTGGAGTAGGGGCATGGGCCGCTTAGAACTGATGTAGCTTGAGCCCAAGGAGAATTTGGTGGAAAGAAACAGGGGGACTACGTGTGGGGTGAGGGAACTTGGTAAAGAGAGCAGTGTCCCTGCGAAAGGAGGGAGAGAGAAAAGAGAAAGCCCCAGAGGGGAATGAACTAACTGGGGAGGAGTGGGGGCGAGAGGGATGTGGACTGAGCCAAGGGAGCTGGGCAGGTGAATTGCACTGAGCGCATCTACGGAGTAAAAAAATTGTGGGGGGGAAGAGTGGGGTAGAACAGAGCGGAGGCCGGTGGGGTGGATTCGGAAATGGGGGGGGCATGTCGATTATTCCCTATGAGGGCATCAATGCCGTCCGGGGCGCGGGGCGTGTTGGGAGGGGCTTGGGGTATCATGCTGGTGATCTGACAGAGATTCGTGGGATAGGGTGGCCCATTCTAGGGAGATAGGACGATTGCGCTGACCTGTAGCTTCCTCCTCCCGAAGGGCATCCTCTTCCGCTGCAGCCCTCACTGCGCCCGCCCACGTCTCTAGTGAGGGTCCAGCTGGCGCGCGCCATTGCATGGCTATGTTCCTTTTGGCAAGGATAGCGCAGCATATCTGAACTGCACCTTGTGTGTTTTTGGCCTGCGGAATGTCCCCAGGGGGACTGCCTCCCAGGAATGCAGGTCGGTGAGGCCTGTGAGGGTGCTAATGGAGTCAAGTATGGCTGACCAGTAGGGCTGAAGGGTTGGGCAATCCTAGAACATGTCATGGAAGTGTGCGTCCGGGGAGTGACATCTGGGGCATAAGATATCAGGTCAGGATAGAAACGCTGGAGGCGTGCCGGGGTCTGGTAAGCCCTATGTAAAATGTAGTATTGTATGTTTTTGAACTGCGCGTTTCTCTACACCTTCTTTGGGAATTCCACACTCCCGGTCATGTAATTGTCTCCCAATCTCTTCATCCCACACCGTCCTAAGAGTGAGTAGCGGCTTATGTGTAAGTTCCCGGATGGACTTGTACAACCAAGTGACTAGGTGTCTTCCGCTCCCCATGTAGAGGATAGTGTGTATAACGGGGTGTGTCGCGGGCTCACTGACCGTTAGATCACCATGTGGGCGATAGCCGTCGATGAGTTGGGGATGTGTCAGGAACTGCCCTGGGGGAGGCCACGGTCCTCCATAAGTTGTGCGAACGGGCGAAGCTGGCCCTCCTCAAATAGTGCCTCCGTGACCTCCGAGTCCGTCCATGCTCCTACCATGGCGCTCGTAAAGTAGGAGACGCTGCGTGGCCACCCCGCTAGTGGCAGCCGTGGGGAGTAGCAAGTGGTCCTCGTTGCCATGCGGTGAATTTGCAACATACATTGGCGGCTCTCGGACACCTGCAAGGGGTAGGTCCAGCAGGGTTTGATGCCAGGGAGCAGCAGCCAACAGAGTTCCGGGATGGGGCTGTGCGTTGTATGAGTCTCCCCGGAATGTCTTCCCGCCATCCAATACGAGAGCCACTGAAGTTGCGCTGCTAGGAAGTACGATTCGAAGTCGGGGGCACCCAGGCCCCCCTGTGTGGTGGATAGTCTAAGTTTGGCAAGGGCTATTCTATGCCGACCATTTCCCCATATAAGGGTGCGGAGCAGCGAGTCCAGTTCGTGGAAAAAAACTTCTGGGAGGCACCACCGGGAGGTTGGTGAAATAATGCAGTAAGCGAGGGACAATGATAATTTTTGCAAGGGCTACTCGCCCGATGGGGGCTAGTGGGAGGTGTTTCCAGAAGCCCACCGAGGCGCGGATGCCAGCGAGAACCTTGCCATGATTGCCCTCAAAGATGTCGGCGGGTGAACGATACAGGCGAATCCCCAGATAAAGGGGGGAAAAAAACCTAACAACTGATAATCAGGTTGAATAAAATAAACACATGAAAGTACACCTTAATTTCATTGCCCTTGATTCATACTCTGGACCATAGTTGAGGGATAGGTCTAGGCATAGTCCTTGCAACACACAATAGATTTGCGTGCGGCAGAGGCCAGAACTCAAAAGTCAGGATACAAGATACAAGTAGGTGGTAACTCAGGGCAGGGGAAAACACCTGTTGTCCGTGGAGGGGAAATTCCCATCTCAAAAATCTACATTAAAAATTAATTAATAGTATTCTTTTTTAAATATCTGTTTGGTGCCAGTTCATATGACTTTAATTTCTGCTTTGGGATTCTCTGTTACAAGTCCATAGTGTACATGTATCCTTTGTGAGCTTAATAAAATGTTGGAAATTCTACAAATCCTCACTCCTACATCCAAGTACTCTCAGGCTACCATTCTACACTCTGCTCTGCCTGAAGAACAGCTCAACATTTTCAAAATTCTGCAATTCTGCATTGATATGGCTTGTAAATTATTTATGGGGAAATTTACATGTACTATGTATTAACTATTTAATTTTAATACTATAGGTGATTGAAATTACGGACGAAGAAAGCAAGATTTAGCACCAGGCAACTGAATGTTAATGCCATAAGAAGGATTATTTTGAAAAACTGAAGGACATCCAGCATTCTAAGTTTAAACAATTTCCAAAATCTAGGTGTGGCGAGGAAGTGGGAGCTGAGAAAAGTACTATACCTGTAAGTGAAGTCTCAAATTTAGCATTTCATTAACACAGAGCAAAGTCATATCTGTCCACACAGCATCAGAAATAATCCCAGAAAGACCAATCAAAACATCCTCCTCTGAAATATTATCAGAAAGACAAATTGCGTCAGCATGACAGAATAACGTTCATCTAAAGCACACATGATCTAAAGCATCATGTAATTCCAGAGAGGAAGCACACACTGCATAAAAGAAAGATATAACAAAAGGTTTCTTCTGCAAACCATCAAAGAAAAGACTCTGAAAGAAGACTCCGAAGCTGACACGTTAACAACCAAAAGATTGGAAAATCGCCTTTGTTCAGCAACCGTTTTTAACCAGTTACACAAGTTTGAGACTATCTGCCTCGGGATATAACACCTCGACCCACTCTGGCGAAAACCTTAAAAATCCGCCACTTTATTGTTTTCATGACCATCTCAGATTGTTTCCTTTTTAATGTGTACTGTTCTGTAATTCTATGTAAATAGCCTCAACATTCTGTTGTGCAGGAGTGATATGTAAAAACTGATTGAATGAGCACCGTTGCGCTATAGCTAATGTAAATAAATCCTCGTCTTCAGAACTACACCTTACACCAAACATAGAAAGGGTAAAATTAACTGATGTTCTGCGACTGGTGAGCCACAATAGTACTGTGCATGTTCTAATGTTCTCAGTTACAGCCATTACTTCAGTGCAAAAAGGTACTTCTCAGTTTAATCATTAAATATCAGACTAACACCTTATCACTGCATTGCTAAGAACCTATACAAATAGATTTGAGAAAAACTTCAGTCACAAAATAAGTTGCTGCCGGAGAGGCTATAACCAAAAGACTTATTATCGGCTAGAAACATTTCGACCGGTGTTACAGGGCTGCATCCAGACATATTTTGCTCAATTCAAGTGTTAAGAAGATTACACACAAATTCTTCTACAGATAAATACTGAACATTATCTAAACAAGCCCGACTCTAAAATCGGGTTCACTCGTACCGTGGCATATAAGCAAGAGAATACTAAATGTAACTCTAGGAATACACCTTATAAAAACACGTGCTGTGAGAATAAATTCAGTTTTCAAACCTGCCTCAATCAAAGCAAAATAACCCAAGTTGGGGAAATAAGTTACCTGTGCCAAAAAAGATTCAGCTATCAATCTCATCTCACTGAATTTGAGAGAATGCACACTGGGAAAAACATCTCTCAGTGCTCTGAATGCCAAAAAAGTTTCAGCAGTAAATATTATCTCACTGAGCATATAAGAATCCACACTGGAGAAAAACCTTATCAGTGCTCAGAATGCCAAAAAAGTTTCAGCAGTAAATATTATCTCACTGAGCATATAAGAATCCACACTGGAGAAAAACCTTATCAGTGCTCAGAATGCCAAAAAAGTTTCAGCAGTAAATATTATCTCACTAAGCATATAAGAATCCACACTGGAGAAAAACCTTATCAGTGCTCTGAATGCCAAAAAAGTTTCAGCAGTAAATATTATCTCACTGAGCATATAAGAATCCACACTGGAGAAAAACCTTATCAGTGCTCAGAATGCCAAAAAAGTTTCAGCAGTAAATATGATCTCACTAAGCATATAAGAATCCACACTGGAGAAAAACCTTATCAGTGCTCTGAATGCCAAAAATGTTTCAGCTTTAAATCTAGACTCACTGCACATGTGAGAATCCACACTGGGGAAACGCATCAGTGCTCTGAATGCCCAAAACATTTCACATTTAAATCACTTCTAACTGCACATTTGAGATTCCACACTGGGGAAAAACCTTATCAGTGCTCTGAATGCCAAAAAAGTTTCAGCAGTAAATCTTATCTCACTGAGCATATGAGAATCCACACTGGGGAAAAACCTTATCAGTGCTCAGTGTGCCCAAAAAGTTTCAGCAGTAAATCTTATCTCACTGAGCATATGAGAATCCACACTGGGGAAAAACCTTATCAGTGCTCTGAATGCCAGAAAAGGTTTAGTATTAAAGGTAATCTATATCGACATGCATTAACCCACTCTGAGGAAAACCCTTATCAGTGCTCTGAATGCCCAAAACATTTCAAACTTAAATCACTTCTAGCTGCACATTTGAGATTCCACACTGGGGAAAAACCTTATCAGTGCTCTGAATGCCAGAAAAGGTTTAGTATCAAACGTAATCTATATCGACATGCATTAACCCACTCTGTGGAAAAACCTTATCAGTGTTCTGAATGCCCAAAACATTTCAAACTTAAATCACTTCTAACTGCACATTTGAGAATCCACACTGGGGGAAAACACTCTCCGTGCAAAGTATGCCATAAAAGTTTCAGGCGTAAATCTTATCTCACTGAGCATATGAGAATCCACACTGGGGAAAAACCTTATCAGTGCTCTGAATGCCAGAAAAGGTTTAGTATCAAACGGTGTCTATATCGACATGCATTAACCCACTCTGTGGAAAACCCTTATCAGTGCTCTGAATGCCCAAAACATTTCAAACTTAAATCACTTCTAGCTGCACATTTGAGATTCCACACTGGGGAAAAACCTTATCAGTGCTCTGAATGCCAGAAATGTTTCATTGACAGAAACAGGCTCACACTGCATATAAGAACCCACACTGGAGAAAAACCTTATCAGTGCTCTGAATGCCACAAGTGTTTCAGCCGTAAATCTGGCCTCACTGCACATGTGAGAATCCACACTGGTGGGGAAACACCAGTGCTCTTTATTTTTTGACCATTTCCGTCTGTATTTATCCATATTTATTTTTTGGCCATTTTTTCTGTATTTATCCACATTTATTTTTGCCACACGCAAAAAACGCCACTACAGCTAGTATTTTTCCGCATTTATTTAAATTGACAATGCACGCCAGTGTCGGGTTGTTATTGGGCAACACAATACATTCATCTGAAAACGTTGCCATTGTAGTACAAGCACATGAGCATTTCAAGAGACTTTGCAGACATTGAGGCTTTTTCTGGTTTGTAACGTACCAGTTGCTACCTCATCTTGTATCTTGGTTACTAGTGTTACTTGCACAATTCTCACTTTTTCCTCATGTAACGTAACATTTGCTCTTGTAATGTTACTGTTCCTATTGTGAAGCGCTCTGACACCCTCGGGTAAAGTCTGCGCTATATAAAAACGCATAAATAAATAAATGCCTTGACAGGGGCCTAAACGCAACGAGAGAACTGCATCTCCTAAAATGGGAATTGCAGCCTGCAGTTCTGTTTCTCTAGAGGCCTAAGCCGAAGGTAGTACTTCCTCTCCCTGAGCCCACGCTGCCAGTCAACCGCCTGCATTGAATGGCTTACCAGTGGTAAATCGCCTAGATGCAGCTCAGTGCAGCCTGAACATGAATCATTCCCAGACAGCAGAGGACAAGGGGTTCTGAAAATGCTTCCCTTTATTCAAGTACAGAGAAACCGACTGCTTCATCAATCAGGATTGTGTCTTTTTCAAGTCACGGCAAAGAACTACTAGTTGGAATTATGTGATTACATGGCTGCTTCACTTTCTGCATAGTTATGAATTTTGCCACATTATCCAAATAATCCATCATCGATACATGATCTGTTGATTCTAACAACATTTTTGTTTAAAGCATATTTCCCAGGCAATAGATGCAGATGAAGCATAAGGTCACAAAGGGGGATCAGCTCCAGCTTCTGGTGATTAATGGAGCAATGAGGCATTAATTGAAGAAACTTGAAAAAAAAGAAAGCTAAAGTGTGTCATTTGCTCGATATCGCTTCTGTGTAGGCTTGGTTTCTAAGCGCTGTTAATATATCTCACAAATCCTACCCATATCACGTTGATAGTTAAGTTGTGCCGTTTTAGGTTGTTTACAAAGGAACGTTTACTTTGTTTTTGCATCACAGTAACTAAGATGACTCTGTGAGGGGATGCGAACAGCTGGTGCTACGTGGGTGGGGGCGGGAGGGGCGGAGCCCGAGGCTGCAGAGGGCAGAGAGAGGCAGGAGCGGCTTTTAAGAGCACATACACGTACCTCCAAAGTGCAAATAGAAGGAGCTGGAGCTGGCGCAGGCTAACGGCAGAGGAGCTGGTGGTATTAGCACGGCCGCACGGTGATGCTTGTAAACAACCGGGATTGGCTCAGGGTCACTTGAAGACCCTGAGCCAATAGGTCAACAGTACGTCACTGAAAGGAATCCACGTCACTGGAAGGAATCCCCAGAATCTAAGCAGGGCACGGCAACTCTGAACAAAGGCTGCAGCGCGGCACAATTTACTTTTTTACTCGTATTTTTCCGCTTCTACATACAAATACAGACAAAGGAAAAAAATATTTCCGTCTGTATTTATATGTGTAAATACGGAAAACCGGGAGCCCTATACATAATATACAACAGCAGGAAAACATAACAAACCAGTTACTTGCCTTCGGTAACGCTCTTTCTGGTGGATACTCCTTTACCTTGCGATTCCTTACCTTGTGAATATTCCCCACACACCAGAGTGGATCCTCAAACTTTAGAGCAGTCCTGCTGCACGCAGTAGGAGACATCATGCAGCTCAGTGTCGCCGTCATTCTGCTCCAGAAGTGACAAGCGTAGACGTATAAAAGCACTTCCCATGTGCACTGTGAACAACTACAGAGGTCTGAGTTCATTATCTCACAGGTCTGTATCACATATGCAGGCCCTGGGCAGATATTAATTCACCATTTTTATGAAGATTAGAATTCAGATGAGGCCTTTTCATTTCCAAAAATTCTAATTGTGTTCTCAGCATCAAGTGTATATATAAAACGTTGAGTGATGACTGCGCTGTGCTTAAGATGAAAGTGATTTGATGATAAAACAGTCCGATCCACATTTTGCACACAGAAACAGGGGTGCAAATGCTTTTGCACAATACAAGTTATGCAAAGGCGATTCATAGAAGATATAATTTATATGAAATAGTCCCTGTATAGTCAATGTTTCAACCGTTCCATTTAATTACCATGGTCTCATCAGGATGGTAGATCGCCTCTTCTCCAATATGCTTCTCAACCATATTCAATACAACGAGTAAGGATTCTTCTGTATCTCTGGGCAGCGTACCAGGGAGAAAGTCAAATTCAACTAAGCAGTTCCAGCGCCCGTTCGTCAGACCAAACAACTGCAGCCAGTGAATCCTCGGCACGCTGTCAAACAAGTTCAAGTGTGACTCTTCCTGATGAGACCATCGTCATTGACTGTCTTGTCTATGAGAAGTTGCACCAGCCATCCTGTGATGGTGGGCAGGAAGACATTCACCGCTAAGTGAAATGCTCGCAACTCCAACAGCTTGTTGTGGAGTTGGGTCTCTGCCGGTGACAAGGGTTCCCTAGTCTCTGTCTCCCATATGGCCTTCCCATCCCAGAAGTGATACATCCGTTGCCACTGTTAAGTCTGGGTGGAATAGAGAGAGGGGTCTGCCACTGGCATAATCTAATTCACTGGAGAAAATGTTGGATTCTGCCTACAATAGGGTGAGTCAGTGTCTGGAGGGACACAAAGAGGTTTTGCAGCTGCACCAGTTGTAGCAGCAGGTCCCTCAGTGGCATGGTGTCCCAGACTTTGCCTTTATGTGCCATGGCTTTGAAAGAACTGGGAGACCTGTTGGGTTTGCAGCAGGGTCTGGCGCTGGCAGTATTGAAAAACCCTACTGTAGCCAAAAGGGGACGAGATTTGTGATGAAATTGCGTGGCGGAGGCAGACAGACCCAAGGAATCTGCCTGGGGCTTAGTCCACTTTCTTGCTTAAAAGGCGAGAGCCATCGAATAGCTTGTTCATTAACCATGCTCGGGTATCTTTAGAGAACCATATAGACCCAATCATGGCAATGCACTGTAGTTCTACACTCATGCCAATCGCCTGACCCAAACAATAGGCTTTGTCCAAGTCACAACAGAGTACAAACTTTGGTGCAACACATCTATCCTGATTAGCTTGTATTCGCCGGCAGAGTTTGGGCCACTGTTTCCCACAGGGAATGATTATATTTGGGAGCATTGTCATTGAGACCCTCCAGGATTTAGCGATGTGCAAAAAAAATCGCCAGTTTTGTAACAAGTCTACATTTTTAATAAAAATTCCAGTGACTGCTACCTCGTCCTTGCATTGATCCAGCGCTCGCCAATGGGCCAATAAAAGGAGGAGTCTCAGCAGCAGGCAAGTGATGTGTTCTTTGTTTATTTACTCCTCATTGGCCTGTCTGCTGTTTTGCATTCACCTGGAGGGCTTCGAACTCCACCACCAGAGAGTAGGACCTTTCTGGCTACAGCTTGGACTCTTCTGCAGCCAGAGGAGAGAACAGACTGTACGTCGTAGAACGGGGCAAAAAGAATATCAGGTATGTTATACTGGCATGCTGAAGCAGTATGCATCTGTCGCCCCCACTCCTACAGCTTGCTCATTCTTTCTTATCTTCGCCAAGGACTGTGGGTGCCCTAGGCAAGGAAATCGAAGGGGGCATGGGCAAACCATCATGATGGTCCCTGAAGGGGGCAGTATATTAATGCAGGGGTCCAGTTCCCATGGGGGATGTGGTGGGACCGGGGACAAGGCAAGATTTAAATGCAGTGGAACACCGGGCCCAGTGGACCAATATTTTTCTAAAGAGGCCCACCAAACGCGCCACTGCCCCGTCCACTGCTTGAAAAAAAACCTGGTTGAGCCCTCTGGCCTTTCTTTGGTGGCTCCCACTCACCCCTTCTCATCCACCTTTATCTCACTAGTGTTTTGGTGCTGGAGGTCCAGTGTTTTCAGGATACAATTGTGAGGGTAGAGGCTAGTGTTTGGCAATAGGGACAATGGTAGGGTAGGGGTCAGTTTGGGTGGGAGTGGCAGGATAGAAGGCAGTGTTCTGTCAGAAGCAGACAGTGTAGTCATGTAGTGATTTGAGGGTAGATTGCAGTTTGGGGGAGTAGCTTTAGGGCATGCAGAAAGGGCCAGTGTTTTGTGGGAACGGATGATGGCAGTATTTTAGGGAAAGGGGCTATGGTTTTCAAGGCTATTGTGGTGGGGTTGGTGGCAGTGCTGTGGGGTAGGGTGACATGGAAAAGGGCTAGGCTATTCTAACTTCTTTTTGTTCTTGTGTGGAGTCTTGGAGGGTAGATTCTGCTTGTTCTAGAGCTCTTGGGCTGTCTGGTAACTACAATATACTCTTGCTGCTTCAAGGCTCAGGTCGGTCTGGGGTTCAGTACACTTCTGGGAAACTCAGAACCTTGTGAGTTGGATCCATATATTTGAACTCCCACTTGCAAAGGGTGGAAGTAACATGTGTGCCCATCTCCCTTTCACAATTTGCATCATGCCTGTCCTATCTATCCTAGACAATCGTTGCAAGTGTGAAAACGAGCCCCCTTTTACAGGACTGGCCCAACGGAAACTCTTCGTTTTGTAGCACATTTCTGTTTTTTTTTTTGCATTTTTCAAATTATTTGATTTTGAGGATATTAAGTGTTTACAACAGGGGTATTCAACCTTTTCTGAAGTGAGAGCTACTTCTGATCAGTGAAAGTCTTGAGCTACTCAAGGCTAATCATCTCGCACATTGTTACCAGTCAGTTTGTCAAGTAGGGCCTTTTAGATTGAAGTCGAATGATCTGTCTGCGCCTTTCACGTCATGATACTCCTATGATCTCGAGAAATGTAAAAGAAAATGTAGGCAATTTTGGAGGAAGAGTTACAGCCTATTGTTCAACACAGTTAAATCGCTTTCATCCTTTGGTTATAAAAATTTTGCAACTCCCAGCCAAAAAGCTGTGATGAACTATCATAATTCTTTTTTCCACAGTAAATAAAATATTCCTGGATGGATTTTAAGATACACCAGGTAATCTCCTGTGATGGTGGGCAGGAAGACATTCACCGCTAAGTGAAATGCTCGCAACTCCAACAGCTTGTTGTGGAGTTGGGTCTCTGCCGGTGACGAGGGTTCCCTAGTCTCTGTCTCCCATATGGCCTTCCCATCCCAGAAGTGATACATCCGTCGCCACTGTTAAGTCTGGTGGAATAGAGAGAGGGGTCTGCCACTGGCATAATCTAATTCACTGGAGAAAATGTTGGATTCTGCCTACAATAGGGTGAGTCAGTGTCTGGAAGGACACAAAGAGGTTTTGCAGCTGCACCAGTTGTAGCAGCAGGTCCCTCAGTGGCATGATGTCCCAGACTTTGCCTTTATGTACCATGGCTTTGAAAGAACTGGGAGACCTGTTGGGTTTGCAGCAGGGTCTGGCGCTGGCAGTATTGAAAAACCCTACTGTAACCAAAAGGGGACGAGATTTGTGATGAAATTGCGTGGCGGAGGCAGACAGACCCAAGGAATCTGCCTGGGGCTTAGTCCACTTTCTTGCTTAAAAGGCGAGTGCCATCGAATAGCTCGTTCATTAACCATGCTCGGGTATCTTAAGAGAACCATATAGACCCAATCATGGCAATGCACTGTAATTCTACACTCATGCCAATCGCCTGACCCAAGCAATAGGCTATGTCCAAGTCACAACAGAGTACAAACTTTGCTGCAACACATCTATCCTGATTAGCTTGTGTTCGATGGCAGAGTTTGGGCCACTGTTTCCCACAGGGCATGATTATATTTGGGAGCATTGTCATTGAGACCCTCCAGGATTTAGCGATGTGCAAAAAAAAATCGCCAGTTTTGTAACAAGTCTACATTTTTAATAAAAATTCCAGTGAATGCTACCTCGTCCTTGCATTGATCCAGCGCTCGCCAATGGGCCAATAAAAGGAGGAGTCTCAGCAGCAGGCAAGTGATGTGTTCTTTGTTTATTTACTCCTCACCGGCCTGCCTGCTTTTTTGCATTCACCTGGAGGGCTTCGGACTCCACCACCAGAGAGTAGGACCTTTCTGGCTACAGCTTGGACTCTTCTGCAGCCAGAGGAGAGAACAGACTGTACGTCGTAGAACGGGGCAAAAAGAATAGCATGTATGTTATACTGGCATGCTGAAGCAGTATGCATCTGTCGCCCCCACTCCTACAGCTTGCTCGTTCTTCCTTATCTTCGCCAAGGACTGTGGGTGCCCTAGGCAAGGAAATCGAAGGGGGCATGGGCAAACCATCATGATGGTCCCTGAAGGGGGCAGTATATTAATGCAGGGGTCCAGCTCCCATGGGGGATGTGGTGGGACCGGGGACAATGCAAGATTTAAATGCAGTGAAACGCCGGGCCCAGTGGGCCAATATTTTTCTAAAGAGGCCCACCAAACGCGCCACTGCCCCGTCCACTGCTTGAAAAAAAACCTGGTTGAGCCCTCTGGCCTTTCTTTGGTGGCTCCCACTCACCCCTTCTCATCCACCTTTATCTCACTAGTGTTTTGGTGCTGGAGGTCCAGTGTTTTCAGGATACAATTGTGAGTGTAGAGGCTAGTGTTTGGCAATAGGGACAATGGTAGGGTAGGGGTCACTTTGGGTGGGGGTGGCAGGATAGAGGGTAGTGATATGGCAGAAGCAGACAGTGTAGCCATGTAGTGTTTTGAGGGTAGGTTGCAGTGTGGGGGAGTAGCTTTAAGGCAAGCAGAAAGGGCCAGTGTTTTGTGGGAATGGATGATGGCAGTGTTTTGGGGAAAGGGGCTAAGGTGGTGGGTGGGGTTGGTGGCAGCGCTGTGGGGTAGGGTAACATGGAAAAGGGCTAGGCTATTCTAACTCCTTTTTGTTCTTGTGTGGAGTCTTGGAGGGTAGATTCTGCTTGTTCTAGAGCTCTTGGACTGTCTGGTAACTACAATATACTCTTGCTGCTTCAAGGCTCCGGTCGGTCTGGGGTTCAGTACACTTCTGGGAAACTCAGAACCTTGTGAGATGGATCCATATATTTGAACTCCCACTTGCAAAGGGTGGAAGTAACATGTGTGCCCATCTCATTTGCATCATGCCTATCCTATCTATCCTAGACAATCGTTGCAAGTGTGAAAACTGTCACCCTTTTACAGGACTGGCCCAACGGAAACTCTTTGTTTTGTAGCACATTTCTGTTTTTTTTTGCATTTCTCAAATTATTTGATTTGGGGGATATTAAGTGTTCACAACAGGGGTATTCAACCTTTTCTGAAGTGAGAGCTACTTCTGATCAGTGAAAATCTTGAGCTACTCAAGGCTAATCATCTTGCACATTGTTACCAGTCAGTTTGTCAAGTAGAGCCTTTTAGATTGAAGTCTAATGATCTGTCTGCGCCTTTCACGTCATGGTACTCCTATGATCTCAAGAAATGTAAACGAAAATGTAGGCAATTTTGGAGGAAGAGTTACAGCCTATTGTTCAAACAGTTAAATCGCTTTCATCCTTTGGTTATAAAAATTTTGCAACTCCCAGCCAAAAAGCTGTGATGAACTATCCGAATTCTTTTTTCCACAGTAAATAAAATATTCCTGGATGGATTTTAAGATACACCAGGTAATCTTCAGGGACAGATACAGTGGAGTATCGTACGGTGAATAAACTAACTTACCATTTCCTGGTAATGAATATATTCACCCCACTTTCTGAAGAGAAAGTCTCTAATCTTATCAGCACTATGAAATGTGGAGCACCTGCAGATTCTTGCCCTCCATCCGGTTTCATCTACCATTTCTACTCATCTCACTTTGTTATTACAGTGGTGCTCAAGTCCGTCTTTTTTCCAGATGCTTGGAAAAAGGCATCTATTTTGCCACTTCTAAAGACTCCTTCCCTCGATCCCTCAGATGTAAAGAACTACAGATCCAAATTGGTCTTTCCTCTACCTGATGAAATTTTAGAAAAGGCCATGAATCATGAGATCACCGCCTTCTTTGAAAATACGGACTGTCTGGATCCTGTTCAACATGGGTTTAGACCCTACTACTGTATAGAGTCTACCTTTGCAGCAGTAACTGAAGAGATCAGATCCATTGTGGATAGAGGAGATTAATGCGGCCTTGATCCTATTGGACCTTTCAGCCACATTTGATGCGGTTACCATTTCTATTTGGTAAGCCGTTTAGAAAGTATAAGCATCAAAGGAACTGCTCTCAAACTGACCAGGTTCTTTTTGTCAAACAGAGAGCAATTGGTACCTTTAGAAGATTTTACCTCTCCCCCATTTTCACTTCCTTGTGGGGTCTCGGGGATCTTCAATACGTCTGACTTTGCCTAATGCCTACAGCACTCCATTAATTGGACTAGCTCGATCCTGTTGCTTCTCTACATTCTTTTATACCCAAATAGTGGTATCGGTTACTGCAGAACCGGAAAAAGTGGCAAAAGATTTTAGAACGAGTATGACTAGCATCGCTAATTGGATGCAGGAGAATTTCTTAAAATTGGATGCAGAAAAAACAGAGTTAATGCTATTTGTTAAGGATTCCTCCTTCTGGAACACCTTTTGGTGGCCACACAGTCTCGAGCCCCTTCCACTCCTAGTCCAGAAGGCTAGAAATTTGGGTAGTCGTCTTTGACTCAAAACTCACTTTTATTGATCACTCCAATAAGGTAACCTCTTCCTGTTTCCTTTTGTTAAAACATTCAAAGAAAATCTTGGCCTTCCTTCCCATGGAGCTTAGGGAAAGTGTTATCCTGGCTCTTGTCGTATCTAAAATGGATTATTGTATAGATCTTTATATGGGCTCCCAGTTGTCTTCTCAATAAGTTGCACAAGGTCCAAAATGTGGCAGCAAGAGTACTGAAGAACCTCCCCAAATTCTGCTCAGCCTTTGAAGCCATTTATGACCTCCATCGGCTGCCTATTAGGGAAAGAATTAAATTAAGAGCCTTATTCTGTGCCCATAAGGCACTGCATCAGGTTGGCCCTCGCTTCCTACAAGATGTTCAAATGATATGCCCCTTCTCATACTCTATGGTCCAGAAATACTAGGTATCTGTACCCAGAATAGAAAGTGTCCATTGGGAGGAAGACGTTTCTCCTACTCTACCTCCAGATGGTGGAACTCTGTGCAATCATTTGAGTTCAGCCTAAACTATTGTAGTTCAGGAAGGAACTTAAGACTTTTCTTTTCAGCCCATAGTTTAATGTTCTCATCTAACTGCTAGGCAAATGTTTAGGTATTTTATATCCCGTACTGTCAGGTTTCAAATGACACTAGTGCCAAGATGTCTTTTTGGTAATCGTGCGCTTGATAAAAAAATTAACATTTACATTTTCAGACTCTGCTAGCTGATGATAATAATATAAAATAAACACAGCCTTCCCTTTACTTTAAAAGTAAAATATGACTTTCTTCTTCTTTAAAAATTAACTCACAGCTGTGAGATAATCCAGTGGTGTCTGGGAGCTACTGGTAGCTCGCGATCGACTGGTTGGAGACACCTGCTTTACATTTTATCAAATGCGGCCAAAAGCAATTCCAAATATTGAATTTTTTGTTATTTTGGGGGTAGGGACCTGTTGTGATTTTGAGCCCATACATTCATGTTTCATACTTTTTACATCTTGAGTTCTTATGTGTCCACTCTATTCCTGTTTACACTATATTCCTTTTTTTGGTGTTTTTAAAAACCTTTTCTAAGAACGTGAATTGACGAGGTTTCATTTTTTCTCTCAGTTGATATGTTTTCACCCTCCTTTGTGGATTTTTTGCAAACTGATTAATTTTTTCCATTCTTTGGCACTACCAGTGTTGCATAGTGAATAGGTTTCAGTATTTACTTCCTTTCTTGCTGAGGGTGATATTGGTATGAATTCGGACTTTCCTTACGCACTTTTAATCTGACTTTTTCCTAATCACTGTGGGTTACCATAAGGCAGACTTTGTATTTGAAATTCATCTTCCCCTTGTCACCTGATCTTCATAAGCCGAGATAATATCCATGATCTGTTCAGCAAAGGGAAGGTTGTCTCAAGGCGGGTAGTAGAACGTATGCAGTTTGCATGGGTGATTGTTGCTACCAGCCACCTCGATGCATAGGTATTCACAGGACGGCATGAGGTCCGATTGTAGTGCTTTCACTAACTGAAAGAAACACGTTAGTGATAGATTCCTTACCTTAGAATTCCCCCCAGGCCTCGCATAAAAAAGCACAGAGAGGTAACATAAACATTTCAAAATGCACAAGTGCACAGTAGATGAATCAATCCGGACTTTTCAAATGATGTTAGGCAAAAAAGGTTCAAGCCTCCATTGTATTTTGAGAGTGACGGCGGTTCGAGAGACACGGCGTTACGAATGATGGGGATATGAAGTAACAACTGCTGATATTGATTAACCCCAGGTGTATCACCTATCATAGTGATCACCAGAAAATAGAATTTGGATTTCACTACAGAATTTGGAATACTGGAGACTTGATACATCACGGTTTTAAGTGATTATGGACCATTTACTCAAAGCAAGATAGAAACTGGAAGAATACTTGCTTTTGTGGAATAAATACGCACCAAATCTGAAAGTTTTGTGCAGTAATTATCTGGGCACCTCTTTGACCTCATAAGATTGGAGTAACTGGTCGACTGCCCTGAGGTAGCCCTATTCAGGGCGAAATGCGTTGGCTGCACTCTGGGTGTACTATTCATATGTGGTCCAAGAATCCATTAAACTAAAGGATCATGCCTAACATCATTTGAAGAGTCCGGATTGATTCATCTACTGTGCATTTGTGCATTTTAAAATGTTTATATTGCCTCTCTGTGCTTTATTATGTCTACTATGTGGTCTCTTGGCAGAAGACCAGTGAGGTGGGCAACTTTGACCTAGAAGTGAGTTTACGATTTGTGTATAACTAGTGTCCCTTTCTGCTTTTGTTCTTGTTATTTACCCCCAACCGTCAGACTGGATCCGGAAAGTTTTCGTCAGCAGTACCCCTCCGTGTCCTAAGGTGGCGTCATTCTGCTCCTCATCCGCCGTCGGCGTCGTGTTCACCGGCGTCACAGCAGGTACTTAGACGCCACTCTTGCGCGCTGATGGCAGTTATTTTGTTTTCCACACCAGCAGATCCGGAGAGAGCTTTTTGAAGATTTGTGTCCCTATTTTTCGAGTCTATCGACTCCTGATGCTGGGTAGGGATGACATGACATTGCGGGACCTGTCCCCGCATGATGTCGGTGACTGACCCCCATGACGTGTGTCTCTTCTGCTTGGAACGCGACCATGACCCCAAGTCGTGCTCTGTCGGGCCATGGCAACAAAGACTTTGCGGGAGCGGTCCCGAAAGTTGCTGGAAGCCCAGGAGTAGGCTCCGCGCCGCTCGAGTCCCGGTCAAGGAGGAAGTCAAGGGACCGGTCACGGAGTCACCACCATCGATCTTCAGGATCAAAGTCCTAGGGGTCGGGTAAGTCGAGGCATTCGAAAAAGAAGTCGAAGAAGCATTGTCACCCTTTGACTTACTCTCGCCGGTCGCACAACTCAACTGAAGGTGCGGGTGGTGCCACCCCTGTGACTACTGTGGAGCCCGTGCAGTCAACCCCGTCCTATCCACTTTTTCAGGGCCCAGGAGCGACTCAAGCCCAGGTGCACGATTTTCTTCGGGCCGTCGGGTCCCGCAGGAGCGCCTTCAGGCGCCGCGGGCCCATCTGGGGTCCCTGCTTTGTGCTGCTGGCAGCTCTGGCCCCGGCACCGCCAACAACTTCGTTGCCGGCGTTGCAGGACCCCCTTGGGTCCAGGCCTGGATTCCGGTCGACCTGACAACTCCTCCGCCGGCATCGACCCCACCGGCACTGCCCGTGATGCCGTCCGGTCCCTTGGACGACGTCGGCCCCGGTACGGCGCCAGTTCGGTGTTGTTTGATTACGATGCCGATGGGGGATTTCTATCCCTATGTCCAGTCTCCATCTTTTTGACCTGTTTATCGGGCTATGGTGGAAGGGGAGGACTGGGAGGGGTCTGAGGGCCCTCTCACACAACAGTGTGGGAAAACATGGCGGCCGCCGGTTAGGGCAGGTCGCGTCTCTGTAGAGGAGTTCCTGTAAGCCAGAGGAAACGCAGTGATTTTCGGCATGCAACTTGGCTTTTAACCAGCGTGACCGGCTTTACACCCTGAAAAGGTCCCCGCTGAAGCTAATGGCTTTTCTTCGGCATTTCGGCAATTTTCCAGCTACTGACACTGACATCTGACATCTACATTTTGCACCCCAGGCACCTTTGAGATAGGCGCCGAGGCAGGAGCCGCCGGAGCCGTTCAGAGGGGAGAAGTGCAGCGGAGGAGCGGAGCTGGGGAGCTCCGTGTGAGGTAAGGGTGGTTTCCCACTCTACCCGCCGATATCTGCACAGTCATCGGCTGCCGGGGGGTTACTGGGGGTTACTGGAGAGATACCTGTAAGACTCCTAACGTGTTGTGGTTTCGTCCTTTTCGTCCCCCTTTCCCGTGTAAATCACATGCTGGCAGTGTTCCGCGTCCGACGCCCAAAGCAGCCTGAGACAGGAGCCAAGGCAGGCTCCGCCCTGAGCAAAGCCAGCAAGCAAGCAGCACAAGTGTTTTTTGAGACAGGCACAAGTGGTCTACTGTAATCGTTTAGCTCCCTGGCTCCCTGACTCTTTTTTCCCCACAGGAAAGAAAAGGAAATGAGAATGAATAACTAAAAAAAAAAAAAAAAGGATCAGAACAGAAAGTAGATAGTGGTAGTACTGGTTTTGCTTTACCCTAATCAGTAACTTCCAGCTTGTCGGTGTGTGGATGTGTGGTGGCAAGACCCCGCCTTTTGCCACACTCTCCCGGTGGGCAGAGGCAGCCGTGGAGCTGCGAAGGAGCCGCAGAGCGGCTGCTAGAGGCGATCTTAGCAGCCTTACCACTTTATTAAAGTGCCCCACTCTAATAAAAGGAGCTCAACCGGACACCTTCAGCCTGGACAAAACACAGAGAATCCGCCGCATTAAACCGAAGACCAAGACAAAGACAAAGGCAAGGTCAGGGGCGGAATCAGAGGAGGAAGTTGTTGGGAAAATATTCGTCCAGGCACTGCCATCAAGTAAGGAGCTCGGGAAGAGATGTGTGGATACTAAAGGGGGTAAGGTTGATTATTCCCTCACTGATACCTTTTCTAAGTTTGGATCTCAGTCCTGGTGACGCTAAGAAGGGAGTTAAGGAGAGAACAAAGGACGTGGCTATAGATCTAGAATTCGGACCTAAAGAGAGCACTCCGGAACCTTCTGTTTTTGTGTTTTCTGGTACCCACATCACAAAACCCGCAATAACAGTAACTGCGGCCGCTAACCCGCGGTCGGCTGGGCTAAAAGGTACTAAAGATTCAACAATTGGAACTAAAATAAGATCTAAAAAAACTAAAGGTAGTGCAGCGAAGCTTACCCCCTCGCTTAGATCTTACTTTAAAGTGTTACCTCAAGTTCTAGAAATCCCCAGTGGACCACTAGAGGATAAGATTAAGATGGGCGATACAGATGCCACCCAAGATTCCGTCCCGGTGGAGGTGGTAGAAGAGGAGGAGGAAGTAGACTCTGTTGCTGTTCATAACACCCCGGAAGAAGCTGGGCTTCTCGCCGTTCAGGACAAGGACAAGGATAAGGCAGGAGAGACCTCGGAGATGAAGGAGAAGATTTCACTGGAGGATTTACTGCACGAAATTAAAGTTGGGTTCGCTGAATCCAAGCGTAACCAGCTTGAGATTAAAGCAGCTTTTGACGCCTTGGATAAGAGAGTGGATCTTCTCTCTGAGAGGACAGATACTCTTTAGAGCACAGTAGTTGAACTAAAAGCTAAATTAGAGTCTGCCAATGAAAAGATCTACTATCTAAGGCGAGACGGGAACGCAACGAAAGAGAGAGTGGAGTCTTTGGAGAACTATTCAAGGAGAAACAACATTAGAATTCTAAAAGTTCCAGAGGGGAAAGAGGGGAGTGACATGAAAAAATACGTAGCTTCTCTGCTTAAAGAGTCCCTAAATTTGGAGGAATCCATTGAAGAGCTAGAAAAAGATATTCAGTGAGCTCATAGAGATCCCTTCCGTCTAAAACAGGGAAGGTCTAAACCTAGGAAAATTCTAGTTAATTTTCTGACCTATTCGGTAAAAGAGAAGATCCTAAATCTAGCTCTAAAGTCCACTGCTTTAAAAGCTCCAGACTTCTCATATGTTGTCAGATCTGATTTATCCAAGTCTACTCTAGACAGACAATGGGAGTTAGGCCAGAAAATGGAGAAGTTTAGGGCTCTGGAAGTAACTGTCCAAATGAGGTTCCCCGCTTTTTTGCGGGTTATGTACAACAACAAAATGCATAACATTCATTCTCCATTGGAGGCTGACGAACTTTTGACTTCCATCCATGATCATCAACAGGGTAACATCTAGTGTTAGTTCTTAGGGTAATACAGTCATTGCAAACTGAGTCATCGAGTTAAAATAACATGATAAGAATGGAGGTGAAGGGGACATAAGGTCGAGAATAGGGAAGGTAGAGAGGACAAAAAAAAAATATATATATATATATATATGTAGGGATGAAAAATGGGGAAAAGAACAGGGAAATAAATAGGGAAAAAAGGGGATAAAAAGTTTAAAAAAAAAAAAAAAAAGGGGAAAACAGGAAATTATGAAGGAAGGAAGGAAAGGGAAAAAAATAATAGGGGGACGGGTGTAAAAAAAAAAAAAAAGAGGAAGAAAAAAGTATAATACAAAGGGAAATAAATATATATATGTTTTGAAATTAAAAATATATATATATAACATTTTTAAAAAGGAGGAAAAAAAATATATATAAAGGGAAAGCGTATTAGAACAACACTCCAGTTATATGTGATGGTGTGCGTATAACACCTAAATTTACTTAAATTCCCAAACTTAAGAGTTTCCTTTACTTTCAGTTTACATAATTATGATGGCTTTCCCATAGAAAGAATCAATGCATGCCGGGCCATACTCAATCATGTAAATGACCTGGGCATACGGAACTCCATAGAGAGGCAAATCTGGCAGCAAGAGCCAGATTAATTAAGGGGGGGTTTTCCAGGGTGGGGTGGGAGGGGGGAAGGGGTAAAACCATAAAACATCCTCACTGTTCAGGCACAGTCTCAAACTTACTAGCTCAATCGAGTGTATTTTTATTTATATTTTACTTAAGTCTCACTGGAAGACACAATCCTTTATTGAGTTGGAGTAGGGGGAGGGGTCCAGACACTGGCTGATGGTAATAAAATTTCTGTCCTGGAATGTCAATGGCCTGCGTGTTAAGAGTAGGAGACATAGAATACTGCAATACCTGAGGGACTCACCGGCGCAGGTCATAGTCATCCAGGAAACACATCTTCTCCAACACGAAGTGAAGGAAATCATGAGTAAAACCAGATGGGTTGACAGTTATATTAGCACTTATCATAATGCGAATATTCGTGGTATATTAATCATTTTCAAAAAGCAAATCAAAGCCCAGATTCTCGCATATGAGGAAGATTTAAGTGGCAGATGGCTTTACGCTAGAGTCAGTCTAGTTAATAATATATACAATTTGGTAGGCTATTATGGTCCTAACCAGGACGACCCTTCATATTTGATTAAAATTCAGAACCAGTTATTATCAACACAAGGTCCGATAATCTGGATGGGAGATTTTAATCTGGTACTCAACCCAAGGCTGGACAAATCCCCTAATTCAAGGGCAGTAACTTTTAAAAAATCCAGGCAGGTGTTGGGGGATGTTATGTCGACACTCGGATTGGCGGATCCATGGAGGGAGAGAGCGGGTAGGGCACTCGGTGTATCATACCACAATTATAAATATAACCACAAATCAAGGATTGACTATGCCCTTTTTAGTTACTCACTCAGAGACCACCTTAAGGACGTAACGTATTTACCTTCACACTTATCGGACCATTCCGCTATATTTTTTTGTATGCAATTGGGCCAACAACCCTCTCAGGCATTGTGGTCATTTGACCGCACTATTCTTCTAGATGAAGAAGAAACAGACCTTCTCATCCACGAAACAAAACTTTTCATGGACACGAATATTTATTCCACACAGTTAAACACTGTATGGGTAGCCTTTAAAGCTTATATGAGAGGCTACATAACTAACAGGGCCTCTTACCGAGGGAAAATCTACAGAGCTAAGATCAATAGTATTGAAAGGGACATTGCATTATTGGATCAACATATTGGCACCGGAATCGGAACCAATATGGAGCGAGAGCAACGTAAGGGGTTAAAAGAAAAGCTAGAAAACATCCTTCAAGAAAGAGTCGCCCTAAAATGGGAAGTAAGTAAAATCTCTAATTTTGAATATGGCGAGTCTGCAGGTAAGGTTCTGGCGTGGAAAATTAAATCAGACCAGGCAAAAAAACACATAAAACATATCATGGTAGATGGAGAGGCAAGTGAAAGAACATCTGTTAAAGATATCGGGGAAGAATTTTTGGAGTTTTTTCAAAAAATATACAAGGAAGAAATCTTGGAGGACCCTATTTCAAATCTTAGATGGTTGGAGAAGATTACTCTTCCCACTCTTAGCTCTGAACAAAGAGAGCGTCTTGATAGGCCTATCTCAGAAGAAGAAGTGAAGGAAAGCATTAAAAAGGTGAAGAGGGGCAAGGCAACAGGCCCGGATGGCCTCCCTGGCGAGTTATTACGGGTCATAGCCCCGGAAATAATTTCGGTGTTGACAAGACTCTTTAACGATATCCTAATAAATGGTGTGGCTCCTCCAAAGTCCTGGGGAGAGGCGATTATTGTCTTGATTCCAAAACCCGGGAAGGACCCAGCCAAATGCGGCTCATATAGGCCAATCTCACTTTTAAACAGTGATTATAAGATCTTTGCGGCTGTGCTGGCAAGCAGACTTGGACGGGAGGTCGGGTCAATAATTCATACTGATCAAAAAGGCTTTATAAAGGGTAGACAACGTTCGGACCTAACATACGATTTGATCGGGGCAGTGGACATTGCTTCTACTTTTTCCCTTCCCTTGGCGATTATGACCCTTGACGCAACTAAAGCGTTTGACCGGGTAAATTGGACATACCTAGCAGAAACCATGAAGAAATTTGCACTTGGTCCAAATTTCCGAAGATCAATTGGACTCTTATATCAAAATCCCAGTGCAAGTATCATGGTGAATGGTGTGAGTACTCAGCCCTTTCAGATCACTAGGGGGACAAGACAGGGCTGCCCCCTGTCCCCTTTACTATTTAATATATACATTGAGCCACTAGCACAATCTTTTAGGGACGACTCAAGAATTCCCTCATTTAAATTCGGAGGGTGGGAAAGGAAAGTTGGGCTATATGCCGACGACATCGTAATATACACCAGTGACCCTGCAAATGCTTTCCCCGTAGTGGTCGAAAAAGCCAAAGAATTTGGAGGTATCTCAGGCTACGATATTAACGCTGAAAAGACCGAGTTGATGACATGGAATATTGCCAATCCGGGTGTGGGGGTGACGCCCTCAACACACGCAATACGTTATCTTGGAGTTAAAATCACACAAGAAATAGACGACTTAGCAAAATCAAACCTAGACTTGGTTGCCAAAGAGTGTAGGGCCCTTTTAAGATCCTGGGTAGGTCTTAGATTATCAATTTATGGGAGGGTTAACATTGTAAAAATGTCTATCCTCCCAAAATTCACCTTTATCTTTAATACAATTCCCATTGCATTTGATTCTAAACAACTTTTTAAATGTCAACAAGAAATAAATTCTTTCATATGGGGGTACAAAGCAACAAGGTTGGCTTGGAAAAAATTAAGGAGGAGGAGGAGGGAAAAAGGTGGTTTGACCCTCCCAGATATTCAGTACTATTCCTGGGCGTTCCAGCTCTCCCACTCAAGAATGCTTCTGAAGACACCAGATGTCACCTCAAATGGGAAACTATTTAAAGCAATGTTGGTAGGGGCAAACCTCCCATTGGATGGGTTTCTTTTCAAGCTCGGAGAACAAAAGTTCTTCAAGAAGGTGAGGTTAAAGATTTTATTAACGCAACTAAAGACGTGGGTACAAATTAAGCGCTGAGTGGGGTTGGCGTATTACTCTAATTATGCACCAATTTGGGACTCTCCCGGGCTTCCACCATGCCTACAGGACTCTCTGGCCACCCCTCTAATATCAGCTGGGCTCGCTAGATGGGGGGACCTACTTGATGGTGGGAGCCTGACACCGTGGGAAGCCCCCAGGGAAAGAGTAGGGGTGACATTGTCTAAATTTAAATACATACAAATTAGCAGTTGGGCCAGAGAATTGATAAGCTAGTTGAAAAACAGATAGGAGGTAAAGAGTTTGCTTGTTGGTATTGGTCGATACATGAGGAGATAGATGGGGAGTTTCATCTGCCAAAACAGTTATGGGGGAGAGAAATTGTGGCAATAGAGGAGGACAGTTGGATAGAATTTTTCACCCTTTTATATAAATTGGTAAAACCCGCTTGGCTTAGACGAAACCACCTGTTCACTTTACATCGAGCTTATCTCACTCCTCTACGCCTGTCTAAATTTCAAGAGGGGAAATGCTGTAACAAATGTAAACTCCCCTCAGCATCTGACACTCATATGTTTTGGGAATGCCCCCAACTAGCTACTTTCTGGACAGAGATTAAAGCAACCCTGGACTCAATTATCCAAACCGATATTTCATTATCTTTATCACTAGTCATCCTTGGTGTACATCAGAACATAACTGGCGCAGCACGATCCTTTTTGTTTTACGCCATACTACTGGCAAGACGGCAGATATGTATGCAATGGGTGGAAACCACACCTCCCACCCACTCAGGATGGCCAAACTCACTGTATGAAACCTCAAAGGTAGATCTGAGAAGATCGTGTAGAGCTCAGAATCTCTCATTTTGGAACCTTCTGATTGAGTGGAAGTGAAGTCCTATTGGGGTTTTTTTTTTCCCCCCCAATATCCGATGATTAAGCCCATCCACTCAACAGTTCAGTATTATGGTCAGCCCAGACTCCAACATATATATACTGAAAACTTCGGCACGAAGTTGCTTTGAGACATCGTCATAAGATGCACGGTTGTTCCTATCAATTCATATAACTCTTTGCCAAGTAGAGAAGCGGCCCAATCTCCAGGGTCTTGCTTCTAGAGGCAGTGAGATGATTGGATGGGTTCTCCCGCATCTAAGGGACGTGTGTCGGGCAGATGAGGATATAAAGAAAAAAAAAAAAAGTAACAAAAAAAAAAAAAAAAACACTGTGAGTTGGATTAGGACTGGGCAGAAGAGTTAGGGGATGCCAGTGGTTTTGATCAATTGCCTGACCTTGGCTTCCTCCCTCCTTTTACCGTGGCTATAGAGGAGGGTGCGACTTAGGTGTGGTTCTACGTAGGGCAGCCAAGGACCTCGGACTTCCTACGATGGCCGTGACAACTAACCTCCTCACTGAAGAGCTCCAGCAAGCTCCTTGGAGCCTCTACTGCCTTTCAATGAAGCACTGACAGGCGTTCTTCTGGGCACTTGGTCCTGGCCCACCACAGGCGGGATGGGACCATCCAATTTGTGGATAGGAACGTGGCCAGGCACAGTCCTGGGCAACTCTGCTTTTCTGTCCACCCACCCCACCCCACCCCACCCCAGAGAGCCTAGTTATTCAGGCCTCTACTTCCCAGAGCGCGTTCCCTACCGCCCCTCCAGATAGGGAATCCAAGAGCTGGAGCAGTTTGGCAAGAAACTGTTTTCATGTGCCAGCTTAGGGCTGCGATCGGTGAACACTGCATTCCTCTTGTGCCGTTATTCCCACTCTGTGTGAGATAGGGTTGTGCAGGTGCTGCCTCAGTATCCAGAGGAGACCCGAACAGTGCTCCCCCAGGCTGTTGCTGAAGGGAAGGCTGCAGCAAAGTTTGCCATACGGTGTAGACTTGGCACCGCGGACACGCTAGGCAGAGCGATTTCCACGACAGTGACGCTCCATCGTTATGCCTTGCTTCGGTCTACTGGCTTTGCGGGGGATGTCCTAATTTCCCTTATGGATTTACCCTTTGATGGCCGTCGCCTTTTTGGCAACAAAGCAGATAGTGCGCTGGAACGCTTTAAGAACTCCCGAGCTACGGCCAAGTCCTTGGACCTTTCCACCAGGCGCCTGGCCACTTCTGCTTTTCAGCCCTTTTGTGGCTACGGAAGGGACGCCGACACGTTCGTTCAGGCACAGGCCTGCTCAGAACCTGCCTCAGCGCGGCCCGGATGTGGTCCCCGGTGCAGGGAGCCAGCGGGCGGGTCATTCCACCTCCACCTCCGCAGCATCTGCCTCAAAGTTTTCCTAATATACGAGCTTTCAAGCCCATTAAACACCAGTGGGCGGCAGGATTCGCCTTCACCTCCCCCACTGGTGCAATATCACTTCGGACAGGTGGGTGTCACAAATTGTCCGAAGGGGTTACTCCCTCCCCTTCAAGACTACCCCTCCAGCCATGCCACCCCAGTACCACTGCATGTCGAGGGATCATTTGGTGCTTCTCCAGCAGGAAGTCACGGCCCCCTTGGCCAAGGGGGCCATCAAGCGCGTTCCTGCGCCAGAAGTAGGTCGTGGTTGCTACTCCCACTAATTTCTGGTGCCCAAGAAGGACAAAGGCCTGCCTCCTATCTTGGACCTCAGGAACATCGACCGCTTCCTCTGAAAAGGAGAAGTTCAAGATGTTGACGCTAGCTCAGGTCCTGTCTGCCCTCGACCCTGGAGAATGGATGGTAGTCTTGGACTTGCAGGACGCTTGTTTCCACATCCCCGTCCTGTCCGCCCACCCGCATTACCTGTGGTTGCCGGTAGGCCAAGAGCACATTCAGTTTACAGTTGTCCCCTTCGGCCTTACCAGCGCCCCTCGGGTGTTCACAAAAGTGATGGCAGTGGTCGCAGCTTATCTGCGCAGATAAGTAGTTCCAGTCTTCCCCTATCTCGACGAGTAGTAGTTGAAGGTGGTCTCGACCGAAAAAGTCATCTCCCACCTCCAGTCCGGGATATTCAGGCTCTGATTCCGATCTTTCAGCCCCCATTCTGGGTTTCGGTCAGGATGACCCTCCGGCTGCTGGGCCTGATGGCTTCCTGCATCCTGCTAGTGGATCATGCCCGATGGCGTATGCGGGCTCTGCAGTGGGACCTGAAGTCCCAGTGGGCACAGCATCAGGGCAACCTGTCCGATCACATCTAGATCTCGAAGGGCACTGCACAACACTTGCAGTGGTGGCTAACGAATCGCGATTGGGTCAATGGCAGATCCCTTCCCGACCGGAGCATACAGTATTGACGAACGCGTCCCTCGTGGGAGAGGCGGAGATCAGAGCCCTCTGGTCTGCGGCAGAGTCCTGGCTCCATATCAACTTTCTGGAGCTTTGGGCAATCCGACTTGCACTGAAAGCATTTCTTCCCTCTGTCTGAGGAAGTGTGGTGCAGGTTTTTGCAGACAACACCACCGCCATGTGATACTGCAACAAACGGGGTGGGGTGGGGTCTTGGCCCCGATGTCAGGAGGCTCCCCACCTCTGGACATGGCTGGAACATCAGGGCATGTCCCTGGTGGTTCAACACCTGGCAGGTTCTTTGAACGCCAGGGCGGATGAACTCAGCCACAGATGCATGTTGAATCACGAATGGCGTCTGAACTCAGAAGTGGCGCAAGGTCTCTTTCAGCAGTGGGGAGAGCCTTGGTTAGATCTATTCGCCACCGAAGATAACACGCAATGTCCTCAGTTCTGCGCATTGGAATTTCCAAGGCGGAACTCGCTAGACGACGATTTTCTTTGCGAGTGGAGTTGCGGTCTGTTGTTTTAATTTCCACCTATACCACTTCTGCACATGTTCCCTCCTGTTCCTTTCGTAATGCCTCAGTGGGACTTGAATCTTGTCTTAACATATCTGATGTATGCTCCCTTTGAGCCACTTCACAATTGTCATTTACGTCTCCTTACTTTAAAGACTGCTTCCCTGGTAATCATCACCTCTGCCAGAAGAGTGAATGAGCTCCGGGCTCTTTCTTCTACACCACCTTTTCTCTCTGTCCATCCAGACAAAGTTGTTCTAAGGACTCATCCATCTTTTCTGCCAAATGTTGTCACTGCCTTTCACATCGGGCAGACCATCACTTTGCCCACCTTCTTTCCACCTCCGCATCCCTCGAAAGAGGAAGAGAGGCTCCACCATCTGGACCCAAAACGTGCACTCTCATTCTATCTGAACCGAACACAACTGTTCCGGGTGGATGACCAGCTCTTTGTTGGCTACGTGGGTGCCAAGGAAGGTCGGGCTGTGCACAATTAGACCATCTCTGGGTGGGTAGTTCTGTGCATAAAAGCATGCTATTCTTTGGCTAAAAAAGAGCCGCCTGTGGGGCTGCGTGCCCATTCTACCAGGGCGACGGCAGCCACTACTGCTTTGGGACGGAGAGTCCCGTTGCATGACATCTGTCAGGCATCTACATGGGCCTCACTGCACACATATACCAAGCACTACTGCCTGGACAGCCAAGTCCGGAGAGACCGCTTCTTTGGCCGTTCTGTTCTCTGGGACTTTCTGCTGTGCTCTTGGTCCGCAGGCCCACTACCTGGGTTGGTATTGCTGGGGTATCTATTCTAAGGTAAGGAATCTATCACTAACGTTTTTCTTTCAGATGAACAAGTTACTTACCTTTGGTAACGATATAGCTGCAAGAAACATTAGTTAGTGATAGATTCCTTTCCGCCCCACCCATTCTCCCTGTTATGTAAACTGATTTCTAGGGTCAAGGTCATCCCTTTCAGGTCCCTAGTTTCATTGCATCAGTGGTCACTTTCTTGCATAGCTCTGCGTTCCTGGCGCAGCATCTAAGTGTCCGCCGCAACGTCATCCCGGGGATCATGACGACAGATGCGGAGCAGACCGACGCCATCTTCCGACGTGTAGGGGTACTGCTGACGAAAGCTTTCCGGATCCAATCTGACGCCTAGGGGGGAATTATAAGGTAAGGAATCTATCACAAACTAATGTTTTTTACTGATATATTGTTACCGAAGGTAAGTAACTTGTTCATTAAGTTGCTGCGATGTAAGCAGGTGATGCTTCCACCATGACCGCTTGGTCTATCCAACCGAATTATATCATAGTTAGTAGGTACTACAATGTTTAGAATGGGAGCAGCTGAGTCATTCAGCCACGTTTCAGTCCGCATTACAAGGTCCAAGTCCTGTGCAGGGATGAGTTATGCAATGTCAGCAGCGTGTTTCACTGCCGATCTACAGTTTCAGGAGCAAGGATGTGAGCTTTGTGTTTGTGTCAATTGGTGCAGATAGTGTGGTGGTGACTTACGTGAAGTTGTTCTCATTTAATGCTCTAGAGTCTAGAGTTTAGCCTCGGTTCCCGGAATGGATCAGTGGGGATTGATGCAAGTTGGATATGTTGGAGGAGTGTTCTGGATCATAGAATGGTTGGAGAGAATGGATATCCATATCGGACAGGGAGGATCTACATCTGAATGGCCATGAAGGGTCGTTAGGATGAGGAGCGGAAGCCCAACTATGGGGTGAGTGGGTGATGTAGGCCAGAGTCCGATGATTTATGAGGGAAGATGATCGCAAGGTACACACTTTCGATGAGAGTGAGCAAACATATGTCAATGTTTACGACATTTGGTTTTGACTTTTATATTAGTGTGTTCCTAGGTAGTTACAACTTACTCTTATTCCCTTTCCCGCCCAGACCCTTGATGGTTGTGGCAACTTCTGCTGCTGTTTCCCCTCGTTGTATTCCTTTTCCTTTTTGATTTGACCGATTGCTGCTGCTGTTTCCCCTCGTTGTATTCCTTTTCTGATTTGATTTGACAGATTGCTGCTACAACTGTTTGCTGATTTACTTGGATTTATTGGGGCTCAGCTGAGTATTATGAACTACTCTTTATGGGCAGTTCTGTTGCTCTAATTGGGTTTTGAAGCTTTATGCTTTTTTGATTTGACACTCTAAGCCTATTCTATTTTGTGGTGGGCAGACTCTAACACCAAACCTTCACCGCAAGACATGGGCAGTGGGAAAGCTTTACCCATCTAACGATGATGGTTAGCATTTAATCTTTGTTTTACCAAAATATGCTGGTTGTGAAATCTATACTTAGCCTGGACAGTTTCCACAGCACAGTGGCATATCTCTTGGTGAGAGGAGTTCCTGAGTCCAACCATCAGAACAACTCACAACCCCATTGTGTAGTGACCCAGATGGAAACTTAAATTAAAATAAACACTGGTAGTAAGTATGGGATGATAAAACTGCGCTGCAAAACAATGATCATTTCTTTTGATCCTTGGGGAGAGAACACCTAGTCTCATAATACACTAACTAAAATATGATGTAGTGAGAAAGTTATGAATCCTGAAACAAGGAGTTCTGCTCCGGGGTGTGGGTACTGCTGCTTCATCAATTTTTTTGTGGATAGTCAAATAATATCATACTATGCCTTTGTGTCCTTAATTTCCATTATTTTATGGAGGTGGGCGAGCCAGTGAAGGACGCCTGGCTTTTGCTCAGCACAGAGTTTACTCGGATCCTTGGGCCAAAGCAGGCCCAGCCATTTGTCTGCCTCAGGAGGCCTTCCTAGGGGTGACAGATATATATTAAAAATTGTGTTTGACTTTACCACACATGGTGAAGGCAGAGTCGAGATCAAGCAGTTTATTCTCTTCTGCAGTCTGCATTGGCCGTCCTCTTGTTAGTAGTTTACTTGGGCTACTCAGGGTGGCATAAATAGTGCTTCAGGCCCTGGTGACTACTTTAACACCCATGCCCTGGGTACCATTGGTAACATGTACTAGGGACTTCTAAGGGTGTTAAAGTCATTGCCAATTGAGGATGCCAATTCACATATAGCAATTTCAGCCTGCTCCAGTGCACTTTCAGAGTCCTAACCAACAGTATCTGGAGCAAAACGTATGGGTACTTCCCTCCAGATGATGCGTCCTCTCTATATTAAAGCACGGATATAACTCTGTCTGGAATTCATGTTTTAAACCAGTCTCCCTGGTTTGTTGTCCTTCCATGCCCTTCGGCAGTCCCACCAGCCACAGATTATTTCTGCATGATTGGCCTTCTGCATCTTCCATGCAGTGTTCGAGGAGTGTTGTCTGCTCATTCAGTCTTTTATGCTCATGTAATGGTGCCTGCCACATCTTGCAGGGAGGATATGCGCCCCTGTGCCTCCATCGCTCGCGAAGATAAGTCTGATATGGTGGACATGAGTGCTAGCAGCGAACGTTCTGGGAAGGCTAAAGTGAGGAGTATGGAGTATGTTGTTCGCTTACAGCATAATTTCCAGTTTGCCGCCTTTTGTTTCAGTTCCCCTAATGTCTTCTGAGCAGTATAGGGTGAATGTGAGGAGATCTGGGGCTACCAGGAAGAGTATGGGTAAAGGGGACATCCCAGCCTCATGCAGTTTCCAATGAGCTGCTTTCTTTTCCTTTTGCTCTTCTCCACTTCTTTTCTTGTCCGCCATCTGTTTGTTCTAATCCAAGTGCTCACTCACTTCACGTTGTCTGCATGCTCAGAATGTAGATTTCCCTAAGTGTAAAGATTCAGAAAGTCTTGAGTATTATGCATTTCATCTCTTGCTTTATCCGCATCCAAGTTAAACACAGTTACAAAATGACTACACTTCCTAAAGCCCATTGGAATACAGGACTACGGAGAACTGAACCTGGTGCACCATCCTGGCACACTAGGTCTCGTTGTTAATCCTCCCGTGCATGCAGCAAGTCCTCTTCTCTGATAATGATCATTGAAAACAAGATGCGTAGGTTTTTCTGTTTTCAGTTTCCATGGGTTCAAAATGATGGTGTTTTAAAAAAAACATCAACAAGAAAAACGAATTGAGGAATACAGTTTACAGGGAGCATGAATGACATAATATATGTGACATATGTAAACAGATCATGGTTGGGCAGCATTGCCATTTACCTCAGTCTCAGAGCAAGATCTACTAAGGTAAATGTGGTGATCTGGCTGGACTGTGTCATCAGCCATGTCAAATGCCCATGGCACCTGAGTCTAGAATGTACAATGCTTTACCTGCCTGAGACATTCTATGTATCTTCAGTTACTCAGGACCTGCTACAGCTGTGACCAATAAATACTTCACTTGATATATCCAGCCTTTGGTGATCCTTTCATCATTACAGTAAAGTATGATCACAAGGCAAGGAGGACGGTGAGGACTACAAAACATGCCAATCCTAATAGCAGACAGTGCAACAATAAAATAATAAATTATAAGGAAGTAGGTGTAAGGGGGATGCTGCAGGGAACACATATGGGTAGATCAACAGGGGAACAGAGATCAGATGAACAGGATGATATACATCATACTTAGGTACAATTGTACAGAAGTTATGCATTCATGAGGTCCCGGACATATTCCCTTCATTGTGTTCGAATATCGTTTTTTGCTCCTATGCTAAGGATATACATATCACAGTTCCCACCCATCCACTCTCCCCACTCCTCCAGTGAGTAGCATGTGTAGTGTGTTGGCCTCTGGTCCTGCACAGTGCAGGAGAGTATGCAGCTGTCTCTTGGTGTTCAGCACAGAGCCTGCTTTCCAAGACATTTATATTTGGCGCTTGTAAAGTGGGAAACGACCTTTACATCGCGGTCATTACACTGTGATGCCATTACAACGTGGTTGTTACAACGACCGCGTTGTTACCACACAATGCCATTACAAGGCAGGTCATTACAACGACTTGCAGTAGATGGCGCTCTAACAAAAGGAATAGTATAGTTTACTATTCCAACACCTTCCCTACTGTTACGTAGACTTGAGTTGGAGTAGTAAATTATACATTTCTAATGTTAGCGCGCCATCTACTGCAAGCCGATGTAATGACTTCCATAGTAATGGCATTGCGTGGTAACAAAACGGCTATTGTAACGACCGCGTTGTAATGCCACGCGATGTAATGACTCGTTAACGAGTCATATTCTTGAAAAGTACTTATGCAAGGTCTGTAAACTGGTGTAAGTATTTGCCCCCTCTTTACTTTAGGGTGAAGGCCTAGCAGTCAGGATTCAGGAGTAGGTGACCATGTATGGTCTGCGATTTCCGCTATAGTGGCTGTAACTTCAAGCCATGACACCTGTAGTCATGGCTTGAGGTACTCCCACACCATATGTTAGAAGATGGCATCAGCCACAGTGTGGGCACTCTGGTCTCGAAACAGGAAACATGTGCTGGATACGGTGGGGGGGGGAGAACTGTGGTGTGTGTAGTTAAACCGTGTGAATTGGAATTGAGGGTTCAAGGAACCCTTCGCAACAAGTTGTAGCACCCGCATGCATGACTTGAGAGGTTGCGGGAGCACAGCATTCCATCTAACCAATGCAGTCCCAGTGTGCAACTGGTGAAAGGTTAGTGGTCGGCATTTAACACACCTTCCTGTTGCCCTGTTCTTCAAACAGTCATTGAAGATTGGCTGAAGTGAGGGGCTCAGTGCAGTGTTATTGGAAGCCATTGTCCTATTACCCAGCTCTTTATCTGAAAATACTTCTGGGCCTGCACCCTCTCTACCTCATAGAGGAGAAGCTGCTGAGGAATCATCACACATGCTCATGGTTTCAGGTCTCAAGACGGCCATCCAAAGAGACATGTGCACTACAAACTAGTGCACAGGAAGCCCACCACTGCTGCCACTCATCAGGCCTGCCCCTGCCTGAGTCTCTGGGGGTTTTCTCTGGTGCATTTAAGTGGAGTGATGCTCCATCTTGCCAATGAAGGATCTGCCCGTGAGAGACACAGGTAAGGCAGGCAATAATAAACAATAATAACCATTGCAATAACAGTATCATGTGAGCTAAAGCAAGAATGTGTTCATCAGAAGCACTTTTACGTATCTTTTGAAAGATGCAGGTGAAGAGTTAACTCGGATTTCAGATTGTAGAGAATTCCAGATTCTCGGGCAATTGCCAGAGTAGGCACGATTGTAAGTTTTCTTCTTGAATTTCTGTACGAGGTGCTTCTTGAGGTTCTAGAGTCACCAGGCAGCTCCAGTTTTTGTGCAATGTACCTCGGGGTGTTGGAGTGTATGGCTTTGTGTGTCATGCAGGCAATTTAACAATTTATGTGTGCCTCGTAAGGGAGTCAGTTTAGCGATTTCAAATAAGGTGTGATGTGGTTATTGCATTCAGATCCAGTAATAAGCCTTGCAGCTGAGTTAAGGGAGGCCCTAAGGGGGGGAACTTTGACCTAGGAAGGCCGCAAAGGGTTACATTTCCATAGTCCAGCCTGGAAAACACTAGGGCTTGAGCAACTGACTTGAAGTCATCAAATGCTGATGACGTGTCAAGGACGCTTAAAAGGCAGGATTAAATTTGATCAAGCATTGTGTAAAACATCGTCAGCTATGTGAGTCATGGCTGATTCAGTGCTGCGTCCCTGAAGGAATCCAGATTGGTATTGATTTAAGAGTTGAAATTGCTCTGTGTTTGCATAGCTGGGTATGGGCACATTTCTAGAGGAGCTTTGAAAGAGTTGGGATGCTAGACATAGGGCGGAAGTTATGTAGATCAGTGTGGTCTGCTGTGGGTTTTTTCAGAACGGCGGTTATCTGTCCAGACTTGAGGTAGTCTGGTATGCTGCCTTGAATTAATGAATCATTTACTATTTTGGTGGGAGAAGAGAGGTTTTAATCTCAATTAAGAGATTTGAAGGAAGCGGATCGCTGAAGTGCTTTGAAGGTTTAAGTGTTGACAGGATTTTTAGTATGGTTGTTTCATCAAAGGATTTGAATGAACACCATGCAGCAATATTTTTGGGGGTGTGTGTAGGACGCTCAGGCCACACAGGTGGGTGGGGACTGACGTGTGAAAGCCTCGAGGGGAGATCCAATGCAGTCTTTAAGTCACTTTCAATTTTGTTTGTCTTTCCCAGGAAGAAGGCGGCAAGTTCTTCGCAGTTAGGCTGCAGATAAGACCCAGAAAGTAGGTTGGGTTTCCTGTTAGATTGCAATTTAACGAGTTCAAACAGTTTTTAGGTCGATTCCTGGCATTGTTTAGCAGTTTCCTAAGGAAGTTTGCTTTTGAGCTATGCATGCGTTTGTTTCTTAAATGATTCTTAGAGATCTCAGGTGCTGGAGGTGTTCGAGCAAGGAAGAGAATCTCCATGACACTTGACTCAATCTTAGATTGCATCTTTCAGCGTTTAGACTACCACTGTACCAAGATGAGAGTAACATTGTGTGCTTGCTTCACGCAGAAAAAGGTAATCCATGGCTAAGGGCACCACATTTTCAGAGTGGAAAGAGGGGAGGGACCGGGGTACTGAATGCTCACGTGGGGGGAAGCTGAGGGGAGATGAGGAGAAGGGGTATGGTCAGATGAAGGAAGGAAGGAAGGGACGGGGCAAATCATGGGGTGGCTGGAGGAAAGTTCGATGACTCTGTTCTACAAAGACAGCCCATTAAACAGCAGCATAATGACAGAAGATGTCAAGAGAGAAGGTACTCTTTCTGTTTTAGGCTATCCAGCGTTATATGCATGTGATTACTAGGTGGAAAACAAAAAATCCTGAGGAGAGGGCTCAGCTGCGAAAAATAAAAAAGGGGAAGTTGAAATACATTAGCTCAAACTAGATTATGCAATTAGGAAGATAGAATCCAGATTAGAGGAATAGGGGGATAGGATGAACAGTCGCCTAGGATGCACTTGGAAATTCGGTAGACCGAGCCAGTCTGGAAATCTAAGCAGAATTAGTAAACAACATCATTCTAAGATGGCCGCCACCGTGGAAATACTTTGAAGCTATAGAACATGATAGTCCTTCTTTCATGTACATAAGAAGGACATGCTAAATCCTATGTCGATATCTATATTCCTAGAGTCTTAGAGACGCCGCCATTTTAGATTGGACAGGGACTTTATATGGGGAGAGGATCGATACATGATGCAGGGCCTACAAGGCCCAGATAGAGCCCCTTTATGCCACAAGTGCCCCAAACACAATCAGCGCACAAAAGGCCCCCAATAACCAGGCCTTGAGACAACAGCCAGGGGAATCCTCCTGAAAAAAGAGTTAGTAGTTAGTAGTGAATGGAGCAAGGCACCTCTGTGAACAATAGGATTTGATGTATGGCACAACTTCCTGTCTTGAGTGTTCCTGATCCATCTTTTACTCCAAGAGCTGTTTTTGTTTTAACAAAACTTTGACCATATGCATCTACCTAAAGCTGTAACTAGTATATGTGTGCAATGCGAGTGCCCTTTTTTGCAAAGTTACTCTATGAACACCTTTGCTGAAATAAATAACATTGTGGCATTTTCAAAGAAACTTTTATGCAAATATCTCTGTATGGCTAAATGTGTCTTAAATATGTCTTGATAAGTTTCAACAATAGCAATAAATGAGATGCTTTTACAATCAACTAAAAATTGTATATGCATATTCCGGTATTTTCCATATAAGTAATTTAAATCTCTTTACATCCAACAGAAAACAATCCTTGATTGCACAAAATGTTTAGGAATAATGAAGATAATACTGTAAATCTGCAAAAGCAAAGTCCGAAACATTGAGTTTCAGTATTCAGGAAAACATAAGTGCCCTCAGAGGCAGCCGAACCTGAACATAAACTGAAAGATCTTGGAAGTACCGTCAAGGGCAATTCGGTGGTTCTACGAGTCTCAGCTGTGCAACTCTGTGCCTCAAGTTGGAGAAATTACCTCTAGAAAATGAAGGCAACACCGATCAACCACTTCTTCTGTAAACATATCCAATACCAGCTCTGATCATGAGGTGGTTACTGCAGTACTCTGCTTCCTAAAGTGATATCAGACCACCAGTCAGAGCTAGAGGTGTATTTTAAACTCTTTCAGGCCATTCCATAGCAATCAGCGAAAAGCACAGTTAAATGAAAGTTAAAGGAAATAGGGGTTCTGCTATATAAAACACAGAGTATATTTACCAAGCCTAAAACTGCATCAGAGAACACACACAGGGGAAAAGTCATACAAATGCAATGAATGTCTGAAGAGCTACAGCAAACACACAGAGGGGAAAACCATATCATTGCAGTGAATGTGGAAGTAGTTTTACAGAAGTCATGAGTCATCAGCGAACACACAATGGGGAAAAAACATTCAAGTGCAATGAATGTGGGAAGAGCTTTATATATTTATCAGACCTAAAACAGCATCAGAGAACACACACTGGAAAAAAACCATATCCTTGCAGTGAATGTCTGAAGAGCTTCAGTCTATTATCAGACCTAAAACGGCATCAGAGAACACACACTGGAGAAAAACCATATCATTGCAGTGAATGTCTGAAGCGCTTTAATCAATTATCACACCTAAAACAGCATCAGAGAACACACACCGGAGAAAAACCATATAATTGCAGTGAATGTCTGAAGATCTTTCGTCTATTATCACACCTAAAACAGCATCAGAGAACACACACCGGAGAAAAACCATATAATTGCAGTAAATGTCTGAAGAGCTTTAGTCACTTAACAAACTTAAAACGGCATCAGAAAACACACACAGGGGAAAAACCATACCATTGCAGTGAATGTGGAAGTAGTTTTAGTTCCTCTTCAGGATTAATGTATCATCAACAAACACACACAGGGAAAAAACCATGCCATTGCAGTGAATGTGGAAGTAGTTTTAGTTCCTCTTCAGGATTAATGTATCATCAACAAACACACACAGGGGAAAAACCATATCATTGCAGTGAATGTGGAAGTAGTTTTAGTGACTCATCAACATTAAAGGTTCATCAACGAACATACACTGGAGAAAAACGGTATCCTTGCAGTGAATGTCTGAAGAGCTTTAGTCACTTAACAAACTTAAAACGGCATCAGAGAACACACACAGGGGAAAAACCATATAATTGCAGTGAATGTGGAAGTAGTTTTAGTGACTCATCAACATTAAAGGTTCATCAACGAACACACACTGGAGAAAAACGGTATCCTTGCAGTGAATGTCTGAAGAGCTTTAGTCACTTAACAAACTTAAAACGGCATCAGAGAACACACACAGGGGAAAAACCATATCATTGCAGTGAATGTCTGAAGCGCTTTAATCGATTAACAAACTTAAAACAGCATCAGAGAACACACACAGAGGAAAAACCATACCATTGCAGTGAATGTGGAAGTAGTTTTAGATACTCTTCAGGATTAACGTATCATCACCAAACACACACAGGTGAAAAACCATATCATTGCAGTGAATGTCTGAAGAGTTTTTATAACTTATGGCAGCTAAAGCAGCATCAGAAAACACACACTGGGGAATAACCATTCCAGTGCAAAGAATGTGGGAAGAGATTTTGTCGCTTATCAGCCCTACATGGACATCAGCGAACACACACTGGAGAAAAACCATATCATGGCAGTGAACGTGCAAAAAGCTCTTGTCAGTCTTCAAACCTAAAATAAAATCAGCGAGCACTCCACCATCACCATCAATTAAAGTGTCTATTCTGTGCTATTGTTTATTTCCCTACAGCTAGGAAAAACATGAAATATCACGAAACCCATTGGGAGACTAGACAAAGTGGACTAAAAGTAAAGAAACCTTGTTGGTTTTTATTCTGTGAGAGAGTTTTAACGAAAGAAATCCAAGAACACCGGACCATGCTACCTGTAAAAGCAACACCATGAAAAATGCTTGGACTAACAAGTCTATTTTCAGCTAATTTTAAAACATATAAACCCAACACACTCAAAACAATTTAACAAGCACAAAATGAAGATTCTTCAGAGCTGGCTGTGGTTGTTGTCATTTTATGCATCATTAATTGTTCTGTGACAGTGGCCAGAGGACTGTGTAGAAAAGCAATAGTGAAAGCAGGAGAATGAGAGCTGCAGCTGTCTGGGTTAACCCTTGCAGTGCATGACATTTACCTTTGAAGCTCTGATGTAGAACTAATGAGGACACAAATTCTTCAGCCATGAAAATAATGATTACGTTTTAACTGTGAAACTATGTGACAACAATTACATTGATGTTACTCTGTTGGTCTGTCCTTACGATGTAGCAACTGTTATACAATTATGTTAAAAATTAGACAGTGCATCTATATAGAAATAGGCACTTGATGAATGTGGAAGTATGCCTGTATATCTTCAGTAGGGACCATGGACCAACTATGTGCTGAATGTTGATCATCTCCATCGCAATTGCATTGCAAATGCTTTTTTAGGTCTCGCACCTACGATACAGGGCGGAAGCCCTGTCGCAGCGCGAGACCTATAGCTGTCGGCTCTGCTTACAAGGAGCCAAAAGGGAGACAAGAGATGGGCATGCGCAGCCTCAGGAATCGGATCAGGTCGCACGCGCGCGTTCCCCTTCTCCTGTCTCCCTTGAAAGCCTCCAACACACACAGCCACACCCCCCCCTGCTTTCGCACATGCATGCGCATACACACTCACAAGCGTACACACAGAGAGACACCCACACGCACACACACAAGCGCACCTACACGCACGCACACATAGAGAGACACACCACAACCCCTCCACTCCACCTCACCCCCCGGTGCTGCCATGTGAGACAGGGGATGGGCACGTGCAGGAGAATCCCCCATGTGAGCGCGCACGTTCACCCAGACGCCGTGCACATCTCCTGTCCCACATTGGCAGCAAGTGGATAACACACAGACACACTTGCGTGCATGCACACACACACACCCTCCCCCCTCTCCCCCCTTAACTCACGGGGCTCTTATCTCTGCATCACCTGGCACACACAGGGCTTCCTTTGTTCATGGGAGCCCCGCAGGGCACTCCAGCTCCTCTGCCAGCACGACGCGGGGCTCTCCCCTTAGGCATGGGAGCCCCGCAGTGCTATCCGCTGGTCTTCACCCGGGCCCCCTCCTGGGAGCCAGGACTTCAGCTGCCGCACTTCGCTTTGGCGCCGGGGCTCCCTTTTCATAACAAATAGCGCGCATGTGTGGGCAGCCCCCGCCCTCTCAGTCACAGCCCGGATACTGAGCTGCTTTCTGTTTCGCTGTCAGTGATCCGGTCCCCAAGGTACGTCGGGGCACTTGGGAGCGCGGTAAATGATATATTTCTCATTTACTCCGGCAATAAATAGCCCGGGCCTGTGTTTTCATCGCAGCCAGCCCTGGGGACTCCCCGGTAAACGAGCGCCAGCTAACTGCGCTGTAATTACAGGTTTGTGTGGATTACTTGGTAAGCGACAAAAACAAGTCTCAAAGTATTTGCATGAGACAGCGAATCCCTGCGGAAGGTGGAAAGAGTGCTGGTCGAGGATGTTAGTCAAGGTGAGGAATCAGGGCAGAAAGTCAGCTGCACAAGTGCTGTTCACAAGAAGCAGACAGGCCCGCGTCGGCTGAGGCCTTCTGACAAACCCTTTGGGCTGGGGGGCGTATTCACAAATTAAGCAATGGGCGCTATGCATGTGTTAATTATAAAAACATTTCTCCAGAACCTTGTTCCATTCTCTGGCACTTTTGTGACTCTGGCACGAGCGCACACTAGGAGCTACGCAACCCCCTGCCCACACCCACACGACTCCAATCCTCATTGTAAACAGTGCTCCCGATGTCTCACGGGACTCCCCTCCCTCATCCCGGGCCCTCAGTCAGCCCAGTGGGTAACCCCTCAAACCACCATTACTGTCAGCTCAACCTCTCACACCCTCACCCCACCATCGCCCCCAGGTCCTTCCACCCCTCTGGTGCCGTGCTCAGCAGTATGGACATGTAGCGCCCCCTCTCCCCTCCACCCCTGTGCGCTTTCCTCCATCACCCCCAGGTCCCCCGCTCACTCACCGTCAGCTCAGGCTCTCACCCTTCTACTCATTGCACCCCCACCACCTCCAGGTCCTTCGACCCCGTAGCGCCTCGCTCAACACAAGGGCCACGTAGCGCCCCCTCCACTCCAGCGCACACTCCTCCGTCACCCCCAGGTCTCTACTCACCATCAGCTCAGAGTCTCACTCTCTCATCCCTCTACTCACCATCGCCCCTCTCCGCCTCCAGGTCCTTCCAGCCCTGTAGCGCCTCGCTCAGCATTAGGGCCACGTAGCGCCCCCTGCGGGCATCGGGATCGGCCGCAGCGCCTCCACCACCAGCCCTCCCCCCCCCGGAACAGCAGGAGAGGCTGGGCAACAGGCGACTGAGTAGAGCCACCAACGGGCACCCTCCGGGGGCCACTCTTCCGCGTGCTCCAGTCCTGACTCCACTCCTTCCCATTCCAGAGAGCAGCGCAAGTTCAGCTGGGGCTCCAGGGAAGGCTGTACACACAAGGTACACACGCTACTGCGGCCCGATACCAGGCCTAAAGGCCACCAGGGAGGGGCACCGAAGCTTAAAGCGAAGAGCAATACGCAGTCCAGCCTCCTCTTGCAGACCCCAGTGCGGAGAAAAGAGCAGAGCTGTATTGGAGGGTCTGGGGACCTCTGGGTAGGCATACAGAACAATTTCCAGGAGAGGCTAGTGGGGCTGGGTCAGCTGAGGGCCTCTTCTACAGCAGCCGCCTTCCTCTCATTTTCCAGTTCTGGCTGGTTAGAGAGCAGATTTACAGACAGCCAGGGATTCCTCACTGAAACCAGTTTCTACTTTTTTCAGGAGGTGGTGTCTGTCAGTCTGCGTGAGCCCGAAAATAAAGGGCACATGAGGTCAAGGTCGGGGTCACCAAAGCTTCCTGATGTGACTATTATATTTGTCACAGTGAGGGCAGCCAGGTAGCGTCGGCAGTAAATGATCTGTAAATCACTGCAGCACCAGAGCCATCAGAGGTAGCAATTTTCCCACTGACCGCCCTTTCAGTGGTGTTTTTCAGGCCCCGGTCCCTAGTTGCTTCCTTCTACCTCCTGTGCGTTTCATTGCTCAGCGAACTAATACATGTACCCACTGCAGGAATCTGTGTTAGACCCCATAGTCACAGCTTCAAATACGTGCGTGTCTGCTCAGGTCATCAGCTTCCCAATGTCAATAATTCCTCTGTAATTCATCAGACACTGCACTTAACTATCCCCACGGCCAACCATACATATATATCAGTGTAATCAAATCCCATGTCTTCCTATAAGACAATGTATTGGAGGAAACATTTGCTCTATGTCTCAAGTCAGTACTGCTGCCCCATTCCTCCTTCCAAAGCTACTGCCCCGTTCCTTTCTCCCACATTCGCCCTATTCCCTCCCCCGGTTCCACTGTCCCATTCCTTCCCCTTAGTCATTCTGTCCTATTCCCTCCTCCCGGTACTACTGTCCCATTCCTTCCTCCCAAAGCTCCCAGTCGTTTGTTTCTCCCACATTCTGCCCTATTTCCTCTTCCCGGTGCTACTGTCCCATTCCTTCCTCCCAGTCATTCTGCCCTATTCCCTCGTCCTGGCGCTACTACCCCATTACTTCCTCCTAGTCATTCTACCCTATTCCCTCCTTGCAGGGCTACTGCCCCATTCTATCCTTGTTCTTTCTTTTAGCTTGTGTGCCTCTCACCCTGCTAAATACCTGCACCCCGACCTCTGTTGCTCCCTTGTGTGCTTCTGTAGTTCGTATGCTTTTCTTATTGCGCTCCACTTTACTCTTTTCCATAGAGGTGATGCTTTTATTACTCCCTCTCTCCATTGCTTTACCAGACGTCGACTCTGCCCGGAAAAAGAGTTTGTAGTATCATCCGTTTCCAACACCCAGAGTGCATCTAAAGCAGCATCGATTTATTTCTCCCCAACCCGCGTACTGTAGTTCAGCACAATAGATCTCGCATGAGCAAGAGTTTAACCTATTGGCATTGTAAATGACAATGCCTTAGACTTAGGTTCTAAAAACCAAAACATAAAGAATAAAGGCATTGTCATTTACAGTGCCAATAGCTCAAACTCGTAAATGCGAGACCTATTGCATTGCAAATGCTTGTTTATACACTGTTGGTATAAACATATATTTTTGATAACTCATTATACTTGGTTGTTCACAATTTGTCTTTTCCTAATTCAAAGGTCCACTTTGTTCTTATATTTCCTCAATTTTTTTTCCACACTTTTCCACACTTCATTTCCATCTAGGAAGAAACTTGGCCCTACGCCTGGCTAGGAAAGACCCAGGCAACAACTTGTCTCTGGACAGGTCAGATAGGATCTCCTTTTACTCCGATGATGATATCCCCTGTACCTGGCCTACCCGCGATCCTCAATTCACAGGTTGTTGCATATTCTTGCCCTCTTTCGACAGTACTCAGGTTATATCATTAACTTGGACAAGTCATTGATTTATGTCCTCAGTGGAGAGCCCCCACTTCTTCCCCCGGGCAGCAGCGCTGATATAGTCACGGGCGGTTTCCGCTATCTGGGCATTTATGTCATGGGGAACAAGGAAGTTTTCTATCAGAAGAATCTCCTGCCTCCCCTGCATCGCCTCCAGGCTGACATGCAGCACTGGAAGACACTGCCCCTTACTCCATTGGATAGAGCTGCCCTTTTTAAAATGAAACTGTATTCGCTAGAGGGGTTTTGTCCTACAGGACCAGCAGGACAAATTTACAATATACAATAAAGATTGCCTGGTCTCGGGTTCAGTCGCTGTTTTTTTATTTATCAGCAAGTGTGAGCTCTATTATGTAGTTTTAGAGACTCATTATTAATTAACTTTTTTGTAAATGTTTATCTTACTTATACATTTGCAGTAAGAGGTTATAACACAACCTGAAGCAGTTCATACACATAAATCAAAATTCAAAAAACAATTGTGCATGGAAAATCATAACAGCAGTGGTTTGCATGACCATTACATACGTAATCATAAATTTCAATCATTAAAACGGTACACCAGAATTTTCAACAATCAGTCTTAAGTCATATTTTGTTTTGAGAATTTTTTAAAAAGACTGACACACTATGGGCATCTACTTTATGCAAAGTTCGAGCACGTCCTAGCAGCGCGGGACGTCTTTTTCAGTTTAATGCCTTATAGTGGATGTGGAAAATTAATCACATGTGGAAAAGCCGACGCGTTTCCAAACCCGGTATGGATACTCGGGTTTTTCTTCAGGGCAAGCCTGGGTACCTGTTGGGTTAGAAATTATATTTTAGTCTCTACTCTTTCTCGTGGTTTTTACAAGTGGGTGGTATTGGATGTGGCATATGGTACCTGTTAGTTTTGAGTGCGCGATGTCATCATTATCATTCTGGTTTCCTGACCTTGACTCTGTATCAAGAGAAAGGAGACCGTAAGTTGTCACTATGTCTCACTTTCTTAGGGCTACATGGGCATAGTCGAGTGTTTAAAGTAACTTTACTTACTTAGTTTCAAGGTTTGTGGGCGTCAGTCACGCTGGCTTTTTCGAGCGGGTGCTGGCAGGGAAGCTTCCGCGTTAGGCGCGTGTTCTTAGCTGGGATTGTTTCTTTGTTGCACTCGCTTATAGCTACAAAGTTAACGAGAACGCTCAGATTAGTACGGCGTTTTTGGCTTCAGAAATGAAAAGCTGAGTGCGCGAAGTTAGCACACGCAAGGCTGTCAGAGCTCACCTTTTTCGATTCAATCACGGAGTTCTTTCCACCACACTGACTCTGCCGGACTTCACCCGGAAGTGACAAAGGTTAATCACCTGACATAACCCGCTGGTGGAGTTGTGGGAGTTGAAGTGCGCTTTTTATAGGAATTAGAAAAAGCTGAAAGAAGCTAATTCATTTGTTTACATTGAAGGCAGGGTGGGTGCTCCAGAAGGCACGGTGGCATTACATGAGGGCTCAATGGATGTTCCTTTGTAATTCAGATAGTTCATTCATCCCCTCTATTACACAGTTGAACTTGAGAATTAAGTAGGCTTCTCGTTGTAACAACAATGTTTCTATGTCTCCTCCTCTTGGTGGAATTTTTATTCCTGACAGGACTGTCCATTTAAAGTCCTTTTCTGTGTGTCCACTTAGGGCGAAGTGTTGTACCATTGGGGCTGTTAGTACTTTTTGTTTAATACGGGACCGGTGTTGGGCCATTCTCTGGTTTATTTGCTGACTAGTTTTTCCAATGTATAGTTTGGGGCATGGGCAGATGACCGCATACACCAAGTTGCGGCTTTTACAGTTGGTAAATTCTTTATGGAACCATTTCGTATTGTTGAATTCAAATTCAGTGCCTTCAATTGTGGTAGCACACGAGACACACGTTCCACATTTGTGGTGTCCTTCAATTGGTTTCAGTCGCCATAGTGTGCGTAAGTCTGTTCTAACTTGGCTGACTCCTAGGTCTGCCCTCACAATCTGTTGTCCAATACTTTTATTCTTCTTTAGGGCAAAAAGAGGTTTCTGCATTGGCATCTCTAGCCCAGACAGCAGGTGCCAATTTTTGAGAATTATGGATTTAAACTTGTTAGTGTGAGGCCCGTAGGTACTAACACAAACCAGTCTGTCTAATGGTTTTTTCTGTTTTTTGCACAACAACTCTTCTCTTGGAGTACACCAAGCCCTTTTCATGGAGTGCTTTAACATTTTGTCAGGGTAACCTCTTTTTTTGAGTTGGTTACTAAGAATTTCTGAATGTGCTGTGAAGTCTTCTTTTCTGGAGCAGTTCCTCCTAATCCTTAGCATTTGTCCATAGGGGAGGTTAGCTTTCAAACTTTGAGGATGGTAACTTCGGTAGTGGAGGATAGTATTTTTGTCTGTGTCTTTGCGGTGTAACGTGGTAATGAGTTTTTGATCTTGTACACCCACCTCAACGTCGAGAAACGTTAGGTGGGTGGTACTGTAGGTTAGAGTTAATTTTATGTCCGGGTGTCTCATGTTCAGCCATTCATGGAATTGGATCAAGGATTCGACTGAACCCTTCCATTGACACCAGATGTCGTCAATGTAACGATACCAATTTAGGATGTGGTTCTGATAGGGGTTATTGTGGTACACAAACCGTTCCTCGTACAAGGCCATATAGAGGACCGCCATTTCCGGGGCGTAAGGACACCCCATGGCGGTCCCCTTGACCTGCACGTAGAACGTGTCCATGAACCTGAAATAGTTCCTCTTTAGTGCAATTCGAGCTAGATCGATTATGAACTCGGTGGGCACTCTGTGTGGTTTGGGGCGGGTTTCCAGAAAGAATTCAATTGCTTCTAAGCCTTCCTCCTGTGGGATCTGTGTGTATAGGGAAACTATGTCAAAGGACACCATTAGGTGTTGGTTCGGATCAAATGGGACCCCTTCGACTTTAGTTATAAAGTCCATGGTATCTTTTAAGTATGATTTTACTTGGCCCAAAAATGGCTTCAAAAACACATCAACATATTTTGCTAATGGCTCTAGCACAGAATCACACCCGGAGACTATGGGTCTCCCGGGCGGTTCTGTGAGATGTTTGTGTATTTTGGGCAAAAAATAGATTACCGGGGTACGTGGATTCTTTTTGAGTAGGTAATTAAACTCTTTCGGACCTAAGATGCCTTTGTCAAACCCTTCTGTTAGTTTGGAGCTTATTTCATTTTGAATCTTTTCTGTGGGATCTTCATTCAATGCTCTGTACCACTCAGGGTTGTCAATTTGATGATGTGCTTCCGCAACATATTTATCTTTTGCCCACACCACTAGTGCTCCCCCCTTGTCTGCAGGTTTCACCACTATTGTGTCGTCATTTCTTAAATCATGAATGGCTTTTTGTTGTTCTTTTGACAAGTTATTTTTCAAAAAGGATTTCTGTTTGCTCAACTGTGTGATAGAGGAGAGAACAGCTTGTTTGAACGTGATTATTTCTTTCGGAACCAAGTGTGTGGGAGGAATGAATGTAGACCTGTTGGCAAGGCCCGAGGGTTCAAGTACCCTTGTATTTTCCTTGTCATAAAAGAAAGCCTGTAATCGCAGTTTCCGGCAAAATTCGAGTGTTTCAATCTTGAGTTTGGTCAAATCCGTATGCGTGGCTGGTACAAATTTGAGCCCTAACTCTAAAACTGTTTTCTCATGTATGGTAAGTTGTTTCTCCGACAAGTTAACTATGGATGTTTCAGCTAGCTCTTGTAATAGTTGCGGCGTGTCCTCATTTCCCATGCTGTCGGCGGTTTGAATCGTACCCTGTTTCTGGCCTCTCCTTTCTCTAAAAAAGGGTTATTGCGTTTAGAGGGGCCTTCTCTGGGGTCTGAATCACCTGCTGATTCAGATGAGGATGTATCTGAAAAAGTGGAAAACCGATTTTTAGATCGCCCTTGATATTGGGATAGGGCGCGTCGTGATTCGATTTGGGTGTAGTAATCGTCCTTTAAATATGGATACACCGACTCTATTTTGAATGTTTTAACGTCTTTTTCGAATTTATTCGACCTAAAACTGATGGTGTTGTCCCTAAATGTTTGAATCTCTTTATCTATCTTATCTAAGAGGGCCTGTGCTTCTGCCACGGTATAGTTGTCATTAATCGCCTTTCTTAAGGCCTCAATTTCCTCCTTTTCCTTGTCACAGATTCGTTTGGCTGTTTCGACTGTGTGGACCATTAGGTCCCTGCTACATTTTGTAGCTATATAGCTAAATCCCTTTTTGTATAATGGGTCCTCTGTAAATACCACCGGCACGTTCTTAACTTGGAGTCCCCACGGAATGGTTCCTGCCTTCAAATGTTCAAACAAAAAGTGCCCGTGTAGCTCGGTTCTGATGTGTTTTTTGGTGAGTCTTGTCAATTTGTCAGTTTCATTTTGTTGTTGAGCATTTGTGCTCAACTTGATCGCTGAGAAAGGAGAGGGACCTGCAATTAAATTTTTAACGTGGTCTTCAGAAAAGGAAAGTGTTTCTTCCTCTGACATGTTTTGGGGACTATGGGAAATAGTCCCTGTTATGGTTTCTTTAGAAAGCTAGAGGCAACTTTCAACGCCTCATAACCCACGCGGGCAAGGCCCGCTCGTGAAACTGTATTCGCTAGAGGGGTTTTGTCCTACACCCGCTCGAAAAAGCCAGCGTGACTGACGCCCACAAACCTTGAAACTAAGTAAGTAAAGTTACTTTAAACACTCGACTATGCCCATGTAGCCCTAAGAAAGTGAGACATAGTGACAACTTACGGTCTCCTTTCTCTTGATACAGAGTCAAGGTCAGGAAACCAGAATGATAATGATGACATCGCGCACTCAAAACTAACAGGTGCCATATGCCACATCCAATACCACCCACTTGTAAAAACCATGAGAAAGAGTAGAGACTAAAATATAATTTCTAACCCAACAGGTACCCAGGCTTGCCCTGAAGAAAAACCCGAGTATCCATACCGGGTTTGGAAACGCGTCGGCTTTTCCACATGTGATTAATTTTCCACATCCACTATAAGGCATTAAACTGAAAAAGACGTCCCGCGCTGCTAGGACGTGCTCGAACTTTGCATAAAGTAGATGCCCATAGTGTGTCAGTCTTTTTAAAAAATTCTCAAAACAAAATATGACTTAAGACTGATTGTTGAAAATTCTGGTGTACCGTTTTAATGATTGAAATTTATGATTACGTATGTAATGGTCATGCAAACCACTGCTGTTATGATTTTCCATGCACAATTGTTTTTTGAATTTTGATTTATGTGTATGAACTGCTTCAGGTTGTGTTATAACCTCTTACTGCAAATGTATAAGTAAGATAAACATTTACAAAAAAGTTAATTAATAATGAGTCTCTAAAACTACATAATAGAGCTCACACTTGCTGATAAATAAAAAAACAGCGACTGAACCCGAGACCAGGCAATCTTTATTGTATATTCTTTTTAAAATGAAGGCACTCCCCTGTTTCCTTTATGCCCTGCAGAACACACCATATCCCATCCCTGCCCTCTACTTCCAGACGGTTGATTCCGAGGTCCGCTCGCTACTATGGAATGGCGGCACGACCTGAATTGCCCCGATCAAACTTACACAAAGTTGGTATGACGGGGGTATTGCTCTCCCGGCGATTAAAGCATATTACTGGGCCTCACAATTAGTGGTCCCCAATCACTGGGCCCACCGTCCTCTTATGGATCCAGCATACAGGATGGACAGGCTTAATATATCTGCGGGCAATTACCTACGAGCATTGTATGGAGGGCTCAGGCATCTACCCAACTATACTCCGACCTCTATCACAGTTTCGATCTGGCATGCGGCAACCGCCACGTTGGGTTGTAAGGGGAAAATTACGCAGGTTACTCAATTGCTGGAATCGTGCCAATTGGGTATGCTCTCGTGTTATTCAAGGTTTGAAAAGAGGGATTTAATTGGTCTCTCCACGGTTAGGGACCTGTGAGCGAAAGGTGCTGTGGTTCCATTCGGCGAACTACAATTAAAATACCAACTGCATGAGGGGGAAACGTTTAGTTATCTTCAGGCATGCAGTGTATTCTGTAAGGCTATTCCCAAGGGCTCCGATCTATCTTTTCTCCTCGCCTCTGGAAGATAGGCTTCTAGATGATTATCTTCCGGATAAGGCCATCTCCCTGAAATACCGTAAAATACTTAATATTTCACCCGAGACTCTCGACAAACTACGCACAAAATGGTGCGATGACGTGCAAGACTTATGTGATGAAGATTGGAGGGAGGCCCTGGCTTCTCCCCGGGAGGTGGCTGTCCATTCCCGCTTCAAGCTCATACAGCTTAAAAATACTTCACAGGGCCTTTTATACCAGCACAGCACTTGTTAAAATGGGTCTCTCTTATTCCCCACTCTGTCCCTGATGCGGCGGTTCCACGGGCACCTTCTCTTCAACAGTACTGGAGTGCGATTTTGTCCACCATGTCCCAAATATGCCATAAACCTATAGAAACCTCTCCTCAACTTTGTCTCCTACACATTTGGGACGCCACTGACCTCTCTCAAACTGAACAAACATGGGCTTCGCTGGGCTGTATAATAGCAAAACGCAACATAGCCAGAACATGGAAGGGAGGAATGGTGCCCCAACACAGGGACTGGGCGGCCGACATGGACTGGTGCATGCAGGCTGAAAGAGTGGTATATGAGAGCAGGGGATGCCCAGGTAAATGGGCAAAAATATGGGCCCCTGGAATGAAAGCAGAGATCTTCTGTGCACTCCCTTTGACGATGGTTCCCCATTTAATGTTGATAACGAGACACTTAAAGGTTTAATACCAGTATGTGACTGAAATATTGTCAGTGACGCTTCTTTCTATTATATTGATTATAGGTACCTTGTGTTTATTTCACGTGATTTGACCATCTTGACAACTGCTCTCTTTTTATGTTTTTGTATTCTTTTTATATTGTTTTTCGTTGTTTCTCTCAATAAAAAAGATTTATAAAGAAAAGAAAATAATGAAGGTCGCAGAGGTGCAGCCCTGTGTGAGGCAGGCTGTGCACGCAGCTTTAGTTCAGAAGAGTGCAGGATCAATAAGGAAGCAGCAGCTGTGGGATAGCCAGGCCGAGCTCACTTCAGAAGAGTGCAGGATCAATAATGAAGGTCACAGAGCTGCCGCAGCTGTGTGATAGCCAGGCCGAGCTCACTTCAGAAGAGTGCAGGATCAATAATGAAGGTCGCAGAGCTGCTGCAGCTGTGTGATAGCCAGGCAGAATTCTAATCACCATAGATGAATTATTAACAAAGTCTCCGACCCACATGCTGTGTGATTGCCGGGCTGAGCACAGTGCTTCTCTGCAGAAAAGTGACGGATCATTAACAAAAGCCCCAGAGCCTCCCAATGTCTGATAGCAAGACCGAGCACAGGGCTTCTCTGCAGAAGAGTGACGGATCATTAACAAAAGTCACAGAGCCTTCCAATGTCTGATAGCAAGACCGAGCTCAGGGCTTCCCTGCAGAAGAGTGACGGATCATTAACAAAAGTCACAGAGCCTCCCAATGTCTGATAGCAAGGCCGAGCACAAAGTGAACAAAATCACCATTGTATATTCGTGGGTGACAGTTGTAAATGGCTGATGGAGCTGCATTTTGAAATGATTGTTCTACAAAGGAAATTAAAAAAAGAGATTGATTGCACCATACTATTAAATAGTTGGAACTAATCATGACACTATAGAATGTACATAATAATGACTAGATTTTACATGTTAATAAAATTGTATGTTTTGGGATATGTAATAAAACAAAAAATAATTTGGATTTATAGTATTTGACTGCTGATTGTACAGAATGAGACTGCTCCCCTACACTATCAAGATACTTTGTGCTGCCTGCAGGGAGTCTACAGACAACCCACAAATGATGGAGGGAATGCAGAACAAATCAAACATTCATCCACAGTCAGGAGATCTGATTTAAATCCATCGTTCTTTTGCTCATAATGCCATCCCAGTTTAGAACCAGCCATAAGCAAATCCGTCTTGACCCTGCTCCCCATTGGGAACAGTCCAGCCTGAACTGCTGAACCAGGTCCTCTTAGAACCAGAAACGAGCATCCTGAGAACGGTATCCCACTTATCAGCCAGGTCAGGTTCAATTCAGTGGCACAGCGAGCCCGGGACTCATGTCTGGCCATACCAGGAGCAAAAGACACACAAATGATGGACGGAATGAGGAACAAATCAAACATTCACCCCCAGTCGAGATCTGGGTTCAATCCATCCTTCTCTAGCTCACCATGCCACCCCAATTTAGAGCCAGACATATGCAACTCAGTATTGACGCTGCTCCTCATGGAAACAATCCAGCCCTAGCTGCCAAGGCAGGCCCTCCCTGGACTAGAAACAAGCATCCTAGGATCAGTTTCGAGGTATCACTCCTCATCAGCCAGGCTAGCCTGAATACTGTGGCACAGTGAGCCTAAAACCAAACTCTGTGCATACCCGGCATAATTAGGGTGAGTCTGCCACAGATGCAGATGAAGGGGTCCAACTTGACAGTGTGTCCCTGGACTGACAAGGTTTCTTTAGTTGGGATGGTACTAGCTCTCCTGTGTGGCTCGAAAGAGAAGTGCTACTGGTAATACAGAGATCTGTACTACACTACTTTTAATTCAGTCATTGTTACCCAACCAATGCATTATTGTTTAGGAACGATAACAATATGCCTGTCGCCTGGCATTCCCCTTGTTAATAATCCATATAAATGCCACAAAATGTTCAGTACTTGAATGTATTTTGCTACAAGAGGGATATAAATATTCTAAAAATGCTTTTTTTAAAGTTTCTTATTTAGTGCAGCTTTATACACTGGGTGTTTGTCGATTGTGATACAGCCAGACCAACGATACTGTGATGGGTGTGGAATGAAGGAGCCGAGTACAAAGAGTTTCTATGAAAGCTCTGAGCACCTTAGAAGGGTGAACAGTAATAAAGCTAAGGTTACTTAAGGATTTGGTTTCAAATCTAGAATGTTGGTCTACCCATGTCCCGGACTAACAGGGCATTTTACATTTTTTTTATAGTACGTAAGGCTGTTTTTCAAAGCCCTTGTGAGAACATACAGTGCTGAAAGTCTAGCAAAATCTATCCATGGCGCCCTGCACTGGTGTTTCTGAGTAGGACCTGCTTGAGCTTCTGTTGTATAGAAAATTCTGTGGGTTGCTCTGGGGGATAATATTTCCATAGTCGTATGGGAGCTTAACTTTAAATGTTTACTGACTGGAATGGAACTAAATGCCCTCCTGAACCTGGCCAAGATATGGGTAAGTAGGTAGTCCATACTGAAGTACGTCTTTGTTATTGATGCGATCTGCTGAGATTCCAAGGAGAAAGTTCATGGAATCATTTTGATGTTCTTGTTGTCACTGAGTGTAGATGATTAGAACACGGATTACTGTCATCTCACTGTTTATTCGGCTCAAATATGTGTATGGAATTGCGTTAAAATGTCCTCATTTCGTGTGCATTTTCACACCAATACTTCTGAAGTTAGTGGACCATATCTATAAATTAATACAGTTGAATACAATTACTAGAGTGGGGCTGAGGCATTTGGTAATTTTAGAGGATCAAAACATTTGCCACCAATAATTGGAAAAGTAAAATGATTATATATATTTTTTTTGTATTCTTTTTTATTAACAAAACAGCAAAGAACATCAGGTGACATTAGCAGATCTTGCTAGTTACATGAGTACATTTCTATACATTCAAAATAATAGACACAGAATATAGGTAAAGGATCAAGGGGACACCTGCGCTTCCACTTCCTCGAAACACATCGGGGGACACACAAACGTCTCAGCTGTAGTGATTCCAAGCCTCCCATACCTTCCCCCACTTCGCCGGACACTCCCTAGACACATACACCGACCTCTCACTGAACATGCACCAATCCAGGTCCTCCTCCCACCTCTCAGCCCGAGGCGGCTGGCTGGCTCCCCACAACTGGGCAATATTCCGCTCAGCTACCATGCAGGCCAGCGTGACCCATTGCTTCCTATATGCAGTCAGATCCGTGGGTTCCCAAATGTTAAGAATACACCTGCGCGCTTCTGGCCGTATCTCCACCCCCAGGACGTCTTGTAGCCTATCGTGAATCTTCTCCTTCTCCCAATATGCTTGCACCCCAGAACAATGCCACAGTATATGCATGAACATTCCAAGTTCCCTGCACCCCCTCCTACACTCCCCGCCCTCCGAGTGACCCATACGGACCAGACGAGGCCTGTGACATATGACCTATGGAGAATCTTTATTGCACTAATCAAAGCCTCATCTGTATCCCCACTATCCGTGGAGAGGAAACCACCTACCGCCAATCCTCATCATCCAACTCTATTCCATCCTCACCCCAGCGCGTTCTCAAGTGGACCAGCGGGTCTTCCATATGGCTAATAAGTTTCTTATATATTAATGAAATTGTTTTCTCAGGGAGGTAGCTGTCCAGCACTCGGTCCTCGAGAGGGGAGGCGTCGGGAAGTGACGTATCCTTGGAGATATTCGCAAGTAGGGCATGTCCGATCTGGAGGTAGTGGTAATGTTCACAATCGTGAAGATGGTCTTGTTCCTTGTTAGACCCGGCCGCCTAGCGTGGCCCTCCGAAGCCCAGCACACACCCTGACCCGTACACATCCCTCACATCCCACGTACCCGGCCTAGCCAACCCTTCCCTTTTAGGGCACACGCATGCATGAACCCGGACATCCCCGTCCGTGCCCTCCATTTTCACGGCTTAGCCGACCCTTCCCTCTAGGGCACACACGCACGACCCCGGACATTCCCGTCCGTGCCCTCCATTTTCCCCAGCACCACGAGGCCCGTGTGCCCACCTTCGAGCACCTAAGACGGCCACCCAGCCCCAGCGCGGCCCAGGCCTAGCGGCGCCACCCAGTCTGGAAAACAACGCGCTTCATCGAGTGAGAGAGGGAGGAGCAGTATCTCTCACACCTTCGACCTCCGCCTGGGAGATGGGTTTCGATCGCCCCTCCGGCCTCCCTGAGGGCCGGCTCCACGCCTGCTGTGTGTCTGGGACTCCTCCCGAACCGGTCTTGAAAGGATCAAAGGACGACATGGCAGGAAACCCCAACCAGCAACCCCCAGGTGACAAGACCCCTGCTGGACAGACTCCGGGCATCAAAGCGGAGGTGGACAATAACGAGGGGTGCTCTGGGCCTATCTGGCAGATTCAATTCTGGAACAACGAGAGCCCTGCTGATGTGGTCGCGGCTCCCCTGGTAGAGAAGGACTTCTGCCGAACCCTCTGAGCCCTGCTGAGTGACTCGCGGCTCCCCTGCAACCTTGGAACATCTGAGCCCTGCTGAGTGACTCGCGGCTCCCCTGCAACTTTGGAACACCTGAGCCCTGCTGAGTGACTCGCGTCTCCCCTGAACTCGTAAGAACACCGACCTTTTGCTTGAGCCCTGCTGAGTGACTCGCGGCTCCTACGACACTCCCGGTCCGGCTGGACCCTAACGATCGCACGTATCCCCCGGCTCGAGGATTGTGAGCTGTGCGCCGGATACGCAACTACAGGTGACCCTGATCCACAAAGACTGTCCCGCTACCCTTTACCGTACCGAGACTCTTGAGCCCTCGTGCTCCCTTGTATATATTGCAACCTGCCTGATCATAAAGATCCTTCGATATTTAGATAAAGCTCTATTCTTAAGAATCTACGGTGTGGTGTCTCTTTGTCGTGTGGTGCTTGTGCAGCGTGTACGATCCTAGATTTGAGGCTCTTCCTCCTGAGGAGTCTCTCGCCAGTGCTCGGCTACGATACTTCGAGGGTAGATCCTAGGGTGACCGGGTCCACTTCCTGGCTCCCCTGAGGTCGCCTTCTAACATTCCTGAAGTGAATTGAATGTGAGGGCTGTGCCTTTCTACCAGATATCTTTAATCTACGTAATCCTGATGAGGTCCCACTTGTCGAACCCCCAAGATTTCCATAGGCTCCCCAACTTCTCCAAACTCCACAACGGGGTGGACAGTGTGAGTCTCCCCTCCCACCTGAGGTGCCTATTCGTCTCGTGCCACACCTGAACGGCGTGTGCTGTTGCTCCCGCGAGGGGAAACCGACGAGGTCCAGCATAGAGCGCTCTAGTGAAATCGCCGCCCAGGACTTGCCAGCGGTCCATATCATACCCTGGGCCCCCAGGGGGGCCCGTATATTGCATGATTCACCCCGGCCAACTGGGAGGCTCAGTAGTATTTCTGTAGGTCCGGCAGGCCTATCCCCCTGTCATACCAGGGGAGAGTGAGTTGGGAGAACGCTATACGTGGCCTGGAGGACCTCTATCTCCCTAAAGTAGGATGCAGGAACCAAATCCATCGAGTTCTGGAGCGCGTATGAAAACCGGGAAGGGCCAACATCCTAAAAAGCACTGCTCTGCCCAGAAGTGAGAGCGGAAGCGCCTTCCAGCGCGCCACATCCCTCCTTAACCTAATCAAGGGGGCGCCAAGATTATTACCATATCGTAGTTCTATTTTTTTTTTTAATAGGTAAACCGTTTTCTGCTCCTGGTTCTCTTTAAAACAGATGCTAGCCGATATGCCTATTACGCTGGTTTGATATACAGCCTAGCACACTAGGTCAATGTCTGGAAGCATAGGACGAGGTCACTTTCAGAACTTGGAATTGAAACATTTAGTTGGTGTTAAATGCTAGAAAGAGCATTGCCCATCCATGGAGCCAGAGTTCCGTCCGCCATGGCATGTTTACTGTGGAAGGCTTTGTGAACCAATGACATTCAAGTAAAAAAATGCAACTTCTTATCAACATGGCTGCCTGTCCTGTATGACATGGTGGGTGTTCATAGAAAACTGGCTTCTCAAGCTAGACAGGGGGCACTGGGGATGTTTCTACTAATTTAAGAGATAGTTTGGTTGATAAACAAGACATCTGTCCCTATCTTTCATTGCAGTGTACAGAATAAGGAGTTCGTCAATTTCTGAAACACCTAGTAGCTGACATCGAGGCGACAGATAAAATTATAACAGAGCAGCAATTTGCCAACAGTTATGTGTTTAGGTACATTTTCACTGTATTAGGGCCCTTAAAATGAAAACACAAGTTTTTTAAGAAAGCTAACGTGAGGGTGTAACTTCCCTCAGATGATCTGGACGTTCTGTAGTCATTAGCCAAAGGAATGAAACCAAGTGAAACTACAGAGATTTAGGTCAAAAAGTGACAAAATTAGCTAAAGAATGCCCATCACCCATAGATTGAAGGATGCGGCTGGTAACATATCTCTGCAGGTTTCATTTAGCGATCAGTGGATTGAATTATTTTAGTTAGTCTGTTTGTGTATCTTTAAATGTTTAATCAAACGTATAATCATTTTTAGACCTGGATGTGTGTAATTCTTTTGATGCACCAGTGCCTTGTTCCCTACCACTGTTTATAAATTGATTAATTGATGTTAAAATACATTTTAGTCATTGATGTTTTCTTCTGTGCTATTGTATCAATTTCATGGAATATTCATTAATTCCGTAATAAATATGGTTTGATTCATTCACTCAAATTCTGTCAGCTCTTCTGTGATTTTTTTATTTAGGACAATGAATGGTTAAAATGTATGTCTAGGGTGGAGGTGTTCAAACTGGGGTTGTGCCCCCTTTGTACCCTTGTACCCCTCTCTGGTGATCCCAGATGGGGCGCCAGGCTCTGGCCCAAAAAACATTATACTGATAACAGTGCTTTATTTTTAGCTGAAAATACTGAGCAGTAGTAAGCTGCTCTCCAATGGGCCGTCACTAACATGTTTTGTCGTTTATATCCTAGCTGGGAGTATGTGTCAAAAGGGACGGGACTCCAAATGTTCTTCAAAACCTCCACCCCCACTTCAAATAAACTCACTGTGGGTACTTCTACCCGTTATTAGAACATTGGAATGTTGGGAGCTCCATTGAAGACAACCGAGTAGCTCCGGGCTTGTAATGGCTGGTATAAGTCCGGAGCTCCAACATTCCAATGTTTGTCTTCATGTTTCTCACTTTTTAATTTAGAACATTCTACCCTCAGTGGTTGGAATGTTCTAATAGCCTTTAGCCTTTCTGCCTCAGGGTATGCCGGTTGTTAAAGGCCCTGAACCTGAGTTTTAGGCCCGAGCCGCAGGCCCTCGGCAGCGGGCTATTAAGCTATAGTAAGGCCGGCCTGACTAGAACAGTATGTTGGGCAATCATGGATTTGATTGTATTTTTAAAACAGAATGTGAGAAGTCGGCCTGATATATGATGCTTACTAGTTCTATTGATCACCTTGTATCATGCCAAGCAACCCTTATGGGGTTGGTTGTAAGTCAACCTTATAGGCCAGCTATCCTAGAGGTAGCATGGACAGAGCAGTCTTAGGCTAAACTCGAGAGGGCATGTGGAGCCAGCTGTTTTACCATATGCAACCCCTTTTAATATCAATTGAAAGGACACCACACAGGATATATATCGAAAATATATGTCTTTATTTCTAAAACAATCCCCTATACTCTTTATGAGCACAGAAGCACATACATGAAACAAGTTACTTGATTGAATATATAAATGTTGCACAAATATGGATGGGCCCGGGTGGCCCACTAAACCATATACTAAACAAGTGGTGTTAGAACCACAAATCGAACAGTGGTAAGGCCTAGGGCCTTGGGAATCGCTGGGGCTACACTGAGCTAACAATGGTTAGTGAACAGGAGGCCCACGGGATGCGTGTGCAGTGATGAAAATTACACGCGTGCACTCATTGGATACAATGGGTGCGTAAAAGTCACAAAGTTAAAGATTGGGAGTCTTCCGGATGGTCTAGAACCTAACTACTTGAAACTTAGACACTAGGAGTGTTACACTACACAGGAGCACCAGAGTGCCAGCGTTACCTCATCCACAGGAAGCGGGTGCATAGGTGCCAAAGTGTGTCAAGTTTCTTCGTGGAGTTCTATGGAGCCTTGGAGAAAAGAGGCTGCAGGCGACCAGGCGAGAAGAGTTCCGGTGGATCCAAGGGTGGATCGAAGATGTTGAAGACCTGAAAGCAGAGGGGACAGAGTCTGGGTCACTAGCCAGTGACCAGAAAGGAACCAGGAAGGAACCAGGCAATGTCGGGATGCAAACAGGTGATGTTGAGAAGCTTGTCTCTTCAGCCACATGGACCAGAAGGCGTCGACGACGACCAAAAGTCAGGCACGGACTGTCCCACGAAGGCTCTAGCTGTCGGCGGTGTCGGCTTCAAGATCAGAGCAAATAGGCCTTGGCAAATACAAGCCACGCAGGAAACGAAGTTGGCTGGCTTCTAATCAGACCAGCAAGGTCTGAGGGGCTGCTTCTTTTCACAGAAAGGGGGTGGGGTCGCACACCACTCACTCACCAGCAGGATCGCCCCTAAGGACTATGGTCAGTGTAGTTTAGTATTCCGCGATGTATCCATCTTCGCCATCCCTGGAAACGTGTTTCGGGGTATTTACCCCTCATCAGCAGGGAATAGGCCATCTTCTTATCTTCTGGGGTTGCCGGTGGCTGCCAAATATTGCCAGGTCTAGTACCACACGGGCGCGCGGGTGCGGGGTCCCAGGCTCGTCAGCCCGCTTAAACATTTCAAAAAGGGGGTGGGGTCGCACACCACTCACTCACCAGCGGGATCGCCCCTAAGGACTATGGTCAGTGTAGTTTAGTATTCCGCGATGTATCCATCTTCGCCATCCCTGGACACGTGTTTCGGGGTATTTACCCCTCATCAGCAGGGAATAGGCCATCTTCTTATCTTCTGGGGTTGCCGGTGGCTGCCAAATATTGCCAGGTCTAGTACCACACGGGCGCGCGGGTGCGGGGTCCCAGGCTCGTCAGCCCGCTTAAACGTTTCAAAAAGGGGGTGGGGTCGCACACCACTCACTCACCAGCGGGATCGCCCCTAAGGACTATTGTCAGTGTAGTTTAGTATTCCGCGATGTATCCATCTTCGCCATCCCTGGACACGTGTTTCGGGGTATTTACCCCTCATCAGCAGGGAATAGGCCATCTTCTTATCTTCTGGGGTTGCCGGTGGCTGACAAATATTGCCAGGTCTAGTACCACACGGGCGCGCGGGTGCGGGGTCCCAGGCTCGTCAGCCCGCTTAAACATTTCAAAAAGGGGGTGGGGTCGCACACCACTCACTCACCAGCGGGATCGCCCCTAAGGACTATGGTCAGTGTAGTTTAGTATTCCGCGATGTATCCATCTTCGCCATCCCTGGACACGTGTTTCGGGGTATTTACCCCTCATCAGCAGGGAATAGGCCATCTTCTTATCTTCTGGGGGTTGCCGGTGGCTGCCAAATATTGCCAGGTCTAGTACCACACGGGCGCGCGGGTGCGGGGTCCCAGGCTCGTCAGCCCGCTTAAACATTTCAAAAAGGGGGTGGGGTCGCACACCACTCACTCACCAGCGGGATCGCCCCTAAGGACTATGGTCAGTGTAGTTTAGTATTCCGTGATGTATCCATCTTCGCCATCCCTGGACACGTGTTTCGGGGTATTTACCCCTCATCAGCAGGGAATAGGCCATCTTCTTATCTTCTGGGGTTGCCGGTGGCTGCCAAATATTGCCAGGTCTAGTACCACACGGGCGCGCGGGTGCGGGGTCCCAGGCTCGTCAGCCCGCTTAAACATTTCAAAAAGGGGGTGGGGTCGCACACCACTCACTCACCAGCGGGATCGCCCCTAAGGACTATGGTCAGTGTAGTTTAGTATTCCGCGATGTATCCATCTTCGCCATCCCTGGACACGTGTTTCGGGGTATTTACCCCTCATCAGCAGGGAATAGGCCATCTTCTTATCTTCTGGGGTTGCCGGTGGCTGCCAAATATTGCCAGGTCTAGTACCACACGGGCGCGCGGGTGCGGGGTCCCAGGCTCGTCAGCCCGCTTAAACATTTCAAAAAGGGGGTGGGGTCGCACACCACTCACTCACCAGCGGGATCGCCCCTAAGGACTATGGTCAGTGTAGTTTAGTATTCCGCGATGTATCCATCTTCGCCATCCCTGGACACGTGTTTCGGGGTATTTACCCCTCATCAGCAGGGAATAGGCCATCTTCTTATCTTCTGGGGTTGCCGGTGGCTGCCAAATATTGCCAGGTCTAGTACCACACGGGCGCGCGGGTGCGGGGTCCCAGGCTCGTCAGCCCGCTTAAACATTTCAAAAAGGGGGTGGGGTCGCACACCACTCACTCACCAGCGGGATCGCCCCTAAGGACTATGGTCAGTGTAGTTTAGTATTCCGCGATGTATCCATCTTCGCCATCCCTGGACACGTGTTTCGGGGTATTTACCCCTCATCAGCAGGGAATAGGCCATCTTCTTATCTTCTGGGGCTGCCGGTGGCTGCCAAATATTGCCAGGTCTAGTACCACACGGGCGCGCGGGTGCGGGGTCCCAGGCTCGTCAGCCCGCTTAAACATTTCAAAAAGGGGGTGGGGTCGCACACCACTCACTCACCAGCGGGATCGCCCCTAAGGACTATGGTCAGTGTAGTTTAGTATTCCGCGATGTATCCATCTTCGCCATCCCTGGACACGTGTTTCGGGGTATTTACCCCTCATCAGCAGGGAATAGGCCATCTTCTTATCTTCTGGGGTTGCCGGTGGCTGCCAAATATTGCCAGGTCTAGTACAACACGGGCGCGCGGGTGCGGGGTCCCAGGCTCGTCAGCCCGCTTAAACATTTCAAAAAGGGGGTGGGGTCGCACACCACTCACTCACCAGCGGGATCGCCCCTAAGGACTATGGTCAGTGTAGTTTAGTATTCCGCGATGTATCCATCTTCGCCATCCCTGGACACGTGTTTCGGGGTATTTACCCCTCATCAGCAGGGAATAGGCCATCTTCTTATCTTCTGGGGTTGCCGGTGGCTGCCAAATATTGCCAGGTCTAGTACCACACGGGCGCGCGGGTGCGGGGTCCCAGGCTCGTCAGCCCGCTTAAACATTTCAAAAAGGGGGTGGGGTCGCACACCACTCACTCACCAGCGGGATCGCCCCTAAGGACTATGGTCAGTGTAGTTTAGTATTCCGCGATGTATCCATCTTCGCCATCCCTGGACACGTGTTTCGGGGTATTTACCCCTCATCAGCAGGGAATAGGCCATCTTCCTATCTTCTGGGGCTGCCGGTGGCTGCCAAATATTGCCAGGTCTAGTACCACACGGGCGCGCGGGTGCGGGGTCCCAGGCTCGTCAGCCCGCTTAAACATTTCAAAAAGGGGGTGGGGTCGCACACCACTCACTCACCAGCGGGATCGCCCCTAAGGACTATGGTCAGTGTAGTTTAGTATTCCGCGATGTATCCATCTTCGCCATCCCTGGACACGTGTTTCGGGGTATTTACCCCTCATCAGCAGGGAATAGGCCACCTTCTTATCTTCTGGGGTTGCCGGTGGCTGCCAAATATTGCCAGGTCTAGTACAACACGGGCGCGCGGGTGCGGGGTCCCAGGCTCGTCAGCCCGCTTAAACATTTCAAAAAGGGGGTGGGGTCGCACACCACTCACTCACCAGCGGGATCGCCCCTAAGGACTATGGTCAGTGTAGTTTAGTATTCCGCGATGTATCCATCTTCGCCATCCCTGGACACGTGTTTCGGGGTATTTACCCCTTATCAGCAGGGAATAGGCCATCTTCTTATCTTCTGGGGTTGCCGGTGGCTGCCAAATATTGCCAGGTCTAGTACCACACGGGCGCGCGGGTGCGGGGTCCCAGGCTCGTCAGCCCGCTTAAACATTTCAAAAAGGGGGTGGGGTCGCACACCACTCACTCACCAGCGGGATCGCCCCTAAGGACTATGGTCAGTGTAGTTTAGTATTCCGCGATGTATCCATCTTCGCCATCCCTGGACACGTGTTTCGGGGTATTTACCCCTCATCAGCAGGGAATAGGCCATCTTCTTATCTTCTGGGGTTGCCGGTGGCTGCCAAATATTGCCAGGTCTAGTACCACACGGGCGCACGGGTGCGGGGTCCCAGGCTCGTCAGCCCGCTTAAACATTTCAAAAAGGGGGTGGGGTCGCACACCACTCACTCACCAGCGGGATCGCCCCTAAGGACTATGGTCAGTGTAGTTTAGTATTCCGCGATGTATCCATCTTCGCCATCCCTGGACACGTGTTTCGGGGTATTTACCCCTCATCAGCAGGGAATAGGCCATCTTCTTATCTTCTGGGGTTGCCGGTGGCTGCCAAATATTGCCAGGTCTAGTACCACACGGGCGCGCGGGTGCGGGGTCCCAGGCTCGTCAGCCCGCTTAAACATTTCAAAAAGGGGGTGGGGTCGCACACCACTCACTCACCAGCGGGATCGCCCCTAAGGACTATGGTCAGTGTAGTTTAGTATTCCGCGATGTATCCATCTTCGCCATCCCTGGACACGTGTTTCGGGGTATTTACCCCTCATCAGCAGGGAATAGGCCATCTTCTTATCTTCTGGGGTTGCCGGTGGCTGCCAAATATTGCCAGGTCTAGTACCACACGGGCGCGCGGGTGCGGGGTCCCAGGCTCGTCAGCCCGCTTAAACATTTCAAAAAGGGGGTGGGGTCGCACACCACTCACTCACCAGCGGGATCGCCCCTAAGGACTATGGTCAGTGTAGTTTAGTATTCCGCGATGTATCCATCTTCGCCATCCCTGGACACGTGTTTCGGGGTATTTACCCCTCATCAGCAGGGAATAGGCCATCTTCTTATCTTCTGGGGTTGCCGGTGGCTGCCAAATATTGCCAGGTCTAGTACCACACGGGCGCGCGGGTGCGGGGTCCCAGGCTCGTCAGCCCGCTTAAACATTTCAAAAAGGGGGTGGGGTCGCACACCACTCACTCACCAGCGGGATCGCCCCTAAGGACTATGGTCAGTGTAGTTTAGTATTCCGCGATGTATCCATCTTCGCCATCCCTGGACACGTGTTTCGGGGTATTTACCCCTCATCAGCAGGGAATAGGCCATCTTCTTATCTTCTGGGGTTGCCGGTGGCTGCCAAATATTGCCAGGTCTAGTACCACACGGGCGCGCGGGTGCGGGGTCCCAGGCTCGTCAGCCCGCTTAAACATTTCAAAAAGGGGGTGGGGTCGCACACCACTCACTCACCAGCGGGATCGCCCCTAAGGACTATGGTCAGTGTAGTTTAGTATTCCGCGATGTATCCATCTTCGCCATCCCTGGACACGTGTTTCGGGGTATTTACCCCTCATCAGCAGGGAATAGGCCATCTTCTTATCTTCTGGGGTTGCCGGTGGCTGCCAAATATTGCCAGGTCTAGTACCACACGGGCGCGCGGGTGCTGGGTCCCAGGCTCGTCAGCCCGCTTAAACATTTCAAAAAGGGGGTGGGGTCACACACCACTCACTCACCAGCGGGATCGCCCCTAAGGAATATGGTCAGTGTAGTTTAGTATTCCGCGATGTATCCATCTTCGCCATCCCTGGACACGTGTTTCGGGGTATTTACCCCTCATCAGCAGGGAATAGGCCATCTTCTTATCTTCTGGGGTTGCCGGTGGCTGCCAAATATTGCCAGGTCTAGTACCACACGGGCGCGCGGGTGCGGGGTCCCAGGCTCGTCAGCCCGCTTAAACATTTCAAAAAGGGGGTGGGGTCGCACACCACTCACTCACCAGCGGGATCGCCCCTAAGGACTATGGTCAGTGTAGTTTAGTATTCCGCGATGTATCCATCTTCGCCATCCCTGGACACGTGTTTCGGGGTATTTACCCCTCATCAGCAGGGAATAGGCCATCTTCTTATCTTCTGGGGTTGCCGGTGGCTGCCAAATATTGCCAGGTCTAGTACAACACGGGCGCGCGGGTGCGGGGTCCCAGGCTCGTCAGCCCGCTTAAACATTTCAAAAAGGGGGTGGGGTCGCACACCACTCACTCACCAGCGGGATCGCCCCTAAGGACTATGGTCAGTGTAGTTTAGTATTCCGCGATGTATCCATCTTCGCCATCCCTGGACACGTGTTTCGGGGTATTTACCCCTCATCAGCAGGGAATAGGCCATCTTCTTATCTTCTGGGGTTGCCGGTGGCTGCCAAATATTGCCAGGTCTAGTACCACACGGGCGCGCGGGTGCGGGGTCCCAGGCTCGTCAGCCCGCTTAAACATTTCAAAAAGGGGGTGGGGTCGCACACCACTCACTCACCAGCGGGATCGCCCCTAAGGACTATGGTCAGTGTAGTTTAGTATTCCGCGATGTATCCATCTTCGCCATCCCTGGACACGTGTTTCGGGGTATTTACCCCTCATCAGCAGGGAATAGGCCATCTTCTTATCTTCTGGGGTTGCCGGTGGCTGCCAAATATTGCCAGGTCTAGTACCACACGGGCGCGCGGGTGCGGGGTCCCAGGCTCGTCAGCCCGCTTAAACATTTCAAAAAGGGGGTGGGGTCGCACACCACTCACTCACCAGCGGGATCGCCCCTAAGGACTATGGTCAGTGTAGTTTAGTATTCCGCGATGTATCCATCTTCGCCATCCCTGGACACGTGTTTCGGGGTATTTACCCCTCATCAGCAGGGAATAGGCCATCTTCTTATCTTCTGGGGTTGCCGGTGGCTGCCAAATATTGCCAGGTCTAGTACCACACGGGCGCGCGGGTGCGGGGTCCCAGGCTCGTCAGCCCGCTTAAACATTTCAAAAAGGGGGTGGGGTCGCACACCACTCACTCACCAGCGGGATCGCCCCTAAGGACTATGGTCAGTGTAGTTTAGTATTCCGCGATGTATCCATCTTCGCCATCCCTGGACACGTGTTTCGGGGTATTTACCCCTCATCAGCAGGGAATAGGCCATCTTCTTATCTTCTGGGGTTGCCGGTGGCTGCCAAATATTGCCAGGTCTAGTACCACACGGGCGCGCGGGTGCGGGGTTCCAGGCTCGTCAGCCCGCTTAAACATTTCAAAAAGGGGGTGGGGTCGCACACCACTCACTCACCAGCGGGATCGCCCCTAAGGACTATGGTCAGTGTAGTTTAGTATTCCGCGATGTATCCATCTTCGCCATCCCTGGACACGTGTTTCGGGGTATTTACCCCTCATCAGCAGGGAATAGGCCATCTTCTTATCTTCTGGGGTTGCCGGTGGCTGCCAAATATTGCCAGGTCTAGTACCACACGGGCGCGCGGGTGCGGGGTCCCAGGCTCGTCAGCCCGCTTAAACATTTCAAAAAGGGGGTGGGGTCGCACACCACTCACTCACCAGCGGGATCGCCCCTAAGGACTATGGTCAGTGTAGTTTAGTATTCCGCGATGTATCCATCTTCGCCATCCCTGGACACGTGTTTCGGGGTATTTACCCCTCATCAGCAGGGAATAGGCCATCTTCTTATCTTCTGGGGTTGCCGGTGGCTGCCAAATATTGCCAGGTCTAGTACCACACGGGCGCGCGGGTGCGGGGTCCCAGGCTCGTCAGCCCGCTTAAACATTTCAAAAAGGGGGTGGGGTCGCACACCACTCACTCACCAGCGGGATCGCCCCTAAGGACTATGGTCAGTGTAGTTTAGTATTCCGCGATGTATCCATCTTCGCCATCCCTGGACACGTGTTTCGGGGTATTTACCCCTCATCAGCAGGGAATAGGCCATCTTCTTATCTTCTGGGGTTGCCGGTGGCTGCCAAATATTGCCAGGTCTAGTACCACACGGGCGCGCGGGTGCGGGGTCCCAGGCTCGTCAGCCCGCTTAAACATTTCAAAAAGGGGGTGGGGTCGCACACCACTCACTCACCAGCGGGATCGCCCCTAAGGACTATGGTCAGTGTAGTTTAGTATTCCGCGATGTATCCATCTTCGCCATCCCTGGACACGTGTTTCGGGGTATTTACCCCTCATCAGCAGGGAATAGGCCATCTTCTTATCTTCTGGGGTTGCCGGTGGCTGCCAAATATTGCCAGGTCTAGTACCACACGGGCGCGCGGGTGCGGGGTCCCAGGCTCGTCAGCCCGCTTAAACATTTCAAAAAGGGGGTGGGGTCGCACACCACTCACTCACCAGCGGGATCGCCCCTAAGGACTATGGTCAGTGTAGTTTAGTATTCCGCGATGTATCCATCTTCGCCATCCCTGGGCACGTGTTTCGGGGTATTTACCCCTCATCAGCAGGGAATAGGCCATCTTCTTATCTTCTGGGGTTGCCGGTGGCTGCCAAATATTGCCAGGTCTAGTACCACACGGGCGCGCGGGTGCGGGGTCCCAGGCTCGTCAGCCCGCTTAAACATTTCAAAAAGGGGGTGGGGTCGCACACCACTCACTCACCAGCGGGATCGCCCCTAAGGACTATGGTCAGTGTAGTTTAGTATTCCGCGATGTATCCATCTTCGCCATCCCTGGACACGTGTTTCGGGGTATTTACCCCTCATCAGCAGGGAATAGGCCATCTTCTTATCTTCTGGGGTTGCCGGTGGCTGCCAAATATTGCCAGGTCTAGTACCACACGGGCGCGCGGGTGCGGGGTCCCAGGCTCGTCAGCCCGCTTAAACATTTCAAAAAGGGGGTGGGGTCGCACACCACTCACTCACCAGCGGGATCGCCCCTAAGGACTATGGTCAGTGTAGTTTAGTATTCCGCGATGTATCCATCTTCGCCATTCCTGGACACGTGTTTCGGGGTATTTACCCCTCATCAGCAGGGAATAGGCCATCTTCTTATCTTCTGGGGTTGCCGGTGGCTGCCAAATATTGCCAGGTCTAGTACCACACGGGCGCGCGGGTGCGGGGTCCCAGGCTCGTCAGCCCGCTTAAACATTTCAAAAAGGGGGTGGGGTCGCACACCACTCACTCACCAGCGGGATCGCCCCTAAGGACTATGGTCAGTGTAGTTTAGTATTCCGCGATGTATTCATCTTCGCCATCCCTGGACACGTGTTTCGGGGTATTTACCCCTCATCAGCAGGGAATAGGCCATCTTCTTATCTTCTGGGGTTGCCGGTGTCTGCCAAATATTGCCAGGTCTAGTACCACACGGGCGCGCGGGTGCTGGGTCCCAGGCTCGTCAGCCCGCTTAAACATTTCAAAAAGGGGGTGGGGTCGCACACCACTCACTCACCAGCGGGATCGCCCCTAAGGACTATGGTCAGTGTAGTTTAGTATTCCGCGATGTATCCATCTTCGCCATCCCTGGACACGTGTTTCGGGGTATTTACCCCTCATCAGCAGGGAATAGGCCATCTTCTTATCTTCTGGGGTTGCCGGTGGCTGCCAAATATTGCCAGGTCTAGTACCACACGGGCGCGCGGGTGCGGGGTCCCAGGCTCGTCAGCCCGCTTAAACATTTCAAAAAGGGGGTGGGGTCGCACACCACTCACTCACCAGCGGGATCGCCCCTAAGGACTATGGTCAGTGTAGTTTAGTATTCCGCGATGTATCCATCTTCGCCATCCCTGGACACGTGTTTCGGGGTATTTACCCCTCATCAGCAGGGAATAGGCCATCTTCTTATCTTCTGGGGTTGCCGGTGGCTGCCAAATATTGCCAGGTCTAGTACCACATGGGCGCGCGGGTGCGGGGTCCCAGGCTCGTCAGCCCGCTTAAACATTTCAAAAAGGGGGTGGGGTCGCACACCACTCACTCACCAGCGGGATCGCCCCTAAGGACTATGGTCAGTGTAGTTTAGTATTCCGCGATGTATCCATCTTCGCCATCCCTGGACACGTGTTTCGGGGTATTTACCCCTCATCAGCAGGGAATAGGCCATCTTCTTATCTTCTGGGGTTGCCGGTGGCTGCCAAATATTGCCAGGTCTAGTACCACACGGGCGCGCGGGTGCGGGGTCCCAGGCTCGTCAGCCCGCTTAAACATTTCAAAAAGGGGGTGGGGTCGCACACCACTCACTCACCAGCGGGATCGCCCCTAAGGACTATGGTCAGTGTAGTTTAGTATTCCGCGATGTATCCATCTTCGCCATCCCTGGACACGTGTTTTGGGGTATTTACCCCTCATCAGCAGGGAATAGGCCATCTTCTTATCTTCTGGGGTTGCCGGTGGCTGCCAAATATTGCCAGGTCTAGTACCACACGGGCGCGCGGGTGCGGGGTCCCAGGCTCGTCAGCCCGCTTAAACATTTCAAAAAGGGGGTGGGGTCGCACACCACTCACTCACCAGCGGGATCGCCCCTAAGGACTATGGTCAGTGTAGTTTAGTATTCCGCGATGTATCCATCTTCGCCATCCCTGGACACGTGTTTCGGGGTATTTACCCCTCATCAGCAGGGAATAGGCCATCTTCTTATCTTCTGGGGTTGCCGGTGGCTGCCAAATATTGCCAGGTCTAGTACCACACGGGCGCGCGGGTGCGGGGTCCCAGGCTCGTCAGCCCGCTTAAACATTTCAAAAAGGGGGTGGGGTCGCACACCACTCACTCACCAGCGGGATCGCCCCTAAGGACTATGGTCAGTGTAGTTTAGTATTCCGCGATGTATCCATCTTCGCCATCCCTGGACACGTGTTTCGGGGTATTTACCCCTCATCAGCAGGGAATAGGCCATCTTCTTATCTTCTGGGGTTGCCGGTGGCTGCCAAATATTGCCAGGTCTAGTACCACACGGGCGCGCGGGTGCGGGGTCCCAGGCTCGTCAGCCCGCTTAAACATTTCAAAAAGGGGGTGGGGTCGCACACCACTCACTCACCAGCGGGATCGCCCCTAAGGACTATGGTCAGTGTAGTTTAGTATTCCGCGATGTATCCATCTTCGCCATCCCTGGACACGTGTTTCGGGGTATTTACCCCTCATCAGCAGGGAATAGGCCATCTTCTTATCTTCTGGGGTTGCCGGTGGCTGCCAAATATTGCCAGGTCTAGTACCACACGGGCGCGCGGGTGTGGGGTCCCAGGCTCGTCAGTCCGCTTAAACATTTCAAAAAGGGGGTGGGGTCGCACACCACTCACTCACCAGCGGGATCGCCCCTAAGGACTATGGTCAGTGTAGTTTAGTATTCCGCGATGTATCCATCTTCGCCATCCCTGGACACGTGTTTCGGGGTATTTACCCCTCATCAGCAGGGAATAGGCCATCTTCTTATCTTCTGGGGTTGCCGGTGGCTGCCAAATATTGCCAGGTCTAGTACCACACGGGCGCGCGGGTGCGGGGTCCCAGGCTCGTCAGCCCGCTTAAACATTTCAAAAAGGGGGTGGGGTCGCACACCACTCACTCACCAGCGGGATCGCCCCTAAGGACTATGGTCAGTGTAGTTTAGTATTCCGCGATGTATCCATCTTCGCCATCCCTGGACACGTGTTTCGGGGTATTTACCCCTCATCAGCAGGGACCCCGCACCTGCGCGCCTGTGTGGTACTAGACCTGGCAATATTTGGCAGCCACCGGCAACCCCAGAAGATAAGAAGATGGCCTATTCCCTGCTGATGAGGGGTAAATACCCCGAAACACGTGTCCAGGGATGGCGAAGAAAGATACATCGCGGAATACTAAACTACACTGACCATAGTCCTGAGGGGCGATCCCGCTGGTGAGTGAGTGGTGTGCGACCCCACCCCCTTTTGAAATGTTTAAAGCTCCCTCGAGCTGTCGGGCTGACGAGCCTGGGACCCCGCACCTGCGCGCCTGTGTGGTACTAGACCTGGCAATATTTGGCAGCCACCGGCAACCCCAGAAGATAAGAAGATGGCCTATTCCCTGCTGATGAGGGGTAAATACCCCGAAACACGTGTCCAGGGATGGCGAAGAAAGATACATCGCGGAATACTAAACTACACTGACCATAGTCCTGAGGGGCGATCCCGCTGGTGAGTGAGTGGTGTGCGACCCCACCCCCTTTTGAAATGTTTAAAGCTCCCTCGAGCTGTCGGGCTGACGAGCCTGGGACCCCGCACCTGCGCGCCTGTGTGGTACTAGACCTGGCAATATTTGGCAGCCACCGGCAACCCCAGAAGATAAGAAGATGGCCTATTCCCTGCTGATGAGGGGTAAATACCCCGAAACACGTGTCCAGGGATGGCGAAGAAAGATACATCGCGGAATACTAAACTACACTGACCATAGTCCTGAGGGGCGATCCCGCTGGTGAGTGAGTGGTGTGCGACCCCACCCCCTTTTGAAATGTTTAAAGCTCCCTCGAGCTGTCGGGCTGACGAGCCTGGGACCCCGCACCTGCACGCCTGTGTGGTACTAGACCTGGCAATATTTGGCAGCCACCGGCAACCCCAGAAGATAAGAAGATGGCCTATTCCCTGCTGATGAGGGGTAAATACCCCGAAACACGTGTCCAGGGATGGCGAAGAAAGATACATCGCGGAATACTAAACTACACTGACCATAGTCCTGAGGGGCGATCCCGCTGGTGAGTGAGTGGTGTGCGACCCCACCCCCTTTTGAAATGTTTAAAGCTCCCTCGAGCTGTCGGGCTGACGAGCCTGGGACCCCGCACCTGCGCGCCTGTGTGGTACTAGACCTGGCAATATTTGGCAGCCACCGGCAACCCCAGAAGATAAGAAGATGGCCTATTCCCTGCTGATGAGGGGTAAATACCCCGAAGCACGTGTCCAGGGATGGCGAAGAAAGATACATCGCGGAATACTAAACTACACTGACCATAGTCCTGAGGGGCGATCCCGCTGGTGAGTGAGTGGTGTGCGACCCCACCCCCTTTTGAAATGTTTAAAGCTCCCTCGAGCTGTCGGGCTGACGAGCCTGGGACCCCGCACCTGCGCGCCTGTGTGGTACTAGACCTGGCAATATTTGGCAGCCACCGGCAACCCCAGAAGATAAGAAGATGGCCTATTCCCTGCTGATGAGGGGTAAATACCCCGAAACACGTGTCCAGGGATGGCGAAGAAAGATACATCGCAGAATACTAAACTACACTGACCATAGTCCTGAGGGGCGATCCCGCTGGTGAGTGAGTGGTGTGCGACCCCACCCCCTTTTGAAATGTTTAAAGCTCCCTCGAGCTGTCGGGCTGACGAGCCTGGGACCCCGCACCTGCGCGCCTGTGTGGTACTAGACCTGGCAATATTTGGCAGCCACCGGCAACCCCAGAAGATAAGAAGATGGCCTATTCCCTGCTGATGAGGGGTAAATACCCCGAAACACGTGTCCAGGGATGGCGAAGAAAGATACATCGCGGAATACTAAACTACACTGACCATAGTCCTGAGGGGCGATCCCGCTGGTGAGTGAGTGGTGTGGGACCCCACCCCCTTTTGAAATGTTTAAAGCTCCCTCGAGCTGTCGGGCTGACGAGCCTGGGACCCCGCACCTGCGCGCCTGTGTGGTACTAGACCTGGCAATATTTGGCAGCCACCGGCAACCCCAGAAGATAAGAAGATGGCCTATTCCCTGCTGATGAGGGGTAAATACCCCGAAACACGTGTCCAGGGATGGCGAAGAAAGATACATCGCGGAATGCTAAACTACACTGACCATAGTCCTGAGGGGCGATCCCGCTGGTGAGTGAGTGGTGTGCGACCCCACCCCCTTTTGGAATTCTTTTCACAGAAGCAAGGGCCAGTCTGGAGCAACAAGCCCAGCGGTAGAAAATCATAGTTTACTCGCCAAAATGGCCACTAGCCAGCGGGCAAGTGACCGGGTAGGCGCGTTGAGCAGGAAAACGCAAAAGGGCCACACGCAGAACTCGTGGATGGTGCTAACTGCAGGTCGTGGACTTTTCAAGATGAGCAGTCCCACGTCTCTCGTCGCCTCCACTTGTTCTCAGCTTTGCAGGGACTGTGGATCAGGCTGTTGGATATCTGGGAATCTGGTTCTTGTCGGGCTCTGGGCTCCGGCAGGAGGCGGGAGGCGGCGGCAAAGCAAGTTGTTGATCGCTGGATAGTGCCTGCGGCTGCAGGGTGGTCATTCCTTGACCACAATGGAGATTCTTCAGTCTTCTACTTTGGAAGTCGAGCGGTGAAGGTCCAGAGTTTCGTATCAGGGTTTCAGTCAGGATAATCTAAAGTCTTGGGACACAGCTCCTACCTATATACCAAATCTAGGGGCTGGATTACCTACTAGGTCCCTCCTATGGGTGGAACCAGGAACGGGGGTGGTTACACCCCTTTTCCTTTGTCCAGTTTCGCGCCAGATCTGGGGCTGGAGAGCCCCAGCACCGGTCTGAACTGGCATATGCACAGGACACCTTGTGTGCCCCAGGCAATGTGCAATTCTTATCAGCCCTCCCCATCCCACTACACAAAATCCTGTCTAGGGTGGTGCTAGCCCCTCCCAAGGCAGGAAACCATTTGTCCAAGCCTCCCTCGCTGGAAGGACTCCCAGCAGCAGGAGGTCAGACTTGTGTCTGTGGTGGCAGCATCCATTTTGTAATGCTGAGGCTCTGTTTAACTTTAACCGGGGTTCGTGTTAGGTGCATGTTGTGTCCCTCTATAAGAGTGGAATGCTACCCCCGTTGCCAGAACTGGCGAGGGGGTAGTATTCCAAATCGTATGACACCTTACTCGACATGTTTTGATAAAGCCAATCCAAAGTTAGCAATAACCACGAGGATTATAATGCACTTAAGAGTATATGGTATGGCTATATCCTTGAACAGCTATAAAGACATGATTCCGAAAGCTGCAGACAGGCTCAGCTCATGCTAGATCACCATCTCACATAAAACCAAGCACTCTGCCTCCAGGATTATTAATGATTGCCAAATCATGGGGACAGAGAGTCACTTCTGTCGTCTCCCTCAGGGATTCAAGAATAGTCCTGGATTATTTTAAGTGATGGTAACAGAGTTACTACAAACTTATGATGAAGAAGCATTGTCATATGTTGATGCCATCTATCTGACTGATGATGACTTGGATAGGTACTTGAACAGGGTGAACACCATTATATTGGGCTTTGCCTGTGAAGGGTATAAATTAAATTTTAAGAAATCAAATATTGCCCACCTCAATGTCCTTTTGCTAGGATACAAACTTTCAAGTGAAGGCAAAAGACTGGCAGCAAACTTTCTAGATAAATGAGCGATGCTCCAACCTCCAAAAATGCTGAAAATCTTACAGTTGATTCTAGGTTTCCTGAATTTCGGAAGAACTTACATTCTAAATTACGCAGAAAGGGTAAAACCTCTCTACGCATTAATCAAACCTGATTTTAAAACAGTTAATTCGACACAAAAACACACTGAAATTTTGCGTTCATTGCAAACAGACATGTTAGCGACAAAACATTTCCAAACACGCGTAAACATACGCAACTTAGTGATCCAAATCATTCCAGGACAATGCGGATTCACGTACTTAACTTTTAACGAAGGTGAAAAAATACCAATAGCTTGCAAATCGCATTTGTACACACAAGCAGAAATGAAATTCACTTCTACAGAAAAAATTCTGGCAGCTGTTCAAACTGCTGTAGCGAAAGAGAGAGCCCTCGCACAGGGTAAGCGCATTATGGTCATTACACCTGCACCCGCCTTAGAGGCAGTGACAAAAGCGAGCATTCCTAATGCTAAAGCTTTACATCCGAGATGGATACAATGTGTTAATTCTCTTGCTGCGACAGACGTTGACTATGACTATGTTTTTGAGCCTTATTTGAAAACACAAGCATTTTTACAATATGAACAAAAATGTCCTCTGCCTACTGAAATTCTGCCTCTAGAACAGTATGAATGTATCATTTATAGTGACGGATCAGCTCAACCTGCTACGGAGGGTAAACAAGCCTATAGTGCAGCCTGCGCGACCGTTAAAGGTTGTTGGCGTGATGGCAAATTCCGACCAATGGTCTCTAAAACTCAATCTCTAAGAGATTGTACAGCTCAGCGAGCTGAACTACAAGCATTCAAGATGGCGCTTGGGAATACGGACCGCGAATTCCCTACACTCATAGTGTGCGATTTGCATTATTGTGTTCAATCTTACAATGAATACTTCCAAAACTGTATTCAAAACGGTTACTAAGATGCAAAGGGTGGCACAATTAAGCAGAAGTTGCTTTGGGAACAAATAGTTCAGTTACAACAAGAACTACAAAACACTCATGTGATACATAGGCTGAGTCATCAACGTGATGGCGTTTACCTTGCAGGGAAATCATTGGCTGATGAAGCCGTGAAGGCAGCTGTGCAAACGGCTTCCGTAGCTGCAATCACTCATTCAAAAACAAAAATAAACGGCAAAATAATGTTGCCTGTCAATGCTTCAAGCAAAGGCAGTGGTAAACATTACCAAAAGGGTTTCCACTCAAATACTCATACATAACTGATGCGAACAATGTTCCGTTTGCTCATATCCCTGGAGTGGGGGATAGAGTAATTTCAAAAATGAAACATAGATTAGGTCTAATCTGCAGCAGCACATGAAGGGTTCGTCTCTGCACATGCGCGTGTTTCCGCCACAGTGTCATTATTAAAGCAGAGACACTGGTGGCCATGCATGAGGAAACAAACCAGAAGGAAAATGCTGCTTACCAGTATGCATCTGTTCTTGGCATGTAGAGCTGCAGATTACCACACTGTGCATTAGATCACCACCTGATGTTGGGCTCGGATGATTGCATGTTGTTGTCATATTGGAAGAAGTCTTTTGTAGTCACGACATAGGTGATTGCTTCCTTGGACGATAGTGCGCATGGGCATTGGCTCCATCCTAAGATTGTTTTTCGCCATGATGGGAAATGATGGAGTTAGTAGAAGTAAATAGAAAGATGTCCATGCATGTGCATCTAAGTAAGATAAAAACTGGAACAGATACAGGTCCCGGGGAGGCGGGAGGGCGTGTAGTAATCTGCAGCTCTACATGCCAAGAGCAGATGCATACCGTTCGAGGCATATGAGCTGCAGATACTACACTGTGCATCGATTTTGCAGCAGTGTGTCCCTAGCGGTGGTCACCTGTATCTGTTGCAGTAGTTTAAAAGAGTTTTAAGGACAGCTTGGCCTACTGCAGCTTGCTGCTTGGATTGCACATCAACACAGTAGTGTTTAGTGCTGCCTTGCATATGCCTTCTAGGGGGATGTTCCCTAAGAAAGCCATAGAGGTTCCTATTTTGCGTGTGGAGTGCGCTTTAGGAGGAACTGTTAATGTACATTTTGCTTTTTGATAGCATATTTGTATACATTTGACAATCCACCTTGCAATTCCACTCTTAGAGATGGGGATGCCTTTATGTGGTTGAGAGAAAGATACAAACAATTGTTTTTTTTAATTAAGATTTAGTCCTATCTATATAGTAGAGAAGAGCTCTTTTGACATCTAGTGTGTGTAGAGCTCTTTTTGCTACAGAGTCAGGGTTTTAGAAAAACACAGGTAACTCTACAGATTGGTTTAAATGAAAAGGAGTAATGACTTTTGGAAGGAATTTAGGATTAGTTCTCAGAACCACTTTGTTACGATGTAGCTGTAAAAAAGATTCTTGTATTGTGAAAGCTTGTATCTCACTAACTCTCCTAAGAGAGGTAATAGCAATAAGGAAAACTGTTTTCCATGTGACGAATTGCAGTCCACATTTGTGTAAAGGTCCAAAAGGTGGTCCCATGAGTCTTGTAAGAACAACATTTAGGTTCCACACTGGAGAAGGTGGTAACGGGGGGGAATGATTCTTTTTAATCCTTCCATAAATGCTTTAATAGCGGGTACTCTAAAAAGAGACTGATGTTGTCTGTTTTGTAAATATGCTGCAATTGCTGCAAAGTGCAGGCGTATGGATAAATATGCCAAGTTACATCTTTGTAAATGTAAAAGGTAGCAAATGATATCCTGGATAGAAGCATCCAGGGTATCTATTTGGTTATTGTTGCAATAAATGGCAAATCTCTTCCATTTAGCAGCATAACAAGCTCTTGTAGTAGGTCTCCTGGCCTCTTTAATAATATTCATACAGTCTGGAGGTAGGTTAAGATAACCAAACTCTAAGACTTCAGGAGCCATATCGCCAGATTCAGTTGATTTGGATCTGGATGTCTGATGTCTCCATGGTTCTGCGTCAGCAGAGATGGTGTTAGGCGTAACTTTTGGTGTGGAGCTAGAGAGAGTCCTAACAGTGCGGTGAACCACGGTTGGTGGGGCCATGTGGGAGCTACCAGGATTAATTTGAGAGACTGTTGTGTGAGCTTGCGTACTACTAGTGGTATTAGTGGTATTGGCGGAAAAGCATACGCAAATCTGCCCGACGAGTTCATCCATATCGAATTGCCCTTGGACAGCGGGTGTGGAAACCTGGTGACGAAGGTTGGGAATTTTGCGTTTTCGTGTGTGGCGGACATATCTATGTCTGGATGCCCCCACTTGTGAAAGAATGGTTGAAGAACTTGTGGATGTAGTTTCCATTTGTGAATTTGTTGTGTCTGCCGACTCAACAGATCGGCTATCTGATTGTAAACTCCTGGAAGGTGCTCTGCCAACAGATATATGTTTTGTGGAATGGCCCATCTCCAAATGTTCTGTGTGAGCTAGGACACTTGTAGAGATTGTGTCCCCCCCCCCCCTGTTTTTGTATATAATACATGGCTGTCATGTTGTCCATCCAGATTAAGACAGCTTTGTTTTGTACTTGCAGTTGGAATGTTTTGAGTGCTAGGAATATTGCTAGCAGCTCTAGATGGTTGAAATGGAGCAGTCTTTGTTGAGTGGTCCATTGCCCTTGAGTTGTATGATGTAGGAGGTGGGCTCCCCATCCTGTGAGTGATGCGTCTGCTGTAAGTAATATTTGTGGAACTGGTTCGAGGAACGGCCGCCCAGTGTCAAGATTTTGGTGTTCCACCACTGCAGAGAGCGATGTGTGCGGCTGTCTACCAACACCAGGTCTGTTAGTTGCCCTTGAGCCTGGTTCCATTGTTGTGCTAGACATTCCTGTAACGGACGCATCTGCAGTCTTGAATATGGTACTATAAAAATGCAAGATGCCATCATGCCTATCAGTCTCATGAACACTGCCTTGCAGAGATTGTTGATGTTGGAAGACAGTGACTAAGGACTGAATGTTCTGTATTCTTGCTGGATTGGGATACGCTAGAGCTGTAGGCGTGTTTATTGTATCCCTTAGACACTGATGTATATGAGAGGGTTGCAGGTGTGACTTGGTGTAGTTGATTGTGAACCCTAAGTCGTGCAATGTTTGAATTGTTTGATGTGTATGTTGAACACACTGATTGAATGACATGGCTTTTATGAGCCAATCGCCTAGATAAGGGAAGACATGTATATGTTGTCTCCTTAGATGTGCTGCTACTACTGCTAGGCACTTTGTAAATACGATTGGTGCTGTAGTAACTCCGAATCGAAGGACTTTGAATTGATAATGTTGTAATGTAATGTAATGTAAGATGCATTTCTATAGCGCTGCTACCACTCCAAGTAGCATCTTGGCGCTTGGTACCAACCCAGATGGAGTAGGTCGGTTAACTGGTTGTCCTTCTAGTACAAACCATAGATACTTCCTGTGAGCAGGATGCATAGGAATGTGAAAGTAGGCGTTGTTTAGATCTAGTGTTGTAAGGAAATCGCCTTGTTGCAGCAGTGGGAGCACTTGTTGTAAAGTGATCATGTGAAAATTATCTGATTTTATGTAATGATTGAGGGGCCTGATATCTAGAATTGGTCTTAGTGTCCCATCTTTCTTGGGTATTAGAAAATACAGCGAGTAAACCCCTGTTCCTTGGTGTTGTAAAGGAACTATTTCTATAGCGTCCCTATTTCTCAAAAATGTGTTTATTAACAGTTTGCATAAAGGAAAAAGAAGAAAAAAGAAAAGTAGCGACAATCCCGCACAATATCCCACACAGGGGCTAAAATGAATCGGCGCGAGAGACAATAATTAGCAAGGGGGGCGCTTGTTCGCGCCCATATTAGCCAGTCGAACAGTGAAAGTATACTGGGCAAAGTCTCTTGCTGTGAGGAAGTTAAAAAAAAATCAGCAAATCGTTACCGTCGCGGAAGGTGCCATGGAGGCATTGCACAACATATCAAGTCAGATTCCAAGCTGCACTGTTCATCTCTCCGCCTTCGAGCAAGAGCGGTGTCACAAAAATAAAACAAAAAACAACAACCCCCCCCTTCTCTCCACCCCGCAACCGCTTGCCCCTCCCACCTCCAACAGTGGTGGTAGCTGAATTGCATTCACACATTCACTCAGATAATCAAATCACACTTGGAACAGGTGAAGAGCTCGCAATGTAGGTGGGCAGACCGCAAATGGCAGACCCACGGAAAGGAAGCGGACCAAGGGACCCCAGCGGAAGATGGAGAAGATGAAGTTCTTAAAGTGACCCCGGAAAATATCGGCCATGCGCTCCATACTCAATAGTTTCCACAAACGTGCATGCCACACAGAGAGCGCAGGGGCTTCCTTCTTCTTCCAGTCCGCTGCCAGGGTCAGCTTAGCCGCTCCTATACAAAGCCAGAGAATCTTTTTGTCTGCCTTGGTCTGGTGTTCCAAAACTGGGTCACGAAGGCCCAGTAAGACAAAGGCCAGTGAGTCCGGGACTGGGTAACCTAGTATTTCCTTGAAATGAGACAGTATCTCTTCCCAGTAGGGGCGAATGACAGGGCAGTCCCACCAGATGTGGCAGAAGTCCCCCAACAAGCCACAACCCCTGCAGCATCTATCAGAAGAGTTCGGGAAAATATTTTTCAATTTGGCCGGATACAAGTACTTGTCCATCATCGTCTTGAGATGGGCCTCTCTCAGCTCCACTGAATGATTGAGTCTATGTCATGCCAAAGTCGGGACCATTCCTCGTCGGAGATATCACGGCCGAGGTGTTCTTCACATTGACTCATATATCGAGGACGAGGAGAGATGGCAGTAGAGAGCAGGAGACTGTAAATGAATGAGATCACGCCCCACATGGAGGAGGTCCGAGAGAGAAAGGCCTCAAAGGATGTAGGTGGCCTGGTTGCAGCGTCTCGCACCTCGGGCGACAGCGCCCAGTGGAGCATTTGAGTGTGATGGAATCGCTCCGTTTGCTGAACTGCGTAGTCTAGCATGCAGTTGTCGAAAGTGAGTGGGGCGAAGCCGTGGAACACATGCATGAGAGCGAGGCAACCCCCGGTCCTCCAGGTGTCGAAAGAACCCTCTCTCGCCGCCGGGGGGAAGGCCGGATTGAAATGGATACGGGTAAAGGGGGAAGGAAAGGACGTCCACCTCCCCGTCGTCAGAGACCGAATCCCATACCTTCAAGGTGGTGCTAGTAGGCGTACTGATGTAAGTGTTCCTAGGTCTGTCCCCCTTGGGTTTCCATACTAGGTCCCAAATAGACCTGCCTGCCACACTCCTGTCCATGTGGAGCCAGTGTTTCTCAGACTCAGTCTGAGTCCACTCAACCAGGACTCGGAGCTGCCCTGCCTTGTAGTACAGGTGCATATCTGGCAGACCTACCCCTCCGTTCTTTAAAGGGCGCCGAAGGGTTACGAAGGAGAATCGAGCTCGGCCCCCCTGCCAGATGTAACGCAGGATCATGGTCTTCAGGTGACGAAAGAAGTCCCCGTCCAGAACAATGGGCAGTGCTTGAAAAAGATATAAGAGTTTGGGAAGCATGGACATTTTGACCGCATGGATTCGTCCTAGCCAGGATGTAAACATAGGCTTCCACCGGGCCAGCTCGCTCTGTATCTGCGCCAACAAGGGGGGAAAATTGGCGGCATAAAGTTTCTCGACACTGGAGTTCAGCTGAACTCCTAGATATTATATTGAGGAGCGGAACCAGGACAGGGGCGAGAGCGGCCGGAGGTGTTCCACCTCGGCAGGTGGGAGCGTAAGATTAAGAATGTAGGATTTACTGTGGTTGATTTTAAAACTGGCTACCTTCTCTAAGCGTGACAAGACGTCCTGTACATGAGGGAGAGAGTGTGCCGGGCCCGCCAGGGAGAAAAGCACATCGTCCGCGAAGAGGGAGATTTTATGCTGTTCCCCCAAAAAGGGGAGACCTCGTATGTCCAGGTTCTCCCTCACCATCAGCGCCAGGGGTTCTATACTGAGAGCAAAAAGTAGAGGAGACAGGGGGCAACCCTGTCTTGTACCACAAGAGTGCGGAAAGAACGATGACAGATGCCCATTGACAATGACTCTAGATCGGGGACTACTGTAGTTGGCCCTCAGCATGGAGATGAATTTAGAGGAAAAGCCGAAAGCCTCTAGGGTGCGGAACAAGAAGCCCCAGTCCACCCGGTTGAAGGCTTTTTCGGCATCGAGGCCCACTAGGAATGCTAGGATCTTGAATCTGTTGGCCTCTGCAATTAAGTGGATCATTCTCCTGGTGTTGTCATGGGTCTGGCGACCTGTGATGAAGCCAGATTGATCTGGGTGGATGAGGGCTGGCATTAAGTCCTGGAGCCTAGCAGCAATGATGGATGAGTACAATTTAGCATCTAAGGCTATAGGCCTATATGATGCACATCTTAAGAGGTCCTTTCCCTGCCTTAGGGATGACTGATATTACAGCCTCCGCCATGGAGCCTGAAGTCAGGCCTGACTCCCCCATGTTATTAAACAGTTGCGCCAGGAAGTCACACAACTCCGAGGCAAAGGTCTGATAAAAGGGGGCGGTGAAGATGTCCAGCCCTGGTGCTTTGTGAAGTTTCAGAGCTTTAATGGCAGTCAGCACTTCTTCCCTAGTGAAGGGAGCCGCAAGCAGTTCATTCCATTCTTTGGAGACCTGGGGGAGTGGGTGTGTTCCTAGATATGCAATTTGGTCCCCGGGGTCCAGAGCGTCCGCCGAGTACAAAGCAGCGTAAAAGTCGCCAAATAGCTCAGCCTTGGACGAGTCTTGGTGCATCAGGGTGCCTGATGGGTCCTGGAGGCCTCCTATATATTCTTTCTCACTCTTATCCCTGAGTTGGCGTGCCAGGTGCTTCCCCACTTTGTTCCCCTGAGAATAGGAGAGGCGTCGTAGTTTCAATAGTGTGAACTCTGCCCTGTTATTATAGTGGGCCTTGAGTTTTCCCCTGACTGCTGTCAGTGGTCTCAGTGTTATCCGAGAGGGATTTTGTTTGTGTGCCAATTCAAGGGCGGAGAGCTCCCTTTCAAGCGCCTCCCTTTCCTCTCGTCTAAGCTTGTTAAGGGCGGATATTAGAGCTATGCATTTGCCCCTTATTGTTGCCTTAAAGGCGTCCCAAAGGTTAAAAATCGATGTATCCTCCTCCTGATTGAGTTCAAAAAAGTCACGAAAAGCCGTGCGGAGATTTTGGCAGGATGATTTGTCCCGGGTCAGGGACATTGGGAAGTACCACTTGCGATGGGGGGTCGCCCCCGGAATCCAACTCAAGCACACCGCCAGAAGACTGTGATCGGAGACGGATAGAGGGAATATTTCACTCTCCCGAAGGTCTCCCCTCAGTGATTGGCTCAGAAAAATGTGGCCCAGCCGCGAGTATGTGTGGTGGACATGGGAGAAAAAAGTGTAGTCTCTGGTCTGGGGTTGGAGAGTGCATCAGCTATGAGTAAGGCCAAGGCTCTCCATGGTGTTTTGCGTGTCTGAGGAAAAAAGGCCTGCCTCTGTTCGCTGATGATGAGAGCAATCTAGTTCCTTATCCCATACCAGGTTAAAGTCACCCATGACCACCAAGGCGCCTTCTACAAAGTTCTCCACCTCCCGCAACAAGCCCTGAAGGAACCCATTTTGACCTGCATTGGGAGCATACAGGACTAGAAACGTACAGAGCTTGCCAAGGAGCATTCCCTTAACCATAAGCCACCGACCCTCCCTGTCACTACGCACGCCCATAGGTTGGTATTGCAGGTTGTATCGATATAAGAGGGCCACCCCCCTGTGTTTTGTGGAGGCAGAGGATCTGTAAATAAGGGGGAACTGCTTTTTCTTGAGGCGGGTTTCATCCTTTCGGGCCAGATGGGTATCCTGGAGCCCCACTACGTCAAGATGATGATCTAGGATGTACTTCCACACTTTCTGCCTTTTCTGGGGGGAGTTAAGACCTTTCAAGTTCCACATTCCCAGTGTAATAGGCATCAGGTATAAGGTCTCCTCCCCAGCTCAATCATAGGAAGAGTATAGGCAGCGCCAGACATGTCTCCCCGAGGCATCCCCCCCTCGTTCCCCCCAAGAGCGCGCGATACCCAGGACATGTCCCTCCCCGAAAGGCACCTCCTCCTTGGTCGGGGCGGTTGCATCTGTAAATCACCGAAGCAACAGCTTCACCTCGCTCGTGTTGGCTAACTGCCGGATCCGGGCCCTCCGCCATTGCTGAGCAGCCCACTCTCTGCCAGGTAGGGGAGCAGGATCTTCGTCTTGCTGGGGATGTACCTTCTCTGCGAGGCGAGGGTGCTTCGTCCATGCCCAGGAGGTCCCGAGCCGCGACAAAGATCTGATCTTCACTAATCTGTTTTGTCACCGGAAAATTAGGCGGAAGGGGTGACCCCAAGAGTAGGCCACGTTATGGTCCCGTAGAAACGCTGTTACCGGTCGAAAGTCCCAGCGTTTCTGTAGCGTGGAGGCCGCCAAGTCCTGGAATAGCTGGGGGTGATGCCCTCGGAACTGTAATGGGTTAGTGTCCCTGGCCTTCCTAAGTATGCGCTCATTTAGTTGAAAGTCATGTAAGCAGACCAGGATATCAGGAGGTGGCGACCGCGCACCACGTGGCAACCCAACACGGTGTACTCTGTCCATACGGCTCTCCGTAAGGTTGTTCTCCGCCAAAATCTGGAGGAAGAGGGCCTCCACATATCCTCGCAGGTCACCCCCCTCGCCTTCCCAGGGGACCGCTCGAATCCTGATGTTGTTGCGGCAGGACCGATTCTCAAAATCCTCGCAGTGGGCCTGCAGATCCAGGTTCTGCTCTTGAAGCCTGATCATGTCCTGCTGAAGTTGGTGCACATCACCCGCCAGACATCCACTACCCGGACGCCTCGGAGGATTGATGCACGCAAGAGGACTGCACCGACCTGGCAATACTAGTGTACCGATGTTTCTCAGTAAGCCTGGCTACAACCGCACGCCTTTTTACCTAGAAATCCGGTGACAGATACTTTGTTCTCTGCATTTACCCATATGGAAACTGTACCTACCCTCCCTGTGTCACACCGTGACACCATCCAAATCCACTACACGGATTTTCCGCAAGCCGTGCACCAATCCTGAAACCCTCCCAATTCTTTCAATTTCTCTAAGCAGACTCACGCATATTCAGGCAACAGGCGTCCTATTAGCACGCCTCGTTTACTCTACGCGTTACAAACGCTCCAGCCCTGATGAGTCACGGCCGTTTCACGCTGTGACGAAACACGTGTCGGCTTCTTTTTTCATTTATACTTTTCACATGAACGTACTACTTGGATGTACTATACACACCTCCTGTGAATAAATTTTTATAAACATCAACAAGACCCTTGAATTGGTTTTTCCATCACGGTACAAGAATACCATTACAGTTTCCACTTGGAAACAACGCAACACATTCGTGTGCACAGGACTCTGTTCATCACCCGCCAGGCTCCTTCAATGTCGCCACCCGGTCACCAATGCCATCTACATCCAGCCGCACCTCACGCAAGTCGGAGGCCAACTGGGAACGTAGTTCGGAAATGTCCTCCTTGATGGCCGAGAAGAGTTCGATCATGAACGCTTTAGTAGCGTTGTCTCCTTTCGAGGGTGACTTGCTAGGCCCAGGGGGCGAAGCAGGCGAGCCTTTCCCGGGGCCATCCTTCCCAGGCTTATTCGTGCGGTTCCTGGTCGACATGGCGGAGGTTCTGAAGAGCCGGGGGCAGCAGGGTAGGAGTGCTCTCGGCAGGACGGGGTCTCAGTGCTCCGAAATGCAAACCTAGTCTCTAGGAGCGGTCTATAGATCGTTCGAGGCCCCCTCAGCTGCCAATAGTATCAGATCTCGGCCAGGGGCCCAACTGGGCCTGCAATCCTTGCCCTGTCCTGATCAAGTGGCCGGGCTCGTCGTACGAGGGGACCCCGCTGGAGCATGGGCCGGTGGGCGTTTTGAAGAGTCTTGGGCCGTAGTCGGTCTCCGCGGCACGTAGAGCCAATTTCAGTCCCGGAGGGGAGGCCAGCTGAGCCTCCCCAGGTCCCGAACGTCCCCACTCCTCTCCGAAGCCACCCAACCTCGGTGGGCGCTGGCCGATCAGTTCTTCTTCTCCATAGCGTTCCGGCCTCAGTGGTCGCCAGCCGATCTATTCTTCACCGGAGCTGTCCGGCCAGGCGATCGCCCGCCGAGGGCCGTGCAAGGGTGACGCAGGGCGCAGCTCTCAGGACAGTCGCTGTAGAGGGTGGGAGTCCAAGGCCCTCCGGGGAGGCGATTCACGGAGATCTCCGAGGGTCTCTGGCAAGGCTGTGTAGGCCTCACGGGCCACCGCTGCGTCGCACCATCTATCTCCGTCTCCGCTTGTCGTAGCTGAATGGAGGAAGGACCAAAGCAAGCTGGGGCACCTCAGGCACCCCGTGACTTAATTATCGGGGTAAAGCTAGCCCCCAAGAAGCTATACAAGGCTAAGAAGGGCTTGTGGCACCGGGTGGACTCGCAGGCACGTCTTACTCCGTCGCCATCTTGGCCACGCCCCTATTGCGTCCTTTTGAAGAAGTGACAGGACTTCTTGTTTGAGCAGAGTAAGGTGTTCTGCCCACATTGGACGCTGTCTGGGTGGTATGTGTGGAGGGGTTGCTGTAAGTTCCAGGCAGTAGCCAGACTGGATAATTTATCTTGCCCACTTGTCTGTTGAGATGGAATTCCAGACAGGTAGGAGCTGTGTTAATCTGCCCCCCACAGGAGTTGAATGCTGTTGGGGAGCAGAGGAAAGTCACTGTTTTGTGTTGGAGGAGGTTTGATTATTGTTGTTACTCCGACCTTTTCCTTTGTTGTTGTTTCCTCTATATCCTCCTCTAAAATATCCTTTGTAAGACGATGTTTGTGTGTTTGTATTAAAGGATGTTGTATTGTCTGCTCCAGACTGTTTGGAGCCTCCTCTGTAGAAGGAGCGACGAAAGGAACTTTTAGCTTTGTGTGGACTGTAAAGCTCCCATAGATTTGGCAGTGTATGTATCCTTCTTCATCTTTTCAAGTGCTGTGTCTACCTCTGGTCAGAACAATTGTTTTTGATTAAATGGTTGATTTATAATGGTAGTTTGCACTTCCTATTTAAATCCTGAAATGCGTAGCCACGCATGTCTTCTAAGTATGACACTAGTGTTGACAGCTCTGGATGCAGTGTCTGCCACATCAAGTGCACACTTGATTGAGGCGTTGGAAATTAGCTTGCCTTCTTGTATAAGGTCATTTGCCTGCACCTTATATTGGTGAGGTAGATGTTCCAGTAGTTTCTCTAACTGATCATAAAGAGCCCTATCATATCTTGAAAGGAGGGCTTGTGTGTTAGCTATACGCCATATGTTCGAAGCTTGCACAGCTATTCTTTTGCCTGAAGCATCTATTACTTTAGATTCTTTGTCAGGTGGGGGTGTCTCCCCTGACATTTGTGAATTTGCCCTTTTCCTAGCATTTGATACAACTAGTGAATCTAATGGTAGTTGTCCTTTAATGTAGGCTGGATCTGCAGGTGCAGGCCTATATTTTTTCTCAATTCTAGGGTTTAGGATCCTAGTACGTACAGGGTCTTTAAATATCTCTGGAGCGTGTTTGATGACCCCTTTAATCATAGGAAGAATTTGAACAGACCTTTGCGATTGTTCAAATGTGTCTAAAAGAAAATCTTCCTCTGCCGCATCACAGTGCATAGTGACTCCCTGGTAAATGGCAGCTCTGTTCAGCAGGTGTCCAAAACTAATATTATCTTCTGGGGGAGAAGGTTTTGATGGCTATGACTGTGGGTCAGGAATATCTGGTGCATCCTGTGGGTTCGGGTACTCCCAGTCTGTATCATCTATAGGGTATGGGAAAGGCTCATCTGGGTCTATCCCTCTTCCTAAACTATACTCATCATCATTTTGAGGTGAGTGTGAAGACAGAAGAGGAGAATATGAAGGGGAAATCTGTGGTGAATTGTTAAGAGGAACATGGGATGAAGGAGAAGGAAGTATAGGAGAAGAAGGGTGCATAGGAGATGTGGCAGAGTCCTTCTTCTTGGCAGGTACTACTGTTGTGGGTGTTGTATCTGCCTTCCTCTTCTTGTGTGGTATAGTGGATACAGCACCTGTCTTTGGGTCAATGTAGATCTTCTTTTGCAGAGGATCAGGTTGGAAAAGTTCTTCTCCTTGTGTAACCTTTGTTGGCGCCAATATTTTCAGATCCAAACGAGGTTGCTGCTTGTCTTTAGCCTCAGGAGGTGTTACAGTGTCCTTTGGCGTAGAAGGTGTTGTTTTTGGTGTGGTAGGCTGTTTCGAGCGCTTGGGTGCATCGGAATGAGACCTTGTCGGTTTCGATACCGAAAGTGATGGCTCCGGAGTGGAAGCTGTTCTCGTCGGCTTCGAGGCGTCGGATGCTGGCTTTGCACCTTTGTCTTTAGAAGTCAACGGAGTAGAGACTTCTTTTGGTTTCGGTGCCGATGGAGCTGGTGGGATCGGCATGTGCGGCTTGCTCGGTAAGGAGCTGCAGGAAGGCTTACTTCTTTTCTTCGGAGCCGGGCTCGATGGCGGGGCTTTCGAAGTGATTTTTCGGTCTTGACTGGGCCCAGGAGTCGGAGTGTTGACCTTCGCCTTCGGTATGGGTGCTGTGTGTGGTGCAGGAGCAGTAGTACTCAGGCGCTGACCCGATGGTATGGAGTCATCTGAGTCGTCTGCCTCCAATACGACGATTTGGAGATCATCGGAATCCTCTTCGAGAACGAGAGGAACCTCCTCGTCGAAGATATCCACCGGTTTCCGGAGCTGGTCTCTGCATGTCGTGTCAATGGGCCCTCCGATCTCGGATGGTTTTCTTGGATCGAAAGGACGCGCAGGCTGCACTGCTGGGTTCGTCGTGTTCTGGCGATAAGCACAGGTTACAGACCACGTGGTGGTCACTGCATGGAAACTTTGTTCCACACACTGGGCATTTCTTGAATGCCGTCCTTTCCATGACGTGTAGGCCTCATGGCGTGGATAGGCCCAACGGCCCGCGTCGATGACCGGAATCGAGCTGATGGAGTCAAAAACGATGTTAGTCGATATCAAAGGAAGTTAGGTGACGTTTAAATAAGTTTTTGCTCTTCAAAGTACTTGAAAAGTAGATGTCGAGCCGGGCCGGAAAAATTCATCCGAACCCAGTGGCCGAAAAAAACAATCTAAGGATGGAGCCGATGCCCATGCGCACTATCGTCCAAGGGAGGAGTCACCTATCTAGTGACTACAAAAGACTTCTTCCAAGACGGCAACAACATGCAATCATCCGAGCCCAACACCAGGTGGCGATCTAATGCACAGTGTAGTAACAGCAGCTCATATGACTCGAACACTATGTTTTGGAATGTGAAATATGCCAAAAGATGAAAGTCTCTACTTAAAGATCAATCAAACAAGATGGCCAAAATGGCTCCAGTCATTTCCAAAACTAACTTAAACAGCGAAGACTTCTCGATCTCCAACTCTTTGGAGAGGGAACTAAAAAAGGCTGCGGATGACATGGAAATAAAGAAGGGCCAGGGAGGTAAGTTGCTGGATGATCTAGAATCAGCTGAACTCAAAAACAATGCCAGATGGTCAGATTTTACACAGGTTAGTGATTTAGGCATTTCAAAGATCATGGCGACCTCGAAACCTAACAATCATTACAATGATCCCCTACCGGCGAAATGCTGGTCCTCCATAAATCACCTGCTAATCCTGGCTTGGGCAAAGATTAATGCATCGTTGTCACAAGGTCAAATACCGGCCTGCTTAAAAACAGGACAAGTCATCCCGCTACTAAAAAATACGTCTGAGAACCCCTTAGATGCAAACAATTTTAGACCGGTAACAAATATTCCCATGTTGGCCAAAATTATGGAAAAATTTGTCCAACAACAATTGAGCCTACACATCTCTGACTTCAAGCTTCTAAACAATTGCCAATCTGGTTTCCGTCCAAAACCACAGTACAGAAACTGCGATACTGCACATAGTAGATAACGCTTTACTGGCTCTTGATCATAATGAAATATGCCTACTAATCTTACTGGACTTGTCATCAGCTTTCGACACGGTGAACCATGCCTATATACTCGATCGACTAAAAAACAGGATGGGATTTGAGGGTACAGTGCTATCCTGGTTCCGCTCCTTTCGGGAGAATAGATCACAAAAATTCATTGTCAACCAGACCCTTTCAAGCGCAACCGACAATACTATAGGAGTCCCACAAAGTTCAACGCTATCTCCATCACTCTTTAATCTATACATAGAACCTCTTACGGAAATACTTCGAAAAGATAACATTGCTTTCCATATGTATGCTGATGACACTCAGCTATACATTAAGATTGCCTCGACTGATGATATAAAGACAATGAACCTAGCTCTAACAAGAACACTTCAATGGCTAACCAAGAACCACCTAAAACTAAATGCTCAAAAAATGTAATTCCTTCTGATTACCCCTAAAAAAAGCAAAACATCGATGGCAGGATGGTCCAACCTCATCAGTGCTCTAAAGTGCACTCCGAATATTGTGGAGTCAACTAAATCTCTGGGTATCATTCTGGACAAAACCTTAATATGTCTGCACATATCAACACAATGGCAAAAAACGCCATATTCTACTTGAGTTACTTACGAAAACTAAAACCTTTTTTAAATAAAGCAGACCTCAAGACAGCAATTCAATCATTGGTCATCTCAAGGATTGAATATGGTTGCACAACCTTAGCTGGACTCCCTAAGATCTCAACTGCCCTGTTGAAAGCATGTCTTAATGCAGCCACAAGACTCATAACGGGATCCAAAAAAGTCAACCATATTTCCCCCCACTTGAAAGCTCTCAACTGGTTTCCGTTCGAAGCACAAATTCAGTTCACGCTGGCATGCATTACCCACAAAGCAATACACAACAAGACTCCAGTCTACCTCGCCCAGAAACTTACGCTGTCGGGAGGGTCATGTTCCTCCAGGAGCAAGGCTTATCTACTACTGAAACCTGCGCGCTTCCATAAGAACGTATGACCGAGCATTCTCAGGGGCCGCACCGAGAATTTGGAACGCCCTCCCCCCGACTTGAGAAGAATTCCAACCATCGCAAAATTAAAAAAAGAAGTAACATCGTTGTATATATGAGGAAATTTCTCCCTTAATTCCTTAAAACTGTTCTTTATTTATTTCATCCTGCCTGGGGGGCACAATTTTCATACTACCAGCTTCACTGTACAATGTTGGTCTTTTATACCCGTTTTTATCTCATTATTTTTAAAAAACAATGTCTAAGACTTTATGGTAATCTATCAGTGAACCTTTTAGCCCCTTGGAATGGCAATTACTGCAAACACCTATGTCTAGTAATATGTAAAGTTCGGATTGTTGTTTAAATGCTATTGTAAAGAGCTCTGACACCCTTTGCTGGGTCATGTTCGCGCTATAGAAAACACAAAAAATAAATAAAAAAAATAAACATTTCAGATAAACCATTAGCTTGCGTTTACCTTGACCACTGCGGTTCCTTACAGAGGGATGGCAACTATAAATATATCATGATCGCAGTGGATTCGTGTTCAAGATTCATTTGGATGTGGCCTCGGCGCTCGGCTGACGCTCCAACTGTTATAAAAGATTTGCGAGTCTTTATCGGCCAATACGCAGTCGACACGCTACATTCTGACCAGAGTCCTGAGTTTAGCTCTCGAGCTTACAAGGAGGCCATGGCCAATCTGGGCGTTGCATTGCGGTACTCTAGTCCATCCCATCCTGAGAGAAATTCAGTAGTGGAGAGAAAAAACCGGGACATAAAGCAATCTATAACAGCTAGGGTATTAGGATTGGGTGACGGGTAGATCAAACATCTAATAAGTGTCCAACGTAGTCTTAACAATCTGCCAAGAAGTTCTCTAGAGGGTATCACTCCATATGAAGTCCTTTTTGGGACCAGAATGTTAATAGCGGACCTCGATTGTCACACTTCAATGGTAGACGAAACACTCTTTGATATCAAAGATAGTTTGGCTGTCTTACAGGACTTAAATGAAATAAGAAGGAAACAAAGTAACGTGTTCCTGAAGCCAACCACCACTGAAGAGAAACTGACCGTCCCAACAAGGCCTGTCTGGATCCCAATGCTCGGTGATCTGGTAGAGAAAAGATTGTGGACAAGAAGGAATTTGGGCATTCTTACTGACAACCAGTACCTGTCCTAGCAATCCACGGATCAAGACCAGTATTACTGCCGCCCCTTGCTGGAAAAAAGGAGAACAGGTTCGTGTCTATCAACCTGGTCATACAACCTCATGTGGCCGATCATAAGCAGTAGGCCAAGTGGACTCCTCCAATGTAGCAGACGCTCAGCTCTGGCTATTATCCAAAAGGTTCAAACTGAGAGACTCATCACCTTTGAAGAATCTGCAGTGCGAAATGAAGGACTAAGCAACAGAGCTATGGAACTTGTACCTCTTGAAACCAAATAACAGTTCGTCAAGAAACGCCTGTCTACAATAAAGTAGCATCTGACTACACAAATGTTACAAGTAATCCTGAGGTTCCAGCGATTTCAACGAATCCCGATGCAATCTCAACAATTGACAGAACTGCCTCTGGCTATTTCATTAACTTTGATACATTTTCCGAGGATCCAAGCGAGCCTAAAACTGCGCCAGTGAAAAGATCTTTGAAAGAACAAGCAACAGACCCTTTTCATCACCTGGAAAAGACTTTCACCATGGATTGAACTTTGGATTGTGTTGGGTGTGCTTTTTCTTCTACTTTGGTTGACTCTGGTAATAACTTTGGGAATGCTGATAAATGGAAGATATGTCACAATGGACACAGCAAATAAGAACATCAACTTACTTCTCAAGCCACACAAATCATCCCATCGTGAACAAAGAGACTTGTCATCAGTGAACATCACAGCCGTTCCTATACCAGGGAGTATAGCTTTGGACAGAACTAATTATGACTGTTTGGCCCATCAGAGCTGTTGAAGATTCCACACCAGTTCAAGATTTCCTTGAATGACTGTTTCATCTAGTACCTTTTCTGATGATTGGGACTTTGAGACTGTTAATAATATGATGTCAGACTTTACAAATCATGAATACTTAGAAGGTTCATCAGATTTAATCACCATGGTCATCATTTCTTGCACAAATCTGCAAATCCTAGAAATGTATTAATGTATAACCAAAGGGTAGCTCCAAAAAGTTTTTTTAGAAAATGTCCGTACTTTTCAGGGTTTAATGTATCCAATCCGGAATCATTTTACTTTAAAAATCTAAACAAAAACAGGAATGAAAAGTATGTTAACAAATACCAAGCACATTTATTCTACATCCTTTTATGCTCAACTGTCTTCACTAGGTTTCGAATTTTGGAAAGACAACATTGAGGCAAAATCTGTCTGGGGCACAAAAGATTGGCAAGTGCAGGGGATAGAAGCTTTATTTAGAGCCTGCTTCATCCTTGAGCAAATTAGGTTTTTGAATGACACTGTCCAACAGATGTCTTGTCTTGGGTTAGCAAAGATAAAAGACTTGAACAATCCGTCTATACCTACACCTACACCTACACCTGTTAGTGATAACACTTCAGAGGGGGGAGTCGACGTACATACTATTTTGCATCACAACAGAACAGATACAGATTGTAATAAATGGTTGATCTGGCCCACAGACACAAACAACTGTCAAGATAGATTCCTGAATAAAACAAAGGGGTTCACATTTATTCGGCCAGAACCAAGATATGTTCAAAAACAGCATCCAGGAATAGTAACAACATACAGTGTAGGGAAACTTTGCCTTGATTGGATACATAGATCTACAGTTAAGGATGTAAAGCAACACTTATCTTTGCTTAAAGATGCCGCTGATCTTAGGGAATTGTTGCTAGGACCAAGAACACTGCGTCATAAACGTTTTATATATGCCGGTATCTTTGCTGCTTATAATAAAACGTGGAAAATTACGCAAGCAGAGACTGCAGAACGAGTACGAGAAGTTGATCGTATTAATTTTGAAAAATCTCTCTCTGTGGTTGACAATGGGTTAACGACTCTGTGGTCCAGGATATATTCTTTATGTAGCATAGTGTCTTCTGCCATAGGCATCATGGAACAGGACTTGCCATCTTGGTGGACCGTCTAGCCGCGGCAGGGATAGCTGGAAACGTGTTGGGCTGGCTAAAAAGCTTTTTAGCAAATAGGTGACAAGTGGTCACCTTAGGTCAATTTAGGTCAGAAGAAAAATGGCTCAGTTCAGGAGTGCCTCAGGGCTCCTGCTTGAGCCCGACACTTTTCAATGTATAGATGGCCCCCCTGATTGCTCTCATATCATCCTTTATTATCAATACCATCTCGTATGCGGATGATACACAGCTGATCCTGGTGATGGAGGATGACACCGGTGAGGCTGAAATGAAGCTCAAAAACTGCCTAAAAGCCACGTTCCAATGGATGAGCGTGAACCATCTCAAATGCAATTCAGGAAAAACTGAGATCTTGCCGTATGGAAAAGGTAATCTGTTTAACCCCATGTTATGGTGGCCAGAGGATGCCACCGTCCCCCCAAACACTGCTCTATCAGTCCGAAATTTAGGGATCAGATTTGATTCCTCTCTGACTTTTAAACAACAAGCAGTGGCCATGGCAGAAACATGTTTCGGCATCATAAAGGGGCTCAGAAAATTCTTTGACCTAATACCACTCCCAGGATGAAAAATAGGTGCAGTAGCACTTATAACATCAAGCCTCGACTACTGCAACAGCCTATATGCAGGGACAAATAGGATGGTCTGCCATAAGCTGCAAATGGTGCAACATGCAGCGGCAAGACTGGTGCTGGGATGGAATAGGAGGACGTCAGCCTCAGCAGAAATGGATATTTTACATTGGCTGCCGATTCATAAACCGGTTCTTTTCAAAGTTCTTCTAATTACCTTTAGGGCCTTCTATGGAAAAGGACCTAACTACATTCAGAGCATGTTCAGACACTACGCTCCCACACTTAGTTTGAGATCCCAAAAGGCTAACCTCCTCACCATCCCTAATTTCAGACTGAAAACGAGAGGAGGAAAGGCCCTGGCAGTTTTGGGTTCCAAAGCGTGGAACATACTCCCATCGTCCCTACATCAAATTGCATCAGAAACAATCTTCAGAAAGACCCTCAAAACATGGATATACAATCTATCCGATACCCTATGCAAAAACCTAATTTGAATATGCAGACCATTCTTCTACCATCAGCAAGGCTCGTCATTTTCTGCCATTCCCTTCTAAAGCGCCAAGATGCTCCCTGGAGTGAAGGCTGCGCTATTTAAGAGCTTTTTATATTTACATTTACTTGGTCATGTTGCAACATGGTCAGTCGCAATTACGTTCTATCATGCTAATAGGCTGGACATTGCAAAACCTTCATTCAGGCTATGTGCTGTGATGTTTAATCAATACTACTCCAAAAAATAGAGAGTTTCCCAAGAGACCAGAAAGGACTGGGTATCAAGTATTTATCAAAAAGGAATCCTTTCTGTGTACTAATCTTTCCTTTGGTGACCAAAAGGCCTACACATTCTAATCATTACCAGTTTTATAATTATGGTATTGACACAGATATTAGAATAGGTAATCGTACTCCACACTAGAAAATCTTTTTTACTCTCAAAAGTTTATTTATGTAGAAACATTTATGTTAAAAACCATTGTTTTAAAATTGCAGACAATTAGTATAATAATTTGGGTGCTCTGGTACAATCTTAAATGCTAACTAACAATTCCGATTTACGGTGTCTACCTCAGAGTCACTCTACATTAAAAAGGTCATGCTCACAAAATAAATACAAAAAACTTTTACAACATATACATTTAAGAGTCCCACTGTCGACGCGTTTCGGTGCGTAGGTTACAATTTATGGCACCTTCCTCAGGACGGACGAGTTTGAAACCACAAGATAATTTTACTTCTTTCTAAAAAAGAAAATGCACACAATTAATATGCTGTTCCTACAAAGAGTTTTATTCTAGTTGTGGATAAATCTAATGAGGTTTTACTTCTTGTGTGTTAACTGCCCTTACTTGAAGTGTAGGGATTACGGTCCTTCTATTAATTTCCAGGACAGCTGTATCTCCTTATGCAGTTGTGGATCTTTCACTACGAGGTCTTTTTGAATCATTGACTTCTATAATGAGAGAGCATGGAATTATATACCATACTGCAGAGACTTGTGGCCTATTTTTACATTTATCAAGGGCCACTTACTCGTAGGGTTCTTATTGACACATGGTTGAATGGTGTCTATCGAGCAGGTACATGGATACTGATGAAAAACCGTCTTGATTAGGTTGTTGTGCCGTGCCTGTAAAGTACACGTCTGTCAATATATATTTAAATGATGGATGACTAACTGGCGGGTATGGGGGTGGATTAATACATACCAATAGCTTTTGCGTCAAATGCAGACAGTCAGGCTGTTCTTTATTTCTCCCTTTTAAGAGGTATCTCTGTACCTGTGCCAAATTACATGACATTATGATTAGTGCATGTAGGTATGGAAATTCTAGATTGTCTATTTCCTATCTATTGGCTCATTTGATAAAAGATGGTACATACCGGTTCCGGGCTGTATTATCCCTTTTCGCCTGACTTGCAGCTTACTCTCCTTTTCATTGAGCGCTGTAAATGTGCACTGAAGATGGGGAGCTATTATCCGTACAATCCTCTCCCAACCTGAATAGTAGATAAGTAGTGTTTAAATTACTATCATGGCCTATGCCTAGATACAAATTTATTATTCTTCGTACTTATATTTTTAATTCACCTAGTTGCTAGACTAACAGTCTTCAAAGATGCTTAATCTTAGAGCTGATGTCAGAAGAATCTGATTTACTTAACTATGCTATTTAAACTTAAAGTCTATCAATGCACTAAGAATTGCATTGCCTCGTTTGTTCATGTGACATATGCATTTTCATAGTCACAACGAGCACTTGGATTATGTCCCACATTTTGATTATATCCCACATTTTGCCATTAAAATAGTCTTTAGCGTCTATTTCCATGAGGTATAGGGTTCTATATACTCCTCATTGCTCTAACGGGAATTCCAGCCCCCTCTGTTCAGTAGCTATCAGCAGCCTAATTCTTACCTTTAAAGACGGACACTACGGCGAACCTGTTCCTCGCGGCTTCCTGCTTTCTCCACGACTGGTTGAAGCAGTGAAGCACACGGGCTTTAAGTACCCTATCGATTTGCTAATTAGCTGCTAATTAGCTGCTTAATTATCATTTATTACACCTATCGGCAAATCTACTACGTGGGCGCCATATTAGTAGTTTTTAATATCACTGTCTGTGAACTACAAAACCTCGGTTTCAGAGACTTTGGCCGATTAATTTTATCGGATTTGACGGCAAAAGCACCCGATATTCACATTTAATGTTCTTGTAGTACCAGGGTTCATGCATTGTATGGCATCTTATTAACCGTGGAGGTGCTGAGGACGACCTTCGGAGCCATTTTAGTAGTCCCGAGCGTCACTCTCAATGAAACTACATAAACGCGGGTTCGAGACTTAGGTTGTGTTATTTTCTTAAGCCATTTAAGATTGTTGTCCAACCCTCCTCATATTTAAATGTGATTTCTTTATGACCTCGGTCACACATTCAATAGTCTATCATATAAGGGTAATATGCTGAGTGTCAGTTTTACTGTTTAATAGCAGATACCCTAATGTGGGAGCCATTTTGGTAGTTTTGGATGCAAGTCATAAATTGACTACCTAAACACGGGTTCGATCCCCGGACTGTCTCTCTAATAATGTTCTATTTGTTGTACCGCCGTCTGTGTAGTAATTATTTCTTATGTATATTTATCGTCATATGTTGTTTTGCCCTTTGCGTATCATCATTAGTTGCATGCAGTACCGTTTAGGATATAGGTAGTGCATTTTAAGCATCCTATGGCGTCGTCTGCCGTGTTTTTCGGGAAAAAAAAAGGGCATCTGGTTTTCAGGTTCAGTCATTTGCTTTCTGTTATAATGGTTTTTGGAAATTATCGTTCCTTAGCCTAGATTAGATACAAGAAACCCTGACTTGCTCAAATAAAGCTACTGGCTATACATTGTGTGTATTCTGTTAAATGACAATATTTTTATCAATTTACAGGAAGGTATCTTTTTGTGATTGTTGATGGCTATCTCTCATTTCATCTTATACCTGTACATTATAAACAGTGACCTCTTTTTAAAGCAACAATAAGATGCAAATTTTAATGAAAAAGGCAGCAGGATCGATTCCACATTTCTTATTGTCACATTTTGCAACATTTTTATTAGTATTTTGTGCTACTCGATGAGCATGTGCTCAAAATATAATTATAGTGATTTTCATGAGGAATGGTTCTCAAACATTTTAACCCTTTACAATTCGTTTTCTACAGTACTTATACATAAGTCATCAAGCATTAGTTTCAGATTATGTACGTAGGCAGAGATATACACAGTTATCTAATCATTCTATCCCATTCTTCTCGGCCATTTAATCCTTTAATCAATACTACTTCACTGTTTTCAGAATTCAATATCACTGATAAACAGATCAAATTGGCACAAAGGGGAGCAGACAATACGGGGCTGAGCATTGAAAAACTGGAAAGATTGTCATTTACTGTCGCAGAAAAGCCAGTTATGGAATGGATTATAAATGGAACAATCACTCTGCCTGTTACAATTTTCTATTTTCAATATTGCCTACAACATATACCAGCAGGCACATATAAAAGGTTGGGTAAAGAATACATCAAGACATCCTGGGAATTACTGTACACATACAGATATTGGAGTGGGGGTAGTGTTTCTTAGCGGGGAAAATTGTGAAAACGCACTAAGCGGTTCTTGTCAGGGTATAAACTTACATGGGGCCTGCGATAGTTCTTCTAAAAACCTATCCTGCACCTGCAAGGTACACCAGCCGCAGTGATTGATCCAATTTTTGGACAACTCTCGAATGGGAGTTACCTTACTTACTTATCCATTCTTTTGCAAAGAACTGTGCCACTGACCTCGGCCAAAGAAACCTATGATCTGCCAAGTCGCAAGGACTTCTGCAGAGTTACATGCCCTCGTAACTACAAATTGCCCTGTACATTTCTCAGAAATGTTAAGTCGTATCTTAAACATGTCTGATACGAGTGGTATTGTACATGTATTAAAGACCGTATTTTCTGGACTGTTAGCACCTTTGGAAGCAGTCCTAGTAATATTTCCAAACTTTGTGCACTCTGTGTTTGGCGGATTGCCTCTCATTTTGGGACTCGCTGCAGGAATACTATTTTTGCTCCTATGCTGCGATATGGCAAGTCATTTCACAAACGACACCTAGTTCTCCATAGAGACAACCCTACTAGCAATGAAGTGTCGTGAGCGCATCTTCCAAATGTTGGGACTACCTCGCCTAAGAGAATTAAATACCACATGGTTTCTGTCATTCAGACCAATTTGGCAAGATTGCATCCTACCTGTTCTACGCTGCCTGCTATGCGGAGAAGAATGCGTGTTAGACACATGTTTCACACTCCCATCAGTCATGCCAATGGATGTTGATACCTTGCTTGAACCAGTAACGGCCCATGCACTGTGTTGTCCTCAGCGGCTACCGATTCTGATAACGGCATTCATTGAGATCTCACAGACGCAAAATGCTACTACTGTAATTCATGAATTTTTATCTTGTGTTCTTATTAACTTGGACATAATATATTTAACAATCTGTAACTTGGAAGATGTTTTTCTTTTATAAAACCGAATAAAGTTTGTTAATAATAATCACTAGGGGATTCATTTACAGGGTAGCATGGTATCACTCAAAATAACTCCAGGAGTCACCGTCCACACAATGTACATGCTTTGTTCCCCCTACTTCCAAACTTACATATACCCCAATCACCTGCCCAAACCTCTCCCTGCTGATGCCAATGTGGTCTTCCGTCATCCCACAGACCATATTTTTGGCCCCTTTGAAACTGCCCATACAATAAAAATGCTGCAGTTGTAAATACATATCAACTACCATTTGTTGTGTTTGAAACATTTTATTGAATAATAAAACCTAATAAACATAAGCTGATTATTAAAGCAAAACATCAGTTGTCATACACATAAGAAACAAAAGTAGTACCTAAAAATCAACATACTATAACACAGCAAAAGTTATGTAGAGCACAATTCCTAATTTCGGGCAATCTTTAGAGTTCAACAATAGAAACGTTCATAGAGAACAGGAAAGGAAACAAAGAAGGTAGGATACAGTGATTTCATTAATGTAATGCTTCCTACATATAGAAAAACAAATACTAATTATTTTGAATAAGCAAGAAAGTCCTCACATTAAAATACTAGGAGAAATATATTGAACAGTAAACATTTCATATGTAATTAGAATTCAATTTGAATATTTTATCCTCCTAAGAATTATTTGACTCATGATTACAACCCGAATGCTTTCTGGAAAGGAACCACCTCATGGGGTTCAAAATCACATCTTTTCCAACAATAGGATTCAAATGATAAACTTGAATTTCAATTCAATTTATTGATTTAGGCCATTTTGGAGATCAACAATTTGAAATATATACAACATCCAAACACTTTTGTAAAATTGCCTCCTAAACTTGAATTCCATCCACTTTTTGATTAAACACTTTCCATTCCAGCAAGCATCACAAGACCACTTGTTGTTATCTTCCCAATTAGTGAAAATGTTTTGGCTGGCAACAACAATAAATATGTTTAGAATTTTACTTCCGAAAGCAAAAACATGCCATTTCTGAATCATGGTGCACAATAAAATGTAGGAACAGAAGGGCATATTTTGGAGTAGCATTCATTAAGGTTTGACCAGGCTTGAAACTAGAATTCCTTATTTTTTCGACATTTAAATGTCATATTTTGGAAAGAGTTTTAACAGACCCAGCACGAGCTCACTGAAAAATAGAAGATTACTGAATTGTACTTAGAGAAAATGTGCTGATAAGTAATCTATTGATGTAAAATACAGTGGTCAGGCAATGCTTGTGGATCTAATCTATTCAGATTTTAACTCCATAGTTTATTCAATAAATTGACTGAGCATAATACTTGAAGGTCCATCTCTCAGATCAGTTCTAGTACAGTTTTAGTTGCGATAACACTTATAGAGAACATTGATAAATAGATTTAAAAAAACATGGGTGGAATTGATCCTTGGTCTAAATCTAGATTATTGTCTGCAATAGAAACCAGTACAAACAGATCAAATCTAAAATCATTGAATATGTTTATTATAGTGGTTTAGAGTAAACCTAGAAGACAGATATTGTTCCCGAAACTCAGAAAATGTATCTAAAGATTATGATTACATCCTATTTTATGTCCAGAGACTGCTTTAGCTGCTTTCCTGTTTAAGTGACATTTGCAATTATATTTAACAAAACATTAACGCTGGATGTCAGAAATTCTGTCTTTAAGTTTTGTTTAAAAGTTATGTGTGTTGGTTTTTATTTGATCTGAAGCAACACTAACACTAAATAGGTACATGCACCGGTTATCATTCAACTAACATTATTAGCAAACTTAATTTGGAGGGAATTGGGAAAAATTGCCTCATGTTTTATTGTTAAAAAAATCCACTGGTTCAGTAATTCACAGAGTTTGCAAATGCTAAACCCCTTTTTGAAATGTACTAAGCTCATTTAACAATTCAGAATTTGGAAGGGGAATGTTAATAGTTTCCCTTCTGAATATTTAATACGTTGTTAAGGTATGTATTGAGCTTTGAAACCATATGTGGGCTGAAAAACAGTAACAGGAGGTAGTAACCCAAGGGGACATTTGTGAATCTGAAAGTAAAATGGGGTGCATTAAAAATGCCTTTATTTAAAAGCTATCACAGACAAAGTAGCGTGCTGACTCTACAAGCAATCACTTTTTACCAAATGGATTATTAGCACATGAACCTCAGTATTTCCTATATTGCTGAAATGTAGTCTCTAATATTTTTGTAATGTTGTGTAAATATTTGTTCCTGTTAGTTCCCCTTTCAATATTGTCATGAAATGTACCTATTCTTTTTGTCAAACAAATTGAAATATCTTTATCACAATTTTTGGGGCATTCTAAAAAGTGTTTTCACTCTCTAGCTTGAAGCTTCCTAAGAAAAAAAACTGAAGCCAGTTCCTGGTTTCTCCTAGATCATTTAGCTTTCTCACTAAAACAAGCACAATATTGATTTGAGAGAGGTGGTTATTGTAGTTATATGCACTGGGGTTAGTTTAGAAAAGACCAATTCCTTAATCTTTAGAAATAATCCTTGGAAAAGTTTATGTTCAATAATTTCAGATCATTTACTGATAAAGATATCAGATAAGGATCCCCTAATTTCTTATACCTTGTGGTATCATAAATATGATAGAATTACAGACTCCTCTTCTAGATAAATCCAGGTATGAGAAGTTATTAAATGCGATTATCAACTTTCTGTTTAACACATTTTGTCAGTGCACAGAGTATTTTCCCTACATAGATCAAAACATTTCATGCAATGGTCTGTGCTTGAACGTACAATGAAGGGGTAAAAATGCATTTCTACCACAATCAAGAAACCCTTGGGTCAATGAGGATTACTGTTGCAAATGAAGACCTAGCTAAGATGAAATATGCCTTTAAAAGCACGATTTCCCTCTCCCACCATAGTTGGTATGCTTCCTTATTGGGAATCTCCTTGCACAATGAAACAACCCACTCACTGAGAGGGAGGAGTTCAGGCATATTTTGTTATAGAGAAAGGTATACTAAATATCACAATAATGAGCTCAGGGTAGTGGGGGCAGCAGAGTGAAAGTTAAAACTTGCTAAAGGGTATGTGGTTTCCATTATTTGTACGCCCCTGGGCCAGGATTAAAAACAGGACACTGTGGGAGAAATATATATGCACTGTTAGAGTCAATAAGAGGTCAACATGTTTCAGCCTATTAACCTTCCAAAGAGGTGTTTGCGGCATTCTTCAGGACTTAATCAAAGGTTCTGCTGCTCAATGTACTCAATCAATAACAAGCATTGTCATAGCCAATAGGTCTCGCCTTTGGGACCTTATAAGTGTTGAGCCATGACAGTAACAATATGAAATAATTACTATTAAAAAAAAGAAGACTATAAACTAACTAAGCTAGAGGTGACTTTATAACTGTTTAATCAAACGTTTCGGGAGGTTTAGTATAGATAAACAACTTCTTTTTTTCTATGGTGTGTCATAAAAAATTGATGCTCTAAATTTTGGTAAGAGTACACAACGTCAAAAAATTCAATACTGCTTTTATATCAATTTACCTTTGAAAGCTTGAAGTGAAAGACAATTCTAAGTGGCATTTGGTTATAAGTAGGCGCTAATGACTATTTCCGGATGACAATGTAATTAGCATTTTTTGTATAAGATGTGTTAAAAGTATGGGTAGGGAAAATGGCTATTTTGGCCAAAGGCTGCCCGTTCTATATGCATGCGAGATTTAATTTGTATACAGAATCACAATTTTGTATGTGGTACACTGTAATGTTAGATTAATCTGTTTTACCCTTCTGATAAGCTAGGGCTGACGATGAACCGTTTTTTTGTCCCTGGTTTTAAATGGATTCAGGTTGGAACAGACGAGGTGTTGGTTAACTTTACCTCGGTAAATGGTTGTTTCCCTCATGCTGCTTTCATGCGACTTAAATCCCTTCAGTGGAAGAGGCGGCTACATGCCTGCATATATGGCCAGATCAGTACTTGGCTGTTTCGGTTCTCCAGTGGGGCTAGAATAGAAGCTTTTAAGGGCAGGGCTTAGCTTACCATTGGAGCAGCAGGTGCAGTGGCACCAGGTCCCAGATGCCTTAAAGGCCCACTGAACCCTGATAACTGCGGTTTGTCACAGTTCAAACAGAGGCCTGAGGGACCCACAGAACAATGATTATTGCTGTTTTCCACAGTCCAAATAAAGGGCAGAGGTCACATTTCCTTTCTTGCCTTGGGGCCCAGGGCACACTGGCTAGGCCACTGGTTAAGGATGCAGTGGGGAAGAGGTGGCGAGACAGGTAGATTATCTAAACAGCTCAACGATTACTTCATGCCTGGGTATTAAAGTATTTATTACAATTAAAGACTGAAGCAGAAATAGATATCATAATATAGGAAGACCTACGTACAAATGCAGCTCGATTAGCGGCTGCCTTTAACTTCTCACTTATCACCTCTCCTAATTTACAGTTTTATATTAGATGCAGACATAAATCGTGAACTATGAATATGTTTATCTATCTTTAGGTTCAAATGGCCCATCTTTTCAATATGCAAGTATCAGACAGGTCGGGAACGCCTAATGGCTTTGAACTTGATAAAGCCACATTAATCACTGGTCTTGAAATGCAAATGGCAGCATTAGGCACGCAGAGGTGTATTCTATGTAATCTCATTATGTTCAGGGTACGGGGGAGTGTTTAGGACATAAAGCACGCTGATAAAAACAATTCTGCCACCATAGAAATTCAATCTTCCTTGTCCTACCCTAGTATACAAGTAGTACCACATTCTTTGTATACCTGAATTAAATAAGCACACAAAATAGAATAACATGGAAGGTGCACTGTCCCAGACTACACAACGGTGCAGTTTTCAGTGGGTGCTATCATCCCACACAGGGGGAGTACCCCAGATTATGCTGGAAAAAATATGTGGTGCCCCAATGTAGGCGCAGTTGTAAACCACCAGTCTGCTTACATAGTAAAGCGTCTGGCAGCTATTAAGTGAGGTGGATGTATATCACTACAACACATACTTTTACAATACATACCTTTACAACGCATTTTTTACAACGCAACATCCATTACAAGGCATTCCATTACAACACATGCCATTACAACGCATCTTTAAAAACTACCTTTACGGGGGAGGAGCTACGTCACCAACCAAGATAGCCGCAAGTCTCCCGGCTCCGCCGACCTCCGTCTTTCGGTCTGTTATCCTGTTGACTATCCTGGTTTCCCGCACCGGACCCGTGTGTGTGATCTGACCTGCTTTCCAGTGGTGCAGTCCCGGAGTTTCTCCGCAGTCGTGGAGCGGAGATACGTCGATGGTTGTGTAAGGCTTAACACAGCGGGGACGCCGGGGTCTCGAGTGCAGGCTCTGCCGGGTCCAAGTTGAACAACAACGGACTGCTGAATGTGGTAGGGTCCGCTCTCCGGAACATTCGGACTTTTGATTGGTATGCTACTGCCAACTGCCTGGTGTTTAATAGTAGGTGAGGAGACGAGTGACGCACGGCGATGTGTCGCGGGGGTCCCTGACCGGGGGTTTGACAATCGCTTTGTCGATCCACCCGGATCGGTACCTCGCTGCGTATTACTGATTGCTAAACTTCAGTCCCTCATGGCTTACTCCTGCTCCGTCTAATTTTGCCCCGGAGAAGGCGCCACTCCGTGGGGACCACCATGTTGGAGGACGAAATGCAGCTAGCGGAGCAGGCTCGAACTGGCCCGTCATTGCGAACAGTGCTGGAGGCATTTATGGCACTCAGGGGAACCATTGCAGTCCGGACTTGCAGTTTGTTGTCTGCGACTGATGGCCTCACAGATCTGAGAGCGGACCCTGACTCGACACTCACGCCTCGGCAATCAGCCTGCATTTCCATATCTTTCTCGGAGACTTGTTTTGACCCGGCGCTGGAAGTAGTGTTTGCTCCTACTATACTGGATCTACCTGACTGTACTGTGCCCGATCGCCCTATGGAGCCGTTGAAACCCCCGATTGTGTATCCCCTGGAACATTTACAAGATATCCCCATTCTGGAATTGTCTACTTTTTATCCTTTGCTGTTTTGGACCTTGTCGATTCCCCTCCCCTGTCGGTCTCTCAAGATGGCGGATGGGTTACAACTTGGCTTCGGAGACGGGGAGGGGCACCATTGTCACCAATCATCCATATTGAGAACTGCTGCACCTTTTTCTGCTTCGTGGAATTGGCTTTCTTTAACTAATGACTTTAGTGCATTTGATAGACGGGGCCAGGGTTGAGATTGTTATTTGGGTCTCTCACTGTCGCATAGGTTTAACAGGATTGTTTTTTTGATCTAACGGAGTCCGGGGCGGAGGTGGTCATGACGGGGGAAGGAGACCGGGAGTCCGTAGAAACATGCCTTCCTCCGATCTCCCTCACAAGTAGGGTCTTTTGCCTTTTCTTTCTTTCTCTATTCTATATTTCGGGTTCTATTATTGGGCGACAGGCACACTGCGAGGGGGGTGGCCATAGTCATCAGCAAGGGTGCAGGGTGGGGAGGTGTGGGGATGGGTGTTCGTTTTTATTTTTGTTCTATGGCCTCTTCTCTTCCTTCTTTTTCTTGTCTTCTTTCCCTTCTTTTTCGGGTTAGTGTAGTGGGTTCAGCTTTCTTGCATCCTGGTCTCTATATATGTACCTTGATTATTCGGGGTTTTGGTGCTCTGGGGCGGTCAGTACTGATGGAGTCGACGAACAAAATGCGTTAGTTTATCCTGATGACTCATGTCTCAACTCTGTTGACTCAGTGGATAGCGAGATTCTTTAGGACACGTTGTTTCTTTGCTCGCCCCCTTCTGTGATCCGAGACACTGTGCGATACCCGACTATTCTACTTATTATTTAAAAATGAAAACCTCCTATCCTGCGTTTAAATCGAATTACTTTTGCAACCGGTACGCTTTGTGAATTGAGATCCTATGATTAGCGGCCAGCCCTGGGGGTTGTAGGCCCTTGTCTGTATTTGATTGCAAATGTTCAATAAAGGTTTAAAAAAAAAAAAAAAACCTACCTTTACAACGCATTCCACTAAAACGCATACTACCTTTACAAGGCACACCATTACAACGCATACCATTACATTGCATGTATGGTAAGTATTGGATAGTGTAGGGTTAAAATTTACTATTCTAACTCCAGGGGGTGCAACAGTAGGGCAAGTGTTGGATAGTGTAGGGGTAAAAAGTACTATTCTAACTCCAGTGGGTGCAACAGCAGGATAAGTGTTGGATAGTGTAAGGGTACTAGGTGTATGCGTTGTAATGGTATGCGTTGTAATGACATATGTTGCAGTGGTGTGCGTTGTAGTGACATGCGTTGTAATGATTGTGTTGTAATGGCCTGCGTTGTAATGGATGTTGCGTTGTAAAAGTTTTGCTGTAAAGGTAGTGCATTGTAAAAGTTGTTCCCCAATGAGGTGGCACGTTTCTCCTGCAGGTGGTTGGGGTCTGTCACCATCCTGTCAGGTGGGGGGGTATACAATCAGTGCGCCTCCTGACTGCTTGTTTGCCTTTTCGCCCGTGTCAATAATACAGGGCAGTCCTTGGAGGAGTAGTCAATTTGTATTCATGAATGACACTTGTGTTTCTCGGATATATAATCCCCAGATGATGCCTGAACTGTTCCCCAATGGGCTATTTGTACATGGTATTGAATTGTATGGTCTAATGAGAACTGTTAATAATAAAAAAAGATTTAGTGGAGTGTTTATTGCCCTCTATGTCACTCTACTTCTAAGCACCTAATACAGCTTGTACAGTGGTTACTGGCCTCTGCTCACATACATTATGCTTAATATAAATAGTGCACAATTTAGGCGTTTGTGTCTGCCTACAACGTAGGACCTGATACAAATAGCAGTACCTACAAGGTGGATGGTACAATTCAACAAGAGTCTAAGATACTCCAGCACAGATGACTTTGCATCAACATTACGGATCATCAGTCTTGATGGCAAACCAACTTATCAGTTTTGTATACATTATTATCAGAGACTATACTAGCCTCTTGGATACAACTTTACAACGGAATTGTATTAATTTTTGTACAGTTGTGTGTATACAGTAAAACAACCTCCCCACCATAAATTATCTGTCTATTCATCTTTTTGGGATCTGGAGTAGCATGCTACTCGCCGAAAAGTACTTCAACACTTCATCAGGTGTAGCAAGCGCTATATAAATGCAAAACCTTCCCTCATCTATCCCCTCACTATCTTTTTTAACCCAACTAACAGACCAACATGTCCAGCTCTCAAATACATTTTAGATTTCCCTATACTAATTCACCACTAATCATTTTTGGATCCTGGAGTAGCGTGCCACTCGCCGAAAAAGCGTTTCTAAATTAGTCCGGGGTAGTAAGCGTTATAGAAATCTAAATACATTACAATTACTGTTTACATCGGGCTGCACTAACACGAGGATAAAAGTAGGGTGGGGCTTAGAGTTTATCTGCCCAGAATAAAGCATACTACAGAAAGTGTGTGAACAGTCTATATGTTGTGCGCCTGGCAGAGAAAAACATAGCATACAAAATTTATCGAAGAGTCTATTGGCTCAGTCAAGGCTTCTATTTTTAATACAATTCATGTTTGCAAGCACAAGGATAGGATAAAAACTTTCTAAATATACAAGAGAAATTTGGATGTGTTTGAAAAACTTTCCGGCCCCCACCAATCTCCCATATACCAGGAAGGATACACTGCGAATGCAATATCTTCTGTGGAAATGTGTGCCTTTACAGGAGTTACATTTGAATTATCAAAAACATACCTCCTCCCAAAAAGAAAATCTTACTGGGCCAACTGGAAAGTAAATGCAAAGGAATAAATAGGCACTGTATCAATACTGAAGGCATTTTGGACAAACCGGGATTAAATATTTCAGAAGGCAACAATTGGATGAACCAGGCTACCAAGGCACAGGCATGAGGCGGGAGCCTCCAGCTCTGGGTCGGATTCCTGGAATGATGCACACGCCGGGGGGAACAGATGCAAGGGGCACACATCGTTCTCGTAAACTACCTTGACCTATATGGTGCGAAAATCTAGGCGCTTTAATTATTTGGTATTAAAACGCATAGATATAGAAGACGGACCCCATGCTCCGGACCTCAAAAGAACGGATTCTTAGGCATTCTGAAATTTTTTGTGCAAGGAGGGATTTAAAATTAACTATGTCGCCTGCAAAAGGTCAGAGGGCATGTCATGCATGGTTTGGTTCCCATAACTCCTTGCAAGAAGGAGCTCGTGAATTTGAGTCTCCACAGAGCTGCTATGGGATCTCTGACTGGTCAGTTCATCTCTCCAAGCTATCATAGAATACATTTCTCCTTGGCTAATGCTTAGAAACCGGCAGACCAGGTCCTTTTTTCACGGGTTTTTCGTACTCCAATCTGCCACAGCTTCCAGGCACAGGGTGATAAAAAAACGCTTTATTAAAAGAACAAAGATCGGTCAGCAGGTTTTACAGCTTTTTGTTAAACATTGGAAAGGTCCCAAAGCAAGTGAGGGAAAGAGGAAGGTGATAAAGAGAGACAGCAAGGATAAATAAGCACATGCGCAATGTGTTCAGAGCCTCGCAGAGCAACGCATGCGGCCTGGCTCAGGCGAGACCTAAAAATGATGTATGAACCAATATAAGTATAAAGGAGGGGTTTAATATACAAAACCCAGAAGCACTGTTTACAGTGCTTCCAACATCTCATTTACCGATTCAGTAAATACTGAATTGGTAAATGATGATTCGGTAAATACCGAATCGGTAAATAACGATTCGTTATTTACCAAATTGGTAAAAAAGCCTCCTACATAGGAAAAGTCTATTACCGGTCGGTAACGGACGAATTCGGCTGTTACCGACCGGTCCTAGCCTACTTACATCTGGCCCCTAAGAGTGTGGCATGCCAATGACTGCTTCCACAACAACTTCAAGAAAATATTGTACCACCTTATAGTCCCTATTAAAGTCCACAAACAGCATTTTCATAAAGTAAACAATTGGTTTAATAAGGAATTCAGACTTTCACGTAGAAATCCTTCACAAAGGATATCTCAGAAATCAGTCTGGATGTAGAGATGTATAAAAGGGCCCAGGCTCGGGCTAAGAAAGAATGGGAGGAAGATGGAAGGAACTCAAATTGGCTTGCTCTCTTAAGAACTCCACCAGGTTTTGGGCACTTGTAAAGTGGAGGGGAGAGGTCTCTGCTTCACCTCTGCAAAATAACATTTCTACCAAGACCTGGGTTGATCATTTCTCCAATCTTTATCCAGTCACTCCTTTTAATGAGCCAGACACTGTGTTGGGGACTGTATAAACAGACAACTCTATAACTGTACCAGGCCCTTTCCTTGACCTGGCTGACATCCTCAGCTCTGGATGCAATAACCAGAGGTAGAGCTTCAGGATTAGACTGCATTCCAGCTTATATCCTTCTGCTAGAAGGAGATAAATTGTCTTGGTATAACCTTTTCTTAACTTATGCCATTATCAGTGGTGCCCCAGTACCGGAATCTTGGAAGGGAGCGGACGTCATCCCAATATATAAGAAGGGGGATAGATTCCATCCAGCCAATTACAGGCTGATCAGCTTGATCAACTGTGCGAAGAACATTTCTGCCCAATTGGTTTTGAGCAAGATTGAGGAATGGACTGCAGTTAAAGCCATTGTATCCCCCTTTCAGAAAGGCTTTAGGAAGAAGATATCCACGATTCATCAGGTTTACGCTATCTTCTACTCTATTGGAAGATCGTTGTGGTCGGCAGGGAAACTTGTATGTTGCCTTCATCAACCTTAAATCTGCTTTTGTCCTGGTTCCACAAAGCAGGCTATGGAAGGTTTGGGGTGATATGGGCCATCCCAGGAGGCTCTTGAGCCTATTGATCAGTCTAAATGAGGGTGATTATGCACAGGTTCGCTGGAGAACGCAGGGCCAGGTGACTGAACGATTAACTATCAATTAAGGTGTTCACCAAGGCTGTGCACAGGCACCCACCCAGTTTTCTTTCTATATTAATGTTGTTCATTATCTGCCCTCCTTCTCAATTAATGCCCTGGTAGGCACAAAACGAACAAGTTACTTACCTTCGGTATCGACATATATTAGTTATAGATTCCTTAGCTTAGAATTACCCCCAGGCGTTAGACTGGATCCGAAGAAATGTTTACTTAGCAGTACCCCTACGTGTCTGTAGGTGGCATCGGTCAACTCCACGTCTGTCATGGGCATCGTGGTCGCTGGGATGACACAGTGGTGTCTATTTAGACTCCGCTCCTGCACACTAATGTCAGTTCTGATACGACGTTCTATGCCAGAAGCGCAGAGCCATGCAAGACACTGACTCCTGGTGCACAAAACTAGGGCCCTGTAAGAGAGTCCCTATCCCTAGAAGTCAGTGTGCAGAATGGGGAGGATGGGTTGGGCGGTAGGGAATCTATAACTAATATATGTCTCTTACAGATACATCGTTACCGAAGGTAAGTAAATTGTTCATCTGAAATAGACTATACGTTATAGATTCCTTACCTTAGAATACCTTAGAATAGATACCCCAGCTATACCAACCCCGGAGGAGGGTCTGCGAACTAAGTTCACACCAGGAAGTCCTGGAGAACAGAACAGCCGAAAAAGCCATCTCTCTGGACTTGGCTGTCCAGGCAGTAATGCTTAGTTAACGTGTGCAGGGATGCCCACGTTGCTGTGTGACAGATGTCAAGCAGCGGAACTCCACGTCCCAAAGCAGTAGTGGCTGCCGTCGTAGAGTGGGTGCGCAGTCCTACTGGAGGTTCCTTTTTAGCCAAAGAATAACATGTATTAATGTATAGGATGACCCATCGAGAGGTGGTACCTTTGTGCAATGCCCGACCTTTCTTGTTGCCCACATAATCCGCAAAGAGTTGATCATCCACCCGGAAGTCTTTAGTGCACTCAAGGTAGAAACCCCTTGTTTGTACTGATGAATTTATTTCTACATCTGACACCTTCAAACATTGTTTGAACTGTTGTTGCTGTATGGCAATACTGTTGGGTTTGGTCCATACTCATGTACAAAGGGTGGCTGTTAATGCTGTGGATATAAGAAAAGATAACAGCATTTTCTATGGTTCCCATGTATGAAATGTGTATATATATTAACATGTGTATATTGATGTATGATGAATACTGTAGAATTTAAATGAATTTAAATGCAATCTCTGATGAAATTAAATAATTAAAAAAATCAGTTTGCCTTTTGTGTTATATCAAGTATTCCATCACTAACCTGACGAGATTATAATTAAGAATTGTTTATGAGAATAAATTATCAAGGATCTTTGTTCTAGGAAAAGGTAGAAAGACAGCGCACGTTTTGGGTCCAGACTGTGGAATCTACCCTCCTCTTTGGAAGGGTGCAGAGGCGGGAAGAAGGTGGACAATGTGATGGTCTGACCTATGTGTAAAGAGGTAAACACTTTGGGCAGAAAAGAGGGCTTAGTACGGAGGGCTACTTTGTCTGGATGGACAGCAAGAAAGGGAGGTCCGGAAGATGAGCCTGAAGCTCACTCACCCTGCGAGCAGAGGTGATGGCAAGCAAAAAAGCAGTCTTAAAAGGAGGCCAAGAGGATAATTATGTAGGGGCTCAAAGGAAGGAGTAGTTTCTTACCTGTAATTCCAGTGCTGTAGTAGGGGTATCTCTGTTATAGTCATAATCTTGTGAATAGTCGCGTCCATGTGGGTGGACCCCGGAGCAATCAAAATAGTCTCTTAAGTTGTCTTCTACTGCAGTCCTGCCTAGACACTTAAGAGATAATCAAAGACAAATAATGCAGCCTAAAACTACAAGGCTACATTGGCCAGCACTTAATCTTGAAGTGAAAAGGATAGCCAAATAATATTAAATTCTACACATTTTGTAAAGTTTCACATCTAGAGAAACTCCCCTTCACAAAAATCCTTTGCCATGACAGAGAGGAAGGGTTGGACAGACAAGCCCCATAGGCTGCCATTATGTGTCTGGAAAAGGGATACCGTGCCTTTAAAGAACTCTCCAGAGACCCTCGGTATCCCAGGATGCACAGCCAAAGGCCTTTTACTTTCAGTTCTTTTTGAAGGTGTATAAAGCTAGGCCTGTAGCATTCTGTACAGTATTGTTTCATCCACCGGGGAGGAGGGCAGGCGCTTATGACTATAACAGAGATACCCCTACTACAGAACTGGAGTTACAGGTAAGAAACTACTCCTTCTGTAGTGGGGGATCTCTGTGTATAGTCATAATCTTGTCAATAGAATGGCAAGCCCATCCCAAAAAACCAAACCAGCGGTGGAGGAAACAGACAACACCACTACTGTGCAAACAGATTTCTCAACGAAGCCTGCCCGACCTCAGCATCTGCTCTGGCATCAGAGTCCCGACAGTAGTGTTTAGCAAAGGTATGGACTGACTTCCAAGTGGCAGCCCTGCAGATATCTGCAATGGGAACATTACGTAGCAAAGCTGTTGTAGCTGCTTTGCCCCTGGTGGAATGAGCCATAGGCTATCCCCTAATGTTTTGTTAGCCTTTTGGTAACATAACTGGATACAGGACACAATCCACCTAGAGATGGACTGTTTTGAGGTGGCAAGACCAGTCCTGACCGATCTATAATTGAAAAACAATTGGTCTGACCTACGAATGTCCTTGGTCTTATCCAAGTAGAATTTCAAAACTCTTCTTACATCCATGGAGTGCAAGGATGTTGAAAAAACGTAGGCAAAGTTATCGTCTGATTGACATGGAAATCAGAAATCACTTTAGGAAGGAACTTAGGGTGAGTTTGCATCACGACCTTAGAAGCACGAAATACAGTGTAAGGTTCTTGGCAGCACATGGCCTGGATTTCACTCATCCTGCGGGCCGATGCAATAGCCACAAGGAAGGCCGCCTTCCAGTATAAATGCTGTAGTGAAGCCTTATGAATAGGTTCAAAAGGTTCCTTTACCAAGCGAGACAGCACCACATTCAGCTCCAATGAAGGCGACGGACACCGAACGGGGGGGAAATACTTTCTTCAATCCTTCCAAAAAATCCTTAATTACAGGAATCTAGAAGAAGGATGTTTGTGAAGGGCATTTCCTATACACAGTTAATGCTGCGAGGTGAACCTTAATAGAATGGAAAAACAGACCAGATTGAGCCACGTGCAAGAGGTATGGAAGGATGACACCTTCCTGGCAGGAGGTAGGATCATAGTTTTTGGACGTGCACCAGATGCAGAACCTCTTAAACTTGCAGACGTAGGAAGTCCTTGTGGAAGGTCTCTTTGCCTCCTTGAGTATTTCCATGCAATTGTCAGGCAAGTTCAAGTGTCCATATAGCACTATCTCAGGAGCCATGCTGCCAAACTCAACGATGAGAGGTTGGGGGTTCACCATCAGCCCCCCGAACTTCGTGAGAAGGTCCAGCCGACATGGCAGCCGCAGGTGGGGTTGGAAAGACCCGTAGAGCAGGTCCGTGAACTACCACTGTCGAAGCCACTATGGAGCAATGAGGATCATTCGTGCTCTGGATTGAGACAGCTTGATGAGTACTGCCAGAATCATGGGAATGGGTGGAAAAGCGTACAGAAAGCTGTTCGACCAGCTGATCCATAGCGCATTCCCCAGAGTCCCCAGTTGGAAAAACCTGGAGGCGAAGTCTCTGCATTTTCGATTTTTGCCGGTGGCAAACAGATCTGTTTCTGGAGTTCCCCATCTTTTGAAGATGCTTCCTAGCACCTCATCGTTTAGGACCCACTCGTGGTTCTCCTGGACCAGCCTGCTGAGTGTGTACGTCGGAGCATTCTGCACACCTGGCAGATGGGTAGCTGTTATCATCAGTCCTCTGGCCTCCTGTGACAGTGTGCGCGATCTCGAGCCCCCCTGCTTGTTAAGGTAATACATTGTGGTTATATTGTCCGTCTGTACAAGCAAGGAGTTGGTCTGGAAGGACGGATGAAAGGCTTTCAGCGCAAAGTGAACAGCTCTGAGTTCCAGAAAATTGATATGATACGTGGATTCCTCCTGGGACCACGTTCCTTGGATCTGTGGATGGTCTGAATGCGCTACCCAGCCGTGGAGAGAAGCATCCGTCACGATAGTCTGTATGGGAATGTCCTTGTGGAACGGAGATTCTCTGCTGAACACCACCATCTCAGAGACCGTTGAGCTTGTAGAGACAGTTGGATCCTGTCATTCCAGCTCCCTCGTTTCTGGTCCCACTGATCCTCCAGACATTCCTGCAGCGGTCTCATGTGGAGACGTGCATGTGGTGTGAGGAAGATGCAAGAGGCCATCGACCCCAGAAGAGAAGACACCGTCCTCACTGTCGTTGATGGAACGGACATGAGAGCCTGAGCCTTCCGAAGGATCCATAAGCGTCATTCCTCCGAAGGAGACACGCTTGCTGAGAGAGTATTGATGGAGGCTCCCAAGTAATGCAGGCACTGAACAGGAGTCAGAACAGACTTGGACATGTTGATGTGCAAACCCAGCTGGTTCAACAGAACGGCCGTTCTGTTGAAATGCAATTGCGCTTCCTGGAAGGTGGAGGCTTTGATCAACCAGTCGTCCAGATACGGGTAGACAAACACCTTGTCCTTTCTCAGGTGCGCTGCCACCACTGCCATACATTTAAAAAAAGTCCTAGGTGCAGCCTTCAGTCCAAACGGTAGTACGGTGTACTGATAGTGATTGGTGCCGACTAGGAAGCGCAGGAACTTCCGGTGTTTCAGTGCAATGGGCACATGGAAATAAGCATCCTGCAGATCTATTGCGCAAAGCCAGTCTCCTCGTTGCAGCTGAGGATAAATCCAGTGCAAAGACAGAATGAAAAATTTCTCCCTACGAATCCATTTGTTTGCTTGTCGCAAATCCAGAATGGGCCTGAACTCGTTCTTGTCCTTTTTGCGTACCAGAAAGAACCTTGAGTATAGACCCTTTCCCCTCTGAGACAGAGGGACGTCTTCTATTGCCCTTTTTCCTAACAGGGTATCAGCCTTCGCTTGAAGTTCACGCAGCTGGTAGTTTGAACGAACCAGTGGAATTGCTGGAGGAGGGCTGACAAAATGAAGACTGTATCCATTGCAAACAATATTCAGCACCCACTTGTCCTGAGTAATTTTTCTCCACTCTGCCAAGTAATTTTGTATGCTTCCCCCCACCGGAGCGGATAATGGACAAGGGGGAAGTAACTCCCCAGGGCTTAGACCCGGCCGGGCCCTTGTGGGTGAGGAGGCCTGTGTCCGCCTCTGCCCCTCTGACGCTTCTGGAAGGGCTGTCGCTGGTATTGCTGCTATTGTTGTTGCTGCTGGCAGCTTGGCGACCTTGCCCTCGCCTCTGGGAAGAGCAACGCCTCTGGAAAGGGCGGAAGGACTTCCGCTGTTCCTTTGGTTTTTCCAAACCTACAGCCTTCAGTGTCTCTACTTCTGCGCTCATGCAGGCCATTTCTTCATCCGCATGAGTCTCGAAAAGGGTAGATCCCGAGAAGGGCAAGTTAGCGATCCTCTGTTGTGGCTCAGGCGTAAGAGAGGTAAGGCACAACCATGAATGGCGTCTCAAGTTGATGCCGTAACAGTACCCATGAGCAGCCAGGAGAGAGGCGTCTGCCGCCGAACTGATGACCTGATTTGAGACCATCATGCCCTCATTCAATATCTCTTGATATTCAGCAGTACATCCTGGAATGTCACAATGTCATCCACGGGTGACACTCTCGTAGGAGGAGAGTCCGACAAAGTGGGAGAATATCTCCTGTCACTGAATGAGTCCGTGTACCTTGACTGTGACCTTCCCTGACTATGACGATGACGTGACCTCGTCAAAGACCTACGCTCACTGCAAGAACAATGCCTCCCTCTAGACCTTGACCTCGGTTTTCTGGGCCTTTGAGGTTGCGGAGGCAGAAGAGGCTGAGCCGGAAGCAAAGTCTGTGGAGGCCGAGGCGGTGTTGGAGGAGGAGGCGGTGGAGGAGGAGGAGGCGGTGGTGGTGGAGGAATCTGTTGCAGAAGAGCAGGAGGTGTAGGCGTCCTGGGCCTTGAGGGCGAATAGGTCCGGGAATAATCAGAGTACGGTGACCTAACAACTCTCCTCTTCTTATGAGTAGGCCTCAGGGAGGACGCACTGGAGGCAGATATCTCTGAGGGCGAGCGCCGGTGCCGCCATGACCGGGGACTCGCCAATGATGATGATGAGACGCTCACCACAGAGGCACTAGACACAGTCCTGGGCCTTGACGTCCTCTTTGACGTCGACTGATCCTTCCTCGAAGTCGACTTCTTTGAAGTCGCTCTTCTCGACATCGATCTTCTTGACGTCGATGACCTTCTTGACGTCGATGACCTTCTTGAAGTCGATGAACTCCTCGACATCGAACGTCCTCGCCTTGACATCGATTTTCCTCTCCTCGACGTCAAACGTCTCGTCAACCTTAATGGCGAACGGCGGTGTCGCCTGCTTCTTCGGGACTCATCCCGACGTCGATGGTGTGTCGATGCCGGTGAAGTCCTCGACGTCAACCTCGTCTGAGGTTTTGAGATCCTGCCGCTCGATGCCGAGCGTCGACATCGCTTCGACCCAGAGCCCTGGGTCGACGGGGAACAGATGGTAGTCATACCTCTCGTCGCCGAAGTCAAAGCCATCAATGTCGAGGTCGACTGGGACCGGTGCAGTTTCTGGGACTTTTCTTGACTGGGGAGCCCCCCCAGAGGCCAAGGCACGGGCAGAGGATGATGACAGAGTCCCTCCATGCCCAGAAGTCCCACCTGGTTCTTGATGTCTCCTCTGTTCCAGGCCTTGGAGACTAATCTTCTCCCTGAATGACAAATATCACAGGAGTCAGGGACTTGGGTGGAAGGGAGACAGAGTATGCATACTCTGTGGGGGTCAGATTTAGCCTTCTTCCTACCACACTCAGGGCACTTGTCGAATGAAGCTGGCATTTTGACATTTAACAGATGGCAAAACTGGTAAAAAAAACACAGCAACTGGAAGAGGGAGACCCCAGGCGTCGAGTGAAACACTCAAGTCACTAGAAAAGCTTCACAAATTGAAGATATACCCAAAAAGGTAGAGCTCAATGCTCCAGGGTCCTGCTAGCAGGAGCCAGAAAAAAGAACTGAAAGTAAAAGGCCTTTGGCTGTGCATCCTGGGATACCGAGGGTCTTTGGAGAGTTACTTAAAGGCACGGTATCCCTTTTCCAGACACATAATGGCAGCATATGGGGCTTGTCTGTCCAACCCTTCCTCTCTATCATGACAAAGGATTTTTGTGAAGGGGAGATTCTCTAGATGTGAAACTTTACAAAATGTGTAGAATTTAATATTATTTGGCTATCCTTTTCACTCCAAGATGAAGTGCTGGCCAATGTAGCCCTGTAGTTTTAGGCTGCATTATTTGTCTTGATTTTCTCTAAAGTGTCTATGCAGGACTGCAGTAGAAGACAACTTAAGAGACTATTTTGATTGCTCCGGGGTCCACGCACATGGGCGGGACTATTCACAAGATTATGACTATACACAGAGATCCCCTACTACAGAAGGACACATAAGATAAGTGAGGACAAGATTCAAGTCCCACTGGGGCATTACGAAAGGAGAAGGTGGAAAGAGATGAGTAATGCACTTCAGAAATCTGTTAACAATAGGATCGATGGCCATGCTCAAGAGCTCGGGGTACCAGACTCTTCGTGCCCAGTCCGGAGCCACAAGAATGACTTGGGACCGGTCGCGTTTGATCTTCTTCAGCAATTTTAGCAGAAGTGGTACAGGCAGAAAGGCATACAGGAGGCCGCAACTCCACTAGTGATGAAAAGCGTTGCTGAGCGAGAGCCGCCTTGAAAACTCCAACACGCAGAACTGCTGACATTGCGCGTTCTCTTCGGTTGCGAATAGATCTAACCAAGGCTCTCCACACTGCTAAAAGAGACCTTGCAACACTTTCGAGTTAAGACGCCATTCGTGATCCATCATGTACTGGCGGCGGAGTTTCTCCGCCCTGGGGTTCAGGGAACCTGCTAGGTGTTGAACTACCAGAGGTATGCCCTGATGTTCCAGCCATGTCCAAGGAGAAGAACCTCTTGACATAGGGTCCACGACCCTACCCTGCCCTGTTTGTTGCAGAACCACATGGCGGTGGTGTTGACCGTGAACACATGCACCAATCTTCCTTGCCTTCAGTGCAAGACAAATCGCCCGGAGCTCCAGAAGGTTGATGTGGTGCCTGGACTTCGCCAGAGACCAGAGGCCTTTGATCTCCGCCATTCCCATATGGCTGCCCCATCCCAGGAGTGACGCATCCGTCACTACTGTGTACTCAGGTTGGGGAAGGGAGAGGGATCTGCTGTTGACCCAATCCTGGTTCATGAACCACCACTGCAACTGACTTGCAGTCCCCTCCGAAATCTGAATGTCATCGGAAAGATTCCCCTGGTGCTGCACCCACTGGAACCTCAGGTCCCACTGCAAAGCACGTATATGCCATCTGGCATGATGCACCAGCAGGATACAGGAGGCCCTGAGGCCCAGCAGCCTCGGGTTCATTCTCACCGAAATCCGGGATGGAGGCTGAAACATCGGTATCATAGCCCGAATATCCTGGACTTGCTGCTAGGGAGGATAGACCCAAAACTGTGCTGTGTCCTGAACCGCCCTGATGGAAAGGAGCTTATGGGAGGGAATCAGGTGCAACTTCAGCATGCTAACTGTGAACCCCAGCAAATACAGGAAGTTCGTTGTAGTCTGGAGGTGGGAGACGACCTGGGCGAGCTCGCCTTCAACAGCCAGTCGTCGAGATAGGGGAAGACTGGAACCCCTGATCTGCGCAGATGAGCTGCGATCACCGCCATCACTTTCGTGAACACCCGGGGGGGCTGATAAGGCCAAAGGAGAGCATGGTAAGCTGAAAATGAGTGTGGCCTACCGTGAACCGTTGGGCAGGCAAGACGGGGATGTGAAAGTAAGTATCATGCAAGTCCAACGCTACCATCAAATCTCCAGGGTCGAAGGCAGACAAGACCTGAGCCAAGGTTAACATCTTGAACTTCTCCTTTCGGAGGTAGCGGTTGATGTCCCTGAGGATTAAGATAGGATGCAGGCCTATGTCTTTTTGGGTACCAAGAAGTAGTGGGAGTAGCAACCCTGACCTACTTCTGGCACAGGGATGCGTTTGATAGCTCCCTTGGCAAAGAGATCCATAGCTTCCTGGAAGAGAAGGGCAAATGATCCTCCGACATGGGATGAAATCACCACAAACGGCATGACCCTTACGCACTCCACTGCTCGCGGAACTCCGTGTAGACCGCCAGAGTTTTTTTGTCACTTTGCGGAGTTCCTCACCGAGGAACTCCGCATAGGCTTAATCTTATCATGGAAAAATAGATATCAGTCGTATGTTAAGAAACAAGGGCGAGTAGAAACCTTTTGGGTGGATATTTAAGACATTATTATTGTGATTTCTTTGGCAATTAGTTGATTTTTGCAAGCACTAACACTTCTCTGTGTAAAGTAAAGACCTTGAGAGTTTTGTACCTTTCAGATACTCAAATTGTGGATTCTGTTGCAATTAAAAATATTTCCATGCCTGAAATTTCTTTGGAGGTTGCATGCGGTCAACCTAAGTTATCCTGCTAGTGTTTCTTGATGAATCCTATTGCAACTACAATATGTGCTCTCTCATGTAAAGTCAGGTTGTTAGAAGATTTCCTGCAACTCAAGATATGCCTTACTTTTCACCTCATGTGGATGCATTTCTCATGTTTAGTGAGATCTCCTTTTTCAGTAAAACGTTTCTGGCTTTCCCCACCTGTATATGGCTTTACTCCAGTGTGAATACTCTTATGTGAAATGACATTGTATTCAAGACTTTGCTTGCATTTCGAGCACTCGTAAGGTTTTTCCCCAGAGTGGGATCTCTCGTGAAGCATAACTCTTGTCTTTCAGATTCAAGCTTTTATGGCATAAGGATTTTCTCCAGTGTGGAGTTTCTCATGCAGCTTATCTGGCATTCAAAGCACTCATAAGGTTTTTCATCAGTATGGAGTCGCTTATGGTTAGTGAGGCTGTGCCTATCAAATAGGAATTTCTGGCATTCACAGTATTGGTAATGTTTTTTCCCTGTGTGCGTCTGCTTATGTAGAGGGAGATTGCGTTTAAAATTAATGCTTTTCTGGCATTCGGAGAACTGAATTATTTTAATGGTGTGTTTTCTTATGGTGCTTGAAACCATCTCTACCTCTGAATCTTTTCTGACATTTAGAGCACTGATAATTTTATTCACCAGTGTGGATTCTCACATGTTTACTGAGTTGAGATTTTTGGCTGAAACATTTTTGGCATTCAGAGCACTGATAAGGCTTTTCCCCAGTGTGGATTCTTATATGCTGAGTGAGACTGCTTTTTTCACTGAAATGTCTGTGGCATTCAGAGCATTGATAAGGCTTTTCCCCAGTGTGGGTTCTTATATGCTGAGTGAGACTGATTTTTTCACTGAAACATCTGTGGCATTCAGAGCACTGATAAGGTTTTTCCCCAGTGTGGGTTCTTATATGCTGCGTGAGACTGCTTTTTTGAATGAAACATATCTGGCATTCAGAGCACTGATAAGGCTTTTCCCTAGTGTGGATTCTTATATGCTTAGTGAGACTGCTTTTTACACTGAAACATTTGTGGCATTCAGAGCACTCATAAGGTTTTTCCCCAGTGTGGGTTCTTATATGCTCCGTGAGACTGCTTTGTATACTGAAACATTTCTGGCATTCAGAGCACTGAAAAGGTTTATACCCAGTGTGGGTTCTTATATGCCAAGTGAGACTGCTTTTGTCAATGAAACATTTCTGGCATTCAGAGCACTGAAAAGATTTTTCCCCAGTGTGGGTTCTTCTATGCCAAGTGAGAATGCTTTGGTAACTGAAACATTTCTGGCATTCAGAGCACTGGTAAGGTTTTTCCCCAGTGTGGGTCCTTGTATGTATAGTAAGTGCTCTTTTGTCTTTGAAACATTTCTGGCATTCAGCGCACTGATAAGGTTTTTCCACAGAGTGGGTTAATGCATGTCGATATAGACTCGTTTTGATACTAAACCTTTTCTGGCATTCAGAGCACTGATAAGGTTTTTCCACAGAGTGGGTTAATGCATGTCGATATAGACTCGCTTTGATACTAAACCTTTTCTGGCATTCAGAGCACTGATAAGGTTTTTCCCCAGTGTGGATTCTCATATGCTCAGTGAGATAAGATTTACGCCTGAAACTTTTTTGGCATACTTTGCACGGAGAGTGGTTTTCCCCAGTGTGGATTCTCATATGCTCAGTGAGATAAGATTTACGCCTGAAACTTTTTTGGCATACTTTGCACTGAGAGTGGTTTCCCCCAGTGTGCATTGTGTCAAATTCTGTGAGATAAGATTCGTGGCTGTATCTTTTTTGGCACATGTAACTTTTTTCCCCAACTTAGGTTATTTTGCCTTGATTGAGGTGGTTTTGAACACTGAATTTGTTCTCACAGTCTGTGTTTTTATATGGTGTATTCCTAGAGTTAATATCTCTACGTTTAGTTTTCTTTTGCTTATATGCCACAGTAAGAGTGAACCCGATTTTACAGTTGGGCTTGTTTAGATAATGTTCAGCATTTATCTCTAAAAGAAATTGTGTGTAATCTTCTTAACACTTCAATTGAGCAAAATATGTCTGAAAGCAGCCCTGTAACACCTTTTGAAATGTTTCTAGCAGATAATAGTCTTTAGGTTATAGCCTATCCGGCAGCAACTTATTTTGTGACTGAAGATTTTCTCAAATCTATTTGTATAGGTTCTTAGCAATGCAGTGATAAGGTGTTAGTCTGATATTTATTAATTAAACTGATAAGTACCTTTTTGCACTGACGTAATGGCAGTAACTGAGGGTGTTAGAACGTGCACAGTACTATTGTGGATCACGAGTCTCAGAACATCAGTTCCTTTTACCCTTTCTATGTTTGGTGTAAGGTTAAGGTTTGTAGTTCTGAAGACGAGGATTTATTTACATTACCTATAGCGCAACTGTGCTCATTTAATCCATTTTTATATTTAACAGTTTTACATATCACTCATTCACAGCAGATACTGTTGAGGCGATTTACATAGAAATACAGAACAGTACACAATAAAAAGGAAACAATCTGAGATGGTCATGAACACAATAAAGTTGTGAATTTTTAAGGTTTTCACAAGAGTGAGCAGAGTGGGTCGTGGTTTTCTACCCAGAGTCAGATAGTCTCAAACTTGTGTAACTGGTTAAAAACGGTTGTTGAACAAAGGTGATTTTCCAATCTTTTGGTTGTTAACGTGTCAGCTTCGGAGTCTTCTCTCAACGTCTTTTCTTTGATGGTCTGCAGAAGAAACCTTTTGTTATAACTTTCTTTTATGCAGTGTATGCTTCCTCTCTGGAATTACATGATGTTTTAGATGAAGGTTATTCTGTGCACAGATTTGGCTTTGCTCTGGGTTAATGAAATGCTAAATTAGAGACTTCACTTACAGTATAGTACTTTCCTCAGCTCCCACTTCCTCGCCACACCTAGATTTTGGAAATTGTTTAAAAGTAGATTGCTGGATGTCCTTCAGTTTTTCAAAATAATCCTTCTTATGGCACTGACTTCAGTTGCCTGGTGCTAAATCTTGCTTTCTTCGTCAGTAATTTCAATCACCTATAGTATTAAAATTAAATACTTAATACATGAAAATGTCCCAAAATATAATTTACAAACCAAATCAATGCAGAGTTGCAGAATTTTGAAAATGTTGAGCTGTTTTTCATACAGAGCAGAGTGTAGAATTGTAGCCTGCGAGAACTTGGATGTAGGAGTGAGGATTTATAGATTTTTCAACATTTTATTAAGCTCACAAAGGATACATGCACCCTATGGACTTGTAACATAGAATCCCAAAGGCAGAAATTAAAGTCATATGCACTGGCACCAAACAGATATTTAAACAATGCAACGGTTTCGCCTTTGCAAAAGTTAGAGCTATTGGCATTGTAAATGACAACATTTTTATTTATGTGTTGGTTTTGAAAAACATAAATAAATGGCATTGTCATTTACAATGCCAATAGCTTAATCTCTCGCAAATGCCTCACACACATACCCACAGAGAGCCACACCCACAGAGAGCCTCCCCTCAGAGCCCGCTCAACACACACACCCACACAGAGCCACCCACACCGAGCCCCCCCACACACCCACACAGAGCCCCCCCCACACAGAGCCCCCCCACACACTACGAGCCCCCCCACACACCCACACAGAGCCCCCCCACACACTGCGAGTCCCCCCACACACTGCGAGCCCCCCCACATACTGCGAGGCCCCCACACACACACTGCGAGCCCCCCACACACACTGCAAGCCCCACACACTGCGAGCCCCACACACTGCTGCTGTTTACAAGGAGGGGCCGCATGTAAAGGTCAAGTTGGACACAAGCGGACACAGTTGGAAACAGAAGAATGGTGAGATGGTTGGAAGTTGGTTCTGCTTGGGTATGGAAGGTGACACTAAAGTTACTCCTTTCCTTGTGCTCAAGATGCCTTGCACTGTCTTATGAGCTAAGATGGACCTTGAACACGAAGCAAGACGTGTACTAGCACCTGCACTTAGCAACAAGGCCAGTGATGTGAGACTACAGGATCACGAGATACACATAGATCTGGCAATACAGAGAAGGCTGTGAGCGAAAGGATGAAACCAGAAAATGAATGCTGTCAAATAAGAAAGCGCATCTGGTAATCCGCGACAGGCAACAGTTAAGTTTATCAGAAATTGAGGTTTCTTTTTTTTTACTTGTCTCTACTGCTATGATTCTCGGTAAAATGTAAGAGTTGTTTTTCTACCGCTCTGAGCTCTGTTGGGGCCGCCGATCCCCAGTTCACCGCAGGCGTCAGCTCACTGCCGCCCATCGCCTGTAGAAAGTGATTTACAAGCTGCTTGAGCCAATTAGCGTCTGCGTCTTACAACGGGGGTCTCACCAGGGCACCTCTGAAGAACAAATCGGCCGGGAGGCGGCTTAAAGGTGTCCTCCAGGTGTTCGGGCCTTCTGGACAGGCAGTGTTGCCCTGCAGCTAAATCCACATTGGAGGATCCTGTCTACCCCGAGAGCCCGGCCTGTCAAGTCAAGTCAAGTCAAAGTTAGCTTTATTCGAATTTTAAGATAAATTCATAAAAGCACATAAAAAAAGATACAATCAATTAAAATACAGTAAAAGAATACAGATACATAATTCATAATGTGGGGATATTCTAAAAACATTGAGATGTTTTTTAAAAAAATTATGAAATCTCCTTACAATAAAGTCTTTTTGTAAAAACCATACTGTTATCAACTCATGGTGGCTCTACATCTGACAGCAAATTTCAAATAGTTCGATAGTGCAATGATTGTTATTTCATCCGGTAAAATGAGTAGTTTAAATAAAGCAGGTCTGCATTGTCTCAATTTCCAAGACCGGAGAAGTGGTAAGAGATATTTTTTCCGTCCCCATTCATAAAATCTACAAAACAGGATGCAATGAATGGTGGACTGGGTAGAAGAATCATCGCATGGACATTTGACTAGTGTTGCCGACCAGTCGTTACGGTTAGGAAAAGTTAACATTCTATAGAAACTGTCAGTTCTCAAGCGAGTTACAGGCATTCTACTATAACAGGTGCAATTTGGCGAAAGATAAGGGTGCATGCCAGGGCCATGTAATATCAAATGATGGTAGATTACAGTGGCCTTTTTCCCCTCCACACACCAGCGTTGGTCGTCTAAAAAGTTCAGGCATAGTTCCTTCAAGGCTTTTCTCGAAATTGAGGTCATTGAAGTAGGAGCGGTGTAAAACTCTTGGCACCCAATGAATGAAAGGAAGGCCTTCACATAAGAGAGCCATTGAATTTGTTTCTGGCCTTCTAACTTAATGCAGTCTTCAATCATTGCCCTGTTAAGGACAGTTTCTGGTGTAGTCCAAATTTTATGCCATAACAAGACTGGACTAGTCTTGATCAAGTCGGATATGTACACCACGGCCAGCTCCTTGTGACAAACATAAGTAGAAGTAGACTTGGGAGCGGCTAGCAGATATCGCAGGAAATCATTTTCCTTAGTTTGTATATCTTGACAGTCTGTGACCCCCCAAATGCCTGCGCCATATGTGGCAGTGGATACGCACTTAGCTCGATAAATATCGAGCAGGATACGCACCGGCCTGCCCCCTACTTTGTTGCAAACCTTTTTAAGGCGCCAATGGCGCGAGAAAAGGCAAGATTCCTGGAGGTGACCGCAGTGTTCCAACTTCCCCTCTTATTAAAAACAATCCCCAGGTATGAGGAAGAATCTGTCAAGCCTATCTTTGATTCCCTATATAAGTGTGGTAGGACGGTTTTCTCTGCTTTGTACAACACATAGTAAATGTTTTCCCCACATTAATCTTAAGCCCCCTATCGCCCATGTATGCTGAGAAGCAGGTTAACGCCTTTGGGAGGCCTACTTGTGTTCGAGCCATGATTACCGCGTCATCAGCATACAAGAGGATGGGGACTGCATCTCCACCCGTTTTGGGGAAATCAACATCTAGTTTAGCCAACTGTGACGCCACACTATTAATGTACAAATTAAAAAGAAGTGGTGCCAGTATGCAACCCTGCCTGAAATCCTTCATAATTGGAAATTTAGGGGTACACTCTCCATTTTTCCCATAGCGAACTTTGGCCCCTGCACCCCTATAAAGTTCCTTTAAAAAGTTTAAAATGTTTAAGTCAATACCTAGTTCGGCCAGCGTAGCCCACATGATGTCATGGTTCAGGCAGTCAAAGGCGGAACTTAAATCCACAAAAGTCATAAATAAGTTGCCCTTTTTTGCTTCCGTGTATTTACCTATGAGCATGGCCAAATTGAGGCCCTGCTCCACGGTGCCTAAACCAGACCTGAAGCCATATTGGAAAGATGAAAGAACCGCTTCGTCCTCAACCCATATCTGCAGCCTATTTAATAGAATTCTACCTGCAACCTTCATTAAGGAATCTAAGAGGGAAATAGGCCTATAGCACTTAGGGTCATCTCGGTCCCCTTTTTTGAATATAGGCACTACAATAGCTTCCTGCCACGTTACTGGAAAGCCATGGATGTTGTAGCTATTCAGAACGTTCGTCAGGAGTGGTGCCCAGAGGAAAGAATTACCCTTGTAGATGTCAATCGGTATTCCATCTGGGCCCGGTGCTTTATTGGTGGAACTTTCAGCAATTGATACTTCAACCTCTTCAAGTGAGAAAACTATATTCAATGAGAGAAGTCCGATGGAATTGGATCAGTGATAGGTTTCTCGACAGGGAGAGGATAGTGGGAGATTGTGCGACGCTCTAGCTTATAAAGTTCCGAAAAATGTTTTACCCAGGTGTTACTCTCGATAGCAATCTCCACCAAGTTTGTGCTTCTTTCTGTGAAAAACGGAGCGTTAACTGCTTTCCAGAAGGTCGAAGTGTCTCTGAGGGCGCTCGCCTTTAATAATGTTTCCCATGCTGCCTTCTTCAGATCTTTCCTTCTATTTTTAAAGTTTCCTTATAGAGGGTCCTAGCTAATCTGATATCCGGTAGGTCTCTGGGTTTCTTTTTCAGGGCTTGGATCAGGCTTGTGTGTGCTTTAGTGCATTCTCGGTCAAACCAGCCCTCCTGTTTAGGGGTTTTCCCTTCCCACCAAGTACCAGTCAGTTTGCCACTGATAGTGGCAGCAATCTTGAGGAAGGCTTCAAGGACCTTAGTGGAATTTAGTGGATCTTCAAGACAGGTCATGAAGTCCTCTAACTGTGCTGTTACTAGTTCTTGCATAAAGTTAGCAGGGTCAATTTTATTCCATTTAATTGCGTAGCCATTAGTTCTCGCCAATGAGACTCCGTGGCGATATACATTTTCGACTACGGTGAGGGCTCTGCAACCTTTCTGGCCTATGTCGAATATAGAGCTAATGGGAAGGTGATCACTAATCGCAACATGCTCTGTATTAAAGGTCAGAACACTGCGATAGTGACTAGCTGAGACCAGTGTGTAGTCTATCACCGTTTGAGACCCCCGACCAACAAAAGTAGGTTGGAAGGAGACCTGTGGGCTACACAATTCGTTGGCGAATCCCAGGTCCCAGTTGAATAATAATGTATTTAATAAATTCCCAGTCACAGTGTGCTCAAAGTGGGTGCAAGGATCTCCCATAAGATTGACCAATCCGCATATATTTGTAGAAGTATGAGGGCAAATGTGGCAATTAAAGGTACCCGTGATTATAATGTAACCCTCTCTCTGTTTGCTTCCCGCACCTCTACACAGTACCTCATTTAAGTCATCCAGGACCCTCTGCTGCTCTTCCTTTGGGATGTTGTTATAAAAATTGATCAAAGTGAACAGGTGGTTGCCCTCAGGTGTTATAGAGAGTGCCTGATAAAAGTTATTTCTGACCCCTTCCAATAAGGATTTGCTTCCCAGATTTGCCTTATTTGATATAAAGGTGCATAGACCCCCTGAAGATCTGCCTCTGTTACTTGACCGTGCTGGGGAAAAATTTGTCCGATACCCTTCCATTTGTAGTTCTACCTTCTCACAGCATTCTTGTAGGCAGATAATGTCAAATCTCTCTGCTAGGGCCAGAAAGATAGGGTCTTTGATTTTATTGGATAGACCAGCTATGTTCCATGATAATAGACCCATCTCGGCTCTCTGAGCAGGGAGTTGGCGGCCTTGATCAGGTATTGTAGTTGGGCCAATAGAACTGAGTAGGAAAGGGTCGGCCAAGCTCTCACTTGCAGCTTTCTCCAATTCATTTTTAGATGGCACACTACCTGGTGGCGTAATGGGGGAGGTATTTTCAGTCCCTCCCGTAGGTGGTGTAGTGCCTCTTCCAGGGGGCATAACAGTGGGAGTTGGTATTTCCAAGTTGATGCCTCCCTCTTGATTGTACACCGAGTCACGAGGCACTGTCTGACTTAGGCTGATGGTATGGCTACTACATCCTTCTCGGTATCCTTGGGTCTCTCCATCAGGCGTTGATAGTCAGTCTACCATCTCCAGGCAGCTGTACCTGTTTGAGGTGTGCACTCCACCCCACATATCCCAGGGTGCAAAGGCGTTATTATGATTCCTAAAGGAGTTTCCATTAAATGATCCGTCGGAAGATCCACCCCAATTCCCCCAGTCCCCCCCAGTCTCGATGGCCCATTCAGTGACAGTTTCCTCCGTGATAATCGGGACCCATGGGACGTCTGGATGGGTAAAAGAAGGAGAGGCGTCTGGTTTCAATGCCTTCATTGTTACCATACGGTCTCCATGAGCAGATGTAATCAGCTGTTCCAGGGTCCTCAAAATTAACCACTATGCAGTCACCTGGGGTAGATTTCCTTTCTTGGCCTACCCAGGGGACTCTGCGAACCATCAATATTTTTGATGAACGGTTTTGTGGGAGCGGACGGTTCTGGGTTAGCCAGTGTTGAACCTTGTTCTTTAGAGACCAAGTTGGTTCCTCACCAGGATTGGTTAATATTGGTACCCCTGTCATTACGACTACGTAAGGACTCGTGTCAGGTGGTAAATTTGCAGCAAGTCTTTCGTCAACTGTAGGTATGCTTCAGTTCCCAGGCAGAGGCGTGGGAAAGACTCTGGGGGTTTGTTGACGTTGAGTATTATTGCTGGTAGAAGTTTTGGGTTTATCCGTTGGTTTACTTAATTTAGCCATTGGTTTGTTATTTGGAGCTACTGGGGTCTTCGGTTTGGGGGCGACCGTCGGATTTGGTGTTTGTTTTACTGCTGTACAAACAGGCTTTTTGCTAGTAGGTTTACTCGCCTGATTTGTTCACAAAGTTCAGGTTTTTTTTGACATAGGTGCTTAGGTCCCTTATTAGAATTTCCATGTTCGTCAATCTAGTTTCAAGGGGGATAAGGGACAGCTTAATGACCTCGCCCAATTTGGCAAGAAATTGCCCCTCGGTTTCGTCATCATTTGAATCACCCACCAGAATGGCTGAGGCCTCAGTGCTATCAGAGCTAACATCATTAATTTCCACTTCTGTATGCGATTGATCCACAGTTGCTGGGGTAGGTTGGTCCAAGGTCTCCTGTAGAATAATAAGGGGTTATGGCGTTTCCCTAAGTTTGCTTGTGTTATTCTATTTCCGCCTGTTGTTTTTTGGAATGGCCCCCTCCCTCCTTCCCCTTGACCGAATCTCACTATCGTCGGCTGGTGTTTGGATCATTTCCATGTCCGGTGTCTTCTCCAAAGCAAGACTGAGTTGAGAGTCAGTTAGAAGTTGGGACACGGAGAGATCAACCTCCTTCGGGACGCTGTGTATGTCAGCAAGGGCCAGACAAGGGCCCGCAACCCCAGGCTGCACAGGAGTTTTGGCAGCAGCAATTAAGCCTAAAGACGACCTCCTTGCTAAGGCCAAGTCCTGGGACACTCTTCGTTCCCTTAGAACTATCCCTTGGTCAATAAATGTATTTGCCCTTACTATAAAGTTATCCATGGGGCCGATCAATTTGTCCATGCCTGCTGCTGTTTTGCTCCGCGAACCTCTAGTGGTCATACTAGTGTCCCTGATGATGGAATAATCGATGAGCAATTTAGAGACAGCAGCAGGGGTAGTTATGGAAGTAATGGAAGTAATCCAGATAGAAAAATGGCCAAAAGGACATGCAGTACTTACTATTTCAGAGCTTGGAGCCAAGAGAAAGGGCCCGGCCCGGCCTCTTTCGGTCTGTAACGGGCTCAAACGGGCCCGCCCTTGGCCCGGGCTTCGCCCGGCGTCCCGCGAGGCGGGTCCGGTGATGATTTTGAGCGCCTCCTGGCGCTCTCCCGGTGACGCGGACCTCAAGGCATGGACTATGTAGTCCGCCCCTCGCCACGCTCCTCTCTGCGGCCCCCGCTCTGGATGGTAATAGAGACGACGGGGCAGCGGGAGACAGGCGGAAGGTCCGCGAATGTAGAGTGATGTAGGGCGCTGGCAGAAAAAGCTTGTAAAACGCTCCGTGGAAATGCCGCTTTGGAAAGTGAATTAGTCCCCCGCTCGGTGGCGCCGGTGATGCTTTTGAGCGCCTCCTGGTGCTCTCCCGGTGACGCGTACCTCAAGGGCTCATGGACTATGTAGTCCGCCCCTCGCCACGCTCCTCTCTGCGGCCCTCGCTCTGGATGGTAATAGAGACGACGGGGTGGCGGGAGACAGGCGGAAGGTCCGCGAATGTAGAGTGATGTAGGGCGCTGGCAGAAAAAGCTTGTAAAACGCTCCGTGGAAATGCCGCTTTGGAAAGAGAATTAGTCCCCGGCCTGTCAATACAGCTGCTGAGCCCAATCACAACACGGCTTAGGCGGGATTTGTTTATTACTGGCGAGGTTAAGTAATTGTCACGGGATATGGAGAGCAGACAGGACTGGTTCGGGTGGGCCAAGTGGGGTGGATTCTATAGATGCCCTTTCTGGAGATAGGTGTCGACCTACATTTCTCACTTCCTAACTTCTGAGAACTTAAAAATGTGACGTATTTGTACACCATGTGCCAGTGAATTCGATGCGTGTTCTGCACAGTTGATGGTACTTTCGGCAGCCACCCTTCAGTATGTTTTTCATGAAGCTTAACTGATTTCAGAACTAAACCTAAACGCTCTGCGCAACGGGTGACATTACCTCCAATGTACCTTCTTTAAATCTGATGCAGTCTGGCTGGAAGTCGAACACGTGAGTGACAACTGCACGGCTGAGACAGCAATGTTACCCAGGGCGGGGTCCAATTTAGTAAAATTGTACTTTAGAAAAACAAATTGTTGGTAAACACCATCATGAAAACTATATGTGTTTTTGAATGAAATAACAGTTATACATCATAAGAATGTCACCTGTGTATGTCCCTCATGTCCTTGTACATAAAGATGCTTTGGAAATTAAAGATCGTAGGTGCTACAATTTATAAGAATAACTTTCTATTTTTATTTCAGAAGGAACACTTTTTTGCTTCGTGCGGACAGTGGTCACCATAGCACAGTTAAAGAGCGGAGAGTTGGTAGACGACCTTGTCGAAGAGGGCAGGGAAGGGGCAGGCCGAGGGGGTACTTTGTGGGGCCTTACATGAGGTCAACATCTTTTTCCCCTCTCTGCAGGTAGTTGTGCACCAGCCAGCTAAGAAACAGTGGACTTGTTATAGAGGAATCTAAAATAAAGTTTAATTTGCATGTAACAAGGACTGGCAGTCGTGTACTAGAAGCCCACAGTGTCGTTGCACTTTGTTCTTTGCTAGTCCATTGCCACTTGAAATAACCGATTGGGCCATGAACTCAGTATAATTCAAATACACATCCAGGCCCACTCGAGCAGGAGTTTTGTTTTCCTGCTGAGTTCCACCCGTGGGGGGGCTCTATTACTCCTGGAACAGACTCGGTTTGCCTGTGTCCTCCATCTCTGCTACTCGCGTCCGACAGGTGAGGAGGGCTCAGTGGAGTGGTGGGGCGGTGTCCAGACGCCCTAATGAGATTTGGAAGCTGCCGAGCTTCTGAGTGGGGATGAGGTCTCAGGGCATAATGGCCTAGCGTTTATGCAGACTCCATGTGTGGGAGGATTATTTTTTTTATTTTTTTAAGGGTTGGAGATGTCAATGGAGAAGGTACGGATGCAATATTGAGGAATAAAGATTAGAAAGGGAAAGCACCAGGGCCCTAACGTTTTAGGACTACGGATGGAGTGGGCAGAGCAAAAACCAATTTGCAGTACCTGGCAGCAAAGCTCAAACTTCTTGTCTGGCGCGAGGATGCAGAGCAGTGGTTATCGATGTAAAGGGTCCGGATGCCCCGAATTTCCTGGTACACCTACCAGGAAGGTCCACTGGTGGGGCGGAGTAGCGTGGTGGCGATCCGGCAGAAGGCAGATGTAGTGAGACACAAAACCTTCTTGCGGAAGGGAAATTCTAAAGGGGAGACAAATAACCTAAAACATTCGATCTATACAAAAATACCCAACGCGCAGCTTGGGTGAATGGCAGACCCTCCCAGGGGCCCTGCGGTATGCGCCAGCCCCATCCCGGCACCAGAGGCCATCAGGCCAGCGGAAGTATGCGTTTCTGAATTGCATGCTCCTCGTTTGAGAAGAGACCAATATATGAGGACTGTATACCCCGATTGATTGATTTTGTGGGGGAGCAGGCACGGCCTGCCACCCACCCCCGCAGAGCAGCGGCCGCGCCTCTCGCCGCACCCCTCCCAGGTCTCACTACTCAGTCCCACCTACACGGCTCTCGCCCTGCACCCCGTCACTGTAGCCGGTGGCCAACATTAGCCTGCAAAGAAAGAGCACCACACTCACCGCGGCCCGGGTTCACCAATGCTCACGAAGAATCACCGTAAGCAGCCGTAGCTTTCCGTCCTCGGGCAGCCTTACGGTAGTTTTCTAACTTCCGTTCAGTTCGTCACTTCCGCTTACCTGCAAGGAAAGTGACATCGCGCAGCCCACCCCAGCTCGGAGTAGGGAGCGGGTCGGGTCTGCATCCTCACAGGGAGAGCAAGCAGGCTGGTATGACGAAGGATGCCAAGACCCCAAAAAAAAATAACCCGCCCACCGCCGCATGACGTGGGCAGAAAGCCTAAAAATCGCCGGAACGCCCACAAATCTGCTCCGGCATTGACGGACAGATCTGTCTTCCAATGGCAAGCCTCCATTTATGGAGCTAGTCAATGGAAGACAGAGGCGGGACTAGGCCAACATACTGTTGACATAAGATTTCGGCTGCGTGAAACGCTGCTTGCGCAGCTTTCGACAGGCGAAACCTAAAAAGACATTGTTACATGTAATCCACTTGCACGAAAGACAAACCATACTGTCTTGAGCAATAACTTCTTAATTTTCTTGGACAGGGTGGCCGGTTCCTCAAGGATAACTTGTTGAAGGTAGGATAATATTTTTGCTTGGATAGATAAACAGTCTATGGATTCAAATACATGCTCATAGGGTAGGACAGACAAGAAGGTTAGGATCAGGATAACATTTAGGAACGTGTTTTTAGTTTTAATGTAAAATGTGTTCATGCTCAAGACTGATTTCTATACAATGAACAAGATCAACTGGTAGCATCCAGGGTGATCTTTGTAGATGGATGGCGATGGTTACCACCTTCAAAAGATCCTAGAATCACACTGTTATACAAGGGGCATGGAAAGGGGAGACCACTCGGTCCCCCCGAACGTTTGGCTGGGTGCCCCGCCCACCCGAGGAACCTTTGTGGCGGGGGGCGTGACCCGACTGGCATGCCCAAAGTGGCGTGGTCGGAGCACGCCCCCGCCGCCTAAGAAGGAGGTCCTATGACTCCGGGCCCGGAAGTCTGTGTATTTCTAGGCGGGAAGGAGGATGCCGCCCCGCCCCCCGCTGGAAGCTTAAAAGGCGAGGAGGTCTGAGCAGGCGTCCTCTTGTTCTCGCGCTTTGGAGGCTGCACCACTCAACGAGAGCAAGTAGCGATTTTGAGCGTGGTAATCGTGTGTCTTTCTCTTTCAGTTCCTGAGAAGCGTTTTTGGAGTCCGGAGAGCTGTGGTTAAGCAAATTTGCGGAACAAAACAAGAGCGAAGATGCCGGGGAAAAAGATTGCAAAGGGAGTCGAGATGGGGCGCTTGCTACGCACACTGGTGAACAAGGTTGCATCGATGGATAGGAGGTTTGGTAAGGTGGACCAACTGGGTCGCAACTTGGCCGAGCTACAGAGAAAGGTAGAGGCACAGGCAGGGCCCTCAGGAGGGCCGAAGAAGACTCGGAGTCCTGCCCTGCCGAATGTCACACCAGGTGGCAGAGGGAAGAGCAAGAGAGGCAAGAAAGGGGCCAAGGACGCTCCGCTGCCCGAGGAGGTCCCGGTAGCACCGTCCGCACCTGTGCCCGATGGGGCCCCGGTAGCACCGACTACACCTGTAGTCCCGGTGGTGGTCCCGACTGATGGGGGCCTGCCGATCCCAGTGATTGTAACCCCACTGGAGAAGGAGCAGATACCCCCTGAGTTGACCGCGCACCTGGTGGCGGTCCTGCCATGGCTAAAAAAGGGGGCCGCGGGGTCTGCCCCGGCGGTAGTACCCGCTGAGGAAGCTAGGCAAATAATTGAGCAGCTTAATCGGGCAAGGGGTGTCGGGCGGGAAATGTACTTTCTCCCCCTTTGCAGGAGACACCCGCAGTGACGCCGGAGAACCAGAACATGGCGGTTCCAGCCGGCGAAGGAGCGGTTGAACAGGGTAAGAGATCTCTCCCGATCATGGGGGATTGCGTGCTACCTTCTAGGCGGCAAAGCTTGGCGCAACATGTGCCCATGGCAACGAAGGAATTGATTTGGGGCGACAAATGTATAAACATGTTTTCTCTATTGACGGACAACCGTGAGTTTGTATACGCTAAGAGTCAGAAAGAATGGATGCATCCCAGTGAGTGGAGAGCAAAAATGGCGGAATTCCGGGTAGAGGAATCAATAATGAATTGGGTCAGGGCTTTCTCGGTGTTCGTCGCAATTGTGGCGGAAAAATCTCCTGAATTGTTGGCGGTTTTGGCATGTTATCAAAGCAGGATAACGAGTTTCCATGAAAAATACGGGGGGGATGTATGGAGAGGTTATGATACTACATTCCGAAAGGAAAAGGAATTTAACAATACATTAACGTGGGATCGTTTGGATACCGTTGCATGGCATGCTCAGTTTACCCCGGATATCGGAGGTGCGGGGGTGGGCCATCTGGTTTTAGGCCTTACCACCAGAAGCGGGCCCAGCCCTTTCGGACACCGTATGGGGGAGACCAGCAGGCCAGAACGGGGGGAAATGGCAACGAGCGCGGGGTGTGTTGGGGTTACAACAGAGGGTCGTGTCCTAAACCGCAAGGCACTTGCAGGTTCAGACACGCATGCGCAGCCTGTGGTAACACCTCACACCCCGAGGCGACGTGCCGATCAAAGAGCAACGGAGCGGGGACCAGAGGAGGGGCGAAGCAGGATGGACACGGCGGCCCATCGGGTTAACCAGACACCCGTGGACATCCTGGCGTTGACCCCCTGGCTGAGTAAGTACCCCGATCATGCGTCCGCAGGGACCCTGCAGGACGGTTTCTCTCATGGTTTTAGGATCCCGGTAGGAGACTTTAGGGGTGCCCCGGTATGCAAGAATCAATTGTCGGTAATGCAGAACCCGGCCGTGGCCGCTGTAAAAATTGCAAAAGAGCTTTGCCTGGGGCGGATTGCAGGGCACTTTGGGGATATACCGACTGAGGATTTTGTTTGTTCCCCTTTGGGGGTGGTGCCCAAGAAAGAGCCGGGCCAATTCAGGCTGATTCACAATTTGTCGTCCCCAAAGGGGCCATCTGTAAACGAGGCAATTGATGAGAACATCTGTAGTGTGCGATATGCATCTTTTGATGACGCAGTCGTCATGTTAAATCGCCTCGGACCTGGGTCATTGTTAGCAAAATCTGACATTGAATCTGCATTTTGACTATTGCCTGTACACCCTGATGATCAGCACTTGCTGGGGTTTGCGTTTCAGGGGAAGTACTATATGAATATGTGCATGCCGATGGGTTGTTCAATCTCTTGTGCTTATTTTGAAATGTTCAGCTCATTCCTGGAATGGGCATTCTCGAAGGCATCCGGACACCGGCATGTGATGCACTATCTAGACGATTTCCTATTTGTGGGCCCGGCGGGCTCTCAGGACTGTGCACGGGCATTGCAGGAATTTTGCGTGCTCATGCGTCCTTTTGGGGTCCCGTTAGCACCAGGTAAGACGGTGGGGCCAACAACCTCCTTGGAGTTCTTGGGTATTGAGATAGACTCCGTGGAGGGTTGCTTTCGCTTGCCCGCGAAAAACATGGCCACATTTAGGGCTTCCTTGGTTCAATGTATTAAGAACGACAAAGTATCTTTGCACCAACTTCAGCAGACCGTGGGCCAGTTGAATTTCGCCTTGAGGGTCATCCCGATGGCCCGCCCGTTCTCACGGGCCATCCCGCAGGCCATGGTGGACCTCAAGGAAGGCCACCATTGGACAAGGCTTTCGGCCAAGGTTCGCCAGGACATGCTCATTTGGCTGGCATTCTTGGCGGACTTCAATGGCCGAGTAGTCTGGAGCAGGCCTCCTCCTATCTCCTAGGCCAATCTCCTACGCCGACGACACCCAGCTGATCCTCTCTCTGACCAACGACCCCGCCGCCGCCAGAGCCAATCTACATGAAGGGATGAAAGATGTAGCCGAGTGGATGTCGATCAGCCGCCTGAAACTGAACTCAGACAAGACGGAGGTCCTCATCCTGGGCTCCTCGCCCTCCGCCTGGGACGACTCCTGGTGGCCCCCCGCCCTGGGCACCGCACCCAAACCGACGGACCACGCATGCAACCTGGGCTTCATCCTGGACTCCTCCCTCTCCATGACCAGGCAAGTCAACGCCGTCTCCTCGTCGTGCTTCAACATCCTACGCATGCTACGGAAGATCTTCTGGTGGATCCCCACCGAGACCAGGAAGACCGTCACCCAGGCCCTTGTCACCAGCCGGCTGGACTACGCCACCGCCCTCTACGCCGGTACCACCGCCAAGCTCCAGCAGCGACTCCAGCGGATCCAGAACGCCTCAGCCAGACTCATCCTCAACATCCCACGAACCAGCCACATCTCCGGACATCTGAGAGACCTGCACTAACTCCCCGTCAACAAAAGAATCACCTTCCGTCTCCTCACCCACGCACACAAAGCCCTACACGATCAAGGCCCGAGCTACCTCAACAACCGAATCAACTTCTACGCTCCCAAACGCCACCTCCGATCAGCCAACCACGCCCTCGCCGCCATCCCCCACATCCGAAGAGCGACAACAGGAGGAAGGTCCTTCTCCTACCTGGCCGCCAAGACCTGGAACTCCCTCCCGACCGACCTGCGCCTGACCCAAGACCACCTCTCCTTCAGGAAGAAGCTCAAGACCTGGCTGTTCGAGCAGTAACGGCACCCCCCCACCCCCCAAGCACCTTGAGACCACACGGGTAAGTAGTGCGCTCTATAAATGTCTTTGATTGATTGATTGATTGGCCACGTCGGCAGAGTTGGGTTTATGGACAGACTCTGCGGGCAGCACAGGTTTTGGCGCAATCCTGGGTAACCGCTGGTCGGCACAGAAATGGCCCACGTGGTGGGAGACGAGTGGGCTGACAAGCAACATTGGGTTTTTGAAACTATTCCCGATATGGGTAGCATTGTGTGCTTGGGCAGGTGAGTTTCGGGACTGATCAGTTGTATTTTGGTACGATAACATGACTGTGGTTGAATGCATTAATCAGCAGGTGGCGCGCTGCAAATGGATACTCCGGTTATTCAAGGAGATTGTACTGACATGCTTGAGATTAAATGTCCAATTCAGGGCGAAACATCTACCGGGTGTACTAAATACTGCGGCTGATGCACGCTCTCGTTTCAAAATGCGGCCTTCAGGGAGTGTTTACCTTCAGCGGAGCAAATGGCGGCACCATTTCCCGAGGCGCTATGGCAAATCGGCGCCCCAGACTACAGAACCTCGTGGCAGCCAGTCTAGTGCCCAGGACGAGGAAAGCGTACAAAGGGGCGTTGCGCGCTTACTGTGCCTTTTTGGGTCCAGATTGGGAGAGCAGATGGGGTCAGGAGGAGTCTTTTACCCAATTTTTGGTGGCACTTCACGAGGAAGGCCGGTCGGCGGCGACCGCTAATCGGTATAAGGCCGCCATATCATTCATGGCACAGCTCCAGGGGATCAGAGACCCCACACATTCCTTTGTAGTCAGGAAAGCGCTGCGGGGTTGGCGTCGCTTGGAGGGGCGCAAGCTTGATAACAGGCATCCGATTGGATTTGAAAGATTGTCGGCCTTATTGGTTAAGTTGGGGGAGACATGTTCCTCGCCTAACGAGGTGATCTTGTTCAGGGCTGCATTTACACTAGCATTCTATGGGGCGCTGCGAATAAGCGAGCTCGTGGCTGCCAATAAGAAAGATGTAAATGGGGGCTTGCGCAGGGATCACATTCAAGTGAAGGGGGATACAGTGTTGATCACGATTGCCAGGTCGAAGACAGATCAGGAGGCAAGGGGGAGCAGCATAGTATTACAACGCGCTCCGGGTGGTCAGTGAAGCATGTCGAGGCTTACTTGAAGCAGAGAGAGGCGACGTGGGGGGGGGGGGCTTGCTACGACATGCGGACGGCTCCCCGCTAACGAAATTCCAGTTTCAGAAAGTGCTGACAATCACGATTGCAGCGGCGGGGTTGAACCCGGGTGATTTTGAAACGCATTCGTTCAGAATAGGGGCCGCTACAGAGGCAACGGCCAGGGGTATGCAGGCAGACAATGTGAAACAGTTGGGGAGATGGTCATCGGACTGTTTCAAGCGTTATGTGCGATTGCATATGTTATGATTGTGTTAGAAACACACTCACGCTGCCTGTCTTTTTGTTTGGATTACAGTTTCACGAGCCTGTGACGCGGGGCGAAATCAGGGTCGACCCAGGATCAGCGAACAAGCACTTTGCGGGCTATGATGAGAAGTCGATCGGTATGGGTCGTGGGCCACTCATACGTGAGGCGGGCTGGAGAGATATTCAGGGCAGGTGATGCGATTCACACACCTGATAATTTATGGTATAACATATCTTTCCATGGGAAAGGAGGTCTGGGTATCAACCAGTTGCAAGATTTTGTCAAAGATCTGTTAGGGCGGCACAGGTCACCGCCATCCATTGTGGTAATACATGTAGGGGGCAATGATTTGGTAAAATTGGGTAGGCGTTGATAGAGCGCATCCTACACACAGTTAGTTGGCTGGCGAAAACACTCCCGGGTTCAACGATAGCATGGTCACACATAGTCCCCAGGAAGGTATGGAGGGGGGGTTTGTCAATTACAGCATTGAATAACTCAGTTAGGAGGGTCAACAACAAGATGGATAAACTGTTTCGGTCTAAACACCTCCCGGTCTGGGCGGCTCACCTGGAGGCTCCGTGCTCCTCTCCTGATTTACCTGAAAACTTCGCAAGGACTGTAATCGAACGTAATGGCATTGAATCGAACCGAAACGGAATAGAATTGAATTGAATCGAATTGGGCACTTAATGGTTGCGGCTAGAGCACATAAGCGCTAAACCAACAATTTTTCAACCTTCAAACCTTCAATCTTTTAAACACAAACCTGCGCTGGTGGTTCCCCTTTCTCATAGCACGCTGATGGTCCGGTTCCCTGACCCGGCCTGGCTGCTCCGGCGGTTGCTCCGTGACTTGCTCAGCAGCTCCGGGATAGGTTGGATTGGTCTTAGTCTTAGCCAGCGAGTGACTGCCGGCGTTTTGCGGTTCAAGGGAATGTCTCCCAAGAACCCGAATCCGTCGCGTTCGACGAGGAACAGCAAGCAGGCGGCAGCGGCTCCCTCCGCTACTGTCGCCACAGGAATCACTGCAGCAGCAGCTGCAGCAGCGGCAGTGCCACCTCCGCCCATTGCGGAGGCTGTGACCGAGGGCGCCTCACCAGAAGACAGCAGGGGTCCCGCTTTGCTCGGCAGAAAGAAAGCTGCAGCTGCCGCATCACTTGCAGAGCCAGAGCCGGCTGTCACCACTAAGAAGCAGAATCCGGTGGAAGATTTGGCCAAAGACAAACAGGTACTGAGATCGCTTACCCCGCTAGTAGGGACACAAACTAAAGGCTCTAAGGGCTCTAAGAACTCTACTCCAAAAACAGCTAAAACGGGGCCTAAATTGACTGTCTAAACGGGGGGGCCTGCTGGAGAAACAGTTTCACAAAGTCTCATAAAAGCTGTTATAAACCCCAACGCAACTCAGGAGGGGGGCCAAGTAGCAATGCCTGACACTAACGCTGATATTGATTCTGAAGGACTCTTTATTAATTCCTCGGTTGTACAGCCATCGATAATGGGGCTCAGCAATGGTGACAGTATTGGTGACACTGAACAGCCGCTACTCAAGGGAGGTGACCCTGCCATTCTAGCTCCCGCGCAACAGCCCGATCCCATAAGTGCCACTCAGTCAGCACCCTGTGATCCGCGGCCAACCAGTATGGAAGGACCTAACTCCGGCTGTGTGGGAATACCATCAAAAGAGTATTTTCTTATCTGCGCACTCCCTTATCTAGTACAAATTTACAATTAATCAAACGTTTGCACAATGTTTGTGTGCTGCTTGGTTGTAAGGCAGCCAGCCCAAAATAACAATCAACCTTTGGTGGAAAATTCCACTAGTTTACCAAGCGCACTCCTGTATATTTAAAGTATAACAAATATAAACAATCGATAACCTGTGGTATTTCTATTAATCACTCAAAGAGAAAATTCTTCTTCCAAACATGGCTTTATGTAATCTTTTGCATGTGAATCTTATTTGTTTCAACATATCGGTTTTGAAATCAATACAAAATTTGAAAATTAACAACTTAATATCACCAGAATACAAAGTTACTATAGTGACTATAATGTTGAGAAATTTTTGATGTAGTTGAAAAAATAGTTGAGAAATAGGCCCAATGCATTTCGGGGGGTTCCCTTCTTCAGGGGCACTGCAAAAATAAAACAATGTATCAATAATTCACATTTACCTTCCTTATGTTTAACAAAAACTTCAAAAACAGCTGATTAGATAGTATGCGAAGGCAGTTCATAAAAAACACTGGTAGTACATATATTTGTTCAGACATCTAGCTTAAACAATTGATTTTATGAAAGATATAGACTGTGGACATCTTATCCAGGTCAAAAATAGAAAGAAAAGAAAGATAAGAAATGAACTTGAGAAACTCCTCTACCGCCATAGATAGGTATTACGATACAATGTTGTTTGCAAAAGTCGGAGAGCAACAAAATATGAATTCGATGTTAATGGCATGAATATGCCACCATGCTGCGTGTGTTATAAAGACGAGATTGTAGCTGTTGTACTCACATCTCAACTACTCGGTGTTATATAGAAGTATTCCGGTGCTCCGACATGTAGAGTTATCAAATATAAATCTTTCAGCTAAGAACAAAAACGACAAGATACGTCTATGTCAGCACCTTGACTTCAATGTATTCAGAGACCAGATGGAGAGTCTACTCCTATGAGTATACACTTACTTGGTGCTATAGTAGCTGTAACTGAAAAAAGCTGAGCTCAATGGGGTAGTGTAGGGAGACAGTATTCAGTCGTGCATGAACGCTGAAGCCATCTATGCTCAAGCGTAGACCAACCGCTGCGGGGAAACTCTTGGTACTTTACTATCTGTAGTACAAAGAAGCAAAGGCACATGAGAAACTACCCTTACAAACAGAAAAATTAATGTTCTGGGAAACTCCTGCTTAAATAAGACAACAAAAGGTTTTTTCTATCATGAATGTCAATGATATCATTCTTAAATGCTATCTAACTGGACCAACATGTAGCCATAAAGGTAAATATGTTCCACTATAGTATCTTAATTACACACCTTAACGTCAACTACAGCCCAAATGGACAAAGACGCCTCCTATTACTTCAAAAGAGTCTGATTTCCACATATCTCGGTAACCATTTACTGTTATGTCCTCTTTACAAATAAATCTGCTAGGCTTGAAATGTAACACTAAATCAAGTGCTAAAGCCCCTTTATATATATACGCTCACCAAAGTTACGTGGATCCTCACCAGTAGGAATCTAAGCTTCTTAGTTTCAATCTGCAAAGCAAGCAAATCTACTTGTAAAATTTAAAGTTACATGAGCTCTATGCTGATACTAACTCAACCGAACATCGACTCACCTCTAGCTGCACGAATTCACAGCTGTTGTACTTCCAAACTCCACCACGAATTAAAATTCAAGTAGCGTGCTGCGATGTTATATACCCGCGTTTGTTTGGTAAACAGTGAAACAAGACTACATAGTGTCGTCCACTATTGTTCTCCCACTGAGTACCATTGACAGAGTAATAGGACTAGAAATGATCATCCATCTTGGAATGGTAAAACATCAAAAGCGTACGGCAAGCTTCTGCCCATAGTGGCTTAGTAAACATTAGAACTAGACTGCATGCTGTAATCCACTCTTGCGCGTGAATGCCGTTAACAAAATGATAGAAAAACGCAATCATTCGTCTTAAAGTGGTGAAGTGTCTTGTTATTATCAAGTTCACCCTAAACAGCAGCACAGATCGTTTTACATCCACTCCATAAAACTTCCGAGAGGAATATTCAGAATCAAGCTCCAACAAGAATTAAATTATTCCGATAGAAATATAGAGAAAGATAGAATTGTACCCAAATGTGGATAAATGGAAAGAATCAGAAAAGACAGCAAAGTTCATGAAATGTGAATGCTGAAGAGCATGATAACTATTGTTTGACCTGTGTAAGAGCCCATTAACAAAAATCGAGCTAAACAACATGCTGGGTATTATTCACTTAGAACAAATGGCATTGCAGGTATCATATAAATCATTAAGCATTATTCAAGTATAGTGCAGTTATAAAAAACACTGTAATTCAATCCTGTCATTAAGACCACTCGGTACCAAGGTCTGCAAATATTTTATCCACCAAGCTTCCCTTTGAGCTTGAAGTTTTTGTTAAACATAAGGAAGGTAAATGTGAATTATTGATACATTGTTTTATTTTTGCAGTGCCCCTGAAGAAGGGAACCCCCCGAAATGCATTGGGCCTATTTCTCAACTATTTTTTCAACTACATCAAAATATTCTCAACATTATAGTCACTATAGTAACTTTGTATTCTGGTGATATTAAGTTGTTAATTTTCAAATTTTGTATTGATTTCAAAACTGATATGTTGAAACAAATAAGATTCACATGCAAAAGATTACATAAAGCCATGTTTGGAAGAAGAATTTTCTCTTTGAGTGATTAATAGAAATACCACAGGTTATCGATTGTTTATATTTGTTATACTTTAAATATACAGGAGTGCGCTTGGTAAACTAGTGGAATTTTCCACCAGAGGTTGATTAATACCATCAGAAGCCCACAGGGAGGAAGATGAATGCGGGGCTCAAAATGAGCATACAGTGCCTACAGCGGATATTGAGTTGGACTCTTATGAGGACTATGAGGTAGAGACTGAGACTGAGGATGACTTTTTTGATAACAGGGCTAACCCTCTTGTGGGGGGTGTGTATCTAAGATTAAGGCTAAGGGCAAACAAAAAGCAAAGAGAGGTAGCTTGGCTGGTGCTATCTCCAAACGGTCAAAACCTAGTATTAACCAAGCTTTAAGGAAGAACTTGCCGGAAAAAAGCCCACTTAGAAAATGGATTGAAGCGAAGGGCTTGGTCAAAACCATGGCGCTAAGGCTCTCAGGAGCAAGCTCCACAGACTCTATACCTGTACTGGTCACTCCGGACAAAAGCATCTTAATCGACCCTGTTAATCTGCCTCCTGAGGACTTGACAGAGGAAGAACAGCCTCAGGTGCAGGGGAATCTGCCTGTTTCACCTGATGTTCTGGAACCAGCACTGTCCCACGCAAGCGACGCTTTGCATGCTAACATCAATTTAGCTGCCCAAACAACAGGCAATACCAGCTTCCCCTTTCCACTGGGATCAACCTCCGGTCTTGCTCTAGCCTCTTCTTCACCTGTTATGGTTAAAAACAGGGGCAACCCATCAGATGAGGGATCATTGAGACAAGACTCAAGACCGGAAACAGTCAACTCTTCCCCTCTGGACGAAATACTAAAGATACTGAGCAAGCAGCTGAGTAACCAACGTGCAGAAGCACAGGAGTACTATCTCCAACTTAGGGAGGATAATAATAAGATGCAATCCTCTCTATGCGAGCTTACCTCTAAAATTGGGGGGATCTCGCAGGAAACCACGGAACTACAGCAACGGGTGGTTGAGGTGGAAGAGCCTACCACTAAAATGACAGTTGCGGTTGAAAAGCATGATGACCAGCTGACTGCACTACAGTTACAAGTCGAGGATTTGGAAAACAGGCAGAAACGATCTAATCTAAGACTATTTGGCATACCGGAGAGATCCGAGGGCTCAGACCCGAGGGCGTACATTGTAGGAGTACTCCAGAAAGCTTTCCCTGATCTGGCAGATTGGGACTGGGACTCGCAAATCCAGCGGGCCCACCGTCTTCCCATGTTTCAAAGAAACAGAGAGAATCAGTTTCCACGCCCCTTTTTAATCTATTTTGGCAACTTTCTTTTGCGCCAGGCGGTCTGGCAGAGAGCTCGCCCTAACTCTCCAGTAGCTGTAGGGGAGTTCTCACTTTTTGCACGATCAGACCTACGCAGGGACACCATGGATAGGAGGTGGCAGCTCCGTAAATTGATGGACCCCATTAAGTCTCACGGAGGGCAGGTGTTCCTTCAAGAACCCGCCCGCCTTAAGGTTATTAGAAGCGGGCGGACACATTTCTTTAATGATGCTAAGGAGGCAGAAGCTTACCTCTCTAGTATAAGCTCTAGCCAGAGCCAGATCTAAAATAATTACAATTGGCCCAAAGGGTGGTGATTAATCTATCAAAAAAAATAATACACACACATCATTTTTCTAAGTTACAGGACTTAGCTTAGAGGGTTTAATAGAGGGCTACCCCTCAGTATATGATAAATGTTCACTTAGTTCCATCCTTAATGATCTCTTACTTATTATGCACAATGATGTTTGACAAGGGGGGCAGGAGCCTCTCAGGGTGATCCACCACACGAGCTGCCTCTCCAACGACAGCTGTAGCTGAAGGGTGGTTCTTCCCCGGCTGGGGTGAGAGCCAGGGGGGTGGGAGGGGGTGGGCCCCCGTCTCCGCAGGTTGGGGGCTCAGGGTGGTGGGGGGTGGGGGGGGGGGGGGGAAATCACTTAAAATTTGTTTGCAGGCTGACAGGGGAGAACAAGACGAAGAATCTGATAAAGACATCAAAACACTGATTATTGAACGGTTTATTGGCTGTGCTAGTTGTTTGAGGGACCAAAACTTATTATTTGACTATTTGAAGTTGGGTCTGAATTTTTTGCTACCTTATAAATGCATGTAATAAAATGTCTAGCTTGGAATGTAGCGGGGCTCAATAGTAAAAAAAAAAAAAAAAGGAAAGGAAGTCTGGGTATCAACCAGTTGCAAGATTTTGTCGAAGATCTGTTAGGGCGGCACAGGTCACCGCCATCCATTGTGGTAATACATGTAGGGGGCAATGATTTGGTAAAATTGGGTAGGCGGGCATTGATAGAGCGCATCCTACACACAGTTAGTTGGCTGGCAAAAACACTCCCGGGTTCAACGATAGCATGGTCACACATAGTCCCCAGGAAGGTATGGAGGGGGGGTTTGTCAATTACAGCATTGAATAACTCAGTTAGGAGGGTCAACAACAAGATGGATAAACTGTTTCGGTCTAAACACCTCCAGAGTATTCCTCATGAGTGCATATGGGGGGATCGCTGTTATTCACAGGATGGGGTGCACTTGTCCAGGGAGGGGAATGATATTTGTATTGGAGACATAATAGCATGGCTAGTGGGCTTGGAGAGACACGACCTATAGGAGCTTTTGGGTGGGCCGGATAGTCGGTCAACTATCCGGCCTGTGGCGATAAGGTCATGATCGGTGAGCAGAGATTTCAAGGTCCCCAGGGAGGCGGCACCCATTACGGATGGGATCGCTCGAGGGGAGGGGCCATTGGCCCCTCCCATTTGGTGGGGCAGCACCCATTACGGATGGGGCGCCCGGGGGGAGACGGCCATTGGCCCACCCAGAGGGGGAGTTGGGCCATCGGCCACACCCAGAGGGAGTGTTGGGCCATAGGCCACACCCAGGGGAGGGTTGGGCCATCGGCCACACCCTAGGGTAGTATTGGGCCATCGGCCACACCCTAGGGTAGTATTGGGCTATAAGCCCCTCCCGAGAGTTGCACTTCCCGGGGGCCGGATATCCGCATGGCGGAGCTAGTGCGGGGAGAGGGGGGGGAGTTCACGCTGTCCTTCTTACAGTCACCCCGCACGGGAACTCAGACGGCCTTAAGATGGCGTTGAGTGAAGGGTGCCCCCATGACAAGGGAAGCTATGGTTGGCTACGAGGGTAAAGCCCTCTGCGCATGCGTCACTACGTGTGGGCGCTATTGGTTGGCTACGAGGGTAAAGTCCTCTGCGCATGCGTCACTACGTGTGGGCGCTAGTTGGTGATAGGGATCTGACACCGGTTAAGACCTTGCCATTGGCCCTTAACGTTAGCATGTACAAAATTCGTATGCAATGCCTGATGTTAGACTCGGTTAGGAAACCTTTTGTATTAGAGATTTGTTAAGGTTAGCCTCGAAGATCTGTCAACATCAAGTGTAATGGAAAGTGAATTTTGTACATGTTGAAATGAAACGTTTTATTTAAAGTTTTAATTTTGTTTCATATTTTAATAAATACGGCCGGGGGGGTCGCAAGGCCCCCCTGCCTTCCAAAAGTTCAAATGTGAATGTCTCCTACCATTGGGATTTCGGTGGAAGGGGTGGCGGGCATCCCTGACCATATATGCTTTTGGTGTAGGCCTTTGTCTAAAGTGTAGTTTTCTATTTCATCTCATCAGATGTATTTAATGTTATGGACAGAATGTGGATCTATGTCACACATTGTTTACAATTGCCGCCATAAGTGCGCTGGGGATGCTCAGACGTGGGTCCCAGGCACTCCACACCACTGGAGTCAAGCTAGCCGGGCTGATGAGAGGTGTTACCTCGAAACCGGTCCGGTCCTCGGATGCTTGATTCCGTTCTGGGAAGGACATGACTTCTGTAGTTCGGACTGGACTGTTCCCATGGGGCACAGGGTCAGAGCTGATTTGCATATCGCCATTGTCTAACCCAGGGTGGTGTGGAGTGCAAAAAACCGATGGATTTGGGCCCAGATCTTTGGACTGGGGTGGATGTGTGACATTGATCCACATTCTGTCCATCACCTGTTTTGTTTGCAATTCCTCTGTTCTTGGTCAGCCTCATCCATTCCCATCCTTTGGTGACCGAGAATAATAATCTCCAAGGTTCAAATGAATCCTTCTGTAAGGAGCTGAAAACATTGAGACACAAACTGTTTTCTTGGTGATCTAATTTAATTAAATTAAATGCAGACAAAATTAATGCAATTGTGCATTATAAACTGACTTGGTGCCTTTTAAAAAGAAACCTCTGTAAAGCATGTCAGTCGACAGGCTCATCAAATTAATAACCTGAAATTTAGATGTAAGAGTTGCCGCCTTCAATTGCAAGGAAAGATCAAACTGGTAGACTGTAAACAGTACAAAGTCCTCTGTTACCTAGGAATAATGTGCTCTACAAAGTACCCAGGTGCCTGCTGTGCCACCAGGGATGGTGTCAGCCTGACAGTCTATCTAAGTTGAAGGGACATCACCTGCAGGCTGAATTACTTAATGGAGAAGCTGTGTACCTGTCCTGAAGAGCCTAGAAGTCTGCCTAGAAGCCTGCCTGCCTGGTAAGAAAGGGAAATGAGTTTGACTATCCAGCAGGAGGACAAGGCTGTCCTTGAAGAAGCAAGGTCCGACACATCCTCGTTATTTGTAGGGCAGGCAGGAAAGACATCCAGCAGGACCAGCTAGTCTGGGGGACCCCCTCCTCCCCCGCCAAGACTCTCCCAACAGTTCAAGGCAGAAAATAAAACTCCACGGCAACGTGATTGTTGAGGCCCAGTTGGACGATTGTGTGCTGCCAACTGCCCGTTCAAGGTTACATTTGCCAAATTCCTAACACATCAGGGTCTGAATCTACTGGCTTCCTGGAGAGCCTGTGTTGGGCTTTTAGCAGCTGAATTTCTGGCTACTCTGTGTCAGAGGCCCATGAGGGACTACAACTACTCCAGTGTCGAACACCCTGTCTGAGCTTACGCCTGTGGTCCAGCCGGCCACAGTGTGGGCTTAATTGCTGACGGTCGGGCCTCCAGAGGGGCTGCACTTACCAACAGGCCAGGTGTGACTGCTACCTTGGGACTGCTGATCTTCAGGCAAAGGCAAAGAAAAGACAGAGTGGGTGCCCTACTGTATATGCAACCTTACATCCAGGACAAAAGCTCTCCACAAAAGCCTGCTGGTGGGTCACTGCTCTCTCGAGTGTTCGGGCGTGCCATTCAAGTGCCGGGAAACAGGAAAGAAACCCAGACTAGACTGACTCATCCAGTGGAAGGATAAGACGCTTACGACAGAGCATATACGCATTGGGGTGACTGGAGTGACAGAACTGCACCTATACTATATTCATGATACTCCTAAATGCCCCTAGAGGGGAAGAGGGTATCACAACTGGACGCACCTGTCTGCTGCACATGGTAGTCTGGCATGCCTGCACTATCTTTTCACCCGGACGGTCCATGAAGATGATTTTAGGGCCGCTACGCACATAGCAGGGGGAATCTCAGACCATTCGCTGGTGGAGGTGCAACTCGATGGTCCGGTTGTGGACTTCATCCTACCCCCAAGGGTTGATCCGTGATATTTAAAAGACAAGACGTTCAAAGCTTGTATGAGAGATAGTGGTACAAAAGGGGGTGGTGATGGACGGAGCATCTGAACCAATCAAACACTCACACCCAGTCCACAGATCTGGGTTTAATCCATCACCATTCTTTAGCCCACCCTGCCACCCCAGTTCAGACATGGCCATATGCAAATCAGTCTGCCCCTGTGCCTCATGGGAACAGTCCAGCCCGAACTGCCAAGCCATGCCTTCCCTGGACCGGAAACAAGCTTCCGGGGACCGGTTTCTCGCATTTCAGCCGTCTTCGGCCCGGCTTGCTTGAATCCAGTGGCAAAGTGAGCAAGGGACTCACGTCTGAGCATACCCTGCCACACTTTATGTATGAGAGATAGAGCAGAATTCTATTTTAGGGAGAATGGGCGGCCTGTTGAATAAGCTTGCGTGCTATAGGGTGAATTCAAGGCAATGATTTGAGGCCAGACACAAGCCTTGATTGGGAGAATGTCGAAGGAACGTAAATTGAAGTGCGAGGCTCAGGACAAGGAATGTGCTTTCCTGGAGGTTCGCTTGGTAAGTGGGGAATCAGTTTCTCTCCCATTACACCATCAACTGAAGCAGCACACATTAAGAGCACTAATGGAAAATAGTGTGCACTCATGCACTGGCTACCCAGCATTGTCTCTATGATGTCGGTGATAAAGCCAATGAGTTGCTTACATGGTTAGAGAGACTAGACAAAGGACGGAACTGGATCCTTGAGGACACAGACAACAAGGGGACGGAAATACTGGGAGAGACTTCCTGAAAGACCTGACCCTGCAATGCTAACAAATAAGGCCCTAGACGCACTAGACCAAGACCTGACAGGCTAAATAAATAAGCAACGGGACCTGATGAGCTCCCGTTAGAATTATATAAAATCATGATGGATAAAATCAGGGAGTGCCTCCAGAGTATGTTTCAGACTGCCTGAAAATAAAGATGTCTCCCGGAGGACCAAAGAACGTCTGAGGTGGCGGTCATCCCAAAAAGGACGAACCAGCAACTGAGTGTGGGTCTTAAAGACTTATCTCCCCGCTTAATATTGAGACTAAGGTACTTGCGAACGCCCTGGCGATCTGCCTGCGGACAGTAATTGCAACAGTGGTACATCCTGCTCAATCGGGCTTTATACCACACCAGGGAACGCGCTTAAATCTCCGACACCTTAATGGAGTACCATATGCAATAGGGGATTCCTTTGCTGAACCAGTGGCGCTGCTGTTAAGCTCTTGTTTGTATTTGTATTTATATTTGTATTGGTTATTTGTAGAGCACAACTATTGCTCCGGAAGGAGCATCCTGGCGCTAATAAGACAAAGTGCATACAATTACAGGTACAGAGTTAAATGGTTGTCATTACATACTCATCTGGAAGATTGAAGATCCAGGTTTTCAGAAGCTTCCTAAACTGGTTTTCCTGAGTCAGCAGTCTAAGGTGTTTGGGCATTGCATTCCAGGCCTTGGATGATAGGAAGGTTAGGGTCTTACCCCCCTTGGTTTTATAGTTGAATTTGGCCAATTTAATTAGATTTTCTCCTGTGGATCGTAGTGTCCTAGTAGGATTGTAATGGGGGAAACGCCTAATGAGATACTTCGGGCCGGCGCCATTGAATGCTCGAAAGGCGACAATCAAGATTGTAAATAAAATCCTCTTGTGAAGAGGCAGCCAATGTAAAGTCTTTAAGGCAGCTGACGCTGAGGATTTCCTTGGCAGTTTAAGAACAAGTCTGACCGCTGCGTGTTGTACGCTCTGGAGTTTTTTTAGTGTGGTTTTCTTAACGCCGGCCATCAAGCCATTGCAGTAATCCAAACGTGCGAGGATTAGAGCCACAGTGACAGCTTTTCGTGAGTCTATGGGCAGGAAGTCGAAAAATTTCTTTAAGGATTTGATAATACTAAAGAAGCTTCCTGCAACATTCCTCACATGTTGGTCAAATGAAAGCTCGGTGTCAAATAAGACCCCTAGATTTCTTGCTGATACCACAGTTTGTGGGGGAGCAGGAGAGTCTTCAGGCCACCATTTGCTGGGACATAAATGCTGGGACTTTCCCATAGGAAGAATCTCTGTTTTATTTACATTGCATTTAAGATGGTTTTTATCCATCCAGAGAAACACATCCTTCAAACAGTTCTTGAGGTTTTGTTCAGCATTGGTAGAACTCTTCTCAAGAGGTACAATGAGCTGAGTATCATCGGCATACGATGTTACAAGTATGCCGTATGATTCAATGAGGGAGATAAGAGGAACCATGTAAATATTGAACAGGAGTGGGCTCAGAATAGAGCCCTGAGGGACTCCTGACAATACCTTTTTTTCCTTAGAAAGGAAAGGACCTAATGCAATTGTTTGTGATCTCTCCGTCAGAAATGAGATGATCCATGTCAATACTACCCCCGAGATTCCAATATCTCTAAGTCTCCCTATCAATATTGTATGGGAGATGGTGTTGAACGCCGCTGTGAGGTCTAATAAAATTAGAACAGCGTTCTTTCCTTGGTCCTGCAAGATTTTTATGGAGTCAGTGAGTTCAATCAGGGCTGTTTCTGTGGAATGGTTCGGCCTAAAACCCGATTGTTGAGGATGCAGGATATTGTTGGTCTCTACGTATCTTTTTAGTTCTTTGTATACCATCTGTTCTGTAATCTTGCCCAGAACTGGGAGAAGTGAAATCGCGTAGATTGGCCAACTCTGTGGGGGATTTATTGGGTTTTTTCATCAGTGGTTTTACGACTGCCTGTTTACATTGGCATGGGACTATACCTGTATTAAGAGAGGTATTTACAATCTTGTTTATCAAAGGATTGACCACTTCGATTGCCTGATGAAGAATTCGTGGGGGGCACAAATTGGAAGGGGCACCTGATTTGCAAGCAAGAATTACTTCCCTGGTTTGGGTTAGTGACACTGGTGTAAAGATGCTAAGACTACCAGCTGCATTTTCTCCCAGGAGAGACGGGATTGAGGGCTGATAGACTTGAAGAACTGGAAAATCCTTTTGTATGAGGTCAATCTTTTCCACAAAGAAATCTGCAATTTGATTGCAAAGTTCTAAGGAGGGTGGAATTTCCGGCTGTAGGGTTTTTGGATGCGTAAAGGTCTTTACGATGGAAAATAATGTTTTTTGTTTTTGTTTTGCTTCCTTTATGGCGTTAGTGTAATACTCCTTCTTAGCGATTTTAATAGAGGCTAGATATATTTTCCTCTGTTGGACATAAAGGATTCTGTGGGCAGGATTGTAGGTTTTACACCAATTGCGTTTACCTTTCTTACATAATAGGTGGAGCGCTGCCAGTTCTGGTGTGAACCAGGGGGCATTCCTCTTTCCTCTTTTTTACATTCTATGGGGATGTTTCGCTGAACGCGTTTTGTAATCTCTTGCTGCATCCAGCTGTGAAAGTGTATTGAATCTTGTTCAGCATTGCCGGACAAGTTGGGAGTCTGAGTTTGTATTATGGGTTGAAGTTTAAAACTGTCTTCGACCTTGGTCCAGTTTATATTATTTTCTGACTGTTGACTCAATTTCAATGAGTTTGGGAGGCGTGACGTTCTGATGCTAAAGGGAATCAGACTATGATCTGTCCAAATTTGTGGGATGGGTGTGTGGATGTTCAGAAGGGGAAAATTCGTGCATATCCCGTCCAGGATATGGCCTGCTTGATGTGTCTGTTTCGTTACCTTTTGTTGTAAATTGAAAATCTCCAGGGTTTGATGGCAATTAAGCACCTGAGTGTCTAGTTTAGATTCCAAATGTAAATTGAAATCTCCCAGAAGTGTGAAATGAGGCTAACGGAGAAGGAGCTGACCTAGGGAATCGCTCAGTGATTCTAAAAACTTAGTTGTAGTACCTGGGGGGCGGTAAATTAGCCCTCCTGAAAAGGAGGTGGTGTCATTTAGCTTGATGGAGAAACCAAGCCCCTCTGTACCTTTCAGAGGTTCTAAATTGAAAGTGTGACGTTAGCCATGTCTCAGTTATGAGAAGGCAATCCAGGTCCTGCTCAAGAATAAGGTCATTAATGTCCTGACTATGGCCACACATGGAACGGGCATTTATCAGCCCACCTTTAAAATTTAAAGTGTCGGCAGAAGTGGTGGTGAGCGGAGCTGTAGTCTCAACTGGGGGCTCGAGGGAGGTCCATTTGCAGTGTTTACAAGAAAAAGGTCCCTCAATCTTACTCATATCCATGTTACAAGCACAAATATTTGTATTATTGAGAGTACGAAGGTCGCTTGCCTGATACAGAAGAGAGGGGTGTGAAGGACCAGAGTGTCCTGCGCCTGTCGCGTCCTTGGCGTGGATGGGCGCAGACGGGCTGCCTATGGCGCGCCTTTGGCGCGCCACCGTCGCGCCCGCTGCGCGGACGGGAGGTGTTGTCCTTCATATAGTGGGGGAGGAGGGTGGGAGGCGTCGCAAGACTGGAGTGCTGCCCTTCGTTCTCCCCAAGATGGCGTCCGTCCCTGAGTTCGATCGCATCAGCTGTAAATCGCTGTGCGAGGACCAGGGATCGAGTTGGTGCAAGAGCGCGGGTGAGTGCAATGTTTTAAAAGGAAATTAAATCTTCCAGCAGAACACACAATAATAAAAACAATTTAGTCCGTTTTTAAAAAGTACTAGCCTAACCCCCGGCTTTCCGCCTCAGGGGATAATTTAAATGCACAGTGAAATGTTGTGCAGAGAATAAGAGGCCACTTTTATACCTGGGAGGGCGGGAGGTATCGCAAGACTGGAGTGCTGCCCTTCGTTCTCCCCAAGATGGCGTCCGTCCCTGAGTTCGATCGCATCAGCTGTAAATCGCTGTGCGAGGACCAGGGATCGAGTTGGTGCAAGAGCGCAGGTGAGTGCAATGTTTTAAAAGGAAATTAAATCTTCCAGCAGAACACACAATAATAAAAACAATTTAGTCAGTTTTTAAAAAGTGCTAGCCTAACCCCCGGCTTTCCGCCTCAGGGGATAATTTAAATGCACAGTGAAATGTTGTGCGGAGAGTAAGAGGCCACTTTTATACCTGGGAGGGCGGGAGGCATCGCAAGACTGGAGCGCTGCCCTTCGTTCTCCCGAAGATGGCGTCCGTCCCTGAGTTCGATCGCATCAGCTGTAAATCGCTGTGCGAGGACCAGGGATCGAGTTGGTGCAAGAGCGCAGGTGAGTGCAATGTTTTAAAAGGAAATTAAATCTTCCAGCAGAACACACAATAATAAAAACAATTTAGTCCGTTTTTAAAAAGTGCTAGCCTAACCCCCGGCTTTCCGCCTCAGGGAATAATTTAAATGCACAGTGAAATGGCCCCTCTAGCGCGCATGCACCTCAATAATACTGTCTACCGAGTCTTTGCCGTCCGACAGGGATGTTCCTTGTCTCCTCTGCTCTTCACACATGTTTTGGTTCACCAGGACCTCTCATATGGGATATTCCTGTTGATCAGGATATAATATCAACTGGAAGACGTCCTTAATATTCCTGCTGGTGGCAGGGATCCTGCGGCTGCACTCTAGGTGCACAGTTCAAGTGGCACTACATGGCTTTAAATATTTGGTTGTGTTCATTACAAGAGAGCACAGGCAGGAACATACTCCCGAAATTAGACCGTCTTCGCTGGGATGCCCCACACTTGCGGACGCTCCCGCTCTCCTTACTGGGCCGGGTGGCCCTATTTAAAGTGATGACCCTCCAGGGTCTCCTGTACATTGTGCAAAAAATGTCCTTTAAGATCCCACCAGACATTTTTTTTCAAAAGTTAGTGTGAGAACTTCGGCTCCTGTTGTGGGATGGCGGCGCGTCACGCTGAGTAAGTTGCAGAGGGGTTTATTAAGGTGGACCGGCGGTCCGGAGCATTCGCAAGTATTACTGGGCCTCACAGCTGGTGGCAGTCAACAACTGGGTTTTTGCGGACTGTGAGGATCCTGCTTACCGGGTAGATAGATTGGCCATGGGCAAGAGAGGTTACCCCACCCAGGTGCTGTATCAAAGAAAGTATGAGTGCACCATACCTACTCATACCCAAACAGTGGTAAGGGTGTGGAGAGAGGCTACCAAGTATTTAGGCCGGGAAGGTAAGCTGACTGAAATTACTCCGCTGTATGATGGTGATCTCATAAGTGCAGTGGGAGGATTGCAGAGCTTCACAAAATGGGGATTGATTAGCTTAGAACGGCCGGGTGATGTGTGGAGGTGACAGGCGCTTGTGTCCATCACGATCCTACAACAAAAGTATAAATTAGGTGACTAAAAACAGTTCTGGCATTTGCAGGTGGCCACGCTCTGCAAAGTCACATCCGGGAAGGGGGGCAGTTGCCTGATGCATCCCCACTGGAGGACCAGCTACTAATTGATCTCCTGACCGAAAAAGCAATCTCAACCATCTATAAGAAGTTGATACAATTCTCTGGATGCCTTGGGGACGCGGAGAGCTGTGCGGGAGAGGGATCTAGGCATGCTTGGTGATGGCGATTGGGTTGAGGCCATTCAGGGTGTCAGGGAGTTGGCAATTAGAACCCATTTTTGTCTAATTTAACTACAGATACTGATACTGCCAAATCAATGACCCTGTTTACATTAAAGGGCAGCTTGAACTCAGAGCTCAACAACAGACTCGATTGAATAAATGACCTGCACACTGCTTATCTTGCCAAGACACAGGTACTTGGTAAATCTCTTTTTATTGAACAAGTGCTCAATCGATGGTGTTGACACCGAAAATACGGTGCACATTAGTGAGAGTGATTAGACCAAAAACACAAAGTCTGCAAATATAGAGTGAGTAACATAGCTTGGCTTGTCCTGACACTCCCTGGCCAAATCCCACTACATAAAACTAGATTGCCCTTTATCGAAGGCAGGTAGTCCTCCCAAGGTTCTGGAGGTCGCTGGGCTGCAAGACGACTTGCCTTTTGGTTCTGGCTCATCCAGGGATGTAGATGTAGATTGTTACCCTTTAGCTTCGTGTATTCTTAAACTTCATTCATCTACTAGAACTTAGTCCATTACATTCTAAATTGTGTTCGCAGGTTAGAGCACAACGTGCTTGGTCAATTCAGAAGTATTTTTATCTGCAGACATGTTCTCTTGATCAGATATGGGACCGCTAGTATATAGTCCATGATGTGTAATTTATTGTAAATAATGTACAGATTGCAAGTATGTATAGTAGAACTCAGTGAGATTTAAATATAACGTGTAAATGATTGTACAGTAATGTACATTCAATTTCGGGAACTTGCTGAATGCTGTTATCCTGCCTTGCAAGGTCTTATTAATCTGTCCTTTAGCACGGGCAGTGTTCCTAAGGCTTGGAAACAGGCGACGGTCATTCCTATCCTTAAAAAACCCACCCTTGACCCGACTAAGCCAGAACACTATCGGCCCATTTCCCTTCTTCCTTGGCCAGCCAAACTAGCAGAAGCGCATGCTAATCGTATTCTATCATCTCACCTGCAGGAAGCGAATATACTGGATAATTCCCAGAACGGATTCCGTGCAGGTCATAGCACCGAAACTGCTCTTTTGGCTGTGGTGGAGCACATCAGGAAGCTGTTGGACCAGGGTCAGATGGCGGCACTGATCCTTTTGGATCTCAGTGCCGCCTTCGATACTGTGTCCCATCAGATTCTTTTACATCGTCTGATGGAGGCTGGAGTTGGAGAGGTGGCACTTGAGTGGTTTCGTTCCTTTCTTAAGGATCGATGCTTCAAAGTGTCTACACCCCCTTTTGTTTCTGCTTCTCGCCCTATACTTCAGGGTGTTCCCCAAGGTTCGGCTCTCAGCCCTACCTTATTTAATTTATATGTTCAGCCATTGGCGGAGGTAGCCCATAGTTTTGGTCTCTCCCTAGTGTCATACGCCGATGACACGCAGCTGGCGGTGGCACTTAATGGTGACTCCAAAATGGATGCCCCCACCTTTCAGTCAGCTCTAAAAGCTGTTGCTGGCTGGATGGCGAACAATCGACTCCAACTTAATGCCTCTAAGACCGAGGTCATTATTTTTGGTAGGGAAAGTGGGCTATGGGGAGATCAATGGTGGCCATCTGATCTAGGCCCTGTTCCCACCCCCGTGACTGAAGTCAGAAACCTCGGGGTGTGGTTTGATGATAAGCTTTCTTTCACCTCCCATACTAAGCGTGTGGCTGGCACATGTCTAGGGACTCTGCAGTGTCTTCGACCAATTTTTAAGTTTTTTGACGCGGAGACCAGACAGATTATAGTCCAAGCTCTGGTTCTTACCAGATTGGACTATGCCAGCTCTCTGTTTTTGGGTTTAAATCAGGCTGAACTATCCCGCCTTCAGAGGGTCCAAAATGCGGCGGCCAGGATGCTTGTCGGCCGCCCGAAGTTTGTCTCGGCTCGTCGAACCATCCAGGATCTCCATTGGCTACCGATAGAGCAAAGAATTAAGTTTAAAGCTTTATGCTTAACTTTTAAAATTCTTAAATTAGCCTCTCCTCCTATTCTCTCACAGACTATCCTGCACTATGTCCCTGCTAGAACCCTCCGCTCTGCTGGATTAAATCTTGCAGTTGTGCCGCGATTTAAAAAAGCTAGAATGGGTGGACGCTCTTTTTCAGTGCTGGTGGCTGCCCTCTGGAACTCTTTGCCGGCTCCTCTCCGTTCAATCCCTGACTTGCTCCCTTTTAGGAAGGCTTTAAAGACCTTCCTCTTTTCTACAGTTTAGATCCTGTTTTCTGACCTTTTTCGATGTGTTGTGTTACTCAATGCTCCAAAGCGCCGGGACGCCACTTGGCTGCGGCATCCGCGCGCTATACAAAATAAAATAACATAACATAACATAAAACACATGTGAAACCTGGTACTAGAACAAAGTTGATCTAACAGGCAATGACCTAACGGTGTAAGAGAAGCCCCTTTTGTTAGAATTATCAAAGTATATACATAGAGTTGATGTAAATAGTAGAATGAGTTAGACGTTGTCATTTAAGATCAAATCTATAACAAGCATTGGAAATGCAATAGGGCTCGCATTAGGAAAGTTTGAGCTATTGGTGTTATAACTGATTTTTTTTTATTTATGTGTTTTTTTAAAATAGCTAAATTAATAGCTTTGTCATTTACAATGCCAATAGTTATAACTTTCGCAAATGTGACACCTATAGCATTTGTAATGCAACATGTTTTGTATTTACGTGACTTAGATGTATTGATATTACAAATAACAATGGCTTTTAATTTTTTTAAATAATTAATACTTAAATAATTTATTTAATTTGTAATGGCAATAGCTTAAACTTTTGTAAATAACATTTGTGAAGATTATGTTCAGTGTTTTTTATTGTGACGAAAATCCAAGAACAGAAGTGAAATATTAACATCTTTTTGTGATTTGTAATAAAGCGTGAAAGCTTGAAAATAGCTTGAAACATTGAAAGAACATATTTGAACCAGTGATGCTGTGGTTGCGCTGAGTGATGCTGTGGTTGCTCTGAGTGATGCTGTGGTTGCGCTGAGTGGTGTGTGCATCGGTGTAGCTGTTTAGTGCCTTTTTGCCCAACGTAACCCTTGATTTTCTCTCCTTTCTCAGTGGCTCCACTGGCCCCCCTTTTCGCCTTCATGAACAAAGGATAAAGTTTTAGTGGGACATGTCCCAAAGGAAGGCCCACTGCAGCTTCCTCAAAGAGTGGGCTTAAACAAAGCTCTTCATTCTCAAGATTACAGGAAGATTCAATTTGGGACATTGAGAAGAGAGGTGTACCTGCTTGAACAGACACATCTCTCTGCTCTACACGGGGAACAAGTAACAGGGGACTAACATTAGTTTGTTCGTCCAATCGCACGGGTATAATAGAGGGGGGAATAATGGTGCCCAATTTATTTACTTTTTGTACTTCAAACAACATTACGGAAATCATTTCAAGCATATGATCTGAACTAAAAACAGATTTCTCCAATAAAGACAAAATAGAACTTAAAAGTCTTTCAATGCAGACAAAGTATTCCGAAAACATACCATCCCTCTCATTACCCAGCTTTGGTTGTGAGCAAGGCAAAAATACATCATGAACATCATGAGCATCATAGACGGGCTCCACAGAATTACCATTCAGGGGACTTGTACTACAATATAATAGGGGCAAAAAGAGACGCCTGAGGGGGGAGTTTACAATGCAAGTGTTCTTCTCCTTTGGACTGCTCATTGAATACCCGTTCTTCACAGGGCTCTCCACAGGGTGTACGTTGATGGCTCCCCACCCCCTTGTTTGAGCTTCAATGTCAATGTCTGGGAGTGTAAAGTCTTCCCTTAAATTGGGTTTTTCACAAAATGAAGCCTTTTCCACCATTACAACAATAGCCTTCCCGGCATCCTCCCGAATTCCTCCAACACACCCATGTGCACCCTCTTCACTGAGCACCTTGCCGATGTTACCCTCCATAGGGGCAACATATGCACCCGCGTTCTTACTGGACGATTTTTTCCTGCTCAATGAAGTGGATTGCTGATTCTGCTGGTTAAGAGGATGATCCGAGCTCATGACTACGAGCAAAGCAACGTCCAATGCAACAAGTATACTAACAGCAGGAAACTCCATTTCTGATGGATTCGAAGGGATATAAAGGCTATGTTGTGACTGTTGGGACCGTTGGATTGAATGATTACCACATGGGCCAGGACCCAAATTTGTCCTTGAAGATATGTCCGGTAAGGCAGGCCTAACAGCCACCCCAGCATGTACACGTTGTGGGTTGGGACGTGTCTGCATCGTACCCCACACTGGGAAGCATTGGAATCTGAGCTTACGGGCATCCTGGGTTGGGAGGTGCCACACAAGCCCCTAAATCTACTCCTGGGGGTTATGGACGGCCTAGACGGATCAAGGGCAGACATGCTCCTCCTGGGTACTGCCATCATAGTAGCCAAACGGGATATCGCTAAGAACACTATCACTACACCTTGACCAACTCATAAGATCTGAACATACATTGTGCAGATGTGACGGTTTGTTATTCGTCCCTGAGGCGAAGCAGCTATCAATAGATCATGAACAAGGGCGGCCTGACTAAGGTCTCGGCTTGGGAACAAGAATGCTTTTTGCTATAAATAAACAAGCATTTCTGGTTTGGGGCAGAGGAGCACTTGTGTCATTGCAAGGTCACTCCATACCAAAACCTTAACCCAGCTGCTTGCCAATCACTCTGCGAGGAGGGATGTCCAACCTGTGAGCAAGACGGGTGTCAGCTAACCCCTGTAGCAAACAATGGGATAGAGGATAAGGAGTACCATGCCATCCCTTCATATATTTCTCCCCTCCTGTATTCACAGTCCCCTTTTACCAGTTGGCCGCTTTGCTGTCAGCAAGAAGTGGAGAGAGGGGAGAGGGGAATCGGATGGCGGCCACTTTAAGCCAGAGCTGAGGACGGATGTCAGAGGATATATGCTTCAAGAAGGTTGGAAGCGCGTCGGGTTAGTCAGTAGTTGGTCCAGCTACACGCAGCACGGGAACGCGAGGCGGAGAAACCACGAGTGTGGGGAGTGAGGCCATATAGCCAGGACCTGTCCCCAAAAGAAGTCGACGGAAGAACCAATGGATGTCGGTTGTATACCCAAAACCATCCTATATACAGAAGAAATGGGTTCTGGCTTCTACGCAAGTCTCACACTCAATGGAAAAAACGTGAAGCCTTATTGGATTCGGGTTGTAGGCAGGCCGTCGTACAGAGCACACTGGTGAAAGACTTTCAGATCTACCCGGAGAAAAAGACACCCATCTGCTGCGTTCATGGAGACATCAGAACATATCCAATAGCCAAAATCCCCATCAAGTTACCCAATGTCAGTACTCTACTGGTTAGGGTGGGATTATTGGACAACCTACACAAACAACTCATTTTGGGCACAGACAATCCAGAATACATCTTGTTGCTCAAAAGCACACCGAGAGGGAGACTTCTACCCCCCCCTTGTATGCTGCTCACACAAGCCCCCTGGCTTTCGGACCGGTCATTTCAGTATGCTCAATTCCAAGACCCCACCCTCCAGAATGCCTGACAACAAGAGAAGAACCCAGTGATACCGTCCTCATTCCCCTTATTCATCATCAAAAACAATTTACTACCGGATAGGAAAACAAGACGTTCCCCCACAGTTAGTGGTTCCCCAGAGATTTCCCGATCAAATATAATTTTTTGCCCATTCATACCTGCTAGTAGGTCACAGTGGGCCTGCAAAAACAAACCAGACTGCGTTGAGATATTTTTATTGGCCAGGGATATTTGCCAATGTAGATAAATACTGCAGGGAGTGTGAAATATGTCAGAAGAAGAACCCCTATAAACTCCCTCTACCAAGAATCCCTTACAACCTCTACCAATCGTCAATAACCCTTTTGAGAGGATAAGTATGGATTTAGTGGGTCCTCTTCCAAAATCAAATAAAGGATATATCTATATACTGGTTATTGTTGATTACGCAACTCGATACCCAGAAGTATTTCCCCTATGAACACCAAGCACGAAAATTATCAGTGAAAAGTTACTAGAAAGGTTTTCGAGGGTAGGATTACCTGAGAGATTTTGACAGACCAGGGAACCCCCTTTGTTTCTCGTTTAATGAAACAAGTCTGTAAAACCTTGAATATTACCCAAATAAGAACATCGGCCTATTACCCTCAGACAGATGGTCTGTGCGAGCGATATAATGCCACCTTAAAGCAAACCATGAAGAAAATGTTAACACCGAAGGGAAAGAATGGGACATGTTGTTGCCCCTCGCCCTCTTTGTTTTTAGAAGCCAGGTTTAGAGAAGCTTGGGTTGTTCTCCCTTTGAACATCTTTACGGGAGACAGCCACAAACCTTGCTAGAAATGACAAGAGAAGCGTGGGAACAAGAGAAACAAGAAGACACGCAAAACCTTCTAGAATACACCCAAAGCCTAAGAAACAGCATACAGAAACTGTGAGATTTTGCTCACGACAACCTAGAAAAAACTCAAAGAAGTCAGCAGATGTCTTAGAATAAAGGAAAGTGGTGGCAACAGTTACAGGTCCATGACTGAGTGCTCCTACTCCTACCTTCCTCTATACCCCATAAACGGGCAGAATGGAAGGGACCATTTGAAGTTGTTTAAAGGATAGGCCTTACTACTTCCCCTTTATGCCTTTCCTCAACTAAAACCCAGGTATACTACATAAATCTGCTAAGGAAATGGTTGGGACCCCTCCCCAAAGACACCCATTACGTGTTGTCTGACTCAAAACCCATTCATTCAACAGTGACTCAATTGCCCATAAACAAACATCTAACAGAGGAACAAAGAGTGTCTCTTCAGGCCCTCTTAGAGTCCTTCTCCTCCATTTTTTCCGACCTCCCGGGAAAAACAACAATAGTCGAGCATGCAATTGTTACCCCACCAAACAAAGCAATAAAACAACGCCCCTACAGAATACCAGCCGCTAGGAGGGACTTAGTTGCTGCCGAAATAGAGAGCATGTTACAGCTAGGAGTCATAAAACCTTCCAGCAGTAACTGGTCGCCCCCCCTTGTCATAGTTCAGAAACTGAATGGTTCCATCCGTTTTTGTATAGACTTCCGAGCAGTCAATGCCATCTCAGAATTTGACTCATACCCATTACCAAGAGTCTATGAGCTAATCGTGAAATTAGGCGTAGCCCGATATATAACCACACTCGATCTTACAAAAGGCTATTGGCAGGTACCACTTAAACAGGAAGAGCAAGAAAAAAACGCCTTTCGCACCCTTAATGGGTTATACGAGTTTACTGTACTGCCTATTCAGTTACATGGAGCACCGGCAATGTTCTAAAGACTTATGAACAAAGTTCTTTCCCAACAGCAAGAGTACTCCTTAACCTACATAGACGATATCATAATATTTAGCCCTAACTGGGAACAACATCTCGTCCATTGTGGGAAGGTATTCCAAGCACTTAGGACTGCAGGGCCCCACATGAACTTCAAAAAGTCCAGGATAGGATTCACCAAAGTCAAATATTTGAGCTATCTATTGGGGGATGTGGCTATCGCTCCCCAACAAGAGAAAGTTAGAGCAGTCTTAGACACCCCCTTCCCTACCACCAAAAAAGGCATTAGATCCCTTTTGGGCTTACTAGGCTACCACCGCCGGATTATATCCAATTATTCTGAAATAGCAGCACCACTAACCGACCTACTGAAGAAAGAGAAAAGGAACAAAGACCTGGTAAATCCCCCACAAGCCGCCAGAAAGGCATTCCACGAGCTCAAGCGAGCCTTAACGTCCAGTCCTATCCTTATTTTACACAACTTGAGGGAACCCTTTATCCTACAAACAGATGCCTCGGAAGTAGGTCTGGGGGCCGTTCTTTCCCAACACACAAAAGAAGGCCTTGAGCGTCCGGTCCTCTTTATCAGCCATAAATTATTTCCAAGGGAGAAGAAATATTCTACGGTTGAGAAAGAGTGCTTAGCTATAAAATGGAGAAGTTACACTATTATCTGGAGGGATCTCCTCTTGTCCTGTATACTGATCACGCCCCCCTCTTAACAAAGGGAATAATCCCAGTGTCCTCAGGTGGTTAAAAATAAAAATAAAAAAATCTGTATTTGTAAAGCACAAACTACTCACCCTTACGGGTCTCGAGGCGATGGGGGCCGTCGTGGAAATTAAGTGAGCTATTGCCCAGAGTCACATGGTGCTGAGCTGCCACATAACATAACATAACATAACATAGCTGAGCTGCTACCGGAGCCCGGGATGGATCTGTGAACCCTGTGCTCCGAAGTCAGCTGCCCTGGCCACTGCACCACATCTCTTTACCATGAGATGGCATTGACTACTCATTTGAGGTCCGTCATACAAAATGGTCTGATAACGGCAATGCTGGCTTTCTTTCACACATCCCTCATTTCCACGAACGGGAAACGCCTGGGGGTGGGATGTGTCAGGTAGCCCCTGTGGTAGAATGCAAGGCGGAGAAACCAGCGGGGGAAGACCAGAAAGACGGAGATTATCTAACAGCCTTCTTCCGAGAGAGAAAACCTGAGCCCAGGGGAGGTCACAGCTTGTCAGCGAGCGGAACACCCGAACCTGGCAGAGGAGGGAAAGTTGAAACGGAAGGAGACCAGACTTCACTGAAGGACGCGGAGTCACCACACCACCGCCCCGGAGGGACGTGGCTCTTCCAAGTGCATGGGTGTCTATGGGGCTTTTGGAAAGGGGCTGAGTCAAAGAGGGACGAGAGGGGAGGCTGAGGGGTGAAAGGGACCCAGGGAAAAGGAAATAGGTGAGATGTAAAAGAAAGACAAGAGCAGTAATCATCGGCTACTCTTTTTCTTTTGGTTGCTCCAACCTCTACCCCTTCCCTTCTCATTTATGCATAGCTATTATTTATCCCTCACATCCTCCCTTGATTAAACCATACAGCAAAAACACTTACCTGAGTGTTTTCCTTCTGTCCGAGAGACTACAGCGGCCGAGGCTCACCTAAGGGACTGAAGTGGAAGACCCTGTGGGAAAGAAGAATATAACAGAGAATCAATCATTGTGATTTCCTGTAATACTAATACAAAGTGCATACCAAGAAATTATTTAATGCAGTGTGCTCCTTCTTGACCGACTCTTCTACAACAGGGAGCTACATACTTTCCCTACAGGGAATGGGAGACAGACACACAGAGACCAACGGACACACACACGGGAAAGCATAGTAGGAAAATGCTACATACAGTTTTTATATGCTTGCATATGTACATTGTTTTAGAAAGATGGTGGAACTATTGATTTTGTTCAATGTGCTTATTTTGCTAATTAGTTTTATCTGCTTCTATTATCATTGCAGCACATACATTCTATACAAGAATTACAATGGTTCAATAAATAATAAAAATGCTAATATTATATTATTTTAATTTGATATCGCCCAAGAATTACCCCTAAGCAGAAACTACTTTAAGGAGAAATTTAGGATTACGTAGAACCACTCTATCTTTGTGAAGTTGAAAGAAAGGCTCTTGTATAGTTAATACCTGAAGTTCATCAACTCTCCTTAGTGAGGTTATCGTTATGGGGAAAGCAACTTTCCATGATAGGAATTGTAACTGACATTTGTGCATTGGTTCAAAAGGCGGGCCCATTAGCCTTGTAAGGACTATGTTTAAGTTCCACTCTGGAGCAGGGGGAACACTTGGTGGTATAGCCCTTTTTAATCCTTCCATGAAGGCTTTAATCACTGGTACTCTGAAGAGAGATAGGTGTTGTCTATTTTGCAAGTATGCAGCTACGACTCCTAGGTGTAAACAAATGGATGTGTAAGTTAATCTACATTGCTGTAAATGCAACAGTTAACAAATTATTCCGCACAAACGCATCAAGATAATTGATATTGTTGTTGTTACAATAGGAAACAAAACGTTTCCATTTGCTGCATAACATGCTCTAGTAGTAGGCTTTCTAGCTTCCTTGAGAATATTCATACAGTCGGGTTGTAGTTGTAAATAACCAAACTCTATGACTTCAGGAGCCAAATCGCCAGGTTGAGTTCTCTGGGAATTGGATGTCTGCTTTCTCCATGGCTCTGAGTAAGGAGACTAGATGTGAGATGTAGCTTTTGATGTGGAACCACTGGGAGTTCTAAGGTTGAGAGTACCAAGGTTGACGAGAACATGTGGGGGCTATCAAGATCAGTGAGGGACATTTGTCTGAGCTTCCGAACTAAAAATGGAATTAGCAGGGGAGGCGGAAAAGCGTAGGCAAATGTCCCTGACCAAATCGTCAAGCGGGGGCTGAGAAAAAAGGGGGGGTCCCAAAACGCGTTTTCTCCATGTTAATTTCCATAGGAAATTTTACGACAAGCTACAGACCGAACTGCTGAACGGAATTACCCGAAATTTGGCAAAAATGTAGAGCTTGGTTCAGAACGCAACCTTTTTTAAAATGGTGTAAATCCGTTCAGTAGTTTTTGAGAAAATCAAAAAATAAGAGTAAAAAAATCAATTTCCCATAGGAAAATTTGTGCAAGGCTACAGCCGAAACTACTGAATGGAATTACCCCAAATTTGGCAAAAAGGTAGTGCTTAGGTCAGAAAGCAACCTTTTTAGGTCTCACCTGAGCCAGCGCATGCCCTGCACTGGTGAAACTTTTAGTAAGTGGGCTTCAGAAAATTCTACCACTGTTGCCTAGAGCTTGCAGTTAAGCGCTCGGGCGGGCGCTCACGAGCAGAGGAGCGACCTGGCTTTTCTCTCTCCTCATGGGTCATCAGCTACGAGAGCATTCTTTCCCATTCCTGAAGATGATAGCTTCCTTTTCATTTGTCTATATATCCCTACCTCTCTTCTACCCATCTACCTCTACTTCTACTCTACCTCTCTTCTACCCCTCTACCTCTCTTCTATCTGTCTACTTCTACTCTACCTCTCCACCTCTCTTCATCCCTTTACCTCTCTTCTATCCCGCTACCTCTCCTCTATCCCTCTACCTCTCTTCTACCCCTCTACCTCTACTCTACCTCTCTTCTACCCCTCTACCTCTCTTCTATCCCTCTATCTCTCTTCTATCCCTCTACCCCTCTACCTCTCTTCTACTCTTCTATCCCTCTACCTCTCTTCTAGCCCTCTACCTTTCCTCTACTCCTCTATCTCTCCTCTACACTTCTACCTCTACTCTACCTCTCTTCTACCCCTCTACCTCTTTTCTACCCCTCTAACCCCCTTCTACCTCTCTAACACTCTTCTACCCCTCTACACCTCTACTACCCCTCTACCCATCTAATACCCCTCTTCTTCCCCTCTACACCTCTTGTACCCCTGTACTACCCCTCTACCCTACTATCCCTCTAACCTGCTATCCCTCTATTACCCCTCTACCTCTCTTCTACCCCTCTTCCTCTACTCTACCTCTTTTCTACCCCTCTACCTCTCTTCTACCCCTCTACATGTACTCTACCTATATTCTACCCCTCTACCTCTTTTCTACCCTTCTACCTCTCTTCTACCCCTCTACATGTACTCTACCTCTCTTCTACCCCTCTACCTCTCTTCTACCCCTCTACTCCTACTCTACCTCTCTTCTACCCCTCTACATCTCTTCTACCCCTCTACCCCTCTTCTATCCTTCTACCCATCTACCCCTCTACCTCTCTTCTACCCCTCTACCTCTACTCTACCTCTCTATCCCTCGACCTCTCTTCTACCCTTCTACCCCTCTACCCCTCTTATACCCCTCTACACCGCTACCCTTTTTCTTCCCCTCTAATACCCTTCTTCTACCCCCTTCTACCCCTCTACCCCCCTTCTACAGCTCTACCCCTCTTCTACCCCGCTAACCCTCTAATAACCCTCCACCCCTTTTCTACTCTTCTACCTCTCCTATACCCCTCTACTACCCCTCTTCTACCTCTACACTACCTCTCTTCTACCCCTCAACCTCTACTCTACCTCTCTTGTACCATTCTACCTCTCTTCTACCCCTCTACCTCTCTTCTATCCCTCTACCTCTACTCTATCTCTCTTCTAACCCTCTACCCCTCTTCTAACCCTCTACCCCTCTTCTACCCCTCTACCTCTCTTCTACCCCTCTACCCTTCTTCTACCCCTCTACCCTTCTCCTACCCCTCTACTATACCTCAACCCCTTAACTACCCCTTTACTACCGCTCTCCTACCACTCTACCGCTCCACTACCCCTCTTCTACCACTCTACCCCTTTTCTACCCCTCTACCCCTCCTCTACCACTCTACTAGCCCTCTACCCCACTACTACCCCTCATCTACCCCTCTAGTACCCCCCACTACCCCTCTACTATCCCGCAACCCCTCTACTACTGCTCTACAATGCTCTACTACCCCTCTACCTCTCTTCTACCCCTCTACCCTCTACTACCCCTCTTCTATCCCTCTACTCCTCTTATACCCCTCTACTATACCTCAACCCCTTACCACCCATCTACCACTGCTCGCCTACCCCTCTACTACCTCTCTTCTACCGCTCTACCCCTTTTCTACCCTTGCACCCCTCTTCTACCCCTGTACCCCTCTTCTACCCCCCTACTACCCCTCTTTTACCCCTCTTCTACCCCACTACCTCTCTTCTACCACACTACCTCTCTTCTACCCCTCTACCTCTACTCTACCTCTCTTCTACCCCTCTACCTCTCTTCTACACCTCTACCTCTCTTCTACCCCTCTACCTCTCTTCTACCTCTCTACCCCTCTTCTACCCCCTACACCGCTACACCTCTACCCTTCTACCACCGCTCAAACCTACTACCCCTGTAACCTACTACCCCTCTAGTACCCCTCTACCTCTCTTCTACCCCTCTTATCTCTTTTACCCCTCTACCTCTATTCTACCTCTCTTCTACCACTCTACCTCTCTTCTACCCCTCTACCTCTCTTCTATCCCTCTACCTGTCTTCTATCCCTCAACATCTCTTCTACTCTTCTACCACTCTACCTCTTTTCTACCCCTCTACCACCCCTCTTCCCATCTACTACCCCTCTTCTAACCTTCTACCCCTCTACTACCCCTCTACTACCCTTCTACCTCTCTACCATCCCTCTTCTACCCCTCTACCCCTCCTCTACACCTACCCTTCTTTTACCCCTCTACTTCTCTTGTACCCCTCTACTTCTCTCCTACCCCTCTTCTACCCCACTACCTCTCTTCTACCACACTACCTCTCTTCTACCCCTCTACGTCTACTCTACCTCTCTTCTACCCCTCTACCTCTTTTCTACGCCTCTACCTCTCTTCTACCCTTCTACCTCTCTTCTGCCCCTCTACCTCTCTTCTACCCCTCTTCTATACCTCTACCCCTCTTTTACACCTCTACACCTCTTCTACCCCTCTACCCCTCTACAACCGCTCTATCCCTCTACTATCCCTCTACTACCCCTCTACCCCTCTTCTAACCCTCTACACCTCTTCCCTTTTCTCTACCCTTCTATTACCCCTCTACTACCCATCTACCTCTCTACTACCCTTCAACTCCTCTTCTACCTGATTCTATTAGGGCCCAGAACCATTTTATTTAGTGATGTCCATCTGCACACTTTCCTGCATCTTGTAGTAAATTGAATATTGACAAACAGAAGTGTTATTTCCAGAAACAGTAAGTTCTGCAGCTTGTCTGTGTATCTTTGATCTGCACCTCACTGACTCCTCACATTCCTCTCGAGAGAAGATCCTGCCTCTTACTCATTAGTGAGGTTTCAGTAACTGTTTCTATCATGTGTTCATGTTTCATTGACTTGTATTAAGAGAAAAGTGTGTAAAAATACATTGTGTAGCATTAGCATTATATACTCAAATTGCTTTAGGGTGGATGCTCTCGTCCATTGCAAAGATAATTGTCACTTGTTAGTTTGCTTGGCCTTTTTCTATTTTTGCATTAAATGTATTCAATGTAATCTGCCTGTTACTAAATGACTGACTTGAATTGCATCTTGCTGATGTGAGCTGCGGAATTGCTCGGTGTATTGTGTCTGCCATGATTTTGTTCCTCAATAAAGGTTTTTGAAAACTTTAAAAAAAAAGAAAAAAATATTTTTTTCCATTAAATGTATGATAGATTTGTTGGCCTCCCAGTGTGCTGTGTTTTATTTTACATATCACAAGAGATGACGAGGAAAATGACAGTCCAATATACACATTCTTCATATAAATCAACTCACAGTATACTGTTCTGGAGGTTAAGCCCCACAGACATTATCTCTAACTGAACGCAGGCACCCTAGGAAGCATGTGCTTTTCAAACCAGTTGCCCTCTGATGCGGCACTATTGGATAAGTCAAAATGTCCTGAATTTTAGGAGGGTTACCGTATCTAGTGCACTCTGTTAGACAGTGCTCACCTGTGGTAGTAAGATGGTAGTAGGCACCTTATCACCTATGCACGGTGCAGGGCTTTGAGTTACAGAGCTCCTCACGCTGTGGAGAAGATTAGGTCCTATTTACCCATTTTCCCATATTTGGTCATGATGAAATGCCAACAGATTGCTACATGACTACACAGGGCATGAACAAAGTTGACCTGAAGTATATACCCCAGCTTACCAGCAGGTCCATAGGTTATTGACACTTTCACACAGTGATAGGGGCCATTAGTTCCTCATTTTCTCTGCCACTGTTTTTAATCTCAACATGGACTAGGAAGATCACATGAACTATATTGCAGCAACTGGCCGATAGTTGATCTTATATTCATACTTTCACCAATCTCACATCTTATGACACAACATCCTCTGTCCTACTATGCTCATCCCGAGTACTTAATAAAAGATCTCCGACAAAGTGTCCTCTTGTGGTGCCCGCCAGGCATTGTAGCGCCGGCCTGGTGAGGAGTATAGCCCATTGATGAAGCATGTCACCTTCAGGTGAGTGAACGCAATTGTCTTAAAAACACATGCTTCCTAGGGTGTCTGCGTTCAGTTACAGATAATGTCTCTGGGACTGAACCTCTGGAACAGTATACTGTGATTTGATTGCCCCTCTGACCTACCGGTCATTTCCGACTGCCCAGTGACCTGCTTGTTGTTTGTGGCTGCCTTCTTTGACGGACTTCGCCCCATCCACATTGCGGAGCGCTGGACTGTCGGGACTCCAGTTCCCAGGAGGCAGCGCGCTCTCACGACATTTCCATCGGGCCAACGAGGATAAATTAGCGTCGGGGCTCCTGCGGCGCAGGACAAGGGCGGGCCCGTCAAAGGCCGGGTAGCGCCACCCCCCTTGAGTCTGAAACAGGACACCTCCCATAGGGACGGACGCTAGACCCAGAGTGGCAGTAAGTAAACGGCCGGATACACATTGTGGACACGTCCTCCAGTGAATGAGTGGAAGTAATAGCTGATTACATCAGTTTTAGCAGTTAGGGAGGCAGCGCCTTGTGCTTTGTGGACTCCATTTAATTTTTAGTGCCTTTCGTACTGTATGTAACGTAGGACATGACCATAGTTCTATAGCACATCTGCGCTGTAACCGGTGGGAGTATCGAACACCACTCAGTAAGCGGAAGGTGATTCCTGGGGTAGGGGCGGGGACCCTTGATGCATTTCTTCAAAGGACAGAATCACTATTAGTCCACGAAATTCAGCTTACAGAAAAAAGATTGTCGCTAGATACACTGCTAGAACATAAGCAATCATCAATGGGCCCCATAGCAAGGTCTAAAACACCAAGTAAAAGTATCCTCCAAGGTCCATCAAAGCAGGATAGTGGCAGCATCACTAGTGCTATGGCTCATGTTCCCCATATGACACAGGAGGGTGGCTCACTTATGTACCCTGATGACCCACTTATAACGGATTCTGACCCTGACCGGTCTCACATTAGTATTGAAGAGGTGGAGAAGAATTCCAGCACGTCCACTCCAGTGATTGACAGGCCAGAACAAGGGCCATCAGAGTTGGTAGCCTCTAGGGCCAACTCAGGTATTGGAACCATAGTAAGGGGGGTGGAGAAGTGATCACAAGATTAAAAGGTGCAATAAAAGACACATCTACTACGCAGTTGGTATCACCTCTAGCTGACACAAAGACCCGGGGCACACGATCGGGGGGAGGGGGCCGATTGTTTCAAAGCCAAAATCAAAACAGAAGGGTGCCGTAAAGATCAGCAGAGTGAACACTGCCGTGAGACCCATTTGTAGCATCAATGTTCAAACTGTGGGAAGATGGGGAGCGGACAAGGAATGGAAGATCTATTAAGGTCAAACGTAGAGCTCCTTTTTTCCACCCATTTGGGACCGGTGCTCGAGAGAATTAAGGTTATTGAGGAAAAACCATCTCGGCTATGCGATCAGGGGAATAGTGTGCCAGGTAGAATTAGGGGACCGGAGGAGGGAGAGCAGAAGCCTCATCAGACTCAAAGCCCACAACTAGTTATGAGGGTCAAGGAGGGGGGCACAGCGAACGCGGGCGATTGGGCAAAGACAGTGAGGGCACCAACAAGGGTGCCTTGGCGGGTAAAACGAACGGGACTACCCTAAGCATAAACAGAATGGGGCCACCCAATACGGTTTGTCCTGACACAGCCCAGAGGAGCTCGGAGGGAAGAAGGGCAATAGTCAGTGATGAGGAGTTAACAATAGCGGACGCTGTGCAGAGCACTAGGGGTTTACCGACATTGGATCTCCCCCCAGCCTCCAGCCCCTACACAGTGGTCCTTGTAGGGGTTCCTACTAACGGGGATGAGAGGGAGGAATCCCCGCGCACTCTAATTAACAAGACAGCACATTGGCTAGTCAAAAACACGGGTTTCAATATCACACAACACAGACATATTCTGATGGCAAGGAGGGGGGCTTGGATCGGAAGTAGCAGAAAGAGCTTTGCGGGTGATTGTGTGATTTTGAATTTCAGACATCCAGAGTTAGTCAATGAGCAGATGACGCAGTACTCTTGGCCCGCACTGCGCGTGGACTGCAGCGCCTCATAGATGGCTTTGTCCACTTTATGGATAGCTTAGATTTGTCACCGAACCTCACCAAATCATATGTTATGGAGGTAGGGAAGGACCATCCAGCAAAACTAAGTATACAATAGGCACCCAGGGACTGGAAAAGGTCAAGTCATTTTCATATCTGGGGATCATGTTCGACCGTCGCCTTAGTTTTAAAGCCCTTGTGGAGGAGAAATGCAATAAACTAATTAACTCAACAGGGGCAACTATGAATTTTGCAAAGAGGCGAGGCCGATGGGCTCCGGAACAAATCCTGAACCTCTACAGTTCTGTGAGCTGTGCCAAAGTTTTATATGGGAGTGAGGTCTGGGGCTTTATAGACCCGCTTAAGTTACAAATAGAAGAAAACAAATATTTGAGGTGGGTACTGAAAGTCCCACAAAACATTTCCTCCTACGTGTTTCATGAGGAACTGAGTATAACCCATCTGTGCGATAGGCTGCAATGGAAGCCCCTCGCATGCTGGATTTAGGTGTGGACAAACCCAGAGGCGGCGTTAAGTCAACAAATAATATCAGACTGCATTGCACGGGAACGGGGTTACAATATTCCTTGGATTAGACACATCAAGGAAAACCTGTTAGCCATGGGTTGTGTTGAATATTTTACCCACCCGACCAAATTGCTATCTAAGGATAAGGGCTGTATTCAGTCAGAATTTTTAAACAGAGCCAAGTCAAATAGGGAAGCAAGAGAGCTGACTAAGCCATCAGTAAGTACTCATCAGTTAACAAAGTCGTGCCTGGGCGTGGAACCTTATTTGGGTCTTATTTACAATCCTCAAGACAGATTTCTCATGACACGTTTCAGGCTAGATTTGTTACACCATACTTTGGCGGTTCCAGCAGGGTATACAAAGCATTTGGAGAGTAAGGGCTCCTGTGGCTGCGACCAACGGTCTCCACAGGATACGCTCCATTTGGTCCTACTATGCCCATTTTACGCTTACCCTAGGCGACTATTTTTAAAAGGTATTTTAAGGAAGGCCAAGTTCAAACAAGCTAAGGTGGCCCTACTGTTTCTGAAATTGTCAGTAGAACCTTTAACGCTTTTCTGTGTAGTAAATTTTCTAAGATTAGCGATGAAACTCAGAACCAGTAGATGGTCCTGTGTGTTCAATATTTGCTCTGATTTGCACTATACTATGGATGAAACATTTTAACCGGGTACCTCATTGTCATTTCTATAAGATGATCCCCGTGCCAAATCATTTATATTTTATGTATTGTTGTTAAACAGGTTTTTAGTATGGTTTTTATAATGTATGAGATATTGTTTTTTAACACTACACTTTTATGGTATTGCTTTATGCCGAATAAAGTATATTTTGAATTGACTTGATTGTGTTTTATTTTAACAAATGTACATAGCAGATATTGGTGCTTGCTTGTTTCACAAAAATGATCGGATACCTGCCTCGGAGCGCACTTCTTACAGACGAGTATGGGGTTATCATGTTGCTGCTACAAGGTCCTTACCTGTGTGAGTTATCGGGAACGATGCAGGGGCAGACACAAACCAGCCACACATGGAGATCAATGACAAATACTGAAGAATTAACTGAGCTTCCAAGCTGATGACCATTACTTAATTGACCTTGAAAATAAAAGACACGTTTTTAGTATCCTGGTGACTCATGACCATAAAAAACAAAGGTTATAAATTCAATATTGTGTCAAATACTTAAAAAACTGGAACTGGATGTGCTGAATCGGAAGTTGTCCCAGGTCATGCGTGACACCTTCCACGAATATTGCTTATGGGACTTGTAGTTTTGTTTTTCTCATTAAAAGGATGGGCTCTAAAGTCCCAGTGTTCTAAGCGATGTTGGTCAAAATCAGAGGCCTGACGGTGGATGAAGCATGACATGGCTCTGCTTAGCAGTGAGATATATGACAGTTCCCCAGCCCTTCCATTCTTTGACAGACAGAGGCTCGTTCGCCATTCATATTTTTTTGCAATGACAAAGAAACTTTTATTGTAGCTTCTGTCAACTGAAGAGATAAAACCCCTGGGCATGTTAAATTAACTACTGACAAACATGAACAATCAAGAACATGAGTTTCTGGAAAACTATCAAGCACCCAATCAGGATCAGCCACCCTTCACACCCAGGAATTCTTGAGGCTTGGCTTTGGAGAGGATGAATTGCACGTGGTATAAGCAGTGGCGGTTGGTACATAGGGGCGAATGGGGCGTTGCCCCACTAGCCTCGGGAGTCGGGACGGGGAGGAAGACAAGAGAGACACGTACCACACGCACGCAATGCAGCAGCGTCAAATCGATGAACTGCTCACTGCCCCGTATGTCACAAATTAAATTCAGTCAGTCTGAATCTGACTGTTTTGGTTTTTTTCGTCAAGGGACGGACGATGACGAGGGCACAGCAGGTCAGAGACCTCCTGCGCATGTGCTGGCCGGGCGAGGAATATTGCTCGCCCTGTAAACACATGCGGAAAGAGTGATGTCACCATGAAGGGACTGGCGTAATAAAGGCAAAAAAGGCCTGGTTTCAAATGGGTACAAAAGGGGGTGGTGATAGACGGAGCATCTGAACCAATCAAACAGTCACACCCAGTCAACAGATCTGGATTTAATCCATCACTTTTCTTTAGCACACTCTGCCACCCCAGTTCAGACATGGCCATATGCAAATCAGTCTGACCCTGTGCCTTATGGGAACAGTCCAGCCCGAACTGCTAAGCCATGCCTTCCCTGGACTGGAAACAAGCTTCCTAGGACCGGTTTCTGGCATTTCAGCTGAACAAAGCGGTCCATCACCACCCCCTTTTGTACCGCTTTGTTCGCCATAAGTTGGCAGGGTATGCTCGGACGTGAGTCCCTTGCTCACTTTGCCACTGGATTCGAGCAAGCCTGGCTGAAGACGGCTGAAATGCCAGAAACCGGTCCTAGGAAGCTTGTATCTGGAGTGGAGACACCCACGAGCAGCAGATTAACAGCAGCAGCATGTGTGCATTTCTCTTCTGCTGCATTGTTTTCCTGCCCCGAGGAAAGGAATGGCTTACTTCATTTAACCATCGGCGAGACCCGGTTTCGAGGGCTGATCAGGTGTATCAACGGGAGACTGGCGTAGAGGGCGATGTGCCAAAAAGCGCTGTCCCCCCCCTCCCGAGGTCTATGGGGTGTAGTATCATCCCCGGTGAAGTTTTAATTTCGGTCTCTAAATTTTTGGAGACTTGAGGCTGTTTGCTTCCTGCCTTTCGGACGGTGGAGCCCTCCTCTTTTTTACTTCACAGACACGATTTTTCACTTTCAAGGCCTACGGTCGGGTGGGCCTTAGCGTGCTCATACCGCCGGGGTTTACACTCTAGGTCCTGACGAATGCCAGGTTAACTATACCACTATGGCTGAAACATGTTGACCAACTACACTTTCACTTTCACTTAATGTTATTGGTACGAGACCATCCAATTAGTTGGCCTTGTCTACCAACACATTTTTTACTTTGTCCTTGATGATCACCTATTAAATAATTTTTGATACATACAAGGCAATTTTAAACCACCACTCTTCACACTTCTCACGTTACTTATCACATAGCCCCTCCATCCTCACCAGACCAGCTCCGCAGTAACTCTGGCGTTGCAGCACACCGGGGTGACACTCGGTCACACCCGGTGGGGCCCGATGATGAAGCAAGTCACCGACCAGGTCGGTGAGTGAGGGCTTTAATAACAAACCAAGTGGGCTTGTGTTTGACTCCTTGTGCTCTGTGCAGACTCCCACCCCTTCTGCACAAGAACACTCTTTTGTTGTTATTTTCTATTAATCCATTGGGGACTAAGAGTGTTCGCGCCTCTCCCTACCTCTCTTTTTGTTGATAAAAAAAAAAAAAAATTACTTCATTTAACTACAGTAGATGCGGCTTCATTTTGCATACATTATGCCACTTGATTGGTAAAAGAAATAAATGAAATACCGCTATTCAAAATATTGGCAGGCGTAGCTGTGACGTTAAATGGGAGCTGGGTTGATGTGTGTGACTGTTTTTGTATCAAATGCTAACAATGGGGAGAGCAAGGGATCGTGTTCACTGAGAGTGAACGGAGAGTACTCCTGTTCCCCTGTGGAAGGACTAGATAAACAAAGAGAGGAGTACCATCAATGGAAGGTCAAAAGAGAGATTCCTAATGTGGTGGTAGACTGACAAAAGGAAGGAATTTATCCTTTTGTTAAAAATCCCTCACTCACCAGTCTAGTGGTGACATGCTTCATCATCGGGGTCCACCCTGGTGGCCTAGCGTCACCAGGGTGTGCTACAACACCTGAATTACAGTGGAGCAGGTTGTGAATGTAAGTGCAGAAAAACAGTGTGTTAAAAATTGTCCTGGTTTAGCTTAGTGGGAAGATACATTTTATTTACAAGTAACTGGACAATGTTAAAAAGGTGGGGCGAGATACTGTGAGGGTATATTAAGACCAAGAGTATCTCTTCTATGTGTGTTGGTCTGCATGTTTCAACCGTGATTTGGATATACCAGGTTTTCATCAGGACCGGTTAAACAGGGAACTGGACGGTCTGTGCCCCATAAAAGGCACACCCTATCCTCGTTCTCTGTGACTAAAAATAGCAAAAATTCGCTAAATGGTACAAAAAAGAAGACTCTTGCCACAATGGGCGAGTCCAAAATAATAAAAGACCTGTGGGAAGCAAGAAGAAAACAGACATCAATCAGACGTGAACTGTGTTAAATGCCTGTTACGCAGTGCAGTGTCGTGTCTTTGGTATCTTCAGGCTTACTACCACTCATTAGAAAAAATCATGTGAATTTCAAAGTGCAGTTATCACAATGTGACAAGACCCGGTGTGGGCTGGTTGTCAAGATGGAGCATGCATACATATCAAGAGGTGCGTGCTGAGCGGCAGCGTGATTGTTGCCGTTCGTTATATTTATTCAGGCTTACGTCCTGGTCATATCATTAAGGTGTTGTGGTATCACAATCTCGCCATTCATTTATGGTGGTCGCGAATCAGGATTAAGTGCGTGAATTATCTGTGGCAATACACTCGATACACTCGGACTTACTTGACATATAACATAGACATATACATACACATATTGGTTATAAGTGCAAGGCTTACTACTATTCTGGAGTCTTATATCATCGGAGGGCGGGAGGGGGTATCCCCACTACTCAACAGGGGAGTATTTGTCATGGCACCGCCGCGTTGTGCGGTAAATGAAAGTGGATAGTTTTCTGTCTCAGTTCCTGTGAAGGGAAGCATTTCTACTTACAGTTCCTTCGTGGTGGAAATGCCGATTACCTATGCTTGTCCTCCGCTGCCCTGCTATGAAGCCGTCCTGTCTCGTGTGGGACTAAGTAACGGCTAAGCTTCCGGGTTGGGCGGGGACGGCCGTTGATCACGTGGTGGTTGCTGCAGCAACTCGTGAGCGTCTCTACTCTACGGAGGCCGTTAGTTGTCAAAAGTGTCTATAGGTTGCAGGCAACTTGTGACGTTGCTAGCGATGTTTGACAGAGCAGAGATGAGTTAATCATTTAAACTAAGGGTCGTGATGGTCTATTTCGCATGAGCGATCCCATTAAATTACGAAATTTGCACAATCCAATTTGATGTGACCCGTTGGCTGTAACAAGTACTCTAGATGTGGGCGTGTACCTTGGTTGGTAGTGTTTTTTGTACTTGGGCTTGATAGGATTAATTAAGCCAGTCAAGTCAAGTCAAGTCAAGAGATTTATATAGCGCGCTACATACCCGGAGGGTCTCAAGGCGCTTGAAGGAGGGTGGGGAGTTATTTGTCGAATATCCAAGTTTTAAGTTGCTTTCTGAAGGCTAGATGGTTCTGAGTGAGCCGAAGGTGAGTGGGGAGTGAGTTCCAGGTTTTAGCTGCGAGGTAGGAAAAGGATCTACCTCCTATGGTGGTTTTATAGATGCGAGGTACGGTAGCAAGGGCTTGGTTGGAGGATCGTAGCTGACGGGGGGTGTAGAAGGAAAGACGTGTGTTGAGGCATTCGGGTCCAATTTCATAAAGTGCCTTGTGTGCGTGGGTTAGGAGTCGGAAAGTGATCCTCTCATTGACAGGGAGCCAGTGGAGGTTTTTCAGGTGACAAGAGATGTGGTCTTTACGCGGGATGTCTAGAATGAGTCTGGCTGATGCGTTCTGGATGCGTTGGAGTTTATTCTGGAGTTTTGCGGTGATACCGGCATATAGGGTGTTTCCGTAGTCCAGGCGGCTTGTAACCAGTGCATGAGTGACCGTTTTTCTGGTTTCGGTGGGGATCCAGCGAAATGTTTTTTTGAGCATGCGGAGAATGTTGAAGCAAGATGATGAAACGGCGTTGACTTGTCTGTTCATAGAGAGTGAGGAGTCAAGGATGACGCCCAGGTTCCGTGCGTGGTCCGTCGGGATGGGTGCTTTTCCAAGGGCCTCTGGCCACCAAGAATCGTCCCAGGCGGAGGGAGAGGTGCCTAAGATTAGGACTTCTGTTTTGTCTGAGTTCAGTTTCAGACGGCTGTGCTTCATCCACTCGGCTACTTCTTTCATTCCTTCATGTAGGTTAGTTTTGGCAGTGTTAGGGTCTTTGGTGAGTGAAAGGATCAGTTGAGTGTCATCCGCGTAGGAGATGATGTTGAGGTTGTGTTGGCGTGCGATGGCTGCGAGGGGGCTCATGTATACGTTGAAGAGGGTGGGACTGAGTGAAGACCCTTGGGGTACGCCGCAGATGACTTCAGTGGCCTCTGAGTTGAATGGTGGGAGACGGACTCTCTGGGTTCTTCCGGTGAGGAACGAGGTGATCCATTCCAGTGCTTTCCTTGGATTCCGATGTTTCTGAGGCGTTGTAGAAGGGTGCTATGGCAGACTGTGTCGAAGGCTGCGGAGAGGTCGAGGAGGATGAGGGCGACTGTGTCTCCATTGTCCATGAGAGTTCGAATGTCGTCTGTTGCTGCGATGAGGGCGGTCTCCGTGCTGTGTTTGGCTCGGAAGCCGGACTGTGAGGAGTCGAGGGATTTGTTGGTTTCGAGGAAGGCGGCGAGCTGGTTGTTGACAGCTTTCTCGATGACTTCGGCTGGGAATGGAAGGAGCGAGATGGGGTGGTAGTTTTTTGAGTTCGGTGGGGTCCGCTGTGGGTTTTTTCAGAAGGGCGCTAAGTTCTGCGTGTTTCCAGCTTTCCGGGAAGGTGGCGGAGTTGAGGGAGCAGTTGATGACGTCTCGAAGGTGCGGTGCTATGATGGAGTCTGCTTTGTTGAAGATGTGGTGAGGGCATGGGTCTGTGGGGGATCCTGAGTGGATGGAGTTCATTAGGCGGATGGTGTCCTCAGTGGAGATTGGGTTCCAGTCATTAATGATATTCAAGGGGGGTGAGGGTTCTGCAGAAGGTTGGGTGGGTTGGTCTCCGGGTCGGTTATCGAAGCTGTTGTGGATGTCAGCGATTTTGTCGTGGAAGAACGAAGCTAGGGAGTCGCAGAGGGCTTGAGAAGGGGTGATGTCATTGGAGTTGGCTGAGGGGTTGGTAAATTCTTTGACAATGTTGAATAATTCCTTGCTGTTGTGGGCGTTGTTGTCTAGTCGGTCTTTGAATGCAGCTTTCTTGGCAGATCGGATTAGTTGGTGGTGTATGCGGGTGGCGTTTTTGAAGGCGTCCCTGGTGCTGGTGTTTGGGTCTTTTTTCCAGGCCTTTTCGAGGGAGCGACAGAGTTTCTTGGATTTCTTCAGATCATCGTTGAACCAGGATGCGTTTTTGCTGCCTATTTTGATTTGACGTTTTTTCAGCGGTGCTAGGATGTCTGCGCTGTTGGATAGCCATTGGGAGAGGTTAATGGCTGCTTGGTCGGGGTTTGAGGAGTGGGCAGGGGGGTTTTGGAGAAGCGATGAGGAGATCTGGTCGATGGTGATTTTGTTCCAGTTTCTTCGCATAGTAGGTTGAAGATGGTTGTGAGTTGTGGTTTTTTTGTAGATAAAGTGCACGCAGCTGTGGTCCGTCCAATGGAGAGTAGTGGTGTGACTGAAGGAGACATGTTTGCTGGAGGTGAAGATAGGGTCGAGTGTGTGCCCAGCGATGTGGGTGGGCGTAGTGACAAGTTGTTTGAGTCCGAGGTTGGCGAGATTGTCCATAAGGGAGGTGGCGTTGCTGTCATTGCTCTTTTCTAGGTGAAAGTTGAGGTCTCCCAGCAGAATGTATTCCTCGGAAGGGAGGGCGTGTGGGGTGATAAAGTCAGTGATAACGTCGCTGAATTGTGCACGGGGTCCTGGAGGTCGGTAGAGGAGTGTGCCTCTGAGTGTGGTTTTGGGGTCGGTGTGGATCTGGAAGTGAAGGTGTTCGGCGCTGGTAAGGTTGACGTCTGAGCTTGTTGAGATGCGGATGGAGTTCTTATGGACGATAGCGATGCCTCCTCCTGTTTGGTCGGTGCGGTCCTTACGGATGATCTTGTATCCTTCCGGGATGGCAATGGTGATGTCTGGAGCTGATGAGGTGTTCATCCATGTTTCTGTTAGGAAGGCAACGTCGGGAGAAATGGTGTCTAGTAGGTTCCAGAGGTCGATGGCGTGTTTGTGGACTGAGCGGGTGTTGAGCAGGATGCATTTTAGGTGGTTGGAGTCAGATCTCGGATTTGAGATCGTGGATGAGGAGTTTTTGTTGGTGCCGTCGAACTTGCAGGAGTAGCAAGTGAAGGGTCCATGGGTGTGTCCAGGAGCGGCTTGGGCGCAATTGGAGAGTCGGCCGGGGTTAAGGGCTAGGAGGGTGGTGGCATCGTATGTAATGCAGGAGGGGTGGGAGGGACGGGGGCCAGGGGGACAGGCGCTGGGCGCGGTCCAGGCACGGACGGGCGCAGACGGGCCCACCCCCGGCGCACCCTCGGCGCGGACGCTGCGCGTAGGACCATCTGACATAAATGGACAGTGGAGGGGGCGGAGCGTGGGAGGGGCAGCAGGGAGGCGGTAGTGTGGATGAGGGGCGGGCCAGGGGATAACAACAACAAAATGGAGGGTCAAAGGGGAAAGGCAGACAGGGGCAGCAGAAACCCTAATGCGTCGAGAGAGAAATGCAATCCTACCAAATGCACAGACCCAAACAAGAATGATCGAGTGAGCAGTAGAGACAAATGCACACACACAGGCAAATATTATCCCAACAGCCTGAGCGAGGTCGCGCTAAATTATGCAAAAAGTTACAGTGGCGCTATGCGTGTAAGGCGCTATAATACAGGTTACAACAGTGCTGTAAAAAACGCGCAGAAAACGATACCAGGGAGCGTTTCAGCAGATGATGAGGAGGAGCGTGGTGGAGTGACCGTACTGAAGCTAGTCCAGGTGGTCACAGTTTGGCCGGGGGAGAGGAAGGCTCGGTAAACGTGGGTGGGAGGGGCAGCAGGGAGGCGGTAGTGTGGATGAGGGGCGGGCCAGGGGATAACAACAACAAAATGGAGGGTCAAAGGGGAAAGGCAGACAGGGGCAGCAGAAAACCTAATGCGTCGAGAGAGAAATGCAATCCTACCAAAAGCCACCGAATCTAGGAAAAGGCTCATGAGGGTTTTTTTTGGCAGACAGGATAACTGGACCATTTCGCAATCGATAGTGGCATAGTAATTTAGCTCCAAGTTAGATAGCCAAGATATGATTTGGGGCAGATTCATAAGGTTGGGTTGTATATAGGGGATCCCTATTGGCTATGGGTTTCTTCATACGTATCTTGGTGATATTCATGAAGGTCCATAGGTACTCATTTCAGAACAGTGGCCCAAGGAACATTGTCATTTAATCCCATCTTATGTGTGGAAAGTCTATAAATCCATCTTTGTTCCTTTTCAAAAAGACGGTTTTGCGAGTTTGGGCCTGGTTGTACCTGTTCAATGACTGTCCACTTCATGTCATTTGGAGTATGATGTGCTGTCAAAAAATGATCCGTGAGTTTGGTGATATTCTTTTTGCAACGTATTGTGCTCCGATGTTCGCTTATTCATTGTTTCACTTTTCGCGTTGTCACACCTATGTAAGGTTTTCCACATGCACACTTGATCATATACACCACGTTGGTACTATTACAGTTGGTGTGTGCCCTTTGTTCCCAGATTTTTCCTTGCTCAAGGTTTAGGGTTTTGGTGTACTCTGTGAGATGGCATACGGTGCAGTCACCACATTTTGAGTGTCCTGTCACCGGGGGGAGCCCCCATACTTGTGTTATGGTGGGGTTTATGTTGCTAGTTGTTACTTTAGGTCTGGTGTTAACCAGGCTGTCTTTTAAGCTCCGTCCTTTTTTGTATGAGAAGAGGGGTTTGTCCCACGAAGTTGCCTGTGTTAAGTATCGACCAGTTTTTGTTGATGCTTTTGGTCACTTGATTGGATAATAGGTTATAGATGGTAACGCAAGTTAGTGGTGTCTCTCCGGGTTCATTTGTTGTATCTTCCAGTAGAGCGTCTCTGGGTTGATTTCTCCCTCTCTTCTGACATTTGTTTACAATCTTCGTTGGATAGCCTCGCTGCTTCAATTTTTTTGTGAGGTCCTCTGCTTGGTTCTTATAGTCTGCCAGTTCACTGCAGGTTCTCCGAACACGGAGGTATTGTCCGTAGGGAAGGTTTTCCCTGAGTGGGCGGGGATGGAAACTCTCATATCTCAAGAGGTTATTTTTTGCTGTGGGCTTAAAGTGGGTTCTTGTTGTCAGATGCTCCTCTTCCCTAATGATCTCAATGTCCAGAAAGTCGATTTTGTCCTTGTTATGACAGTGTGTGAACCGTAGGTGTGGGTCACGTGTGTTTATCCATGTTATGAACTCAGCAAGTATTTCTGGTGGTCCCTGCCAGATTGCTAGGACATCATCAATATACCTGCGCCAAAACTTTATGTGAGTAGCATAAGGATTGTTGGCTGATAAGATATGTTTTTTCTCAAAATCATAAACGTATAGTCCTGCTACACTGAGGGCAAAAACACTCCCCATGGAAGTGCCTCCTATTTGTAGGAATAATGATCCTTCATACTCGAAGACGTTTCTTTTCAGCGCAAGTGTGGCACATTCTAGTATGAATTTCCTTGGTGTTTTGTGTTCCCACACGGCTTCCTCCAAAGTTGTTTTAAGTACTGTAATGGTGGCATCTTGTGGTATGCTCGTATAGAGACTCTCTAGGCCAAAGCTTACAAAGATGGTATCTGTCTCCATTTTGATTTCTTTTAAAAGAACAAGGAGGCTTTTTGTATCCTTCAGGTATGTTGGAGTGCCTTGCACTATTGTTTTCAGGAAGAAATCACAGAACCTGGATAGTGGTTCCAGTAGCGAGCCTATCCCCGAGACTATTGGTCTGCCAGGGGGGGGGATTTTTGCCTTTATGCATCTTGGGCACTATATAGAAGTATGGGTTTTTGCCTTCCGTTTTGCTTCCTCAGCTGTCTCCACGAGTTGTATGATTTCAATTCTCAAATCTTCAGTGGGATCGGATAGGAGAAGTTGGTAGTTCCTGATGTCTCTTAGTAGTCTTCTACATTCAGTATTGTAATTAACCTTGTCCATTCTTACAAGACCTCCGCCCTTGTCCACAGGTTTGATTATGATGGTGCTGTCTGATTTGAGATCCGCTATGGCATTGTTTTCTGCTCTACTATTGTTCTGGTATTGTTTGGTAACTGTCATTGATTCAATCTCGTTGAACACCGCTTGCTCGAAAGTGTTGATTTCGACAGGGATAGTATGAGGCGGTGGTACAAATGTGGACTTAATTCTAAGTCCGGTTTCGTTGGTGATTTCATCGGATTGGTCAGTGTCATGTTTTTCAAAAAATGCCTTCAATTTGAGTTTCCTAAAGAAGGATGCCAGTTTGCAGTGTAATTTGAATTTGTCCAGATTTGCTGTGGGCATGAAGCCTAGTCCTTTGTTGAGAACCTTGGTTTCTGTCTCAGTGAGGGTTCTAGACGATAGGTTGGTTACTAGCTCTTCGCATTGCTTGGACCCGCTTTGCTCTGTCCAGCTTTGCTCCTGGTGTAGCTGCCCACTGGCTCTTCCTCCTCCCATTGGACACTGTTCCCCTGTTTTTTTCATCCTCTTCCGCGCCTGCCTCTGTTGGGAAAAGGAGGGCGGAATTGGTTCTGTGGGAAAGGATATTGTTGGAATGGTGGTTGCCATCCATACATTGGGAATTGTTGAGGTGGTTGGAACGGATGTTGAAAAGCCTGACTCAAACCTGACAGACCTCCTGAGGCGGAAGCCGGGAGTGGAAACTGCCGATTTTTAAAATTTGTATACTGTGAATTACTTGCTTTTTAAAACGCACTTTCCCTTGCCCCCTCCCTCACGACTTCAGGGCTTTGCACTTGCCTGTAGAGACGCCGTGCAGCCGATATAAACGCTGCCGCGGGCCAAACACTTTAGCTAATTTTGCCGCCATTACCGCTCGATCGCGGAGGCCACGCCCCCCTCGATGCCACGCCCCCCGCATCAGCATTTAAGCGCTGAATACAAGCGCCTGACTCAAACCTGACAGACCTCCTGAGGTGGAAGCCGGGAGTGGAAACTGCCGATTTTTTTAATTTGTATACTGTGAATTACTTGCTTTTTAAAACGCACTTTCCCTTGCCCCCTCAATCACGACTTCAGGGCTTTGCACTTGCCTGTAGAGACGCCGCGCAGCCGATATAAACGCTGCCGCGGGCCAAACACTTTAGCTAATTTTGCCGCCATTACCGCTCGATCGCGGAGGCCATGCCCCCCTCGAGGCCACGCCCCCCCGCATCAGCATTTAAGCGCTGAATACAAGTGCCTGACTCAAGCCTGACAGACCTCCTGAGGCGGAAGCCGGGAGTGGAAACTGCCGATTTTTTAAATTTGTATACTGTGAATTACTTGCTTTTTAAAACGCACTTTCCCTTGCCCCCTCCCTCACGACTTCAGGGCTTTGCACTTGCCAGTAGAGACGCCGCGCAGCCGATATAAACGCTGCCGCGGACCAAACACTTTAGCTAATTTTGCCGCCATTACCGCTCGATCGCGGAGGCCACGCCCCCTCGAGGCCACGCCCCCCGCTTGACGCTAATTACAGCCCTATAAAAAATGTGCTTTCCTAGGAAGCACAGCGGACGAGCGCAGCGGGCGCGACGTTTGCGCGCCGAAGGCGCGCCTAAGGCAAGCCCGTCTGCGCCCGTCCGCGCCAAGGTAGGGCCTTGGGCCCCTCACGCTGCCGGTTATGACCCTTTTCACCAGGAGCAGCTTCCGTCTGGGCCTCCCTATTCCAGAGAGGAGCTCATCCTAATAGGTAAGCAATTTGCCGACAAAGGAACACTGTCTTTATCATCCTCCTCCCTCCCCAGGGCTGACAAAACTCTTATTAAAAAATCTAAAGCCGAGTACTACGCCTCCCTGATCTGTAACACCACTAATAATTCCAGGAGCATCTTTAGCATTCTAAATAGCGTTACTAATCCGGAGTCTTGTAATAATGCGATCGTCCCGTCCCAAGACCTCTGTGACAATCTGGCCCTATTCTTCAAGGAGAAAATTGAACTTATCCTTAAAGATCTGGATACTCCTCTGACTGCTACTCCGGAGAATCAAGTGCCTAACTTAGCTCTGCCTCCAGAAGAATTCCTCTGCAGGTGGCCACCGCTTACTCTTGAACTCTTCACTAAGGTAGCTAGAGGGATCGTGTCTGGGTCTCCACTGGACCCAGTACCCCCTAAAATCTGGAAAGAATTCGAAGCAGAACTCTTCCCCCCGCTCCATCTTATTTGTCAGCAATCCCTGCTGACTGGCACGGTCCCTGCGTACTGGAAACGAGCGCTAGTCTCTCCTTTGCTGAAAAATCACTCCCTGGACCCGGACTGCTCAAAGAGTTACAGGCCCATCTCACTGTTGCCGTTCCCTGCCAAGATAGTGGAACGAGTGATCAGTAACACCCTGTCCAACCACCTTGAACACCATTTACTACTGGATGGGGACCAATTCGGTTTCCGGCCTGCCCACAGAACTGAAACAGCCCTTATTATCGCCATGAACGAACTTCAAAGGTGAGCAGACAGAAGTCAGGCATCATTTTTGATACTGCTCGATATGTCTGCCGCCTTTGACACAGTGAATCACAAGATCTTACTGAGACGCCTATGGGAGGCAGGAGTGAGGGATACGGCACTGCACTGGTTCCACTCTTTTTTGCTGGAAAGGCAGCAAGCAGTATCTTTACCTCCTTTCCAATCTGTTTTTTCTCCGGTGACGCACGGAGTCCCACAGGGCTCAGACATCAGCCCAATACTTTTTAATATCTACCTCAGGCCACTGATTCTCCTGATCAAAAGCTTCGGTATCAAAACCATTAACTACGCCGATGACACGCAGATGATCCTCTCCCTGGAAGGAACCTATGTAAGGTTTTCCACATGCACACTTGATCATATACACCACGTTGGTACTATTACAGTTGGTGTGTGCCCTTTGTTCCCAGATTTTTCCTTGCTCAAGGTTTAGGGTTTTGGTGTACTCTGTGAGATGGCATACGGTGCAGTCACCACATTTTGAGTGTCCTGTCACCGGGGGGAGCCCCCATACTTGTGTTATGGTGGGGTTTATGTTGCTAGTTGTTACTTTAGGTCTGGTGTTAACCAGGCTGTCTTTTAAGCTCCGTCCTTTTTTGTATGAGAAGAGGGGTTTGTCCCACGAAGTTGCCTGTGTTAAGTATCGACCAGTTTTTGTTGATGCTTTTGGTCACTTGATTGGATAATAGGTTATAGATGGTAACGCAAGTTAGTGGTGTCTCTCCGGGTTCATTTGTTGTATCTTCCAGTAGAGCGTCTCTGGGTTGATTTCTCCCTCTCTTCTGACATTTGTTTACAATCTTCGTTGGATAGCCTCGCTGCTTCAATTTTTTTGTGAGGTCCTCTGCTTGGTTCTTATAGTCTGCCAGTTCACTGCAGGTTCTCCGAACACGGAGGTATTGTCCGTAGGGAAGGTTTTCCCTGAGTGGGCGGGGATGGAAACTCTCATATCTCAAGAGGTTATTTTTTGCTGTGGGCTTAAAGTGGGTTCTTGTTGTCAGATGCTCCTCTTCCCTAATGATCTCAATGTCCAGAAAGTCGATTTTGTCCTTGTTATGACAGTGTGTGAACCGTAGGTGTGGGTCACGTGTGTTTATCCATGTTATGAACTCAGCAAGTATTTCTGGTGGTCCCTGCCAGATTGCTAGGACATCATCAATATACCTGCGCCAAAACTTTATGTGAGTAGCATAAGGATTGTTGGCTGATAAGATATGTTTTTTCTCAAAATCATAAACGTATAGTCCTGCTACACTGGGGGCAAAAACACTCCCCATGGAAGTGCCTCCTATTTGTAGGAATAATGATCCTTCATACTCGAAGACGTTTCTTTTCAGCGCAAGTGTGGCACATTCTAGTATGAATTTCCTTGGTGTTTTGTGTTCCCACACGGCTTCCTCCAAAGTTGTTTTAAGTACTGTAATGGTGGCATCTTGTGGTATGCTCGTATAGAGACTCTCTAGGCCAAAGCTTACAAAGATGGTATCTGTCTCCATTTTGATTTCTTTTAAAAGAACAAGGAGGCTTTTTGTATCCTTCAGGTATGTTGGAGTGCCTTGCACTATTGTTTTCAGGAAGAAATCACAGAACCTGGATAGTGGTTCCAGTAGCGAGCCTATCCCCGAGACTATTGGTCTGCCAGGGGGGGGGATTTTTGCCTTTATGCATCTTGGGCACTATATAGAAGTATGGGTTTTTGCCTTCCGTTTTGCTTAGGTAATCAGCTTCCTGTTTCGATATCTTGCCAGCAGCCTCAGCTGTCTCCACGAGTTGTATGATTTCAATTCTCAAATCTTCAGTGGGATCGGATAGGAGAAGTTGGTAGTTCCTGATGTCTCTTAGTAGTCTTCTACATTCAGTATTGTAATTAACCTTGTCCATTCTTACAAGACCTCCGCCCTTGTCCACAGGTTTGATTATGATGGTGCTGTCTGATTTGAGATCCGCTATGGCATTGTTTTCTGCTCTACTATTGTTCTGGTATTGTTTGGTAACTGTCATTGATTCAATCTCGTTGAACACCGCTTGCTCGAAAGTGTTGATTTCGACAGGGATAGTATGAGGCGGTGGTACAAATGTGGACTTAATTCTAAGTCCGGTTTCGTTGGTGATTTCATCGGATTGGTCAGTGTCATGTTTTTCAAAAAATGCCTTCAATTTGAGTTTCCTAAAGAAGGATGCCAGTTTGCAGTGTAATTTGAATTTGTCCAGATTTGCTGTGGGCACGAAGCCTAGTCCTTTGTTGAGAACCTTGGTTTCTGTCTCAGTGAGGGTTCTAGACGATAGGTTGGTTACTAGCTCTTCGCATTGCTTGGACCCGCTTTGCTCTGTCCAGCTTTGCTCCTGGTGTAGCTGCCCACTGGCTCTTCCTCCTCCCATTGGACACTGTTCCCCTGTTTTTTTCATCCTCTTCCGCGCCTGCCTCTGTTGGGAAAAGGAGGGCGGAATTGGTTCTGTGGGAAAGGATATTGTTGGAAGGGTGGTTGCCATCCATACATTGGGAATTGTTGAGGTGGTTGGAACGGATGTTGAAAAGCCTGACTCAAACCTGACAGACCTCCTGAGGCGGAAGCCGGGAGTGGAAACTGCCGATTTTTAAAATTTGTATACTGTGAATTACTTGCTTTTTAAAACGCACTTTCCCTTGCCCCCTCCCTCACGACTTCAGGGCTTTGCACTTGCCTGTAGAGACGCCGTGCAGCCGATATAAACGCTGCCGCGGGCCAAACACTTTAGCTAATTTTGCCGCCATTACCGCTCGATCGCGGAGGCCACGCCCCCCTCGATGCCACGCCCCCCGCATCAGCATTTAAGCGCTGAATACAAGCGCCTGACTCAAACCTGACAGACCTCCTGAGGTGGAAGCCGGGAGTGGAAACTGCCGATTTTTTTAATTTGTATACTGTGAATTACTTGCTTTTTAAAACGCACTTTCCCTTGCCCCCTCAATCACGACTTCAGGGCTTTGCACTTGCCTGTAGAGACGCCGCGCAGCCGATATAAACGCTGCCGCGGGCCAAACACTTTAGCTAATTTTGCCGCCATTACCGCTCGATCGCGGAGGCCATGCCCCCCTCGAGGCCACGCCCCCCCCGCATCAGCATTTAAGCGCTGAATACAAGTGCCTGACTCAAGCCTGACAGACCTCCTGAGGCGGAAGCCGGGAGTGGAAACTGCCGATTTTTTAAATTTGTATACTGTGAATTACTTGCTTTTTAAAACGCACTTTCCCTTGCCCCCTCCCTCACGACTTCAGGGCTTTGCACTTGCCAGTAGAGACGCCGCGCAGCCGATATAAACGCTGCCGCGGACCAAACACTTTAGCTAATTTTGCCGCCATTACCGCTCGATCGCGGAGGCCACGCCCCCTCGAGGCCACGCCCCCCGCTTGACGCTAATTACAGCCCTATAAAAAATGTGCTTTCCTAGGAAGCACAGCGGACGAGCGCAGCGGGCGCGACGTTTGCGCGCCGAAGGCGCGCCTAAGGCAAGCCCGTCTGCGCCCGTCCGCGCCAAGGTAGGGCCTTGGGCCCCTCACGCTGCCGGTTATGACCCTTTTCACCAGGAGCAGCTTCCGTCTGGGCCTCCCTATTCCAGAGAGGAGCTCATCCTAATAGGTAAGCAATTTGCCGACAAAGGAACACTGTCTTTATCATCCTCCTCCCTCCCCAGGGCTGACAAAACTCTTATTAAAAAATCTAAAGCCGAGTACTACGCCTCCCTGATCTGTAACACCACTAATAATTCCAGGAGCATCTTTAGCATTCTAAATAGCGTTACTAATCCGGAGTCTTGTAATAATGCGATCGTCCCGTCCCAAGACCTCTGTGACAATCTGGCCCTATTCTTCAAGGAGAAAATTGAACTTATCCTTAAAGATCTGGATACTCCTCTGACTGCTACTCCGGAGAATCAAGTGCCTAACTTAGCTCTGCCTCCAGATGAATTCCTCTGCAGGTGGCCACCGCTTACTCTTGAACTCTTCACTAAGGTAGCTAGAGGGATCGTGTCTGGGTCTCCACTGGACCCAGTACCCCCTAAAATCTGGAAAGAATTCAAAGCAGAACTCTTCCCCCCGCTCCATCTTATTTGTCAGCAATCCCTGCTGACTGGCACGGTCCCTGCGTACTGGAAACGAGCGCTAGTCTCTCCTTTGCTGAAAAATCACTCCCTGGACCCGGACTGCTCAAAGAGTTACAGGCCCATCTCACTGTTGCCGTTCCCTGCCAAGATAGTGGAACGAGTGATCAGTAACACCCTGTCCAACCACCTTGAACACCATTTACTACTGGATGGGGACCAATTCGGTTTCCGGCCTGCCCACAGAACTGAAACAGCCCTTATTATCGCCATGAACGAACTTCAAAGGCGAGCAGACAGAAGTCAGGCATCATTTTTGATACTGCTCGATATGTCTGCCGCCTTTGACACAGTGAATCACAAGATCTTACTGAGACGCCTATGGGAGGCAGGAGTGAGGGATACGGCACTGCACTGGTTCCACTCTTTTTTGCTGGACAGGCAGCAAGCAGTATCTTTAACTCCTTTCCAATCTGTTTTTTCTCCGGTGACGCACGGAGTCCCACAGGGCTCAGACATCAGCCCAATACTTTTTAATATCTACCTCAGGCCACTGATTCTCCTGATCAAATGCTTCGGTATCAAAACCATTAACTACGCCGATGACACGCAGATGAACCTCTCCCTGGAAGGAGAGGATTCTATCTCCATAGAGATCCTACACAATTGTTTGCGGGAGACTTCAATGTGGCTGAAGAATAATTCACTCCAATTCAATGCAGGGAAAACCGAAGTACTGTTTAACAGTGGCTCAAGGATCCCCCGCCTGTTCCCTAGCAACTTTTGGCCCCCGGAGACAGCGGCCAATGTACAGCCTGCAGACTCTGTTCGCAACTTAGGGGTCATGCTTGACCACAAGCTCAGCTTGGAGACCCATGTTCAGAAAACCTCTGCCTGTTGCTACGCCATTCTGCGCTCTTTAAGAAAGGTTCTGCCCCTCCTACCAACCCAGGCTCGCGCCCAAGCAGTGAGATGTACAATCCTAAGCAGGCTGGACTACTGCAATGCCCTCCTGCTCGGGGCCCCGGTGTTCCTATTGGATAGGCTCCAAAGAGTTCAATCTGCGGCTGCAAAACTGGCCTTGGGGCTCCCGAGGCGCTTCCATGGACCATTTGCCTTGGCACAATTGCATTGGCTCCCTCTTAGACAGAGAGTGCAGTTTAAGGCTCTCTGTATTGTCTTTAGGGCCCTCCACGGTTGTGGCCCAGCTCCCTTACAAGCCAAATTCGTGTGGTACGCCCCAACCAGACAACTCCGCTCCTCTGATGCCAAATTGGTAGTCATCCCCAGATTCAAGAAGGTTAGATCTGGGGATAGATCTTTTGAGGTTACGGCCGCCAGACTCTGGAACTCCCTCCCCACGGAAATCAGACAGATCGACGAACTCCTTCCTTTTAGAAAGAGGGTTAAAACGTGGCTCTTCCCGGGCTAGCCCATGTCCTTTTCAGCTCCACCTCCCAACCTTCCTCAGACTCTGTCAGCGCCAGGATGCCTGCAATGGCGACAGTTTGCGCTTTACAAATTCTTAAAATAAATAAAATAAATAAAAGGGGCCTGGTGTATTGTGGCCATTGGTAGTGTCCCCTGTATCCTCCTCTTTGTCTCTGTCTTGGGGTCCCGTTCCCAGAACCCCCACTGCTATTGGAGGTGTTAGAAGTATTGCTTGAGGCATCTGAGTCATCACAGTATCTCGCCCCACTTTTTTAACATTGTCCAGTTACTTGTAAATAAAATCTATCTTCCCACTAAATTAAACCAGGACAATTTTTAACACACTGTTTTTCTGCACTTACATTCACAACCTGCTCCACTGTAATTCAGGTGTTGTAGCACACCCTGGTGACGCTAGGCCACCAGGGTGGACCCCGATGATGAAGCATGTCACCACTAGGTTGGTGAGTGAGGGGTTTTTAACAAAAGGATAAATTCCTTCCTTTTGTCAGTCTACCACCACATTAGGAATCTCTCTTTTGACCTTCCATTGATGGTATTTTGAGGGGGGGGGGGTTTCGCACTCCGACTCACCCACCAGCAGGTGTGCCCCAGGAGCATCATGGTAGATGCAGTCTCTTAATAGCGTGTGCGCTATTGCGATGAAAGTGTGTCGTAGCAAGGTTGCAGCACCAACTCTGTTTTGGTGTTTCGGAATTCTTGTTCCTCGTCAGCAGAGTGTAGGTTTTTCGGGGTTAGCTGTGCAGGCTGCCAAGTGTTCTCAGGTATGTACCTCTCTGGCGCGGGTGCGAGATCCGAGCTCGTCAGCTCTAGCTCGAGGGAGCCAATCAACTTTGAGGGGGGGGGTTTCGCACTCCGACTCACCCACCAGCAGGTGTGCCCCAGGAGCATCATGGTAGATGCAGTCTCTTAATAGCGTGTGCGCTATTGCGATGAAAGTGTGTCGTAGCAAGGTTGCAGCACCAACTCTGGTGGGTGAGTCGGAGTGCGAACCCCTCCTTCAAAGTTAATTGGCTCCCTCGAGCTAGAGCTGACGAGCTCGGATCTCGCACCCGCGCCTGAGAGGTACATACCTGAGAACACTTGGCAGCCTGCACAGCTAACCCCCGAAAAACCTACACTCTGCTGACGAGGAACAACAATTCCGAAACACCGGTGTCCAGAGTTGGTGCTGCAACCTTGCTATGACACACACTTCATCGAATTAGCGCACACGCTATCAAAGACTGCATCCACCATGATGCTCCTGGGGCACACCTGCTGGTGGGTGAGTCGGAGTGCGAACCCCTCCTTCATTCTTCCATTGATGGTACTCCTCTCTTTGTTTATCTAGTCCTTCCACAGGGGAACAGGAGTACTCTCTGTTCACTCTCAGTGAACACGATCCCTTGCTCTCCCCATTGTTAGCATATGTTCTGGCAGCGCACAGCTGTGAGAGTCCATACATAGTGCTATATCTGTTATACACATAGACATACAAGGCAACCATGGCAGAAAACCAAGGCCTATCCTATTCCACGGAGGAGATAGATTCTATCATGAGCAATCTAACAGTATTTTCAGACGCAAATATCAGTAACACCATCTCCAAACCTCAGACTGGGACAAACTGTCTGAAATGAAACGCAATCGCATAAGAACTATACTACATGGGACAATACTGAAAGAGTATGTAACGAACAATATGGCACCAAAGGGACTACTAGTTACCAATGCCCCTCGCATCTTCTTAGATGACCCTGAGTTCAGAAAAGATTGGGCCCTCATAGCATGGCATTGTACACACGACTGGGTCATGTTGATCCTCAAAACGGCATTACGCCTATCAGAGAAGATCCAGATAGAAATACAGGTCACTGAGTCACAAATCAAAGCCAGTATAACAGGATACAAAAAGATACTTCACGACCTCAACAAAGAAATCAATGAGTACAGGGATAACCTAACGCAACAAAAAGTAACCAAATTTCAAAAGGATCTTAAAAGATTCTCTTTTGTAAAGGCATACCCTTACTCAGACCTGGATTATAAAGCATCCACAACTCCCGATCCTGACTCAGATGCCTCAAGCAATACTTCTAACACCTCCAATAGCAGTGGGGGTTCTGGGAACGGGATCCCAAGACAGAGACAAAGAGGAGGATACAGGGGACACTACCAATGGCCACAATACAACCAGGCCCCTTTTCAACATCCGTTCCAACCACCTCAACAATTCCCAATGTATGGATGGCAACCACCATTCCAACAATATCCTTTCCCACAGAACCAATTCCGCCCTCCTTTTCCCAACAGAAGCAGGCGCGGAAGAGGACAAAAAAAAACAGGGGAACAGTGTCTAATGGGAGGAGGAAGAGCCAGTGGGCAGCTACACCAGGAGCAAAGCTGGACAGAGCAAAGCAGGTCCAAGCAATGAGAAGAGCTAGTAACCAACCTATCGTCTAGAACCCTCACTGAGACAGAAACCAAGGTTCTCAACAAAGGACTAGGCTTCGTGCCCACAGCAAATCTGGACAAATTCAAATTACACTGCGAACTGGCATCCTTCTTTAGGAAACTCAAATTGAAGGCATTTTTTTAAAAACATGACACTGACCAATCCGATGAAATTACCAACGAAACCGGACTTAGAATTAAGTCCACATTTGTACCACCGCCTCATACTATCCCCGTCGAAATCAACACCTTCGAACAAGCGGTGTTCAACGAGATTGAATCAATGACAGTTACCAAACAATACCAGAACAATAGTAGAGCAGAAAACAATGCCATAGCGGATCTCAAATCAGACAGCACCATCATAATCAAACCTGTGGACAAGGGCGGAGGCCTTGTAATAATGGACAAGGTTAATTACAATACTGAATGTAGAAGACTACTAGGAGACATCAGGAACTACCAACTTCTCCTATCCGATCCCACTGAAGATTTGGGAATTGAAATCATACAACTCGTGGAGACAGCTGAGGCTGCTGGCAAGATATCAAAACAGGAAGCTGATTACCTAAGCAAAACGGAAGGCAAAATCCCATACTTCTATATAGTGCCCAAAATGCATAAAGGCAAAAATCCCCGCCCCCGGCAGACCAATAGTCTCGGGGATAGGCTCGCTACTGGAACCACTATCCAGGTTCTGTGATTTCTTCCTGAAAACAATAGTGCAAGGCACTCCAACATACCTGAAAGATACAAAAAGCCTCCTTGTTCTTTTGAAAGAAATCAAAATGGAGACAGATACCATCCTTGTAAGCTTTGACATAGAGAGTCTCTATACGAGCATACCACAAGATGCCACCATTACAGTACTTAAAACAACTTTGGAGGAAGCCGTGTGGGAACACAAAACACCAAGGAAATTCATACTAGAATGTGCCACACTTGCGCTGAAAAGAAACGTCTTTGAGTATGAAGGATCATTATTCCTACAAATAGGAGGCACTTCCATGGGGAGTGTTTTTGCCCCCAGTGTAGCAGGACTATATGTTTATGATTTTGAGAAAAAACATATCTTATCAGCCAACAATCCTTACGCTACTCACATTAAGTTTCGGCGAAGGTATATTGATGATGTCCTAGCAATCTGGCAGGGACCACCAGAAATACTTGCTGAGTTCATAACATGGATAAACACACGTGACCCACACCTACGGTTCACACACTGTCATAACAAGGACAAAATCGTCTTTCTGGACATTGAGATCAGTAGGGAAGAGGAGCATCTGACAACAAGAACCCACTTTAAGCCCACAGCAAAAAATAACCTCTTGAGATATGAGATTTTCCATCCCCGCCCACTCAGGGAAAACCTTCCCTACGGACAATACCTCCGTCTTCAGAGAAACTGCAGTGAACTAGCAGACTATAAGAACCAAGCAGAGGACCTCACAAAAAAATTGAAGCAGCGAGGCTATCCAACGAAGATTGTAAACAAATGTCAGAAGAGAGCGAGAAATCAACCCAGAGACGCTCTACTGGAAGATAAAACAAATGAACCCAGAGAGACACCACTAACTTGCGTTACCACCTATAACGCATTATCCAATCAAGTGACCAAAAGCATCATTAAAAACTGGTCGATACTTAACACAGGCAACTTCAAGTGGGACAAACCCCTCTTCTCATACAAAAAAGGACGGAGCTTAAAAGACAGCCTGGTTAACACCAGACCCAAAGTAACAACTACCAACATAAACCCCACCATAACACAAGTATGGGGTCTCCCCCCGGTGACAGGACACTCAAAATGTGGTGACTGCACCGTATGCCATCTCACAGAGAACACCAAAACCCTAAACCTTGAGCAAGGAAAAATCTGGGAACAAAGGGCACACACCAACTGTAATAGTACTAACGTGGTGTATATGATCAAGTGTGTATGTGGAAAACCTTACATAGGTATGACAACGCGAAAAGTGAAACAACGAATAAGCGAACATCGGAGCACAATACGTTGCAAAAGGAATATCACCAAACTCACGGATCATTTTTTGACAGCACATCATACTCCAATCGCGAAACCGTCTTTTTGAAAAGGAACAAAGATGGATTTATAGACTTTTCACACATAAGACGGGATTAAATGACAATGTTCCTTGGGCCACTGTTCTGAAATGAGTACCTATGGACCTTCATGAATATCACTAAGATACGTATGAAGAAACCCATAGCCAATAGGGATCCCCTATAAACAACCCAACCTTATGAATCTGCCCCAAATCATATCTTGGCTATCTAACTTGGAGCTAAATTACTATGCCACTATCGATTGCGAAATGGTTCAGTTATCCTGTTTGCCAAAAAAACCCCTCATGAGCCTTTTCCTAGATTCAGTGGCTTACTTAATCCTATCAAGCCCAAGTACAAAAAACACTACCAACCAAGGTACACGCCCACATCTAGAGTACTCGTTACAGCCAACGGGTCACATCAAATTGGATTGTGCAAATTTCGGAATTTAATGGGATCGCTCAGGCGAAATAGACCATCGCGACCCTTAGTTTAAATGATTAACTCATCTCTGCTCCGTCAAGCATCGCTAGAAACGTCACAAGTTGCCTGCAACCTATAGACACTTTTGACAACTAACGGCCTCCGTAGAGTAGAGACGCTCATGAGTTCCTGCAGCAACCACCACGTGATCAACGGCCGTCCCCGCCCAACCCGGAAGCGTAGCCGTTACTTAGTCCCACACGAGACAGGACGGCTTCGTAGCAGGGCAGCGGAGGACAAGCATAGGTAATCGGCATTTCCACCATGAAGGAACTGTAAGTAGAAATGCTTCCCTTCACAGGAACTGAGACAGAAAACGATCCACTTTCATTTACCGCACAACGCGGCGGTGCCATGACAAATACTCCCCCGTTAACAACTCAACCCATGTTTTCACACAAATCGGTTGAGTAGTGGGGATACCCCCTCCCTCCCTCGGATGATATAAGACTCCAGAATAGTAGTAAGCCTTGCACTTACAACCAATATGTGTTTGTATATGTCTATGTTATATGTCAAGTAAGTCCGAGTGTGTCGAGTGTATTGCCACAGATAATTCACGTACTTTTAATCCTGATTCACGACCACCATAAATGAATGGCGAGATTGTGATACCACAACACCTTAATGATATGACCAGGACGTAAGCCTGAATAAATATAACGAACGGCAACAATCACGCTGCCGCTCAGCACGCACCTCTTGATATGTATGCGTGCTCCATCTTGACAACCAGCCCACAACGGGTCTTGTCACATTGTGATAACTTCACTTTGAAATTCACATGATTTTTACTAATGAGAGTGGTAGTAAGCCTGAAGATACCAAAGACACGACACTGCACTACGTAACAGGCATGTAACACAGTTCACGTCTGATTGATGTCTGTTTTCTTCTTTCTTCCCACAGGTCTTTTATTATTTTGGACTCACCCATTGTGGCTAGAGTCTTCTTTTGTGTACCATTTAGCAAATTTATGCTATTTTTGGTCACAGAGAACGAGGATAGGGTGTGCCTTTTAGGGGGCACAGACCGTCCAGTTCCCTGTTTAACCAGTTCTGATGAAAACCTGGTATATCCCAATCACGGTTGAAACATGTAGACCAACACACATATAAGAGATACTCTTGGCCTTAATATACCCTCACAGTATCTCGCCCCACTTTTTTAACATTGTCCAGTTACTTGTAAATAAAATGTATCTTCCCACTAAACTAAACCAGGACAATTTTTAACACACTGTTTTTCTGCACTTACATTCACAACCTGCTCCACTGTAATTCAGGTGTTGCAGCACACCCTGGTGACGCTAGGCCACCAGGGTGGACCCTGATGATGAAGCATGTCACCACTAGGCTGGTGAGTGAGGGGTTTTTAACAAAAGGATACATTCCTTTCTTTTGTCAGTCTACCACCACATTAGGAATCTCTCTTTTGACCTTCCATTGATGGTACTCCTCTCTTTGTTTTTGTATCAATACATCTGTCCCCCATTCCATGTTTGCATTGAGTAAAAGACAGCCTGTTTCTGTTTACCAATCTATGTACAAGCATTTGTAATGCAATAGGTCTCGCAACTACACGAGTTTAAGCTATTGGTATTGTAAATGACAATGCCTTTTATTTATGTTTTAAAAACGAATCCAGTTCCAGTTCAAAAGCTTTTATTCGATTTGTACATACAAATCATACAAGCAAAAGTACATAATTGAAAAATTAAAATCACCATATAATCTCTCCTAAAGAGGCAAAAAAAGGCTAAAGTGCAGCAAATAGTAAATAATCATGCCCTTTTAACATATTATTATAAAATACGAAACATTCTTACATAGACAGACTGGGGATCAGTAGGAGTTACTCACTAGGCCTTTCCTGGGAACTGTACATTAAAATTATTAAGTAATCATTCAATACTGTGGACCTCTACATATATAATAATACCTTAATTACAGAAATTGATATAAAATTTAAAATGAAAGCATATATATACAGACAGGAGTAATAACGGTAATATCATCATAAACAGTTCCTGGCAGCTGTATACCATAAGTACAGACAGGTAAGTAAACATTATTATAATACAATACTTTTCCTGGCAGCTGTACATTTTAAAATAAAAGTAGCCAAGAAGAAACAAATCTCCTCGTTCTCTAATGAAGATAAAAATATCAATGCAGTTTGTGTGGTACGAATGTTATATTTGCTAAAAATTGGCTTAAGGTATTTTAACCTAAGAAACTGAAAAAATTTACAAAAAAGCAAGAAGTGGCAACTACTCTGCCGGGAGGTGCTATCACACGGACAGGGTATGTTTGAACTAATTTTTGTATTTGGAAAAGCAACCAAGTGGTGAACAATACCCAATCTGACCCGTGTTAGAACATACTGGTGAGAGGAGCGAGTCACATATACAAGATAGGATTGGAGTCCAGGAGCTAGATTTAAATCTTTATAGAATTTCACAGTGACAAGATTGCCAACGGTTTTATCTCGCTCAGCCTTACTAAAATTTAGGAACGTTGTCTTAATTTCTTTTTTTGAAATGGAAACAACCTTTTCAGGCTCACGGAACACATCAATGTTAAAAAGAAGGAGATACCAGCGATGAATATATCTTAACCATAATATACGGGAAGAGTGATCCAAACCTATACAATCAAGGATAATATCCTGAGTGAATCGAGTCTCTGGCTTAGCCCAAATAGAACGCCACAATAAGAGTGGCCGAACTGCTGCTAAGTCAGAAATGTACTCGATCCCAACTTCTTCATGGATCAGCTGGACGGAGGCAGAAGGGGGAACACATAACAACCTCCTTAAGAACTTGTTTTCCTCCTTCTGCAGGGAAATACCCTCGCAGTGTCCCCACACCCCTGCCCCATACAGAGCAGAGGAGACACAACATACATTGTATATGTTCATCATATCTAAGATACTTCGTGAGCCAAGTTTAGAAGCAAAACGAAATATGCTACTAGTAGACCGGAGCATTTTTATTTTTACAGCATCAAATTCCGCGTTCCAGGACCCACTATTATTATATGTTATTCCCAGATAACAAAAGGACTTAACAGAGGTCAGCTTTTCCTTATCTAGGAAAAAAGTATGCTTTACCTGCTTGGCTGCCTGACCACATGACATTACATACGTCTTGGTTTTGTTCACACGAAGCCGCCTAGCTTGAATAAACTGCATAAAATTATCAATTAGGCGCTGTAGGCCCATCTGTGTTCGAGATAAAAGAACAGCGTCATCCGCATAAAGTAACAGCGGAACAGGTTTACCACCAATCAGGGGGGCATCTGCTGGGATGTCGGCCAAGGAACGGTCGACACCGTTAATAAAAAGGGAAAATAAAAGCGGAGCTAAAACACAACCCTGGCGTATGCCCCGAGACACTCTAAAGAACGGGGTACATTCACCAAGGGTGCCATAGCGAACTTTACACGAAAGTTTTTCGTACAGTCTAGCTAAGAAATAGACTATTTCCCTTGGGGCCCCTGCATCAAGCAGAACCTCCCAGAGAATGTTATGGTTAACCAAATCAAAAGCGCTGCTCAAATCAGCAAAACATAAAAAGAGGTTGCCACTTTTAGCCACAGTATATTTACTGATTAAAAGGTCCAGATTTACGCATTGGTCCAATGTGCCCAGGCCTTTGCGAAAGCCATATTGGACTCTAGTTAAGATGTTAAAATCAGTTGCCCAGTCTTCTAGCCTCTTCAGCAAAATCCTACTCATCACCTTTACAGAGGCGTCCAATAATGAAATTGGACGATAATTAGAGGCCTCTGATTTGTCACCTTTCTTATGTAAAGGAATGATAATCGATTGACCCCAAGTAGATGGAAATTCACTTTCAGCCGCACAATTAAAAATCCTCATCAAAATGGGAGCCCATAAAGCTGTTTCATCTTTGTATAAATCCAGCGGGACCCCATCGGGGCCAGGGGCCTTACCTCCTTTACTTAAAGAGATTGCTTCATGGCATTCTTCTAGTGTTATAGCCATCGAAAGGGGCAACCATGGGTTTATATCTGGTGATGGTAACTCAGAAGTTGACCCTTCTGGATTAAATATTTTAGAAAAATGATTAACCCAGTCGCTACATGCCACATATGAGGTCAGTTCTGGGACATTTTCTTTATTGAGAAACGGGCTATTAATTGTTTCCCAATACAGTTTACTATTTTTGGTCTCAGCAGCCTCCCTCAGCTTATCCCACGCTTCAGTCTGTAATACCCTTTTCCTTTTATTGATAGCTGTTTTGTAACTGGCCCTGAGGTATTGTATATCCGCCTTAACACGTGGTTTGGTGCCTAAAGCATTCTTTAGGTCGCGGAGGGCGACTATACAAGTCTTATCGAACCACCCCTGCTTTGGACCACTATTGGCTGACGGGGTCTTAGTGAAAATACCATCGATAATACTATTCATGGATACAAAGTAATCTATTAAGCAGCCAGAATCACAGTCATCATCCAAACAGTAACTAATTTGATTCTTGCATTGAGTAAGAACCTCCTTCTGCTTTACTTTAGAATTTAAACCAGTCCATTTGACCCTTAGGCCCTTTGGTCTAATAGGCACTATGTCGGTTGTACATTTACCACCTGGAACTAATGAGGTACCATGCCCCAAGAGGGTAACACGTAGGCTATTATGGTCACTGAGACTTTCTTCATTTACATACAAATCAGTATAGTCTCCACTGCTAGACAACAAAATGTGATCTATAAATGAACCTGCATTTCTGCCTGTAAATGTAGGGCATATTATTGCCCGATTATTAATATTGCAGTTTAACAGGGTCATGTCTAGCGTGACTAGCATATTATTTAACGTGGAACCGTAACTGCAGTGTTGGAAGTGGGAAGAATCCTCCCTCGCCCCCAGGTCTCCCCAATGGCTATTTAATGCTGCATCAAAGCCACAGCTGTTCCCATTAGACAGATGGCAGGGCTGCAAGTTAAAATCGCCGGCCCAAACCACCTCAGCCTTTCTTTTCGAGATATCAAGGGCCTTAGTAATTTCCCTTTCTAGAGGCAGTAAAATATCCCCCCTAGTAGCATCAAAAATATTGTTATACAAATTAACAATAACTAAGTCAATATTCTTCCTACACTCCACCCTTATAACTTGGCTGTGTGTCCCCACGGTCGTACTATATTTGACCGTACAGTCACACAGCCTAGTTGACACAAGCAATAAAAGGCCCCCCTTAGCCCTGCCCGAGCTGGATTTGGTTGCTCTGAGACAGAAGGATGCATACCCTTCGATGTTAACAGGGTCTGGACACCAAGTTTCCTGCAATAGAATTAGGTCAAATCCCTCACCCATAAAGCTGGTCCAAAAGGGTGTACCTAATTTACCGGTAAGGCCAGCGATGTTCCAGGAAATAAGAGAAATTCCTGCTGGTTTACCAAAACCACCAACAACAGACAACTCCGACTGATTTGCTGGTGGTAATAAGGCAGGACCATCTTCCCGAAAGATGGTAACTGGGCTTAGGCTGGGGCTAGCAGTAGTTATACATGTATCAGAGCTACCCCGATTACCTATATGCTGGGGAGGTGTTAGGGATGTCAATATAGTAAATTCGGGAAGTACGGCTAGGGGCGTGACAGGAGAAGAAGAACACACCATATCAAGATAGGGTGTAGAAATGTTTAGATCCAGTGCTTCTGGGGGGCTGAGTCAGTCTACCTCATCTAGCACGGCATATCTATTTGGATGGGCGAATTGTGAGGACATAGGATCTTGGGAGTGGGGCAGGTCCTGCCATGTTTGTTGCCACGGATGTTTATCTAATTGAGGTGGCTGAAAGGATTGCTGCCATTGGTAAGCAGACTGAGGTAAAGGTGGCGGGAAATGAAAAGGGTGTTGCCAGTGGGCTTTAACTTGATGCATAGGAAAAGGTGAAGCATTTGATAGCTGCTGCTGTAAATTAACATAATGTGGGAAAAAAGGAGGCGGATAAGGTGGTTGCAGCCAAGGTTTGGCAGCTTGCTGTGGAAGGTACCCAGGTCCTCTGTTACTTTGAAAAGTGGAACAGGGAGGGTTAGGTCGTGCGGGCTTTGATAAAAAATAAGACAAAGGAAGTGGGTTAATTTGGGTCGCAGGACCACTATTGGGTGCATTACATATATAGCTTGCTGCCCCTACATCCCTAAAATTAACTGTAATTACGTCCCCTACTATTGTTTTCTTACTTCTGCCCACCCAGTCCCCTCTACGCACGGTAAGGATTTCACCGTTCATATTATTAGGTAGAGGTTTATGTAGGTGGAGCCATTGAGCACATTTATTTCTAAGCTCAGTAAACGTTTCTTTTACTCCCTCCTTCAATGGGGGAACTGCTGTCAACACAACAACAAAAGGGGAAACCTCTGGTGGTAAATTAATGGACCTAAAACGTGCCTGCTTTGGCTTAGGCCCTTCTGGTTTGTTTGTAGGAAGAGATGCAGAAGTTGGATTGGGTTTCCCTGCAACTTCTTTAGCTTGAATAGTGGAGGTGGTAATATTATCAACAACAGGGTGTTGATTCGCCTGAACAGGAGCCTTCTCCTTTGAAATCAATATAGTTGTTGGTTGGACGGAGTTGTTCCCTGTTTGCGACACAAGGGATATAACTGGGTTCCCGGGGGCTGCAATAACTTGAACCTTATTTGATACGTCTTTAGGGGGCTGGATGCTCGATATACATTCAGGGGCTAATTCTGTGATCCCTTGTAGCTGATCAGGCCCTTGACCCTGCTTTTTGTGTGGCCATTTGGAGTGTATTAAAGAAGTAAGCCTGTCCACTTTAGAAATTAAAGGCTTGATTTGTGCTGCTAAAGTGGCTTCAAGATCTAGTTTTAAATCTGTTACCATGTTTTGCACCCAGCATGGAATACCTGATGTCATTTGTGGAGTGGGGGAGATCAAATTGTGATTCCTAACTGGTGCTTTTACTTTATTTTTACCCTTCGATGTAACCTTGGGGAGGTTAGGAGCCCTTCCCCGGGGGACAATGGGTACAGGATCTGTTTCCGCATCGTTAGACCCACTCAGACTCAGCACCGCTTTGTCAGGTGACTGACAGGTTTCTAGATCTGGTGTAACCTCCAGGTCTTCAAAAGACGGGTCTGAGTCTGATGGGGCAACCGATAGATCAACAGTATTTGGTACAGTCGGAGCACTATTAGTAGGCATGGTTATGGGTAAGGAGCAATTATTCAAAGTCTGCAGAGCAGGTGATTTAACCTTTGCCAAGGGGCCCAAGGATGAGCGCCTAGCGTTTGCAAGGTCCATGGAGACTCTTTTTTCCAATAAAACAATACTTTGGTCAATAGTCTCATGTACACGTGAAATAAAAAGATCAATAGGTCCAGTCACCTGTGCTACCGCCGTAGCTTTTTTCGCGCAACTTCGAGTTCTGTTGCGTATGGTCGACATCTTGGGCGTTATGGTTATCAAGGGCGAAGAAACAGGAGTTCTGGGCCAGGGCCGTCCTCTGCCGTCCTTGAACGGCCTTAAACGGCCCGCTCTTTGCCCGGTCTTCGCCCCGGTAGTTGCCCCACGCGCGTCCCGCGTGCGCGTTGCTGCAGCAGAATATATGGGAGGGACAGGTAGAGGGGCGGGAAGAGGACCAGCTGCGGCCGATCAGCGCCGCGCTGCCTGCTGGTCCTCGCAGTCCCGCCTCACGCCTTCTGGTGCAAATGCCGGCTCAACAAAGCTGCGTTGGTGCTCCTATGCACTCGGGGGGGTCCAGCTACACAAAACTGCCAAAGAACCTGGCCTGCGAGCGGCACCCGCGGAGCGGGGGCCGCGAGGCGTGGGTGTCAGCAACAGGAAGATAAAGGTAAGGGAGCTGCACTCGCTGCACGTCAGCTGAAAGGAAAGTCCCAGGCGACTCACTCGGCACGGTGGTTTTGACCGGTGGAGGGGCGGGAAGAGGACCAGCTGCGGCCGATCAGCGCCGCGCTGCCTGCTGGTCCTCGCAGTCCCGCCTCACGCCTTCTGGTGCAAATGCCGGCTCAACAAAGCTGCGTTGGTGCTCCTATGCACTCGGGGGGGTCCAGCTACACAAAACTGCCAAAGAACCTGGCCTGCGAGCGGCACCCGCGGAGCGGGGGCCGCGAGGCGTGGGTGTCAGCAACAGGAAGATAAAGGTAAGGGAGCTGCACTCGCTGCACGTCAGCTGAAAGGAAAGTCCCAGGCGACTCACTCGGCACGGTGGTTTTGACCGGTGGAGGGGCGGGAAGAGGACCAGCTGCGGCCGATCAGCGCCGCGCTGCCTGCTGGTCCTCGCAGTCCCGCCTCACGCCTTCTGGTGCAAATGCCGGCTCAACAAAGCTGCGTTGGTGCTCCTATGCACTCGGGGGGGTCCAGCTACACAAAACTGCCAAAGAACCTGGCCTGCGAGCGGCACCCGCGGAGCGGGGGCCGCGAGGCGTGGGTGTCAGCAACAGGAAGATAAAGGTAAGGGAGCTGCACTCGCTGCACGTCAGCTGAAAGGAAAGTCCCAGGCGACTCACTCGGCACGGTGGTTTTGACCGGTGGAGGGGCGGGAAGAGGACCAGCTGCGGCCGATCAGCGCCGCGCTGCCTGCTGGTCCTCGCAGTCCCGCCTCACGCCTTCTGGTGCAAATGCCGGCTCAACAAAGCTGCGTTGGTGCTCCTATGCACTCGGGGGGGTCCAGCTACACAAAACTGCCAAAGAACCTGGCCTGCGAGCGGCACCCGCGGAGCGGGGGCCGCGAGGCGTGGGTGTCAGCAACAGGAAGATAAAGGTAAGGGAGCTGCACTCGCTGCACGTCAGCTGAAAGGAAAGTCCCAGGCGACTCACTCGGCACGGTGGTTTTGACCGGTGGAGGGGCGGGAAGAGGACCAGCTGCGGCCGATCAGCGCCGCGCTGCCTGCTGGTCCTCGCAGTCCCGCCTCACGCCTTCTGGTGCAAATGCCGGCTCAACAAAGCTGCGTTGGTGCTCCTATGCACTCGGGGGGGTCCAGCTACACAAAACTGCCAAAGAACCTGGCCTGCGAGCGGCACCCGCGGAGCGGGGGCCGCGAGGCGTGGGTGTCAGCAACAGGAAGATAAAGGTAAGGGAGCTGCACTCGCTGCACGTCAGCTGAAAGGTAGTGCACTTAATAATAGCCATATTCCGTGCAATCTAATAGGTGAGTGACACTAATAGTGAGAAAAAGTAAAAATTATCTCAAAATTCGTGAATTTGAACTGTGGGGTCTCGAATATATAGAAATCAATATGTGTCATCAAACATATCCATACAGACAATTAGTATTCATTGACATATGCATTAATTCAATTGTGAGTATACATAGCATTGCATGTCATATTGACCGGTTATGTGATCATTACATTCATAGGGCATGTCGGATATTGTTTTTGAATTTTCAAGATACCATTTATATTATGCAAAAGAGACAAAGAACATCATTAGAGGGTACATTTATATATAAGATATTCGTCTCTTATGTGCAATACAGTGTTACTATTAGTGTCACTCACCTATTAGATTGCACGGAATATGGCTATTATTAAGTGCACTACCGTACACGCTTTCGTTATAGCAAGGTGATTACATTAAGATAGACACCGCTTAACGATGGCGGACAGTCGCGACGTAAATAACTCGAGCGCGAGTTCAAACAAACCCGAGCGCGAGTTCAAACAGGAACCGGAAGTATATTAATTACTTCCGGGTGACAGACGCGGACTTCCAAAATACGGAAGACCGCGCTACGGATAGCTGTTTCTCGCAGCCCCTGGACTTCGCAATATAGAAGGTAAGCTTGAATTAAGGATCTGGCCTGGGGAAAAACATAGAGAGAGTAAATGCTCGTCCCGTATATAGTGTGATACTATAATAGTGCCGTTTTCTCTGATTTTTAACAGCAGGGAGCAATTTGGCTTCAAATTAACTTGGGAAAAGAACAGATTTGATATAATCTTGGTTCGAGTAAAGAGTTGATATACATAACGGAACACAATATTTCTTAAGGTAAGCCAATGACCTAAATATCGGTGAGAGAAAAGAGGAATATATATCCTCCTAAGTTATACATAGTACTAAGTAAGATCCTTTTGTAAATTTTAGATTCGACCAATACAAGATTCAAAAGCACACTACTACCCATGCCACATAAGGCTGGGTCGGAATTATCACCAGTCAGAAGGTACGCTTTTCATACTGGTAATCCAATAATGATAACTGTATCAAGCTTGGACTATGTGATGTCTTGACAAGCTGAAGATTTGAATATCTCCCATATACTTGATATTTTCAGGCGCGAAGTGCATGAACACCCAATAGCAGGTAAGCCTGAGTATATGTACTCAGCAACCCAAATAGGTTCACAGAGCACAAATGATACACTGTGGCTGATTGACCATTTAGAATTGACACAACTCCTCACGGGAGGTAGCACATTACGCTATCACAACAAGACTGGGATGAGCACAGCAAATTAATCTTCTATATAGTATAGCACAATGATAAATTTGAATGTCACGAACTGTGGGGACCCGCACCATCTCTCGACAATGAGAGAGCCTCTTCTTCTTGACATGGGAGATTACCTACACTCCCGCCGCATTTTTCCTCTCCTAATGCATGATCCCGCGTGGCTAAGTGACTTATATGATAATGATGATTGCCCACTTGCTACTGTACCAACTCAATGACTCATGTATAATTAATGTGGATGGGATATCTTATCTCATAACCCGAACAATCTTTGTATTGTATTTTTTCCCAGCCCTGATGAAGTCGTGGGTTCCATCCCAATCGACGAAACACGTGTTGGCTGGACTGGAGGAAAACCTCTAAAAATTAAATGAAGTTGAATCTCTATCGAACTTGTATCACATTTGTGAATTTGAAATATTGTTGAAAATTTTCTATTAATAATTCTTGTTGGTGTGACAGGCTTTGTACATTTATATACTCTTTCTAATATAACTACATTTTTAAACTAATTGCGGCAAAGTTTGATGGGGCTGAGAGACACTTGCTTAGCTTGACAAGACCTCACTCGTGGATCAACACTGTGCAGCAGACAAAAAGGGAGTTTTAGAGGCCAGTGCGTCAAGAAATATTGACGGACCAGTTAGTCTGAATCACTTTTGCAAATGTGCGCTCGATACAATTGTACAAATCTCAATCTCGGCTGCACAGAGAGTGTTATTATTAGAAAAGAATGATGCTTCATTTCAACCGCGCTATTCTAAAACACAGACTCTTATTTCCTCTGCAAACGACGTAATAATTAATTGCCAGTCAATTGTCAACGTACGAAATTGTGGCTAACATGAGGCTTTACCAAAAATGACATTGGCATGAAGTAAATGCTAAGTAAGGGATTTTAGCAAATTGGTCAGGTGGGCTGAGGGATTTCCTGACGCTTTAAATCACAGACTGGCAAAGTTAGTTCATGCGATTGTTATTTACGAGTGGGAGGCCAAGGGGGGGAGTCGGAAGCATCTCTGCTGTGTGACTGTGTGTAAGTGTCTAAGTAGAGTAAGTGAGGAGGGAGCGTGCTGGATGCGGAGGGCCAGCGGCAGCGTTTAAACAGCAATCACGTAACTGCCTCCAGATGCTATTGTTTGTGAAATAATTTTTTCTGTTGATGATCAGACAGACTCGTGCCGCTCCGCAGCTGTACTGACACAAAAGTACAATAATAAACTGACTGTACAGTTCTAAGTCAGTCACGGCTCTGCCTGACGTGCAGCACTTTGCCTGTTGGGCTGATGTAACTTAAGTAACACTTACTTGGACTAGACGAGTTCAGACTGCTGTCTCTTCCCGGTCCGTGACCGTCCGGTCAGCAGTGCACCCAGACTAGTTATGCCACACAATGCACATGATGGACAGGTTGCCGATGATGCCCACGGCGAAGATGATCGATGAGAGCAGCATCACGGCATAAGCGCTATACGAGTTCTCCGTCATGGGGTAGAGTGGGTTCTGGACTTGCGGGCGCTTCTGGTCGGTCGTGGTTCGGTTCCCCAGGGTTCCCGCTCTCAACCCTGTCTGTCTATGAGGCCCCGCCATGCCTGACTTTGGACGGGTCTGTGATTTACGTGAGTAGTGGCTTGGTAGGCCTCAGGTGGCTCATACTGCTGCACGGCCTTACATCTGAAGTCCCAGGTCTTTACAGGTATACATGCTTGTTTGTGTGAAATGTATTCACTGCTGGAGGCGGCGGTTCCGTCAGTGGCCACTAGAGGGTGCTCCTCGCCTGCTGATGAAACCCACTGAGCTGCACATTGGATGAAAGGGAGAAGGGTTTCCTCTTCCGGGTCAGCGGCGGCAGAGACAACACCAGCAGCGGTGCTGACATCACTTCCGGCCTCTCCTGGTGTGTTCAGCCTGCTGCAAAGGAGGAAGGAGCCGTGTCTGGTGAGCAGTTACCTTCATCTTTCGACCTTCACAGACCCGCCTCCCAAGACACCAGATCTGCCCCCCCCCCCAGCCCCAGGGAGAGGAGAGAACCTGGACATATCTGCGCAGGTCTCTGCTCAGGTAGGAGATTGTCTGCACCTTCTGCTGTGTTTGTAGAAATAGACTGAATAATCCTAGAGGGATTCCATGCAGGTTTGCTATGTGTGACATTTTCATAATTTTAGTGTAATTGTGAGTGACATTTCCATAGCTGCCAAGGTTTCAGATTGCTATGTGTGACACTCTCATAATTTCAGTGTAATTATGAGTGACATTTCAATGACTATGAGTGACACTTTCTCGCAAGCAAAATCAAGCAATGAAGGTGAGGGAAACACATAAATATCAGAAATGACAGCCATTTGAGCAATGAGAAACTCTAAGAAGATCTTAAAACCACTCCAAAGCACCAGAAATGGAAGCACAATAACCAGAGATAGACTGCGTGACTGAAGTTCTCAGTAACGGGGGGTGGGGGGGGGGGTGCTGCTCAGAAGTGAATCTTATAGATCTGATCATTCATGACTGTGAAATAGCCTAAAAAGCAAAGTTTATAGCATAGCATATTCACAGTGCTTTCTGTAGCAGACTGGGACCCCATAGCACTATAATACTGTTTACCACTGTGCCAACCTGTACTGTATTATGTTTCTATCTGGTTAGGCACAAAACGTTTGCAGCGATTGCATTGAAGTTGAGCAGCGCCATATCATACTTCATTGTATATTGACAGCTTGGCTTTTGGACTCTGGCGCAGACAGAAATCACCACACATCATTCACACACATACATAATATTCATTCTTACTGTGAAACAAGTTAACCCCCAGCATTTTGGAAGAATAACATGCCTCTTGTGTAAACTATCTGGAGTATTTGCACTGACGTAATACATAGCTGTCAAATTTTGAGACTGCCTATGTGTGACATAGCCATATATTGAGTCTTCTGACATGTTACATATAAATGTCTTAAGTGTAGCACTTTTAGTGGTGCATGAATGCCCATGTTGTGGTATGAAAACTGCCTCAAAACTGCCCAATGTTCCTAAAGTGCCTAAACAAGATCACCGACCTGCTTTCTTTTACCAACAGGGTCATGTGGCAGATATATTTGGCATCATAATAACCAATAAAATATATGTTTGAGAGCATGACTATAGTTTAATAAAGTTGAATGTGAAGTCTAGTATACATTTCAGTTAAAACAAATGGTTTGTTAAGCCATAACAGTTAATCAATGACAATGCGTGGTAATCTCAGAGAGCAGCCACCAAAAAAACTCGGAATCCCTGTGCCACTTTCATGAAAGCAACATCTGGTCCATCACCACGGATAAACTGTAACAGGTTACAACACACGTATTTTAAAATGGTAATGATTAACATGGAAAACGAAATCTGAAAGTTTCTTTTAAGAATACACGCATTTGCCAGTTTCAAGAGAAAACTATCCAACGGTGGCGCTGTGCAGAAGGTTAATGATGGATCATGTATAGTGGCTTTAGTAAAACTGTGTCAAGTGAACGTTTAGCCAGCACAGCGAAATCATGTTACATCAGCCCACGTGTCTGAGAAAACTGTTGTGCCGTAAATGTTGTGTGTGTCTGCGTGTCACTGACTGCCCACCTTATGTGCAAGTCTGTGTGTGGCTGCAAGTGTAGGTGTGACTCTTGTGTGCGTGGAACTTGTAGGAGGTCGCAAGGGAAGCCGAGCACAGATTTGCAAGTTAGTTTATTAGCACAATAACTCTTCTTTTATGCCCCTCACTGACTCCAGGGCTAGGCATACTCTTATTTGAAATGAATTCAGGGGAGGACAGCTCGAGACCAGCTGCATTTAATGATTTCATGCGATGCTGGCCTGCTCCCCTCTCTCTGTGGTGACTGGCCGACCGCATGATCAGGATGCCTCTGACTCTGCCAGCTCATCTTCACAAGTAAGACTACAACTTCGCAACACATGACTACAACGTACAGTGGCGGCTGCCTGACCATTTATTACCTACTTGTTCTATCTCTCTGTCTCACTGTCACACAGCCGGCAGTGAGCTGCACGGCTCGGGTCTCCAGACTCTCCCGCAATCATCTGGAGGATCACAATGCCTGATGCGCGGGCCCTTTGCTGAGACTGTCTTCGGGGGGCGCTACTCAGTCCCACACCTGGTCTGTGCCCTCAGAAAGAGGGCACTTCAGTGCTCTGCGTCACTGGGTGCATTTTAAAATAAGCAAAACCCTTCATGTGTACTGCTTTTCACCTTACTCTGCAGGCGGGGCCTAAACAAATAAGAATGCTTCTTCTGCAGCTTTGGGTGTCACTGGTACACAGGCCTTACAATTTCATTAAAATCTCAGAATACAGCCCATGGGTTCATTAAGTATCTGGTCTAAGTTTATAAGTACTTGTCACAGTGTGCCTAATCTAGAATAATTTCGGACCTTACCTCTACACTTCGTATTAAATTCTGCAAAAATGCATTTAGAAAGCGCGTTGGATGTTAGCTCACGCAAAAGAACGCATGGAGGAGGAAAGTGCCTTGTTTGAATGAGACAGTTGGAGAGCACCATTTATGGCACCACGAGTAAAAGATAAATTCATCGCCCATCGGTTGCCATGCTAAGATAAACAACGTGCAAACAGAGGCCTCCAGACGGTACAGAGTGTACAGCTGTAGTTACTAGTGACAGTCACAGCGACTCACTGCAGGTGACTCAATGGATGATGTTTTCCGTTACGGTCTCGTCCCAGCCAACCACTTCGGCGGCCGAGCGGTAAATAATAATATTACATTTTATGCGCAGGCTGAGGGCCCGACCAGGTCACTTACTGCACTCACTGCCCAGCCACGATGTGCACTCTGCCACAGGCTGAGGCAGCTGCTCGCCACTCGAGTCGAGTCCTCTGGGCCCCCCGGGCGCGGCCGCTCACAGGCCTTTGATCAAAGCTCAGCTGACTGTCGCCGGCTCAGCTGTGGCCAGGTCATCAAGGTGAGGCTGGGCAGGCAGCAGTGTTGCGGCGCAGCTGCCCGCCGCAAATTAATCGATTCTTTCCCCCTTTTGCACGGCGGCGGGCGGCCATGAGACTCAAGTCTGTCTCTCGTGCTGCCTGCTGCTCACTCGGATTCCCCGCCACTTCTGCCAGCCTACTTCCTCTTCCAGTCGTGACGGCACATCCGAATTAAAATCCCGGCCCCCATGATGCCACAACGGTGATTGATAGCAGTGCTATCGAGTCTGCTAAGAGAGGGCAGCCCTCCCTCCCCCTGCATGGTCAGATGAGTAAACCCCGAGCCTCCGGCGCCGCATTCAGTTTCGAGGGCAGAGTGCAGATACATTGTAGCGCTCTCAGCCACTCCGAAAGGATGAGAGCAGTTAACTATTTAGGAACTCGGGATCAGGCAGCACAGCACATCTCGAGCAGCAGTCAGAGCGCTGGCACAGGCGCCGCTGGTGGCGCGCCTGGCACTGGTGGCAAAATGCGTGACAATGCATTTTAGTGCGGTGATGCGGATCACCGCACTGAAATGCGTGAGTGTCACACCCGTTGCGTGACGCTTGGCAGGACTGCCCTACTGATCACTCTGGGGCCCCTGCTGCTCACTCTGGGGCCCCCTGCTGCTCACTCTGGGGCCCCCCGCTGCTCACTTCGGCCCCCTCCCGCTGCTCACTCTTGGGCCCCTGCTGCTCACTCTGGGGCCCCTGCTGCTCACTATGGGGTTCCTGCTGCTCACTCTGGGGCCCCTGGACATCCTGACTTTGCAGCCGTCCCTGTCTCTCCTTTTTACTGATAACGCGGGGGGCCCGAGCTGGGGCCCTCTCATTGTCTGCAGGTAGGGGCCAGCTGCCTTCATCCGGGGCCCAGGAGAAGCACCCGGGACCCAGGAGAGGCACCAGTGACCGGGAAAGACACAACCGTGACCCAGGAGACAGTGCTTAATTAAAAAAAAAAAAGTGCTAGGGTTCTGGTCAGGAGGGCACTGCGGTTTGCACTATACATTGCCACTGCTTATGATAATTACAACACAATGACTAACCATTGTCATATGGATACTTCGTTACATATATTGCGTTAAGTTAGCATGAGTGTATTACATGTCTAACAGCCGTTTTTCCTTTGGCTTCAGTTTTGCACACGAAACCTACTTGTTGTTGTCGCTTTCACCCCAGAGGCGGTGAGGTGGTTTATTTGGAATAATATGTTATTTCTATGTTATCAGCTTTGCCTGGTACACTTGGTACAACTGTCTGCACACTGAGAGCTGCACACTCTAAGAATAACCTAACACAAGGTTGCTGGGAGGCCTGATCCTCGCACCACATTAGACATAACACAAATAATGTTGATGCCAACATTTTGGGCTCTACGCGGGTTTAAGATAGAGTTACACGGAATGAACGACACACTTGGTGCTTCGCATGAAGAGAGCTGGTAGCAGATGATGTGATCTTCTCCTACTGATATTTAGAGGTATGGGTTCGCCCTGCTAAAGCCCAAATGAGACCTTCCTAGATATAATATAGTATGCTGAATAGGGTGCGCGAAATATAGGTGATACAGATTTCTATAGAGTTTGTATTATAACATGCTATCACCTTTTGCTTACTATGGATTAGTGACTATGCTGATAACTCTGATTTCTATAATATGCATTTTGGTATTATACAAGATACTGCGTTTGAGAACCTTGCATTGAATAATAAATATTTCAAACTTGCACGTGTGTTCTTTGACTCTCAGTTTTGGTTTGAAATGATTATATAACGAAAGAGTGTTCATGTGTTCCACGATTCCTGAGGTATTCTAAAGATCATGTTCTGGTTTGTCTAAGACATGGATCATTCCATAATGACCCATGAGACACTGTAGCTAGCTCGGTAAGGGGATTTCTGATACTGAGGTGAGTTTTGGATCATCCTAACTTACTAAGGTTCTAGATCTCTATGCACAGTTCTGTGGGAGAACGGAAACCCTGCTACACCATCACACTCCTACAAGTGTGACAATTTGGATTATTCCAGTCCCGTGAAGGTATATGAATGTTTTGGGCGTCAGGCAAGTCTTTTTTAATGTATATTGCATTAATAATTGAGTGTGGTTGTGGTCATCTGTAAATTAGCTAGACAATGCCACCTTGTGGCTGAATGTCACAAGCGCCGGTGTGGACAATTAAGTGCCTGTAGTGAGCACGGAAACCACTGGTAAAAATTAAGCACTGCAGGAGAGGCACCAGTGACCCAGGACAGAGGCACCTGCAACTCAGGAGAGAGACACCCATGACCCTGGAGAGATAACCGGGGCCCAGGAGAGGCACTCAGGGCCCCAGGAGAGGCACCAAGGAAAGGCCCCAGTGACCCAAGAGACACACCCGGGACCCAGGAGACACACCTGTAACCCAGAAGACACACCCGTAACCCAGGAGACACACCCGGGACCCAGGAGTCACCCCCATGGCCCAAGAGAGAGGTATCAGGGACCCAGGAGACACACCCTGGACCCAGGAGACACACCCGTGGCCCAAGAGAGCGGCATCAGGGACCCAGGAGACACACCCGGGACCCAGAAGACACACCCATGGCCCAAGAGAGTGGTATCAGGGACCCAGGTGAGACACCAGAGACCCAAGAGAGGCACCCGGGACCCAGGAGAGGCACCCAGGAGAGGCACCCGGGACCCAGGAGAGGCATCCGAGACCCAAGAGAGGCACCCTAGACCCAAGAGAGGCACCCATGCGAGCACGGAAACCACTGGTGAAAATTAAGCACTGCAGGAGAGGCACCAGTGACCCAGGAGAGAGGCACCTGCAACTCAGGAGAGAGACACCCATGACCCTGGAGAGATAACCGGGGCCCAGGAGAGGCACTCAGGGCCCCAGGAGAGGCACCCAGGAAAGGCACCTGTGACCCAAGAGACACAACCGGGACCCAGGAGACACATCTGTAACCCAGGAAACACACCCATGACCTAAGAGAGAGGCATCAGGGACCCAGGAGAGGTACTCGTGCCCCAGGAGAGACACCCAGGGCCCAGGAGAGGCACCCAGGAAAGGCACCTGTGACCCAGGAGAGGCACCTGTGACCCAGGAGACACACCGGTGACCCAGTTGACACACCCATGGCCCAAGAGAGAGGTATCAGGGACCCAGGAGACACACCCTGGTCCCAGGAGACACACCCGTGGCCCAAGAGAGAGGCTTCAGGGACCCAGGAGACACACCCATGGCCCAAGAGAGAGGTACCCGTGACCCAGGAGAGACACCCAGGGCCCAGGAGAGGCACCCAGGAAAGGCAACTGTGACCCAGGAGAGGCACCTGTGATCCAGGAGATACACCTGTGACCCAGGAGACACACCCGGGACCCAGGAGTCACACCCATGGCCCAAGAAAGAGGTATCAGGGACCCAGGAGACACACCCTGGACCCAAGAGAGAGGCATCAGGGACCCAGGAGACACACCCGGGACCCAGGAGACACACCCATGGCCCAAGAGAGTGGTATCAGGGACCCAGGAGAGACACCAGAGACCCAAGAGAGGCACCCGGGACCCAGGAGAGGCATCCGAGACCCAAGAGAGGCACCTGGGACCCAAGAGAGGCACCCATGACCCAAGAGAATTGAATTTGAATTTGAGGGATGTGTAAAGCGCCTGGTTACCCAAAGACTGCCCCGCGCTGACGGTAGGAGCTGAAGTGACTGACAGAGGACCCTTAGTAGCTGAGTGGGAAAAGCCAGGTCTTCAGCTTTTTCCTGAATAAAAGTTTGTTTTGCTGACTTCTCAGGTCCAGCCGGAGCTTGTTCCATCGTATTGGAACCAGGTGGGAAAAGGATCTTCCACCCCATCTAGATTTTTTTAATTCTGGTGGTGCTGAGGAAGTGAGCGTGGGAGGACCGTAGATATTTTGCAGGGACATAGACCGAGATCAGGGATTTAAGTTTAGGAGGGCCTTTGTTATTTACTGCACTAGGGGCAATAACGAGGGCTTTGAATTTTATTCTTGACGCTATTGGCAGCCAGTGGAGGAGTTTCAGGGAATTGCTAACTGACTCTTGCCTCTGGAGTTTGAGCCAGAGCCTAGCCGCGGCACTCTGCACCGTCTGGAGCCTCTTTATCACGTACTAAGGGGACCCCAAGTATAGGGAGTTCCCATAATCTAGACGGGAAACTATCAAGGACTGCAGGACAGTTTTCCTGTGTTGCTCTGGGATAAAAACCAAGATCTTTTTCAGCATCCCCAGGAGTCCAAAGCAGACACCAGACAGTTTGTTCACCTGCTCGCTCATAGAGAGTGCACTATCGAGCCTTAAGCCTAGGTTTTTCACCACCAGTTTAGGAACCAGTGGAGTGCCCATGCAGGGAGGCCAGTGATTTAGAGGTCACGGAATGGCCTTATTTCTCAGGTTCATGAGCTCTGTTTTATCTCTGTTAAGTTTTAGAAAGCTATTTGACATCCAGTTGGTAAATTTATTCAAACATGGGCCCAGAAGCGTGTCTCCCTGGTGGGGGTCCTAGAATGCCAAATTCCTGTATGATAGAAGAGAGCTGCCTCACATATATGTTAAATAAGGTAGGGCTTAAGGAGGAGCCCTGCGGTACACCAGACTTTAAGGGCCGGCTGTCAGAAAGGCAGTCCTGATCCATAACCTGGAGCAACCTGTCATCCAAAAAAGAGCAGAGCCATTCCAAGGCTCTGCCCTGGATACCTATTCCCTTTAATCTATTTTGTAGCAGGGTGTGGTTGATGGTATCGAAGGCCGAGCTTAGGTCCAGCAGAATAATCGGGGCAGACCCTCCTGTGAGAAGTTAGCCTGGCATATGATGTCCACTAGTTCTAGTTCCAAGACATAGCACCGAGTCTGCATTGATTGCAGCCACTGAAAGCTTACGTGCGCAACTAGATCAGGGCGGGAAGGCAATTTTAATATTGCTTGATTTATCCACCACGTTTGACCCGGTTGATCACCATATACTTCTTCAGCGGCTGGCAGAAATAGGTATTACAGATAGGGCCGCAGATATTCTTCAATCCTACCTAGCTGATAGACAACAAACAGTGACGTTAGATGAGCACAAATCTCCCTCCTTTTTTATACCATGTGGGGTACTTCAGGGCTCGCCACTCTGGCCCACCCTGTTTAACATATATGTAGCCCCACTGGCAAAGCTTATTCGCTCCTTTAGCTTTACAGACATATGCTACGCTGACGACACGCACATTGTCATCTCACTGACTGTTATATCAGCACGTTTTAACTCATGCATGAGCCATATTATCAATTGGAAGCAAAGCAATTGCTTAAAGTTGAACACCGGGAAGATGGAGTTAGTAACTTTTGGCAGGGACTCTTCTCTTTGGAACTCCGCTTGGTGGCCTGATATAGCAGGATCTTGCCCTCAACCCATAAAAAAGGTAAAAAACTTCGAAGTCCTAATTGACGATTGTCTTTCCCTATCAGACCAGGTCAACAGCATTACCTCTTCCTGTTTCTATACCCTGAAAATTCTTAGGAAAATTCTACCTTTCATTCCTATGCCCCTCAGGAAAAGGGTAGTCACAGCTCTGATTTTGTCAAAAATAGATTACTGTAACTGACTCTACCTTGGAGCAAAAAAAGTGTGACACAAACTGCAGACTCTACAGAATGCAGCTGCGCGACTACTACTAAATCTACCCAAATTCAGCTCTATTAGTCATGTAATTCAAGAACAGCTGCACTGGCTCCCCATCTTAGCAAGGATCCAATTTAAGTCCTTGTGTATCTTACATAAGACATTGCATGAAAAAGGACCAGGACAGATTAGACAGTATGTTGAGCGTTATGCTCCACAGAGAGTTCTCTGCGCGCCTCTGCATCCTTACTTTTAGTTCCAAGGATAAAGACGCTGAAGTGGGGCGGTATAAGCTTCCGATTTTTAGCTCCGAAGTTATGGAACTCTATGCCCCTGCATCTTAGAACCCAAAATAATCTACTTCAGTTTAGGAGGGATCTCAAAACCTGGCTGTTTTAGCTGTACATAACCAGCTGCATTTCTCCTTACTCTGTATTTTTGATAGTTAAGCGCTAAGACACCACGGCATACACGCGCTCTATAAATACCCTCATTTCATTTCATTTCAATGCTCTGTCCTGGATACCTATTCCCTTTAATCTATTTTTTAGCAGGGTGTGGTTGATGGTATCGAAGGCCAAGCTTAGGTCCAGCAGAATAATCGCGGCAGACCCTCCTGTGAGAAGTTAGCCTGGCATATGATGTCCACTAGTTCCAGTGGGCACCTTGCACCAGTCTAATCAACCCTTATTGATGGTGGTTGTAAAGTGAACCTTATAGAATGCTATCCAAGTGGTAGCATGAACCAGCAGTCATCAGCCTAAGACTTCTGTAGGCGAGTTAAGCGAGTTGTTTTACCATTTATAATCTCTTGAGTATCAAATGAAAGTACACCACACAAGGTATATATCAAATATATATGTATTTAGTCTAAACACAACCCCTCTGCACCCTTTATGAGGTCAAAGTACATTACAAGAATCCCAATTAGCATACGATAAGTTGCACAGTATACATTTTGCCCTAGGGGCCTCACAAACCATATACTAAAATAGTGGTATAAGAACCACGTCTGGGATAGAAAGCAGGCCTGGGGCCTGTGGAATCGCTGGGGCTACTCTGAACAACCAAAGGATAGGAAGTAGGAGGCCCAAGGGAGACGCGTGCAGTGTCTAAACACAGACGCGGATTACCATTGACTTTCTATGGGAAATGAAGAAGTTACAAAAGTACAACTTAAGGAAACTTCCGAATGGACTACGATGGAACCCTTTTAAACTAGGACACTTCGAGAGTCAAGACCCACGGGAGCACCGGAGTACTTATGTTACCTCACCCAGGGAAGCCGGGTGCATAGGTGCTGTTCGGTGTCGGGTTTCGTCGTCGTTTTCAATGGAGAGCAGCAAAGAAGTGCTGCAGGCGACCAGAGGAAAAGTGTCCGGGTGTATCCAAGGGCGGATCATAATCTGAAGAACCTGAAAGCAGAAGGGACAGAGTCTGGGTCACTTGCCAGTGACCAGGATGGCGATGGGAAGCTGCCAGCCAAAGTCGGGTGATTTCAGGTGAGGAAGTAAAGTTTGTCTCTTCAGCCACGGGGTCCAGGAGGCATCGATGATGACCAGGCGCAGGATTCGAGCTGTCGCACAAAGGATCCAGTTGACTGCGGTATCGGTATCCGGATTGGACTCAACATGCCTTGGCAAATGCAATCCATGCAGGAAGTCGAGATTGACTTCTTTACAGACCAGCAAGGTCTGTGGCGCTTCTCTTTTGTAGGGAAGCTGGAGCAAGCCTGGAGCAACCAGGAAAGCAAGTTAGATTCAAAAGGAGGTCTTCAGGGGGCTCACTAGTCAACGGGCAAGGAACTGCGAAGACACGTCGCGCTGCAGGACACTCGTCGAGTGTGGGGCTCTGAGCTTCAGTGCAAAGGGTGATCGTGGCTGGGGCTTCTCGAACCCCAATGCACAACTGTGCGTTACCTCAGGAGTCGATGCAGTTAGCATCCTGACGCTCCCATCGGAACCTTGATTCGGTAAGCCCCCCAACCGGGTTACTTGCATGGCCCTGCTACATCGTTCACGTGTGCACCGCCCTGATTTTGAATGTTTTTTTCAGGTTCAACTAATTCAACTGAACCTTCCTGCTGCATTCGCAGCCACCCTTGATACCTAGTATCCCACCAGCTTGCAAACGGTAATCCTGACCTATCTTAGTGCCCCCGTCCGCCTCCCTCACCAGAATTACTCACCCGTGTAAATACCAGATGCATACCTCTTCACAGTATCTGGCATTCTCATGGCACCATCGCCCGCAAATCGTCCACTGCGACTATTCACCTTACTATGTTGCCATTCCTTAATGCTCCGGCCCACGTTAATTCACCAACGTCAGCACCGTGTATGGGCACTTGTCACAGTATCCGTCAATTCACCCGCAACTATATCCACCTTATTTCAGCTTCACTCTACTCTTCACCATAGCTCGTATTCTCCTCAGGACCAACCTAGGTTCCACTCGCATGACTCATTTGTTTCCAAGATACAAGGATGACTCATCACCAAGCGTCGCTACTCCTCACCTCACTGCCCCTGTTGTATAGGTTCTATTATCTTAAAAGTTTGTCTTTAATTACTCTCCCTATATTTTCCTTCTCCCCCTCTCTCCGTAGGCAACTGAGGCTTCCAACTGATAGGCATTTATCAAATGTCCTGATGATGATCCGAATGATTTGTTAAACGGATCGAAACGCCGTCGACATATGTATGCACCTTATACAAATGAAAAACGTTATTGCCTTCCAAATAATTGTAAAGGTGCTAGTAATGGTATGCTCTATATCTTATAATTGTACAAAGAACGAGATAACAGAGCGTAAATCCCTTGCCTAAAAGCCCTTTGTTTTTGTTTGTTTCTTGAGTTTTTCCTTTTTTTCCCCTTCTATTCATTGTGTGTCAAGCTGGGTACAGGCTTGTGCCCCGCCTTGTACATTGTATGTATAAACTGCCTGACATTGTTTAAAAAGTAAATATTTGACCTCTACCCGGCAGGGCATGTCACTTCAATATAGATAAGATTTTGTCTATATTTATTAACTATATTCCCACGCTTGTAAGGGACCACTGTTGCTTTAATGTTATCTTATGCTGATGACACAAAGCTGATACTGGAAAAATGCCAAACACTCGGACCAAGTATCCCGACTGCATGACCAAAGTCTACGATTAGATGAGAACATACTCTCTCAAACTAAACACTGACAAGACAGAAGTTGCAATTGGCAGCAGGTGCTCCTCACCATGGGACTCCACCTGCTGGCCGACCCACCCACTTCACCCACGCCAAGAACCTCATTTTAGTTATCGACCATCAGCCCACTATGACCACCTCCTGCTTTCACACCCTGAAGATGCTGTAGAAGAGCTTCAAATAGTTCCCCACCAGCAACCACTGAACCGTCATTCAAGCCCTTATCATGGGCCAACTGGATTACAGAATGTCCTGTATGCATTTGACTAGACGACTCCAAACCATACAAAACCCAGCAGACGTGTTCACACTCCTGCATACACATCCCTCTGCACCCCAGGGAGCTCCAAAGGATTCACATTCGCAAACAAGCTATGTTCAAACTCCTCACAAACACATTCAAAACGAATGTATGACTAAATAACTACTTCCTAAACCACGACTTTCTGAACCACGAAAGCTGAACAACGAGCAATGCTAAACCACTACAGTTTTTATAACGACTTCCTAAACCACGCAAAAAAAATAATTTGTGACTGGCCATTAGATGGCGCTATTGTAATAATAATACTTTTACAAAGAAAATTTACATTGCTCATTACCCATTTATATTTTAATTTTTTCATGTTATATTTTATTTATAGTTATATTTTCTAAAACCTGACGAACTACAAATGATTGTTAATTGTTGAAATTTATATTAAGCTTAAAAATGTAAATGTATAGAAAAACCAAACATTAAAAATATCGATTAAGCATATTTTTGATAATAATGTCATATCATTTTATTATTAAAAATATTTTTTTTTACAAAATGTTGACACCGATTTATAATAAAATGTAAATCACCTACCTGACAACATGGATGGGGAGGAGGAGAGACTCGTGGTGTTTTGTTCCCCCAATGTATTACCATGCTGGCATTATGAAGGCTGACTGCTTTCCAACCTTCCTCTGAGCCCGTCAGCCTGATATCACCATTCAGTTGTCATGTTGAGGGTGGGGGACGTGCATAGCCTAATTCAAGAAGAATAGAGCGCTATCTTGTCAAAATCTGGGGCATGGAGAATCACGCACCATAGTGTGCCCTGAACTAATATCAGAGTGCCAGTTAAATCGGTTCTTCTTGAATTAGGCTAATATTTTGAGGAGGCGTCTCAATGTGATGTAGCACCTGATAACCCATTGTGACCAATAGGAATCGGCTAATTTTTGTGCACATTGGATGACTCTTTTTCTCCTTAATGCTGATTGGATGTAGTCCCAGCAAAGATTATTGGAGTAAACATCTCCCAGAACAGTGGTGTTCACTTGCTTTTCTACAGCTGTTTTCTTTAACATTGTGCCAGAGAGTTTGCCTCTCTTCTGTTTTCAAGTTTATTTAAGGGGTGTGGGGCGGAGATGGCGTGAGCAGTCCGAGGTTCGGAGTGCAAGACTGACGTAGTAGCATGCATTGCAGTCCGGGAAAAGTCGTGGTTAAGGGCTTCGTTGTTTAGAACTTCGGTGTTCAGGATTTGTCGTGGTTCAGAAATCGTTGTTCAGGTAAGTCGTAAATAATACTTCGTTGTTAAGGATGTTTCCCATTCAAAACACTACACAATATGGGCCTGCTTACCTCAACAACTGCGTCAGATTTCACAAATGTACTAGACACCTCCACCCAGCCGGATGCCTGTTTGCATACACCCCACGCATACGCAGAACCAGAACCGGTGGTCATGCCTTCCCCTACATCCCTCCTAAAGCCTGGAACGATCTGCCTCTGCACATCAGAACAGCCTCTTCAATTCTTGAGTTCTGCACAGAGCTTAGGACACGGCTCTTCAACTAGGCTAATTCTAGGCTCAGCCTAGTATGCTCCCCCGTCAACAGAATTCCTGCCCAGGTGATAGAGTGCTTTACAAAAAGTCTTAACATAACATAACAAAATATCAATTTGTTGTTCTCCTCATTCTTTTTATGGCATCTTCTTGTTGTTCCAATCGTTGTTCTTTTTGTTTCAAGAGGTAACAAAGCGCCTCCAGGGTATCTCTTACCCTCTGCTCCAGATCATCAACTCGTGTTTCAACATTGTGAAGCTCTGCCTCACTCCTTGCCATTCTGCTCACCCAAAATGGGCCTACTGGCCACTGCCTTCTTCTGTAAACCCACCACTTCCTCTTTCACGTTTCTAATCTCCTGAAATATTATCCCTAGAGAAGATTCCTCTTGATCTTGTTCCTCCATTCTTTGCACAAAGCCCCATTCATTGAATTAAATATACACTTATATAGTGCAAAACTGCCACCCTACGGGTATCCTGGCGCTTGGATTGTCGAATAGACACCACATAGCAGACTCAGTTGTCAGTGAGAGGATCTAAAGATCACCCTTTGGAAATAGCGAGGTTTTCATGCTCTTCTTAAAGCATGTTAGGGAGCTGGCCTGTCTAAGGTCCAGAGGTAACTCATTCCATACACGCGTGGCAGTCACACCAAAGGCTCTGACCCCCATCCGAGACCTCTTAAATCTGGCAGTTCTTATCAGATTTACATTTGAAGAGCGGAGCTGCCTCCCAGGATTATACCAGGTAAACATCTACTGCAGGGGGACAGGACCCTGACCAAGTGCTGCTCTGTATGCAATGCAGAGGGATTTAAAACAAATTCTCTCCTTGATAGGGAGCCAATGAAGATCTCTCAAGGCCAGTGTTGTAGAGGTCCTTCCTTGTCCTTTTAACACCAGCTTTGCTGCCATAGACTGGACTCTCTGCAACCCCTGCACAATGTATTGTGGTGCCCCCAGGTACAGGGAGTTGCAGTAATCCAGCCTAGACTGAGGGACTAACTCTCGCCACGATTGAAGGGTGAGAAACGGCTCTTATTGGAGAGCACTCTTTTTAATAAAATTGTCGTGAGTTGCTAACTCTTTTAAAAATCTCAATTGATGAAATTTTGAATTTTAGCCTAACCACATACTTGCACTATAAAAATGGATACTACTCACTCGCTGCTTGGGCGGGGCAAAGACCATTTTTGGAAACGGACCCGATTGTAGTAGCGCCATCTTGGGTGGATATCTCTAGTATGCGAAGATAGAGGACTAGAGGTTTTGTTTTTAACGGAGACATGGATTACTGCCGAGTCAATGGTGGAAATAGGGCTTTCATGTCCTAATGGATATACAATCCTGCATAAGCCCAGATCCCGAGGTAGAGGGGGAGGAGTGGGAGTCATCTTCAAGGAGGAGCTGGACTTCACGATGTTATCAATAGACGAAGTGGAGGGGATTGAAACTATGGGTTTCTCGTTACAGATACCCAGCGGCAGTCTACTCACAGGATTATTATGCTACAGACCTCCTGGTAGTAATATGCAATGCCAACTTTTCTTAGATATTATCACCAATCTAACTCTGACACACACAAGAGTGATTATACTGGGGGATTTTAATCTTAGGGAAGATGGGAATCTTAGTAATCACCTGAGAGACCTAAAGCATACGTGCACTAATCTCAATCTCCCACAGTTAGTAGAACAGCCCACCCATCAGGGGGGACATGTGCTAGATTTACTGTTTTCAACTCAGAATATCTCTAAGATATTAGATGTATCACCACAGCCGTGGACTGATCACTATCTAATACAATTTGAGGTTAGGTGACCATGCTCCAAGTCCAAAAATATCCAATAATGCACCTACAGGAGGGGTAGGGAATGGGCAAAGTTGGATAAGAGTGGCTGCCGCCTAACTATTAAGGATGGTAATCATTTCTCACCTTCATTGACGGTTGAAGAGAACTATAAAACATATACCAGCCATATACAGATGTATTAGATCAGATAATTCCAGTAAAGTAAAGTAAAATGTCGGCACCCTGGTATAATGAAGGTTTGAAACAGCTGCGTACACTTCGTAAGAAAGCAGAAAGGAAATGGAGAAGGGGTTATAATGATGAAGACAAAAAAAATCTAAGCTCAATACAATTGAGATATAAAGAACTCATCCTTAAAACTAAGGCAGAAATCTATGCTAGCTCCATCACGCAAGCACCGAATGGTGCTAAAGCCCTGTTCAAGATCATTAAGGACCTTTCCTCCCCCACATGCCTAAAGAATAAGGTTGCAGAATTGCAAAAACTATGTGATGATATCTCCCTTTAATTCCAGGGCAACATTTCCAAAATCCTTGATACATTCATTCCTAATAGTGAGGGCGCAGATGAGGTAGAACAACTGCCGAAGGCCGACCTACCTCAGTCGCCGGTTCTGGATAGCTTTCCAGTCCTCACCACCGATGTATTTAACGGTCTAGCTTACAGTGTTACATCAGGGTCTACTCTTGACCCCCTTCCTCATAAAGTTTGGAAGACGTTTGGTAAAGAAACCTTCCCTTGGCTGAGACAGATCTGCAACCAATCATTGATGGAAGGAACTGTCCCGGAAAGCTGGAAACAGGCAATGGTAACACCACTGATAAAAAAACCTACACTATATCCATCCAACCCCGCCAGCTTTAGACCGATTTCCCCCCTACCTTACCCGGTTAAGATCCTGGAGAAGGTAGTCAGTAGGACACTGTCGGGTTTTTTGGAGGATAATCTCCTGCTGGATAGAGACCAATTTGGGTTTCGTCTGAGACATGGTACCGAGTCAGCGCTCGTCACTAGGATGGACAACCTCTGTATGCGAGCCGACAACGGGAATGCCACTATTTTAGTGCTTCTCGATATTTCGGCAGCATTCGACACGGTGAATCATACCATCCTAGTGGAAAGGCTTAGGAGGATAGGAGTGAAAGGATGACATTACAGTGGCTCCAGTCCTATTTGGTGGGGAGACAGCAGGAAGGGACTCTGGCACCATTTTCCTCCGCTAAATCCTCAGTAATACATGGGGTCCCGCAGGGCTCTGCGATTGGTCCCATCCTTTTTATGTTTAAAGTATTTTTATTGAAAGAGTACACAGATAGGAAAAACATTCAAGCAATGACATTTGTGCTGTAACCCCGGGAGCCCATCTTCAAGATAATGCTACATGTCCCGCAAGTGCAGTAGAGGCTGCGTGGGCTCCGTTTCCATCCACATCACAGTAATTAACGCCCTGAGGTAGAAATGAGGTCTCTGTACCCTTCCCCTTTTAAATAAACAACTCCCCCCCAACTCCCCCCTTCCCCCCCAGTACCCCCGTCCAGTGTCCTATCTAGCCAAACCTTCTGAGCTCAGCCCACCCCACTGTCCCCTATCTCTAGCCAACCTGTGGTTATTAAGCGGTGAAGTCCTGCGGTGGTGTCAGTCGCAAGAGCCTCAGGTACCTCGGACAGGTTAGTTCCCTAAACTCGGTGGCCAGTAATGCATGAAAGGGCTGCCACAACTCCTCGAATTGATCTACATCCCCGGCCATCATCAGTGATAACTTATCCATGCCCAGGACATGCCATAATCTATGTAGCCAGCCCATGATGGATGGAACAGTGGTGGTCCGCCAGTGTATTAGAATGTTCTGAACGGCGGAGCCCAGCGCTATAGCAATTTGTCTACCCCTGCGTGATTTTAGTGGATACATCAGCCCGTTAGGAAAGCCCAACAGGACGTATGCTGGGAAGCGGGGCAACTCTATCTCAAAGCTGGGTGTCGATCTCATCTAGCGCCTCCTTCCAATAGAGGCTCAACAACGGGCACTCCCACAGGACATGTGTCAGTGTACCAGGATGCCCACACTCTCGCCAACAGTTAATATCAATATGTCTATCCATCTCATGCAACCGCTCCGGAGTGTAATACCAGTATGTAGATACCTTAGTGAAAGTTTCAGTTAGTCCTATATGGTATGCAGAGTGTCGTGCGCGATATGAAATCTGGTCCCATTCTTTATTGCTCAGTTTTCTACCCAGCTCTCTGTTCCAGCGTTCCCTACCTGGGTTATGAAATTGTGTGGGGGGAGGCGGTAACATTTTATAAAGATCCGTGATGAGCTTAGCATCCGAGGCTCGCGTCACTAACCACCTCTCGTATGGCAATAATTTCCTGTCTGCCAGCTCACGCACCTGTGGCTGCAAAGCCCAGTGTCGCACCTGCCAGTAGCGCATCCTATCTGTCTCTGCCAAACCATACTCCTCCTTAAGAGTCTGGAAAGGGAGAACTCCGTCCGGCCCATACACATGGAAGAGGGTCCTGCAACCGGCAGCACGTCAGTGTGCAAAAGCTCCCTGGGTAATCCCCGGTGTGAAGTCCGGGTTATCTGCAATAGGTGTAAACGGAGAGGGGAACGTGGTAAGCTCGTGTGCATTGCTAGTAGTATCCCACACTCTCAGGGGAACCCGCGTTACAAAAGACGCATAGAGATTCGGAGGGCGATGAGCCCTACGCAGAAAGGGCACCTCCTGCAGGGGACGGCCCACCACCGCTTGATCCTGGAACAACCAGTGCTTGTCCGATTCCCATCGGCTCCATTCGACCAGGTATCTAAGCTGCGCCGCTTGAAAATATTTGCGTAAATCTGGGACCCCCAGTCCCCCCGACTCCGGTGCCAACGTGGAGAGAACCCTCCTCATCCTAGGTTTGCGGCCTTGCCAAATAAAACGGGACAGAGCCGACTGAGTCTGCTGGAGCCAGCCCTTAGGCGGCTGCAACGGCAGGGCCCGGAATAGATATAAGATTTGTGGGAGGACCGTCATTTTAACCGCTGCTACTCTCCCGAGCCACGATATCAATCCCTTGCTCCACCTCCCCAGTTCCTCCTTAATCTTTCCAGTCAAAGCCGTATAGTTGGCTGTCACCATGGCTTGCAATGTAGGTGTCAACAGGATACCCAAGTACTGGACCTGGTGGGCCGACCAATGCATGGGGAAGAGGCCCTGCAACTCCCGCCGTGTTGCAGGAGTTAGGGAGATATCCAGTGCTGTGGATTTACCCATGTTCATTTTGAATCCAGCCACCCGTGCAAAAGCCTCCAATTCGTCAATACACGCAGGCAGAGCACGCCTCGGTTCCTCCAAGGTCAGAATCACATCGTCCGCATATAGGCTGACCGTGTGAATATATCCCCCCATCTTCACTCCAACCGCATCCGGGTTCTGTCAGATTCTCTGGGCAAAGGGCTCCATGTATATAGCGAAAAGGAGTGGGGACAGGGGGCAGCCCTGCCTGGTGCCTCGTTCAATGCCAAACCTTTGAGAGCTACAGCCATTCACCCGCACCACCGCCGATGGGAACCGGTAGCAATTAAAAACCAGGGTGCCGAACTTCTCACCTATACCCATCCTTGCCATAACCCGTTCCAAATAGGGCCAGTGCACCCGGTCGAACGCCTTTTCAGCGTCAACCGATAGGAGCATTCTTTCTCCAGGGATCCGAGAAGCCTTCTCCAGAATATGTACTACCCTCTTGGTGTTATCCACCGTCTGTCTCCCTGGGATAAAGCCAGCCTGGTCCGACTCCACCAGACCCGGCAAATGAAGTGCTAGGCGCGCTGCCAGAATTCCCGTATAAAGTTTTAAATCCACATTCAAAAGGGAGATCGGGCGGTACGAGCTGCATTGGGTTCGATCCTTCCCTGGTTAACGTATGACAGATACTGTGGCCTGTAGGAGATCCGGTGGGATCGCCCCCGGTTCGGAGAAGGAATTAAACAATTTAGTCAGTAAAGGGGCCAACATGGCGCTGAACGTCCTGTAGAAGAGCGCTGTGTATCCGTCCGGGCCAGGGGCCTTACCATGTTTAAGCCTGGAGATGGCAGTAATCACCTCCTCGACCCGTATTTCCCTTTCGAGATATTCCGTTTGAGACGTGTCGAGGGACGGAAGTGTGACTGAGTCCAGGTAGTCCGCCGACTCCTGCGCCATCAGGCTCTCCCCAGTGTATAAGTCCGCATAGAATCGGCGGAAGGCCTCGGCTATCTGAGCATCCTCCGCGACCAGCCCGCCATTTCCCGCTGCAATCTCCCTCACCCGATGGCGTTCATGGGCCACCCTGAGTTTGTTCGCCAGAAGGCGGCCACACCTGTCCCCCCGTGTAATAAGCGTGTTTCAGTCGAAGTGCTGCATATTCCGCCCTATCCAGGAGCTTTCTCGCCGCCTTCAGCTGTTTCCAGATCCTGGGGGCCCCCGTACGGCGGTGCACCTCTTCCAATTCCCTGACTTTTTGCGTGAGCTCGTCCTGTTTCTGTCTCCGTTCCCTGTTTTCCGCCGAGGAGACCGCGATAAATTCCCCTCTGACCACCGCCTTAAGTGCGGCCCACTGCGTCGCCACCGAAGTATCTGCGTTATCATTATGCGTTTGGAAGTCCCTGATCGCCGCCGTAACCTTTTGCACGACTGTTTTCTTATGTAGAAGAGCGTCTCTGAGGCGCCAGACCCCACGGGGGGCCCAATCAGCCGGCAGAGAGAAGCTCCCCGAGACCGGCGCGTGATCAGATAGAAAGATGACCCTCACCTCCGATGTCGTAGCTAGTTCACGGACTGGGCCGGTAACTATGAGGTGATCCAGCCTCGCGTATATTTTGTGAGCGTGAGAGTAAAAGGAGTAGTCTCGACCTGTGGGAGGCAGGTGGCGCCAGAGATCATGAAGATCCAGGTCCACCAGTTGGGATTTAACTACTTGTGACATTTCCCCTGTCTGTGGGGAACGCTGGGCCGACCTATCCACAGCCGAGTCTGCCACCATATTCAAATCTCCACCCAAAATTATGTGCCTGTCCGGGGATGCTGTTATGTCCACCAATGCTGACTGAAAGAAGCTATCCTGATGTTCATTCGGACAGTAAATCGTCCCGACGGTAAATGTCAGGGCCCCTAATTTGAATCTATGCGCTAAGAGTCTCCCCTTCTGTTCTGCAAACTTGTGTAGTACCTCCCCCCTGAAAGAGTTTGACACTAATATCGCCACCCCCGCCGTCTTGGTGTTGGACGAAGAAAAGAACTGTGTGGGAAATGTATGGGATCGTAATCTATGGCAGTCCCGCGCAAGCAAGTGAGTCTCCTGTAAAAGACAAATGTCAGCCTGTGTGTTCTCTAACAAGGACAAGACCGCTCTCCTCTTGACAGGGTTATTAAGCTCCTTAACATTAAGGGTCACTACCTTAAGGGTCGCCATAGAGAGTCAAAACAGAATGAGGCATGCATTGGGTCCTGTGCAGTGAGGGAGGGCTCGTGGGCCTCAACTGCCCGGAACTTCCCGTCGGGGCATCGTGAAAACCTCAAGAACACTGAACGGACTGTAAAACTCCAAACCCCCTTGTCCCCCAACTCCCCCTCCTCCCACGCCCCTTCGCGGTGCCACAACTCCCCTCCACCCCTTCCCCCTCCCCAAACCCCCAAAACCCCCAACACTCTCCGAGAAATTGTCCCAGCCATGTCCTGTCCGGACAAGTCCGTGGTAACGTATCGTAGTGGACGTCCAGCCACACCCTTCCTCCCTCTGCTCCCTCCCCAACCCTTCATGTCCCTAAGCCAGCAAGAACAGTAATGCCAAGTCGTTCTCCCCCCGGAGCAGTCTTACTCTGTTAGTGCGACACCGTTGTGCATCTCGGTGTCTCTGGAAGCTTCTTGGATGGCGCTCGGCATATCAGCCCTGATGGTAGGCGAGCTCGGACGCCGGGGTGCCGCCGACGTTCTGCGCCTCGAGACCCTGCGCCACCCGTCTTCTGAGGCGCATATCCTGCGTGGCGTGGCGGAGACCTCCTCTTCCGCAGTGATCCCCAGTACTTCGCATGTGTCCTGTAGGGACCTCAATTGATGTAGCACACCGTTCCACCTGAAAATAAGTCGGAAAGGATGACCCCAGGAATAAGGCGTTTCATGCTGCTTCAAGAAGTCTATTGCGATTTTGAACGCTTTCCGCTTTTGGAGGGTGATTACAGACAAGCCCTGATACAAGGCCACGGGGTGTCCTCGAAACGTCATCAAGGGTTTTTTCCGAGCCTCCGCCATGATCCGTTCTTTCAGCGGAAAATCAGGAAGAAAGGCCTATATGTCTGGAGGCGGGGCTGTTGCGCGCCTCTGAGGGCCCACTCGATGAGCTCTATCAATCCGCACCGGAAAGTCCGCCGCTTCTCCCAATATGTCCCTGAAGAGCTCCCTCAGGTATTCTGCCACATCCGTCCCCTCTTCCGTCGATGGCACTCCCCGGACCCTAATGTTATTCCGCCGAGAGCGATTTTCCAGGTCTTCGTTATGGGTCTGGAGGTCCATCTGTTGGTCCCTCAAACGCAACACTTCCTGTTGTAACTGTGTGATTTCCTCGTCCTGTCTCTGTGTGGAGCTTTCCACCGTGGCCACCCTCTCACCCAAACCATCCACCTCTCTTCGGATCTCGCGGACCTCCCCGGCCACCTCTTGCTTCAGCGTTTGAAAATCATCTCTCAGCGTGCCAAAAAGCGACTCCAAGAAGGATCGGGTGACCGGGGGTTCACCGCCCCCTGCTGTGTGAGAGCCACTCGCCGCGGTCGGCGACCATTGATTCCTGTCTCCCCTGGTCTGAGACCTACCAAGCATCTCGGGGAGCATGCGGTCGTTCCGTTTATTGCCCTTCTGGTTTGCCATCTTGTCTTCAAGGCCGCTCCGCCGAGTACGGGCACCGCACCAGCCAGACACCCGGGCTTCGGCCCCACCTGCCTCTACTTGCTCCTCCCGGGCCCCCCGAGTCTGGGAACTACTTCTATGGCCCGGGCACTACTATCCGCTCTCGGCCACGCAGCGATCAAGTGTAGGCAGCCTTCCGCTGCCTGTGCAATCCGGTTCCTCTCGCCTAGCTTATCCTTCGGCGACCACTGCTATTGTCTACGGCAAGCCGACCATCCGCGGCGTAGCTCTCAAGGACACAACGCACCAACGCAGTCCGCCGGTTTCCTCACTACCTCCGAAAGCTACTATGGCGGCTTTTCACGCCTCTGCAAGTTGTTGCACCCTTTCCGGTGATGGAGCCGTCTCCGGATATCTCTCCGCTCGGCCCCGGGATCAAACACCAGTCGCTCAGGAACCGACGCCTCCGTAGCAGTCCTTGGAGGGTCCCGGTTCCGATTCTTGTCGCTGCGGCTCTCTTTCCGCCTACGCACCCAGCGACACCGCCCTTCCGGCCTGCAGAGCCGCCGATCAGCTAGGCCGCAGCCGCGGCCTCAATTTGCGTCGGGACCGACAACCAGGGGTGGGTCATCTCTACGGGCAGCAGGCGCTTCTCCGGGCCTCCCGCCACCTTCGTGGCACCCAGGCGTGTCCCCTACTTCCTTTCACTGTACCACCACTGAGTTCTGCGTGCTGCGGGGACAGAGCTCTGCCCAACCCAAGGCTAGGCCGCCATCCTTCTTCGCTTCCAGTCTCGGCTTCGCTCAGTGCCGCGGTCCGGACTACGGGTCCCCGGCCACTCCAGAGCTGGATTTCGGGTCTAGCACAGCCCGATCGGTTCCCGCACCGTCCCCAACCGGTTTTATGCCGATGGGGCACCGTGCTATGCAGACTTGACTATTGTAACTCTCTGTATTCAGGTGCCCCTCAATATGTCATGCAGGGTCTACAGAGAGTACAATCTGCAGCAGCGAAACTAGCACTTAACAGGCCGCGAAGCTCATCCTCCACCCTGGCTCTGAGAGAGCTGCATTGGCTACCCTTTAAGGAAAGAGTCCAGTTTAAGGCCCTGTGCATGATTTTTAGAACTGTGCATAAGACTGGCCCTATTCCCCTACAAGAAAAGTTTATGTGGTACCAACTTAGGAGGTAACTCCGCTCTTCGAGTGCTGGCTTTTTAAACTCAACAAAGACTGAAGTAATGTTGTTTGGCAAGATCCAGCCACTGTGGTCCCCCCTGTGGTGGCCGGAGGAAATGGGCACCCCACCTGAACCAGTCAGTAAAGTTAGAAACTTAGGAGTCATTTTTGACGATAAACTCCTTTTTCACCATCATGTGAACTCGGTAGTTTCCTCATCATTTAATACCTTACGGAAAATCAAGAAACTACTCCCATACCTTCCAAAAATGGCAGGAAAAACACTAATCTCAACACTGGTGTTTTCACGAACTGACTATTGTAACGCCCTCCTCCTGAACGCACAAGAAAAGGTCATTTCTAAACTTCAGATGATACAGAATGCCTCAGCCAGAGTTTTACTGGGCATTTCAAAATTCAGCTCTGTCTCTAAACATCTGAAACAACTGCATTGGCTCCCGATCAGAAGTCGCACAAAATTCAAGTCCCTTTGTATTGTCTATAAGGCAATTAACAACGTTGGACCTAAATTTCTCAGGAACTCATTTAAACCTCTCACCACCCCCAGAATGCTTCGCTCTAATACTGCCCACTTGCTCAACATACCCAGAACGAGGAGAGTTAACTGGGGAGACAGATGCTTTACCATCGCTGCTGCAAAATTGTGGAACTCTCTTCCCCTTACCATAAAAACTAGTCCCACCCTGATTATCTTTAGAAAGCAACTAAAGACATGGTTGTTTTCTCAGTAACCTGATCATTTAGAAAGTATAACGACAGGTTTTCAGTGATCTCACATTAGTGGTATCAAACATAGCTCACAGCGCCGAGACACCCCTGGGTAATTGCAGCGCTTTAAAAATTGCATAAATAAATAAATAAATAAATAATGGTCCCCAGATTTAAACGTGCCAGATCTGGCGGAAGGGCATTCAATGTGGTGGGAACTCACCTATGGAATGACCTTCCGACTAGTCTTAGACAACTGGATACCTTGTTGTAGTTTCGGAAGAGATTGAAAACCTGGCTTTTCCCAAAAGCCTAAAATTTTCCCCTTATCTGCTCACCTGGGCTTGACTTGGTTCAATTCTGGTCACCTAATTCAGTCAATAGCGCCAGGATACCCGTAGGGTAACAGTACGCGCTATATAAGTGTACAATCAAATCTGTTACCAGTCACTATGAGATTCCAGTCCTTGGTACATCATACCATGAACCCTGCTGGGCGGGAGGATGGAGCCGGATTGCTTCTCAGGCCATATCTGGAGTGTTCTCCCTGTGATGATGGCAATGACGAGGTCAGTTCCGGCGAGGCCCCACCCTCTGGAGATCGCACCGGGGGACTTGGCAGTGAACTGTATGGCGTTCCATACAGCAAAGGGGTGCCATGGTCAGATCTGTTCAGATCTTCTGCGGGTATCATCCCTTGGTCATCATCCATTCCTTCCTCCTCTGGCGGTTGATGTGTTATATCACCCAGGTTGTCCGATAGCGTCTGGTCTGGAGTCCCGGCATGTACCTTTTTGATTGATTTTGTGTGTGATTTCCTCGGTTCCTGTCCTGGCTGTTATCATTGTGCCGGTTCGGCAGTGTCTGTCCATGGCTGATGTTCGAACAGAAGCCGGAACTTACTCCCGGGGTACCTGCCGTTGACGTATACTCTGTCCCTTACATGAATGGCCGACATTCTGGCTCTTCGGTCAGTACTGGCATCAATCAGAGACGGGGTCCATCTTGGATGATGCGGGATGGTGTCTCGCACCACTCGGCCCATGCTTGCCGGCCTCTGAGCTGCCTCGTCGTGAAATGGGGCGTCAACCGGTATTCTCTCAGGAATATGTATACAGCTCTCTCAAGGGGTGCTCTGTCAGCGTGCGCAATGCGTATTACATTGTTGAGAGTGGGCATGAACCTCTCTACTTCCCCATTTGCTTGGGGCCAGCGCGGGGTCACTTTCCGGTGTTGAATTCCCCAAGCCTTGAGATAGTCTGCAAATTCTTGTCCTTGGAAAGGTGGGCCATTGTCTGTTTTCACCGCTTCAAATATTCCATGGGTTGGAAGGGTTTTCTCTAGTTTAGTAATTACTTCCGTGGCTGTCTGACTTTCTACAATCTTGATTTCGGGGTACTTTGTGTAGTCATCGATGATCACCAGGGCATAGTGTTCATCCGGGAGGTGTCCGAAGTCAACACTCAGGCACTCCCATGGCCGTTGGGGGTTTTCTTCAGTGATGACGGGGTGAGGGCGATCTGATTGGCCTGATACCCGGCACCATGAGCACGTTCTGACTGTCTGTTCAACCATTGGGTCCATCCTCAGGACCCACACCTTGGCTCTCCGCCGGCTTTTTGTTTTTACCATGCCTTGATGTCCCCTGTGTGCGAGATCCATGGCTTGTTGAGCAAGGCTTGATGGGATCACCAGTTGGGGGCCTCTGAGTAGGCAGCCGCCGCTGTTGACCGAAAGTTCATCTTTGACACGCACAATTGATTCCAGGATGGTCTTTGCTTGCAGCGTCCGTCTGGTCATAGTGGATTGAATGGGGCGCCATTTGTTCGCTTGAACCGCTATTATGGCCAGTTGCAGGCATTCATTGGTCCGGGTGGATTCTATAATGGTTTCAAGACTCATGGGAACAGGTCGGATCTTTTCGATACGAGCCAGACATATTCTTCAGTGTCTTCGGCATCCTCTTCTTCCGCTTTGGTGGCGGCCCTAGGATGTCTCAAAAGGTAGTCCGCCGGATTGGATGAGCCTGGCTTGTATTCTACTCGATAGTCTAACCCCTGCAGCTGAAGAATCCATTTTTCGATCCTCAGGGGAGGCTTGTATGCTGACCCTTGAAACAGGGGAATGAGGGGTTTAAGGTCGGTGGACATTGTGAATGGATGGCCGTACACATAGACATGGAAGTGCCGACAGGCCCAGTGGATGGCGATCGCTTCTCGTTCTATCTGCGAGTATCTCTGTTCTGTGTCTGTCAGGGAGCGGCTCATGTATGCGATCGGGGCCCACTCTCCATTTCCTTTAACTGCGTGAGCACAGCTCCATGCCCATATGGGCTGGCGTCAACAGAGACGTTAGTGGATCGGGCCGGGTCGAAGTATGACAGTGTAGTGTCTGCCGACAGGGCTGCTTTAGTGTCCTTGAAGGCTTGTTCCTGGTCAGGGCCCCACTGCCACGTGGTGGTGGAACTGGTCAGTTCCCCGAGGGGCTTTGTGAGGTTGGATAAGTCCGGGACAAACCCCCCACAGAAGTTCACCATCCCTACGACGCTCCTTATTTCTGATATAAAGGAGGGTGCTGTGGCTTACTGGACGTCTCGCACCTTGTCGGGGTCCGGGGCCACTTCTTTGTCGGAGAATGTGTAGCCAAAGAAACTGATCTTGTTCTTTAAGAACTGGCACTTTTCTTTGTGTAGGGTCAGTCCGGACTCTTTGATCCTCTGAAGAACTCCGCGAAGACTGGGGTGGTGATCTTCCATCGAAGACACCTATATTAGCAGGTCGTCGCTTTCTTTTTTCAAGACCCCCGTGAGCCTGCTGAGGACTTCACGGATGGTGTTCTGGCACTCAAGATCCCGAAATTGGGGCGTCGGTATCTCCTGAGACCGACATGTGTAGAGAACGTGGTGATGTATCGAGAGTCCGGGTGTAGTGGCAGTTGGTGATAACCGGAGCGTAGGTCAATCTTTGAAAACCACTTTGCGCCGTTCAGTTCTCCCAAGATGTCGTTGATGGTGGGGGTTAGGTGACGTTCCCTCTTCACTGCGGTGTTTGGGAGGCGCATGCCAACGTAGATGCGGACCTGCCCTGGCTGTTTCGGTTTCCGTGCCACTACGATCGGTGACACCCATGGAGTGGGTCCACGGACCTTCTCTATAATCCCTCGCTTCTCTAGTGCTTCTAGCTCTTCTTCGATCTTCTTCCGCAAGTGGAACGCAATGCGCCTGTGCCTCAGCGCCACCGGTTGGACTGACGGGTCAATGTGGAGAGAGACTTCTTTCCCTTTCAGGAATCCAATGCCTTTGAAGACGTCGTCGAACTCCTCCTTGATGGCCTCCAGTTTCTTTTCTTGTACCACCATAACAAATGAGATCAGCCTCAGTTTTTCTGCTGATTGTCCGCTTATCAGCATTCCACTTTCTTTCTTGGTCACATACACCTTGGTGGGGATTTTGAGGTCCTGGTGCCTCAGCTCCGCCTTGAAACATCCCAGGAGCGGGATGGGTGTCTTCTGTCCGTATGCAAATACCCTGATCCTTGCTTCGCGTAAGGGCAGGCGTGGACTTAGTTGATTGTACACATTGGTAGCCATTAGTTCGATCGAGGCCCCAGTGTCTATAGTGGCTCTCACATCCTGGTGGTGGATCTTGATTCTGCACCTAGGAAGTCGTCGCCTATTACGTCGTGGTTGGTCTACTGCGAACACATAGTGGACCGGGTAGTCTCCTGTGTCATCATCCATGTCCTCACTGTCGTGTGCTTCGGCCACTGTCTGTTCTGCTTCTTTCAATGTCTTTGAGGACCGGCATACCGCCACGAAATGGTTCATCCATCCGCAAGCAGTGCTCCTTTTCCCTCTCAGTTGGCAGTCCTGCATGCGATGGGGCGCGCCTCCACAGTAGCCACATTCCTTTTTCTTATCTTGCTGTCTTTTTGCGGAGTTTTGGCGTGCTTTGGGCCTCGCCACATTTGTTTTTTCCACCGCGTTGACTTGTTCTGTTTTGATGGGTCGGTGGAGGGCCGCCTCCATATGGGATGCCCTGGCTTGCGACAGTTCTTTTGACCGACACAGGATGACGATGTCCGCTAGAGACTTGCCTGACTCCTGAAGGATGTTTACTCTGAGCTTGGACGAGTGGCACCCTTGTATAATCTGTCCTCGGATTTCTTCCTGTTCATCTTAAAATCCGGACGTGTTGGCCAGTTTTTCAAACGTCCGTGGAATGCGTCTAACATCTCCTCCGCTTCTTGCTTAGCAAAAGATTAATCTTTCATAGTCCCTGTTCACCATCGGCTCGAAGTGTGCATTCAGGGCGTTGAGCAGCGTCACATACGTTTTGGGTGTGGCCTCCGCTAAGGTTTTGTAAATGTGGTGGATGTCTTTGCCTCCTAGATGGAGGAGCAGGGCTCTGCGCCTGTCCCGGGCTATACCCGCCCCTTCAAAGTAAATCTGGAGACGGCCACTCCAGTCCCTCCATCGCGGGGCAAGGGATGAGGGGTGCCGTCCACCACAAAGGGCTCAATGGCGGGAATTGACGCAGACGCAGTCACACCTTGCGGCACTTGCACTGCCTACCTCCTGGGCGTGGTAGTAGCCGCCTGGCTGAGGGCGACGAAGGTGCAGTTGGGTCCTCCCTCTGTGGCCTGTGGGTGCTAGGCCTCACTGTGGTGTCCTCTTCCAGGGTGCTGGGGCATACACGTGCGTGGGCTCTGACAGGGTGTGCAGAGATAGTCCCTCTTCTTTCCAGGCACTCTCAGGGGCTGCAGGGCCCTTACTGGAGGCAGCAGACTTTCCAGGGGCACACAGCAGGCCTGCGCAGGGCTGATGGTTCTCACATGGTTTCAAGGCCTAAATCAAAGGCTCTAAGCCACTCCGGAGAACAAAGCCCACTGATTGCTGTAATTGGGCTCGTTACCACCTCGTCGCCAATGTGATATGCGATGCACGCGTGCCTGTAATCAGCGCTGTGGTCGCAATGAGCAAGGGACACTGCTTGTGTAGTTAACCGCGTGGTCCCGACTGTCTGAGCCTGGCCACGCCCCTTTAATTATATTGCCGGCATGTGACAAAACGCGCCAGCACTAGCGTGAGGCCTCTGAGACCAGGTAGACTGCACCGCTACCCCACTGGAGGACACTACATAGCCTTCGTAGAGGCAAATGTGGAATTTTATTTCATTGGTCATCCACCACGCTACTGTCTCATAGTACATGGCTCTCTGACATGCACAGCATGGCCACTTACAAAAGACCTATGTGTAAGCTGAAAGACTAACTGCAGAAGTTTGGGGATCCTTCCTACATGGGTAGCGGTATAGGCTGACACCAATCGGCCTAGTTCCGTCCTCTGTGCCTGCCCCTTGACTACTTCGAGAGTGGGAGTTGGTTTCTTGAGGGGCTGCCAGGTGGCCTGGCACCCTGACGTTTCTCTCCTGTTCCCCTATCTTTTCCCCTGTGTCTGTGCCGTATCACCTCTTTCTGGAGGGGTTATGCTATTTTTTTTTCTTGTTATCAATGTATTCTCACAAGTTCTAGTTCACACAGTATCGTGGACTCTGCTGAATCGATAATCTTTCATACCTGTTATATGCTGATTGTATAAGGAAAATCAATAAAGAATTGAGATATTAAAAAAGGCCATTAGAGACATTACTGAATTTATAGACATGATGAGAACACATGTAAAGGGATACAATTAACAACCAAGTCTCACTAAAAATAGACAATCACATTAGCATTCTATAGAACTGTACCATGTGCAGTGCTCAAGGTCAAATATAAGAAAGGGTTTGCCACCAAAATGTGGGACGGTGAGTCTGCTCTGTGCAGAAAGTTAGGGAGATGCTACTCAGCACACAGCAGAAGTCATGTGTGATGTTCTAGTTTATCCCTATAGTCTTGAAGAATGAACCAGGTTTCAGTGAGACTTCAGCATGACCTCTAAATGTGTGAGGGTCACTCATGATGAGTGAGGCTTTAGGGCTCTGATGTATACACCTCTGAACTAATGTCCACGTCGAGGCACCCATGGCTGCTTGCATGACAATGCTACAATGAGTTGACGCACTCACTAATCAATGGTGTATTGATGATGAGGGTACTGTCATATAAGGGCCTATGTGAAGGTGAACAATATTTTTGAGTAGTAAAATGCCCCTCCTCTGTTCTTCAGACCAGTAACACCCATTCATTTTTATGATACAATGCAAACTGTAAGAAATGTTTGGATCATAATTGATTGCTCTATGATCTTAGGAGTTAATTGTTTCATAAATGTATTGCTTTATTTTTTGTCAGTGAATTTTTGTTGAAAGAGGGTGGTCTTTACTTTAAACAAAACAACAAAGCCTGGAAGAGGCCGCTATCTTAATATTTTAGGAGACAGTTGTGCTCTTAAACCAGAAACTCAAAACCTAGTTAGTTCCTACATTTCAATCTTGTTCCAGGATATAAAACTGTATTAAAAATCTGCACTATGCCACAGACACAGGAAAATTAGAAATACGCTGTTCCTTTAGATTTCACTTTGACACATGACCTATGCCGCATTGTCACTGATCTGGTGTTTGAAACTCCATGGTATTTTCCTCTGTTTACTTTGCTATGTACCGCGTTGTGGATTTGAAAAACTGCAAATAAATTATTTAAAAAATAAATAAGCTGCCCAGTTTAATTGCACAACTGACCGGTATGCTCATATATTCATTTAAATACAGATATATTCATTGAAATACAGATGTATTCATTGAAATACAGATATATTCATTGAAATACAGACTGTCGCTTCCAGTTGTCATCTTTCTGTAAATACTCAGTGTTTGGAAGATGCTCATCTGAAGTGAAGCTATAAATACTTTTTTACAGAAGCAACCGAGTGTGAGGCCCTGTACTTGAACTGTCTGACCCTTAAAAACATTCACGTCTGTGACATCTGAAATCCCAGGTCTTTACAGGTACCAAATCTAGTTTCCCTGCTGGAGCCTGGATGTGGCAGTTCCGTAAGTGGCCACCAGACGGCGCTCCTCGCCTGCTGATGAAACCCACTGAGCTGCTCATTATATGAAAGGGAGAAGGGTTTCCTCTTCCGGGTCAGCGGCGGCAGAGACAGCACCAGCAGCGGTGGTGACATCACTTCTTCCCTCTCCTGGTGTGTCCAGCCTGCTGCAGAGGAGGAAGGAGCCCTGTCTGGTGGGAAGTTACCTTCATCTACAGACCCTCACAGACCCCCCCCCACAGACCCCAGATCTGCCCCTTCCCCCCTCAGACCCTAGATCTGCCCCCTCAGACCCCAGATCTCCCCCCCCCCCCCTGCCCCAGGAGGAGGAGAGAGCCTGGACATGTCTGCACAGGTCTCTGCTCAGGTAGGAGCTTGTCAGCACCTTCTGCTGTGTTTGTAGAAATAGACTGAATAATCCTGGAGGGAATCTCTGCAGGAGCCGGGCTGAGCTGGGCTCTTCTATCTGGGGCCCCTGGGGCTGAGCTGGGGTTTTCTATCCTGGGGCCCCTGGAGCTGAGCGGGGCTCTTCTATCTGGGGCCCCCTGGGGCTGATCTGGCTCTTCTATCCAGGGCCCCTGGGGCTCAGCTGGGCTCTTCTATCTGGGGCCCCTGGGGCTCAGCTGGGCTCTTCTATCCGGGGGCCCCTGGGGCTCAGCTGGGCTCTTCTATCCGGGGGCGGTGGGGCAGAGCTGGGCTCTTCCATCTGGGGGCCCCTGGGGCTGAGCTGGGCTCTTTTAATCGGGGGCCTTGGGCTGAGCTGGGCCCTTCTATCCGGGGGCCACTAGGGGTGAGCTGGGTTCTTCTTTCCAGGGCCCCTGGGGCTCAGCTGGGCTCTTCTATCTGGGGCCCCTGGGGCTGAGCTGGACTCTTCTATCCGGGGGCCCCTGGGGCTCAGCTGGGCTCTTCTATCCGGGGGCCGTGGGGCTGAGCTGGGCTCTTCCATCTGGGGGCCCTGGGGCTGAGCTGGGCTCTTTTAATCGGGGGCCTTGGGCTGAGCTGGGCTCTTCTATCCGGGGGCCACTAGGGGTGAGCTGAGTTCTTCTATCCGGGGGCCCCTGGGGCTGAGCTCGGCTCTTCTGTCCGGGGGCCACTAGGGGTGAGCTGAGTTCTTCTATCCGGGGGCCCCTGGGGCTGAGCTGGGCTCTTCTGTCCGGGGGCCACTAGGGGTGAGCTGAGTTCTTCTATCCGGGGGCCCCTGGGGCTGAGCTGGGCTCTTCTATCCGGGGGCCTCTGGGGTTGAGCTGGGCTCTTTTATCCGGAGGCCCCTGGGGTTGAGCTGGGCTCTTCTATCTGGGGGCCCCTGGGGGGCTTTCCTTCTGGGCCTGGGGGTGTATGTAATCATCATTTGTGATAAAGAGTGGATCTGTGCACTGCACTGCATCTTACTGCACCATGAGGAATCTGTACACACTGCATTGCATCTTACTACACTATGAATAATCTGTGCACACTGCATCACATTTTACTGCACTGTGAGGAATCTGTCACTACATTGCATCTTACTGTACTATATAGAATCTGTGCACTGCATCTTACTGCACTTTGAGAAATCTTTGTACACTGCAGCGCTTCTTACAACAGTGTGAGGAATTTATACACACTGCACTGCATCTTACTGCACTATGAGACATCTGTGCACTGCATCTACTGCCCTGATTAATTTATACACACTGCACTGCATCTTACTGCACTATGAGAAATCTGTGTGCACTGCATCTTACTGCACTATGAGTAATCTGTGGGCACTGCATCTTACTGCACTTTGAGCAATCTGTGCATGCTGCACTGCATCTTGCTGCACTAGGAGAAATCTGTGCCACTGCATTGCATCTTACTGCTCAATGAAAGATCTGTGCACTGCATCACACTGCACTGTGAGGACTCTGTGGCACTGCACTGCAGTGGATCGTACTGCACAATGAGAAATCCGTACACTACACAGCATCTTATTGCACTGTGAAGTATCTATGCACACTGTGCTGCTTCTTAGTGCACTGTGAGAAATGCGTGCACACCCTTTATTCGTCTCTCCCTGTTAATTTGTTTACTTGCCCTCCTCTATCCCTATGTTCGCAGCATGTCCCCCAGGCAGTTGATGTCAAGGCTGCCCTGCTCGCCTGTGCCCCTGTACCCCTCTTACCCTTGTTGCCATCTCTCAGACTAGGCAAAGGCTTCAGTCATTGCAATGGTTTCTTGTGGCAATGGCTGGCTTGTAGCAATGTCTGACCTTGAGTCTGCCAGGTAGGAGGCCTGTCAAGCAGAGAAACTTAGGTGTCTGTGTGTTTTTAGTTTACCTCTGCAGGAGGATGTGTGTCTGCAGGGTCGGTGTGTGCTTGTGAAGAGAATAGGGATGACTTTACGGGCTCTGTGTGTCTATGAGGCGTGTCTGTAGTGTGCCCATCTCTTTGCAGGGTGTCTGTCGTTGCAGATGTTGGCGGGCTGTCAGTCACACTTCCTGTCCTCTCCTCTTCTCTTTACAGAGTTCTTTAGGATCACTGGCTGAAAAGAGGGTCTGCGCTGTACAGAATAGTCAAGTACTACTCGGCACACAGCAGACGTCTGAGCAACATCACATGTGAAGTTCTAGTTCTTCCCCATAGTTTGAAGAATTAGCCAGGTTTCTAAATGAGTGAGTTCCCCCAAGTACCCAGCGGCACGTGTATACCAATGCTACATAGGGTTACGGCACTCTCTAATCATGCATTAATGAGGAGTGTACTATGATTAGGCTTCCCTGTTTTCAGTTTCTATTTTTGGTCAATTCTGGTGGAGTTTTCTTTTCCTTAGTGTTTCCAGTGATTTCAATACCATAAAAAACAGTGCTTATTGGTGGTTACACATTTTTGTGCCATAACAACCAACAGAAGCAGTGTTTTTCCGTGTTTAAGGAATGTTTCGCTTTTATTAATGCATGGTTTCTGTACTGCATGGTATATAGACAGTGTATGTACCGCATATATGAGGTCCAAATGCATTTCTACAAATCACCTTACTGTAGTGCACCATTCAATACTTCTTCAGTGAGTCTTTGGTCATTCTTGCTCGCTCTTTCCTTCTCATGTTAACTTTTATCTGTGAAAAGGCCCTCTCAACATTGGCACTTGAGACGGGCAACGGGAAAACAGCCAGAACACAATTTGCTAAATATGGCCCCTGACATACCTTTCCATGCCAATGCTGGTGCACCTGAAGATTGCTATTCTCTGGGACAGGTTTTGCAACATGCGCATTGATCTAGGTGCATATGCCCTCAGAGTTATTTAAGCGGTCAAAAATGAAGGTGTACTTATCACAGTCTGTAGAAATGTCCCTTTACGGAAGGGATCTAGAACTTGTGCCGAGAGAGTGCCACAGTGAGGCTTCATGGACTTCAAGGCCGTGGTTGGCGAAGGGACATTCCTATGCATCATCGCAGCCATTTCTAAGCATTGTAAACTAACATTTCCTAAATTGCTCCTCAACATTTCTTTACTTGTCAAGTGGCAAGAAATCTAACATGGAACCCACATGGTATCATTCCTTGAGACAGTCCTTGCATACTAACTGTAACTTTTATTAGAGTTTTCCTTGAAGTGCATTTTTGTGTGAAGTGTTCGGATAGTAGCTCATAGGCGTCCGTCTTGGGGTGTTTATCTAATCTTATCTCGGGACCTGGTAATGCCTGATACTCTTGTGGTAACTGACATTTGATTTTGCCAATGCTTTTTTACTATAACTATTCTTTGACTGTAATGCTAAATACTCGGCTATTATAACACATTTAGTAAAAATCATGAATGGGCTTTAGTGTTGGGCCTTGTATTATAGTGGCTTATGAAGGGAGTGATGTGTATTTCTGTAACCGTGGTAGGCATATTACATTTAGAAATTTGTCACCACCTAGTGATGGCATTTACCGTTTACACTCTTAAACATAAAACTGCACTCTGTGGCTTATCGTCTTGGCACCACTGAGTCCTTCTCTATCAGGTTCGTCCTGACACCACTGACTCCTTCTCTATAAGGCTCATCGTCTTGACACCACTGAGTCCTTCACTGTAAGGCTCATCGTCTTGACACCACTGAGTCCTTCTCTATAAGGCTCATCGCCTTGACCCCACTGAGTCCTTCTCTGTAAGGCTCATCGTCTTGACACCACTGAGTCCTTCTCTGTATGGCTCATCATCTTGACACCACTGAATCCTTCTCTATAAGGCTCACCGTCTTGACACCACTGAGTCCTTCTCTGTAAGGCTCATCGTCTTGACACCACTGTGTCCTTTTCTATAAGGATCATCGTCTTGACACCACTGAGTCCTTCACTGTAAGGCTCATCGTCTTGACACCACTGAGTCCTTCTCTATAAAGCTCATCGTCTTGACACCACTGACTCCTTCTCTATAAGGCTCATCGTCTTGACACTACTGAGTCCTTCTCTGTAAGGCTCATCGTCTTGACACCACTAAGTCCTTCTCTATAAGGCTCATCGTCTTGACACCACTGAATCCTTTTCTATAAGGCTCATCGTCTTGACACCACTGAGTCCTTCTCTGTAAGGCTCATCGTCTTGACACCACTGAGTCCTTCTCTGTGAGGCTCATTGTCTTGACACCTCTGAGTCCTTCTCTGTAAGGCTCATCGTCTTGACACCACTGAGTCCTTCACTGTAAGGATCATCGTCTTGACACCACTGAGTCCTTCTCTATAAGGCTCATCGTCTTGAAACCACTGAGTCCTTCTCTATAAGGCTCATCGTCTTGACACCACTGAGTCCTACTCTACAAGGCTCATCGTCTCTATAAGGCTCATCGTCTTGACACCACTGAATCCTTCTCTATAAGGCTCATCGTCTTCACACCACTGAGTCCTTCTCTATAAGGCTCATTGTCTTGACACCACTGAGTCCTTCTCTATAAGGCTCATCGCCTTGACACCACTGAGTCCTTCTCTACAAGGCTCATCGTCTTGACACCACTAGGTCCTTCTCTATAAGGCTCATCGTCTTGACACCACTGAGTCCTTCTCTATAGGGCTCATCATCTTGACACCACTAGGTCCTTCTGTATAAGGCTCATCGTCTTGACACCACTGAGTCCTTCTCTGTAAGGCTCATCGCCTTGACACCACTGAGTCCTTCTCTGTAAGGCTCGTCGTCTTGACACCACTGAGTCCTACTCTATAAGGCTCATTGTCCTGACACCACTGAGTCCTTCTCTATAAGGCTCGTCCTGACACCACTGACTCCTTCTCTATAAGGTTCATCGTCTTGACACCACTGAGTCCTTCTCTGTAAGGCTCATCATCTTGACACCACTGAGTCCTTCTCTATAAGGCTCATCGTCCTGACACCACTGAGTCCTTCTCTATCAGGCTCGTCCTGACACCACTGACTCCTTCTCTATAAGGCTCATCGTCTTGACACCACTGAGTCCTTCACTGTAAGGCTCATCGTCTTGACACCACTGAGTCCTTCTCTACAAGGCTCATCGTCTTGACACCACTGACTCCTTCTCTATAAGGCTCATCATCTTAACAACACCGAGTCCTTCTCTATAAGGCTCGTCCTGACACCACTGACTCCTTCTCTATAAGGCTCATCATCTTGACACCACTGACTCCTTCTCTATAAGGCTCATCGTCTTGACACCACTGAGTCCTTCTCTATAAGGCTCATCGTCTTGACACCACTGAGTCCTTCTCTATAAGGCTCATTGTCTTGACACCACTGAGTCCTTCTCTATAAGGCTCATCGCCTTGACACCACTGAGTCCTTCTCTACAAGGCTCATCGTCTTGACACCACTAGGTCCTTCTCTATAAGGCTCATCGTCTTGACACCACTGAGTCCTTCTCTATAGGGCTCATCATCTTGACACCACTAGGTCCTTCTGTATAAGGCTCATCGTCTTGACACCACTGAGTCCTTCTCTGTAAGGCTCATCGCCTTGACACCACTGAGTCCTTCTCTGTAAGGCTCATCGTCTTGACACCACTGAGTCCTACTCTATAAGGCTCATTGTCCTGACACCACTGAGTCCTTCTCTATAAGGCTCGTCCTATAACCACTGACTCCTTCTCTATAAGGTTCATCGTCTTGACACCACTGAGTCCTTCTCTGTAAGGCTCATCATCTTGACACCACTGAGTCCGTCTCTATAAGGCTCATCGTCTTGACACCACTGACTCCTTCTCGATAAGGCTCATCGTCTTGACACCACTGAGTCCTTCACTGTAAGGCTCATCGTCTTGACACCACTGAGTCCTTCTCTACAAGGCTCATCGTCTTGACACCACTGACTCCTTCTCTATAAGGCTCATCATCTTAACACCACCGAGTCCTTCTCTATAAGGCTCGTCCTGACACCACTGACTCCTTCTCTATAAGGCTCATCTTCTTGACACCACTGACTCCTTCTCTATAAGGCTCATCGTCTTGACACCACTGAGTCCTTCTCTGTAAGGTTCATCGTCTTTACACCACGGAGTCCTTCTCTATAAGGCTCTTCCTGACACCACTGACTCCTTCTCTATAAGGCTTATCGTCTTGACACCACTGAGTCCTTCACTGTAAGGCTCATCGTCTTGACACCACTGAGTCCGTCTCTATAAGGCTCATCGTCTTGACACCACTGAGTCCTTCTCTATAAGGCTCATCGTCTTGACACCACTGAGTCCTTCTCTATAAGGCTCGTCCTGACACCACTGACTCCTTCTCTATAAGGCTCATCGTCTTGACACCACTGAGTCCTTCACTGTAAGGCTCATCGTCTTGACACCACTGAATCCTTCTCTATAAGGCTCATCGTCTTGACACCACTGAGTCCTTCTCTATAAGGCTCATTGTCTTGACACCACTGGGTCCTTCTCTATAAGGCTCATGGCCTTGACACCACTGAGTCCTTCTCTACAAGGCTCATCGTCTTGACACCACTAGGTCCTTCTCTATAAGGCTCATCGTCTTGACACCACTGAGTCCTTCTCTGTAAGGCTCATCGTCTTGACACCACTCAGTCCTTCTCTATAAGGCTCATCGTCTTGACACCACTGAGTCCTTCTCCAGAAGGCTCATCGTCTTGACACCACTGAATCCTTCTCTATAAGGCTCATCGTCTTGACACCACTAGGTCCTTCTCTACAAGGCTCATCGTCTTGACACCACTGAGTCCTTCTCTGTAAGGTTCATCGTCTTGACACCACAGAGTCCTTCTCTATAAGGCTCGTCCTGACACCACTGACTCCTTCTCTATAAGGCTCATCGTCTTGACACCACTAGGTCCTTCTCTACAAGGCTCATCGTCTTGACACCACTGAGTCCTTCTCTATAAGGCTCATCGTCTTGAAACCACTGAGTCCTTCTCTATAAGGCTCATCGTCTTGACACCACTGAGTCCTACTCTACAAGGCTCATCGTCTCTATAAGGCTCATCGTCTTGACACCACTGAATCCTTCTCTATAAGGCTCATCGTCTTCACACCACTGAGTCCTTCTCTATAAGGCTCATTGTCTTGACACCACTGAGTCCTTCTCTATAAGGCTCATCGCCTTGACACCACTGAGTCCTTCTCTACAAGGCTCATCGTCTTGACACCACTAGGTCCTTCTCTATAAGGCTCATCGTCTTGACACCACTGAGTCCTTCTCTATAGGGCTCATCATCTTGACACCACTAGGTCCTTCTGTATAAGGCTCATCGTCTTGACACCACTGAGTCCTTCTCTGTAAGGCTCATCGCCTTGACACCACTGAGTCCTTCTCTGTAAGGCTCATCGTCTTGACACCACTGAGTCCTACTCTATAAGGCTCATTGTCCTGACACCACTGAGTCCTTCTCTATAAGGCTCGTCCTGACACCACTGACTCCTTCTCTATAAGGTTCATCGTCTTGACACCACTGAGTCCTTCTCTGTAAGGCTCATCATCTTGACACCGCTGAGTCCTTCTCTATAAGGCTCATCGTCCTGACACCACTGAGTCCTTCTCTATCAGGCTCGTCCTGACACCACTGACTCCTTCTCTATAAGGCTCATCGTCTTGACACCACTGAGTCCTTCACTGTAAGGCTCATCGTCTTGACACCACTGAGTCCTTCTCTACAAGGCTCATCGTCTTGACACCACTGACTCCTTCTCTATAAGGCTCATCATCTTAACAACACCGAGTCCTTCTCTATAAGGCTCGTCCTGACACCACTGACTCCTTCTCTATAAGGCTCATCATCTTGACACCACTGACTCCTTCTCTATAAGGCTCATCGTCTTGACACCACTGAGTCCTTCTCTATAAGGCTCATCGTCTTGACACCACTGAGTCCTTCTCTATAAGGCTCATTGTCTTGACACCACTGAGTCCTTCTCTATAAGGCTCATCGCCTTGACACCACTGAGTCCTTCTCTACAAGGCTCATCGTCTTGACACCACTAGGTCCTTCTCTATAAGGCTCATCGTCTTGACACCACTGAGTCCTTCTCTATAGGGCTCATCATCTTGACACCACTAGGTCCTTCTGTATAAGGCTCATCGTCTTGACACCACTGAGTCCTTCTCTGTAAGGCTCATCGCCTTGACACCACTGAGTCCTTCTCTGTAAGGCTCATCGTCTTGACACCACTGAGTCCTACTCTATAAGGCTCATTGTCCTGACACCACTGAGTCCTTCTCTATAAGGCTCGTCCTATAACCACTGACTCCTTCTCTATAAGGTTCATCGTCTTGACACCACTGAGTCCTTCTCTGTAAGGCTCATCATCTTGACACCACTGAGTCCGTCTCTATAAGACTCATCGTCTTGACACCACTGACTCCTTCTCGATAAGGCTCATCGTCTTGACACCACTGAGTCCTTCACTGTAAGGCTCATCGTCTTGACACCACTGAGTCCTTCTCTACAAGGCTCATCGTCTTGACACCACTGACTCCTTCTCTATAAGGCTCATCATCTTAACACCACCGAGTCCTTCTCTATAAGGCTCGTCCTGACACCACTGACTCCTTCTCTATAAGGCTCATCTTCTTGACACCACTGACTCCTTCTCTATAAGGCTCATCGTCTTGACACCACTGAGTCCTTCTCTGTAAGGTTCATCGTCTTTACACCACGGAGTCCTTCTCTATAAGGCTCTTCCTGACACCACTGACTCCTTCTCTATAAGGCTTATCGTCTTGACACCACTGAGTCCTTCACTGTAAGGCTCATCGTCTTGACACCACTGAGTCCGTCTCTATAAGGCTCATCGTCTTGACACCACTGAGTCCTTCTCTATAAGGCTCATCGTCTTGACACCACTGAGTCCTTCTCTATAAGGCTCGTCCTGACACCACTGACTCCTTCTCTATAAGGCTCATCGTCTTGACACCACTGAGTCCTTCACTGTAAGGCTCATCGTCTTGACACCACTGAATCCTTCTCTATAAGGCTCATCGTCTTGACACCACTGAGTCCTTCTCTATAAGGCTCATTGTCTTGACACCACTGGGTCCTTCTCTATAAGGCTCATGGCCTTGACACCACTGAGTCCTTCTCTACAAGGCTCATCGTCTTGACACCACTAGGTCCTTCTCTATAAGGCTCATCGTCTTGACACCACTGAGTCCTTCTCTGTAAGGCTCATCGTCTTGACACCACTCAGTCCTTCTCTATAAGGCTCATCGTCTTGACACCACTGAGTCCTTCTCCAGAAGGCTCATCGTCTTGACACCACTGAATCCTTCTCTATAAGGCTCATCGTCTTGACACCACTGAGTCCTTCACTGTAAGGCTCATCGTCTTGACACCACTGAGTCCTTCTCTATAAAGCTCATTGTCTTGACACCACTGACTCCTTCTCTATAAGGCTCATCGTCTTGACACTACTGAGTCCTTCTCTACAAGGCTCATCGTCTTGACACCACTGAGTCCTTCTCTATAAGGCTCATCGTCTTGACACCACTGAGTCCTTCTGTGTAAGGCTCATCGTCTTGACACCACTGAGTCCTTCTCTGTAAGGCTCATCGCCTTGACACCACTGAGTCCTTCTCTACAAGGCTCATCGTCTTGACACCATTGAGTCCTTCTCTACAAGGCTCATCGTCTTGACACCACTGAGTCCTTCTCTGTAAGGCTCATCGTCTTGACACCACTGAGTCCTTCTCTACAAGGCTCATCGTCTTGACACCACTGAGTCCTTCTCTATAAGGCTCATCGTCTTGACACCACTGAGTCCTTCTCTGTGAGGCTCATTGTCTTGACACCTCTGAGTCCTTCTCTGTAAGGCTCATCGTCTTGACACCATTGAGTCCTTCTCTACAAGGCTCATCGTCTTGACACCACTGAGTCCTTCTCTATAAGGCTCATCGTCTTGACACCACTGAGTCCTTCTCTGTAAGGCTCATCGTCTTGCCACCACTGAGTCCTTCTCTACAAGGCTCATCGTCTTGACACCACTGAGTCCTTCTCTGTAAGGCTCATGGTCTTGACACCACTGAGTCCTTCTCTACAAGGCTCATCGTCTTGACACCACTGAGTCCTTCTCTACAAGGCTCATCGTCTTGACACCACTGAGTCCTTCTCTACAAGGCTCATCGTCTTGACACCACTGAGTCCTTCTCTGTAAGGCTCATCATCTTGACACCACTGAGTCCTTCTCTACAAGGCTCATCGTCTTTTGCACCACTGAGTCCTTCTCTGTAAGGCTCATCGTCTTGACACCACTGAGTCCTTCTCTGTAAGGCTCATCGTCTTGACACCACTGAGTCCTTCTCTGTAAGGCTCATCGTCTTGACACCACTGAGTCCTTCTCTGTAAGGCTCATCGTCTTGACACCACTGAGTTCTTCTCTGTAAGGCTCATCGTCTTGACACCATTGAGTCCTTCTCTACAAGGCTCATCGTCTTGACACCACTGAGTCCTTCTCTGTAAGGCTCATCGTCTTGACACCACTGAGTCCTTCTCTGTAAGGCTCATCGTCTTGACACCACTGAGTCCTTCTCTGTAAGGCTCATCGTCTTGACACCAGTGAGTCCTTCTCTACAAGGCTCATCGTCTTGACACCACTGAGTCCTTCTCTACAAGGCTCATCGTCTTGACACCATTGAGTCCTTCTCTACAAGGCTCATCGTCTTGACACCACTGAGTCCTTCTCTATAGTGCTCAGTCAGTAAACAGCAGATTGTGCTACTGTGCACCAGGTCGGCCCTCGGGTCGTACTTTAAGTATCACTGGCTAAGCCATAGTTATGCACACAGTTGGAGATGGTTAGGAGTTATGGCCTGGTAGCTAATGCGTCCTTAGGATTTAGGATTTAGGGGCCCGTTATAAGTTAGGCAGGTGGACACCTGCCATACCAAAAGATTCCTGTTGGTGCAGGAAGGATAGTTTTTAGAAAAGTGATTCCACCAATAGACATTTTGCAAACAAAACCCCCACATCAATGGCCTTGACATATATAGAGCATTCTACATGCAAGTGATGGTTATTACTTTATTTTCTTGCTAGCGACCATTCTGCAAGTAATACCGATCGTGAAAATAATTTTTTCTAATTCGCACTTTCTCATAGAGGTCCTTCCACTTCCATTTCTCAATTAGCCAGGTTGTAAATACTTGCAGGGCGAGCCACTGGGGCTCCCGGCAATCAGCTCCAAGATGCAATCTCGGGATTGGTGCTAACATAAACAGCTGAGCTCTCATAATAGGCGGAGTCGTTTTCCTGCACAAGACTATTTACTCTAAATTGCAAGCCATCTTCTACACTTCAATCCTAGTGTCAGGCTTTGTAAAGCCCATACTACTTTTCTACCCCTGAGGTTCTGCCTTCCTTTACTACTTTCACCTCCAGCGCTGTGCTCTGCTGCTTTACTTGCCACAAACACTCAGATTTCACATCAGGTGACAGAGCCATCAGACCCTTGGAATAGCAGACAACACAAGCATTCCGAAAATACTTTACTGAGCACTTAGAACAACTATAACACTCTGACCAAATGAAGGATTCCATTTAGAAAAGTAACATTTTAAAAGGTAAAATGCTATACCTAAGTTTAACATACAAATCCTTTGCTAGATCGGGCTCAACCTCATCCAAGTAGGACTCAATTCTTAGGTTACATTTCTGGATAAAGCAATACATGTGTTTGGGACCTTTCGTGGGCATTTGCAAGTGCTCTTTCCTGTAAGCAGGGCTTGTACTTGATTTTAACATAAAGTGGTAGACTAGCGGGAATCCAAATTTCTAATTATGCTCCCGCTTTTTTAAATAATTGAGGGTTTGAAATGTATAACCTGATAAAAAGACTGGGATTCCAGTGCATGATTTCTCAATGTTCATTCAGAATTATGTATATCACAAGACTATTCCTATTAAAATCAGCAGTAACAGTCTCTTGTTATTTGGTCTTCTTTGTACTCTAGCTTTAAGTAGGCCTTTCCTTCATTTCTGGGGAATAGTATGTCTAGTATTTTCTAATATGCAAGTCGGATAACCATTACCTATAAATCTGTGCTCCATATCTTGTAATTCTGAATGGAAAATACACCCTTGCGTGCAAGTTCTCCTGAGCATAGTGATGTTGACAACTGGTAGAGCCTTAATCTGGGTCCTTCGGTGGGCACTCTTGGTATGTAAGGAAAATGTTACTGACCCCATAGGCATCTGTTCATAGTTTACTGTATAGTGCTGTAGTTTCACATGCTCTGCATACTCCCCTCAAGGCTTCTGCAAAGAAAACGTTCAAATGTTCAAGCCCAACCATAGATGAGGCCCACATCTATGGTTGGGCTTGAACATTTGAACGTTTTCTTTGCAGAAGCCTTTTGAGTCACAAGGTTAAGTGACTCCTCCTTCAGTTGGCAATACACATAGACACCTACTACTCCATGTTAGACTGTTTTCCACACAGCGTGTGAAGGTAGCATGGAGTGGGGAGTGGTGCGAGTGGACACTATATGATCCACAAGTGTCTGGCACAAATAGGGTGATGAGTGAAAAACTGAAGTGATCAGAGGCTCACACAACCAGGGAGGAGGATGCCACACCAGTTCAGAAACAGCAGATACATTTCAGCACTCGGCTCACGCCACGCAGCTGAGTACTTTTTGCTCCACTGCGGGGGATTCTTTCCCTCTCCAGCAACTGTCCCGCGTGCGGACTGCGACTGATCCAGAAAAGAAGGCTGAGGTTGTCTCAAGGTGTGACCCATATACAACAGATACATCTACCCCCAACCATTTACCGATGCAACCCTGTGACCGAAGATTACACACACGTCTGCGGCAAGAGGCGAAAGCACCCGAATAATGTTATTTGTAATATTCCCAATATAGATTTCTGTAGTACCAAGTGCCATGCTATCTTAAAATGCTGTCTTCTTGTGACCAATTAAGAACGGAGAAATATGAGGTACTGTTATTTGTATTGTGTTCCAAATGTGTTTGGGATTAGAATTGATTTATCTTTTTCTACCCCTGACGACTGAGGCCATGTAGCAAGCAGTTTGCAGCGAGTAGCACGCTACTCTGGATCCCAAGATTAGAGCTAAATAGTTGATTTGTTGAGGTAAATTTGTGCTCTCTAGTTCTTGTGCGTCTAGTAGTGTGTTGAGTTGAGATAAAATAATGGAAGAGGATTAGAAAAGTTGATTTGTTATTGGGAATAGAGGACATGTACTCCTCCTGTTAGTTGGGGAGTTGGCTAAAAAGCAGTGTGAAATTTGAAAGGTAAGTTTGGGAGTTAATAGTCAGAAAGGTTGAGTCAAGGATCGCAGACGTGACCCGGGCACCAGAAGAAGGGACATTTACAGATGGGCCGGGCAGGGCACGTTGTTTCATATAAAATATTAACAACCGTCGTTCGGACAATTCCAAAATGTCGCAATTCGCAAACACGGTAAATTAAGCTTAAGCCTTTAATTAAGATAATAATAAGTACCCACTTACCCAGTATCATTCATATGGGCTAGACTCTCTCAGCCAGGCTCAAGTCGAAGTCAGTCGGACGCAGGAGTATGCTGCTAGCTAGCTGCTGCATGTGGCGACTCGAGCCCTAGAACAGTCCAGACCAGGTGAAAACTACTACAGAAACGTCATGGCACGCGCACGTCCCGAATGGCCAATCATTGCATGACTTCACATGCTGAAGTCACAGTGATTGGCCATATGCAGTGCAGTGAGGCAGTGTGCCACCACCCACGCCGTGGTATCCAATAATGGATTGCCTGCCCTTCTGTGCGGTGGGACCAGCCAATCCTGGTGCTGCATGCAGCGCCAGGATTGGCTAGGAGGAGAACATTGACTACTCGCCATAGGCGCCTTTGAAACCCCGGGGGCTGCTGCGGCCCGGCTAAAGCAGCACCCCTTCGGTCCCTCTACTGTCAGGTTACCAGCACGCATGCTCAGGCTAGGTGCAAGCCTGCTATCCTCATGCGCAGTACTGCTGCTGGCTGACTGTCACTCAACTCGCAGGCAGCAGACCAGCCAGCCCCACCCCCTGCCCCTGAGCAATCTGGATTCAATCGGGTGTGTCCCGGGTTGAAGTGCTGCGCTGCAGCGCTAATTATTTTACAAAAATATTTTAGGTGCGTCCAGGCTTAGTGGAGCTACGACCCTACGCCCCAATGGACGCACCACGGCTGGGTTTGATCCATTCTTTGCACTAAAGAGAGCTGCACTGTTCCATTTATCATGGATTCTGTCCCTTTTGTGACATTTTGCCTTTAAGGAGAGGACACCCAGTTTCATAGTCCACTCATTAAAAAATGGTTTAGTGAGAAAGTTATGAATCTTGAAACAATACCTTTCTCTGCTTAATTGCCAGCATGTGATAGAGGTGGGCTTGGATCCTCAGGCCAAAACAAACTGAGCCTTTTGTCTGTCACCCACACCTAAACATTCTGCCCCAAGTACCAAAGACATAGCATTAACCTGTGATGTAAAATGAGAGAGCTAAAGACATACCCATCTATTTGCTATTTTGTCAGTCAGAAATTAGAAAACATAGGATCATTCTTGGCTTCCCTGCTTGGCCAAATTGTATTACCACTTTCGCTCCTTTTACTTCATTATCACACATATGAGAGCAACTTGAAATTCATGAGTTCAGGATGAACATTGTACAAAACATCTTTGTTTGATTTAATAAATGATATTTTTTTCCATGTATAATAATAACCCAGGTCACATAGATGTTGCACAGGACAACTGTCTAGACTCCTGATTTGATAATGGTATTGTTGTCGGGGTGGGGAAGGCATGAAGTTTGTTCTATGATCATATTTGAGAACTATCACATTTAATAAATGCCTTTCAATGCAGTGATACAATCTGATGCATTTAAGTGAAGCCTGGGGCTATCGAGCAAGAACAGAACTCCTGGAAGTGGGTCCTTATGTCAAGTCGCCTCATTTGACAGACATCTACGGACAATAGACCCCTTGTCTGGCAATGCAATGAATATTTGGTACCCACTACCAGTTCATATCAGACCCGCTCCCTCCCTGAAAGTGATGAAATTAGAGTTCAAGAAGGACTCTAAATGAAGTTCTTCATTTCATCCTTTTCTAAGGCTGACCCCATGCCTATAATAATTAAGCATTTGTAGAGCGCCTCGCTAGGCTGGGCTATTTTCCTCTTTTTCTCCCTTCTGCATTTTCTCTTCTCACTCCTTTCTTGTCTGCCCTCTGATTATGTTCTCATCCCAATATACACTTTCCAAGAGGTATGTTGTAAGCATGCTCAGAATTTAAAGCTTCCAAAGTGCAAAGTGTCAGAAAGTGACCCCTGTATTACATGCAGAGAGCAGCACATTATGCATTACTTTCCGTGCCTTATTCTTACGCCAGCCGAGTTAAATGCAGTCACAAAAAGACTGCGTTTCCCAGAACTGGTTGGAACGCTTGATTACAGAAGACTAAACCGGGCGCCTTATCATGGCTCTCTGGATCTCATTCAAGCCTCCCATGCTTGCATCCAGCCCTGGCTCTCTAGATCTCATTCAAGCCTCCCATGCTTGCAGCCGGCCCTGGCTCTCTAGATCTCATTCAAGCCTCCCATGCTTGCAGCCAGCCCTGGCTCTCTGGATCTCATTCAAGCCTCCCATGCTTGCAGCCGGCCCTGGCTCTCTGGATCTCATTCAAGCCTCCCATGCTTGCAGCCAGCCCTGGCTCTCTGGATCTCATTCAAGCCTCCCATGCTTGCAGCCAGCCCTGGCTCTCTGGATCTCATTCAAGCCTCCCATGCTTGCATCCAGCCCTGGCTCTCTAGATCTCATTCAAGCCTCCCATGCTTGCAGCCGGCCCTGGCTCTCTGGATCTCATTCAAGCCTCCCATGCTTGCAGCCGGCCCTGGCTCTCTGGATCTCATTCAAGCCTCCCATGCTTGCAGCCGGCCCTGGCTCTCTGGATCTCATTCAAGCCTCCCATGCTTGCAGCCAGCCCTGGCTCTCTGGATCTCATTCAAGCCTCCCATGCTTGCAGCCGGCCCTGGCTCTCTGGATCTCATTCAAGCCTCCCATGCTTGCAGCCGGCCCTACTCGCTGATGGTGCCCATTGGGAACAACATTTAAAAAATCAATCGAGTAAAGAGCTTCAGTCACTGGAAACATCAGAGTGAAATAGAAGCAAAATCGACTCTTGACAGTTCATGAGCATCGGTGACAGGAGCTGAGCAAAGAAGCAAACAGAAACACAACAGGGGTGGCATTATAACTCCAACTCACAGCTGCACTGATAGGATACTGTCTTTAACTTTCTGACACTTAAAAGACATCGGACACACGGTCCACCATGCGCCTGATTTTGAGTTTGGCAGGCGGATTCTAAGGTCACAAATCATGACAGATATCCCGTCCGTCTTATTGCAAGTGCATGCTATCCTGTGGCGGTTGTAATAAGGTGAGCAGATGGGATATCTGTCAAATCTGTGGAGGAGTTACCTGTCCAAGAGGCAGGTGTAGAAGCAGAGGAGTTGAAAAAGGAGTCAGAACTTGATATTATGGACTGATGGCAAAATATCCCTCAGATCTCTGGTGGGAACGCCCTGAGAAGCAGAGTGATTTTAGGATGCTTTTGTCTCCGAAGCTTATGTTGTGAGACACCTGGGCCCTCACCTGGATCACCCCCTTGAGGCAGGCAGTCTCCAGATGTTGGTTTTTATGAGGCTTTGCTGCTCTCAGGTGAATGGTCAAGTGGTAACACCCACTCAGCAAGCGCCCATGTGAGGCCGCAGGAAGAGGATTCATTGAAAACCAATACTCCGCCTAATTTAGAGGGAAGCAGACCCAGAAAGGAACATGCACCTGCCTGTAAACCGCTTCTGTTTGTACCTCATAAGCACCTACCTGTGCACCTCCTCTGTACCTCACAAGAACCTACCTGTGCACCTCCTCTCTTTATAACTCATAAGCACCTACCTGTGCACCTCATCTATTTATCCCTCATAAGCACCTACCTGTGCACCTCCTCTGTTTTTATCTCATAAGCACCTACCTGTGCACCTCAACTGTTTATACCTCATAATCCTCTACCTGTGCACCTCCTCTGTTTTTATCTCATAAGCACCTACCTGTGCACCTCAACTGTTTATAACTCATAATCCTCTACCTGTGCACCTCCTCTGTTTTTATCTCATAAGCACCTACCTGTGCACCTCCTCTGTTTTTATCTCATAAGCACCAACCTGTGCACCTCCTCTGTTTGGACCTCATAATCCTCTACCTGTGCACCTCCTCTGTTTGTACCTCATAATCCTCTACCTGTGCACCTCCTCTACTTGTAACTCAATTCAATTCAATTTCAAAATGCTTTATTCGGTATGTATGAATACAACCATATAGCAACAACATAAAATAAAATAAAAACAGCATATATTTATATCAATTTTGGTTTGCCAAATGCCATGATTACTTGAATACGGTATACATTTAACAACACATATCCGACAGTCTTTAAAGTGCTTTTTGGTGCATTTGTATACTAATGTATGTGCAAATTTAGCAATATTAAAGTGCAAAATTAATTGAATCATCCTTACATATGTACAACTTACATTGGAGCATACTTCTACTAGTACATGTGCAAAGTGGCAAGATAAAGTACAAAGTGGCAATACTGTTCTTTCTGAACACAGTATACAATAGCAGCGCTTGTCTGGCAGTTAAGGTGCCTATTTAGTGCATACGTCTGGAAGTAGATGTGCAAGCTGGCATAATAAATTGCAAAGTGACTGTACCATCCTTCCTAAAGTGCAGTATACATTTAGCAGCACAAAACCGGATGCTCTAGAAGTGTTTCTCACTACATTCCAGTAATAAGACATGTGCAAATTCGCAGTATAAAGTGCTATAAGTGATATAGGTATTGAAGATATTCGATTTCTACATATAAAAAAGGGATACAAAGCTGTCATAAAAATGCATCATTGGTTGAGTTCATACAATAATTGATTTCCGTGCAAAAATACATTTTAAAATATAAGTGGCCACATAGAAACATACATCTGGGGTCTCTAAATTAAACATCAATTGCATCGCTGTTTTTTTACTACGCATATTGTATTTTAAAAAGATGGGTTTTTAGATTTATTTATTTATTTATTTATTTATTAAAACACTTATAAAGCGCGAACGAAGGCCCTTGGGCATCTCGGCGCTGAAGTCTCTGCAGTGTTTAACCAACAAGGGGAGCTGGAGTTTATTGATTAAAAAGCCAGGTCTTAAGTTGCTTACGGAAAGACCAGAGGGAGGTACTCGTTTTAATCGAGTGTGGCAGGGTGTTCCAGAGTTTCGGTGCGGCTAAAATTTCCTGAGAGGAGTATAAAAGTTAGAAAATAGCAAAAAGTGACAAATACTCTGTTTGGATTTGCGATCACAGGGACATAAACATGTACCGGGTTTCTTAATTGTAGGAAATGCCACAAGATGGTGCACAATTCCCAACCGCAAACGTGTTAATACAAAACGGTGGGAACTGGTACTAACAATAGTTAGGTAAATTTGGAAGCCTTCATTGTTGTTATATTCCAGATATAGATTAAACGTACTTTATTTTACATATCTTTCCGTTCTAATTCTGTCTGTATGTTTCAGGAATGAGACTTTGAGCTCCCGCTTCGACAACACAAACCCCGTTGTTAAATCTTCAAAGATGCTTTGGCCGTACAGTGTCTTATACCGGTGTTTTATGTGGCATAACCAGGGGATATTTGAGCGGCGATCGAGCTTTAAACAATCAGAAATTACATCCTGAGTAAATTTTGTCTCTTCCTTTGCCCAGATTGAGCGCCATAGGGACAGGGGTCGTAAAGCAACTAAATCATTAACATAATTCATGGCAAGTTCCCTATGTACTATCTCAGTTGAGGCCGTTGCCGGGGCACAAATTAATCGTTTTAAAAACACGTTTTCCTCACGCTGAATCAAGTTAGTACTCTGGGCATTATAGCCCCATATCCCGGCCCCATATATGGCTGATGGTATACATCTTGAGTTATATATTGACAACATTTCATGTATTCTACGACCCCCCCCAATTTGGCAGCAAATCTAAAAACGCAGCTTGTGTTCCTAGCCATTTTAAAAAGGACACTTTCTTGTTCACTAGTCCATTTCCCATCTCCTGAGAAAGTGATGCCAAGGTAACAAAAACTCCTAACGGATTCCAGTCTCTCCCCGTCTAAAAAAAAGGACCTAAATTTTCTTGGTTTCTTGCCACATGACATTGTGACAGTTTTTCCTTTGTTTATTTTCAGCTTGCTACTTTCGGTAAATATGTGGAACCTATTGATCAGATGTTGTAATCCGTTTTGGGTCCTGGAAAGAAGGACAGCGTCGTCCGCATATAAGAGGATTGGGATTGGGTTACCGTTAATGATAGGTGCATCTACGTTAGTTTGTCTTAAAATTTGATCTACTTGGTTTATAAAAAGGGAGAACAGGAGTGGGTCAAGTACGCATCCTTGTCGGATTCCTCTCTTGATTTTAAAAAAAGGGGATGCACTCTCCATCTGTTCCAAATCTAACTTTGCTGGACAGGTTGTCATACAGCCTGGCAAGGAGATGGATAATTTCAGCGGGGGCACCCATTGCCAGCAAGATAGGCCAGAGCAGTGCGTGTTCCATCAGATCGAATGCTGAACTCAAGTCAGCAAAGCACAAGAAAAGATTACCGTCTTTAGCTTTAGTGTACTTGCTGACTATTAGTTCCAGGTTCACGCACTGCTCCATTGTTCCCATCCCCTTGCGGAACCCATACTGCACTGGGGATAAGATTTCATTTTCCTCGGCCCAGGCTTCAAATCTCACTAGTAGGATACGACTATGGATTTTAACTGTCGAGTCATTGCACCATCAGGATTCAAGCAAACCGGGCCGAAGACGGCTGTAATGCCAGAAACCGGTCCCCGGGAGCTTGTTTCCTTCCCAGTGTAAGAATTGGCTTTTGTAGTTTGGTTTGCCCTGTTCCCTTCATGCACTGGGACAGGAACAGACTAATTTGCATACAGCCAGGTTCTGAAACTGGGATGGTGCAGTGAGCTAAAAAACGGTGTTGGATCTAGCCCTGATCTCTTGACTGGGTGAGAGCTTTCTGCTTAATTCAGAGACTCTGTCCCTCACCACCCCTTGTTGTAAATATTTTTGTCCACCCTAAGCGTGGAAGGGTATTCTCAGATGTGAGACCCTTGCTCATTGCACCATCAGGATTCAAGCAAACCGGGCCGAAGACGGCTGTAATGCCAGAAACCGGTCCCCGGGAGCTTGTTTCCTTCCCAGTGTAAGAATTGGCTTTTGTAGTTTGGTTTGCCCTGTTCCCTTCATGCACTGGGACAGGAACAGACTAATTTGCATACAGCCAGGTTCTGAAACTGGGATGGTGCAGTGAGCTAAAAAACGGTGTTGGATCTAGCCCTGATCTCTTGACTGGGTGAGAGCTTTCTGCTTAATTCAGAGACTCTGTCCCTCACCACCCCTTGTTGTAAATATTTTTGTCCACCCTAAGCGTGGAAGGGTATTCTCAGATGTGAGACCCTTGCTCATTGCACCATCAGGATTCAAGCAAACCGGGCCGAAGACGGCTGTAATGGCAGAAACCGGTCCCCGGGAGCTTGTTTCCTTCCCAGTGTAAGAATTGGCTTTTGTAGTTTGGTTTGCCCTGTTCCCTTCATGCACTGGGACAGGAACAGACTATTTTGCATACAGCCAGGTTCTGAAACTGGGATGGTGCAGTGAGCTAAAAAACGGTGTTGGATCTAGCCCTGATCTCTTGACTGGGTGAGAGCTTTCTGCTTAATTCAGAGACTCTGTCCCTCACCACCCCTTGTTGTAAATATTTTTGTCCACCCTAAGCGTGGAAGGGTATTCTCAGATGTGAGACCCTTGCTCATTGCACCATCAGGATTCAAGCAAACCGGGACGAAGACGGCTGTAATGCCAGAAACCGGTCCCCGGGAGCTTGTTTCCTTCCCAGTGTAAGAATTGGCTTTTGTAGTTTGGTTTGCCCTGTTCCCTTCATGCACTGGGACAGGAACAGACTAATTTGCATACAGCCAGGTTCTGAAACTGGGATGGTGCAGTGAGCTAAAAAACGGTGTTGGATCTAGCCCTGATCTCTTGACTGGGTGAGAGCTTTCTGCTTAGTTCAGAGACTCTGTCCCTCACCACCCCTTGTTGTAAATATTTTTGTCCACCCTAAGCGTGGAAGGGTATTCTCAGATGTGAGACCCTTGCTCATTGCACCATCAGGATTCAAGCAAACCGGGCCGAAGACGGCTGTAATGCCAGAAACCGGTCCCCGGGAGCTTGTTTCCTTCCCAGTGTAAGAATTGGCTTTTGTAGTTTGGTTTGCCCTGTTCCCTTCATGCACTGGGACAGGAACAGACTAATTTGCATACAGCCAGGTTCTGAAACTGGGATGGTGCAGTGAGCTAAAAAACGGTGTTGGATCTAGCCCTGATCTCTTGACTGGGTGAGAGCTTTCTGCTTAATTCAGAGACTCTGTCCCTCACCACCCCTTGTTGTAAATATTTTTGTCCACCCTAAGCGTGGAAGGGTATTCTCAGATGTGAGACCCTTGCTCATTGCACCATCAGGATTCAAGCAAAACGGGCCGAAGACGGCTGTAATGCCAGAAACCGGTCCCCGGGAGCTTGTTTCCTTCCCAGTGTAAGAATTGGCTTTTGTAGTTTGGTTTGCCCTGTTCCCTTCATGCACTGGGACAGGAACAGACTAATTTGCATACAGCCAGGTTCTGAAACTGGGATGGTGCAGTGAGCTAAAAAACGGTGTTGGATCTAGCCCTGATCTCTTGACTGGGTGAGAGCTTTCTGCTTAATTCAGAGACTCTGTCCCTCACCACCCCTTGTTGTAAATATTTTTGTCCACCCTAAGCGTGGAAGGGTATTCTCAGATGTGAGACCCTTGCTCATTGCACCATCAGGATTCAAGCAAACCGGGCCGAAGACGGCTGTAATGCCAGAAACCGGTCCCCGGGAGCTTGTTTCCTTCCCAGTGTAAGAATTGGCTTTTGTAGTTTGGTTTGCCCTGTTCCCTTCATGCACTGGGACAGGAACAGACTAATTTGCATACAGCCAGGTTCTGAAACTGGGATGGTGCAGTGAGCTAAAAAACGGTGTTGGATCTAGCCCTGATCTCTTGACTGGGTGAGAGCTTTCTGCTTAATTCAGAGACTCTGTCCCTCGCCACCCCTTGTTGTAAATATTTTTGTCCACCCTAAGCGTGGAAGGGTATTCTCAGATGTGAGACCCTTGCTCATTGCACCATCAGGATTCAAGCAAACCGGGCCGAAGATGGCTGTAATGCCAGAAACCGGTCCCCGGGAGCTTGTTTCCTTCCCAGTGTAAGAATTGGCTTTTGTAGTTTGGTTTGCCCTGTTCCCTTCATGCACTGGGACAGGAACAGACTAATTTGCATACAGCCAGGTTCTGAAACTGGGATGGTGCAGTGAGCTAAAAAACGGTGTTGGATCTAGCCCTGATCTCTTGACTGGGTGAGAGCTTTCTGCTTAATTCAGAGACTCTGTCCCTCACCACCCCTTGTTGTAAATATACAAGAGTGAAATGGGGCGGTAGTTTCGTGCTTCAGACCTGGAGCCTTTTTTATAAAGCGGCACAATGATTGACTGCCCCATGTTATAGGTAAACTATCTTCTACGGCCGCGTTAAAATAACGTGTTAATATTGGTGCCCATAGAGTCATTTCGTGTTTATAAAAGTCCATGGGCACCCGATCAGGCCCAGGTGCTTTGCCACCCTTACTATTTTTAATTGCCTCTGTAACTTCATTTAAAGTTAAAAATAACTGCATTTTCTGCCATTTAGGGCATGGTACTGTATCAACACTTAAAATAGACCCATCTGGATTAAAATCAGAATAAAAAATCCCAGTAAAGTGGGCAATCCATGCGTGGCAACTAACATGCGAACTAATTTCAGGGATGTTATCGTTCTTTAAAAAAGGTTTATTTACAGTTTCCCAGAATAGTTTGTGGTCTTTTGTTTCTGCAGCCATATCCAATTTCAGCCATGCTTCATTTTGCAACTCTTTTTTTCTAGATGCTAAGGCAATTTTATAGTTAAGTCGCTCTTCTCGGATTTTATCTTTATCTCTCGGCTTAACATCAAGCGCTGTTTTTAGATTTTTTAATGACTGGGCGCAGTGCTTATCAAACCATGCAGTTTTATTTCTCTTAGGATTTCTATTTCTTACTACCAGGGAATTCTCAATAGTATTAGTAATTTGCAAAAAATTAGAAAGTAAAGTGGACGCGATCACATCAGGTGCTAAGCAATAGCCTACCTCTCTATTACATTTGCGGATAATATCCGCCATTAGTTTATTGGGGTCTATTTTGATCCACTTGATCCTCATGCCATTTGGTCTCTCAGCCACAATCCCTTGGACGGGTCTACCATGCACATTTGTTTTTGGGCCCCAGCCCATTAATTCCATTGATATAATATTGTGATCACTTACTGGCTGTTCTATTACCCAGACATTGGAATAGACAGAACCATTGGACACCAAGATATGGTCAATGTTTGAGTGGGCACCTCTCCCTCTAAATGTTGGGCACTTCTCGTTGTTTTTATTCTTAGTACAATCTAGTAGTTCCAGATCTAATTTAGCTACCAGATTGTTCAGTGCACTACCATAGTTATTGTGGGAGAAATGATTAAAGATAATACTATCACCACCAGGGTACTCCTCTCGGTGTCCACAGATCCCCTTCCGAGCGTGTCTGCATGCTTGGGTATTAAAATCTCCTGCCCAGAGTATTACAGGGCATTTGCTTGATAATGCAAGTGTTTCTTCTATTGCCCACTCAACATCCGATGCGATCATACCCCGGTTGGGACCTACAATATTATAAAAATTCACAATAAGTAAGTTCCTACATTCGTTATGTGTCAGTCGTAAAACTGATGCATGCGGACCCACCTCCACATATCCACCAGTACTGAATTCCGTTAATTTAGTGGATACCAGAGTCAATAAACCACCCTTTGCTCTACCTGCCTTGGATGCTACGGCTGTCACACTATAGGTGGTATATCCTATTTGATATTATATAATATATTTGATCTCTGTGCCACGTTTCTTGCAGACATATTATATCGTAACCCTGTATGATGAAGTTATCCCAGAACGGAGTAGTTAATTAAGCAGCAATTCCCGCTATATTCCAAGTGGTGACCTTTAAACAGTCAGCAGGGTTGCCTTGTGTAACATCAGGATAGTCAATCTGTGACAGTGTTTCTAAGCTCACGTTCGGGTTTGTCTCTGTAGGGGTGGTTACGATTGGCATAATTGCATCGATATTTGTACATTGTTCAGTGCTAGTCGTGTTTAACACAGTTACATCTTCTAACCCTATTTGACCCCCTAACCCTTGTTCAGTTGTAGCTATTTCACCAGATACAATAGATTCACAGAGTGGGATCATAGATGGTACATTCAGTCAGTCGTTCTCCTCTAGTGAGTTAAACACCTGAAATCTGTTGCAGATCGGAATTGTGAAATTGTCATATACATTATACAATGGTGCTGGTACAGAGGGTACAATGGGGTAGTTGAGGTGTACAGCTCTAGGGTGCTTAAAAGTCTGCGCTGTGGTTTGTCTTCCTAACTGGTTCCTATAGAAGTAGTCAAGTGGGAACAACGTGGTGTTATATTCATGATTAGATGGCATTGGTGCATTTAAGATAGAGTCTCTTGCCCATTCAGTAGCCCTATAGTTTATGACTATACAGTCCCCATTTATCTCCTTTTTACTTGGTCCCACCCAACCTACTCTTTGTGTGGAAACAATCTGATTTGCACCTCGTGTTGGGAATCCACAGTTTTGTACGAGCCAATGCAAAGTTTTGTTTTTCAGTGTTTCCTGATTTTCGAATTGGGTAGACTTCAGTTTAGGGACATTATCAAGGATAGCTACATATGGTCTACATTCCGGTGGGAGGTTAATCATAGCAGGGATGGTATTGTTAATGTGGCGTCTAGGTGCTGGTAAGATTGTGTTGTTGTAACTGGGGCCACCTGTCTCCCTTTGTCCTGCTGCGACTTTCTGGCCCGTTGTAACATTTGGGGCGATGGTATTTAACATTTTCACTCCACTTGTGGTTGCTACCGGGGTCACTGCCAAAGTGGGTATACTAGGGACTCTAGTTGCGCTGCTTAGAGTGTTTTTGCTCGGTCTCCCTGTTGGTAAATTAGTAGTAGGGGACTTGACTTGCGTGCCCAGATGTTCTAGAATGTCTAAGTTGGCTATGCCTAGTTTTTCCAAGTTCTCCACTTTTTAGGTTTTGCCTAGCCAATGCGTACGAAGTACGCATGCACTAGGAAAAACGTAATGATTTCTGTGTGTGGGGACTGGACCGTCCCCACTCTCCCATTGGCTAGCTCCATAAATGGAGGCTAGCCATTGGGAGAAGACTCTGTCCGTCAATCTCGGACCAGATTCGGGGGCGTTCCAGAGAATTTTTGGCTTTTGGCTACGTCAGCCGAAAGCCTGTTCATGGGAACGCCCCCGAATCTGGTCCGGCATTGATGGCACCCGGAAGAAGTCCAGGTGAGTGCTTACTTTTTTTTTTGCTTGCTTTTTTTTTTTGCCCGTTCCCACCCCCTCTCCCGCTCTCCTTGTCTCCGGACCCCGTTCCCGCCCCCCTACCGCTGCCTCGCTCTCCGTGTGTCTGGCCCCGTTCCCGCCCCCTCCCGCTGGTGCCCGTGCGGTTTTTTATGCATGTTCGGCTCGTCTTCCGGCCCGTTCCCGTTCCCGGGGGCATTAATGCAATAGAAATGCAACTTGTTTGTTTAATGTAACGCACATGTCCTAACTTTGCGGACACCCACAAACATCCAGCAAAGCTCAGCCCACACTCTGGTAAGCAGCTAAATTACTCCTAGGTCAATCAGGAACAGGCAGAGAGGAGTTTTCTTGTAACACTGCCAATACTTCATTAAAACCGCTGACATCATGGTGTTATAATTAACCGTGGCATTAATTAAGCTGGAATAATGATTTTTTTTAATAAGAGCTACTCCTCCATAAGAGTGCAAAGGCTGAAAAATATATTTGTTGAGTGATGGCTGGTTTTTTGCTTCCACGCAGCCTGGATTTATTTCGGGATCGTTAACGTGCACAAAGTTTTCAGTGTTGCCTTTTTAAGGAGAGAAGAGGACAGACTGAGGGAAATTTGAGTTTTTCCCAAAAATAAATTACATTCATGATAAAAAAAAAAATCCCCAGCTGCCAGTGTGACCAGTAGGTCACGACTTGCAATAAAAAGAGGCTGGGGGGGCACTGGGATTGCGTGGTCCTCCTCCCCAGTAAACACAGGCGTTTCTTGTATATTCATGATTTTCACATTTATTTGCTTGTAATTTGTATTTTATTTCCACGCTGAACGTTGTGTAGTGACTCGTTTCAATACACCGCTGGTGTGGTTTTGGAAGTTTTAATTGTTTTTAACGGTGACATATCGTCGTGCATACACTCTGTCCGTTATTGGGAGACAGGGTGTTACCGGGAGAGCCCCCTTCACATTTAAACCATCTGTCTGCTGCCCGGACTTGTGGGGTTAACAAAGGCTTGATGCTTAACGTAGGCAACGGCGAGACAAAACGTACCTTTATTTGTAGCACTTTGTTGAGGACGGTGTACTTGATCAATTGTATCAGTGCTGTGATAGTTCTATTGTCTACTTGGGCACAAGGGATGTTTTTGGGGGTTAAATCTCTTTTCATGACCCTAAACTGCTATCAGACATAGCCCCCCTCCCTCCGTTTGCCCTTGAACGATGTTTATGTGCCTCGCATCACAATGACAGGAAGCCCCCCGCCCCGCCTTCATTAGGAGCACTGGTCCTAGAGGGGGTGCTAGGCATTTGAAAACAGGTACTCTAGGTTGTAGCGGCGAAAGGGCTTCAAACACCTCTGTGCCTCGGCCTATCGCTTCTGTTTCATGTCTAGTGCTACCCTTTGTCCTCGCTGCCCCCTCCCTCCTCTTTGTTTTCGACGCCCCCTCCTCATAGGGTACCCTTGTCCTCCCTGTTCCGGCTGGCAGGGGTCCTCCCACAGTTTCACTTGCTGGTTTGTTTCAATGACCCCTACTGACCCCTCCTTTAGTGCGAAATTCAGCTACCAGTTACACGTATGTTTTTGTTTTTCAACCACCTCTTTAATTGTACGAAAATTGTGTTTATGGTAGGAATCTTGTACAGGAGACCTGGCCTATGTCATTTTACAGTATGGCTGAAAACCATGTCAACTAAAATCCTGACCAGTCAATTTGAATGCATCGGTGTGACCTTTCCCTTATTGCTGCCAGACATATCACTCTACAACAAACATTTGCATAAAACAAGCCAGGCCGATTGGCTTTGCCAGTTTTTTGCAAGTTGTATCAGGCAAATGAATAACCACAGTGATTTTGTTGTGAATACTTATTATTGAAAATGTTTATATTCTGAAAATGAGACCTTGTATTAAACTCTACTAAGGTCTGTGAAAGCGGTGGTATTTGTAGTGGTGCAGTCGCCCCGGCTCTCCCATTGGTACCACTTGTCTTCTTCAGTGTCGCACCCTGGTAGATATGTGTGCCTTTTTTTTCCGCACATCTTTCTACTTGTTTCACATTTACCCACAAATACGATTGACACATAGGCAGCCATCACAGATTGAATGAGCATATCGTTTGCACAGCTGTATTAATTAGTCACTGGGGGAAACGTGCGCTGCTTTCTGACGCCACTTCCAGAGCGCTCCATCGCGGCCCGTAAACGCCCACCTACCACCTGAATTCACTCAGACACAAAGAGGCAGTATGTGCTGAAAGAGTCCTATGTTTAGTGAACAGCAATATAAGAACGCAAACTTTTGTAAAACAAAAAAAAAAGCAAATACTCCTGGACAATGCAGGATGAAGTAAAATGTAAACGGGGATTGCATTGCTGATTTGTAAAGCGCAGCTAATCCCCTGTGGGGGGCGCTGTATTAAATACCTTAAGGGGTTTTCAGTCAATAGTTGGGAAATGGATCAGTGCTTTTCCTAGTAAAGTTAGAGGCGTGGGTGCATATATAGTGCTCCAGGGAATCGATGTCTGTTTTTTAATTATTGCCATGTCTGAAACCCTACAGGACCCACCACACTTAAAACATGCTGTTTAGAGGGAAACTCAGAATTGAAGTTTCAGACATTCGAGGCTATATTCCGGCTCAGTGTATCTCACCCACCATGACATGTCAGACAGAGACTCCCAAATGCAAATCACGAGCAACTTTTAACATTAATAGAGCTTGTCTGCAAACAAATTAAACATTGTGTATCGTTGGGGTTTTTGTCCTAAGTTGGTTTCATTACACGAGCTGATTTTCCTACTAACTACTGGGCACGTACATTTTATTATCCATACTGAGGAATTAGATCAGGCTGTGATTGGATAACAGGAATTTCCTCCAGGGCTCAGATGTTTGTGGCCTAACTCCCCCACTCCCCCCACACACCTTCCAATAGTCTTTGCTCTCGGTTATGGTGGGGTCACCCCGCCACCCCCAGTGGATTCAATCTAACAGGACAGTCTACTGATTTATTGGTTCTCCCGCCCCAAAAACTGATGGTTCTGTCTGTGTCCCGTGTCATGCTGCCTCCTGGCTATGTTGCATTGTCTTGCATGTTAACCTCCCAGTGACGGTTGATAATGCAGGCTCCTTTGTGGCTGTAAGTCAGATTGCAGTGTCATTTGGTGTAGAGCTAGGTGAGTTGCACTGCATGTGTTTTCCTCCTCCCATAGATGTGCTTGCTTCCCTGCCCCCTCGCTGTGCTTGCTTCCCTGCCCCCTCGCTGTGCTTGCTTCCCTGCCCCCTCGCTGTGCTTGCTACCCTGCCCCCTCGCTGTGTTTGCTCTCCTGGGTGTGTGGGTGGCTCTGTGTATGTGGCTCTGTATGTGTGGTTCTGTATGTGTGGTTCTGTATGTGCCCCTGTTGCCTGCTTGTGCCTGTTTTCGTGCCCCTGTTGCCTGCTTGTGCCTCTGTGTGCCCCTGTTGCCTGCTTGTGCCTCTGTGTGCCCCTGTTGCCTGCTTGTGCCTCCGTGTGCCCCTGTTGCCTGCTTGTGCCTCCGTGTGCCCCTGTTGCCTGCTTATGCCTCCGTGTGCCCCTGTTGCCTGCTTGTGCCTCCGTGTGCCCCTGTTGCCTGCTTGTGCCTCCGTGTGCCCCTGTTGCCTGCTTGTGCCTCTGTGTGCCCCTGTTGCCTGCTTGTGCCTCTGTGTGCCTCTGTTGCCTGCTTGTGCCTCCGTGTGCCCCTGTTGCCTGCTTGTGCCTCCGTTTTCGTGCCCCTGTTGCCTGCTTGTGCCTCCGTGTGCCCCTGTTGCCTGCTTGTGCCTCCGTGTGCCCCTGTTGCCTGCTTGTGCCTCTGTGTGCCCCTGTTGCCTGCTTGTGCCTCCGTGTGCCCCTGTTGCCTGCTTGTGCCTCCGTGTGCCCCTGTTGCCTGCTTGTGCTGTGTGGGTGTGTGTGGAGGGCTCTGTGTGGCTCTGTGTGTAGGAAGCTTTGTATGGCTGTGTGTGCGGGGGGCTTTGTGTGGCTGTGTGTGTGGGGGGCTCTGTGTGGCTGTGTGTGGGGGGCTCTGTGTGGGTGTGGGTGTGGGGGGCTCTGTGTGTGTTTGTGTGTGTCATTTGCGAGAGATAAAGCTAGTGGCATTGTAAATGACAATGCCATTTATTTATGTTAAATAAAACATAAATAAAAATAATGTCAAGAGCAATGCCAATAGCTCTAACTTTAACAAAGGCAAAACCATTGCATTGTATATGCTTGTTTACTAAGGGATTCTAAAATTTCGGTCACTGGTGTAATGTAGGATTTTATCATATTCTCTATATGTTGCGTCAGTCCCTCTATGTTAATTGTGGTTAGTTTCTCCTTTGAGCTATGTTGCAATACCTCTCCCTCCCTTCCATGATCTGTGGAAGTTTGGGTTACTTTCTTTCTTTTGCATCTGTATCTCTTGCCCAGTTTATTAACTAACAACATCTTCCTACTGTGAGTGGGTTTACCTTTGGGCCGAGTAGACCCGTGGTCAGTCACACTGCTTAACAGACTAGTGTTAGTTGAATCAGGGATAGGGATAATGTCATTGATATCACAACCGTCCATCTCCCCTGTATCATTAGGCACGTCATTCAATATTGGGGGTTGGGGTATATCACTTGTTATCAAATTAGGTGTTAATGATAATCTACTCTCCCTAGCAGAAAACACAGTAGGTTCTAAAGGTTGTGGTGCAACAACATGGTTTAAATCATTCCCTGGCAGACCTGCGAAAGATTGTAATAACATCGAGTCATGTGATAGTGTTGTTACATTAGTTGTATTTGCAGGGGATTTCGCAATTTGTGGCGATTGAGAAATTAAACACATACTGGGTGGCAAAGATAGTCTTCTTTCAGTGTTTTCAATTGCATTCACAACAACCCCAATTGTTTGCTGCAACATTCTATCAATTGCGGTTAGGGTAGGTAGTGGGGTTTGCACCAGTGTTAATTTCCTGGTTGCAGATCGTGTATGCATTGGTGTCTTTTTGGCCGCAGCCTTACGTTTACCCTCCATCAGAGCGATCGATTACCTTAGTTGGTGTGTTCACAAAGCCAAGGGGGGTGGCCCAGTCCAGTCTCTTTCGGTCTCTAGAGGGCCACAGAGGGCCCGCCCTTTGCCCGGGCTTTGCCCGGCGCGTCCCGCGCGCGTTCCGCGGCACGAGGGACTGGCGTTGCCTTTATGCGCCTCCTGGCGCTGTTGTGGGCATCACTGGTGGTGGGAGGGGCCCGGTGGAGCCAAGCCGGGCCGGGAAACAGGCGGAGCAAGGCCCGGCCCTTTGCGGCTGGTGTGGCACTACGGCGGAGCAATGCCCGGCCGTGAAGTCTGCAGAATCAAAAACAAGGACCCCCACTCGACTCAGCCCTGGCGCTGCCTTTATGCGCCTCCTGGCGCTGTTGTGGAAGTCACTGGTGGTGGGAGGGGCCCGGCGGAGCCAAGCCCGGCTGGGAAACAGGCGGAGCAAGGCCCGGCCCTTTGCGGCTGGTGTGGCGCTACGGCGGAGCAATGCCCGACCGTGAAGTCTGCAGAATCAAAAACAAGGACCCCCACTCGACTCAGCCCTGGCGCTGCCTTATGCGCCTCCTGGCGCTGTTGTGGGCATCACTGGTGGTGGGAGGGGCCCGGCGGAGCCAAGCCCGGGCGGGAAACAGGCGGAGCAAGGCCTGGCCCTTTGCGGCTGGTGTGGCGCTACGGCGGAGCAATGCCCGGCCGTGAAGTCTGCAGAATCAAAAACAAGGACCCCCACTCGACTCAGCCCTGGCGCTGCCTTATGCGCCTCCTGGCGCTGTTGTGGGCATCACTGGTGGTGGGAGGGGCCCGGCGGAGCCAAGCCCGGGCGGGAAACAGGCGGAGCAAGGCCCGGCCCTTTGCGGCTGGTGTGGCGCTATGGCGGAGCAAAGCCCGGCCGTGAAGTCTGCAGAATCAAAAACAAGGACCCCCACTCGACTCAGCCCTGGGGCTGCCTTATGCGCCTCCTGGCGCTGTTGTGGGCATCACTGGTGGTGGGAGGGGCCCGGCGGAGCCAAGCCCGGGCGGGAAACAGGCGGAGCAAGGCCCGGCCCTTTGCGGCTGGTGTGGCGCTACGGCGGAGTCTGCAGAATCAAAAACAAGGAGTTATTTGTAACTCATAAAAATCTTGAAAAAATCTAAAAAAATCTTATGCATCTACCTGTGCACCTTCACTGTACCTCACAAGAACCTGCCTGTGAACGTCCTGTATTTGTACCTCATAAACAGTTGCCTCTGCACTTCTTCTGTTTGTACCTCATAAGCACCCCCTGTGAACACCTCCTCTGCTTGTACCTCTCAGGTACCTATGCACCTAGTTTGTTATCCCTGCACTGCTAACCACGGGCACTTGACTTTCAGGCCAGTACCTGTCTTCTGCTATTTGCATGCAGGCAGACGCTCCACTGCTTTGGAAAAAAATGCACCCCGAGTTACCTTTGTTTTGTACCTCCTAAAGTTTTAGTTTTGTTATATACTTGTTATATACTTCCCGAAGAGTTACCATTGTTATACACTTCCTGAAACTGAAGAAACAGCAGCACATCCTGATCCATCTTCTTCCATAATCTGTTCTTGTTCAAATAAAATCTTGATCATTTGCATCTACCTAAACGTGTGCCTGTAGCAAGTGGGTGCTCCTTGAGTGCATTTTCTTCACTGAGTTACTTTGTGAACACTGACATATCACCTCCTTTTCTGAAGTCAATAAGATGTGTTGTGCTAAACAGAACTTCTAGTTAAATATCTTTGTATGGGGGAATATCCCTTACTAAGTTTCAAGGATGGTAAAGACAAGATGTCTTTTACTACCATTTAAACATTGTATATTCACATTCCAATACATTTGCATGTAGTAATTGTACATCTCTTTACATCCAACAGAAAACAAGCCTTGAATACTTGAAATGAATATGGATAATGAAGATATTACTGTAAATCTGCAAGAACAATGAAAAACTGGGCTCCAGTATTCAGGAAAACATCAGCACGGTCATAGACAGACGAACCTGAACCTTAACAGACAGATCTTGGAAGAAGCAGATAAGGGCAATTCAGTGAATGTACAAGTCTGAGCTGTGCACCTCCACGTCACAAGACCAAGAAAAGAACTCTGGAAGATTTAGGAAACACCACTGATAAACCTCCTATCGTATAAAAAAGTATCCAGCACAAGCTTTGATCATGGGATCGGTATGATGTGCTTACAGTAGTGCTTTGCTTCGTAAAATGACTACTACTATTCAGTCTTTTATGTATATTGTAAACTATTTCTGGCCAAACCACAGGAAGCAGAAAAAAGAACAACGGAGTGGAGCCGGACAACTGAAGTTTAGATGGAAGTCGAGTTCATCTAAATAAAATGAAAACCTCTGTCCCAATTTGCACAAACCAGAAGGAAGATTAATCTTTACCCCTAGCTTTACAAAACCAATAGTCATTCTAAAGGCACTATCACCCACAAAGAAGTATTACACACATTATAAGTGTAACAGATATTTGGTGCCCTTTGCACTTTATTGTTAAATCGGAAACCAAATGTGCAAAATAGCACACACATTTAGGGAGTGTGAGAATAACACAATTGCTTTAACAGACATGTTGACCCTTCAGAAAACACAGTTATGTGATGTAGAAAAATATATACCCAATCCAGAGACACTAAAAAAGAATAAAGAATCAGACACATGCATCAAGTGCTTTAGTTTGTCATCACTACTAAAGCGCCCTCAGCAAACGCACACAGGAGAAAAACAATTCAATTGCACTGAATGTATGAAGAGCTGTAATCAGTTATCTGACCTTGAAAGACATCAACAAACACACACAGGGGAAACACCATACCATTGCAATGAATGTAGGAAGAGCTTTAGTCAGTTAGCAAACTTCCTAGTACATCAACGGACGCACACAGGATAAAAACCATACCATTGCAATGAATGTGCAAAGAGCTTTAGTCACTTATCAAACCTCCAAAGACATCAACAAACACACACAGGGGCAAAACCATACCATTGCAATGAATGTATGAAGAGCTTTAGTCCGTTATCACACCTCCAAGGGCATCAGCGAGCACACACAGGTGAAAAGCCATACCAATGCAATGAATGTGTGAAGAGCTTCAGTCAGTCATCACATCTCCAAAGACATCTTCGAACACACACTAGGGAAACATCATACCACTGCAATAAATGTGGGTGTAGTTTTAGACATTCCTTAACATTAAGGAATCGTCAGCAAACACACACAGGGGAAAAGCCTTCTGGGTGCAGTGAGTGTGTTAAGAGCATCAGTCGGTTATCATGTTTTCAAACAGATCAGCGACACACAGGGGTAAAACCATTCAAGTGCAGTGAATGTGGGAAGAGCTTTTGTCAATCGTCAGTCCTACTCAGACATCAGCGAACACACACAGGGGAAAAACCATACTACTGCAGTGAATGTGGGAAGAGCTTTTGTCAATCGTCAGTCCTACTCAGACATCAGAGAACACACACAGGGGAAAAACCATACCTTTGTAATGAGTGTGGAAAGAGCTTTAGTCAATTATCAGACCTACAGTGCCATCAGCTAACACACACTGGGGAAAAACCTTACCATTGCATTGAATGTGGGAAGAGCTTCAGTCAGTCATCAGTCCTACACAGACATCAGCGAACTCGCATAGGGGAAAAAGTCAGTCAAGTGTAATGAATGTGTGAAGAGCTTTAGTCAATTATCAATTCTGTAAAGTCATCAGCAAACACACACGGAAAAAACCTTACCATTGTATTGAGTATAGCAGTACTTTCAGTGACTCCTCAAACCTAAGGAAGCATCAGAGAACTCCCACGGTAAAAGCCATACAAGTGTACTGAATGTATGAAAGCCTTTAGTCGATTATCAGTTCTGCACAGCCATAAGCAAAAACACACCTTCATTGAACAATTGAAATAATCCTAGAGATGGTGAAAGTTTGGCAAGAATGTAAGGGCCATTATAGCTACCCAACTGTGGATACACACGGGAGAAAACATGTGCAGTTATTGAGAGAGGAACGAATTACAGAAAATTGTAACATTACAATTAAGTGGGACATTCCATTACCAGATAATAAAAAGTAGAGGATAGAAGACTCGACTTGCAGGAAAGAAGAAACACATATATATTTTTAGAATTATGAAAGTGTCTATTCTTCTCTACATGTAGGGAAAACCATGAAATACTAGGAAGCATATTGGAAGACTAGGATAAGGTAGACTAAAAAAATGAAATATAGTTGCTTTTCAGTGAGTGAAACAGTGCTCTTAACAAGGGCATGAAAAAACATGCATATCTGATCATACTTCTGGTAAAAGCAACACTATGAACAATGCTTGGACTAACAAGGATTGTTTCAGCTAGATTTCGGGATTAGTGATAAAACCTGTAAATTCATAAACCCAAAACACATGCACTCCCATGGAACGCTTAACCAAAAAGACACGCGTAGTTCCTCATAGCGAGCAGTGAAAGTATCAAAGTCATCCAATCAGACGGATGGTAAAGATGATCTATTCCAGGGGAGTGACACGAACAAGACGAGCCAACACAAGCTGGCACACAACATGCAAATTAGGCACGCTACTGTCAAACATATCCTAGGATAAAATCTAAATATGAGCATAGTTGATGATCTCTACACTAAATAATACAAACAACCACTTACTGCATGCCATTCACTCATTTGTCTCTTTAATAATAAGTGCTGCTACTACCAAATGTAATGTTACTTATTTTACCAAACATAGCTCTGTATGTCTGACACATCCTTTCTGCCATCTATTGCAGTTTTATGCCAGCTTGTATTTCTATAAAACCTACCTTGGAGAAGCACAAGGTGTGAATAATACTATTATTCTCTAAACTCTGAAATAAGAAATCACTCTTGGGGGTAAGCAGCCACTTCAGTGACTTTCCCATAATAAATAAAGCACTCATGTTATCTATTAAAATGTATGATGACTATAAAAGATATGTGAAAACATTCATTCTCTGTAGACTGTGTGCTGTTTTATAATGTCATCACTGGCAGACGTTCATAGACGTGACATTTAAAAAAAAGAGTTTTGTTGCAAGACAGATGCTGATAACATCACATGTAACAAATCCAAATTGAATGGGTTGTAGGTGTCATTTGTATATGAATTACACAACCTGATCAAGAGGGGAAATGTCTGCAATTAGCCATTCAGGACGAAGAGTCCGGAGAAATCCAGGGCAACCCCAATGATGCCGGCTTAGACAAGGCATATCATCGAAACAGCATGTTCGATAGTTTGTACCGTACTGGAGAACATACTGTGCAGATGTATTTTAACATCACTTTTTATTTTATTTTTAATAACGTTTCACACATTTATATTAGGCATATTCACAGTTTGCTTATAATTATTTGTTGCAGTTATATTATCAAGGCTTTAGTTCTTGATTAGATATTAATTGTGTTGCATAACATCAAGAACAATATCCTAGTGTGTTGTCTTACCTTATTCTCGTATTAGGTGGTTGCCTTCACATAGAACCAAAAGCAAAATCAAGGTTTATTTGGATCTCACGCAGGTAGAACAATAAGACCTTAAAGTCATGAAGCTGCACACTGTAAGATGACCCGGCCGAGCACAGGGCATCCCCCTGGAAGAGTGAGGGCTCATTCATGAAAGTCACAGAACTGCAGCTGTGTGTTAGTCAGGCCGAGCACAGGGCATCTCTTCAGAAGAGTGAGGGCTCATTCATGAAAGTCACAGAGCTGCAGCTGTGTGTTAGTCAGGCTGAGCACAGAGCATCTCTTTAGAAGAGCGAGGGCTCATTATTAAAAGTCACAGAGCTGCAGCTGTGTGAAGCCAGGCCGAGCACAGGGCATCTCTTCAGAAGAGCGAGGGCTCATTAATGAAAGTCACAGAGCTGCAGCTGTGTGTTAGTCAGGCCGAGCACAGGGCATCTCTTCAGAAGAGCGAGGGCTCATTCATGAAAGTCACAGAGCTGCTGCTGTGTGTTAGTCAGGCCGAGCACAGGGCATCTCTTCAGAAGAGCGAGGGCTCATTAATGAAAGTCACAGAGCTGCAGCTGTGTGTTAGTCAGGCCGAGCACAGGGCATCTCTTCAGAAGAGCGAGGGCTCATTCATGAAAGTCACAGAGCTGCAGCTGTGTGTTAGTCAGGCCGAGCACAGGGCATCTCTTCAGAAGAGTGAGGGCTCATTCATGAAAGTCACAGAGCTGCAGCTGTGTGCAGCCAGGCCGAGCACAGGGCATCTCTTCAGAAGAGTGAGGGCTCATTCATGAAAGTCACAGAGCTGCAGCTGTGTGTTAGTCAGGCCGGGCACAGGGCATCTCTTCAGAAGAGTGAGGGCTCATTCATGAAAGTCACAGAGCTGCAGCTGTGTGTTAGTCAGGCCGAGCACAGGGCATCCTTCAGAAGAGTGAGGGCTCAATCATGAAAGTCACAGAGCTGCTGTTGTGTGTTAGTCAGGCCGAGCACAGGGCATCTCTTCAGAAGAGCGAGGGCTCATTCATGAAAGTCACAGAGCTGCTGTTGTGTGTTAGTCAGACCGAGCACAGGGCATCCTTCAGAAGAGTGAGGGCTCAATCATGAAAGTCACAGAGCTGCAGCTGTGTGTTAGTCAGGCCAAGCACAGGGCATCTCTTCAGAAGAGCGAGGGCTCATTCATGAAAGTCACAGAGCTGCTGTTGTGTGTTAGTCAGGCCGAGCACAGGGCATCTCTTCAGAAGAGCGAGGGCTCATTCATGAAAGTCACAGAGCTGCTGTTGTGTGTTAGTCAGGCCGAGCACAGGGCATCTCTTCAGTAGAGTGAGGGCTCATTCATGAAAGTCACAGAGCTGCAGCTGTGTGAAGCCAGGCCGAGCACAGAGCATCTCTTTAGAAGAGCGAGGGCTCATTATTAAAAGTCACAGAGCTGCAGCTGTGTGTTAGTCAGGCTGAGCACAGAGCATCTCTTTAGAAGAGCGAGGGCTCATTATTAAAGTCACAGAGCTGCAGCTGTGTGTTAGTCAGGCCGAGCACAGGGCATCTCTTCAGAAGAGTGAGGGCTCATTAATGAAAGTCACAGAGCTGCAGCTGTGTGCAGCCAGGCCGAGCACAGGGCATCTCTTTAGAAGAGCGAGGGCTCATTCATGAAAGTCACAGAGCTGCAGCTGTGTGTTAGTCAGGCCGAGCACAGGGCATCTCTTCAGAAGAGCGAGGGCTCATTAATGAAAGTCACAGAGCTGCAGCTGTGTGTTAGTCAGGCCGAGCACAGGGCATCTCTTCAGAAGAGCGAGGGCTCATTCATGAAAGTCACAGAGCTGCAGCTGTGTGTTAGTCAGGCTGAGCACAGGGCATCTCTTCAGAAGAGCGAGGGCTCATTAATGAAAGTCACAGAGCTGCAGCTGTGTGTTAGTCAGGCCGGGCACAGGGCATCTCTTCAGAAGAGTGAGGGCTCATTCATGAAAGTCACAGAGCTGCAGCTGTGTGTTAGTCAGGCCGAGCACAGGGCATCCTTCAGAAGAGTGAGGGCTCAATCATGAAAGTCACAGAGCTGCTGTTGTGTGTTAGTCAGGCCGAGCACAGGGCATCTCTTCAGAAGAGCGAGGGCTCATTCATGAAAGTCACAGAGCTGCTGTTGTGTGTTAGTCAGACCGAGCACAGGGCATCCTTCAGAAGAGTGAGGGCTCAATCATGAAAGTCACAGAGCTGCAGCTGTGTGTTAGTCAGGCCAAGCACAGGGCATCTCTTCAGAAGAGCGAGGGCTCATTCATGAAAGTCACAGAGCTGCTGTTGTGTGTTAGTCAGGCCGAGCACAGGGCATCTCTTCAGAAGAGCGAGGGCTCATTCATGAAAGTCACAGAGCTGCTGTTGTGTGTTAGTCAGGCCGAGCACAGGGCATCTCTTCAGTAGAGTGAGGGCTCATTCATGAAAGTCACAGAGCTGCAGCTGTGTGAAGCCAGGCCGAGCACAGAGCATCTCTTTAGAAGAGCGAGGGCTCATTATTAAAAGTCACAGAGCTGCAGCTGTGTGTTAGTCAGGCTGAGCACAGAGCATCTCTTTAGAAGAGCGAGGGCTCATTATTAAAAGTCACAGAGCTGCAGCTGTGTGTTAGTCAGGCCGAGCACAGGGCATCTCTTCAGAAGAGTGAGGGCTCATTAATGAAAGTCACAGAGCTGCAGCTGTGTGCAGCCAGGCCGAGCACAGGGCATCTCTTTAGAAGAGCGAGGGCTCATTCATGAAAGTCACAGAGCTGCAGCTGTGTGTTAGTCAGGCCGAGCACAGGGCATCTCTTCAGAAGAGCGAGGGCTCATTAATGAAAGTCACAGAGCTGCAGCTGTGTGTTAGTCAGGCCGAGCACAGGGCATCTCTTCAGAAGAGCGAGGGCTCATTCATGAAAGTCACAGAGCTGCAGCTGTGTGTTAGTCAGGCTGAGCACAGGGCATCTCTTCAGAAGAGCGAGGGCTCATTAATGAAAGTCACAGAGCTGCAGCTGTGTGTTAGTCAGGTCGAGCACAGGGCATGGAGTTCTGGACTTTTTGGTTCCGTCCAGAGGTGTCAGGGATAACACCCGAAGACCCCGGAGTTCCACCTGTCTCGGTGCACAAACAAACAGAAACACGGGCTTCTCGATGGCGGCGTCAAAGACCAAAGGTTTATTACTGCAGGGACACAGAAGTCACAGGAACTACACATGGGCAGTATCTAGGAGCCTGTTCGATTTGTACAAAGAGGGTTGCTCCTTATATACTAAATATGGGGCTTCAGGCAAATTCTTTACATGTTACCACAGTTCTAAACATTCGTGTCTTAAACAATAAATATTTGGCGTTGCACAGGGATCGTCAACAGTATCTGATGTCAAAACATTACAAATGAGGGGTTCCCACTAGTCCATCATAATCCCATGTCAATTCTTCATTCAAGACCCGGACCGCCTCATCGTAAATTTCGTTACCTCCCCCTAATAAAGGCCCAGAAGGAAAGGAGCAGAGCCAGGTGCAGAAGATAGAAAGACAGGATAAGAAATGTTTGCGGGTCGTAAATGGGCACGGTTACCAGTTTCGGCCGCCTAATCATGATCAGGCCAACGAACACAAAAACCAGTATAGCAGGACTGGCCTCAGGCTGGGGAGGCAGTTCTTGCCGAGTCATGCTGCTACAGCGTTGCTGGCCCAAGGTGCACGTGTCACTAGCAAGGTGAATCGCCGGTTAAAGCCTACGTGTCCTTAAATGAAAAAGAGGTCATTGCGTGTTCATTGACTATGTGAGGGCAAGGAATACAAAATGGCTTCCGTGTTCTAAGATGGATGCCACGGGTAAATCACAAATGTGTTGGTAACAGGAGTGCTCTTGCTCGTAGCATAGCGAAAACACCAGGATATACTAAATGGATCATTTGCGGTTCACCGATACCAAAATTATGTATTTACGACAATGTTACAAACACGAGTAAAATCGTCACGGAACCTCAGACCCTCCTTTTGCCCTTACATAGGCAATTACTCAGTCTATATCAGAGTCAGAGTCTAATTCTATGCTCATTAGGTTAGTGACATGTTGTTGTATCATCATCCTGTCTCGTGCCTTTTCTCCTAATGCAGGTGGTTTTCTGAAACAGGTTGCAGCACAGAGGCTACACAGAGCGGGACCACATTGGATAATAAGACAGCACGAGAACAGAAATACTAGGATGACACCAATGACCATCAGAACCTTCCATCCCCACGCTGATACCAGAGTCCAAAACCACTCCATGAAGGACCAGTTTCCCTTATCTACGTGTATAGAGTCGGAAATCTTGTGTAGCTTAGAGATTGCTTCATAGACTGTTGGAGCATTATTTGGAATAAAGACACAGCAGCTCGATTGGATCATTCTGCATACCCCACCTCGATCTGCAAGTATTACGTCTAGAACCATACGGTTCTGCAACGTCATGAGACGATCCGCCTGAAGCTCAGCTGTTAAGTTACTCAGGGCACCGGCAGTTTCTGTAATAGTAGATTCAACTACCCGTGTTAGTTGACGAAGGTTTCTACTATTGGCCATAGGCCCCCAAAACGGAAGGAAACCTTTGAAGAAGTCTCCAGCTTCTTGACCAGCGGTATCTTCCTTGCTGAAGACACCTCTTGCTACTCTGGTTTTGTGATAATCTGAAGAAGCAGTGTATGTCGGGGGTAACAATCGAGCAATATAACATGAACCTGAAAAGTCAGCAGGCAGCCATGTATATGCTCTGTCCTGACAAATGAAGTAGGTACCCCTAGCAGTCAGAAAGGCAGGGGAGGAGTTAGACGGAAATACGTAAGTCTCAACGCACTCACTCCTCCCTAGCTGAGCTCTCGGATTTCTCCCATTTCCTTGCAAACAGACCTGACCTCGGTGAGGCACGACCCAAGCTGAAGTGGAGCTTTTACGCTTGCTTTCTCCCAAACTAAGGCGATACTCTGTAGAGTTCCAACTCAAATACACCAGTAATTCATCTCTAGGATAAGATGGAGTATTATTGACGTCTTTAATCATATCAATAATTCCCTGGACTAAAGCTTTGTTGGCTGAGTTATATTTAGTGGACCGTGGTGGACGCGGAGGATAGGTCTCAAGGGCATATGAAAAAATGGTCTGAAAGGCCTGAAATGATCCATTATAGCTGAAAGGCAAGACTAGATAGGGAATGCCTTTATCCATAGTGTGAGGTATCAAGCCACACACCCAGCAGTCTGTAGTATTAACTATCAGTTGGTGTTGATGCAAGAGCTGTATAAATGTATTGTTAATAAATTCTGAGCGTCGAGCTAGTTCGTGTTCAGGAAATGAGTGAAAAGAATGCATAGAAGAAACCGTAGAAGTAGTAGGATCAAGGGGAGGTACTGTAGTTACTGGCATAAAAATCAAATGTACACCAAAGACGATTCCACCCACCAACGTTATCAAAACAATTAAAAATGTAACTGCACATTGAATTAGAAAGCATTTGCTGTGAAGTATTCTGTACAGTCTATTTCTGCGAACATAAATTACATTTTCTCGTTGCAGCTCAGGAAGCTCCATCTTCTACGACCGTTCGCGACCACTGATGATGTGTACGTAGATGAAAATGCCTCTATCAGCCCTGGGAGTTCCCAGAACCAACAGAAAGATCGACCTTGTGTCAGACCCCTGCAGATTCAACTAGGCACACAGCCACGACCCTACGGCTACCCAGACGGCAAGGCAATTTTAAAACCAAAAAAAAAAACAATACAAAGTATTAGCAAACTTCCTGGCTGGAGGCAATGTATAGCAAATTCAAATCTGAAAATAGGCAGTTTCCTGCTTTATTTGTCCATATTGCGAGAACGTAAGTTGTATCTCAGTTTTGCAGGAGCTGTCTGATCTGGAAACAATGTATTTTCAGCTGGCGTTGCAATGTTCACGTTCGCAGATGGCAAATGTTCTTTTGGTGCAGATGACAAATGTTCAGGGTTCAAAAGAGCAGTTTCAGGAGGAGAGTCAGAATTTGGTGAATCCGTGATTAGTTCTGCATCGCTGAAAGGTATGAACCTGGGGACTTGTTCCGTTTCAGAGGCACCGATTCCTTTCTTTACCCAGTTGTCGTAAGGAAGTGGCAGAGGCACACGTTTAGCATGTGTCGTATGGATCCAATTCCTTCTTCCGGCCACACGAATAGCAGTTCTCGTTGCTAGCAGGACTTGGAATGGGCCAATAAATCTGGGCTGAAGATTTTTCGTTCTTGCAAAATTTCGGATGACCACCTGATCACCCGGTTTCAGCTGATGGCCTGGACTCTCCGGTGGCTTTGGCAATGCATCGAAAACCTGTTGGTGAATAAGACTCAATTTAGCAGTCAAGTCGAAAAGGTAATCAATTAACATTGGGTATTCCAGCTGCTTAAATTCTTTCGGTCTAGGTACCCCCCAAACATTTGCAGGACGGCCAAAAACTATTTCGTAAGGACTAAGCTCTACTCTAGAATGTACAGTTGTTCTTGTTGATAGCAAAGCCAAAGGCAATGCATCTGGCCAGGACAAACCCGTGGATGCTTGTATCTTAGCAAGTTTCAGCTTAAGGGTGCCATTGTAACCCTCGACTAAACCCGCGGACTGGGGATGATTCGCACTATGACATTTTTGCCTAATCCCTAGGCCGGCACACACACTCTGCATAACTTTCCCTACGAACTCACTTCCGTTGTCTGACCATACAATCCGTGGCATTCCGTATCTGGGGAAGTATTCTTTAAGAAGAATTTTGGCAGTGGATAAGGCAGTATTGTCCTTCAGTGGGTATGCTTCGATCCATCTGGAGAAAGCACAAACTACCACTAGGACGTATTTCAGGTTATTACACCGATCCATGTGAATGAAGTCTAGCTGGATCACTTCAAAAGGGCAGGAAGGAGGAGCGAAATGACCTGCAGGTGTGGGGATTCCCTTGCCAGGATTATGCATCAAGCATACCATACAATTTCTCACCACTCTCTCTGCACACTTACTAATCCCGTCATTCTTCCAGACCGGAGCCAACATCTTACAAATCCCTTTTGAACTGATGTGCGCTGTTCCATGTGCCATTGTCACTACTGCAAGCACATACGCATCAGGCAACATCCAACGCTGTTGTTCCGACAAGTCAATCCAACACCCACTCGAGTCCAATTTACCCGTGCTCTCTCTCCATGCACGTTTTTCCTCCTCAGTCGCCTCTTTCTGAATTTCCTTCACGCTTTCCACTGTGTCCTCACACATTCCAGACTCAGAAATCCATCTTGCAGACGTTGCAACATACATTCTACTCATCATATTTCTAGCTGTCTGTTTTGCAATCTCATCAGCAAAAGCATTCCCACGACCAACATCATCCGTGATTGCTTTATGAGCACTGCATTTCACAACCGCAACTTCAGTCGGCAAGGTTAGAGATTCCAACAAGTCATTGACTAGCTGTCCATGTTGAATCTTAGTCCCATGGGACGTAATGAAACCTCTTTCTTTCCACAAACGGCCAAAACTATGGGCCACGCCGAACGCGTACTGACTGTCTGTGAACACATTCACTCTCTTTCCCTTAGCTAAAACGCACGCTCTTGTTAGCGCGATCAATTCTGCAGCCTGGGCAGAATTCTGACTCACTCTTGCAGTCTCCACAATCGTACTCAAAGTCGTTACTGCATAAGCAGCAGTCACATCACCATTCTCCAATTTGAAGCAAGACCCATCAACATACAACGTGCCATCTGGATCTGACAACGGAGTGTCTTTTAGGTCGATTCGTCCTTTTGTTTCTTCCTCAGTTCTGAAACAACAGTCATGTGGTTCGGAATCACTCGACTCTTCGCTAGTCGGCAACAATGTTGCTGGATTCAATACATTGCATCTTTTGATCTGAATATGACTAGCTAATAGTGTCAGTTCATAACCTGATAATCTAGCACTGGTAAGGTGTTGCGTCTTGGTTCGGTTCATGAGTGTATCCACAGCATGAGGAACCATGACTACTAGCATGTTGTTCATTACTAAACCAGCAGATTGTCGAATGGAAGCTGCAGCTGCGGCTGTAGCTCTCAAGCAACTAGGCAATGCTCTAGCTACCGGATCTAATGTTGATGAAAAATACGCACAAGGGCGTTGTTTATCACCAAATTTCTGCGTCAAAACACTCAATGCACAACCTTCTCTCTCGTGGACATAGAGCGTGAATGGCTTACTGTAGTCGGGTGTACCCAATACAGGTGCTGAACACAGTGCATTTCGTAACTCAGAAAAACTCTGCTGACATTCAGCAGACCATGGTACCGGACTCGGAACACCTTTCCCAGTCAAGGCTACCAATGGTTTTGCTAGAAGAGAAAAATTTGGGATCCATTGCCTACAATATGAGGTAATACCCAAAAAGGCACGTACTTCTCTCTGCGTGCTAGGAACATTCATCTGTGTAATTGCTTTTATTCTCTCTGGGGTCAACTTCCTTCCCTCCTTTGACAAGAGATGACCTAGGTAGGTCACTTCTTGGCAGCAGTATTGCATTTTTGAAGGTGACACCTTGTGATTCAAATCTGACAAGTGATGCAACAAAGAAATCGTAGCTGTTTTGCAAGTTTCCTTGTCATCGGCAGCCACTAGAAGATCATCGACATACTGTACTAAAGCAGAACCACGAGGAAGTATGAATGAATCTAACTGGCTTTTTAATGCTTGACTGTAAATGGATGGACTTTCACAATAACCTTGTGGAGCGCGTTTAAATCTAAAACTTCGTCCTCCTAGAGAGAAACCGAAGATATCTCTGCTTTCCTCGGCTATCGGAATGCTGAAAAAGGCATTTTTCAAGTCGACAACCGAAAACCATGCTGCTGTAGCAGGAATCAACGTTAACAATGCAGTAATGTCTGGAACCACAGGAAACTGTGGGATCACAATTTTATTGACCTCTCTAAGATCAATTACGAACCTATATACTGGAGGCTTTGTAGGGTCAGTTCGTTTCAAAATAGGCAGTACAGGACTATTACAGACATTACCTCTAGTTTCTTCTATAACGTCTTTCTCAATCAGATCTTGCACTATCAGTAGGAGCGCACGCTCACCTTCACTAGAGATTCTGTATTGTGGAATTCGTGGAAGTTTGACATTTGCTTTCAAAGTTACTACATAGGGTGGAATTTCCAATAGACCTACATCATTAGGACCAGTCGCCCAAAGAGTATCAGGGAGTGAACGCAGCTCTGGTGGGAGCGCATCCATCGACAAGTACATCGGAGAGATTATTCTTTTACCCAACGTAAGCTGTACTCCTGCTGGAGAACAGTACAATGTCGCGTACAGGCGTTTTAACAAGTCTAAACCAAGCAGATTTTCGTTACAACCTGTCGTCAAAATCAGGGGTGCTTTCAATTGACGGGGTCCAACAGAAATAGACAAAGGACCAGAAACAGGGTTGTGAACAGGGGCGCCCGAAAAACCTACTGAAACGTTTGTTGAGCCAGACAAAGGTGCGCCAGGGAGTTTCGCATGTATGATAGAACTTTTTGCTGCACCAGTATCCAACAGAAACGGTTCGACTATACCTGATGTTGCTACTGCGACATAAGGCCCACTCTGATCTACTGGTACTGATACTACTCCCTCTCTTTGTCCATGGCTGTCCTAGTACTCACTTTGCTGAACTTCCTCACTAGCTTCATAATAGTCTTCGACATGATACTGCGGAGACCTATTCTGTTGGGCAGATTATCCATTTCGCTGATCGAAATAATTAGAAGGGCGATCACTCGTCTGCGGAGGCATAGCACCTCGTCCCCGACCTCTAGAGTTTTGCATAGGACTACCACGACCTCTCTGGGCTGCCGCAGCATTATTTTGCGTTCGAACTGGACATTCACTTTTGTAATGACCTTCCTTTTTGCAATAAGCACATTGATTCCATTGATATTGTGGCCTTTGAAAATTATAATCTGTTCTTTGATATGACCCTTGCTGCATATTAGTTTGATTCATGCGAGGCGGATAAGCTTGCTGTAAAAGTACTTTAGTTTTTAAATCTTTCGTCTTTTTATCTGATTTTTCCTTCTCTTCTTTATCCCTATTTTCATAGTACTGAGCAGTCGCAAGTATTTGCGCAGTCGTAGAGACAGCCCACGCACTTTCAGAATTCTTTAATTTACCACTAAGTTCTGGCAACAGATTGTGCACAAATTTATCAACAAATAATCTCTGGCCTCCTTCTGTGCTCATATCCTGACCACTATGATCCACGAAAGTCTCTTCGAATCTTGTGAAAAAGTCGGAGACGCTTTCGTCTTTCTTTTGTTTGCACGCGGACAATTTGTCCCAGTTAACGCGCAATGCTGGCATCAAGGTTTTCATTAAATCGATTATCCTACCAGGCAAATTAGCAATTAAGGGTTCAGGTTTAGAACCACCTATTTGTTGACCATCCGCTGCAATTATAGCTGCCCAGTCACCACCTAGGGCAACTGGATGATTCTCTTTACGAATTTTAGCCCAAATTGGTTGCGGTACCACATTACCAAATAGCAGATCTATGTCAGCAAGATTCAATACACAAGCGTCAACTGTTTGAGCCAACTCTTTGTAGTACCCTGCAGGATTTTTACGCGGATCTGGCAAGGCCTGTTTCACTGCTAATACTTCAGCTCGCTTCCATGGAATATGTATCCATACTCTCTGGAATTGGGCCGGAGCGGCTGCAATACCAAGGTTTGCATTAGCTTGCACAGCTTCGCGCCAAATTGGTGGAACCTCTCTCATTGGATACTGACGATTTCGTTTCGTACTACGTTTCTCTAATTCTCTTGGTGAACGAAGGGATGGGTCATTCCTATAACTTAAAATCAGTTCCATCGCTTCTTTTATATTTTGACCAACTATCATTCCTGCAGCAAACTCTTTCTGAACATTAATTAATTCCCCTAGATTTGATTCAGGGTCATCCTCTTCCAATTCCTCACGTAGAAGGAAACACATTTCATCGAACACATATCGTTGTGTCGGTTCGTTCCATTGCATAAATGTATCTAATACATCTTGTACATTATATCTTCCAACTTTCGAAACCCATCTAAGAGCAGTGGAATCTAGTATTCCTCTTTCTTCAGTACTGGGAAGCTGACTACGCCTCTGCACAGAGTCAGAGGTAGGAGTCTTAATCAGAGTTTTATAGAAGGGAGATAGAATATTAGAGACAGAATCAGTGATTCTTCGACGAACAGAAAGCGGAGTCATAATATTAGCAGAGGCAGTGAATAGAGTAGCAGTTGGAACAGATAGATCAGGAACAGTAGGAGTAGCAGGAAAAATAGCTTGCGAAGTAGCAGGTGTGAGCGACACAGGCATAGGTAAAGAAGCCGGCAACCCTAGAAGAGGGGTTGTCGAAGGAACATTAATATTGACCACAGGAGGTACAGGAGCTTGATTCAGGGGAGCGGGAACAGGGACACCAGGTTGTCCAGCAACCGGTAATTGAACATTCGGTATAGGTGGAGCCGTAGCACCTTGTGCATACGGTGGGGGTGATCGTAACAAGTAAGACAACAGGGGATCCTTTTCAGGGTCCTCTACTATCTTAGCCGTACTCGATGGCAAAGCAGGATAGCATTTGTCTATCGCTAAATTACGCTCTCTATCGGCCACCTCCATCGCTTTCTCAGACTCGTTGAGTTGCAGCTGCCTAGCAGACTGTTCTAAAGTCAACTCTTGCTCTTTCTGTTCTTTCTTCAACTTTTTAATTTCTCTCTGTTTAGATTCTTTTCGCCAATAACGGAAAGAATCAAACATTGCCGGCCGGGCTTTCTTCTTAAACAACCTTCTTTCTAGATTATCGAGAATTTCAGGTTCAAAACTACCATGTAGTGGCCAACTAAGGACACCATCTTTTTCTGTATAGCGGATCCATATCTCGTTATAAGAGATAGGGCCCACACCAAATTTGCAATAAAGATCATAAAGGGGAGTTCCAATCGGAGGAACCAAACACAAGTCCTCCAACCGGGAATCACTGTTGCAACTAAAACAAGACAACATACAATTTTTCCGACTTACCATTTTATAATCCGGAACACAAAACAAACAAGACACAAAAAGATGCGCACTTGAACCGAGAACTTAGGCCTACCAGAACTGACAATTGTATCGATACCTGAACTGAACAGAATGATTATCGTAACCAGAATAACCAGTGATAATCTTACAGAACTGAACTAAACTGAGAACTAAAAGGATTATCCAAACAGGAGCAACCCTCACAAAATAACCAACTAGCAACCACTAAATACTTAACTGAGGCACTGAAGACGTCACCAAGGAGAAACCCGTCACGTTTCGCCGTACTGAGGACTGCACCTCGGGTCCAAGACAGGGCGACGGTCAAGGCAACGGACCACTGCAGCCGCCTGAACGGGAACCCTCGTGGAAGAGAACGTCAGGGCCACTTTTGCGATATGCCGCGATCGATGAAGTGGGGCGCCTCCCTCTGAAATCTTCACACGAAGCTCCTCGAACTCTTCAGGCTTTTGGACCGGTACCGAATGACGTCGCCCCACGTTGGGCGCCAATTGGAGTTCTGGACTTTTTGGTTCCGTCCAGAGGTGTCAGGGATAACACCCGAAGACCCCGGAGTTCCACCTGTCTCGGTGCACAAACAAACAGAAACACGGGCTTCTCGATGGCGGCGTCAAAGACCAAAGGTTTATTACTGCAGGGACACAGAAGTCACAGAAACTACACATGGGCAGTATCTAGGAGCCTGTTCGATTTGTACAAAGAGGGTTGCTCCTTATATACTAAATATTGGGCTTCAGGCAAATTCTTTACATGTTACCACAGTTCTAAACATTCGTGTCTTAAACAATAAATATTTGGCGTTGCACAGGGATCGTCAACAGTATCTGATGTCAAAACATTACAAATGAGGGGTTCCCACTAGTCCATCATAATCCCATGTCAATTCTTCATTCAAGACCCGGACCGCCTCATCGTAAATTTCGTTACCTCCCCCTAATAAAGGCCCAGAAGGAAAGGAGCAGAGCCAGGTGCAGAAGATAGAAAGACAGGATAAGAAATGTTTGCGGGTCGTAAATGGGCACGGTTACCAGTTTCGGCCGCCTAATCATGATCAGGCCAACGAACACAAAAACCAGTATAGCAGGACTGGCCTCAGGCTGGGGAGGCAGTTCTTGCCGAGTCATGCTGCTACAGCGTTGCTGGCCCAAGGTGCACGTGTCACTAGCAAGGTGAATCGCCGGTTAAAGCCTACGTGTCCTTAAATGAAAAAGAGGTCATTGCGTGTTCATTGACTATGTGAGGGCAAGGAATACAAAATGGCTTCCGTGTTCTAAGATGGATGCCACGGGTAAATCACAAATGTGTTGGTAACAGGAGTGCTCTTGCTCGTAGCATAGCGAAAACACCAGGATATACTAAATGGATCATTTGCGGTTCACCGATACCAAAATTATGTATTTACGACAATGTTACAAACACGAGTAAAATCGTCACGGAACCTCAGGCATCTCTTCAGAAGAGTGAGGGCTCATTAATGAAAGTCACAGAGCTGCAGCTGTGTGTTAGTTAGGCCGAGCACTGGGCGTCTCTTCAGAAGAGTGAGGGCTCATTCATGAAAGTCACAGAGCTGCAGCTGTGTGTTAGTCAGGCCAAGCACAGGACATCTCTTCAGAAGAGTGAGGGCTCATTCATGAAAGTCACAGAGCTGCAGCTGTGTGCAGCCAGACCGAGCACAGGGCATCTCTTCAGAAGAGTGAGGGCTCATTAATGAAAGCCACAGAGCTGCAGCTGTGTGTTAGTCAGGCCGTGCACAGGGCATCTCTTCAGAAGAGTGAGGGCTCATTAATGAAAGTCACAGAGCTGCAGCTGTGTGTTAGTCAGGCCGAGCACAGGGCATCTCTTCAGAAGAGTGAGGGCTCATTCATGAAAGTCACAGAGCTGCAGCTGTGTGTTAGTCAGGCCGAGCACAGGGCGTCTCTTCAGAAGAGTGAGGGCTCATTCATGAAAGTCACAGAGCTGCAGCTGTGTGTTAGTCAGGCCGAGCACAGGGCGTCTCTCCAGAAGAGTGAGGGCTCATTAATGAAAGTCACAGAGCTGCAGCTGCGTGTTAATCAGGCCGAGCACAGGGCATCTCTTCAGAAGAGCGAGGGCTCATTCATGAAAGTCACAGAGCTGCAGCTGTGTGTTAGTCAGGCCGAGCACAGGGCATCTCTTCAGAAGAGCGAGGGCTCATTAATGAAAGTCACAGAGCTGCAGCTGTGTGTTAGTCAGGCCGAGCACAAAGCATCTCTCCAGAAGAGCGGGGGCTCATTCATGAAAGTCACAGAGCTGCAGCTGTGTGTTAGTCAGGCCGAGCACAGGGCATCTCTTCAGAAGAGCGAGGGCTCATTAATGAAAGTCACAGAGCTGCAGCTGTTATATCCAGGCCGAGCACAGGGCATCTCTTCAGAAGAGCGGGGGCTCATTCATGAAAGTCACAGAGCTGCAGCTGTGTGTTAGTCAGGCCGAGCACAGGGCATCTCTTCAGAAGAGTGAGGGCTCATTCATGAAAGTCACAGAGCTGCAGCTGAGTGCAGCCAGACCGAGCACAGGGCATCTCTTCAGAAGACTGAGGGCTCATTCATGAAAGTCACAGAGCTGCAGCTGTGTGTTAGTCAGGCCGAGCACAGGGCATCTCTTCAGAAGAGTGAGGGCTCATTAATGAAAGTCACAGAGCTGCAGCTGTGTGTTAGTCAGGCCGAGCACAGGGCATCCTTCAGAAGAGCGAGGGCTCATTCATGAAAGTCACAGAGCTGCAGCTGTGTGTTAGTCAGGCCGAGCACAGGGCATCCTTCAGAAGAGTGAGGGCTCATTCATGAAAGTCACAGAGCTGCAGCTGTGTGTTAGTCAGGCCGAGCACAGGGCATCCTTCAGAAGAGTGAGGGCTCATTCATGAAAGTCACAGAGCTGCAGCTGTGTGTTAGTCAGGCCGAGCACAGGGCATCTCTTCAGAAGAGCGAGGGCTCATTAATCAAAGTCACAGAGCTGCAGCTGTGTGTTAGTCAGGCCGAGCACAGGGCATCCTTCAGAAGAGTGAGGGCTCATTCATGAAAGTCACAGAGCTGCAGCTGTGTGTTAGTCAGGCCGAGCACAGGGCATCCTTCAGAAGAGTGAGGGCTCGTTCATAAAAGTCACAGAGCTGCAGCTGTGTGTTAGTCAGGCCGAGCACAGGGCATCTCTTCAGAAGAGCGAGGGCTCATTAATCAAAGTCACAGAGCTGCAGCTGTGTGTTAGTCAGGCCGAGCACAGGGCATCCTTCAGAAGAGTGAGGGCTCATTCATGAAAGTCACAGAGCTGCAGCTGTGTGTTAGTCAGGCCGAGCACAGGGCATCTCTTCAGAAGAGCGAGGGCTCATTAATCAAAGTCACAGAGCTGCAGCTGTGTGTTAGTCAGGCCGAGCACAGGGCATCCTTCAGAAGAGTGAGGGCTCATTCATGAAAGTCACAGAGCTGCAGCTGTGTGTTAGTCAGGCCGAGCACAGGGCATCTCTTCAGAAGAGTGAGGGCTCATTCATGAAAGTCACAGAGCTGCAGCTGTGTGTTAGTCAGGCTGAGCACAGAGCATCTCTTTAGAAGAGTGAGGGCTCATTATTAAAAGTCACAGAGCTGCAGCTGTGTGAAGCAAGGCCGAGCACAGGGCATCTCTTCAGAAGAGCGAGGGCTCATTCATGAAAGTCACAGAGCTGCAGCTGTGTGTTAGTCAGGCCGAGCACAGGGCATCTCTTCAGAAGAGCGAGGGCTCATTCATGAAAGTCACAGAGCTGCAGCTGTGTGTTAGTCAGGCCGAGCACAGGGCATCCTTCAGAAGAGTGAGGGCTCATTCATGAAAGTCACAGAGCTGCACCTGTGTGTTAGTCAGGCCGAGCACAGGGCATCCTTCAGAAGAGCGAGGGCTCATTCATGAAAGTCACAGAGCTGCAGCTGAGTGTTAGTCAGGCCAAGCACAGGGCATCTCTTCAGAAGAGCGAGGGCTCATTCATGAAAGTCACAGAGCTGCTGTTGTGTGTTAGTCAGGCCGAGCACAGGGCATCTCTTCAGAAGAGCGAGGGCTCATTCATGAAAGTCACAGAGCTGCTGTTGTGTGTTAGTCAGACTGAGCACAGTGCATCTCTTCAGAAGAGTGAGGGCTCATTCATGAAAGTCACAGAGCTGCAGCTGTGTGAAGCCAGGCCGAGCACAGAGCATCTCTTTAGAAGAGCGAGGGCTCATTATTAAAAGTCACAGAGCTGCAGCTGTGTGTTAGTCAGGCTGAGCACAGAGCATCTCTTTAGAAGAGCGAGGGCTCATTATTAAAAGTCACAGAGCTGCAGCTGTGTGTTAGTCAGGCCAAGCACAGGACATCTCTTCAGAAGAGTGAGGGCTCATTCATGAAAGTCACAGAGCTGCTGTTGTGTGTTAGTCAGGCCGAGCACAGGGCATCCTTCAGAAGAGTGAGGGCTCATTAATGAAAGTCACAGAGCTGCAGCTGTGTGTTAGTCAGGCCGAGCACAGGGCATCCTTCAGAAGAGTGAGGGCTCATTCATGAAAGTCACAGAGCTGCAGCTGTGTGTTAGTCAGGCCGAGCACAGGGCATCTCTTCAGAAGAGCGAGGGCTCATTAATCAAAGTCACAGAGCTGCAGCTGTGTGTTAGTCAGGCCGAGCACAGGGCATCCTTCAGAAGAGTGAGGGCTCATTCATGAAAGTCACAGAGCTGCAGCTGTGTGTTAGTCAGGCCGAGCACAGGGCATCCTTCAGAAGAGTGAGGGCTCGTTCATAAAAGTCACAGAGCTGCAGCTGTGTGTTAGTCAGGCCGAGCACAGGGCATCCTTCAGAAGAGTGAGGGCTCAATCATGAAAGTCACAGAGCTGCAGCTGTGTGTTAGTCAGGCCGAGCACAGGGCATCCTTCAGAAGAGTGAGGGCTCATTCATGAAAGTCACAGAGCTGCAGCTGTTTGTTAGTCAGGCCGAGCACAGGGCATCTCTTCAGAAGAGCGAGAGCTTATTAATCAAAGTCACAGAGCTGCAGCTGTGTGTTAGTCAGGCCGAGCACAGGGCATCCTTCAGAAGAGTGAGGGCTCATTCATGAAAGTCACAGAGCTGCAGCTGTGTGTTAGTCAGGCCGAGCACAGGGAATCCTTCAGAAGAGTGAGGGCTCGTTCATAAAAGTCACAGAGCTGCAGCTGTGTGTTAGTCAGGCCAAGCACAGGGCATCCTTCAGAAGAGTGAGGGCTCAATCATGAAAGTCACAGAGCTGCAGCTGTGTGTTAGTCAGGCCGAGCACAGGGCATCCTTCAGAAGAGTGAGGGCTCATTCATGAAAGTCACAGAGCTGCAGCTGTGTGTTAGTCAGGCCGAGCACAGGGCATCTCTTCAGAAGAGCGAGGGCTCATTCATGACTGTCACAGAGCTGCAGCTGTGTGTTAGTCAGGCCGAGCACAGGGCATCCTTCAGAAGAGTGAGGGCTCATTCATGAAAGTCACAGAGCTGCAGCTGTGTGTTAGTCAGGCCGAGCACAGGGCATCCTTCAGAAGAGTGAGGGCTCATTCATGAAAGTCACAGAGCTGCAGCTGTGTGTTAGTCAGGCCGAGCACAGGGCATCTCTTCAGAAGAGTGAGGGCTCATTCATGAAAGTCACAGAGCTGCTGTTGTGTGTTAGTCAGGCCGGGCACAGGGCATCCTTCAGAAGAGTGAGGGCTCATTCATGAAAGTCACAGAGCTGCAGCTGTGTGTTAGTCAGGCCGAGCACAGGGCATCCTTCAGAAGAGTGAGGGCTCATTCATGAAAGTCACAGAGCTGCAGCTGTGTGTTAGTCAGGCCGAGCACAGGGCATCTCTGCAGAAGAGCGAGGGCTCATTCATGAAAGTCACAGAGCTGCTGTTGTGTGTTAGTCAGGCCGAGCACAGGGCATCCTTCAGAAGAGTGAGGGCTCATTCATGAAAGTCACAGAGCTGCAGCTGTGTGTTAGTCAGGCCGAGCACAGGGCATCTCTGCAGAAGAGCGAGGGCTCATTCATGAAAGTCACAGAGCTGCAGCTGTGTGTTAGTCAGGCCGAGCACAGGGCATCTCTTCAGAAGAGTGAGGGCTCATTCATGAAAGTCACAGAGCTGCAGCGGTGTGTTAGTCAGGCCGAGCACAGGGCATCTCTGCAGAAGAGTGAGGGCTCATTAATAAAAGTCACAGAGCTGCAGCTGTGTGCAGCCAGGCCGAGCACAGGGCATCCTTCAGAAGAGTGAGGGCTCATTCATGAAAGTCACAGAGCTGCAGCTGTGTGTTAGTCAGGCCGAGCACAGGGCATCTCTGCAGAAGAGCGAGGGCTCATTCATGAAAGTCACAGAGCTGCAGCTGTGTGTTAGTCAGGCCGAGCACAGGGCATCTCTTCTGAAGAGTGAGGGCTCATTCATGAAAGTCACAGAGCTGCAGCGGTGTGTTAGTCAGGCCGAGCACAGGGCATCTCTGCAGAAGAGTGAGGGCTCATTAATAAAAGTCACAGAGCTGCAGCTGTGTGCAGCCAGGCCGAGCACAGGGCATCTCTTCAGAAGAGCAAGGGCTCATTCATGAAAGTCACAGAGCTGCAGCTGTGTGTTAGTCAGGCCGAGCACAGGGCATCTCTTCAGAAGAGTGAGGGCTCATTAATAAAAGTCACAGAGCTGCAGCTGTGTGCAGCCAGGCCGAGCACAGGGCATCTCTTCAGAAGAGCGAGGGCTCATTCATGAAAGTCACAGAGCTGCAGCGGTGTGTTAGTCAGGCCGAGCACAGGGCATCTCTGCAGAAGAGTGAGGGCTCATTAATAAAAGTCACAGAGCTGCAGCTGTGTGCAGCCAGGCCGAGCACAGGGCATCTCTTCAGAAGAGTGAGGGCTCATTCATGAAAGTCACAGAGCTGCAGCTGTGTGTTAGTCAGGCCGAGCACAGGGCATCTCTTCAGAAGAGTGAGGGCTCATTCATGAAAGTCACAGAGCTGCAGCTGTGTGTTAGTCAGACCGAGCACAGGGCATCTCTTCAGAAGAGCGAGGGCTCATTATTAAAAGTCACAGAGCTGCAGCTGTGTGCAGCCAGGCCGAGCACAGGGCATCTCTTCAGAAGAGCGAGGGCTCATTCATGAAAGTCACAGAGCTGCAGCTGAGTGTTAGTCAGGCCAAGCACAGGGCATCTCTTCAGAAGAGCGAGGGCTCATTCATGAAAGTCACAGAGCTGCTGTTGTGTGTTAGTCAGGCCGAGCACAGGGCATCTCTTCAGAAGAGCGAGGGCTCATTCATGAAAGTCACAGAGCTGCTGTTGTGTGTTAGTCAGACTGAGCACAGTGCATCTCTTCAGAAGAGTGAGGGCTCATTCATGAAAGTCACAGAGCTGCAGCTGTGTGAAGCCAGGCCGAGCACAGAGCATCTCTTTAGAAGAGCGAGGGCTCATTATTAAAAGTCACAGAGCTGCAGCTGTGTGTTAGTCAGGCTGAGCACAGAGCATCTCTTTAGAAGAGCGAGGGCTCATTATTAAAAGTCACAGAGCTGCAGCTGTGTGTTAGTCAGGCCAAGCACAGGACATCTCTTCAGAAGAGTGAGGGCTCATTCATGAAAGTCACAGAGCTGCTGTTGTGTGTTAGTCAGGCCGAGCACAGGGCATCCTTCAGAAGAGTGAGGGCTCATTAATGAAAGTCACAGAGCTGCAGCTGTGTGTTAGTCAGGCCGAGCACAGGGCATCCTTCAGAAGAGTGAGGGCTCATTCATGAAAGTCACAGAGCTGCAGCTGTGTGTTAGTCAGGCCGAGCACAGGGCATCTCTTCAGAAGAGCGAGGGCTCATTAATCAAAGTCACAGAGCTGCAGCTGTGTGTTAGTCAGGCCGAGCACAGGGCATCCTTCAGAAGAGTGAGGGCTCATTCATGAAAGTCACAGAGCTGCAGCTGTGTGTTAGTCAGGCCGAGCACAGGGCATCCTTCAGAAGAGTGAGGGCTCGTTCATAAAAGTCACAGAGCTGCAGCTGTGTGTTAGTCAGGCCGAGCACAGGGCATCCTTCAGAAGAGTGAGGGCTCAATCATGAAAGTCACAGAGCTGCAGCTGTGTGTTAGTCAGGCCGAGCACAGGGCATCCTTCAGAAGAGTGAGGGCTCATTCATGAAAGTCACAGAGCTGCAGCTGTTTGTTAGTCAGGCCGAGCACAGGGCATCTCTTCAGAAGAGCGAGGGCTTATTAATCAAAGTCACAGAGCTGCAGCTGTGTGTTAGTCAGGCCGAGCACAGGGCATCCTTCAGAAGAGTGAGGGCTCATTCATGAAAGTCACAGAGCTGCAGCTGTGTGTTAGTCAGGCCGAGCACAGGGCATCCTTCAGAAGAGTGAGGGCTCGTTCATAAAAGTCACAGAGCTGCAGCTGTGTGTTAGTCAGGCCAAGCACAGGGCATCCTTCAGAAGAGTGAGGGCTCAATCATGAAAGTCACAGAGCTGCAGCTGTGTGTTAGTCAGGCCGAGCACAGGGCATCCTTCAGAAGAGTGAGGGCTCATTCATGAAAGTCACAGAGCTGCAGCTGTGTGTTAGTCAGGCCGAGCACAGGGCATCTCTTCAGAAGAGCGAGGGCTCATTCATGACTGTCACAGAGCTGCAGCTGTGTGTTAGTCAGGCCGAGCACAGGGCATCCTTCAGAAGAGTGAGGGCTCATTCATGAAAGTCACAGAGCTGCAGCTGTGTGTTAGTCAGGCCGAGCACAGGGCATCCTTCAGAAGAGTGAGGGCTCATTCATGAAAGTCACAGAGCTGCAGCTGTGTGTTAGTCAGGCCGAGCACAGGGCATCTCTTCAGAAGAGTGAGGGCTCATTCATGAAAGTCACAGAGCTGCTGTTGTGTGTTAGTCAGGCCGGGCACAGGGCATCCTTCAGAAGAGTGAGGGCTCATTCATGAAAGTCACAGAGCTGCAGCTGTGTGTTAGTCAGGCCGAGCACAGGGCATCCTTCAGAAGAGTGAGGGCTCATTCATGAAAGTCACAGAGCTGCAGCTGTGTGTTAGTCAGGCCGAGCACAGGGCATCTCTGCAGAAGAGCGAGGGCTCATTCATGAAAGTCACAGAGCTGCTGTTGTGTGTTAGTCAGGCCGAGCACAGGGCATCCTTCAGAAGAGTGAGGGCTCATTCATGAAAGTCACAGAGCTGCAGCTGTGTGTTAGTCAGGCCGAGCACAGGGCATCTCTGCAGAAGAGCGAGGGCTCATTCATGAAAGTCACAGAGCTGCAGCTGTGTGTTAGTCAGGCCGAGCACAGGGCATCTCTTCAGAAGAGTGAGGGCTCATTCATGAAAGTCACAGAGCTGCAGCGGTGTGTTAGTCAGGCCGAGCACAGGGCATCTCTGCAGAAGAGTGAGGGCTCATTAATAAAAGTCACAGAGCTGCAGCTGTGTGCAGCCAGGCCGAGCACAGGGCATCCTTCAGAAGAGTGAGGGCTCATTCATGAAAGTCACAGAGCTGCAGCTGTGTGTTAGTCAGGCCGAGCACAGGGCATCTCTGCAGAAGAGCGAGGGCTCATTCATGAAAGTCACAGAGCTGCAGCTGTGTGTTAGTCAGGCCGAGCACAGGGCATCTCTTCAGAAGAGTGAGGGCTCATTCATGAAAGTCACAGAGCTGCAGCGGTGTGTTAGTCAGGCCGAGCACAGGGCATCTCTGCAGAAGAGTGAGGGCTCATTAATAAAAGTCACAGAGCTGCAGCTGTGTGCAGCCAGGCCGAGCACAGGGCATCCTTCAGAAGAGTGAGGGCTCATTCATGACTGTCACAGAGCTGCAGCTGTGTGTTAGTCAGGCCGAGCACAGAGCATCTCTTTAGAAGAGCGAGGGCTCATTCATGAAAGTCACAGAGCTGCAGCTGTGTGCAGCCAGGCCGAGCACAGGGCATCCTTCAGAAGAGCGAGGGCTCATTCATGAAAGTCACAGAGCGGCAGCTGTGTGTTAGTCAGGCCGAGCACAGGGCATCTCTTCAGAAGAGCAAGGGCTCATTCATGAAACTCACAGAGCTGCAGCTGTGTGTTAGTCAGGCCGAGCACAGGGCATCTCTTCAGAAGAGTGAGGGCTCATTAATAAAAGTCACAGAGCTGCAGCTGTGTGCAGCCAGGCCGAGCACAGGGCATCTCTTCAGAAGAGCGAGGGCTCATTCATGAAAGTCACAGAGCTGCAGCGGTGTGTTAGTCAGGCCGAGCACAGGGCATCTCTGCAGAAGAGTGAGGGCTCATTAATAAAAGTCACAGAGCTGCAGCTGTGTGCAGCCAGGCCGAGCACAGGGCATCTCTTCAGAAGAGTGAGGGCTCATTCATGAAAGTCACAGAGCTGCAGCTGTGTGTTAGTCAGGCCGAGCACAGGGCATCTCTTCAGAAGAGTGAGGGCTCATTCATGAAAGTCACAGAGCTGCAGCTGTGTGTTAGTCAGACCGAGCACAGGGCATCTCTTCAGAAGAGCGAGGGCTCATTATTAAAAGTCACAGAGCTGCAGCTGTGTGCAGCCAGGCCGAGCACAGGGCATCTCTTCAGAAGAGCGAGGGCTCATTCATGAAAATCACAGAGCTGCAGCTGTGATATCCAGGCCGAGCACAGGGCATCTCTTCAGAAGAGCGAGGGCTCATTCATGAAAGTCACAGAGCTGCAGCTGTGTGCAGCCAGGCCGAGCACAGGGCATCTCTTCAGTAGAGTGAGGGCTCATTCATGAAAGTCACAGAGCTGCAGCTGTGTGCAGCCAGGCTGAGCACAGGGCATCTCTTCAGAAGAGCGAGGGCTCATTCATGAAAGTCACAGAGCTGCAGCTGTGTGTTAGTCAGGCCGAGCACAGGGCATCTCTTCAGAAGAGCGAGGGCTCATTCATGAAAGTCACAGAGCTGCAGCTGTGTGCAGCCAGGCCGAGCACAGGGCATCTCTTCAGTAGAGTGAGGGCTCATTCATGAAAGTCACAGAGCTGCAGCTGTGTGTTAGTCAGGCCGAGCACAGGGCATCCTTCAGAAGAGTGAGGGCTCATTCATGAAAGTCACAGAGCTGCAGCTGTGTGTTAGTCAGGCTGAGCACAGAGCATCTCTTTAGAAGAGCGAGGGCTCATTCATGAAAGTCACAGAGCTGCAGCTGTGTGCAGCCAGGCCGAGCACAGGGCATCTCTTCAGAAGAGCGAGGGCTCATTCATGAAAGTCACAGAGCTGCAGCTGTGTGTTAGTCAGGCCGAGCACAGGGCATCTCTTTAGAGGAGCGAGGGCTCATTCATGAAAGTCACAGAGCTGCAGCTGTGTGTTAGTCAGGCCGAGCACAGGGCATCTCTTCAGAAGAGCGAGGGCTCATTCATGAAAGTCACAGAGCTGCAGCTGAGTGTTAGTCAGGCCGAGCACAGGGCATCTCTTCAGAAGAGCGAGGGCTCATTCATAAAAGTCACAGAGCTGCAGCTGTGTGTTAGTCAGGCCAAGCACAGGGCATCTCTTCAGAAGAGCGAGGGCTCAATCATGAAAGTCACAGAGCTGCAGCTGTGTGTTAGTCAGGCCGAGCACAGGGCATCTCTTCAGAAGAGCGAGGGCTCATTCATGAAAGTCACAGAGCTGCAGCTGTGTGTTAGTCAGGCCGAGCACAGGGCATCTCTTCAGAAGAGCGAGGGCTCATTCATGAAAGTCACAGAGCTGCAGCTGTGTGCAGCCAGGCCGAGCACAGGGCATCTCTTCAGTAGAGTGAGGGCTCATTCATGAAAGTCACAGAGCTGCAGCTGTGTGTTAGTCAGGCCGAGCACAGGGCATCTCTTCAGAAGAGTGAGGGCTCATTCATGAAAGTCACAGAGCTGCAGCTGTGTGCTAGTCAGGCCGAGCACAGGGCATCCTTCAGAAGAGTGAGGGCTCATTCATGAAAGTCACAGAGCTGCAGCTGTGTGTTAGTCAGGCCGAGCACAGGGCATCCTTCAGAAGAGTGAGGGCTCATTCATGAAAGTCACAGAGCTGCAGCGGTGTGTTAGTCAGGCCGAGCACAGGGCATCCTTCAGAAGAGTGAGGGCTCATTCATGAAAGTCACAGAGCTGCAGCTGTGTGTTAGTCAGGCCGAGCACAGGGCATCCTTCAGAAGAGTGAGGGCTCATTCAAGAAAGTCACAGAGCTGCAGCGGTGTGTTAGTCAGGCCGAGCACAGGGCATCCTTCAGAAGAGTGAGGGCTCATTCATGAAAGTCACAGAGCTGCAGCTGTTATATCCAGGCCGAGCACAGGGCATCTCTTCAGAAGAGTGAGGGCTCATTCATGAAAGTCACAGAGCTGCTGTTGTGTTTTAGTCAGGCCGAGCACAGGGCATCTCTTCAGAAGAGCGAGGGCTCATTCATGAAAGTCACAGAGCTGCAGCTGTGTGTTAGTCAGGCCGAGCACAGGGCATCCTTCAGAAGAGTGAGGGCTCATTCATGAAAGTCACAGAGCTGCAGCTGTGTGTTAGTCAGGCCGAGCACAGGGCATCTCTTCAGAGGAGTGAGGGCTCATTCATGAAAGTCACAGAGCTGCAGCTGTGTGTTAGTCAGGCCGAGCACAGGGCATCTCTTCAGAAGAGCGAGGGCTCATTCATGAAAGTCACAGAGCTGCTGTTGTGTGTTAGTCAGGCCGAGCACAGGGCATCTCTTCAGAAGAGCGAGGGCTCATTCATGAAAGTCACAGAGCTGCAGCTGTGTGTTAGTCAGGCCGAGCACAGGGCATCCTTCAGAAGAGTGAGGGCTCATTCATGAAAGTCACAGAGCTGCAGCTGTGTGTTAGTCAGGCCGAGCACTGGGCATCTCTTCAGAAGAGCGAGGGCTCATTAATGAAAGTCACAGAGCTGCAGCTGTGTGCAGCCAGGCCGAGCACAGGGCATCTTTTCAGAAGAGCGAGGGCTCATTCATGAAAGTCACAGAGCTGCAGCTGTGTGTTAGTCAGGCCGAGCACAGGGCATCTCTTCAGAAGAGCGAGGGCTCATTAATGAAAGTCACAGAGCTGCAGCTGTGTGAAGCCAGGCCGAGCACAGGGCATCTCTTCAGAAGAGCGAGGGTTCATTCATGAAAGTCACAGAGCTGCAGCTGTGTGTTAGTCATTTGAGCACAGGGCATCTCTTCAGAAGAGTGAGGGCTCATTCATGAAAGTCACAGAGCTGCAGCTGTGTGCAGCCAGGCCGAGCACAGGGCATCTCTTCAGAAGAGCGAGGGCTCATTAATGAAAGTCACAGAGCTGCAGCTGTGTGTTAGTCAGGCCGAGCACAGGGCATCCTTCAGAAGAGTGAGGGCTCATTCATGAAAGTCGCAGAGCTGCAGCTGTGTGTTAGTCAGGCCGAGCACAGGGCATCTCTTCAGAAGAGTGAGGGCTCATTCATGAAAGTCACAGAGCTGCAGCTGTGTGTTAGTCAGGCCGAGCACAGGGCATCCTTCAGAAGAGTGAGGGCTCATTCCTGAAAGTCACAGAGCTGCAGCTGTGTGTTAGTCAGACCGAGCACAGGGCATCTCTTCAGAAGAGCGAGGGCTCATTAATGAAAGTCACAGAGCTGCAGCTGAGAGCAGCCAGGCCGAGCACAGGGCATCTCTTCAGAAGAAGAGCGAGGGCTCATTCATGAAAGTCACAGAGCTGCTGTTGTGTGTTAGTCAGGCCGAGCACAGGGCATCCTTCAGAAGAGTGAGGGCTCATTAATGAAAGTCACAGAGCTGCAGCTGTGTGAAGCCAGGCCGAGCACAGGGCATCCTTCAGAAGAGTGAGGGCTCATTCATGAAAGTCACAGAGCTGCAGCTGTGTGTTAGTCAGGCCGAGCACAGGGCGTCTCTCCAGAAGAGTGAGGGCTCATTAATGAAAGTCACAGAGCTGCAGCTGCGTGTTAATCAGGCCGAGCACAGGGCATCTCTTCAGAAGAGCGAGGGCTCATTCATGAAAGTCACAGAGCTGCTGTTGTGTGTTAGTCAGGCCGAGCACAGGGCATCCCTTCAGAAGAGCGAGGGCTCATTAATGAAAGTCACAGAGCTGCAGCTGTGTTAGTCAGGCCGAGCACAGGGCATCCTTCAGAAGAGTGAGGGCTCATTCATGAAAGTCACAGTGCTGCAGCTGTGTGTTAGTCAGGCCGAGCACAGGGCATCCTTCAGAAGAGCGAGGGCTCGTTCATGAAAGTCACAGAGCTGCAGCTGTGTGTTAGTCAGGCCGAGCACAGGGCATCCTTCAGAAGAGTGAGGGCTCATTCATGAAAGTCACAGAGCTGCAGCTGTGTGTTAGTCAGGCCGAGCACAGGGCATCCTTCAGAAGAGTGAGGGCTCATTCATGAAAGTCGCAGAGCTGCAGCTGTGTGTTAGTCAGGCCAAGCACAGGGCATCTCTTCAGAAGAGCGAGGGCTCATTCATGAAAGTCACAGAGCTGCAGCGGTGTGTTAGTCAGGCCGAGCACAGGGCATCTCTTCAGAAGAGCGAGGGCTCATTCATGAAAGTCACAGAGCTGCAGCTGTGTGTTAGTCAGGCCGAGCACAGGGCATCCTTCAGAAGAGTGAGGGCTCATTCATGAAAGTCACAGAGCTGCAGCTGTGTGTTAGTCAGGCCGAGCACAGGGCATCTCTTCAGAAGAGCGAGGGCTCATTATTAAAAGTCACAGAGCTGCAGCTGTGTGTTAGTCAGGCCGAGCACAGGGCTTCTCTTCAGAGGAGTGAGGGCTCATTCATGAAAGTCACAGAGCTGCAGCTGTGTGCAGCCAGGCCGAGCACAGGGCATCTCTTCAGAAGAGCGAGGGCTCATTCATGAAAGTCACAGAGCTACAGCTGTGTGTTAGTCAGGCCGAGCACAGGGCATCTCTTCAGAAGAGTGAGGGCTCGTTCATGAAAGTCAAAGAGCTGCAGCTGTGTGCAGCCAGGCCGAGCACAAGGCATCTCTTCAGAAGACTGAGGGCTCATTCATGAAAGTCACAGAGCTGCAGCTGTGTGTTAGTCAGGCCGAGCACTGGGCATCTCTTCAGAGGAGCGAGGGCTCATTAATGAAAGTCACAGAGCTGCAACTGTGTGTTAGTCAGGCCGAGCACAGGGCATCCTTCAGAAGAGTGAGGGCTCATTCATGAAAGTCACAGAGCTGCAGCTGTGTGTTAGTCAGGCCGAGCACAGGGCATCTCTTTAGAAGAGCGAGGGCTCATTCATGAAAGCCACAGAGCTGCAGCTGTGTGTTAGTCAGGCCGAGCACAGGGCATCTCTTCAGAAGAGCGAGGGCTCATTCATGAAAGCCACAGAGCTGCAGCTGTGTGTTAGTCAGGCCGAGCACAGGGCATCTCTTCAGAAGAGCGAGGGCTCATTAATGAAAGTCACAGAGCTGCAGCTGTGTGCAGCCAGGCCGAGCACAGGGCATCTCTTCAGAAGAGTGAGGGCTCATTCATGAAAGTCACAGAGCTGCAGCTGTGTGTTAGTCAGGCCGAGCACAGGGCATCCTTCAGAAGAGTGAGGGCTCATTCATGAAAGTCACAGAGCTGCAGCTGTGTGTTAGTCAGGCCGAGCACAGAGCATCTCTTTAGAAGAGCGAGGGCCCATTCATGAAAGCCACAGAGCTGCAGCTGTGTGTTAGTCAGGCCGAGCACAGGGCATCTCTTCAGAAGAGCGAGGGCTCATTCATGAAAGTCACAGAGCTGCAGCTGTGTGCAGCCAGGCTGAGCACAGGGCATCTCTTCAGGAGAGCGAGGGCTCATTCATGAAAGTCACAGAGCTGCAGCTGTGTGTTAGTCAGGCCGAGCACAGGGCATCTCTTCAGAAGAGCGAGGGCTCATTCATGAAAGTCACAGAGCTGCAGCTGAGTGTTAGTCAGGCCGAGCACTGGGCATCTCCGCAGAAGAGTGAGGGCTCATTCATGAAAGTCACAGAGCTGCAGCTGTGTGTTAGTCAGGCCAAGCACAGGGCATCTCTTCAGAAGAGTGAGGGCTCATTCATGAAAGTCACAGAGCTGCAGCTGTGTGTTAGTCAGGCCGAGCACAGGGCATCTCTTCAGAAGAGCGAGGGCTCATTCATGAAAGTCACAGAGCTGCAGCTGTGTGTTAGTCAGGCCGAGCACTGGGCGTCTCTTCAGAAGAGCGAGGGCTCATTCATGAAAGTCACAGAGCTGCAGCTGTGTGTTAGTCAGGCCGAGCACAGGGCATCTCTTCAGAAGAGCGAGGGCTCATTCATGAAAGTCACAGAGCTGCAGCTGTGTGTTAGTCAGGCCGAGCACAGGGCATCTCTTCAGAAGAGCGAGGGCTCATTCATGGAAGTCACAGAGCTGCAGCTGTGTGTAGCCAGGCCGAGCACAGGGCATCCTTCAGAAGAGTGAGGGCTCATTCAAGAAAGTCACAGAGCTGCAGCTGTGTGTTAGTCAGGCCGAGCACAGGGCATCCTTCAGAAGAGTGAGGGCTCATTAATGAAAGTCACAGAGCTGCAGCTGTGTGCAGCCAGGCCGAGCACAGGGCATCCTTCAGAAGAGCGAGGGCTTATTAATGAAAGTCACAGAGCTGCAGCTGTGTGTTAGTCAGGCCGAGCACAGGGCATCTCTTCAGAAGAGTGAGGGCTCATTCATGAAAGTCACAGAGCTGCAGCTGTGTGCAGCCAGGCCGAGCACAGGGCATCTCTTCAGAAGAGTGAGGGCTCATTCATGAAAGTCACAGAGCTGCAGCTGTGTGCATCCAGGCCGAGCACAGGGCATCTCTTCAGAAGAGTGAGGGCTCATTCATGAAAGTCACAGAGCTGCAGCTGTGTGCAGCCAGGCCGAGCACAGGGCATAACTTCAGAAGAGTGAGGGCTCATTCATGAAAGTCACAGAGCTGCAGCTGTGTGTTAGTCAGACCGAGCACAGGGCATCCTTCAGAAGAGTGAGGGCTCATTCATGAAAGTCACAGAGCTGCAGCTGTGTGTTAGTCAGGCCGAGCACAGGGCATCTCTTCAGAAGAGCGAGGGCTCATTAATTAAAGTCACAGAGCTGCAGCTGTGTGTTAGTCAGGCCGAGCACAGGGCATCCTTCAGAAGAGTGAGGGCTCATTCATGAAAGTCACAGAGCTGCAGCTGTGTGTTAGTCAGGCCGAGCACAGGGCATCCTTCAGAAGAGTGAGGGCTCGTTCATAAAAGTCACAGAGCTGCAGCTGTGTGTTAGTCAGGCCGAGCACAGGGCATCCTTCAGAAGAGTGAGGGCTCATTCATGAAAGTCACAGAGCTGCAGCTGTGTTAGTCAGGCCGAGCACAGGGCATCTCTTCAGAAGAGTGAGGGCTCATTCATGAAAGTCACAGAGCTGCAGCTGTGTGTTAGTCAGGCCGAGCACAGGGCATCTCTTCAGAAGAGTGAGGGCTCATTCATGAAAGTCACAGAGCTGCAGCTGTGTGTTAGTCAGGCCGAGCACAGGGCATCCTTCAGAAGAGCGAGGGCTCGTTCATGAAAGTCACAGAGCTGCAGCTGTGTGTTAGTCAGGCCGAGCACAGGGCATCTCTTCAGAAGAGTGAGGGCTCATTCATGAAAGTCACAGAGCTGCAGCTGTGTGTTAGTCAGGCCGAGCACAGGGCATCTCTTCAGAAGAGTGAGGGCTCATTCATGAAAGTCACAGAGCTGCAACTGTGTGTTAGCCAGGCCGAGCACAGGGCATCTCTTCAGAAGAGCGAGGGCTCGTTCATAAAAGTCACAGAGCTGCTGTTGTGTGTTAGTCAGGCCGAGCACAGGGCATCCTTTAGAAGAGTGAGGGCTCATTCATGAAAGTCACAGAGCTGCAGCTGTGTGCAGCCAGGCCGAGCACAGGGCATCTCTTCAGAGGAGTGAGGGCTCATTCATGAAAGTCACAGAGCTGCAGCTGTTATATCCAGGCCGAGCACAGGGCATCTCTTCAGAAGAGTGAGGGCTCATTCATGAAAGTCACAGAGCTGCTGTTGTGTGTTAGTCAGGCCGAGCACAGGGCATCCTTCAGAAGAGTGAGGGCTCATTCATGAAAGTCACAGAGCTGCAGCTGTGTGCAGCCATGACGAGCACAGGGCATCTCTTCAGAAGAGCGAGGGCTCATTAATGAAAGTCACAGAGCTGCAGCTGTGTGTTAGTCAGGCCGAGCACTGGGCGTCTCTGCAGAAGAGTGAGGGCTCATTCATGAAAGTCACAGAGCTGCAGCTGTGTGTTAGTCAGGCCGAGCACAGGGCATCCTTCAGAAGAGTGAGGGCTCATTCATGAAAGTCACAGAGCTGCAGCGGTGTGTTAGTCAGGCCGAGCACAGGGCATCCTTCAGAAGAGTGAGGGCTCATTCATGAAAGTCACAGAGCTGCAGCTGTGTGTTAGTCAGGCCGAGCACAGGGCATCCTTCAGAAGAGTGAGGGCTCATTCATGAAAGTCACAGAGCTGCAGCGGTGTGTTAGTCAGGCCGAGCACAGGGCATCTCTTCAGAAGAGCGAGGGCTCATTCATGAAAGTCACAGAGCTGCAGCTGTGTGTTAGTCAGGCCGAGCACAGGGCATCCTTCAGAAGAGTGAGGGCTCATTCATGAAAGTCACAGAGCTGCAGCTGTGTGCAGCCAGACTGAGCACAGGGCATCTCTTCAGAAGAGCGAGGGCTCATTCATGAAAGTCACAGAGCTGCAGCTGTGTGTTAGTCAGGCCGAGCACAGGGCATCTCTTCAGAAGAGTGAGGGCTCATTCATGAAAGTCACAGAGCTGCAGCTGTGTGTTAGTCAGGCCGAGCACAGGGCATCTCTTCAGAAGAGCGAGGGCTCATTCATGAAAGTCACAGAGCTGCAGCTGTGTGTTAGTCAGGCGGAGCACAGGGCATCTCTTCAGAAGAGCGAGGGCTCGTTCATGAAAGTCACAGAGCTGCAGCTGTGTGTTAGTCAGGCCGAGCACAGGGCATCCTTCAGAAGAGTGAGGGCTCATTCATGAAAGTCACAGAGCTGCAGCTGTGTGTTAGTCAGGCCGAGCACAGGGCATCCTTCAGAAGAGTGAGGGCTAATTCATGAAAGTCGCAGAGCTGCAGCTGTGTGTTAGTCAGGCCGAGCACAGGGCATCCTTCAGAAGAGTGAGGGCTCATTCATGAAAGTCACAGAGCTGCAGCTGTGTGTTAGTCAGGCCGAGCACAGGGCATCTCTTCAGAAGAGCGAGGGCTCATTCATGAAAGTCACAGAGCTGCAGCTGTGTGTTAGTCAGGCCGAGCACAGGGCATCCTTCAGAAGAGTGAGGGCTCATTCATGAAAGTCACAGAGCTGCAGCTGTGTGTTAGTCAGGCCGAGCACAGGGCATCCTTCAGAAGAGTGAGGGCTCATTCATGAAAGTCACAGAGCTGCAGCTGTGTGTTAGTCAGGCCGAGCACAGGGCATCTCTGTAGAAGAGCGATGGCTCATTAATGAAAGTCACAGAGCTGCAGCTGTTATATCCAGGCCGAGCACAGGGCATCTCTTCAGAAGAGCGAGGGCTCATTCATGAAAGTCACAGAGCTGCAGCTGTGTGTTAGTCAGGCCGAGCACAGGGCATCTCCGTAGAAGAGTGAGGGCTCATTAATGAAAGTCACGGAGCTGCAGCTGTGTGTTAGTCAGGCCGAGCACAGGGCATCTCTTCAGAAGAGCGAGGGCTCATTAATGAAAGTCACAGAGCTGCAGCTGTGTGCAGCCAGGCCGAGCACAGGGCATCTCTTCAGAAGAGTGAGGGCTCATTCATGAAAGTCACAGAGCTGCAGCTGTGTGTTAGTCAGGCTGAGCACAGGGCATCCTTCAGAAGAGTGAGGGCTCATTCTTGAAAGTCACAGAGCTGCAGCTGTGTGTTAGTCAGGCTGAGCACAGAGCATCTCTTTAGAAGAGCGAGGGCTCATTATTAAAAGTCACAGAGCTGCAGCTGTGTGAAGCCAGGCCGAGCACAGGGCATCCTTCAGAAGAGTGAGGGCTCATTCATGAAAGTCACAGAGCTGCAGCTGTGTGTTTGTCAGGCTGAGCACAGAGCATCTCTTTAGAAGAGCGAGGGCTCATTCATGAAAGTCACAGAGCTGCAGCTGTGTGCAGCCAGGCTGAGCACAGGGCATCTCTTCAGAAGAGCGAGGGCTCATTCATAAAAGTCACAGAGCTGCAGCTGTGTGTTAGTCAGGCCGAGCACAGGGCGTCTCTCCAGAAGAGTGAGGGCTCATTAATGATAGTCACAGAGCTGCAGCTGTGTGTTAGTCAGGCCGAGCACAGGGCATCCTTCAGAAGAGCGAGGGCTCATTCATGAAAGTCACAGAGCTGCAGCTGTGTGTTAGTCAGGCCGAGCACAGGGCGTCTCTTCAGAAGAGTGAGGGCTCATTAATGAAAGTCACAGAGCTGCAGCTGTGTGTTAGTCAGGCCGAGCACAGGGCATCTCTTCAGAAGAGCGAGGGCTCATTCATGAAAGTCACAGAGCTGCAGCTGTGTGTTAGTCAGGCCGAGCACAGGGCATCTCTTCAGAAGAGTGAGGGCTCATTCATGAAAGTCACAGAGCTGCAGCTGTGTGTTAGTCAGGCCGAGCACAGGGCATCCTTCAGAAGAGCGAGGGCTCGTTCATGAAAGTCACAGAGCTGCAGCTGTGTGTTAGTCAGGCCGAGCACAGGGCATCTCTTCAGAAGAGTGAGGGCTCATTCATGAAAGTCACAGAGCTGCAGCTGTGTGTTAGTCAGGCCGAGCACAGGGCATCTCTTCAGAAGAGTGAGGGCTCATTCATGAAAGTCACAGAGCTGCAACTGTGTGTTAGCCAGGCCGAGCACAGGGCATCTCTTCAGAAGAGCGAGGGCTCGTTCATAAAAGTCACTGAGCTGCTGTTGTGTGTTAGTCAGGCCGAGCACAGGGCATCCTTTAGAAGAGTGAGGGCTCATTCATGAAAGTCACAGAGCTGCAGCTGTGTGCAGCCAGGCCGAGCACAGGGCATCTCTTCAGAGGAGTGAGGGCTCATTCATGAAAGTCACAGAGCTGCAGCTGTTATATCCAGGCCGAGCACAGGGCATCTCTTCAGAAGAGTGAGGGCTCATTCATGAAAGTCACAGAGCTGCTGTTGTGTGTTAGTCAGGCCGAGCACAGGGCATCCTTCAGAAGAGTGAGGGCTCATTCATGAAAGTCACAGAGCTGCAGCTGTGTGCAGCCATGACGAGCACAGGGCATCTCTTCAGAAGAGCGAGGGCTCATTAATGAAAGTCACAGAGCTGCAGCTGTGTGTTAGTCAGGCCGAGCACTGGGCGTCTCTGCAGAAGAGTGAGGGCTCATTCATGAAAGTCACAGAGCTGCAGCTGTGTGTTAGTCAGGCCGAGCACAGGGCATCCTTCAGAAGAGTGAGGGCTCATTCATGAAAGTCACAGAGCTGCAGCGGTGTGTTAGTCAGGCCGAGCACAGGGCATCCTTCAGAAGAGTGAGGGCTCATTCATGAAAGTCACAGAGCTGCAGCTGTGTGTTAGTCAGGCCGAGCACAGGGCATCCTTCAGAAGAGTGAGGGCTCATTCATGAAAGTCACAGAGCTGCAGCGGTGTGTTAGTCAGGCCGAGCACAGGGCATCTCTTCAGAAGAGCGAGGGCTCATTCATGAAAGTCACAGAGCTGCAGCTGTGTGTTAGTCAGGCCGAGCACAGGGCATCCTTCAGAAGAGTGAGGGCTCATTCATGAAAGTCACAGAGCTGCAGCTGTGTGCAGCCAGACTGAGCACAGGGCATCTCTTCAGAAGAGCGAGGGCTCATTCATGAAAGTCACAGAGCTGCAGCTGTGTGTTAGTCAGGCCGAGCACAGGGCATCTCTTCAGAAGAGTGAGGGCTCATTCATGAAAGTCACAGAGCTGCAGCTGTGTGTTAGTCAGGCCGAGCACAGGGCATCTCTTCAGAAGAGCGAGGGCTCATTCATGAAAGTCACAGAGCTGCAGCTGTGTGTTAGTCAGGCGGAGCACAGGGCATCTCTTCAGAAGAGCGAGGGCTCGTTCATGAAAGTCACAGAGCTGCAGCTGTGTGTTAGTCAGGCCGAGCACAGGGCATCCTTCAGAAGAGTGAGGGCTCATTCATGAAAGTCACAGAGCTGCAGCTGTGTGTTAGTCAGGCCGAGCACAGGGCATCCTTCAGAAGAGTGAGGGCTAATTCATGAAAGTCGCAGAGCTGCAGCTGTGTGTTAGTCAGGCCGAGCACAGGGCATCCTTCAGAAGAGTGAGGGCTCATTCATGAAAGTCACAGAGCTGCAGCTGTGTGTTAGTCAGGCCGAGCACAGGGCATCTCTTCAGAAGAGCGAGGGCTCATTCATGAAAGTCACAGAGCTGCAGCTGTGTGTTAGTCAGGCCGAGCACAGGGCATCCTTCAGAAGAGTGAGGGCTCATTCATGAAAGTCACAGAGCTGCAGCTGTGTGTTAGTCAGGCCGAGCACAGGGCATCCTTCAGAAGAGTGAGGGCTCATTCATGAAAGTCACAGAGCTGCAGCTGTGTGTTAGTCAGGCCGAGCACAGGGCATCTCTGTAGAAGAGCGATGGCTCATTAATGAAAGTCACAGAGCTGCAGCTGTTATATCCAGGCCGAGCACAGGGCATCTCTTCAGAAGAGCGAGGGCTCATTCATGAAAGTCACAGAGCTGCAGCTGTGTGTTAGTCAGGCCGAGCACAGGGCATCTCCGTAGAAGAGTGAGGGCTCATTAATGAAAGTCACGGAGCTGCAGCTGTGTGTTAGTCAGGCCGAGCACAGGGCATCTCTTCAGAAGAGCGAGGGCTCATTAATGAAAGTCACAGAGCTGCAGCTGTGTGTTAGTCAGGCCGAGCACAGGGCATCTCCGTAGAAGAGTGAGGGCTCATTAATGAAAGTCACAGAGCTGCAGCTGTGTGCAGCCAGGCCGAGCACAGGGCATCTCTTCAGAAGAGTGAGGGCTCATTCATGAAAGTCACAGAGCTGCAGCTGTGTGTTAGTCAGGCTGAGCACAGGGCATCCTTCAGAAGAGTGAGGGCTCATTCTTGAAAGTCACAGAGCTGCAGCTGTGTGTTAGTCAGGCTGAGCACAGAGCATCTCTTTAGAAGAGCGAGGGCTCATTATTAAAAGTCACAGAGCTGCAGCTGTGTGAAGCCAGGCCGAGCACAGGGCATCCTTCAGAAGAGTGAGGGCTCATTCATGAAAGTCACAGAGCTGCAGCTGTGTGTTTGTCAGGCTGAGCACAGAGCATCTCTTTAGAAGAGCGAGGGTTCATTCATGAAAGTCACAGAGCTGCAGCTGTGTGCAGCCAGGCTGAGCACAGGGCATCTCTTCAGAAGAGCGAGGGCTCATTCATAAAAGTCACAGAGCTGCAGCTGTGTGTTAGTCAGGCCGAGCACAGGGCGTCTCTCCAGAAGAGTGAGGGCTCATTAATGAAAGTCACAGAGCTGCAGCTGTGTGTTAGTCAGGCCGAGCACAGGGCATCCTTCAGAAGAGCGAGGGCTCATTCATGAAAGTCACAGAGCTGCAGCTGTGTGTTAGTCAGGCCGAGCACAGGGCGTCTCTTCAGAAGAGTGAGGGCTCATTAATGAAAGTCACAGAGCTGCAGCTGTGTGTTAGTCAGGCCGAGCACAGGGCATCTCTTCAGAAGAGCGAGGGCTCATTCATGAAAGTCACAGAGCTGCAGCTGTGTGTTAGTCAGGCCGAGCACAGGGCATCTCTCCAGAAGAGCGGGGGCTCATTCATGAAAGTCACAGAGCTGCAGCTGTGTGTTAGTCAGGCCAAGCACAGGGCATCTCTGTAGAAGAGCGATGGCTCATTCATGAAAGTCACAGAGCTGCAACTGTGTGTTAGTCAGGCCGAGCACAGGGCATCTCTTCAGAAGAGCGAGGGCTCATTCATGAAAGTCACAGAGCTGCAGCTGTGTGTTAGTCAGGCCGAGCACAGGGCATCTCTCCAGAAGAGCGGGGGCTCATTCATGAAAGTCACAGAGCTGCAGCTGTGTGTTAGTCAGGCCGAGCACAGGGCATCCTTCAGAAGAGTGAGGGCTCATTCATGAAAGTCACAGAGCTGCAGCTGTGATATCGAGGCCGAGCACAGGGCATCCTTCAGAAGAGCGAGGGCTCATTCATGAAAGTCACAGAGCTGCAGCTGTGTGTTAGTCAGGCCGAGCACAGGGCATCTCTTCAGAAGAGCGAGGGCTCATTCATGAAAGTCACAGAGCTGCAGCTGTGTGTTTGTCAGGCTGAGCACAGAGCATCTCTTTAGAAGAGCGAGGGCTCATTCATGAAAGTCACAGAGCTGCAGCTGTGATATCGAGGCCGAGCACAGGGCATCCTTCAGAAGAGCGAGGGCTCATTAATGAAAGTCACAGAGCTGCAGCTGTGTGTTAGTCAGGCCGAGCACAGGGCATCTCTGTAGAAGAGCGATGGCTCATTCATGAAAGTCACAGAGCTGCAACTGTGTGTTAGTCAGGCCGAGCACAGGGCATCTCTGTAGAAGAGCGATGGCTCATTCATGAAAGTCACAGAGCTGCAACTGTGTGTTAGTCAGGCCGAGCACAGGGCATCTCTTCAGAAGAGCGAGGGCTCATTAATGAAAGTCACAGAGCTGCAACTGTGTGTTAGTCAGGCAGAGCACAGGGCATCCTTCAGAAGAGTGAGGGCTCATTCATGAAAGTCACAGAGCTGCAGCTGTGTGTTAGTCAGGCCGAGCACAGGGCATCTCTTCAGAAGAGCGAGGGCTCATTCATGAAAGTCACAGAGCTGCAGCTGTGTGTTAGTCAGGCCGAGCACAGGGCATCTCTCCAGAAGAGTGAGGGCTCATTAATGAAAGTCACAGAGCTGCAGCTGTGTGTTAGTCAGGCCGAGCACAGGGCATCTCTGTAGAAGAGCGATGGCTCATTCATGAAAGTCACAGAGCTGCAGCGGTGTGTTAGTCAGGCCGAGCACAGGGCATCTCTTCAGAAGAGCGAGGGCTCATTCATGAAAGTCACAGAGCTGCAGCTGTGTGTTAGTCAGGCCGAGCACTGGGCATCTCTGCAGAAGAGTGAGGGGTAATTAATGAAAGTCACAGAGCTGCAGCTGTGTGTTAGTCAGGCCGAGCACAGGGCATCTCTTCAGAAGAGCGAGGGCTCATTCATGAAAGTCACAGAGCTGCAGCTGTGTGTTAGTCAGGCCGAGCACTGGGCATCTCTGCAGAAGAGTGAGGGGTAATTAATGAAAGTCACAGAGCTGCAGCTGTGTGTTAGCCAGGCCGAGCACAGGGCATCTCTTCAGAAGAGCGAGGGCTCGTTCATAAAAGTCACAGAGCTGCTGTTGTGTGTTAGTCAGGCCGAGCACAGGGCATCCTTCAGAAGAGTGAGGGCTCATTCATGAAAGTCACAGAGCTGCAGCTGTGTGCAGCCAGGCCGAGCACAGGGCATCTCTTCAGAGGAGTGAGGGCTCATTCATGAAAGTCACAGAGCTGCAGCTGTTATATCCAGGCCGAGCACAGGGCATCTCTTCAGAAGAGTGAGGGCTCATTCATGAAAGTCACAGAGCTGCTGTTGTGTGTTAGTCAGGCCGAGCACAGGGCATCCTTCAGAAGAGTGAGGGCTCATTCATGAAAGTCACAGAGCTGCAGCTGTGTGCAGCCATGACGAGCACAGGGCATCTCTTCAGAAGAGCGAGGGCTCATTAATGAAAGTCACAGAGCTGCAGCTGTGTGTTAGTCAGGCCGAGCACTGGGCGTCTCTGCAGAAGAGTGAGGGCTCATTCATGAAAGTCACAGAGCTGCAGCTGTGTGTTAGTCAGGCCGAGCACAGGGCATCCTTCAGAAGAGTGAGGGCTAATTCATGAAAGTCACAGAGCTGCAGCGGTGTGTTTGTCAGGCCGAGCACAGGGCATCTCTTCAGAAGAGCGAGGGCTCATTCATGAAAGTCACAGAGCTGCAGCTGTGTGTTAGTCAGGCCGAGCACAGGGCATCTCTCCAGAAGAGCGGGGGCTCATTCATGAAAGTCACAGAGCTGCAGCTGTGTGTTAGTCAGGCCGAGCACAGGGCATCCTTCAGAAGAGTGAGGGCTCATTCATGAAAGTCACAGAGCTGCAGCTGTGATATCCAGGCCGAGCACAGGGCATCCTTCAGAAGAGCGAGGGCTCATTAATGAAAGTCACAGAGCTGCAGCTGTGTGTTAGTCAGGCCGAGCACAGGGCATCTCTGTAGAAGAGCGATGGCTCATTCATGAAAGTCACAGAGCTGCAACTGTGTGTTAGTCAGGCCGAGCACAGGGCATCTCTGTAGAAGAGCGATGGCTCATTCATGAAAGTCACAGAGCTGCAACTGTGTGTTAGTCAGGCCGAGCACAGGGCATCTCTTCAGAAGAGCGAGGGCTCATTAATGAAAGTCACAGAGCTGCAACTGTGTGTTAGTCAGGCAGAGCACAGGGCATCCTTCAGAAGAGTGAGGGCTCATTCATGAAAGTCACAGAGCTGCAGCTGTGTGTTAGTCAGGCCGAGCACAGGGCATCTCTTCAGAAGAGCGAGGGCTCATTCATGAAAGTCACAGAGCTGCAGCTGTGTGTTAGTCAGGCCAAGCACAGGGCATCTCTCCAGAAGAGTGAGGGCTCATTAATGAAAGTCACAGAGCTGCAGCTGTGTGTTAGTCAGGCCGAGCACAGGGCATCTCTGTAGAAGAGCGATGGCTCATTCATGAAAGTCACAGAGCTGCAGCGGTGTGTTAGTCAGGCCGAGCACAGGGCATCTCTTCAGAAGAGCGAGGGCTCATTCATGAAAGTCACAGAGCTGCAGCTGTGTGTTAGTCAGGCCGAGCACTGGGCATCTCTGCAGAAGAGTGAGGGGTAATTAATGAAAGTCACAGAGCTGCAGCTGTGTGTTAGTCAGGCCGAGCACAGGGCATCTCTTCAGAAGAGCGAGGGCTCATTCATGAAAGTCACAGAGCTGCAGCTGTGTGTTAGTCAGGCCGAGCACTGGGCATCTCTGCAGAAGAGTGAGGGGTAATTAATGAAGGTCACAGAGCTGCAGCTGTGTGTTAGCCAGGCCGAGCACAGGGCATCTCTTCAGAAGAGCGAGGGCTCGTTCATAAAAGTCACAGAGCTGCTGTTGTGTGTTAGTCAGGCCGAGCACAGGGCATCCTTCAGAAGAGTGAGGGCTCATTCATGAAAGTCACAGAGCTGCAGCTGTGTGCAGCCAGGCCGAGCACAGGGCATCTCTTCAGAGGAGTGAGGGCTCATTCATGAAAGTCACAGAGCTGCAGCTGTTATATCCAGGCCGAGCACAGGGCATCTCTTCAGAAGAGTGAGGGCTCATTCATGAAAGTCACAGAGCTGCTGTTGTGTGTTAGTCAGGCCGAGCACAGGGCATCCTTCAGAAGAGTGAGGGCTCATTCATGAAAGTCACAGAGCTGCAGCTGTGTGTTAGTCAGGCCGAGCACAGGGCATCCTTCAGAAGAGTGAGGGCTAATTCATGAAAGTCACAGAGCTGCAGCGGTGTGTTAGTCAGGCCGAGCACAGGGCATCTCTTCAGAAGAGCGAGGGCTCATTCATGAAAGTCACAGAGCTGCAGCTGTGTGTTAGTCAGGCCGAGCACAGGGCATCCTTCAGAAGAGTGAGGGCTCATTCATGAAAGTCACAGAGCTGCAGCGGTGTGTTAGTCAGGCCGAGCACAGGGCATCTCTTCAGAAGAGCGAGGGCTCATTCATGAAAGTCACAGAGCTGCAGATGTGTGTTAGTCAGGCCGAGCACAGGGCATCCTTCAGAAGAGTGAGGGCTCATTCATGAAAGTCACAGAGCGGCAGCTGTGTGTTAGTCAGGCCGAGCACAGGGCATCTCTTCAGAAGAACGAGGGCTCATTAATCAAAGTCACAGAGCTGCAGCTGTGTGTTAGTCAGGCCGAGCACAGGGCATCCTTCAGAAGAGTGAGGGCTCATTCATGAAAGTCACAGAGCTGCAGCTGTGTGTTAGTCAGGCCGAGCACAGGGCATCTCTTCAGAAGAGTGAGGGCTCATTCATGAAAGTCACAGAGCTGCAGCTGTGTGTTAGTCAGGCTGAGCACAGAGCATCTCTTTAGAAGAGCGAGGGCTCATTATTAAAAGTCACAGAGCTGCAGCTGTGTGAAGCCAGGCCGAGCACAGGGCATCTCTTCAGAAGAGCGAGGGCTCATTCATGAAAGTCACAGAGCTGCAGCTGTGTGTTAGTCAGGCCGAGCACAGGGCATCTCTTCAGAAGAGCGAGGGCTCATTCATGAAAGTCACAGAGCTGCAGCTGTGTGTTAGTCAGGCCGAGCACAGGGCATCCTTCAGAAGAGTGAGGGCTCGTTCATGAAAGTCACAGAGCTGCAGCTGTGTGTTAGTCAGGCCGAGCACAGGGCATCTCTTCAGAAGAGTGAGGGCTCATTCATGAAAGTCACAGAGCTGCAGCTGTGTGTTAGTCAGGCCGAGCACAGGGCATCTCTTCAGAAGAGCGAGGGCTCATTCATGAAAGTCACAGAGCTGCAGCTGTGTGTTAGTCAGGCCGAGCACAGGGCATCCTTCAGAAGAGTGAGGGCTCATTCATGAAAGTCACAGAGCTGCAGCTGTGTGCAGCCAGGCTGAGCACAGGGCATCTCTTCAGAAGAGCGAGGGCTCATTCATGAAAGTCACAGAGCTGCAGCTGTGTGTTAGTCAGGCCGAGCACAGGGCATCTCTTCAGAAGAGTGAGGGCTCATTCATGAAAGTCACAGAGCTGCAGCTGTGTGTTAGTCAGGCCGAGCACAGGGCATCTCTTCAGAAGAGCGAGGGCTCATTCATGAAAGTCACAGAGCTGCAGCTGTGTGTTAGTCAGGCGGAGCACAGGGCATCTCTTCAGAAGAGCGAGGGCTCGTTCATGAAAGTCACAGAGCTGCAGCTGTGTGTTAGTCAGGCCGAGCACAGGGCATCCTTCAGAAGAGTGAGGGCTCATTCATGAAAGTCACAGAGGTGCAGCTGTGTGTTAGTCAGGCCGAGCACAGGGCATCCTTCAGAAGAGTGAGGGCTAATTCATGAAAGTCGCAGAGCTGCAGCTGTGTGTTAGTCAGGCCGAGCACAGGGCATCCTTCAGAAGAGTGAGGGCTCATTCATGAAAGTCACAGAGCTGCAGCTGTGTGTTAGTCAGGCCGAGCACAGGGCATCTCTTCAGAAGAGCGAGGGCTCATTCATGAAAGTCACAGAGCTGCAGCTGTGTGTTAGTCAGGCCGAGCACAGGGCATCCTTCAGAAGAGTGAGGGCTCATTCATGAAAGTCACAGAGCTGCAGCTGTGTGTTAGTCAGGCCGAGCACAGGGCATCCTTCAGAAGAGTGAGGGCTCATTCATGAAAGTCACAGAGCTGCAGCTGTGTGTTAGTCAGGCCGAGCACAGGGCATCTCTGTAGAAGAGCGATGGCTCATTAATGAAAGTCACAGAGCTGCAGCTGTTATATCCAGGCCGAGCACAGGGCATCTCTTCAGAAGAGCGAGGGCTCATTCATGAAAGTCACAGAGCTGCAGCTGTGTGTTAGTCAGGCCGAGCACAGGGCATCTCCGTAGAAGAGTGAGGGCTCATTAATGAAAGTCACGGAGCTGCAGCTGTGTGTTAGTCAGGCCGAGCACAGGGCATCTCTTCAGAAGAGCGAGGGCTCATTAATGAAAGTCACAGAGCTGCAGCTGTGTGCAGCCAGGCCGAGCACAGGGCATCTCTTCAGAAGAGTGAGGGCTCATTCATGAAAGTCACAGAGCTGCAGCTGTGTGTTAGTCAGGCTGAGCACAGAGCATCTCTTTAGAAGAGCGAGGGCTCATTATTAAAAGTCACAGAGCTGCAGCTGTGTGAAGCCAGGCCGAGCACAGGGCATCCTTCAGAAGAGTGAGGGCTCATTCATGAAAGTCACAGAGCTGCAGCTGTGTGTTAGTCAGGCTGAGCACAGAGCATCTCTTTAGAAGAGCGAGGGCTCATTATTAAAAGTCACAGAGCTGCAGCTGTGTGAAGCCAGGCCGAGCACAGGGCATCTCTTCAGAAGAGCGAGGGCTCATTCATGAAAGTCACAGAGCTGCAGCTGTGTGTTAGTCAGGCCGAGCACAGGGCATCTCTTCAGAAGAGCGAGGGCTCATTCATGAAAGTCACAGAGCTGCAGCTGTGTGTTAGTCAGGCCGAGCACAGGGCATCCTTCAGAAGAGTGAGGGCTCGTTCATGAAAGTCACAGAGCTGCAGCTGTGTGTTAGTCAGGCCGAGCACAGGGCATCTCTTCAGAAGAGTGAGGGCTCATTCATGAAAGTCACAGAGCTGCAGCTGTGTGTTAGTCAGGCCGAGCACAGGGCATCTCTTCAGAAGAGCGAGGGCTCATTCATGAAAGTCACAGAGCTGCAGCTGTGTGTTAGTCAGGCCGAGCACAGGGCATCCTTCAGAAGAGTGAGGGCTCATTCATGAAAGTCACAGAGCTGCAGCTGTGTGCAGCCAGGCTGAGCACAGGGCATCTCTTCAGAAGAGCGAGGGCTCATTCATGAAAGTCACAGAGCTGCAGCTGTGTGTTAGTCAGGCCGAGCACAGGGCATCTCTTCAGAAGAGCGAGGGCTCATTCATGAAAGTCACAGAGCTGCAGCTGTGTGTTAGTCAGGCGGAGCACAGGGCATCTCTTCAGAAGAGCGAGGGCTCGTTCATGAAAGTCACAGAGCTGCAGCTGTGTGTTAGTCAGGCCGAGCACAGGGCATCCTTCAGAAGAGTGAGGGCTCATTCATGAAAGTCACAGAGCTGCAGCTGTGTGTTAGTCAGGCCGAGCACAGGGCATCCTTCAGAAGAGTGAGGGCTAATTCATGAAAGTCGCAGAGCTGCAGCTGTGTGTTAGTCAGGCCGAGCACAGGGCATCCTTCAGAAGAGTGAGGGCTCATTCATGAAAGTCACAGAGCTGCAGCTGTGTGTTAGTCAGGCCGAGCACAGGGCATCTCTTCAGAAGAGCGAGGGCTCATTCATGAAAGTCACAGAGCTGCAGCTGTGTGTTAGTCAGGCCGAGCACAGGGCATCCTTCAGAAGAGTGAGGGCTCATTCATGAAAGTCACAGAGCTGCAGCTGTGTGTTAGTCAGGCCGAGCACAGGGCATCCTTCAGAAGAGTGAGGGCTCATTCATGAAAGTCACAGAGCTGCAGCTGTGTGTTAGTCAGGCCGAGCACAGGGCATCTCTGTAGAAGAGCGATGGCTCATTAATGAAAGTCACAGAGCTGCAGCTGTTATATCCAGGCCGAGCACAGGGCATCTCTTCAGAAGAGCGAGGGCTCATTCATGAAAGTCACAGAGCTGCAGCTGTGTGTTAGTCAGGCCGAGCACAGGGCATCTCCGTAGAAGAGTGAGGGCTCATTAATGAAAGTCACGGAGCTGCAGCTGTGTGTTAGTCAGGCCGAGCACAGGGCATCTCTTCAGAAGAGCGAGGGCTCATTAATGAAAGTCACAGAGCTGCAGCTGTGTGCAGCCAGGCCGAGCACAGGGCATCTCTTCAGAAGAGTGAGGGCTCATTCATGAAAGTCACAGAGCTGCAGCTGTGTGTTAGTCAGGCTGAGCACAGAGCATCTCTTTAGAAGAGCGAGGGCTCATTATTAAAAGTCACAGAGCTGCAGCTGTGTGAAGCCAGGCCGAGCACAGGGCATCCTTCAGAAGAGTGAGGGCTCATTCATGAAAGTCACAGAGCTGCAGCTGTGTGTTTGTCAGGCTGAGCACAGAGCATCTCTTTAGAAGAGCGAGGGCTCATTCATGAAAGTCACAGAGCTGCAGCTGTGTGCAGCCAGGCTGAGCACAGGGCATCTCTTCAGAAGAGCGAGGGCTCATTCATAAAAGTCACAGAGCTGCAGCTGTGTGTTAGTCAGGCCGAGCACAGGGCGTCTCTCCAGAAGAGTGAGGGCTCATTAATGAAAGTCACAGAGCTGCAGCTGTGTGTTAGTCAGGCCGAGCACAGGGCATCCTTCAGAATAGCGAGGGCTCATTCATGAAAGTCACAGAGCTGCAGCTGTGTGTTAGTCAGGCCGAGCACAGGGCGTCTCTTCAGAAGAGTGAGGGCTCATTAATGAAAGTCACAGAGCTGCAGCTGTGTGTTAGTCAGGCCGAGCACAGGGCATCTCTTCAGAAGAGCGAGGGCTCATTCATGAAAGTCACAGAGCTGCAGCTGAGTGTTAGTCAGGCCGAGCACAGGGCGTCTCTTCAGAAGAGTGAGGGCTCATTCATGAAAGTCACAGAGCTGCAGCTGTGTGTTAGTCAGGCCGAGCACAGGGCATCTCTTCAGAAGAGCGAGGGCTCATTCATGAAAGTCACAGAGCTGCAGCTGTGTGCAGCCAGGCCGAGCACAGGGCATCTCTCCAGAAGAGCGAGGGCTCATTCATGAAAGTCACAGAGCTGCAGCTGTGTGTTAGTCAGGCCGAGCACAGGGCATCTCTTCAGAAGAGCGAGGGCTCATTCATGAAAGTCACAGAGCTGCAGCTGTGTGTTAGTCAGGCCGAGCACAGGGCATCTCTTCAGAAGAGCGAGGGCTCATTCATGAAAGTCACAGAGCTGCAGCTGTGTGTTAGTCAGGCCGAGCACAGGGCATCTCTGCAGAAGAGCGAGGGCTCATTCATGAAAGTCACAGAGCTGCAGCTGTGTGTTAGTCAGGCCGAGCATAGGGCATCTCTTCAGAAGAGTGAGGGCTCATTCATGAAAGTCACAGAGCTGCAGCTGTGTGTTAGTCAGGCCGAGCACAGGGCATCTCTCCAGAAGAGCGGGGGCTCATTCATGAAAGTCACAGAGCTGCAGCTGTGTGTTAGTCAGGCCGAGCACAGGGCATCCTTCAGAAGAGTGAGGGCTCATTCATGAAAGTCACAGAGCTGCAGCTGTGATATCCTGGCCGAGCACAGGGCATCCTTCAGAAGAGCGAGGGCTCATTAATGAAAGTCACAGAGCTGCAGCTGTGTGTTAGTCAGGCCGAGCACAGGGCATCTCTGTAGAAGAGCGATGGCTCATTCATGAAAGTCACAGAGCTGCAACTGTGTGTTAGTCAGGCCGAGCACAGGGCATCTCTGTAGAAGAGCGATGGCTCATTCATGAAAGTCACAGAGCTGCAACTGTGTGTTAGTCAGGCCGAGCACAGGGCATCTCTTCAGTAGAGCGAGGGCTCATTAATGAAAGTCACAGAGCTGCAACTGTGTGTTAGTCAGGCAGAGCACAGGGCATCCTTCAGAAGAGTGAGGGCTCATTCATGAAAGTCACAGAGCTGCAGCTGTGTGTTAGTCAGGCCGATCACAGGGCATCTCTTCAGAAGAGCGAGGGCTCATTCATGAAAGTCACAGAGCTGCAGCTGTGTGTTAGTCAGGCCGAGCACAGGGCATCTCTCCAGAAGAGTGAGGGCTCATTAATGAAAGTCACAGAGCTGCAGCTGTGTGTTAGTCAGGCCGAGCACAGGGCATCTCTGAAGAAGAGCGATGGCTCATTCATGAAAGTCACAGAGCTGCAGCGGTGTGTTAGTCAGGCCGAGCACAGGGCATCTCTTCAGAAGAGCGAGGGCTCATTCATGAAAGTCACAGAGCTGCAGCTGTGTGTTAGTCAGGCCGAGCACTGGGCATCTCTGCAGAAGAGTGAGGGGTAATTAATGAAAGTCACAGAGCTGCAGCTGTGTGTTAGTCAGGCCGAGCACAGGGCATCTCTTCAGAAGAGTGAGGGCTCATTCATGAAAGTCACAGAGCTGCAACTGTGTGTTAGCCAGGCCGAGCACAGGGCATCTCTTCAGAAGAGCGAGGGCTCGTTCATAAAAGTCACAGAGCTGCTGTTGTGTGTTAGTCAGGCCGAGCACAGGGCATCCTTCAGAAGAGTGAGGGCTCATTCATGAAAGTCACAGAGCTGCAGCTGTGTGCAGCCAGGCCGAGCACAGGGCATCTCTTCAGAGGAGTGAGGGCTCATTCATGAAAGTCACAGAGCTGCAGCTGTTATATCCAGGCCGAGCACAGGGCATCTCTTCAGAAGAGTGAGGGCTCATTCATGAAAGTCACAGAGCTGCTGTTGTGTGTTAGTCAGGCCGAGCACAGGGCATCCTTCAGAAGAGTGAGGGCTCATTCATGAAAGTCACAGAGCTGCAGCTGTGTGCAGCCATGACGAGCACAGGGCATCTCTTCAGAAGAGCGAGGGCTCATTAATGAAAGTCACAGAGCTGCAGCTGTGTGTTAGTCAGGCCGAGCACTGGGCGTCTCTGCAGAAGAGTGAGGGCTCATTCATGAAAGTCACAGAGCTGCAGCTGTGTGTTAGTCAGGCCGAGCACAGGGCATCCTTCAGAAGAGTGAGGGCTCATTCATGAAAGTCACAGAGCTGCAGCGGTGTGTTAGTCAGGCCGAGCACAGGGCATCTCTTCAGAAGAGCGAGGGCTCATTCATGAAAGTCACAGAGCTGCAGCTGTGTGTTAGTCAGGCCGAGCACAGGGCATCCTTCAGAAGAGTGAGGGCTCATTCATGAAAGTCACAGAGCTGCAGCGGTGTGTTAGTCAGGCCGAGCACAGGGCATCTCTTCAGAAGAGCGAGGGCTCATTCATGAAAGTCACAGAGCTGCAGCTGTGTGTTAGTCAGGCCGAGCACAGGGCATCCTTCAGAAGAGTGAGGGCTCATTCATGAAAGTCACAGAGCGGCAGCTGTGTGTTAGTCAGGCCGAGCACAGGGCATCTCTTCAGAAGAACGAGGGCTCATTAATCAAAGTCACAGAGCTGCAGCTGTGTGTTAGTCAGGCCGAGCACAGGGCATCCTTCAGAAGAGTGAGGGCTCATTCATTAAAGTCACAGAGCTGCAGCTGTGTGTTAGTCAGGCCGAGCACAGGGCATCTCTTCAGAAGAGTGAGGGCTCATTCATGAAAGTCACAGAGCTGCAGCTGTGTGTTAGTCAGGCTGAGCACAGAGCATCTCTTTAGAAGAGCGAGGGCTCATTATTAAAAGTCACAGAGCTGCAGCTGTGTGAAGCCAGGCCGAGCACAGGGCATCTCTTCAGAAGAGCAAGGGCTCATTCATGAAAGTCACAGAGCTGCAGCTGTGTGTTAGTCAGGCCGAGCACAGGGCATCTCTTCAGAAGAGCGAGGGCTCATTCATGAAAGTCACAGAGCTGCAGCTGTGTGTTAGTCAGGCCGAGCACAGGGCATCCTTCAGAAGAGTGAGGGCTCATTCAGGAAAGTCACAGAGCTGCACCTGTGTGTTAGTCAGGCCGAGCACAGGGCATCCTTCAGAAGAGCGAGGGCTCATTCATGAAAGTCACAGAGCTGCAGCTGAGTGTTAGTCAGGCCAAGCACAGGGCATCTCTTCAGAAGAGCGAGGGCTCATTCATGAAAGTCACAGAGCTGCTGTTGTGTGTTAGTCAGGCCGAGCACAGGGCATCTCTTCAGAAGAGCGAGGGCTCATTCATGAAAGTCACAGAGCTGCTGTTGTGTGTTAGTCAGACCGAGCACAGTGCATCTCTTCAGAAGAGTGAGGGCTCATTCATGAAAGTCACAGAGCTGCAGCTGTGTGAAGCCAGGCCGAGCACAGAGCATCTCTTTAGAAGAGCGAGGGCTCATTATTAAAAGTCACAGAGCTGCAGCTGTGTGTTAGTCAGGCTGAGCACAGAGCATCTCTTTAGAAGAGCGAGGGCTCATTATTAAAAGTCACAGAGCTGCAGCTGTGTGTTAGTCAGGCCAAGCACAGGACATCTCTTCAGAAGAGTGAGGGCTCATTCATGAAAGTCACAGAGCTGCTGTTGTGTGTTAGTCAGGCCGAGCACAGGGCATCCTTCAGAAGAGTGAGGGCTCATTAATGAAAGTCACAGAGCTGCAGCTGTGTGTTAGTCAGGCCGAGCACAGGGCATCTCTTCAGAAGAGCGAGGGCTTATTAATCAAAGTCACAGAGCTGCAGCTGTGTGTTAGTCAGGCCGAGCACAGGGCATCCTTCAGAAGAGTGAGGGCTCATTCATGAAAGTCACAGAGCTGCAGCTGTGTGTTAGTCAGGCCGAGCACAGGGCATCCTTCAGAAGAGTGAGTGCTCGTTCATAAAAGTCACAGAGCTGCAGCTGTGTGTTAGTCAGGCCAAGCACAGGGCATCCTTCAGAAGAGTGAGGGCTCAATCATGAAAGTCACAGAGCTGCAGCTGTTTGTTAGTCAGGCCGAGCACAGGGCATCCTTCAGAAGAGTGAGGGCTCATTCATGAAAGTCACAGAGCTGCAGCTGTGTGTTAGTCAGGCCGAGCACAGGGCATCTCTTCAGAAGAGCGAGGGCTCATTCATGACTGTCACAGAGCTGCAGCTGTGTGTTAGTCAGGCCGAGCACAGGGCATCCTTCAGAAGAGTGAGGGCTCATTCATGAAAGTCACAGAGCTGCAGCTGTGTGTTAGTCAGGCCGAGCACAGGGCATCCTTCAGAAGAGTGAGGGCTCATTCATGAAAGTCACAGAGCTGCAGCTGTGTGTTAGTCAGGCCGAGCACAGGGCATCTCTTCAGAAGAGTGAGGGCTCATTCATGAAAGTCACAGAGCTGCTGTTGTGTGTTAGTCAGGCCGGGCACAGGGCATCCTTCAGAAGAGTGAGGGCTCATTCATGAAAGTCACAGAGCTGCAGCTGTGTGTTAGTCAGGCCGAGCACAGGGCATCCTTCAGAAGAGTGAGGGCTCATTCATGAAAGTCACAGAGCTGCAGCTGTGTGTTAGTCAGGCCGAGCACAGGGCATCTCTGCAGAAGAGCGAGGGCTCATCCATGAAAGTCACAGAGCTGCTGTTGTGTGTTAGTCAGGCCGAGCAAAGGGCATCCTTCAGAAGAGTGAGGGCTCATTCATGAAAGTCACAGAGCTGCAGCTGTGTGTTAGTCAGGCCGAGCACAGGGCATCTCTGCAGAAGAGCGAGGGCTCATTCATGAAAGTCACAGAGCTGCAGCTGTGTGTTAGTCAGGCCGAGCACAGGGCATCTCTTCAGAAGAGTGAGGGCTCATTCATGAAAGTCACAGAGCTGCAGCTGTGTGTTAGTCAGGCGGAGCACAGGGCATCTCTTCAGAAGAGCGAGGGCTCGTTCATGAAAGTCACAGAGCTGCAGCTGTGTGTTAGTCAGGCCGAGCACAGGGCATCCTTCAGAAGAGTGAGGGCTCATTCATGAAAGTCACAGAGCTGCAGCTGTGTGTTAGTCAGGCCGAGCACAGGGCATCCTTCAGAAGAGTGAGGGCTAATTCATGAAAGTCGCAGAGCTGCAGCTGTGTGTTAGTCAGGCCGAGCACAGGGCATCCTTCAGAAGAGTGAGGGCTCATTCATGAAAGTCACAGAGCTGCAGCTGTGTGTTAGTCAGGCCGAGCACAGGGCATCTCTTCAGAAGAGCGAGGGCTCATTCATGAAAGTCACAGAGCTGCAGCTGTGTGTTAGTCAGGCCGAGCACAGGGCATCCTTCAGAAGAGTGAGGGCTCATTCATGAAAGTCACAGAGCTGCAGCTGTGTGTTAGTCAGGCCGAGCACAGGGCATCCTTCAGAAGAGTGAGGGCTCATTCATGAAAGTCACAGAGCTGCAGCTGTGTGTTAGTCAGGCCGAGCACAGGGCATCTCTGTAGAAGAGCGATGGCTCATTAATGAAAGTCACAGAGCTGCAGCTGTTATATCCAGGCCGAGCACAGGGCATCTCTTCAGAAGAGCGAGGGCTCATTCATGAAAGTCACAGAGCTGCAGCTGTGTGTTAGTCAGGCCGAGCACAGGGCATCTCCGTAGAAGAGTGAGGGCTCATTAATGAAAGTCACGGAGCTGCAGCTGTGTGTTAGTCAGGCCGAGCACAGGGCATCTCTTCAGAAGAGCGAGGGCTCATTAATGAAAGTCACAGAGCTGCAGCTGTGTGCAGCCAGGCCGAGCACAGGGCATCTCTTCAGAAGAGTGAGGGCTCATTCATGAAAGTCACAGAGCTGCAGCTGTGTGTTAGTCAGGCTGAGCACAGAGCATCTCTTTAGAAGAGCGAGGGCTCATTATTAAAAGTCACAGAGCTGCAGCTGTGTGAAGCCAGGCCGAGCACAGGGCATCCTTCAGAAGAGTGAGGGCTCATTCATGAAAGTCACAGAGCTGCAGCTGTGTGTTTGTCAGGCTGAGCACAGAGCATCTCTTTAGAAGAGCGAGGGCTCATTCATGAAAGTCACAGAGCTGCAGCTGTGTGCAGCCAGGCTGAGCACAGGGCATCTCTTCAGAAGAGCGAGGGCTCATTCATAAAAGTCACAGAGCTGCAGCTGTGTGTTAGTCAGGCCGAGCACAGGGCGTCTCTCCAGAAGAGTGAGGGCTCATTAATGAAAGTCACAGAGCTGCAGCTGTGTGTTAGTCAGGCCGAGCACAGGGCATCCTTCAGAAGAGCGAGGGCTCATTCATGAAAGTCACAGAGCTGCAGCTGTGTGTTAGTCAGGCCGAGCACAGGGCGTCTCTTCAGAAGAGTGAGGGCTCATTAATGAAAGTCACAGAGCTGCAGCTGTGTGTTAGTCAGGCCGAGCACAGGGCATCTCTTCAGAAGAGCGAGGGCTCATTCATGAAAGTCACAGAGCTGCAGCTGAGTGTTAGTCAGGCCGAGCACAGGGCGTCTCTTCAGAAGAGTGAGGGCTCATTCATGAAAGTCACAGAGCTGCAGCTGTGTGTTAGTCAGGCCGAGCACAGGGCATCTCTTCAGAAGAGCGAGGGCTCATTCATGAAAGTCACAGAGCTGCAGCTGTGTGCAGCCAGGCCGAGCACAGGGCATCTCTCCAGAAGAGCGAGGGCTCATTCATGAAAGTCACAGAGCTGCAGCTGTGTGTTAGTCAGGCCGAGCACAGGGCATCTCTTCAGAAGAGCGAGGGCTCATTCATGAAAGTCACAGAGCTGCAGCTGTGTGTTAGTCAGGCCGAGCACAGGGCATCTCTTCAGAAGAGCGAGGGCTCATTCATGAAAGTCACAGAGCTGCAGCTGTGTGTTAGTCAGGCCGAGCACAGGGCATCTCTGCAGAAGAGCGAGGGCTCATTCATGAAAGTCACAGAGCTGCAGCTGTGTGTTAGTCAGGCCGAGCACAGGGCATCTCTTCAGAAGAGTGAGGGCTCATTCATGAAAGTCACAGAGCTGCAGCTGTGTGTTAGTCAGGCCGAGCACAGGGCATCTCTCCAGAAGAGCGGGGGCTCATTCATGAAAGTCACAGAGCTGCAGCTGTGTGTTAGTCAGGCCGAGCACAGGGCATCCTTCAGAAGAGTGAGGGCTCATTCATGAAAGTCACAGAGCTGCAGCTGTGATATCCTGGCCGAGCACAGGGCATCCTTCAGAAGAGCGAGGGCTCATTAATGAAAGTCACAGAGCTGCAGCTGTGTGTTAGTCAGGCCGAGCACAGGGCATCTCTGTAGAAGAGCGATGGCTCATTCATGAAAGTCACAGAGCTGCAACTGTGTGTTAGTCAGGCCGAGCACAGGGCATCTCTGTAGAAGAGCGATGGCTCATTCATGAAAGTCACAGAGCTGCAACTGTGTGTTAGTCAGGCCGAGCACAGGGCATCTCTTCAGTAGAGCGAGGGCTCATTAATGAAAGTCACAGAGCTGCAACTGTGTGTTAGTCAGGCAGAGCACAGGGCATCCTTCAGAAGAGTGAGGGCTCATTCATGAAAGTCACAGAGCTGCAGCTGTGTGTTAGTCAGGCCGATCACAGGGCATCTCTTCAGAAGAGCGAGGGCTCATTCATGAAAGTCACAGAGCTGCAGCTGTGTGTTAGTCAGGCCGAGCACAGGGCATCTCTCCAGAAGAGTGAGGGCTCATTAATGAAAGTCACAGAGCTGCAGCTGTGTGTTAGTCAGGCCGAGCACAGGGCATCTCTGAAGAAGAGCGATGGCTCATTCATGAAAGTCACAGAGCTGCAGCGGTGTGTTAGTCAGGCCGAGCACAGGGCATCTCTTCAGAAGAGCGAGGGCTCATTCATGAAAGTCACAGAGCTGCAGCTGTGTGTTAGTCAGGCCGAGCACTGGGCATCTCTGCAGAAGAGTGAGGGGTAATTAATGAAAGTCACAGAGCTGCAGCTGTGTGTTAGTCAGGCCGAGCACAGGGCATCTCTTCAGAAGAGTGAGGGCTCATTCATGAAAGTCACAGAGCTGCAACTGTGTGTTAGCCAGGCCGAGCACAGGGCATCTCTTCAGAAGAGCGAGGGCTCGTTCATAAAAGTCACAGAGCTGCTGTTGTGTGTTAGTCAGGCCGAGCACAGGGCATCCTTCAGAAGAGTGAGGGCTCATTCATGAAAGTCACAGAGCTGCAGCTGTGTGCAGCCAGGCCGAGCACAGGGCATCTCTTCAGAGGAGTGAGGGCTCATTCATGAAAGTCACAGAGCTGCAGCTGTTATATCCAGGCCGAGCACAGGGCATCTCTTCAGAAGAGTGAGGGCTCATTCATGAAAGTCACAGAGCTGCTGTTGTGTGTTAGTCAGGCCGAGCACAGGGCATCCTTCAGAAGAGTGAGGGCTCATTCATGAAAGTCACAGAGCTGCAGCTGTGTGCAGCCATGACGAGCACAGGGCATCTCTTCAGAAGAGCGAGGGCTCATTAATGAAAGTCACAGAGCTGCAGCTGTGTGTTAGTCAGGCCGAGCACTGGGCGTCTCTGCAGAAGAGTGAGGGCTCATTCATGAAAGTCACAGAGCTGCAGCTGTGTGTTAGTCAGGCCGAGCACAGGGCATCCTTCAGAAGAGTGAGGGCTCATTCATGAAAGTCACAGAGCTGCAGCGGTGTGTTAGTCAGGCCGAGCACAGGGCATCTCTTCAGAAGAGCGAGGGCTCATTCATGAAAGTCACAGAGCTGCAGCTGTGTGTTAGTCAGGCCGAGCACAGGGCATCCTTCAGAAGAGTGAGGGCTCATTCATGAAAGTCACAGAGCTGCAGCGGTGTGTTAGTCAGGCCGAGCACAGGGCATCTCTTCAGAAGAGCGAGGGCTCATTCATGAAAGTCACAGAGCTGCAGCTGTGTGTTAGTCAGGCCGAGCACAGGGCATCCTTCAGAAGAGTGAGGGCTCATTCATGAAAGTCACAGATCGGCAGCTGTGTGTTAGTCAGGCCGAGCACAGGGCATCTCTTCAGAAGAACGAGGGCTCATTAATCAAAGTCACAGAGCTGCAGCTGTGTGTTAGTCAGGCCGAGCACAGGGCATCCTTCAGAAGAGTGAGGGCTCATTCATGAAAGTCACAGAGCTGCAGCTGTGTGTTAGTCAGGCCGAGCACAGGGCATCTCTTCAGAAGAGTGAGGGCTCATTCATGAAAGTCACAGAGCTGCAGCTGTGTGTTAGTCAGGCTGAGCACAGAGCATCTCTTTAGAAGAGCGAGGGCTCATTATTAAAAGTCACAGAGCTGCAGCTGTGTGAAGCCAGGCCGAGCACAGGGCATCTCTTCAGAAGAGCAAGGGCTCATTCATGAAAGTCACAGAGCTGCAGCTGTGTGTTAGTCAGGCTGAGCACAGGGCATCTCTTCAGAAGAGCGAGGGCTCATTCATGAAAGTCACAGAGCTGCAGCTGTGTGTTAGTCAGGCCGAGCACAGGGCATCCTTCAGAAGAGTGAGGGCTCATTCAGGAAAGTCACAGAGCTGCACCTGTGTGTTAGTCAGGCCGAGCACAGGGCATCCTTCAGAAGAGCGAGGGCTCATTCATGAAAGTCACAGAGCTGCAGCTGAGTGTTAGTCAGGCCAAGCACAGGGCATCTCTTCAGAAGAGCGAGGGCTCATTCATGAAAGTCACAGAGCTGCTGTTGTGTGTTAGTCAGGCCGAGCACAGGGCATCTCTTCAGAAGAGCGAGGGCTCATTCATGAAAGTCACAGAGCTGCTGTTGTGTGTTAGTCAGACCGAGCACAGTGCATCTCTTCAGAAGAGTGAGGGCTCATTCATGAAAGTCACAGAGCTGCAGCTGTGTGAAGCCAGGCCGAGCACAGAGCATCTCTTTAGAAGAGCGAGGGCTCATTATTAAAAGTCACAGAGCTGCAGCTGTGTGTTAGTCAGGCTGAGCACAGAGCATCTCTTTAGAAGAGCGAGGGCTCATTATTAAAAGTCACAGAGCTGCAGCTGTGTGTTAGTCAGGCCAAGCACAGGACATCTCTTCAGAAGAGTGAGGGCTCATTCATGAAAGTCACAGAGCTGCTGTTGTGTGTTAGTCAGGCCGAGCACAGGGCATCCTTCAGAAGAGTGAGGGCTCATTAATGAAAGTCACAGAGCTGCAGCTGTGTGTTAGTCAGGCCGAGCACAGGGCATCTCTTCAGAAGAGCGAGGGCTTATTAATCAAAGTCACAGAGCTGCAGCTGTGTGTTAGTCAGGCCGAGCACAGGGCATCCTTCAGAAGAGTGAGGGCTCATTCATGAAAGTCACAGAGCTGCAGCTGTGTGTTAGTCAGGCCGAGCACAGGGCATCCTTCAGAAGAGTGAGTGCTCGTTCATAAAAGTCACAGAGCTGCAGCTGTGTGTTAGTCAGGCCAAGCACAGGGCATCCTTCAGAAGAGTGAGGGCTCAATCATGAAAGTCACAGAGCTGCAGCTGTTTGTTAGTCAGGCCGAGCACAGGGCATCCTTCAGAAGAGTGAGGGCTCATTCATGAAAGTCACAGAGCTGCAGCTGTGTGTTAGTCAGGCCGAGCACAGGGCATCTCTTCAGAAGAGCGAGGGCTCATTCATGACTGTCACAGAGCTGCAGCTGTGTGTTAGTCAGGCCGAGCACAGGGCATCCTTCAGAAGAGTGAGGGCTCATTCATGAAAGTCACAGAGCTGCAGCTGTGTGTTAGTCAGGCCGAGCACAGGGCATCCTTCAGAAGAGTGAGGGCTCATTCATGAAAGTCACAGAGCTGCAGCTGTGTGTTAGTCAGGCCGAGCACAGGGCATCTCTTCAGAAGAGTGAGGGCTCATTCATGAAAGTCACAGAGCTGCTGTTGTGTGTTAGTCAGGCCGGGCACAGGGCATCCTTCAGAAGAGTGAGGGCTCATTCATGAAAGTCACAGAGCTGCAGCTGTGTGTTAGTCAGGCCGAGCACAGGGCATCCTTCAGAAGAGTGAGGGCTCATTCATGAAAGTCACAGAGCTGCAGCTGTGTGTTAGTCAGGCCGAGCACAGGGCATCTCTGCAGAAGAGCGAGGGCTCATCCATGAAAGTCACAGAGCTGCTGTTGTGTGTTAGTCAGGCCGAGCAAAGGGCATCCTTCAGAAGAGTGAGGGCTCATTCATGAAAGTCACAGAGCTGCAGCTGTGTGTTAGTCAGGCCGAGCACAGGGCATCTCTGCAGAAGAGCGAGGGCTCATTCATGAAAGTCACAGAGCTGCAGCTGTGTGTTAGTCAGGCCGAGCACAGGGCATCTCTTCAGAAGAGTGAGGGCTCATTCATGAAAGTCACAGAGCTGCAGCGGTGTGTTAGTCAGGCCGAGCACAGGGCATCTCTGCAGAAGAGTGAGGGCTCATTAATAAAAGTCACAGAGCTACAGCTGTGTGCAGCCAGGCCGAGCACAGGGCATCTCTTCAGAAGAGCGAGGGCTCATTCATGAAAGTCACAGAGCTGCAGCTGTGTGTTAGTCAGGCCGAGCACAGGGCATCTCTTCAGAAGAGTGAGGGCTCATTAATAAAAGTCACAGAGCTGCAGCTGTGTGCAGCCAGGCCGAGCACAGGGCATCTCTTCAGAAGAGCGAGGGCTCATTCATGAAAGTCACAGAGCTGCAGCGGTGTGTTAGTCAGGCCGAGCACAGGGCATCTCTGCAGAAGAGTGAGGGCTCATTAATAAAAGCCACAGAGCTGCAGCTGTGTGCAGCCAGGCCGAGCACAGGGCATCTCTTCAGAAGAGTGAGGGCTCATTCATGAAAGTCACAGAGCTGCAGCTGTGTGTTAGTCAGGCCGAGCACAGGGCATCTCTTCAGAAGAGTGAGGGCTCATTCATGAAAGTCACAGAGCTGCAGCTGTGTGTTAGTCAGACCGAGCACAGGGCATCTCCTCAGAAGAGCGAGGGCTCATTATTAAAAGTCACAGAGCTGCAGCTGTGTGCAGCCAGGCCGAGCACAGGGCATCTCTTCAGAAGAGCGAGGGCTCATTCATGAAAGTCACAGAGCTGCAGCTGTGATATCCAGGCCGAGCACAGGGCATCTCTTCAGAAGAGCGAGGGCTCATTCATGAAAGTCACAGAGCTGCAGCTGTGTGCAGCCAGGCCGAGCACAGGGCATCTCTTCAGTAGAGTGAGGGCTCATTCATGAAAGTCACAGAGCTGCAGCTGTGTGCAGCCAGGCTGAGCACAGGGCATCTCTTCAGAAGAGCGAGGGCTCATTCATGAAAGTCACAGAGCTGCAGCTGTGTGTTAGTCAGGCCGAGCACAGGGCATCTCTTCAGGAGAGCGAGGGCTCATTCATGAAAGTCACAGAGCTGCAGCTGTGTGCAGCCAGGCCGAGCACAGGGCATCTCTTCAGTAGAGTGAGGGCTCATTCATGAAAGTCACAGAGCTGCAGCTGTGTGTTAGTCAGGCCGAGCACAGGGCATCCTTCAGAAGAGTGAGGGCTCATTCATGAAAGTCACAGAGCTGCAGCTGTGTGTTAGTCAGGCTGAGCACAGAGCATCTCTTTAGAAGAGCGAGGGCTCATTCATGAAAGTCACAGAGCTGCAGCTGTGTGCAGCCAGGCCGAGCACAGGGCATCTCTTCAGAAGAGCGAGGGCTCATTAATGAAAGTCACAGAGCTGCAGCTGAGTGTTAGTCAGGCCGAGCACAGGGCATCTCTTCAGAAGAGCGAGGGCTCATTAATGAAAGTCACAGAGCTGCAGCTGAGTGTTAGTCAGGCCGAGCACAGGGCATCTCTTCAGAAGAGCGAGGGCTCATTCATAAAAGTCACAGAGCTGCAGCTGTGTGTTAGTCAGGCCAAGCACAGGGCATCTCTTCAGAAGAGCGAGGGCTCAATCATGAAAGTCACAGAGCTGCAGCTGTGTGTTAGTCAGGCCGAGCACAGGGCATCTCTTCAGAAGAGCGAGGGCTCATTCATGAAAGTCACAGAGCTGCAGCTGTGTGTTAGTCAGGCCGAGCACAGGGCATCTCTTCAGAAGAGCGAGGGCTCATTCATGAAAGTCACAGAGCTGCAGCTGTGTGCAGCCAGGCCGAGCACATGGCATCTCTTCAGTAGAGTGAGGGCTCATTCATGAGAGTCACAGAGCTGCAGCTGTGTGTTAGTCAGGCCGAGCACAGGGCATCTCTTCAGAAGAGTGAGGGCTCATTCATGAAAGTCACAGAGCTGCAGCTGTGTGTTAGTCAGGCCGAGCACAGGGCATCCTTCAGAAGAGTGAGGGCTCATTCATGAAAGTCACAGAGCTGCAGCTGTGTGTTAGTCAGGCCGAGCACAGGGCATCCTTCAGAAGAGTGAGGGCTCATTCATGAAAGTCACAGAGCTGCAGCGGTGTGTTAGTCAGGCCGAGCACAGGGCATCCTTCAGAAGAGTGAGGGCTCATTCATGAAAGTCACAGAGCTGCAGCTGTGTGTTAGTCAGGCCGAGCACAGGGCATCCTTCAGAAGAGTGAGGGCTCATTCAAGAAAGTCACAGAGCTGCAGCGGTGTGTTAGTCAGGCCGAGCACAGGGCATCCTTCAGAAGAGTGAGGGCTCATTCATGAAAGTCACAGAGCTGCAGCTGTTATATCCAGGCCGAGCACAGGGCATCTCTTCAGAAGAGTGAGGGCTCATTCATGAAAGTCACAGAGCTGCTGTTGTGTTTTAGTCAGGCCGAGCACAGGGCATCTCTTCAGAAGAGCGAGGGCTCATTCATGAAAGTCACAGAGCTGCAGCTGTGTGTTAGTCAGGCCGAGCACAGGGCATCCTTCAGAAGAGTGAGGGCTCATTCATGAAAGTCACAGAGCTGCAGCTGTGTGTTAGTCAGACCGAGCACAGGGCATCCTTCAGAAGAGCGAGGGCTCATTAATGAAAGTCACAGAGCTGCTGTTGTGTGTTAGTCAGGCCGAGCACAGGGCATCTCTTCAGAAGAGCGAGGGCTCATTCATGAAAGTCACAGAGCTGCAGCTGTGTGTTAGTCAGGCCGAGCACAGGGCATCCTTCAGAAGAGTCAGGGCTCATTCATGAAAGTCACAGAGCTGCAGCTGTGTGTTAGTCAGACCGAGCACAGGGCATCCTTCAGAAGAGCGAGGGCTCATTAATGAAAGTCACAGAGCTGCTGTTGTGTGTTAGTCAGGCCGAGCACAGGGCATCTCTTCAGAAGAGCGAGGGCTCATTCATGAAAGTCACAGAGCTGCAGCTGTGTGTTAGTCAGGCCGAGCACAGGGCATCTCTTCAGAGGAGTGAGGGCTCATTCATGAAAGTCACAGAGCTGCAGCTGTGTGTTAGTCAGGCCGAGCACAGGGCATCTCTTCAGAAGAGCGAGGGCTCATTCATGAAAGTCACAGAGCTGCTGTTGTGTGTTAGTCAGGCCGAGCACAGGGCATCTCTTCAGAAGAGCGAGGGCTCATTCATGAAAGTCACAGAGCTGCAGCTGTGTGTTAGTCAGGCCGAGCACAGGGCATCTCTTCAGAAGAGCGAGGGCTCGTTCATAAAAGTCACAGAGCTGCTGTTGTGTGTTAGTCAGGCCGAGCACAGGGCATCCTTTAGAAGAGTGAGGGCTCATTCATGAAAGTCACAGAGCTGCAGCTGTGTGCAGCCAGGCCGAGCACAGTGCATCTCTTCAGAGGAGTGAGGGCTCATTCATGAAAGTCACAGAGCTGCAGCTGTTATATCCAGGCCGAGCACAGGGCATCTCTTCAGAAGAGTGAGGGCTCATTCATGAAAGTCACAGAGCTGCTGTTGTGTGTTAGTCAGGCCGAGCACAGGGCATCCTTCAGAAGAGTGAGGGCTCATTCATGAAAGTCACAGAGCTGCAGCTGTGTGCAGCCATGACGAGCACAGGGCATCTCTTCAGAAGAGCGAGGGCTCATTAATGAAAGTCACAGAGCTGCAGCTGTGTGTTAGTCAGGCGGAGCACTGGGCGTCTCTGCAGAAGAGTGAGGGCTCATTCATGAAAGTCACAGAGCTGCAGCTGTGTGTTAGTCAGGCCGAGCACAGGGCATCCTTCAGAAGAGTGAGGGCTCATTCATGAAAGTCACAGAGCTGCAGCGGTGTGTTAGTCAGGCCGAGCACAGGGCAGCCTTCAGAAGAGTGAGGGCTCATTCATGAAAGTCACAGAGCTGCAGCTGTGTGTTAGTCAGGCCGAGCACAGGGCATCCTTCAGAAGAGTGAGGGCTCATTCATGAAAGTCACAGAGCTGCAGCGGTGTGTTAGTCAGGCCGAGCACAGGGCATCTCTTCAGAAGAGCGAGGGCTCATTCATGAAAGTCACAGAGCTGCAGCTGTGTGTTAGTCAGGCCGAGCACAGGGCATCCTTCAGAAGAGTGAGGGCTCATTCATGAAAGTCACAGAGCTGCAGCTGTGTGCAGCCAGGCTGAGCACAGGGCATCTCTTCAGAAGAGCGAGGGCTCATTCATGAAAGTCACAGAGCTGCAGCTGTGTGTTAGTCAGGCCGAGCACAGGGCATCTCTTCAGAAGAGGGAGGGCTCATTCATGAAAGTCACAGAGATGCAGCTGTGTGTTAGTCAGGCCGAGCACAGGGCATCTCTTCAGAAGAGCGAGGGCTCATTCATGAAAGTCACAGAGCTGCAGCTGTGTGTTAGTCAGGCGGAGCACAGGGCATCTCTTCAGAAGAGCGAGGGCTCGTTCATGAAAGTCACAGAGCTGCAGCTGTGTGTTAGTCAGGCCGAGCACAGGGCATCCTTCAGAAGAGTGAGGGCTCATTCATGAAAGTCACAGAGCTGCAGCTGTGTGTTAGTCAGGCCGAGCACAGGGCATCCTTCAGAAGAGTGAGGGCTCATTCATGAAAGTCGCAGAGCTGCAGCTGTGTGTTAGTCAGGCCGAGCACAGGGCATCCTTCAGAAGAGTGAGGGCTCATTCATGAAAGTCACAGAGCTGCAGCTGTGTGTTAGTCAGGCCGAGCACAGGGCATCTCTTCAGAAGAGCGAGGGCTCATTCATGAAAGTCACAGAGCTGCAGCTGTGTGTTAGTCAGGCCGAGCACAGGGCATCCTTCAGAAGAGTGAGGGCTCATTCATGAAAGTCACAGAGTTGCAGCTGTGTGTTAGTCAGGCCGAGCACAGGGCATCCTTCAGAAGAGTGAGGGCTCATTCATGAAAGTCACAGAGCTGCAGCTGTGTGTTAGTCAGGCCGAGCACAGGGCATCTCTGTAGAAGAGCGATGGCTCATTAATGAAAGTCACAGAGCTGCAGCTGTTATATCCAGGCCGAGCACAGGGCATCTCTTCAGAAGAGCGAGGGCTCATTCATGAAAGTCACAGAGCTGCAGCTGTGTGTTAGTCAGGCCGAGCACAGGGCATCTCCGTAGAAGAGTGAGGGCTCATTAATGAAAGTCACGGAGCTGCAGCTGTGTGTTAGTCAGGCCGAGCACAGGGCATCTCTTCAGAAGAGCGAGGGCTCATTAATGAAAGTCACAGAGCTGCGGCTGTGTGCAGCCAGGCCGAGCACAGGGCATCTCTTCAGAAGAGTGAGGGCTCATTCATGAAAGTCACAGAGCTGCAGCTGTGTGTTAGTCAGGCTGAGCACAGAGCATCTCTTTAGAAGAGCGAGGGCTCATTATTAAAAGTCACAGAGCTGCAGCTGTGTAAAGCCAGGCCGAGCACAGGGCATCCTTCAGAAGAGTGAGGGCTCATTCATGAAAGTCACAGAGCTGCAGCTGTGATATCCAGGCCGAGCACAGGGCATCTCTTCAGAAGAGTGAGGGCTCATTCATGAAAGTCACAGAGCTGCAGCTGTGTGTTTGTCAGGCTGAGCACAGAGCATCTCTTTAGAAGAGCGAGGGCTCATTCATGAAAGTCACAGAGCTGCAGCTGTGTGCAGCCAGGCTGAGCACAGGGCATCTCTTCAGAAGAGCGAGGGCTCATTCATAAAAGTCACAGAGCTGCAGCTGTGTGTTAGTCAGGCCGAGCACAGGGCGTCTCACCAGAAGAGTGAGGGCTCATTAATGAAAGTCACAGAGCTGCAGCTGTGTGTTAGTCAGGCCGAGCACAGGGCATCCTTTAGAAGAGCGAGGGCTCATTCATGAAAGTCACAGAGCTGCAGCTGTGTGTTAGTCAGGCCGAGCACAGGGCGTCTCTCCAGAAGAGTGAGGGCTCATTAATGAAAGTCACAGAGCTGCAGCTGTGTGTTAGTCAGGCCGAGCACAGGGCATCCTTTAGAAGAGCGAGGGCTCATTCATGAAAGTCACAGAGCTGCAGCTGTGTGTTAGTCAGGCCGAGCACAGGGCGTCTCTCCAGAAGAGTGAGGGCTCATTAATGAAAGTCACAGAGCTGCAGCTGTGTGTTAGTCAGGCCGAGCACAGGGCATCCTTTAGAAGAGCGAGGGCTCATTCATGAAAGTCACAGAGCTGCAGCTGTGTGTTAGTCAGGCCGAGCACAGGGCGTCTCTTCAGAAGAGCGAGGGCTCATTCATGAAAGTCACAGAGCTGCAGCTGTGTGTTAGTCAGGCTGAGCACAGGGCATCTCTTCAGAAGAGCGAGGGCTCATTCATAAAAGTCACAGAGCTGCAGCTGTGTGTTAGTCAGGCCGAGCACAGGGCGTCTCTCCAGAAGAGTGAGGGCTCATTAATGAAAGTCACAGAGCTGCAGCTGTGTGTTAGTCAGGCCGAGCACAGGGCATCCTTTAGAAGAGCGAGGGCTCATTCATGAAAGTCACAGAGCTGCAGCTGTGTGTTAGTCAGGCCGAGCACAGGGCGTCTCTTCAGAAGAGTGAGGGCTCATTAATGAAAGTCACAGAGCTGCAGCTGTGTGTTAGTCAGGCCGAGCACAGGGCATCTCTTCAGAAGAGCGAGGGCTCATTCATGAAAGTCACAGAGCTGCAGCTGTGTGTTAGTCAGGCCGAGCACAGGGCATCTCTGCAGAAGAGCGAGGGCTCATTCATGAAAGTCACAGAGCTGCAGCTGTGTGTTAGTCAGGCCGAGCACAGGGCATCTCTTCAGAAGAGCGAGGGTTCATTCATGAAAGTCACAGAGCTGCACCTGTGTGTTAGTCAGGCCGAGCACAGCGCATCTCTTCAGAAGAGCGAGGGCTCATTCATGAAAGTCACAGAGCTGCAGCTGTGTGTTAGTCAGGCCGAGCACAGGGCATCTCTCCAGAAGAGCGGGGCTCATTCATGAAAGTCACAGAGCTGCAGCTGTGTGTTAGTCAGGCCGAGCACAGGGCATCCTTCAGAAGAGTGAGGGCTCATTCATGAAAGTCACAGAGCTGCAGCTGTGATATCCAGGCCGAGCACAGGGCATCCTTCAGAAGAGCGAGGGCTCATTAATGAAAGTCACAGAGCTGCAGCTGTGTGTTAGTCAGGCCGAGCACAGGGCATCTCTGTAGAAGAGCGATGGCTCATTCATGAAAGTCACAGAGCTGCAACTGTGTGTTAGTCAGGCCGAGCACAGGGCATCTCTGTAGAAGAGCGATGGCTCATTCATGAAAGTCACAGAGCTGCAACTGTGTGTTAGTCAGGCCGAGCACAGGGCATCTCTTCAGAAGAGCGAGGGCTCATTAATGAAAGTCACAGAGCTGCAACTGTGTGTTAGTCAGGCCGAGCACAGGGCATCCTTCAGAAGAGTGAGGGCTCATTCATGAAAGTCACAGAGCTGCAGCTGTGTGTTAGTCAGGCCGAGCACAGGGCATCTCTTCAGAAGAGCGAGGGCTCATTCATGAAAGTCACAGAGCTGCAGCTGTGTGTTAGTCAGGCCGAGCACAGGGCATCTCTCCAGAAGAGTGAGGGCTCATTAATGAAAGTCACAGAGCTGCAGCTGTGTGTTAGTCAGGCCGAGCACAGGGCATCTCTGTAGAAGAGCGATGGCTCATTCATGAAAGTCACAGAGCTGCAGCGGTGTGTTAGTCAGGCCGAGCACAGGGCATCTCTTCAGAAGAGCGAGGGCTCATTCATGAAAGTCACAGAGCTGCAGCTGTGTGTTAGTCAGGCCGAGCACTGGGCATCTCTGCAGAAGAGTGAGGGGTAATTAATGAAAGTCACAGAGCTGCAGCTGTGTGTTAGTCAGGCCGAGCACAGGGCATCTCTTCAGAAGAGTGAGGGCTCATTCATGAAAGTCACAGAGCTGCAACTGTGTGTTAGCCAGGCTGAGCACAGGGCATCTCTTCAGAAGAGCGAGGGCTCGTTCATAAAAGTCACAGAGCTGCTGTTGTGTGTTAGTCAGGCCGAGCACAGGGCATCCTTCAGAAGAGTGAGGGCTCATTCATGAAAGTCACAGAGCTGCAGCTGTGTGCAGCCAGGCCGAGCACAGGGCATCTCTTCAGAGGAGTGAGGGCTCATTCATGAAAGTCACAGAGCTGCAGCTGTTATATCCAGGCCGAGCACAGGGCATCTCTTCAGAAGAGTGAGGGCTCATTCATGAAAGTCACAGAGCTGCTGTTGTGTGTTAGTCAGGCCGAGCACAGGGCATCCTTCAGAAGAGTGAGGGCTCATTCATGAAAGTCACAGAGCTGCAGCTGTGTGCAGCCATGACGAGCACAGGGCATCTCTTCAGAAGAGCGAGGGCTCATTAATGAAAGTCACAGAGCTGCAGCTGTGTGTTAGTCAGGCCGAGCACTGGGCGTCTCTGCAGAAGAGTGAGGGCTCATTCATGAAAGTCACAGAGCTGCAGCTGTGTGTTAGTCAGGCCGAGCACAGGGGATCCTTCAGAAGAGTGAGGGCTCATTCATGAAAGTCACAGAGCTGCAGCGGTGTGTTAGTCAGGCCGAGCACAGGGCATCTCTTCAGAAGAGCGAGGGCTCATTCATGAAAGTCACAGAGCTGCAGCTGTGTGTTAGTCAGGCCGAGCACAGGGCATCCTTCAGAAGAGTGAGGGCTCATTCATGAAAGTCACAGAGCTGCAGCGGTGTGTTAGTCAGGCCGAGCACAGGGCATCTCTTCAGAAGAGCGAGGGCTCATTCATGAAAGTCACAGAGCTGCAGCTGTGTGTTAGTCAGGCCGAGCACAGGGCATCCTTCAGAAGAGTGAGGGCTCATTCATGAAAGTCACAGAGCTGCAGCTGTGTGTTAGTCAGGCCGAGCACAGGGCATCTCTTCAGAAGAACGAGGGCTCATTAATCAAAGTCACAGAGCTGCAGCTGTGTGTTAGTCAGGCCGAGCACAGGGCATCCTTCAGAAGAGTGAGGGCTCATTCATGAAAGTCACAGAGCTGCAGCTGTGTGTTAGTCAGGCCGAGCACAGGGCATCTCTTCAGAAGAGTGAGGGCTCATTCATGAAAGTCACAGAGCTGCAGCTGTGTGTTAGTCAGGCTGAGCACAGAGCATCTCTTTAGAAGAGCGGGGGCTCATTATTAAAAGTCACAGAGCTGCAGCTGTGTGAAGCCAGGCCGAGCACAGGGCATCTCTTCAGAAGAGCGAGGGCTCATTCATGAAAGTCACAGAGCTGCAGCTGTGTGTTAGTCAGGCCGAGCACAGGGCATCTCTTCAGAAGAGCGAGGGCTCATTCATGAAAGTCACAGAGCTGCAGCTGTGTGTTAGTCAGGCCGAGCACCGGGAATCCTTCAGAAGAGTGAGGGCTCATTCATGAAAGTCACAGAGCTGCACCTGTGTGTTAGTCAGGCCGAGCACAGGGCATCCTTCAGAAGAGCGAGGGCTCATTCATGAAAGTCACAGAGCTGCAGCTGAGTGTTAGTCAGGCCAAGCACAGGGCATCTCTTCAGAAGAGCGAGGGCTCATTCATGAAAGTCACAGAGCTGCTGTTGTGTGTTAGTCAGGCCGAGCACAGGGCATCTCTTCAGAAGAGCGAGGGCTCATTCATGAAAGTCACAGAGCTGCTGTTGTGTGTTAGTCAGACCGAGCACAGTGCATCTCTTCAGAAGAGTGAGGGCTCATTCATGAAAGTAACAGAGCTGCAGCTGTGTGAAGCCAGGCCGAGCACAGAGCATCTCTTTAGAAGAGCGAGGGCTCATTATTAAAAGTCACAGAGCTGCAGCTGTGTGTTAGTCAGGCTGAGCACAGAGCATCTCTTTAGAAGAGCGAGGGCTCATTATTAAAAGTCACAGAGCTGCAGCTGTGTGTTAGTCAGGCCAAGCACAGGACATCTCTTCAGAAGAGTGAGGGCTCATTCATGAAAGTCACAGAGCTGCTGTTGTGTGTTAGTCAGGCCGAGCACAGGGCATCTCTTCAGAAGAGTGAGGGCTCATTAATGAAAGTCACAGAGCTGCAGCTGTGTGTTAGTCAGGCCGAGCACAGGGCATCCTTCAGAAGAGTGAGGGCTCATTCATGAAAGTCACAGAGCTGCAGCTGTGTGTTAGTCAGGCCGAGCACAGGGCATCTCTTCAGAAGAGCGAGGGCTCATTAATCAAAGTCACAGAGCTGCAGCTGTGTGTTAGTCAGGCCGAGCACAGGGCATCCTTCAGAAGAGTGAGGGCTCATTCATGAAAGTCACAGAGCTGCAGCTGTGTGTTAGTCAGGCCGAGCACAGGGCATCCTTCAGAAGAGTGAGGGCTCGTTCATAAAAGTCACAGAGCTGCAGCTGTGTGTTAGTCAGGCTGAGCACAGGGCATCCTTCAGAAGAGTGAGGGCTCAATCATGAAAGTCACAGAGCTGCAGCTGTGTGTTAGTCAGGCCGAGCACAGGGCATCCTTCAGAAGAGTGAGGGCTCATTCATGAAAGTCACAGAGCTGCAGCTGTGTGTTAGTCAGGCCGAGCACAGGGCATCTCTTCAGAAGAGCGAGGGCTTATTAATCAAAGTCACAGAGCTGCAGCTGTGTGTTAGTCAGGCCGAGCACAGAGCATCCTTCAGAAGAGTGAGGGCTCATTCATGAAAGTCACAGAGCTGCAGCTGTGTGTTAGTCAGGCCGAGCACAGGGCATCCTTCAGAAGAGTGAGGGCTCGTTCATAAAAGTCACAGAGCTGCAGCTGTGTGTTAGTCAGGCCAAGCACAGGGCATCCTTCAGAAGAGTGAGGGCTCAATCATGAAAGTCACAGAGCTGCAGCTGTTTGTTAGTCAGGCCGAGCACAGGGCATCCTTCAGAAGAGTGAGGGCTCATTCATGAAAGTCACAGAGCTGCAGCTGTGTGTTAGTCAGGCCGAGCACAGGGCATCTCTTCAGAAGAGCGAGGGCTCATTCATGACTGTCACAGAGCTGCAGCTGTGTGTTAGTCAGGCCGAGCACAGGGCATCCTTCAGAAGAGTGAGGGCTCATTCATGAAAGTCACAGAGCTGCAGCTGTGTGTTAGTCAGGCCGAGCACAGGGCATCCTTCAGAAGAGTGAGGGCTCATTCATGAAAGTCACAGAGCTGCAGCTGTGTGTTAGTCAGGCCGAGCACAGGGCATCTCTTCAGAAGAGTGAGGGCTCATTCATGAAAGTCACAGAGCTGCTGTTGTGTGTTAGTCAGGCCGGGCACAGGGCATCCTTCAGAAGAGTGAGGGCTCATTCATGAAAGTCACAGAGCTGCAGCTGTGTGTTAGTCAGGCCGAGCACAGGGCATCCTTCAGAAGAGTGAGGGCTCATTCATGAAAGTCACAGAGCTGCAGCTGTGTGTTAGTCAGGCCGAGCACAGGGCATCTCTGCAGAAGAGCGAGGGCTCATTCATGAAAGTCACAGAGCTGCTGTTGTGTGTTAGTCAGGCCGAGCAAAGGGCATCCTTCAGAAGAGTGAGGGCTCATTCATGAAAGTCACAGAGCTGCAGCTGTGTGTTAGTCAGGCCGAGCACAGGGCATCTCTTCAGAAGAGTGAGGGCTCATTCATGAAAGTCACAGAGCTGCAGCTGTGTGTTAGTCAGGCCGAGCACAGGGCATCTCTGCAGAAGAGCGAGGGCTCATTCATGAAAGTCACAGAGCTGCAGCTGTGTGTTAGTCAGGCCGGGCACAGGGCATCCTTCAGAAGAGTGAGGGCTCATTAATGAAAGTCACAGAGCTGCAGCTGTGTGTTAGTCAGGCCGAGCACAGGGCATCTCTGCAGAAGAGTGAGGGCTCATTCATGAAAGTCACAGAGCTGCAGCTGTGTGTTAGTCAGGCCGGGCACAGGGCATCCTTCAGAAGAGTGAGGGCTCATTAATGAAAGTCACAGAGCTGCAGCTGTGTGTTAGTCAGGCCGAGCAAAGGGCATCCTTCAGAAGAGTGAGGGCTCATTCATGAAAGTCACAGAGCTGCAGCTGTGTGTTAGTCAGGCCGAGCACAGGGCATCTCTGCAGAAGAGCGAGGGCTCATTCATGAAAGTCACAGAGCTGCAGCTGTGTGCTAGTCAGGCCGAGCACAGGGCATCTCTTCAGAAGAGTGAGGGCTCATTCATGAAAGTCACAGAGCTGCAGCGGTGTGTTAGTCAGGCCGAGCACAGGGCATCTCTGCAGAAGAGTGAGGGCTCATTAATAAAAGTCACAGAGCTGCAGCTGTGTGCAGCCAGGCCGAGCACAGGGCATCTCTTCAGAAGAGCGAGGGCTCATTCATGAAAGTCACAGAGCTGCAGCTGTGTGTTAGTCAGGCCGAGCACAGGGCATCTCTTCAGAAGAGTGAGGGCTCATTAATAAAAGTCACAGAGCTGCAGCTGTGTGCAGCCAGGCCGAGCACAGGGCATCTCTTCAGAAGAGCGAGGGCTCATTCATGAAAGTCACAGAGCTGCAGCGGTGTGTTAGTCAGGCCGAGCACAGGGCATCTCTGCAGAAGAGTGAGGGCTCATTAATAAAAGCCACAGAGCTGCAGCTGTGTGCAGCCAGGCCGAGCACAGGGCATCTCTTCAGAAGAGTGAGGGCTCATTCATGAAAGTCACAGAGCTGCAGCTGTGTGTTAGTCAGGCCGAGCACAGGGCATCTCTTCAGAAGAGTGAGGGCTCATTCATGAAAGTCACAGAGCTGCAGCTGTGTGTTAGTCAGACCGAGCACAGGGCATCTCTTCAGAAGAGCGAGGGCTCATTAATAAAAGTCACAGAGCTGCAGCTGTGTGCAGCCAGGCCGAGCACAGGGCATCTCTTCAGAAGAGCGAGGGCTCATTCATGAAAGTCACAGAGCTGCAGCTGTGATATCCAGGCCGAGCACAGGGCATCTCTTCAGAAGAGCGAGGGCTCATTCATGAAAGTCACAGAGCTGCAGCTGTGTGCAGCCAGGCCGAGCACAGGGCATCTCTTCAGTAGAGTGAGGGCTCATTCATGAAAGTCACAGAGCTGCAGCTGTGTGCAGCCAGGCTGAGCACAGGGCATCTCTTCAGAAGAGCGAGGGCTCATTCATGAAAGTCACAGAGCTGCAGCTGTGTGTTAGTCAGGCCGAGCACAGGGCATCTCTTCAGAAGAGCGAGGGCTCATTCATGAAAGTCACAGAGCTGCAGCTGTGTGCAGCCAGGCTGAGCACAGGGCATCTCTTCAGAAGAGCGAGGGCTCATTCATGAAAGTCACAGAGCTGCAGCTGTGTGTTAGTCAGGCAGAGCACAGGGCATCTCTTCAGAAGAGCGAGGGCTCATTCATGAAAGTCACAGAGCTGCAGCTGTGTGCAGCCAGGCCGAGCACAGGGCATCTCTTCAGTAGAGTGAGGGCTCATTCATGAAAGTCACAGAGCTGCAGCTGTGTGTTAGTCAGGCCGAGCACAGGGCATCCTTCAGAAGAGTGAGGGCTCAATCATGAAAGTCACAGAGCTGCAGCTGTTTGTTAGTCAGGCCGAGCACAGGGCATCCTTCAGAAGAGTGAGGGCTCATTCATGAAAGTCACAGAGCTGCAGCTGTGTGTTAGTCAGGCCGAGCACAGGGCATCTCTTCAGAAGAGCGAGGGCTCATTCATGACTGTCACAGAGCTGCAGCTGTGTGTTAGTCAGGCCGAGCACAGGGCATCCTTCAGAAGAGTGAGGGCTCATTCATGAAAGTCACAGAGCTGCAGCTGTGTGTTAGTCAGGCCGAGCACAGGGCATCCTTCAGAAGAGTGAGGGCTCATTCATGAAAGTCACAGAGCTGCAGCTGTGTGTTAGTCAGGCCGAGCACAGGGCATCTCTTCAGAAGAGTGAGGGCTCATTCATGAAAGTCACAGAGCTGCTGTTGTGTGTTAGTCAGGCCGGGCACAGGGCATCCTTCAGAAGAGTGAGGGCTCATTCATGAAAGTCACAGAGCTGCAGCTGTGTGTTAGTCAGGCCGAGCACAGGGCATCCTTCAGAAGAGTGAGGGCTCATTCATGAAAGTCACAGAGCTGCAGCTGTGTGTTAGTCAGGCCGAGCACAGGGCATCTCTGCAGAAGAGCGAGGGCTCATCCATGAAAGTCACAGAGCTGCTGTTGTGTGTTAGTCAGGCCGAGCAAAGGGCATCCTTCAGAAGAGTGAGGGCTCATTCATGAAAGTCACAGAGCTGCAGCTGTGTGTTAGTCAGGCCGAGCACAGGGCATCTCTGCAGAAGAGCGAGGGCTCATTCATGAAAGTCACAGAGCTGCAGCTGTGTGTTAGTCAGGCCGAGCACAGGGCATCTCTTCAGAAGAGTGAGGGCTCATTCATGAAAGTCACAGAGCTGCAGCGGTGTGTTAGTCAGGCCGAGCACAGGGCATCTCTGCAGAAGAGTGAGGGCTCATTAATAAAAGTCACAGAGCTGCAGCTGTGTGCAGCCAGGCCGAGCACAGGGCATCTCTTCAGAAGAGCGAGGGCTCATTCATGAAAGTCACAGAGCTGCAGCTGTGTGTTAGTCAGGCCGAGCACAGGGCATCTCTTCAGAAGAGTGAGGGCTCATTAATAAAAGTCATAGAGCTGCAGCTGTGTGCAGCCAGGCCGAGCACAGGGCATCTCTTCAGAAGAGCGAGGGCTCATTCATGAAAGTCACAGAGCTGCAGCGGTGTGTTAGTCAGGCCGAGCACAGGGCATCTCTGCAGAAGAGTGAGGGCTCATTAATAAAAGCCACAGAGCTGCAGCTGTGTGCAGCCAGGCCGAGCACAGGGCATCTCTTCAGAAGAGTGAGGGCTCATTCATGAAAGTCACAGAGCTGCAGCTGTGTGTTAGTCAGGCCGAGCACAGGGCATCTCTTCAGAAGAGTGAGGGCTCATTCATGAAAGTCACAGAGCTGCAGCTGTGTGTTAGTCAGACCGAGCACAGGGCATCTCCTCAGAAGAGCGAGGGCTCATTATTAAAAGTCACAGAGCTGCAGCTGTGTGCAGCCAGGCCGAGCACAGGGCATCTCTTCAGAAGAGCGAGGGCTCATTCATGAAAGTCACAGAGCTGCAGCTGTGATATCCAGGCCGAGCACAGGGCATCTCTTCAGAAGAGCGAGGGCTCATTCATGAAAGTCACAGAGCTGCAGCTGTGTGCAGCCAGGCCGAGCACAGGGCATCTCTTCAGTAGAGTGAGGGCTCATTCATGAAAGTCACAGAGCTGCAGCTGTGTGCAGCCAGGCTGAGCACAGGGCATCTCTTCAGAAGAGCGAGGGCTCATTCATGAAAGTCACAGAGCTGCAGCTGTGTGTTAGTCAGGCCGAGCACAGGGCATCTCTTCAGGAGAGCGAGGGCTCATTCATGAAAGTCACAGAGCTGCAGCTGTGTGCAGCCAGGCCGAGCACAGGGCATCTCTTCAGTAGAGTGAGGGCTCATTCATGAAAGTCACAGAGCTGCAGCTGTGTGTTAGTCAGGCCGAGCACAGGGCATCCTTCAGAAGAGTGAGGGCTCATTCATGAAAGTCACAGAGCTGCAGCTGTGTGTTAGTCAGGCTGAGCACAGAGCATCTCTTTAGAAGAGCGAGGGCTCATTCATGAAAGTCACAGAGCTGCAGCTGTGTGCAGCCAGGCCGAGCACAGGGCATCTCTTCAGAAGAGTGAGGGCTCATTAATGAAAGTCACAGAGCTGCAGCTGAGTGTTAGTCAGGCCGAGCACAGGGCATCTCTTCAGAAGAGCGAGGGCTCATTAATGAAAGTCACAGAGCTGCAGCTGAGTGTTAGTCAGGCCGAGCACAGGGCATCTCTTCAGAAGAGCGAGGGCTCATTCATAAAAGTCACAGAGCTGCAGCTGTGTGTTAGTCAGGCCAAGCACAGGGCATCTCTTCAGAAGAGCGAGGGCTCAATCATGAAAGTCACAGAGCTGCAGCTGTGTGTTAGTCAGGCCGAGCACAGGGCATCTCTTCAGAAGAGCGAGGGCTCATTCATGAAAGTCACAGAGCTGCAGCTGTGTGTTAGTCAGGCCGAGCACAGGGCATCTCTTCAGAAGAGCGAGGGCTCATTCATGAAAGTCACAGAGCTGCAGCTGTGTGCAGCCAGGCCGAGCACAGGGCATCTCTTCAGTAGAGTGAGGGCTCATTCATGAAAGTCACAGAGCTGCAGCTGTGTGTTAGTCAGGCCGAGCACAGGGCATCTCTTCAGAAGAGTGAGGGCTCATTCATGAAAGTCACAGAGCTGCAGCTGTGTGTTAGTCAGGCCGAGCACAGGGCATCCTTCAGAAGAGTGAGGGCTCATTCATGAAAGTCACAGAGCTGCAGCTGTGTGTTAGTCAGGCCGAGCACAGGGCATCCTTCAGAAGAGTGAGGGCTCATTCATGAAAGTCACAGAGCTGCAGCGGTGTGTTAGTCAGGCCGAGCACAGGGCATCCTTCAGAAGAGTGAGGGCTCATTCATGAAAGTCACAGAGCTGCAGCTGTGTGTTAGTCAGGCCGAGCACAGGGCATCCTTCAGAAGAGTGAGGGCTCATTCAAGAAAGTCACAGAGCTGCAGCGGTGTGTTAGTCAGGCCGAGCACAGGGCATCCTTCAGAAGAGTGAGGGCTCATTCATGAAAGTCACAGAGCTGCAGCTGTTATATCCAGGCCGAGCACAGGGCATCTCTTCAGAAGAGTGAGGGCTCATTCATGAAAGTCACAGAGCTGCTGTTGTGTTTTAGTCAGGCCGAGCACAGGGCATCTCTTCAGAAGAGCGAGGGCTCATTCATGAAAGTCACAGAGCTGCAGCTGTGTGTTAGTCAGGCCGAGCACAGGGCATCCTTCAGAAGAGTGAGGGCTCATTCATGAAAGTCACAGAGCTGCAGCTGTGTGTTAGTCAGACCGAGCACAGGGCATCCTTCAGAAGAGCGAGGGCTCATTAATGAAAGTCACAGAGCTGCTGTTGTGTGTTAGTCAGGCCGAGCACAGGGCATCTCTTCAGAAGAGCGAGGGCTCATTCATGAAAGTCACAGAGCTGCAGCTGTGTGTTAGTCAGGCCGAGCACAGGGCATCCTTCAGAAGAGTGAGGGCTCATTCATGAAAGTCACAGAGCTGCAGCTGTGTGTTAGTCAGACCGAGCACAGGGCATCCTTCAGAAGAGCGAGGGCTCATTAATGAAAGTCACAGAGCTGCTGTTGTGTGTTAGTCAGGCCGAGCACAGGGCATCTCTTCAGAAGAGTGAGGGCTCATTCATGAAAGTCACAGAGCTGCAGCTGTGTGTTAGTCAGGCCGAGCACAGGGCATCTCTTCAGAAGAGCGAGGGCTCATTCATGAAAGTCACAGAGCTGCTGTTGTGTGTTAGTCAGGCCGAGCACAGGGCATCTCTTCAGAAGAGCGAGGGCTCATTCATGAAAGTCACAGAGCTGCAGCTGTGTGTTAGTCAGGCCGAGCACAGGGCATCTCTTCAGAAGAGCGAGGGCTCGTTCATAAAAGTCACAGAGCTGCTGTTGTGTGTTAGTCAGGCCGAGCACAGGGCATCCTTTAGAAGAGTGAGGGCTCATTCATGAAAGTCACAGAGCTGCAGCTGTGTGCAGCCAGGCCGAGCACAGGGCATCTCTTCAGAGGAGTGAGGGCTCATTCATGAAAGTCACAGAGCTGCAGCTGTTATATCCAGGCCGAGCACAGGGCATCTCTTCAGAAGAGTGAGGGCTCATTCATGAAAGTCACAGAGCTGCTGTTGTGTGTTAGTCAGGCCGAGCACAGGGCATCCTTCAGAAGAGTGAGGGCTCATTCATGAAAGTCACAGAGCTGCAGCTGTGTGCAGCCATGACGAGCACAGGGAATCTCTTCAGAAGAGCGAGGGCTCATTAATGAAAGTCACAGAGCTGCAGCTGTGTGTTAGTCAGGCGGAGCACTGGGCGTCTCTGCAGAAGAGTGAGGGCTCATTCATGAAAGTCACAGAGCTGCAGCTGTGTGTTAGTCAGGCCGAGCACAGGGCATCCTTCAGAAGAGTGAGGGCTCATTCATGAAAGTCACAGAGCTGCAGCGGTGTGTTAGTCAGGCCGAGCACAGGGCATCCTTCAGAAGAGTGAGGGCTCATTCATGAAAGTCACAGAGCTGCAGCTGTGTGTTAGTCAGGCCGAGCACAGGGCATCCTTCAGAAGAGTGAGGGCTCATTCATGAAAGTCACAGAGCTGCAGCGGTGTGTTAGTCAGGCCGAGCACAGGGCATCTCTTCAGAAGAGCGAGGGCTCATTCATGAAAGTCACAGAGCTGCAGCTGTGTGTTAGTCAGGCCGAGCACAGGGCATCCTTCAGAAGAGTGAGGGCTCATTCATGAAAGTCACAGAGCTGCAGCTGTGTGCAGCCAGGCTGAGCACAGGGCATCTCTTCAGAAGAGCGAGGGCTCATTCATGAAAGTCACAGAGCTGCAGCTGTGTGTTAGTCAGGCCGAGCACAGGGCATCTCTTCAGAAGAGGGAGGGCTCATTCATGAAAGTCACAGAGCTGCAGCTGTGTGTTAGTCAGGCCGAGCACAGGGCATCTCTTCAGAAGAGCGAGGGCTCATTCATGAAAGTCACAGAGCTGCAGCTGTGTGTTAGTCAGGCGGAGCACAGGGCATCTCTTCAGAAGAGCGAGGGCTCGTTCATGAAAGTCACAGAGCTGCAGCTGTGTGTTAGTCAGGCCGAGCACAGGGCATCCTTCAGAAGAGTGAGGGCTCATTCATGAAAGTCACAGAGCTGCAGCTGTGTGTTAGTCAGGCCGAGCACAGGGCATCCTTCAGAAGAGTGAGGGCTCATTCATGAAAGTCGCAGAGCTGCAGCTGTGTGTTAGTCAGGCCGAGCACAGGGCATCCTTCAGAAGAGTGAGGGCTCATTCATGAAAGTCACAGAGCTGCAGCTGTGTGTTAGTCAGGCCGAGCACAGGGCATCTCTTCAGAAGAGCGAGGGCTCATTCATGAAAGTCACAGAGCTGCAGCTGTGTGTTAGTCAGGCCGAGCACAGGGCATCCTTCAGAAGAGTGAGGGCTCATTCATGAAAGTCACAGAGCTGCAGCTGTGTGTTAGTCAGGCCGAGCACAGGGCATCCTTCAGAAGAGTGAGGGCTCATTCATGAAAGTCACAGAGCTGCAGCTGTGTGTTAGTCAGGCCGAGCACAGGGCATCTCTGTAGAAGAGCGATGGCTCATTAATGAAAGTCACAGAGCTGCAGCTGTTATATCCAGGCCGAGCACAGGGCATCTCTTCAGAAGAGCGAGGGCTCATTCATGAAAGTCACAGAGCTGCAGCTGTGTGTTAGTCAGGCCGAGCACAGGGCATCTCCGTAGAAGAGTGAGGGCTCATTAATGAAAGTCACGGAGCTGCAGCTGTGTGTTAGTCAGGCCGAGCACAGGGCATCTCTTCAGAAGAGCGAGGGCTCATTAATGAAAGTCACAGAGCTGCGGCTGTGTGCAGCCAGGCCGAGCACAGGGCATCTCTTCAGAAGAGTGAGGGCTCATTCATGAAAGTCACAGAGCTGCAGCTGTGTGTTAGTCAGGCTGAGCACAGAGCATCTCTTTAGAAGAGCGAGGGCTCATTATTAAAAGTCACAGAGCTGCAGCTGTGTAAAGCCAGGCCGAGCACAGGGCATCCTTCAGAAGAGTGAGGGCTCATTCATGAAAGTCACAGAGCTGCAGCTGTGATATCCAGGCCGAGCACAGGGCATCTCTTCAGAAGAGTGAGGGCTCATTCATGAAAGTCACAGAGCTGCAGCTGTGTGTTTGTCAGGCTGAGCACAGAGCATCTCTTTAGAAGAGCGAGGGCTCATTCATGAAAGTCACAGAGCTGCAGCTGTGTGCAGCCAGGCTGAGCACAGGGCATCTCTTCAGAAGAGCGAGGGCTCATTCATAAAAGTCACAGAGCTGCAGCTGTGTGTTAGTCAGGCCGAGCACAGGGCGTCTCTCCAGAAGAGTGAGGGCTCATTAATGAAAGTCACAGAGCTGCAGCTGTGTGTTAGTCAGGCCGAGCACAGGGCATCCTTTAGAAGAGCGAGGGCTCATTCATGAAAGTCACAGAGCTGCAGCTGTGTGTTAGTCAGGCCGAGCACAGGGCGTCTCTTCAGAAGAGTGAGGGCTCATTAATGAAAGTCACAGAGCTGCAGCTGTGTGTTAGTCAGGCCGAGCACAGGGCATCTCATCAGAAGAGCGAGGGCTCATTAATGAAAGTCACAGAGCTGCAGCTGTGATATCCAGGCCGAGCACAGGGCATCTCTTCAGAAGAGCGAGGGCTCATTCATGAAAGTCACAGAGCTGCAGCTGTGTGTTAGTCAGGCCGAGCACAGGGCATCTCTCCAGAAGAGCGGGGCTCATTCATGAAAGTCACAGAGCTGCAGCTGTGTGTTAGTCAGGCCGAGCACAGGGCATCCTTCAGAAGAGTGAGGGCTCATTCATGAAAGTCACAGAGCTGCAGCTGTGATATCCAGGCCGAGCACAGGGCATCCTTCAGAAGAGCGAGGGCTCATTAATGAAAGTCACAGAGCTGCAGCTGTGTGTTAGTCAGGCCGAGCACAGGGCATCTCTGTAGAAGAGCGATGGCTCATTCATGAAAGTCACAGAGCTGCAACTGTGTGTTAGTCAGGCCGAGCACAGGGCATCTCTGTAGAAGAGCGATGGCTCATTCATGAAAGTCACAGAGCTGCAACTGTGTGTTAGTCAGGCCGAGCACAGGGCATCTCTTCAGAAGAGCGAGGGCTCATTAATGAAAGTCACAGAGCTGCAACTGTGTGTTAGTCAGGCCGAGCACAGGGCATCCTTCAGAAGAGTGAGGGCTCATTCATGAAAGTCACAGAGCTGCAGCTGTGTGTTAGTCAGGCCGAGCACAGGGCATCTCTTCAGAAGAGCGAGGGCTCATTCATGAAAGTCACAGAGCTGCAGCTGTGTGTTAGTCAGGCCGAGCACAGGGCATCTCTCCAGAAGAGTGAGGGCTCATTAATGAAAGTCACAGAGCTGCAGCTGTGTGTTAGTCAGGCCGAGCACAGGGCATCTCTGTAGAAGAGCGATGGCTCATTCATGAAAGTCACAGAGCTGCAGCGGTGTGTTAGTCAGGCCGAGCACAGGGCATCTCTTCAGAAGAGCGAGGGCTCATTCATGAAAGTCACAGAGCTGCAGCTGTGTGTTAGTCAGGCCGAGCACTGGGCATCTCTGCAGAAGAGTGAGGGGTAATTAATGAAAGTCACAGAGCTGCAGCTGTGTGTTAGTCAGGCCGAGCACAGGGCATCTCTTCAGAAGAGTGAGGGCTCATTCATGAAAGTCACAGAGCTGCAACTGTGTGTTAGCCAGGCCGAGCACAGGGCATCTCTTCAGAAGAGCGAGGGCTCGTTCATAAAAGTCACAGAGCTGCTGTTGTGTGTTAGTCAGGCCGAGCACAGGGCATCCTTCAGAAGAGTGAGGGCTCATTCATGAAAGTCACAGAGCTGCAGCTGTGTGCAGCCAGGCCGAGCACAGGGCATCTCTTCAGAGGAGTGAGGGCTCATTCATGAAAGTCACAGAGCTGCAGCTGTTATATCCAGGCTGAGCACAGGGCATCTCTTCAGAAGAGTGAGGGCTCATTCATGAAAGTCACAGAGCTGCTGTTGTGTGTTAGTCAGGCCGAGCACAGGGCATCCTTCAGAAGAGTGAGGGCTCATTCATGAAAGTCACAGAGCTGCAGCTGTGTGCAGCCATGACGAGCACAGGGCATCTCTTCAGAAGAGCGAGGGCTCATTAATGAAAGTCACAGAGCTGCAGCTGTGTGTTAGTCAGGCCGAGCACTGGGCGTCTCTGCAGAAGAGTGAGGGCTCATTCATGAAAGTCACAGAGCTGCAGCTGTGTGTTAGTCAGGCCGAGCACAGGGGATCCTTCAGAAGAGTGAGGGCTCATTCATGAAAGTCACAGAGCTGCAGCGGTGTGTTAGTCAGGCCGAGCACAGGGCATCTCTTCAGAAGAGCGAGGGCTCATTCATGAAAGTCACAGAGCTGCAGCTGTGTGTTAGTCAGGCCGAGCACAGGGCATCCTTCAGAAGAGTGAGGGCTCATTCATGAAAGTCACAGAGCTGCAGCGGTGTGTTAGTCAGGCCGAGCACAGGGCATCTCTTCAGAAGAGCGAGGGCTCATTCATGAAAGTCACAGAGCTGCAGCTGTGTGTTAGTCAGGCCGAGCACAGGGCATCCTTCAGAAGAGTGAGGGCTCATTCATGAAAGTCACAGAGCTGCAGCTGTGTGTTAGTCAGGCCGAGCACAGGGCATCTCTTCAGAAGAACGAGGGCTCATTAATCAAAGTCACAGAGCTGCAGCTGTGTGTTAGTCAGGCCGAGCACAGGGCATCCTTCAGAAGAGTGAGGGCTCATTCATGAAAGTCACAGAGCTGCAGCTGTGTGTTAGTCAGGCCGAGCACAGGGCATCTCTTCAGAAGAGTGAGGGCTCATTCATGAAAGTCACAGAGCTGCAGCTGTGTGTTAGTCAGGCTGAGCACAGAGCATCTCTTTAGAAGAGCGAGGGCTCATTATTAAAAGTCACAGAGCTGCAGCTGTGTGAAGCCAGGCCGAGCACAGGGCATCTCTTCAGAAGAGCGAGGGCTTATTCATGAAAGTCACAGAGCTGCAGCTGTGTGTTAGTCAGGCCGAGCACAGGGCATCTCTTCAGAAGAGCGAGGGCTCATTCATGAAAGTCACAGAGCTGCAGCTGTGTGTTAGTCAGGCCGAGCACCGGGAATCCTTCAGAAGAGTGAGGGCTCATTCATGAAAGTCACAGAGCTGCACCTGTGTGTTAGTCAGGCCGAGCACAGGGCATCCTTCAGAAGAGCGAGGGCTCATTCATGAAAGTCACAGAGCTGCAGCTGAGTGTTAGTCAGGCCAAGCACAGGGCATCTCTTCAGAAGAGCGAGGGCTCATTCATGAAAGTCACAGAGCTGCTGTTGTGTGTTAGTCAGGCCGAGCACAGGGCATCTCTTCAGAAGAGCGAGGGCTCATTCATGAAAGTCACAGAGCTGCTGTTGTGTGTTAGTCAGACCGAGCACAGTGCATCTCTTCAGAAGAGTGAGGGCTCATTCATGAAAGTCACAGAGCTGCAGCTGTGTGAAGCCAGGCCGAGCACAGAGCATCTCTTTAGAAGAGCGAGGGCTCATTATTAAAAGTCACAGAGCTGCAGCTGTGTGTTAGTCAGGCTGAGCACAGAGCATCTCTTTAGAAGAGCGAGGGCTCATTATTAAAAGTCACAGAGCTGCAGCTGTGTGTTAGTCAGGCCAAGCACAGGACATCTCTTCAGAAGAGTGAGGGCTCATTCATGAAAGTCACAGAGCTGCTGTTGTGTGTTAGTCAGGCCGAGCACAGGGCATCCTTCAGAAGAGTGAGGGCTCATTAATGAAAGTCACAGAGCTGCAGCTGTGTGTTAGTCAGGCCGAGCACAGGGCATCCTTCAGAAGAGTGAGGGCTCATTCATGAAAGTCACAGAGCTGCAGCTGTGTGTTAGTCAGGCCGAGCACAGGGCATCTCTTCAGAAGAGCGAGGGCTCATTAATCAAAGTCACAGAGCTGCAGCTGTGTGTTAGTCAGGCCGAGCACAGGGCATCCTTCAGAAGAGTGAGGGCTCATTCATGAAAGTCACAGAGCTGCAGCTGTGTGTTAGTCAGGCCGAGCACAGGGCATCCTTCAGAAGAGTGAGGGCTCGTTCATAAAAGTCACAGAGCTGCAGCTGTGTGTTAGTCAGGCTGAGCACAGGGCATCCTTCAGAAGAGTGAGGGCTCAATCATGAAAGTCACAGAGCTGCAGCTGTGTGTTAGTCAGGCCGAGCACAGGGCATCCTTCAGAAGAGTGAGGGCTCATTCATGAAAGTCACAGAGCTGCAGCTGTGTGTTAGTCAGGCCGAGCACAGGGCATCTCTTCAGAAGAGCGAGGGCTTATTAATCAAAGTCACAGAGCTGCAGCTGTGTGTTAGTCAGGCCGAGCACAGGGCATCCTTCAGAAGAGTGAGGGCTCATTCATGAAAGTCACAGAGCTGCAGCTGTGTGTTAGTCAGGCCGAGCACAGGGCATACTTCAGAAGAGTGAGGGCTCGTTCATAAAAGTCACAGAGCTGCAGCTGTGTGTTAGTCAGGCCAAGCACAGGGCATCCTTCAGAAGAGTGAGGGCTCAATCATGAAAGTCACAGAGCTGCAGCTGTTTGTTAGTCAGGCCGAGCACAGGGCATCCTTCAGAAGAGTGAGGGCTCATTCATGAAAGTCACAGAGCTGCAGCTGTGTGTTAGTCAGACCGAGCACAGGGCATCTCTTCAGAAGAGCGAGGGCTCATTCATGACTGTCACAGAGCTGCAGCTGTGTGTTAGTCAGGCCGAGCACAGGGCATCCTTCAGAAGAGTGAGGGCTCATTCATGAAAGTCACAGAGCTGCAGCTGTGTGTTAGTCAGGCCGAGCACAGGGCATCCTTCAGAAGAGTGAGGGCTCATTCATGAAAGTCACAGAGCTGCAGCTGTGTGTTAGGCAGGCCGAGCACAGGGCATCTCTTCAGAAGAGTGAGGGCTCATTCAAGAAAGTCACAGAGCTGCTGTTGTGTGTTAGTCAGGCCGGGCACAGGGCATCCTTCAGAAGAGTGAGGGCTCATTCATGAAAGTCACAGAGCTGCAGCTGTGTGTTAGTCAGGCCGAGCACAGGGCATCCTTCAGAAGAGTGAGGGCTCATTCATGAAAGTCACAGAGCTGCAGCTGTGTGTTAGTCAGGCCGAGCACAGGGCATCTCTGCAGAAGAGCGAGGGCTCATTCATGAAAGTCACAGAGCTGCTGTTGTGTGTTAGTCAGGCCGAGCAAAGGGCATCCTTCAGAAGAGTGAGGGCTCATTCATGAAAGTCACAGAGCTGCAGCTGTGTGTTAGTCAGGCCGAGCACAGGGCATCTCTTCAGAAGAGTGAGGGCTCATTTATGAAAGTCACAGAGCTGCAGCTGTGTGTTAGTCAGGCCGAGCACAGGGCATCTCTGCAGAAGAGCGAGGGCTCATTCATGAAAGTCACAGAGCTGCAGCTGTGTGTTAGTCAGGCCGGGCACAGGGCATCCTTCAGAAGAGTGAGGGCTCATTAATGAAAGTCACAGAGCTGCAGCTGTGTGTTAGTCAGGCCGAGCACAGGGCATCTCTGCAGAAGAGTGAGGGCTCATTCATGAAAGTCACAGAGCTGCAGCTGTGTGTTAGTCAGGCCGGGCACAGGGCATCCTTCAGAAGAGTGAGGGCTCATTAATGAAAGTCACAGAGCTGCAGCTGTGTGTTAGTCAGGCCGAGCAAAGGGCATCCTTCAGAAGAGTGAGGGCTCATTCATGAAAGTCACAGAGCTGCAGCTGTGTGTTAGTCAGGCCGAGCACAGGGCATCTCTGCAGAAGAGCGAGGGCTCATTCATGAAAGTCACAGAGCTGCAGCTGTGTGCTAGTCAGGCCGAGCACAGGGCATCTCTTCAGAAGAGTGAGGGCTCATTCATGAAAGTCACAGAGCTGCAGCGGTGTGTTAGTCAGGCCGAGCACAGGGCATCTCTGCAGAAGAGTGAGGGCTCATTAATAAAAGTCACAGAGCTGCAGCTGTGTGCAGCCAGGCCGAGCACAGGGCATCTCTTCAGAAGAGCGAGGGCTCATTCATGAAAGTCACAGAGCTGCAGCTGTGTGTTAGTCAGGCCGAGCACAGGGCATCTCTTCAGAAGAGTGAGGGCTCATTAATAAAAGTCACAGAGCTGCAGCTGTGTGCAGCCAGGCCGAGCACAGGGCATCTCTTCAGAAGAGCGAGGGCTCATTCATGAAAGTCACAGAGCTGCAGCGGTGTGTTAGTCAGGCCGAGCACAGGGCATCTCTGCAGAAGAGTGAGGGCTCATTAATAAAAGCCACAGAGCTGCAGCTGTGTGCAGCCAGGCCGAGCACAGGGCGTCTCTTCAGAAGAGTGAGGGCTCATTCATGAAAGTCACAGAGCTGCAGCTGTGTGTTAGTCAGGCCGAGCACAGGGCATCTCTTCAGAAGAGTGAGGGCTCATTCATGAAAGTCACAGAGCTGCAGCTGTGTGTTAGTCAGACCGAGCACAGGGCATCTCTTCAGAAGAGCGAGGGCTCATTATTAAAAGTCACAGAGCTGCAGCTGTGTGCAGCCAGGCCGAGCACAGGGCATCTCTTCAGAAGAGCGAGGGCTCATTCATGAAAGTCACAGAGCTGCAGCTGTGATATCCAGGCCGAGCACAGGGCATCTCTTCAGAAGAGCGAGGGCTCATTCATGAAAGTCACAGAGCTGCAGCTGTGTGCAGCCAGGCCGAGCACAGGGTATCTCTTCAGTAGAGTGAGGGCTCATTCATGAAAGTCACAGAGCTGCAGCTGTGTGCAGCCAGGCTGAGCACAGGGCATCTCTTCAGAAGAGCGAGGGCTCATTCATGAAAGTCACAGAGCTGCAGCTGTGTGTTAGTCAGGCCGAGCACAGGGCATCTCTTCAGAAGAGCGAGGGCTCATTCATGAAAGTCACAGAGCTGCAGCTGTGTGCAGCCAGGCTGAGCACAGGGCATCTCTTCAGAAGAGCGAGGGCTCATTCATGAAAGTCACAGAGCTGCAGCTGTGTGCAGCCAGGCCGAGCACAGGGCATCTCTTCAGTAGAGTGAGGGCTCATTCATGAAAGTCACAGAGCTGCAGCTGTGTGTTAGTCAGGCCGAGCACAGGGCATCTCTTCAGAAGAGCGAGGGCTCATTCATGAAAGTCACAGAGCTGCAGCTGTGTGTTAGTCAGGCCGAGCACAGGGCATCTCTTCAGAAGAGCGAGGGCTCATTCATGAAAGTCACAGAGCTGCAGCTGTGTGCAGCCAGGCCGAGCACAGGGCATCTCTTCAGTAGAGTGAGGGCTCATTCATGAAAGTCACAGAGCTGCAGCTGTGTGTTAGTCAGGCCGAGCACAGGGCATCTCTTCAGAAGAGTGAGGGCTCATTCATGAAAGTCACAGAGCTGCAGCTGTGTGTTAGTCAGGCCGAGCACAGGGCATCCTTCAGAAGAGTGAGGGCTCATTCATGAAAGTCACAGAGCTGCAGCTGTGTGTTAGTCAGGCCGAGCACAGGGCATCCTTCAGAAGAGTGAGGGCTCATTCATGAAAGTCACAGAGCTGCAGCGGTGTGTTAGTCAGGCCGAGCACAGGGCATCCTTCAGAAGAGTGAGGGCTCATTCATGAAAGTCACAGAGCTGCAGCTGTGTGTTAGTCAGGCCGAGCACAGGGCATCCTTCAGAAGAGTGAGGGCTCATTCAAGAAAGTCACAGAGCTGCAGCGGTGTGTTAGTCAGGCCGAGCACAGGGCATCCTTCAGAAGAGTGAGGGCTCATTCATGAAAGTCACAGAGCTGCAGCTGTTATATCCAGGCCGAGCACAGGGCATCTCTTCAGAAGAGTGAGGGCTCATTCATGAAAGTCACAGAGCTGCTGTTGTGTTTTAGTCAGGCCGAGCACAGGGCATCTCTTCAGAAGAGCGAGGGCTCATTCATGAAAGTCACAGAGCTGCAGCTGTGTGTTAGTCAGGCCGAGCACAGGGCATCCTTCAGAAGAGTGAGGGCTCATTCATGAAAGTCACAGAGCTGCAGCTGTGTGTTAGTCAGACCGAGCACAGGGCATCCTTCAGAAGAGCGAGGGCTCATTAATGAAAGTCACAGAGCTGCTGTTGTGGGTTAGTCAGGCCGAGTACAGGGCATCCTTCAGAAGAGCAAGGGCTCATTCATGAAAGTCACAGAGCTGCAGCTGAGTGTTAGTCAGGCCGAGCACAGGGCATCTCTTCAGAAGAGTGAGGGCTCATTAATGAAAGCCACAGAGCTGCAGCTGTGTGTTAGTCAGGCCGAGCACAGGGCATCCTTCAGAAGAGTGAGGGCTCATTAATGAAAGTCACAGAGCTGCAGCTGTGTGTTAGTCAGGCCGAGCACAGGGCATCTCTTCAGAAGAGCGAGGGCTCATTCATGAAAGTCACAGAGCTGCAGCTGTGTGTTAGTCAGGCCGAGCACAGGGCATCCTTCAGAAGAGTGAGGGCTCATTCATGAAAGTCACAGAGCTGCAGCTGTGTGTTAGTCAGGCCGAGCACTGGGCATCTCTTCAGAAGAGCGAGGGCTCATTAATGAAAGTCACAGAGCTGCAGCTGTGTGCAGCCAGGCCGAGCACAGGGCATCTCTTCAGAAGAGCGAGGGCTCATTCATGAAAGTCACAGAGCTGCAGCTGTGTGTTAGTCAGGCCGAGCACAGGGCATCTCTTCAGAAGAGCGAGGGCTCATTAATGAAAGTCACAGAGCTGCAGCTGTGTGAAGCCAGGCCGAGCACAGGGCATCTCTTCAGAAGAGCGAGGGTTCATTCATGAAAGTCACAGAGCTGCAGCTGTGTGTTAGTCATTTGAGCACAGGGCATCTCTTCAGAAGAGTGAGGGCTCATTCATGAAAGTCACAGAGCTGCAGCTGTGTGCAGCCAGGCCGAGCACAGGGCATCTCTTCAGAAGAGCGAGGGCTCATTAATGAAAGTCACAGAGCTGCAGCTGTGTGTTAGTCAGGCCGAGCACAGGGCATCCTTCAGAAGAGTGAGGGCTCATTCATGAAAGTCGCAGAGCTGCAGCTGTGTGTTAGTCAGGCCGAGCACAGGGCATCTCTTCAGAAGAGTGAGGGCTCTTTCATGAAAGTCACAGAGCTGCAGCTGTGTGTTAGTCAGGCCGAGCACAGGGCATCCTTCAGAAGAGTGAGGGCTCATTCATGAAAGTCACAGAGCTGCAGCTGTGTGTTAGTCAGACCGAGCACAGGGCATCTCTTCTGAAGAGCGAGGGCTCATTAATGAAAGTCACAGAGCTGCAGCTGAGAGCAGCCAGGCCGAGCACAGGGCATCTCTTCAGAAGAAGAGCGAGGGCTCATTCATGAAAGTCACAGAGCTGCTGTTGTGTGTTAGTCAGGCCGAGCACAGGGCATCCTTCAGAAGAGTGAGGGCTCATTAATGAAAGTCACAGAGCTGCAGCTGTGTGAAGCCAGGCCGAGCACAGGGCATCCTTCAGAAGAGTGAGGGCACATTCATGAAAGTCACAGAGCTGCAGCTGTGTGTTAGTCAGGCCGAGCACAGGGCGTCTCTCCAGAAGAGTGAGGGCTCATTAATGAAAGTCACAGAGCTGCAGCTGCGTGTTAATCAGGCCGAGCACAGGGCATCTCTTCAGAAGAGCGAGGGCTCATTCATGAAAGTCACAGAGCTGCTGTTGTGTGTTAGTCAGGTCGAGCACAGGGCATCTCTTCAGAAGAGCGAGGGCTCATTAATGAAAGTCACAGAGCTGCAGCTGTGTTAGTCAGGCCGAGCACAGGGCATCCTTGAGAAGAGTGAGGGCTCATTCATGAAAGTCACAGAGCTGCAGCTGTGTGTTAGTCAGGCCGAGCACAGGGCATCCTTCAGAAGAGCGAGGGCTCTTTCATGAAAGTCACAGAGCTGCAGCTGTGTGTTAGTCAGGCCGAGCACAGGGCATCCTTCAGAAGAGTGAGGGCTCATTCATGAAAGTCACAGAGCTGCAGCTGTGTGTTAGTCAGGCCGAGCACAGGGCATCCTTCAGAAGAGTGAGGGCTCATTCATGAAAGTCGCAGAGCTGCAGCTGTGTGTTAGTCAGGCCAAGCACAGGGCATCTCTTCAGAAGAGCGAGGGCTCATTCATGAAAGTCACAGAGCTGCAGCGGTGTGTTAGTCAGGCCGAGCACAGGGCATCTCTTCAGAAGAGCGAGGGCTCATTCATGAAAGTCACAGAGCTGCAGCTGTGTGTTAGTCAGGCCGAGCACAGGGCATCCTTCAAAAGAGTGAGGGCTCATTCATGAAAGTCACAGAGCTGCAGCTGTGTGTTAGTCAGGCCGAGCACAGGGCATCTCTTCAGAAGAGCGAGGGCTCATTATTAAAAGTCACAGAGCTGCAGCTGTGTGTTAGTCAGGCCGAGCACAGGGCATCTCTTCAGAGGAGTGAGGGCTCATTCATGAAAGTCACAGAGCTGCAGCTGTGTGCAGCCAGGCCGAGCACAGGGCATCTCTTCAGAAGAGCGAGGGCTCATTCATGAAAGTCACAGAGCTACAGCTGTGTGTTAGTCAGGCCGAGCACAGGGCATCCTTCAGAAGAGTGAGGGCTCATTCATGAAAGTCACAGAGCTGCAGCTGTGTGTTAGTCAGGCCGAGCACAGGGCATCTCTTCAGAAGAGCGAGGGCTCATTCATGAAAGCCACAGAGCTGCAGCTGTGTGTTAGTCAGGCCGAGCACAGGGCATCTCTTCAGAAGAGCGAGGGCTCATGAATGAAAGTCACAGAGCTGCAGCTGTGTGCAGCCAGGCCGAGCACAGGGCATCTCTTCAGAAGAGTGAGGGCTCATTCATGAAAGTCACAGAGCTGCAGCTGTGTGTTAGTCAGGCCGAGCACAGGGCATCCTTCAGAAGAGTGAGGGCTCATTCATGAAAGTCACAGAGCTGCAGCTGTGTGTTAGTCAGGCCGAGCACAGAGCATCTCTTTAGAAGAGCGAGGGCTCATTCATGAAAGCCACAGAGCTGCAGCTGTGTGTTAGTCAGGCCGAGCACAGGGCATCTCTTCAGAAGAGCGAGGGCTCATTCATGAAAGTCACAGAGCTGCAGCTGTGTGCAGCCAGGCCGAGCACAGGGCATCTCTTCAGGAGAGCGAGGGCTCATTCATGAAAGTCACAGAGCTGCAGCTGTGTGTTAGTCAGGCCGAGCACAGGGCATCTCTTCAGAAGAGTGAGGGCTCATTCATGAAAGTCACAGAGCTGCAGCTGAGTGTTAGTCAGGCCGAGCACTGGGCATCTCCGCAGAAGAGTGAGGGCTCATTCATGAAAGTCACAGAGCTGCAGCTGTGTGTTAGTCAGGCCAAGCACAGGGCATCTCTTCAGAAGAGTGAGGGCTCATTCATGAAAGTCACAGAGCTGCAGCTGTGTGTTAGTCAGGCCGAGCACAGGGCATCTCTTCAGAAGAGCGAGGGCTCATTCATGAAAGTCACAGAGCTGCAGCTGTGTGTTAGTCAGGCCGAGCACTGGGCGTCTCTTCAGAAGAGCGAGGGCTCATTCATGAAAGTCACAGAGCTGCAGCTGTGTGTTAGTCAGGCCGAGCACAGTGCATCTCTTCAGAAGAGCGAGGGCTCATTCATGAAAGTCACAGAGCTGCAGCTGTGTGTTAGTCAGGCCGAGCACAGGGCATCTCTTCAGAAGAGCGAGGGCTCATTCATGAAAGTCACAGAGCTGCAGCTGTGTGTAGCCAGGCCGAGCACAGGGCATCCTTCAGAAGAGTGAGGGCTCATTCATGAAAGTCACAGAGCTGCAGCTGTGTGTTAGTCAGGCCGAGCACAGGGCATCCTTCAGAAGAGTGAGGGCTCATTAATGAAAGTCACAGAGCTGCAGCTGTGTGCAGCCAGGCCGAGCACAGGGCATCCTTCAGAAGAGCGAGGGCTCATTAATGAAAGTCACAGAGCTGCAGCTGTGTGTTAGTCAGGCCGAGCACAGGGCATCTCTTCAGAAGAGTGAGGGCTCATTCATGAAAGTCACAGAGCTGCAGCTGTGTGCAGCCAGGCCGAGCACAGGGCATCTCTTCAGAAGAGTGAGGGCTCATTCATGAAAGTCACAGAGCTGCAGCTGTGTGCAGCCAGGCCGAGCACAGGGCATCTCTTCAGAAGAAAGAGGGCTCATTCATGAAAGTCACAGAGCTGCAGCTGTGTGCAGCCAGGCCGAGCACAGGGCATCTCTTCAGAAGAGTGAGGGCTCATTCATGAAAGTCACAGAGCTGCAGCTGTGTGTTAGTCAGACCGAGCACAGGGCATCCTTCAGTAGAGTGAGGGCTCATTCATGAAAGTCACAGAGCTGCAGCTGTGTGTTAGTCAGGCCGAGCACAGGGCATCTCTTCAGAAGAGCGAGGGCTCATTAATCAAAGTCACAGAGCTGCAGCTGTGTGTTAGTCAGGCCGAGCACAGGGCATCCTTCAGAAGAGTGAGGGCTCATTCATGAAAGTCACAGAGCTGCAGCTGTGTGTTAGTCAGGCCGAGCACAGGGCATCCTTCAGAAGAGTGAGGGCTCGTTCATAAAAGTCACAGAGCTGCAGCTGTGTGTTAGTTAGGCCGAGCACAGGGCATCCTTCAGAAGAGTGAGGGCTCATTCATGAAAGTCACAGAGCTGCAGCTGTGTTAGTCAGGCCGAGCACAGGGCATCTCTTCAGAAGAGTGAGGGCTCATTCATGAAAGTCACAGAGCTGCAGCTGTGTGTTAGTCAGGCCGAGCACAGGGCATCTCTTCAGAAGAGTGAGGGCTCATTCATGAAAGTCACAGAGCTGCAGCTGTGTGTTAGTCAGGCCGAGCACAGGGCATCCTTCAGAAGAGCGAGGGCTCGTTCATGAAAGTCACAGAGCTGCAGCTGTGTGTTAGTCAGGCCGAGCACAGGGCATCTCTTCAGAAGAGTGAGGGCTCATTCATGAAAGTCACAGAGCTGCAGCTGTGTGTTAGTCAGGCCGAGCACAGGGCATCTCTTCAGAAGAGTGAGGGCTCATTCATGAAAGTCACAGAGCTGCAACTGTGTGTTAGCCAGGCCGAGCACAGGGCATCTCTTCAGAAGAGCGAGGGCTCGTTCATAAAAGTCACAGAGCTGCTGTTGTGTGTTAGTCAGGCCGAGCACAGGGCATCCTTTAGAAGAGTGAGGGCTCATTCATGAAGGTCACAGAGCTGCAGCTGTGTGCAGCCAGGCCGAGCACAGGGCATCTCTTCAGAGGAGTGAGGGCTCATTCATGAAAGTCACAGAGCTGCAGCTGTTATATCCAGGCCGAGCACAGGGCATCTCTTCAGAAGAGTGAGGGCTCATTCATGAAAGTCACAGAGCTGCTGTTGTGTGTTAGTCAGGCCGAGCACAGGGCATCCTTCAGAAGAGTGAGGGCTCATTCATGAAAGTCACAGAGCTGCAGCTGTGTGCAGCCATGACGAGCACAGGGCATCTCTTCAGAAGAGCGAGGGCTCATTAATGAAAGTCACAGAGCTGCAGCTGTGTGTTAGTCAGGCCGAGCACTGGGCGTCTCTGCAGAAGAGTGAGGGCTCATTCATGAAAGTCACAGAGCTGCAGCTGTGTGTTAGTCAGGCCGAGCACAGGGCATCCTTCAGAAGAGTGAGGGCTCATTCATGAAAGTCACAGAGCTGCAGCGGTGTGTTAGTCAGGCCGAGCACAGGGCATCCTTCAGAAGAGTGAGGGCTCATTCATGAAAGTCACAGAGCTGCAGCTGTGTGTTAGTCAGGCCGAGCACAGGGCATCCTTCAGAGGAGTGAGGGCTCATTCATGAAAGTCACAGAGCTGCAGCGGTGTGTTAGTCAGGCCGAGCACAGGGCATCTCTTCAGAAGAGCGAGGGCTCATTCATGAAAGTCACAGAGCTTCAGCTGTGTGTTAGTCAGGCCGAGCACAGGGCATCCTTCAGAAGAGTGAGGGCTCATTCATGAAAGTCACAGAGCTGCAGCTGTGTGCAGCCAGGCTGAGCACAGGGCATCTCTTCAGAAGAGCGAGGGCTCATTCATGAAAGTCACAGAGCTGCAGCTGTGTGTTAGTCAGGCCGAGCACAGGGCATCTCTTCAGAAGAGTGAGGGCTCATTCATGAAAGTCACAGAGCTGCAGCTGTGTGTTAGTCAGGCCGAGCACAGGGCATCTCTTCAGAAGAGCGAGGGCTCATTCATGAAAGTCACAGAGCTGCAGCTGTGTGTTAGTCAGGCCGAGCACAGGGCATCTCTTCAGAAGAGCGAGGGCTCGTTCATGAAAGTCACAGAGCTGCAGCTGTGTGTTAGTCAGGCCGAGCACAGGGCATCCTTCAGAAGAGTGAGGGCTCATTCATGAAAGTCACAGAGCTGCAGCTGTGTGTTAGTCAGGCCGAGCACAGGGCATCCTTCAGAAGAGTGAGGGCTCATTCATGAAAGTCGCAGAGCTGCAGCTGTGTGTTAGTCAGGCCGAGCACAGGGCATCCTTCAGAAGAGTGAGGGCTCATTCATGAAAGTCACAGAGCTGCAGCTGTGTGTTAGTCAGGCCGAGCACAGGGCATCTCTTCAGAAGAGCGAGGGCTCATTCATGAAAGTCACAGAGCTGCAGCTGTGTGTTAGTCAGGCCGAGCACAGGGCATCCTTCAGAAGAGTGAGGGCTCATTCATGAAAGTCACAGAGCTGCAGCTGTGTGTTAGTCAGGCCGAGCACAGGGCATCCTTCAGAAGAGTGAGGGCTCATTCATGAAAGTCACAGAGCTGCAGCTGTGTGTTAGTCAGGCCGAGCACAGGGCATCTCTGTAGAAGAGCGATGGCTCATTAATGAAAGTCACAGAGCTGCAGCTGTTATATCCAGGCCGAGCACAGGGCATCTCTTCAGAAGAGCGAGGGCTCATTCATGAAAGTCACAGAGCTGCAGCTGTGTGTTAGTCAGGCCGAGCACAGGGCATCTCCGTAGAAGAGTGAGGGCTCATTAATGAAAGTCACGGAGCTGCAGCTGTGTGTTAGTTAGGCCGAGCACAGGGCATCTCTTCAGAAGAGCGAGGGCTCATTAATGAAAGTCACAGAGCTGCAGCTGTGTGCAGCCAGGCCGAGCACAGGGCATCTCTTCAGAAGAGTGAGGGCTCATTCATGAAAGTCACAGAGCTGCAGCTGTGTGTTAGTCAGGCTGAGCACAGAGCATCTCTTTAGAAGAGCGAGGGCTCATTATTAAAAGTCACAGAGCTGCAGCTGTGTGAAGCCAGGCCGAGCACAGGGCATCCTTCAGAAGAGTGAGGGCTCATTCATGAAAGTCACAGAGCTGCAGCTGTGATATCCAGGCCGAGCACAGGGCATCTCTTCAGAAGAGTGAGGGCTCATTCATGAAAGTCACAGAGCTGCAGCTGTGTGTTTGTCAGGCTGAGCACAGAGCATCTCTTTAGAAGAGCGAGGGCTCATTCATGAAAGTCACAGAGCTGCAGCTGTGTGCAGCCAGGCTGAGCACAGGGCATCTCTTCATAAGAGCGAGGGCTCATTCATAAAAGTCACAGAGCTGCAGCTGTGTGTTAGTCAGGCCGAGCACAGGGCGTCTCTCCAGAAGAGTGAGGGCTCATTAATGAAAGTCACAGAGCTGCAGCTGTGTGTTAGTCAGGCCGAGCACAGGGCATCCTTCAGAAGAGCGAGGGCTCATTCATGAAAGTCACAGAGCTGCAGCTGTGTGTTAGTCAGGCCGAGCACAGGGCGTCTCTTCAGAAGAGTGAGGGCTCATTAATGAAAGTCACAGAGCTGCAGCTGTGTGTTAGTCAGGCCGAGCACAGGGCATCCTTCAGAAGAGTGAGGGCTCATTCATGAAAGTCACAGAGCTGCAGCTGTGTGTTAGTCAGGCCGAGCACAGGGCATCTCTTCAGAAGAGCGAGGGCTCATTCATGAAAGTCACAGAGCTGCAGCTGTGTGTTAGTCAGGCCGAGCACAGGGCATCTCTCCAGAAGAGTGAGGGCTCATTCATGAAAGTCACAGAGCTGCAGCGGTGTGTTAGTCAGGCCGAGCACAGGGCGTCTCTTCAGAAGAGTGAGGGCTCATTCATGAAAGTCACAGAGCTGCAGCTGTGTGTTAGTCAGGCCGAGCACAGGGCATCCTTCAGAAGAGTGAGGGCTCATTCATGAAAGTCACAGAGCTGCAGCTGTGTGTTAGTCAGGCCGAGCACAGGGCATCTCTGCAGAAGAGCGAGGGCTCATTCATGAAAGTCACAGAGCTGCAGCTGTGTGCAGCCAGGCCGAGCACAGGGCGTCTCTTCAGAAGAGTGAGGGCTCATTAATGAAAGTCACAGAGCTGCAGCTGTGTGTTAGTCAGGCCGAGCACAGGGCATCTCTGCAGAAGAGCGAGGGCTCATTAATGAAAGTCACAGAGCTGCAGCTGTGTGCAGCCAGGCCGAGCACAGGGCATCCTTCAGAAGAGCGAGGGCTCATTAATGAAAGTCACAGAGCTGCAGCTGTGTGTTAGTCAGGCCGAGCACAGGGCATCTCTTCAGAAGAGCGAGGGCTCATTAATGAAAGTCACAGAGCTGCAGCTGTGTGTTAGTCAGGCCGAGCACAGGGCATCTCTGTAGAAGAGCGATGGCTCATTCATGAAAGTCACAGAGCTGCAGCGGTGTGTTAGTCAGGCCGAACACAGCGCATCCTTCAGAAGAGTGAGGGCTCATTCATGAAAGTCACAGAGCTGCAGCTGTGTGTTAGTCAGGCCGAGCACAGGGCATCTCTTCAGAAGAGCGAGGGCTCATTCATGAAAGTCACAGAGCTGCAGCTGTGTGTTAGTCAGGCCGAGCACTGGGCATCTCTGCAGAAGAGTGAGGGGTAATTAATGAAAGTCACAGAGCTGCAGCTGTGTGTTAGTCAGGCCGAGCACAGGGCATCTCTTCAGAAGAGTGAGGGCTCATTCATGAAAGTCACAGAGCTGCAACTGTGTGTTAGCCAGGCCGAGCACAGGGCATCTCTTCAGAAGAGCGAGGGCTCGTTCATAAAAGTCACAGAGCTGCTGTTGTGTGTTAGTCAGGCCGAGCACAGGGCATCCTTCAGAAGAGTGAGGGCTCATTCATGAAAGTCACAGAGCTGCAGCTGTGTGCAGCCAGGCCGAGCACAGGGCATCTCTTCAGAGGAGTGAGGGCTCATTCATGAAAGTCACAGAGCTGCAGCTGTTATATCCAGGCCGAGCACAGGGCATCTCTTCAGAAGAGTGAGGGCTCATTCATGAAAGTCACAGAGCTGCTGTTGTGTGTTAGTCAGGCCGAGCACAGGGCATCCTTCAGAAGAGTGAGGGCTCATTCATGAAAGTCACAGAGCTGCAGCTGTGTGCAGCCATGACGAGCACAGGGCATCTCTTCAGAAGAGCGAGGGCTCATTAATGAAAGTCACAGAGCTGCAGCTGTGTGTTAGTCAGGCCGAGCACTCGGCGTCTCTGCAGAAGAGTGAGGGCTCATTCATGAAAGTCACAGAGCTGCAGCTGTGTGTTAGTCAGGCCGAGCACAGGGCATCCTTCAGAAGAGTGAGGGCTCATTCATGAAAGTCACAGAGCTGCAGCGGTGTGTTAGTCAGGCCGAGCACAGGGCATCCTTCAGAAGAGTGAGGGCTCATTCATGAAAGTCACAGAGCTGCAGCTGTGTGTTAGTCAGGCCGAGCACAGGGCATCCTTCAGAAGAGTGAGGGCTCATTCATGAAAGTCACAGAGCTGCAGCGGTGTGTTAGTCAGGCCGAGCACAGGGCATCTCTTCAGAAGAGCGAGGGCTCATTCATGAAAGTCACAGAGCTGCAGCTGTGTGTTAGTCAGGCCGAGCACAGGGCATCCTTCAGAAGAGTGAGGGCTCATTCATGAAAGTCACAGAGCTGCAGCTGTGTGTTAGTCAGGCCGAGCACAGGGCATCTCTTCAGAAGAGCGAGGGCTCATTCATGAAAGTCACAGAGCTGCAGCTGTGTGTTAGTCAGGCCGAGCACAGGGCATCTCTTCAGAAGAGCGAGGGCTCGTTCATGAAAGTCACAGAGCTGCAGCTGAGTGTTAGTCAGGCCGAGCACAGGGCATCCTTCAGAAGAGTGAGGGCTCATTCATGAAAGTCACAGAGCTGCAGCTGTGTGTTAGTCAGGCCGAGCACAGGGCATCCTTCAGAAGAGTGAGGGCTCATTCATGAAAGTCGCAGAGCTGCAGCTGTGTGTTAGTCAGGCCGAGCACAGGGCATCCTTCAGAAGAGTGAGGGCTCATTCATGAAAGTCACAGAGCTGCAGTTGTGTGTTAGTCAGGCCGAGCACAGGGCATCTCTTCAGAAGAGCGAGGGCTCATTCATGAAAGTCACAGAGCTGCAGCTGTGTGTTAGTCAGGCCGAGCACAGGGCATCCTTCAGAAGAGTGAGGGCTCATTCATGAAAGTCACAGAGCTGCAGCTGTGTGTTAGTCAGGCCGAGCACAGGGCATCCTTCAGAAGAGTGAGGGCTCATTCATGAAAGTCACAGAGCTGCAGCTGTGTGTTAGTCAGGCCGAGCACAGGGCATCTCTGTAGAAGAGCGATGGCTCATTAATGAAAGTCACAGAGCTGCAGCTGTTATATCCAGGCCGAGCACAGGGCATCTCTTCAGAAGAGCGAGGGCTCATTCATGAAAGTCACAGAGCTGCAGCTGTGTGTTAGTCAGGCCGAGCACAGGGCATCTCTTCAGAAGAGTGAGGGCTCATTAATGAAAGTCACGGAGCTGCAGCTGTGTGTTAGTCAGGCCGAGCACAGGGCATCTCTTCAGAAGAGCGAGGGCTCATTAATGAAAGTCACAGAGCTGCAGCTGTGTGCAGCCAGGCCGAGCACAGGGCATCTCTTCAGAAGAGTGAGGGCTCATTAATGAAAGTCACAGAGCTGCAGCTGTGTGTTAGTCAGGCCGAGCACAGGGCATCTCTTCAGAAGAGCGAGGGCTCATTAATGAAAGTCACAGAGCTGCAGCTGTGTGCAGCCAGGCCGAGCACAGGGCATCTCTTCAGAAGAGTGAGGGCTCATTCATGAAAGTCACAGAGCTGCAGCTGTGTGTTAGTCAGGCCGAGCACAGGGCATCCTTCAGAAGAGTGAGGGCTCATTCATGAAAGTCACAGAGCTGCAGCTGTGTGTTAGTCAGGCCGAGCACAGAGCATCTCTTCAGAAGAGCGAGGGCTCATTCATGAAAGTCACAGAGCTGCAGCTGAGTGTTAGTCAGGCCGAGCACAGGGCATCTCTTCAGAAGAGTGAGGGCTCATTCATGAAAGTCACAGAGCTGCAGCTGTGTGTTAGTCAGACCGAGCACAGTGCATCTCTTCAGAAGAGTGAGGGCTCATTCAAGAAAGTCACAGAGCTGCAGCGGTGTGTTAGTCAGGCCGAGCACAGGGCATCCTTCAGAAGAGCCCTCAAGGGCTCATTCATGAAAGTCATTCATGAAAGTCACAGAGCTGCAGCTGTTATATCCAGGCCGAGCACAGGGCATCTCTTCAGAAGAGTGAGGGCTCATTCATGAAAGTCACAGAGCTGCAGCTGTGTGTTAGTCAGGCCGAGCACAGGGCATCTCTTCAGAAGAGTGAGGGCTCATTCATGAAAGTCACAGAGCTGCAGCTGTGTGCAGCCAGGCCGAGCACAGGGCATCTCTTCAGAAGAGCGAGGGCTCATTCATGAAAGTCACAGAGCTGCAGCTGTGTGTTAGTCAGGCCGAGCACAGGGTATCTCTCCAGAAGAGTGAGGGCTCATTAATGAAAGTCACAGAGCTGCTGTTGTGTGTTAGTCAGGCCGAGCACAGGGCATCTCTTCAGAAGAGTGAGGGCTCATTAATGAAAGTCACAGAGCTGCAGCTGTGATATCCAGGCCGAGCACAGGGCGTCTCTCCAGAAGAGTGAGGGCTCATTCATGAAAGTCACAGAGCTGCAGCTGTGTGCAGCCAGGCCGAGCACAGGGCATCCTTCAGAAGAGCGAGGGCTCATTCATGAAAGTCACAGAGCTGCAGCTGTGTGTTAGTCAGGCTGAGCACAGAGCATCTCTTTAGAAGAGCGAGGGCTCATTATTAAAAGTCACAGAGCTGCAGCTGTGTGAAGCCAGGCCGAGCACAGGGCATCCTTCAGAAGAGTGAGGGCTCATTCATGAAAGTCACAGAGCTGCAGCTGTGTGTTAGTCAGGCTGAGCACAGAGCATCTCTTTAGAAGAGCGAGGGCTCATTATTAAAAGTCACAGAGCTGCAGCTGTGTGAAGCCAGGCCGAGCACAGGGCATCCTTCAGAAGAGTGAGGGCTCATTCATGAAAGTCACAGAGCTGCAGCTGTGTGTTAGTCAGGCTGAGCACAGGGCATCCTTCAGAAGAGTGAGGGCTCATTCATGAAAGTCACAGAGCTGCAGCTGTGTGTTAGTCAGGCCGAGCACAGGGCATCTCTTCAGAAGAGCGAGGGTTCATTCATGAAAGTCACAGAGCTGCAGCTGTGTGTTAGTCAGGCCGAGCACAGGGCATCTCTGCAGAAGAGCGAGGGCTCATTCATGAAAGTCACAGAGCTGCAGCTGTGTGCAGCCAGGCCGAGCACAGGGCATCTCATCAGAAGAGCGAGGGCTCATTAATGAAAGTCACAGAGCTGCAGCTGTGATATCCAGGCCGAGCACAGGGCATCTCTTCAGAAGAGTGAGGGCTCATTCATGAAAGTCACAGAGCTGCAGCTGTGTGTTAGTCAGGCCGAGCACAGGGCGTCTCTCCAGAAGAGTGAGGGCTCATTAATGAAAGTCACAGAGCTGCAGCTGTGTGCAGCCAGGCCGAGCACAGGGCATCCTTCAGAAGAGCGAGGGCTCATTAATGAAAGTCACAGAGCTGCAGCTGTGTGTTAGTCAGGCCGAGCACAGGGCATCTCTTCAGAAGAGCGAGGGCTCATTCATGAAAGTCACAGAGCTGCAGCTGTGTGTTAGTCAGGCCGAGCACAGGGCATCTCTGCAGAAGAGCGAGGGCTCATTCATGAAAGTCACAGAGCTGCAGCTGTGTGTTAGTCAGGCCAAGCACAGGGCATCTCTTTAGAAGAGCGAGGGCTCATTCATGAAAGTCACCGAGCTGCAGCTGTGTGTTAGTCAGGCCGAGCACAGGGCATCTCTCCAGAAGAGCGGGGGCTCATTCATGAAAGTCACAGAGCTGCAGCTGTGTGTTAGTCAGGCCGAGCACAGGGCATCCTTCAGAAGAGTGAGGGCTCATTCATGAAAGTCACAGAGCTGCAGCTGTGATATCCAGGCCGAGCACAGGGCATCCTTCAGAAGAGCGAGGGCTCATTAATGAAAGTCACAGAGCTGCAGCTGTGTGTTAGTCAGGCCGAGCACAGGGCATCTCTGTAGAAGAGCGATGGCTCATTCATGAAAGTCACAGAGCTGCAACTGTGTGTTAGTCAGGCCGAGCACAGGGCATCTCTGTAGAAGAGCGATGGCTCATTCATGAAAGTCACAGAGCTGCAACTGTGTGTTAGTCAGGCCGAGCACAGGGCATCTCTTCAGAAGAGCGAGGGCTCATTAATGAAAGTCACAGAGCTGCAACTGTGTGTTAGTCAGGCCGAGCACAGGGCATCCTTCAGAAGAGTGAGGGCTCATTCATGAAAGTCACAGAGCTGCAGCTGTGTGTTAGTCAGGCCGAGCACAGGGCATCTCTTCAGAAGAGCGAGGGCTCATTCATGAAAGTCACAGAGCTGCAGCTGTGTGTTAGTCAGGCCGAGCACAGGGCATCTCTCCAGAAGAGTGAGGGCTCATTAATGAAAGTCACAGAGCTGCAGCTGTGTGTTAGTCAGGCCGAGCACAGGGCATCTCTGTAGAAGAGCGATGGCTCATTCATGAAAGTCACAGAGCTGCAGCGGTGTGTTAGTCAGGCCGAGCACAGGGCATCTCTTTAGAAGAGCGAGGGCTCATTCATGAAAGTCACAGAGCTGCAGCTGTGTGTTAGTCAGGCCGAGCACTGGGCATCTCTGCAGAAGAGTGAGGGGTAATTAATGAAAGTCACAGAGCTGCAGCTGTGTGTTAGTCAGGCCGAGCACAGGGCATCTCTTCAGAAGAGCGAGGGCTCATTCATGAAAGTCACAGAGCTGCAGCTGTGTGTTAGTCAGGCCGAGCACAGGGTATCTCTCCAGAAGAGTGAGGGCTCATTAATGAAAGTCACAGAGCTGCTGTTGTGTGTTAGTCAGGCCGAGCACAGGGCATCTCTTCAGAAGAGTGAGGGCTCATTAATGAAAGTCACAGAGCTGCAGCTGTGATATCCAGGCCGAGCACAGGGCGTCTCTCCAGAAGAGTGAGGGCTCATTAATGAAAGTCACAGAGCTGCAGCTGTGTGCTGCCAGGCCGAGCACAGGGCATCCTTCAGAAGAGCGAGGGCTCATTCATGAAAGTCACAGAGCTGCAGCTGTGTGTTAGTCAGGCTGAGCACAGAGCATCTCTTTAGAAGAGCGAGGGCTCATTATTAAAAGTCACAGAGCTGCAGCTGTGTGAAGCCAGGCCGAGCACAGGGCATCCTTCAGAAGAGTGAGGGCTCATTCATGAAAGTCACAGAGCTGCAGCTGTGTGTTAGTCAGGCTGAGCACAGAGCATCTCTTTAGAAGAGCGAGGGCTCATTATTAAAAGTCACAGAGCTGCAGCTGTGTGAAGCCAGGCCGAGCACAGGGCATCCTTCAGAAGAGTGAGGGCTCATTCATGAAAGTCACAGAGCTGCAGCTGTGTGTTAGTCAGGCTGAGCACAGGGCATCCTTCAGAAGAGTGAGGGCTCATTCATGAAAGTCACAGAGCTGCAGCTGTGTGTTAGTCAGGCCGAGCACAGGGCATCTCTTCAGAAGAGCGAGGGTTCATTCATGAAAGTCACAGAGCTGCAGCTGTGTGTTAGTCAGGCCGAGCACAGGGCATCTCTGCAGAAGAGCGAGGGCTCATTCATGAAAGTCACAGAGCTGCAGCTGTGTGCAGCCAGGCCGAGCACAGGGCATCTCATCAGAAGAGCGAGGGCTCATTAATGAAAGTCACAGAGCTGCAGCTGTGATATCCAGGCCGAGCACAGGGCATCTCTTCAGAAGAGTGAGGGCTCATTCATGAAAGTCACAGAGCTGCAGCTGTGTGTTAGTCAGGCTGAGCACAGAGCATCTCTTTAGAAGAGCGAGGGCTCATTCATAAAAGTCACAGAGCTGCAGCTGTGTGTTAGTCAGGCCGAGCACAGGGCGTCTCTCCAGAAGAGTGAGGGCTCATTAATGAAAGTCACAGAGCTGCAGCTGTGTGCAGCCAGGCCGAGCACAGGGCATCCTTCAGAAGAGCGAGGGCTCATTAATGAAAGTCACAGAGCTGCAGCTGTGTGTTAGTCAGGCCGAGCACAGGGCATCTCTTCAGAAGAGCGAGGGCTCATTCATGAAAGTCACAGAGCTGCAGCTGTGTGTTAGTCAGGCCGAGCACAGGGCATCTCTGCAGAAGAGCGAGGGCTCATTCATGAAAGTCACAGAGCTGCAGCTGTGTGTTAGTCAGGCCAAGCACAGGGCATCCTTCAGAAGAGTGAGGGCTCAATAATGAAAGTCACAGAGCTGCAGCTGTGATATCCAGGCCGAGCACAGGGCATCCTTCAGAAGAGCGAGGGCTCATTAATGAAAGTCACAGAGCTGCAGCTGTGTGTTAGTCAGGCCGAGCACAGGGCATCTCTGTAGAAGAGCGATGGCTCATTCATGAAAGTCACAGAGCTGCAACTGTGTGTTAGTCAGGCCGAGCACAGGGCATCTCTGTAGAAGAGCGATGGCTCATTCATGAAAGTCACAGAGCTGCAACTGTGTGTTAGTCAGGCCGAGCACAGGGCATCCTTCAGAAGAGTGAGGGCTCATTCATGAAAGTCACAGAGCTGCAGCTGTGTGTTAGTCAGACCGAGCACAGGGCATCCTTCAGAAGAGCGAGGGCTCATTAATGAAAGTCACAGAGCTGCTGTTGTGTGTTAGTCAGGCCGAGCACAGGGCATCCTTCAGAAGAGCAAGGGCTCATTCATGAAAGTCACAGAGCTGCAGCTGAGTGTTAGTCAGGCCGAGCACAGGGCATCTCTTCAGAAGAGTGAGGGCTCATTAATGAAAGCCACAGAGCTGCAGCTGTGTGTTAGTCAGGCCGAGCACAGGGCATCCTTCAGAAGAGTGAGGGCTCATTAATGAAAGTCACAGAGCTGCAGCTGTGTGTTAGTCAGGCCGAGCACAGGGCATCTCTTCAGAAGAGCGAGGGCTCATTCATGAAAGTCACAGAGCTGCAGCTGTGTGTTAGTCAGGCCGAGCACAGGGCATCCTTCAGAAGAGTGAGGGCTCATTCATGAAAGTCACAGAGCTGCAGCTGTGTGTTAGTCAGGCCGAGCACTGGGCATCTCTTCAGAAGAGCGAGGGCTCATTAATGAAAGTCACAGAGATGCAGCTGTGTGCAGCCAGGCCGAGCACAGGGCATCTCTTCAGAAGAGCGAGGGCTCATTCATGAAAGTCACAGAGCTGCAGCTGTGTGTTAGTCAGGCCGAGCACAGGGCATCTCTTCAGAAGAGCGAGGGCTCATTAATGAAAGTCACAGAGCTGCAGCTGTGTGAAGCCAGGCCGAGCACAGGGCATCTCTTCAGAAGAGCGAGGGCTCATTCATGAAAGTCACAGAGCTGCAGCTGTGTGTTAGTCATTTGAGCACAGGGCATCTCTTCAGAAGAGTGAGGGCTCATTCATGAAAGTCACAGAGCTGCAGCTGTGTGCAGCCAGGCCGAGCACAGGGCATCTCTTCAGAAGAGCGAGGGCTCATTAATGAAAGTCACAGAGCTGCAGCTGTGTGTTAGTCAGGCCGAGCACAGGGCATCCTTCAGAAGAGTGAGGGCTCATTCATGAAAGTCGCAGAGCTGCAGCTGTGTGTTAGTCAGGCCGAGCACAGGGCATCTCTTCAGAAGAGTGAGGGCTCATTCATGAAAGTCACAGAGCTGCAGCTGTGTGTTAGTCAGGCCGAGCACAGGGCATCCTTCAGAAGAGTGAGGGCTCATTCATGAAAGTCACAGAGCTGCAGCTGTGTGTTAGTCAGACCGAGCACAGGGCATCTCTTCAGAAGAGCGAGGGCTCATTAATGAAAGTCACAGAGCTGCAGCTGAGAGCAGCCAGGCCGAGCACAGGGCATCTCTTCAGAAGAAGAGCGAGGGCTCATTCATGAAAGTCACAGAGCTGCTGTTGTGTGTTAGTCAGGCCGAGCACAGGGCATCCTTCAGAAGAGTGAGGGCTCATTAATGAAAGTCACAGAGCTGCAGCTGTGTGAAGCCAGGCCGAGCACAGGGCATCCTTTAGAAGAGTGAGGGCACATTCATGAAAGTCACAGAGCTGCAGCTGTGTGTTAGTCAGGCCGAGCACAGGGCGTCTCTCCAGAAGAGTGAGGGCTCATTAATGAAAGTCACAGAGCTGCAGCTGCGTGTTAATCAGGCCGAGCACAGGGCATCTCTTCAGAAGAGCGAGGGCTCATTCATGAAAGTCACAGAGCTGCTGTTGTGTGTTAGTCAGGTCGAGCACAGGGCATCTCTTCAGAAGAGCGAGGGCTCATTAATGAAAGTCACAGAGCTGCAGCTGTGTTAGTCAGGCCGAGCACAGGGCATCCTTCAGAAGAGTGAGGGCTCATTCATGAAAGTCACAGAGCTGCAACTGTGTGTTAGTCAGGCCGAGCACAGGGCATCCTTCAGAAGAGCGAGGGCTCTTTCATGAAAGTCACAGAGCTGCAGCTGTGTGTTAGTCAGGCCGAGCACAGGGCATCCTTCAGAAGAGTGAGGGCTCATTCATGAAAGTCACAGAGCTGCAGCTGTGTGTTAGTCAGGCCGAGCACAGGGCATCCTTCAGAAGAGTGAGGGCTCATTCATGAAAGTCGCAGAGCTGCAGCTGTGTGTTAGTCAGGCCAAGCACAGGGCATCTCTTCAGAAGAGCGAGGGCTCATTCATGAAAGTCACAGAGCTGCAGCGGTGTGTTAGTCAGGCCGAGCACAGGGCATCTCTTCAGAAGAGCGAGGGCTCATTCATGAAAGTCACAGAGCTGCAGCTGTGTGTTAGTCAGGCCGAGCACAGGGCATCCTTCAGAAGAGTGAGGGCTCATTCATGAAAGTCACAGAGCTGCAGCTGTGTGTTAGTCAGGCCGAGCACAGGGCATCTCTTCAGAAGAGCGAGGGCTCATTATTAAAAGTCACAGAGCTGCAGCTGTGTGTTAGTCAGGCCGAGCACAGGGCATCTCTTCAGAGGAGTGAGGGCTCATTCATGAAAGTCACAGAGCTGCAGCTGTGTGCAGCCAGGCCGAGCACAGGGCATCTCTTCAGAAGAGCGAGGGCTCATTCATGAAAGTCACAGAGCTACAGCTGTGTGTTAGTCAGGCCGAGCACAGGGCATCTCTTCAGAAGAGTGAGGGCTCGTTCATGAAAGTCACAGAGCTGCAGCTGTGTGCAGCCAGGCCGAGCACAAGGCATCTCTTCAGAAGACTGAGGGCTCATTCATGAAAGTCACAGAGCTGCAGCTGTGTGTTAGTCAGGCCGAGCACTGGGCATCTCTTCAGAGGAGCGAGGGCTCATTAATGAAAGTCACAGAGCTGCAACTGTGTGTTAGTCAGGCCGAGCACAGGGCATCCTTCAGAAGAGTGAGGGCTCATTCATGAAAGTCACAGAGCTGCAGCTGTGTGTTAGTCAGGCCGAGCACAGGGCATCTCTTTAGAAGAGCGAGGGCTCATTCATGAAAGCCACAGAGCTGCAGCTGTGTGTTAGTCAGGCCGAGCACAGGGCATCTCTTCAGAAGAGCGAGGGCTCATTCATGAAAGCCACAGAGCTGCAGCTGTGTGTTAGTCAGGCCGAGCACAGGGCATCTCTTCAGAAGAGCGAGGGCTCATTAATGAAAGTCACAGAGCTGCAGCTGTGTGCAGCCAGGCCGAGCACAGGGCATCTCTTCAGAAGAGTGAGGGCTCATTCATGAAAGTCACAGAGCTGCAGCTGTGTGTTAGTCAGGCCGAGCACAGGGCATCCTTCAGAAGAGTGAGGGCTCATTCATGAAAGTCACAGAGCTGCAGCTGTGTGTTAGTCAGGCCGAGCACAGAGCATCTCTTTAGAAGAGCGAGGGCTCATTCATGAAAGCCACAGAGCTGCAGCTGTGTGTTAGTCAGGCCGAGCACAGGGCATCTCTTCAGAAGAGCGAGGGCTCATTCATGAAAGTCACAGAGCTGCAGCTGTGTGCAGCCAGGCCGAGCACAGGGCATCTCTTCAGGAGAGCGAGGGCTCATTCATGAAAGTCACAGAGCTGCAGCTGTGTGTTAGTCAGGCCGAGCACAGGGCATCTCTTCAGAAGAGCGAGGGCTCATTCATGAAAGTCACAGAGCTGCAGCTGAGTGTTAGTCAGGCCGAGCACTGGGCATCTCCGCAGAAGAGTGAGGGCTCATTCATGAAAGTCACAGAGCTGCAGCTGTGTGTTAGTCAGGCCAAGCACAGGGCATCTCTTCAGAAGAGTGAGGGCTCATTCATGAAAGTCACAGAGCTGCAGCTGTGTGTTAGTCAGGCCGAGCACAGGGCATCTCTTCAGAAGAGCGAGGGCTCATTCATGAAAGTCACAGAGCTGCAGCTGTGTGTTAGTCAGGCCGAGCACTGGGCGTCTCTTCAGAAGAGCGAGGGCTCATTCATGAAAGTCACAGAGCTGCAGCTGTGTGTTAGTCAGGCCGAGCACAGGGCATCTCTTCAGAAGAGCGAGGGCTCATTCATGAAAGTCACAGAGCTGCAGCTGTGTGTTAGTCAGGCCGAGCACAGGGCATCTCTTCAGAAGAGCGAGGGCTCATTCATGAAAGTCACAGAGCTGCAGCTGTGTGTAGCCAGGCCGAGCACAGGGCATCCTTCAGAAGAGTGAGGGCTCATTCATGAAAGTCACAGAGCTGCAGCTGTGTGTTAGTCAGGCCGAGCACAGGGCATCCTTCAGAAGAGTGAGGGCTCATTAATGAAAGTCACAGAGCTGCAGCTGTGTGCAGCCAGGCCGAGCACAGGGCATCCTTCAGAAGAGCGAGGGCTCATTAATGAAAGTCACAGAGCTGCAGCTGTGTGTTAGTCAGGCCGAGCACAGGGCATCTCTTCAAAAGAGTGAGGGCTCATTCATGAAAGTCACAGAGCTGCAGCTGTGTGCAGCCAGGCCGAGCACAGGGCATCTCTTCAGAAGAGTGAGGGCTCATTCATGAAAGTCACAGAGCTGCAGCTGTGTGCAGCCAGGCCGAGCACAGGGCATCTCTTCAGAAGAAAGAGGGCTCATTCATGAAAGTCATGGAGCTGCAGCTGTGTGCAGCCAGGCCGAGCACAGGGCATCTCTTCAGAAGAGTGAGGGCTCATTCATGAAAGTCACAGAGCTGCAGCTGTGTGTTAGTCAGACCGAGCACAGGGCATCCTTCAGAAGAGTGAGGGCTCATTCATGAAAGTCACAGAGCTGCAGCTGTGTGTTAGTCAGGCCGAGCACAGGGCATCTCTTCAGAAGAGCGAGGGCTCATTAATCAAAGTCACAGAGCTGCAGCTGTGTGTTAGTCAGGCCGAGCACAGGGCATCTCTTCAGAAGAGTGAGGGCTCATTCATGAAAGTCACAGAGCTGCAGCTGTGTGTTAGTCAGGCCGAGCACAGGGCATCTCTTCAGAAGAGCGAGGGCTCATTCATGAAAGTCACAGAGCTGCAGCTGTGTGTTAGTCAGGCCGAGCACTGGGCGTCTCTTCAGAAGAGCGAGGGCTCATTCATGAAAGTCACAGAGCTGCAGCTGTGTGTTAGTCAGGCTGAGCACAGGGCATCTCTTCAGAAGAGCGAGGGCTCATTCATGAAAGTCACAGAGCTGCAGCTGTGTGTTAGTCAGGCCGAGCACAGGGCATCTCTTCAGAAGAGCGAGGGCTCATTCATGAAAGTCACAGAGCTGCAGCTGTGTGTAGCCAGGCCGAGCACAGGGCATCCTTCAGAAGAGTGAGGGCTCATTCATGAAAGTCACAGAGCTGCAGCTGTGTGTTAGTCAGGCCGAGCACAGGGCATCCTTCAGAAGAGTGAGGGCTCATTAATGAAAGTCACAGAGCTGCAGCTGCGTGCAGCCAGGCCGAGCACAGGGCATCCTTCAGAAGAGCGAGGGCTCATTAATGAAAGTCACAGAGCTGCAGCTGTGTGTTAGTCAGGCCGAGCACAGGGCATCTCTTCAGAAGAGTGAGGGCTCATTCATGAAAGTCACAGAGCTGCAGCTGAGTGTTAGTCAGGCCGAGCACTGGGCATCTCCGCAGAAGAGTGAGGGCTCATTCATGAAAGTCACAGAGCTGCAGCTGTGTGTTAGTCAGGCCAAGCACAGGGCATCTCTTCAGAAGAGTGAGGGCTCATTCATGAAAGTCACAGAGCTGCAGCTGTGTGTTAGTCAGGCCGAGCACAGGGCATCTCTTCAGAAGAGCGAGGGCTCATTCATGAAAGTCACAGAGCTGCAGCTGTGTGTTAGTCAGGCCGAGCACTGGGCGTCTCTTCAGAAGAGCGAGGGCTCATTCATGAAAGTCACAGAGCTGCAGCTGTGTGTTAGTCAGGCCGAGCACAGGGCATCTCTTCAGAAGAGCGAGGGCTCATTCATGAAAGTCACAGAGCTGCAGCTGTGTGTTAGTCAGGCCGAGCACAGGGCATCTCTTCAGAAGAGCGAGGGCTCATTCATGAAAGTCACAGAGCTGCAGCTGTGTGTAGCCAGGCCGAGCACAGGGCATCCTTCAGAAGAGTGAGGGCTCATTCATGAAAGTCACAGAGCTGCAGCTGTGTGTTAGTCAGGCCGAGCACAGGGCATCCTTCAGAAGAGTGAGGGCTCATTAATGAAAGTCACAGAGCTGCAGCTGTGTGCAGCCAGGCCGAGCACAGGGCATCCTTCAGAAGAGCGAGGGCTCATTAATGAAAGTCACAGAGCTGCAGCTGTGTGTTAGTCAGGCCGAGCACAGGGCATCTCTTCAAAAGAGTGAGGGCTCATTCATGAAAGTCACAGAGCTGCAGCTGTGTGCAGCCAGGCCGAGCACAGGGCATCTCTTCAGAAGAGTGAGGGCTCATTCATGAAAGTCACAGAGCTGCAGCTGTGTGCAGCCAGGCCGAGCACAGGGCATCTCTTCAGAAGAAAGAGGGCTCATTCATGAAAGTCATGGAGCTGCAGCTGTGTGCAGCCAGGCCGAGCACAGGGCATCTCTTCAGAAGAGTGAGGGCTCATTCATGAAAGTCACAGAGCTGCAGCTGTGTGTTAGTCAGACCGAGCACAGGGCATCCTTCAGAAGAGTGAGGGCTCATTCATGAAAGTCACAGAGCTGCAGCTGTGTGTTAGTCAGGCCGAGCACAGGGCATCTCTTCAGAAGAGCGAGGGCTCATTAATCAAAGTCACAGAGCTGCAGCTGTGTGTTAGTCAGGCCGAGCACAGGGCATCTCTTCAGAAGAGTGAGGGCTCATTCATGAAAGTCACAGAGCTGCAGCTGTGTGTTAGTCAGGCCGAGCACAGGGCATCTCTTCAGAAGAGCGAGGGCTCATTCATGAAAGTCACAGAGCTGCAGCTGTGTGTTAGTCAGGCCGAGCACTGGGCGTCTCTTCAGAAGAGCGAGGGCTCATTCATGAAAGTCACAGAGCTGCAGCTGTGTGTTAGTCAGGCTGAGCACAGGGCATCTCTTCAGAAGAGCGAGGGCTCATTCATGAAAGTCACAGAGCTGCAGCTGTGTGTTAGTCAGGCCGAGCACAGGGCATCTCTTCAGAAGAGCGAGGGCTCATTCATGAAAGTCACAGAGCTGCAGCTGTGTGTAGCCAGGCCGAGCACAGGGCATCCTTCAGAAGAGTGAGGGCTCATTCATGAAAGTCACAGAGCTGCAGCTGTGTGTTAGTCAGGCTGAGCACAGGGCATCCTTCAGAAGAGTGAGGGCTCATTAATGAAAGTCACAGAGCTGCAGCTGCGTGCAGCCAGGCCGAGCACAGGGCATCCTTCAGAAGAGCGAGGGCTCATTAATGAAAGTCACAGAGCTGCAGCTGTGTGTTAGTCAGGCCGAGCACAGGGCATCTCTTCAGAAGAGTGAGGGCTCATTCATGAAAGTCACAGAGCTGCAGCTGTGTGCAGCCAGGCCGAGCACAGGGCATCTCTTCAGAAGAGTGAGGGCTCATTCATGAAAGTCACAGAGCTGCAGCTGTGTGCAGCCAGGCCGAGCACAGGGCATCTCTTCAGAAGAAAGAGGGCTCATTCATGAAAGTCACGGAGCTGCAGCTGTGTGCAGCCAGGCCGAGCACAGGGCATCTCTTCAGAAGAGTGAGGGCTCAATCATGAAAGTCACAGAGCTGCAGCTGTGTGTTAGTCAGACCGAGCACAGGGCATCCTTCAGAAGAGTGAGGGCTCATTCATGAAAGTCACAGAGCTGCAGCTGTGTGTTAGTCAGGCCGAGCACAGGGCATCTCTTCAGAAGAGCGAGGGCTCATTAATCAAAGTCACAGAGCTGCAGCTGTGTGTTAGTCTGGCCGAGCACAGGGCATCCTTCAGAAGAGTGAGGGCTCATTCATGAAAGTCACAGAGCTGCAGCTGTGTGTTAGTCAGGCCGAGCACAGGGCATCCTTCAGAAGAGTGAGGGCTCGTTCATAAAAGTCACAGAGCTGCAGCTGTGTGTTAGTCAGGCCGAGCACAGGGCATCCTTCAGAAGAGTGAGGGCTCATTCATGAAAGTCACAGAGCTGCAGCTGTGTTAGTCAGGCCGAGCACAGGGCATCTCTTCAGAAGAGTGAGGGCTCATTCATGAAAGTCACAGAGCTGCAGCTGTGTGTTAGTCAGGCCGAGCACAGGGCATCTCTTCAGAAGAGTGAGGGCTCATTCATGAAAGTCACAGAGCTGCAGCTGTGTGTTAGTCAGGCCGAGCACAGGGCATCCTTCAGAAGAGCGAGGGCTCGTTCATGAAAGTCACAGAGCTGCAGCTGTGTGTTAGTCAGGCCGAGCACAGGGCATCTCTTCAGAAGAGTGAGGGCTCATTCATGAAAGTCACAGAGCTGCAGCTGTGTGTTAGTCAGGCCGAGCACAGGGCATCTCTTCAGAAGAGTGAGGGCTCATTCATGAAAGTCACAGAGCTGCAACTGTGTGTTAGCCAGGCCGAGCACAGGGCATCTCTTCAGAAGAGCGAGGGCTCGTTCATAAAAGTCACAGAGCTGCTGTTGTGTGTTAGTCAGGCCGAGCACAGGGCATCCTTTAGAAGAGTGAGGGCTCATTCATGAAAGTCACAGAGCTGCAGCTGTGTGCAGCCAGGCCGAGCACAGGGCATCTCTTCAGAGGAGTGAGGGCTCATTCATGAAAGTCACAGAGCTGCAGCTGTTATATCCAGGCCGAGCACAGGGCATCTCTTCAGAAGAGTGAGGGCTCATTCATGAAAGTCACAGAGGTGCTGTTGTGTGTTAGTCAGGCCGAGCACAGGGCATCCTTCAGAAGAGTGAGGGCTCATTCATGAAAGTCACAGAGCTGCAGCTGTGTGCAGCCATGACGAGCACAGGGCATCTCTTCAGAAGAGCGAGGGCTCATTAATGAAAGTCACAGAGCTGCAGCTGTGTGTTAGTCAGGCCGAGCACAGGGCATCCTTCAGAAGAGTGAGGGCTCATTCATGAAAGTCACAGAGCTGCAGCTGTGTGTTAGTCAGGCCGAGCACAGGGCATCCTTCAGAAGAGTGAGGGCTCATTCATGAAAGTCACAGAGCTGCAGCTGTGTGTTAGTCAGGCCGAGCACAGGGCATCCTTCAGAAGAGTGAGGGCTCATTCATGAAAGTCACAGAGCTGCAGCGGTGTGTTAGTCAGGCCGAGCACAGGGCATCTCTTCAGAAGAGCGAGGGCTCATTCATGAAAGTCACAGAGCTGCAGCTGTGTGTTAGTCAGGCCGAGCACAGGGCATCCTTCAGAAGAGTGAGGGCTCATTCATGAAAGTCACAGAGCTGCAGCTGTGTGCAGCCAGGCTGAGCACAGGGCATCTCTTCAGAAGAGCGAGGGCTCATTCATGAAAGTCACAGAGCTGCAGCTGTGTGTTAGTCAGGCCGAGCACAGGGCATCTCTTCAGAAGAGTGAGAGCTCATTCATGAAAGTCACAGAGTTGCAGCTGTGTGTTAGTCAGGCCGAGCACAGGGCATCTCTTCAGAAGAGCGAGGGCTCATTCATGAAAGTCACAGAGCTGCAGCTGTGTGTTAGTCAGGCCGAGCACAGGGCATCTCTTCAGAAGAGCGAGGGCTCGTTCATGAAAGTCACAGAGCTGCAGCTGTGTGTTAGTCAGGCCGAGCACAGGGCATCCTTCAGAAGAGTGAGGGCTCATTCATGAAAGTCACAGAGCTGCAGCTGTGTGTTAGTCAGGCCGAGCACAGGGCATCCTTCAGAAGAGTGAGGGCTCATTCATGAAAGTCGCAGAGCTGCAGCTGTGTGTTAGTCAGGCCGAGCACAGGGCATCCTTCAGAAGAGTGAGGGCTCATTCATGAAAGTCACAGAGCTGCAGCTGTGTGTTAGTCAGGCCGAGCACAGGGCATCTCTTCAGAAGAGCGAGGGCTCATTCATGAAAGTCACAGAGCTGCAGCTGTGTGTTAGTCAGGCCGAGCACAGGGCATCCTTCAGAAGAGTGAGGGCTCATTCATGAAAGTCACAGAGCTGCAGCTGTGTGTTAGTCAGGCCGAGCACAGGGCATCCTTCAGAAGAGTGAGGGCTCATTCATGAAAGTCACAGAGCTGCAGCTGTGTGTTAGTCAGGCCGAGCACAGGGCATCTCTGTAGAAGAGCGATGGCTCATTAATGAAAGTCACAGAGCTGCAGCTGTTATATCCAGGCCGAGCACAGGGCATCTCTTCAGAAGAGCGAGGGCTCATTCATGAAAGTCACAGAGCTGCAGCTGTGTGTTAGTCAGGCCGAGCACAGGGCATCTCCGTAGAAGAGTGAGGGCTCATTAATGAAAGTCACGGAGCTGCAGCTGTGTGTTAGTCAGGCCGAGCACAGGGCATCTCTTCAGAAGAGCGAGGGCTCATTAATGAAAGTCACAGAGCTGCAGCTGTGTGCAGCCAGGCCGAGCACAGGGCATCTCTTCAGAAGAGTGAGGGCTCATTCATGAAAGTCACAGAGCTGCAGCTGTGTGTTAGTCAGGCTGAGCACAGAGCATCTCTTTAGAAGAGCGAGGGCTCATTATTAAAAGTCACAGAGCTGCAGCTGTGTGAAGCCAGGCCGAGCACAGGGCATCCTTCAGAAGAGTGAGGGCTCATTCATGAAAGTCACAGAGCTGCAGCTGTGATATCCAGGCCGAGCACAGGGCATCTCTTCAGAAGAGTGAGGGCTCATTCATGAAAGTCACAGAGCTGCAGCTGTGTGTTTGTCAGGCTGAGCACAGAGCATCTCTTTAGAAGAGCGAGGGCTCATTCATGAAAGTCACAGAGCTGCAGCTGTGTGCAGCCAGGCTGAGCACAGGGCATCTCTTCAGAAGAGCGAGGGCTCATTCATAAAAGTCACAGAGCTGCAGCTGTGTGTTAGTCAGGCCGAGCACAGGGCATCTCTTCAGAAGAGCGAGGGCTCATTCATGAAAGTCACAGAGCTGCAGCTGTGTGTTAATCAGGCCGAGCACAGGGCATCTCTTCAGAAGAGCGAGGGCTCATTCATAAAAGTCACAGAGCTGCAGCTGTGTGTTAGTCAGGCCGAGCACAGGGCATCTCTTCAGAAGAGCGAGGGCTCATTCATGAAAGTCACAGAGCTGCAGCTGTGTGTTAATCAGGCCGAGCACAGGGCATCTCTTCAGAAGAGCGAGGGCTCATTAATGAAAGTCACAGAGCTGCAGCTGTGTGTTAGTCAGGCCGAGCACAGGGCATCTCTTCATAAGAGCGAGGGCTCATTCATAAAAGTCACAGAGCTGCAGCTGTGTGTTAGTCAGGCCGAGCACAGGGCGTCTCTCCAGAAGAGTGAGGGCTCATTAATGAAAGTCACAGAGCTGCAGCTGTGTGTTAGTCAGGCCGAGCACAGGGCATCCTTCAGAAGAGCGAGGGCTCATTCATGAAAGTCACAGAGCTGCAGCTGTGTGTTAGTCAGGCCGAGCACAGGGCGTCTCTTCAGAAGAGTGAGGGCTCATTCATGAAAGTCACAGAGCTGCAGCTGTGTGTTAGTCAGGCCGAGCACAGGGCATCCTTCAGAAGAGTGAGGGTTCATTCATGAAAGTCACAGAGCTGCAGCTGTGTGTTAGTCAGGCCGAGCACAGGGCATCCTTCAGAAGAGTGAGGGTTCATTCATGAAAGTCACAGAGCTGCAGCTGTGTGTTAGTCAGGCCGAGCACAGGGCATCTCTGCAGAAGAGCGAGGGCTCATTCATGAAAGTCACAGAGCTGCAGCTGTGTGTTAGTCAGGCCGAGCACAGGGCATCTCTCCAGAAGAGCGGGGGCTCATTCATGAAAGTCACAGAGCTGCAGCTGTGTGTTAGTCAGGCCGAGCACAGGGCATCCTTCAGAAGAGTGAGGGCTCATTCATGAAAGTCACAGAGCTGCAGCTGTGATATCCAGGCCGAGCACAGGGCATCCTTCAGAAGAGCGAGGGCTCATTAATGAAAGTCACAGAGCTGCAGCTGTGTGTTAGTCAGGCCGAGCACAGGGCATCTCTGTAGAAGAGCGATGGCTCATTCATGAAAGTCACAGAGCTGCAACTGTGTGTTAGTCAGGCCGAGCACAGGGCATCTCTGTAGAAGAGCGATGGCTCATTCATGAAAGTCACAGAGCTGCAACTGTGTGTTAGTCACGCCGAGCACAGGGCATCTCTTCAGAAGAGCGAGGGCTCATTAATGAAAGTCACAGAGCTGCAACTGTGTGTTAGTCAGGCCGAGCACAGGGCATCCTTCAGAAGAGTGAGGACTCATTCATGAAAGTCACAGAGCTGCAGCTGTGTGTTAGTCAGGCCGAGCACAGGGCATCTCTTCAGAAGAGCGAGGGCTCATTCATGAAAGTCACAGAGCTGCAGCTGTGTGTTAGTCAGGCCGAGCACAGGGCATCTCTCCAGAAGAGTGAGGGCTCATTAATGAAAGTCACAGAGCTGCAGCTGTGTGTTAGTCAGGCCGAGCACAGGGCATCTCTGTAGAAGAGCGATGGCTCATTCATGAAAGTCACAGAGCTGCAGCGGTGTGTTAGTCAGGCCGAGCACAGGGCATCTCTTCAGAAGAGCGAGGGCTCATTCATGAAAGTCACAGAGCTGCAGCTGTGTGTTAGTCAGGCCGAGCACTGGGCATCTCTGCAGAAGAGTGAGGGGTAATTAATGAAAGTCACAGAGCTGCAGCTGTGTGTTAGTCAGGCCGAGCACAGGGCATCTCTTCAGAAGAGTGAGGGCTCATTCATGAAAGTCACAGAGCTGCAACTGTGTGTTAGCCAGGCCGAGCACAGGGCATCTCTTCAGAAGAGCGAGGGCTCGTTCATAAAAGTCACAGAGCTGCTGTTGTGTGTTAGTCAGGCCGAGCACAGGGCATCCTTCAGAAGAGTGAGGGCTCATTCATGAAAGTCACAGAGCTGCAGCTGTGTGCAGCCAGGCCGAGCACAGGGCATCTCTTCAGAGGAGTGAGGGCTCATTCATGAAAGTCACACAGCTGCAGCTGTTATATCCAGGCCGAGCACAGGGCATCTCTTCAGAAGAGTGAGCGCTCATTCATGAAAGTCACAGAGCTGCTGTTGTGTGTTAGTCAGGCCGAGCACAGGGCATCCTTCAGAAGAGTGAGGGCTCATTCATGAAAGTCACAGAGCTGCAGCTGTGTGCAGCCATGACGAGCACAGGGCATCTCTTCAGAAGAGCGAGGGCTCATTAATGAAAGTCACAGAGCTGCAGCTGTGTGTTAGTCAGCCCGAGCACTGGGCGTCTCTGCAGAAGAGTGAGGGCTCATTCATGAAAGTCACAGAGCTGCAGCTGTGTGTTAGTCAGGCCGAGCACAGGGCATCCTTCAGAAGAGTGAGGGCTCATTCATGAAAGTCACAGAGCTGCAGCGGTGTGTTAGTCAGGCCGAGCACAGGGCATCCTTCAGAAGAGTGAGGGCTCATTCATGAAAGTCACAGAGCTGCAGCTGTGTGTTAGCCAGGCCGAGCACAGGGCATCCTTCAGAAGAGTGAGGGCTCATTCATGAAAGTCACAGAGCTGCAGTGGTGTGTTAGTCAGGCCGAGCACAGGGCATCTCTTCAGAAGAGCGAGGGCTCATTCATGAAAGTCACAGAGCTGCAGCTGTGTGTTAGTCAGGCCGAGCACAGGCCATCCTTCAGAAGAGTGAGGGCTCATTCATGAAAGTCACAGAGCTGCAGCTGTGTGCAGCCAGGCTGAGCACAGGGCATCTCTTCAGAAGAGCGAGGGCTCATTCATGAAAGTCACAGAGCTGCAGCTGTGTGTTAGTCAGGCCGAGCACAGGGCATCTCTTCAGAAGAGTGAGGGCTCATTCATGAAAGTCACAGAGCTGCAGCTGTGTGTTAGTCAGGCCGAGCACAGGGCATCTCTTCAGAAGAGCGAGGGCTCATTCATGAAAGTCACAGAGCTGCAGCTGTGTGTTAGTCAGGCCGAGCACAGGGCATCTCTTCAGAAGAGCGAGGGCTCGTTCATGAAAGTCACAGAGCTGCAGCTGAGTGTTAGTCAGGCCGAGCACAGGGCATCCTTCAGAAGAGTGAGGGCTCATTCATGAAAGTCACAGAGCTGCAGCTGTGTGTTAGTCAGGCCGAGCACAGGGCATCCTTCAGAAGAGTGAGGGCTCATTCATGAAAGTCGCAGAGCTGCAGCTGTGTGTTAGTCAGGCCGAGCACAGGGCATCCTTCAGAAGAGTGAGGGCTCATTCATGAAAGTCACAGAGCTGCAGCTGTGTGTTAGTCAGGCCGAGCACAGGGCATCTCTTCAGAAGAGCGAGGGCTCATTCATGAAAGTCACAGAGCTGCAGCTGTGTGTTAGTCAGGCCGAGCACAGGGCATCCTTCAGAAGAGTGAGGGCTCATTCATGAAAGTCACAGAGCTGCAGCTGTGTGTTACTCAGGCCGAGCACAGGGCATCCTTCAGAAGAGTGAGGCCTCATTCATGAAAGTCACAGAGCTGCAGCTGTGTGCAGCCAGGCCGAGCACAGGGCATCTCTTCAGAAGAGTGAGGGCTCATTAATGAAAGTCACAGAGCTGCAGCTGTGTGTTAGTCAGGCCGAGCACAGGGCATCTCTTCAGAAGAGCGAGGGCTCATTAATGAAAGTCACAGAGCTGCAGCTGTGTGCAGCCAGGCCGAGCACAGGGCATCTCTTCAGAAGAGTGAGGGCTCATTCATGAAAGTCACAGAGCTGCAGCTGTGTGTTAGTCAGGCCTAGCACAGGGCATCTCTTCAGAAGAGTGAGGGCTCATTAATGAAAGTCACAGAGCTGCAGCTGTGTGTTAGTCAGGCCGAGCACAGAGCATCTCTTCAGAAGAGTGAGGGCTCATTCATGAAAGTCACAGAGCTGCAGCTGTGTGTTAGTCAGGCCGAGCACAGGGCATCCTTCAGAAGAGTGAAGGCTCATTCTTGAAAGTCACAGAGCTGCAGCTGTGTGTTAGTCAGGCCGAGCACAGGGCATCCTTCAGAAGAGTGAGGGCTCATTCATGAAAGTCACAGAGCTGCAGCTGTGTGTTAGTCAGGCCGAGCACAGGGCATCTCTTCAGAAGAGCGAGGGCTCATTCATGAAAGTCACAGAGCTGCAGCTGAGTGTTAGTCAGGCCGAGCACAGGGCATCTCTTCAGAAGAGTGAGGGCTCATTCATGAAAGTCACAGAGCTGCAGCTGTGTGTTAGTCAGACCGAGCACAGTGCATCTCTTCAGAAGAGTGAGGGCTCATTCAAGAAAGTCACAGAGCTGCAGCGGTGTGTTAGTCAGGCCGAGCACAGGGCATCCTTCAGAAGAGCCCTCAAGGGCTCATTCATGAAAGTCATTCATGAAAGTCACAGAGCTGCAGCTGTTATATCCAGGCCGAGCACAGGGCATCTCTTCAGAAGAGTGAGGGCTCATTCATGAAAGTCACAGAGCTGCAGCTGTGTGTTAGTCAGGCCGAGCACAGGGCATCTCTTCAGAAGAGTGAGGGCTCATTCATGAAAGTCACAGAGCTGCAGCTGTGTGCAGCCAGGCCGAGCACAGGGCATCTCTTCAGAAGAGCGAGGGCTCATTCATGAAAGTCACAGAGCTGCAGCTGTGTGTTAGTCAGGCCGAGCACAGGGTATCTCTCCAGAAGAGTGAGGGCTCATTAATGAAAGTCAAAGAGCTGCTGTTGTGTGTTAGTCAGGCCGAGCACAGGGCATCTCTTCAGAAGAGTGAGGGCTCATTAATGAAAGTCACAGAGCTGCAGCTGTGATATCCAGGCCGAGCACAGGGCGTCTCTCCAGAAGAGTGAGGGCTCATTCATGAAAGTCACAGAGCTGCAGCTGTGTGCAGCCAGGCCGAGCACAGGGCATCCTTCAGAAGAGCGAGGGCTCATTCATGAAAGTCACAGAGCTGCAGCTGTGTGTTAGTCAGGCTGAGCACAGAGCATCTCTTTAGAAGAGCGAGGGCTCATTATTAAAAGTCACAGAGCTGCAGATGTGTGAAGCCAGGCCGAGCACAGGGCATCCTTCAGAAGAGTGAGGGCTCATTCATGAAAGTCACAGAGCTGCAGCTGTGTGTTAGTCAGGCTGAGCACAGAGCATCTCTTTAGAAGAGCGAGGGCTCATTATTAAAAGTCACAGAGCTGCAGCTGTGTGTTAGTCAGGCCGAGCACCGGGAATCCTTCAGAAGAGTGAGGGCTCATTCATGAAAGTCACAGAGCTGCAGCTGTGTGTTAGTCAGGCTGAGCACAGGGCATCCTTCAGAAGAGTGAGGGCTCATTCATGAAAGTCACAGAGCTGCAGCTGTGTGTTAGTCAGGCTGAGCACAGGGCATCCTCCAGAAGAGTGAGGGCTCATTAATGAAAGTCACAGAGCTGCAGCTGTGTGCAGCCAGGCCGAGCACAGGGCATCCTTCAGAAGAGCGAGGGCTCATTAATGAAAGTCACAGAGCTGCAGCTGTGTGTTAGTCAGGCCGAGCACAGGGCATCTCTTCAGAAGAGCGAGGGCTCATTCATGAAAGTCACAGAGCTGCAGCTGTGTGTTAGTCAGGCCGAGCACAGGGCATCTCTGCAGAAGAGCGAGGGCTCATTCATGAAAGTCACAGAGCTGCAGCTGTGTGTTAGTCAGGCCAAGCACAGGGCATCTCTCCAGAAGAGCGGGGGCTCATTCATGAAAGTCACAGAGCTGCAGCTGTGATATCCAGGCCGAGCACAGGGCATCCTTCAGAAGAGCGAGGGCTCATTAATGAAAGTCACAGAGCTGCAGCTGTGTGTTAGTCAGGCCGAGCACAGGGCATCTCTTCAGAAGAGCGAGGGTTCATTCATGAAAGTCACAGAGCTGCAGCTGTGTGTTAGTCAGGCCGAGCACAGGGCATCTCTTCAGAAGAGCGAGGGCTCATTCATGAAAGTCACAGAGCTGCAGCTGTGTGTTAGTCAGGCCGAGCACAGGGCATCTCTCCAGAAGAGCGGGGGCTCATTCATGAAAGTCACAGAGCTGCAGCTGTGTGTTAGTCAGGCCGGGCACAGGGCATCCTTCAGAAGAGTGAGGGCTCATTCATGAAAGTCACAGAGCTGCAGCTGTGATATCCAGGCCGAGCACAGGGCATCCTTCAGAAGAGCGAGGGCTCATTAATGAAAGTCACAGAGCTGCAGCTGTGTGTTAGTCAGGCCGAGCACAGGGCATCTCTGTAGAAGAGCGATGGCTCATTCATGAAAGTCACAGAGCTGCAACTGTGTGTTAGTCAGGCCGAGCACAGGGCATCTCTGTAGAAGAGCGATGGCTCATTCATGAAAGTCACAGAGCTGCAACTGTGTGTTAGTCAGGCCGAGCACAGGGCATCTCTTCAGAAGAGCGAGGGCTCATTAATGAAAGTCACAGAGCTGCAACTGTGTGTTAGTCAGGCCGAGCACAGGGCATCCTTCAGAAGAGTGAGGGCTCATTCATGAAAGTCACAGAGCTGCAGCTGTGTGTTAGTCAGGCCGAGCACAGGGCATCTCTTCAGAAGAGCGAGGGCTCATTCATGAAAGTCACAGAGCTGCAGCTGTGTGTTAGTCAGGCCGAGCACAGGGCATCTCTCCAGAAGAGTGAGGGCTCATTAATGAAAGTCACAGAGCTGCAGCTGTGTGTTAGTCAGGCCGAGCACAGGGCATCTCTGTAGAAGAGCGATGGCTCATTCATGAAAGTCACAGAGCTGCAGCGGTGTGTTAGTCAGGCCGAGCACAGGGCATCTCTTCAGAAGAGCGAGGGCTCATTCATGAAAGTCACAGAGCTGCAGCTGTGTGTTAGTCAGGCCGAGCACTGGGCATCTCTGCAGAAGAGTGAGGGGTAATTAATGAAAGTCACAGAGCTGCAGCTGTGTGTTAGTCAGGCCGAGCACAGGGCATCTCTTCAGAAGAGCGAGGGCTCATTCATGAAAGTCACAGAGCTGCAGCTGTGTGTTAGTCAGGCCGAGCACAGGGTATCTCTCCAGAAGAGTGAGGGCTCATTAATGAAAGTCACAGAGCTTCTGTTGTGTGTTAGTCAGGCCGAGCACAGGGCATCTCTTCAGAAGAGTGAGGGCTCATCAATGAAAGTCACAGAGCTGCAGCTGTGATATCCAGGCCGAGCACAGGGCGTCTCTCCAGAAGAGTGAGGGCTCATTAATGAAAGTCACAGAGCTGCAGCTGTGTGCAGCCAGGCCGAGCACAGGGCATCCTTCAGAAGAGCGAGGGCTCATTCATGAAAGTCACAGAGCTGCAGCTGTGTGTTAGTCAGGCTGAGCACAGAGCATCTCTTTAGAAGAGCGAGGGCTCATTTTTAAAAGTCACAGAGCTGCAGCTGTGTGAAGCCAGGCCGAGCACAGGGCATCCTTCAGAAGAGTGAGGGCTCATTCATGAAAGTCACAGAGCTGCAGCTGTGTGTTAGTCAGGCTGAGCACAGAGCATCTCTTTAGAAGAGCGAGGGCTCATTATTAAAAGTCACAGAGCTGCAGCTGTGTGAAGCCAGGCCGAGCACAGGGCATCCTTCAGAGGAGTGAGGGCTCATTCATGAAAGTCACAGAGCTGCAGCTGTGTGTTAGTCAGGCTGAGCACAGGGCATCCTTCAGAAGAGTGAGGGCTCATTCATGAAAGTCACAGAGCTGCAGCTGTGTGTTAGTCAGGCCGAGCACAGGGCATCTCTTCAGAAGAGCGAGGGTTCATTCATGAAAGTCACAGAGCTGCAGCTGTGTGTTAGTCAGGCCGAGCACTGGGCATCTCTGCAGAAGAGCGAGGGCTCATTCATGAAAGTCACAGAGCTGCAGCTGTGTGCAGCCAGGCCGAGCACAGGGCATCTCATCAGAAGAGCGAGGGCTCATTAATGAAAGTCACAGAGCTGCAGCTGTGATATCCAGGCCGAGCACAGGGCATCTCATCAGAAGAGCGAGGGCTCATTAATGAAAGTCACAGAGCTGCAGCTGTGTGAAGCCAGGCCGAGCACAGGGCATCCTTCAGAAGAGTGAGGGCTCATTCATGAAAGTCACAGAGCTGCAGCTGTGTGTTAGTCAGGCTGAGCACAGAGCATCTCTTTAGAAGAGCGAGGGCTCATTCATGAAAGTCACAGAGCTGCAGCTGTGTGTTAGTCAGGCCGAGCACAGGGCATCCTTCAGAAGAGCGAGGGCTCATTCATGAAAGTCACAGAGCTGCAGCTGTGTGTTAGTCAGGCCGAGCACAGGGCGTCTCTGCAGAAGAGTGAGGGCTCATTCATGAAAGTCACAGAGCTGCAGCTGTGTGCAGCCAGGCTGAGCACAGGGCATCTCTTCAGAAGAGCGAGGGCTCATTCATAAAAGTCACAGAGCTGCAGCTGTGTGTTAGTCAGGCCGAGCACAGGGCGTCTCTCCAGAAGAGTGAGGGCTCATTCATGAAAGTCACAGAGCTGCAACTGTGTGTTAGCCAGGCCGAGCACAGGGCATCCTTCAGAAGAGTGAGGGCTCATTAATGAAAGTCACAGAGCTGCAGCTGTGTGCAGCCAGGCCGAGCACAGCGCATCTCTTCAGAAGAGCGAGGGCTCATTAATGAAAGTCACAGAGCTGCAGCGGTGTGTTAGTCAGGCCGAGCACAGGGCATCTCTTCAGAAGAGCGAGGGCTCATTCATGAAAGTCACAGAGCTGCAGCTGTGTGTTAGTCAGGCCGAGCACAGGGCATCTCTGCAGAAGAGCGATGGCTCATTCATGAAAGTCACAGAGCTGCAGCTGTGTGTTAGTCAGGCCGAGCACAGGGCATCTCTCCAGAAGAGTGAGGGCTCATTCATGAAAGTCACAGAGCTGCAGCTGTGTGTTAGTCAGGCCGAGCACAGGGCATCTCTCCAGAAGAGCGGGGGCTCATTCATGAAAGTCACAGAGCTGCAGCTGTGTGCAGCCAGGCCGAGCACAGGGCATCTCTGCAGAAGAGCGAGGGCTCATTCATGAAAGTCACAGAGCTGCAGCTGTGTGTTAGTCAGGCCGAGCACAGGGCATCTCTGCAGAAGAGCGAGGGCTCATTCATGAAAGTCACAGAGCTGCAGCTGTGTGTTAGTCAGGCCGAGCACAGGGCATCTCTTCAGAAGAGTGAGGGCTCATTAATGAAAGTCACAGAGCTGCAGCTGTGTGTTAGTCAGGCCGGGCACAGGGCATCCTTCAGAAGAGTGAGGGCTCATTCATGAAAGTCACAGAGCTGCAGCTGTGTGTTAGTCAGGCCAAGCACAGGGCATCTCTGCAGAAGAGCGAGGGCTCATTCATGAAAGTCACAGAGCTGCAGCTGTGTGTTAGTCAGGCCGAGCACAGGGCATCTCTCCAGAAGAGCGGGGGCTCATTCATGAAGTCACAGAGCTGCAGCTGTGTGTTAGTCAGGCCGAGCACAGGGCATCTCTTCAGAAGAGTGAGGGCTCATTCATGAAAGTCACAGAGCTGCAGCTGTGTGTTAGTCAGGCCGAGCACAGGGCATCCTTCAGAAGAGTGAGGGCTCATTCATGAAAGTCACAGAGCTGCAGCTGTGTGTTAGTCAGGCCGAGCACAGGGCATCTCTGTAGAAGAGCGATGGCTCATTCATGAAAGTCACAGAGCTGCAACTGTGTGTTAGTCAGGCCGAGCACAGGGCATCTCTGTAGAAGAGCGATGGCTCATTCATGAAAGTCACAGAGCTGCAGCTGTGATATCCAGGCCGAGCACAGGGCATCCTTCAGAAGAGCGAGGGCTCATTAATGAAAGTCACAGAGCTGCAGCTGTGTGTTAGTCAGGCCGAGCACAGGGCATCTCTGTAGAAGAGCGATGGCTCATTCATGAAAGTCACAGAGCTGCAACTGTGTGTTAGTCAGGCCGAGCACAGGGCATCTCTGTAGAAGAGCGATGGCTCATTCATGAAAGTCACAGAGCTGCAACTGTGTGTTAGTCAGGCCGAGCACAGGGCATCTCTTCAGAAGAGCGAGGGCTCATTCATGAAAGTCACAGAGCTGCAGCTGTGATATCCAGGCCGAGCACAGGGCATCTCTTCAGAAGAGTGAGGGCTCATTCATGAAAGTCACAGAGCTGCAGCTGTGTGTTAGTCAGGCCGAGCACAGGGCATCCCATCAGAAGAGCGAGGGCTCATTAATGAAAGTCACAGAGCTGCAGCTGTGATATCCAGGCCGAGCACAGGGCATCTCTTCAGAAGAGTGAGGGCTCATTCATGAAAGTCACAGAGCTGCAGCTGTGTGTTAGTCAGGCTGAGCACAGAGCATCTCTTTAGAAGAGCGAGGGCTCATTCATAAAAGTCACAGAGCTGCAGCTGTGTGTTAGTCAGGCCGAGCACAGGGCGTCTCTCCAGAAGAGCGAGGGCTCATTCATGAAAGTCACAGAGCTGCAGCTGTGTGTTAGTCAGGCCGAGCACAGGGCATCTCTTCAGAAGAGTGAGGGCTCAATAATGAAAGTCACAGAGCTGCAGCTGTGTGTTAGTCAGGCCGAGCACAGGGCATCTCTTCAGAAGAGTGAGGGCTCATTCATGAAAGTCACAGAGCTGCAGCTGTGTGTTAGTCAGGCCGAGCACAGGGCATCCCATCAGAAGAGCGAGGGCTCATTAATGAAAGTCACAGAGCTGCAGCTGTGATATCCAGGCCGAGCACAGGGCATCTCTTCAGAAGAGTGAGGGCTCATTCATGAAAGTCACAGAGCTGCAGCTGTGTGTTAGTCAGGCTGAGCACAGAGCATCTCTTTAGAAGAGCGAGGGCTCATTCATAAAAGTCACAGAGCTGCAGCTGTGTGTTAGTCAGGCCGAGCACAGGGCGTCTCTCCAGAAGAGCGAGGGCTCATTCATGAAAGTCACAGAGCTGCAGCTGTGTGTTAGTCAGGCCGAGCACAGGGCATCTCTTCAGAAGAGTGAGGGCTCAATAATGAAAGTCACAGAGCTGCAGCTGTGTGCAGCCAGGCCGAGCACAGGGCATCCTTCAGAAGAGTGAGGGCTCATTCATAAAAGTCACAGAGCTGCAGCTGTGTGTTAGTCAGGCCGAGCACAGGGCATCTCTTCAGAAGAGTGAGGGCTCAATAATGAAAGTCACAGAGCTGCAGCTGTGTGTTAGTCAGGCCGAGCACAGGGCATCTCTTCAGAAGAGCGAGGGCTCATTAATGAAAGTCACAGAGCTGCAGCTGTGTGTTAGTCAGGCCGAGCACAGGGCATCTCTTCAGAAGAGCGAGGGCTCATTCATGAAAGTCACAGAGCTGCAGCTGTGTGTTAGTCAGGCCGAGCACAGGGCATCTCTGCAGAAGAGCGATGGCTCATTCATGAAAGTCACAGAGCTGCAGCTGTGTGTTAGTCAGGCCGAGCACAGGGCATCTCTCCAGAAGAGTGAGGGCTCATTCATGAAAGTCACAGAGCTGCAGCTGTGTGTTAGTCAGGCCGAGCACAGGGCATCTCTCCAGAAGAGCGGGGGCTCATTCATGAAAGTCACAGAGCTGCAGCTGTGTGCAGCCAGGCCGAGCACAGGGCATCTCTGCAGAAGAGCGAGGGCTCATTCATGAAAGTCACAGAGCTGCAGCTGTGTGTTAGTCAGGCCGAGCACAGGGCATCTCTGCAGAAGAGCGAGGGCTCATTCATGAAAGTCACAGAGCTGCAGCTGTGTGTTAGTCAGGCCGAGCACAGGGCATCTCTTCAGGAGAGCGAGGGCTCATTCATGAAAGTCACAGAGCTGCAGCTGTGTGCAGCCAGGCCGAGCACAGGGCATCTCTTCAGAAGAGCGAGGGCTCATTCATGAAAGTCACAGAGCTGCAGCTGTGTGTTAGTCAGGCCGAGCACAGGGCATCTCTCCAGAAGAGCGGGGGCTCATTCATGAAGTCACAGAGCTGCAGCTGTGTGTTAGTCAGGCCGAGCACAGGGCATCCTTCAGAAGAGTGAGGGCTCATTCATGAAAGTCACAGAGCTGCAGCTGTGATATCCAGGCCGAGCACAGGGCATCCTTCAGAAGAGCGAGGGCTCATTAATGAAAGTCACAGAGCTGCAGCTGTGTGTTAGTCAGGCCGAGCACAGGGCATCTCTGTAGAAGAGCGATGGCTCATTCATGAAAGTCACAGAGCTGCAACTGTGTGTTAGTCAGGCCGAGCACAGGGCATCTCTGTAGAAGAGCGATGGCTCATTCATGAAAGTCACAGAGCTGCAACTGTGTGTTAGTCAGGCCGAGCACAGGGCATCTCTTCAGAAGAGCGAGGGCTCATTAATGAAAGTCACAGAGCTGCAACTGTGTGTTAGTCAGGCCGAGCACAGGGCATCCTTCAGAAGAGTGAGGGCTCATTCATGAAAGTCACAGAGCTGCAGCTGTGTGTTAGTCAGGCCGAGCACAGGGCATCTCTTCAGAAGAGCGAGGGCTCATTCATGAAAGTCACAGAGCTGCAGCTGTGTGTTAGTCAGGCCGAGCACAGGGCATCTCTCCAGAAGAGTGAGGGCTCATTAATGAAAGTCACAGAGCTGCAGCTGTGTGTTAGTCAGGCCGAGCACAGGGCCTCTCTGTAGAAGAGCGATGGCTCATTCATGAAAGTCACAGAGCTGCAGCGGTGTGTTAGTCAGGCCGAGCACAGGGCATCTCTTCAGAAGAGTGAGGGCTCATTAATGAAAGTCACAGAGCTGCAGCTGTGATATCCAGGCCGAGCACAGGGCGTCTCTCCAGAAGAGTGAGGGCTCATTCATGAAAGTCACAGAGCTGCAGCTGTGTGCAGCCAGGCCGAGCACAGGGCATCCTTCAGAAGAGCGAGGGCTCATTCATGAAAGTCACAGAGCTGCAGCTGTGTGTTAGTCAGGCTGAGCACAGAGCATCTCTTTAGAAGAGCGAGGGCTCATTATTAAAAGTCACAGAGCTGCAGCTGTGTGAAGCCAGGCCGAGCACAGGGCATCCTTCAGAAGAGTGAGGGCTCATTCATGAAAGTCACAGAGCTGCAGCTGTGTGTTAGTCAGGCTGAGCACAGAGCATCTCTTTAGAAGAGCGAGGGCTCATTATTAAAAGTCACAGAGCTGCAGCTGTGTGAAGCCAGGGCAAGCACAGGGCATCCTTCAGAAGAGTGAGGGCTCATTCATGAAAGTCACAGAGCTGCAGCTGTGTGTTAGTCAGGCTGAGCACAGGGCATCCTTCAGAAGAGTGAGGGCTCATTCATGAAAGTCACAGAGCTGCAGCTGTGTGTTAGTCAGGCCGAGCACAGGGCATCTCTTCAGAAGAGCGAAGGTTCATTCATGAAAGTCACAGAGCTGCAGCTGTGTGTTAGTCAGGCCGAGCACAGGGCATCTCTGCAGAAGAGCGAGGGCTCATTCATGAAAGTCACAGAGCTGCAGCTGTGTGCAGCCAGGCCGAGCACAGGGCATCTCATCAGAAGAGCGAGGGCTCATTAATGAAAGTCACAGAGCTGCAGCTGTGATATCCAGGCCGAGCACAGGGCATCTCTTCAGAAGAGTGAGGGCTCATTCATGAAAGTCACAGAGCTGCAGCTGTGTGTTAGTCAGGCTGAGCACAGAGCATCTCTTTAGAAGAGCGAGGGCTCATTCATAAAAGTCACAGAGCTGCAGCTGTGTGTTAGTCAGGCCGAGCACAGGGCGTCTCTCCAGAAGAGTGAGGGCTCATTAATGAAAGTCACAGAGCTGCAGCTGTGTGCAGCCAGGCCGAGCACAGGGCATCCTTCAGAAGAGCGAGGGCTCATTAATGAAAGTCACAGAGCTGCAGCTGTGTGTTAGTCAGGCTGAGCACAGGGCATCCTTCAGAAGAGTGAGGGCTCATTAATGAAAGTCACAGAGCTGCAGCTGTGTGCAGCCAGGCCGAGCACAGGGCGTCTCTCCAGAAGAGTGAGGGCTCATTAATGAAAGTCACAGAGCTGCAGCTGTGTGCAGCCAGGCCGAGCACAGGGCATCCTTCAGAAGAGCGAGGGCTCATTAATGAAAGTCACAGAGCTGCAGCTGTGTGTTAGTCAGGCCGAGCACAGGGCATCTCTTCAGAAGAGCGAGGGCTCATTCATGAAAGTCACAGAGCTGCAGCTGTGTGTTAGTCAGGCCGAGCACAGGGCATCTCTTCAGAAGAGCGAGGGCTCATTAATGAAAGTCACAGAGCTGCAGCTGTGTGCAGCCAGGCCGAGCACAGGGCATCCTTCAGAAGAGCGAGGGCTCATTAATGAAAGTCACAGAGCTGCAGCTGTGTGTTAGTCAGGCCGAGCACAGGGCATCTCTTCAGAAGAGCGAGGGCTCATTCATGAAAGTCACAGAGCTGCAGCTGTGTGTTAGTCAGGCCGAGCACAGGGCATCTCTTCAGAAGAGCGAGGGCTCATTCATGAAAGTCACAGAGCTGCAGCTGTGTGTTAGTCAGGCCGAGCACAGGGCATCTCTGCAGAAGAGCGAGGGCTCATTCATGAAAGTCACAGAGCTGCAGCTGTGTGTTAGTCAGGCCGAGCACAGGGCATCTCTGCAGAAGAGCGAGGGCTCATTCATGAAAGTCACAGAGCTGCAGCTGTGTGTTAGTCAGGCCGAGCACAGGGCATCTCTGCAGAAGAGCGAGGGCTCATTCATGAAAGTCACAGAGCTGCAGCTGTGTGTTAGTCAGGCCAAGCACAGCGCATCTCTTCAGAAGAGCGAGGGCTCATTCATGAAAGTCACATAGCTGCAGCTGTGTGCAGCCAGGCCGAGCACATGGCATCTCTTCAGTAGAGTGAGGGCTCATTCATGAAAGTCACAGAGCTGCAGCTGTGTGTTTGTCAGGCCGAGCACAGGGCATCTCTGCAGAAGAGCGAGGGCTCATTCATGAAAGTCACATAGCTGCAGCTGTGTGCAGCCAGGCCGAGCACATGGCATCTCTTCAGTAGAGTGAGGGCTCATTCATGAAAGTCACAGAGCTGCAGCTGTGTGTTTGTCAGGCCGAGCACAGGGCATCTCTCCAGAAGAGCGGGGGCTCATTCATGAAAGTCACAGAGCTGCAGCTGTGTGTTAGTCAGGCCGAGCACAGGGCATCCTTCAGAAGAGTGAGGGCTCATTCATGAAAGTCACAGAGCTGCAGCTGTGATATCCAGGCCGAGCACAGGGCATCCTTCAGAAGAGCGAGGGCTCATTAATGAAAGTCACAGAGCTGCAGCTGTGTGTTAGTCAGGCCGAGCACAGGGCATCTCTGTAGAAGAGCGATGGCTCATTCATGAAAGTCACAGAGCTGCAACTGTGTGTTAGTCAGGCCGAGCACAGGGCATCTCTGTAGAAGAGCGATGGCTCATTCATGAAAGTCACAGAGCTGCAGCTGTGTGTTAGTCAGGCCGAGCACAGGGCATCTCTTCAGAAGAGCGAGGGCTCATTAATGAAAGTCACAGAGCTGCAACTGTGTGTTAGTCAGGCCGAGCACAGGGCATCCTTCAGAAGAGTGAGGGCTCATTCATGAAAGTCACAGAGCTGCAGCTGTGTGTTAGTCAGGCCGAGCACAGGGCATCTCTTCAGAAGAGCGAGGGCTCATTCATGAAAGTCACAGAGCTGCAGCTGTGTGTTAGTCAGGCCGAGCACAGGGCATCTCTCCAGAAGAGTGAGGGCTCATTAATGAAAGTCACAGAGCTGCAGCTGTGTGTTAGTCAGGCCGAGCACAGGGCATCTCTGTAGAAGAGCGATGGCTCATTCATGAAAGTCACAGAGCTGCAGCGGTGTGTTAGTCAGGCCGAGCACAGGGCATCTCTTCAGAAGAGCGAGGGCTCATTCATGAAAGTCACAGAGCTGCAGCTGTGTGTTAGTCAGGCCGAGCACTGGGCATCTCTGCAGAAGAGTGAGGGGTAATTAATGAAAGTCACAGAGCTGCAGCTGTGTGTTAGTCAGGCCGAGCACAGGGCATCTCTTCAGAAGAGCGAGGGCTCATTCATGAAAGTCACAGAGCTGCAGCTGTGTGTTAGTCAGGCCGAGCACAGGGTATCTCTCCAGAAGAGTGAGGGCTCATTAATGAAAGTCACAGAGCTGCTGTTGTGTGTTAGTCAGGCCGAGCACAGGGCATCTCTTCAGAAGAGTGAGGGCTCATTAATGAAAGTCACAGAGCTGCAGCTGTGATATCCAGGCCGAGCACAGGGCGTCTCTCCAGAAGAGTGAGGGCTCATTAATGAAAGTCACAGAGCTGCAGCTGTGTGCAGCCAGGCGGAGCACAGGGCATCCTTCAGAAGAGCGAGGGCTCATTCATGAAAGTCACAGAGCTGCAGCTGTGTGTTAGTCAGGCTGAGCACAGAGCATCTCTTTAGAAGAGCGAGGGCTCATTTTTAAAAGTCACAGAGCTGCAGCTGTGTGAAGCCAGGCCGAGCACAGGGCATCCTTCAGAAGAGTGAGGGCTCATTCATGAAAGTCACAGAGCTGCAGCTGTGTGTTAGTCAGGCTGAGCACAGAGCATCTCTTTAGAAGAGCGAGGGCTCATTATTAAAAGTCACAGAGCTGCAGCTGTGTGAAGCCAGGCCGAGCACAGGGCATCCTTCAGAAGAGTGAGGGCTCATTCATGAAAGTCACAGAGCTGCAGCTGTGTGTTAGTCAGGCTGAGCACAGGGCATCCTTCAGAAGAGTGAGGGCTCATTCATGAAAGTCACAGAGCTGCAGCTGTGTGTTAGTCAGGCCGAGCACAGGGCATCTCTTCAGAAGAGCGAGGGTTCATTCATGAAAGTCACAGAGCTGCAGCTGTGTGTTAGTCAGGCCGAGCACAGGGCATCTCTGCAGAAGAGCGAGGGCTCATTCATGAAAGTCACAGAGCTGCAGCTGTGTGCAGCCAGGCCGAGCACAGGGCATCTCATCAGAAGAGCGAGGGCTCATTAATGAAAGTCACAGAGCTGCAGCTGTGATATCCAGGCCGAGCACAGGGCATCTCTTCAGAAGAGTGAGGGCTCATTCATGAAAGTCACAGAGCTGCAGCTGTGTGTTAGTCAGGCTGAGCACAGAGCATCTCTTTAGAAGAGCGAGGGCTCATTCATAAAAGTCACAGAGCTGCAGCTGTGTGTTAGTCAGGCCGAGCACAGGGCGTCTCTCCAGAAGAGTGAGGGCTCATTAATGAAAGTCACAGAGCTGCAGCTGTGTGCAGCCAGGCCGAGCACAGGGCATCCTTCAGAAGAGCGAGGGCTCATTAATGAAAGTCACAGAGCTGCAGCTGTGTGTTAGTCAGGCCGAGCACAGGGCATCTCTTCAGAAGAGCGAGGGCTCATTCATGAAAGTCACAGAGCTGCAGCTGTGTGTTAGTCAGGCCGAGCACAGGGCATCTCTGCAGAAGAGCGAGGGCTCATTCATGAAAGTCACAGAGCTGCAGCTGTGTGTTAGTCAGGCCAAGCACAGGGCATCTCTTCAGAAGAGCGAGGGCTCATTATTAAAAGTCACAGAGCTGCAGCTGTGTGCAGCCAGGCTGAGCACAGGGCATCTCTTCAGAAGAGCGAGGGCTCATTCATGAAAGTCACAGAGCTGCAGCTGTGTGTTAGTCAGGCCGAGCACAGGGCATCTCTTCAGAAGAGCGAGGGCTCATTCATGAAAGTCACAGAGCTGCAGCTGTGTGTTAGTCAGGCCGAGCACAGGGCATCTCTCCAGAAGAGCGGGGGCTCATTCATGAAAGTCACAGAGCTGCAGCTGTGTGTTAGTCAGGCCGAGCACAGGGCATCCTTCAGAAGAGTGAGGGCTCATTCATGAAAGTCACAGAGCTGCAGCTGTGATATCCAGGCCGAGCACAGGGCATCCTTCAGAAGAGCGAGGGCTCATTAATGAAAGTCACAGAGCTGCAGCTGTGTGTTAGTCAGGCCGAGCACAGGGCATCTCTGTAGAAGAGCGATGGCTCATTCATGAAAGTCACAGAGCTGCAACTGTGTGTTAGTCAGGCCGAGCACAGGGCATCTCTGTAGAAGAGCGATGGCTCATTCATGAAAGTCACAGAGCTGCAACTGTGTGTTAGTCAGGCCGAGCACAGGGCATCTCTTCAGAAGAGCGAGGGCTCATTAATGAAAGTCACAGAGCTGCAACTGTGTGTTAGTCAGGCCGAGCACAGGGCATCCTTCAGAAGAGTGAGGGCTCATTCATGAAAGTCACAGAGCTGCAGCTGTGTGTTAGTCAGGCCGAGCACAGGGCATCTCTTCAGAAGAGCGAGGGCTCATTCATGAAAGTCACAGAGCTGCAGCTGTGTGTTAGTCAGGCCGAGCACAGGGCATCTCTCCAGAAGAGTGAGGGCTCATTAATGAAAGTCACAGAGCTGCAGCTGTGTGTTAGTCAGGCCGAGCACAGGGCATCTCTGTAGAAGAGCGATGGCTCATTCATGAAAGTCACAGAGCTGCAGCGGTGTGTTAGTCAGGCCGAGCACAGGGCATCTCTTCAGAAGAGCGAGGGCTCATTCATGAAAGTCACAGAGCTGCAGCTGTGTGTTAGTCAGGCCGAGCACTGGGCATCTCTGCAGAAGAGTGAGGGGTAATTAATGAAAGTCACAGAGCTGCAGCTGTGTGTTAGTCAGGCCGAGCACAGGGCATCTCTTCAGAAGAGCGAGGGCTCATTCATGAAAGTCACAGAGCTGCAGCTGTGTGTTAGTCAGGCCGAGCACAGGGCATCTCTTCAGAAGAGCGAGGGCTCATTCATGAAAGTCACAGAGCTGCAGCTGTGTGTTAGTCAGACCGAGCACAGTGCATCTCTTCAGAAGAGTGAGGGCTCATTACTGAAAGTCACAGAGCTGCAGCTGTGTGTTAGTCAGACCGAGCACAGTGCATCTCTTCAGAAGAGTGAGGGCTCATTCATGAAAGTCACAGAGCTGCAGCTGTGTGCAGCCAGGCCGAGCACAGGGCATCTCTTCAGAAGAGTGAGGGCTCATTCATGAAAGTCACAGAGCTGCAGCTGTGTGTTAGTCAGGCCGAGCACAGGGCATCTCTTCAGAAGAGCGAGGGCTCATTCATGAAAGTCACAGAGCTGCAGCTGTGTGTTAGTCAGGCCGAGCACAGGGCGTCTCTTCAGGAGAGCGAGGGCTCATTCCTGAAAGTCACAGAGCTGCAGCTGTGTGTTAGTCAGGCCGAGCACAGGGCATCTCTTCAGAAGAGCGAGGGCTCATTAATGAAAGTCACAGAGCTGCAGCTGTGTTAGTCAGGCCGAGCACAGGGCATCCTTGAGAAGAGTGAGGGCTCATTCATGAAAGTCACAGAGCTGCAGCTGTGTGTTAGTCAGGCCGAGCACAGGGCATCCTTCAGAAGAGTGAGGGCTCATTAATGAAAGTCACAGAGCTGCAGCTGTGTGTTAGTCAGGCCGAGCACAGGGCATCTCTTCAGAAGAGTGAGGGCTCATTCATGAAAGTCACAGAGCTGCAGCTGTGTGTTAGTCAGGCCGAGCACAGGGCATCCTTCAGAAGAGCGAGGGCTCATTCATGAAAGTCACAGAGCTGCAGCTGAGTGTTAGTCAGGCCGAGCACAGGGCATCTCTTCAGAAGAGCGAGGGCTCATTCATGAAAGTCACAGAGCTGCAGCTGTGTGTTAGTCAGGCCGAGCACAGCGCATCTCTTCAGAAGAGCGAGGGCTCATTCATGAAAGTCACAGAGCTGCAGCTGTGTGTTAGTCAGGCCGAGCACAGCGCATCTCTTCAGAAGAGCGAGGGCTCATTCATGAAAGTCACAGAGCTGCAGCTGAGTGTTAGTCAGGCCAAGCACAGGGCATCTCTTCAGAAGAGCGAGGGCTCATTCATGAAAGTCACAGAGCTGCAGCTGTGTGTTAGTCAGGCCGAGCACAGGGCATCTCTTCAGAAGAGCGAGGGCTCATTCATGAAAGTCACAGAGCTGCAGCTGTGTGTTAGTCAGGCCAAGCACAGGGCATCTCTTCAGAAGAGCGAGGGCTCATTCATGAAAGTCACAGAGCTGCAGCTGTGTGTTAGTCAGGCCAAGCACAGGGCATCTCTTCAGAAGAGCGAGGGCTCATTCATGAAAGTCACAGAGCTGCAGCTGTGTGTTAGTCAGGCCGAGCACAGGGCATCTCTTCAGAAGAGTGAGGGCTCATTCATGAAAGTCACAGAGCTGCAGCTGTGTGTTAGTCAGGCCGAGCACAGGGCATCCTTCAGAAGAGTGAGGGCTCATTCATGAAAGTCACAGAGCTGCAGCTGTGTGCAGCCAGGCCGAGCACAGGGCATCTCTTCAGAAGAGCGAGGGCTCATTCATGAAAGTCACAGAGCTACAGCTGTGTGTTAGTCAGGCCGAGCACAGGGCATCTCTTCAGAAGAGCGAGGGCTCATTCATGAAAGTCACAGAGCTGCAGCTGTGTGTTAGTCAGGCCGAGCACAGGGCATCTCTTCAGAAGAGTGAGGGCTCATTCATGAAAGTCACAGAGCTGCAGCTGTTATATCCAGGCCGAGCACAGGGCATCTCTTCAGAAGAGTGAGGGCTCATTCATGAAAGTCACAGAGCTGCAGCTGTGTGCAGCCAGACCGAGCACAGGGCATCTCTTCAGAAGAGCGAGGGCTCAATCATGAAAGTCACAGAGCTGCAGCTGTGTGTTAGTCAGGCCGAGCACAGGGCATCTCTTCAGAAGAGTGAGGGCTCAATAATGAAAGTCACAGAGCTGCAGCTGTGTGTTAGTCAGGCCGAGCACAGGGCATCCTTCAGAAGAGCGAGGGCTCATTCATGAAAGTCACAGAGCTGCAGCTGTGTGTTAGTCAGGCCGAGCACAGGGCATCCTTCAGAAGAGTGAGGGCTCATTCATGAAAGTCACAGAGCTGCTGTTGTGTGTTAGTCAGGCCGAGCACAGGGCATCTCTTCAGAAGAGCGAGGGCTCATTCATGAAAGTCACAGAGCTGCAGCTGTGTGTTAGTCAGGCCGAGCACAGGGCGTCTCTTCAGAAGAGTGAGGGCTCATTCATGAAAGTCACAGAGCTGCAGCTGTGTGTTAGTCAGGCCGAGCACAGGGCATCTCCGCAGAAGAGTGAGGGCTCATTCATGAAAGTCACAGAGCTGCAGCTGTGTGCAGCCAGGCCGAGCACAGGGCATCCTTCAGAAGAGCGGGGGCTCATTAATGAAAGTCACAGAGCTGCTGTTGTGTGTTAGTCAGGCCGAGCACAGGGCATCCTTCAGAAGAGTGAGGGCTCATTCATGAAAGTCACAGAGCTGCAGCTGTGTGTTAGTCAGGCCGAGCACAGGGCATCTCCGCAGAAGAGTGAGGGCTCATTCATGAAAGTCACAGAGCTGCAGCTGTGTGCGGCCAGGCCGAGCACAGGGCATCCTTCAGAAGAGCGGGGGCTCATTAATGAAAGTCACAGAGCTGCTGTTGTGTGTTAGTCAGGCCGAGCACAGGGCATCCTTCAGAAGAGTGAGGGCTCATTCATGAAAGTCACAGAGCTGCAGCTGTGTGCAGCCAGGCCGAGCGCAGGGCATCTCTTCAGAAGAGTGAGGGCTCATTCCTGAAAGTCACAGAGCTGCAGCTGTGTGTTAGTCAGGCCGAGCACAGGGCATCTCCGCAGAAGAGTGAGGGCTCATTCATGAAAGTCACAGAGCTGCAGCTGTGTGCAGCCAGGCCGAGCACAGGGCATCCTTCAGAAGAGCGGGGGCTCATTAATGAAAGTCACAGAGCTGCTGTTGTGTGTTAGTCAGGCCGAGCACAGGGCATCCTTCAGAAGAGTGAGGGCTCATTCATGAAAGTCACAGAGCTGCAGCTGTGTGTTAGTCAGGCCGAGCACAGGGCATCCTTCAGAAGAGTGAGGGCTCATTCATGAAAGTCACAGAGCTGCAGCTGTGTGCAGCCAGGCCGAGCACAGGGCATCTCTTCAGAAGAGTGAGGGCTCATTCCTGAAAGTCACAGAGCTGCAGCTGTGTGTTAGTCAGGCCGAGCACAGGGCATCTCTTCAGAAGAGTGAGGGCTCATTCCTGAAAGTCACAGAGCTGCAGCTGTGTGTTAGTCAGGCCGAGCACTGGGCATCTCTTCAGAAGAGTGAGGGCTCATTCATGAAAGTCACAGAGCTGCAGCTGTGTGTTAGTCAGGCCGAGCACAGGGCATCCTTCAGAAGAGTGAGGGCTCATTCATGAAAGTCACAGAGCTGCAGCTGTGTGTTAGTCAGGCCGAGCACAGGGCATCTCTTCAGAAGAGTGAGGGCTCAATAATGAAAGTCACAGAGCTGCAGCTGTGTGTTAGTCAGGCCGAGCACAGGGCATCCTTCAGAAGAGTGAGGGCTCATTAATGAAAGTCACAGAGCTGCAGCTGTGTATCAGTCAGGCCGAGCACAGGGCATCCTTCAGAAGAGTGAGGGCTCAATAATGAAAGTCACAGAGCTGCAGCTGTGTGTTAGTCAGGCCGAGCACAGGGCATCTCTTCAGAAGAGTGAGGGCTCAATAATGAAAGTCACAGAGCTGCAGCTGTGTGTTAGTCAGGCCGAGCACAGGGCATCTCTTTAGAAGAGCGAGGGCTCATTCATGAAAGTCACAGAGCTGCAGCTGAGTGTTAGTCAGGCCGAGCACAGGGCATCTCTTCAGAAGAGCGAGGGCTCAATCATGAAAGTCACAGAGCTGCTGTTGTGTGTTAGTCAGGCCGAGCACAGGGCATCTCTTCAGAAGAGCGAGGGCTCATTCATGAAAGTCACAGAGCTGCAGCTGTGTGCAGCCAGGCCGAGCACAGGGCATCCTTCAGAAGAGTGAGGGCTCATTAATGAAAGTCACAGAGCTGCAGCTGCGTGTTAATCAGGCCGAGCACAGGGCATCTCTTCAGAAGAAGAGAGAGGGCTCATTCATGAAAGTCACAGAGCTGCAGCTGTGTGTTAGTCAGGCCGAGCACAGGGCATCTCTTCAGAAGAGTGAGGGCTCATTAATGAAAGTCACAGAGCTGCAGCTGTGTGTTAGTCAGGCCGAGCACAGGGCATCCTTCAGAAAAGCGAGGGCTCATTCATGAAAGTCACAGAGCTGCTGTTGTGTGTTAGTCAGGCCGAGCACAGGGCATCCTTCAGAAGAGCGAGGGCTCATTAATGAAAGTCACAGAGCTGCAGCTGTGTGTTAGTCAGGCCGAGCACAGGGCATCCTTCAGAAAAGCGAGGGCTCATTCATGAAAGTCACAGAGCTGCTGTTGTGTGTTAGTCAGGCCGAGCACAGGGCGTCTCTTCGGAAGAGCGAGGGCTCATTCATGAAAGTCACAGAGCTACTGTTGTGTGTTAGTCAGGCCGAGCACAGGGCGTCTCTTCAGAAGAGCGAGGGCTCATTCATGAAAGTCACAGAGCTGCTGTTGTGTGTTAGTCAGGCCAGGCACAAAACAAACATAAGCATTTACAGATTTTGCAGAGTTGTGTAGAGGGCAGATGGATAATGGAGTCCAATCTTGAAATGTCTGTTCGACGTAGGAAATGAAAAACAAAACATTGTTCCCATTAAAATATGATCCAAATAAAATCAATTCTGATGCTATAAAATGTACAGAGCAATGATGGATTTTACATGCTAATAAGAAATGTATGTTTTTTGTGCTCCAGTTCTTGTCAAGGTAGGGTACTCTGTCTAAAAATGAACATGAATGATAATTTAATGAAGAAAACAAATTGGCCCCATGAAGAGGGATCTAAAAATGAATCCATTTTCCTTTTTGGAATGGGTAAACCAGAAAACCCTTTTTATTTCTGTGCCCCGGTTCTCTTGAAATTAGCTGCTAGCTGATATGTTTATAAAACTGGTGAATTATGCAGATACAGCAGTCACTACGCTAGATTTATGTGCGGTAGCCTGGAATGAGGTAACTTTTAGAACTTGCAAATTAAACTGTTACTTGCTGTTGAGCACCGGGATGAGGTAAGTAACGGACTGAATTAGCAAACAGTGAGATATTTACTGCCCTGGTATGGTTTATATATCGTTTACATTCAAATAAAGCACATGGTAAGTACAATGTATATCTCAATTCTGATTTATTTTTTGATATCCATGTTAGAAAAATATATTGTTATATCTATTAATTTTTTCTCTTTTTTCTTAGATTATTTCATAAATAGTTTTTTTCAAAATTCATACAGTTTACATAGACAATAAAGAATATACAAAAAACATATATATATAACACTAATTTGGGTCGATGTTTTTACAGATGTAGGCAAGGTGTAGTTAAACAACGCGCGTTTCGGCCGTAGCCTTCATCAGGTGACCGTCCTACATATACACTTCAGAAATAATAAAAAAATTCAACACACAAGATATACAAAGAATTCTGTAAAAGAACAAAAGAGACAAAAAGACATATATCAGTCATGTGATAACCATAATTAGGAACAGTAATTGCTCAATCTCAATACATGTAAACGTAAATGGACAGGGTCTATTCAAATTCATGATTATTAACATATTACAGCTTCCAACTTTTCTTTATTATCCACATTTGCCTATTATGGGCAGTTATATATAAACATATTCCTTTCTCATTGGATTCCCTTATCTTTTCGGTTATCATCCTTGATATCATAATTTTCTGGATCACAAAAATAACCTAGCCAATCAAATTTTAATATTCTTCCTATCTTACTTTTCCCTGATTGTTGTATTTCATACTCAGTTTGATGACAACCATGCTGACTATATGTGGTTAACATTGGCTTAAATTGACAAAGGACTCATATTGGGATCAAGAAACAGACAAAAGGAAATAGATAGAAATTTTCAAAGAAGGTTAAAGAACATAAAAATGTACAATTCAGTGTTAGCAATGCATCTTCTCTTTCCAACAGATATACGAAAACCTGTTAACTAAGAAATCCGTATTTGTAAATTATATTACTTACATTAAAAAGGGTCTCAAGTTATCAGTTACCCTCTAAGAGTTGGTTTTATTTTATCATCATCATTGTAGATTGTTGTAGAAACCGCTCAAGATTATCATTAATATTCTGTAAGGAGAGAAGAGTCTATCAAACATTTGTTTATTTCCATTCTATTCCTGTTGAAGAGGAACTAAGTTGAATTGTAGGTATTGAACCCAGTTATTAATTTAAACTGAACAACAGGTTAACTAACAGTTATAGCATTACCTTGCATGTTATCATACGCTTTTGTTTGGGTCACCAGAGACATAGCACCTTGTAGTTGACTTACACTTTCATTTATTGCTTCTCAATATGATGGAATTACGAAAGAATTAACATTTGATTATAATAAATATTTATTTCTCCCATTCACACATTTTAAATGGTGCCAAGAAGTAAAATGCATCCATTTGAAACAGCTACAGTGGTTTGATTACCTTGATTTAGCTCGATACCTTGATGGCATAGGTTCTATTTTAACGTAATTTTAGCGTTGTAGGGTAAATTGTTGAATTCAAAAAGTTGTGCCTTGTGGGTTACTTCACTCGGGAGTTTTTCTTATAAATGAAAACACAGAGGAAAGTGTAATTAGCTATTTTAGTGATATGCTGAACATCAAAAACATAGTCAAAATGTATGAGGTTTAGTTACCTTTGTTTTAGCTCAATAATGTGGTAGCGTAGGGTTCTATAATTCGTTGGTTTTATCTTTTGATAAAGGTCATTGGATTCAAGGTATCGTGCATGCTGGATTATCTCACTTGGAGGTTTTTTTAAAAGATGGAAACACAGAGAGATGTATAATTAGCTATATTGTCGATATATAGAACATCAGACCCACCTTTGAGAATAGTTAAGCTATAATAGTCTGGTTACCTTGGATGCAGTGGAGCGCGCTATAATGTGGGGTTCAGTTCAAGCCACCTCGAGGTGAAAATTCGGCAGTGAGTCGAGTGGAACTATTTTTATTCTCTTAGCACCGGGATGAGCACAGCACATGTATGGAGCCTGACGTCTGTCCATCTTGGCATGTTTGGTGTTGAAGTGTTTGTGAAACAATTACAGTGAAGAGTGTCAGCATGTGACTAAAGAAAGACAACTTCCTGGCCACATGACTACCTTTCCTGGATAACACAGCTGGGGTTCACTGAGAATTGCCTTGTTCCCCTTGGCTGAGTGCACTAGTTATGTTCAACTAATTTAAATGATTGATTGAGAAGACATCGGTCCCTAGTGTTCAGTGTTGATGTACAGAATAAAGAGGTGCGCACAGTCACTGTGATGCCAAGTTGTTGTGGTGCAGAGGAAACATATAACAAGGGGAAACATCATTTACCCCGCAGTCTTTACAGCAACCAGCCTTTACAGCGAGGTTGGTACCCCGCATGCGACGTTACCAGGGCGTTACTTTAGAATGCAAGTCATTACAGCGATTTGCTGTAAGGGATGCATTGTTGGACTGGTGTTGGGTTTTTAAGTCCAACACCTTCCCTACTGTTGCGTAGACTGGAGTTGGAATAGTAATTTATACTATTCAAAAGTACAGCCTCGCCTAATGCCAGTCGTTGTAACAAGTAACGCATGGCAGTGCTTGGTAATGTCGCGCGCGGGGGTACCGACTGCGTGGTAAAGACATGCGGGGTAAATGCATGCTGGATTCCATCATACAACCATAACAGGAAAAAAAGAGTAGCAGTTTGTAAGCAGCTGTGGACTGAGCTACGTTTGTCAATGTATTTGTACCCTTAAGATAAAAATGACATTTATGTTAAAAAGCTTGTGTGAGAGCCTACAAATATGTACTAATGTTCCTCTTAACATCAGATGAGCCAGACGTTCTCTAGTAATTGGCCAAAAGTATGAACAGACTGAAACTAGAGAGGAATAGTCTAAGTTTGTGAGTTTTAGGCCAAAAAGTGACTTTGTTAGTTTACTAATTCCCGTCACCCATAGTTTGGAAAATGCTGCTGGTACGTAGCTCTGCAGGTTTCAGTTAACTAGTGGTGTGAAAAACTATGGAATCATTTTAGTCAGTCTGAGTATCTTTCAATGTTTAATCAAATATGTAATGATTTTTAGACTTGGGATCCCATTATACTTTTGATGCAGCAGTTCCTTGGTTCCTACCAGTGTTAATGAGTTGATTGATTGATGGTAAAATGCATATTTATTATTGATGTATTCTTCTGTACTAGTGATGCATCGATTTCATGGGATATACTTTAATTCCAAACGTTGAGTGATTCATTCACTCACATTCTGTAAGCTCCTTGTGATTTTTTATTTATGAAGAGAGAATGCGTGAAATGCATGTCCAGGGTCTTCCTCATGGGGAGGTGTGAGTGGCCTGAAGTAATACTATTGGTCAGTCAAAACTTCAATTGGAAGCTGCAGACACAGCCAGAGTATTTCAACCTGTTGATCGCCACTTACTCGTCCTCTCTGAGAGAAATAAGGTTCTGGTCCTGGTTCCCTGTCTACCAAGTCCAGATGGATCGCTGGCCGAGCGAGTTCAGCACACATTTGAGAATCGAGATTTCATGGTGTACATAGTAAAGGCAAGATAATCATATAGGCATTTAAAATGGGAGAAGGGAGGGTCATGACAAGTTCTGGTGGCACCTCCAATCAAGTACATCAAACGGGAGTGCAAACATGAACACACTAATAGCCGCCCCTTTGTGAAAGAGGCCAGCAACTCCTTGACTCTCTCTCTGTCAAATCCACCCTATTCTAAACGCTCTCCAGCAGCACCTGTAGAAGAGTGAAATGCGAACGAACAGCAGACACTATCACAGAAACCAAACTTATTGGACACGCTCTCCAGCAGCACCTGCACACTGTTGGTGTGTGAACAGCAGACACTATCACAAACACATCCTATTCTACACACTCTCCAGCAGCACCTTTAAAATACTGCTGGGTGAACAGCAGGTACTCTCTCATAAACCAAACCTATTCTACGTGCTCTGCAGCAGCACCTGTAGAAGACTGACGGGTGAACAGCAGACACTCTCTCATAAACCAAACCTATTCTACGTGCTCTGCAGCAGCACCTGTAGAAGACTGACGGGTGAACAGCAGACACTCTCTCATAAACCAAACCTATTCTACGTGCTCTGCAGCAGCACCTGTAGAAGACTGGTGGGTGAGCAGCAGACACTCTCATAAACCAAACCTATTCTACGTGCTCTGCAGCAGCACCTGTAGAAGACTGGTGGGTGAACAGCAGGCACTCTCTCATAAACCAAACCTATTCTACGTGCTCTGCAGCAGCACCTGTAGAAGACTGGTGGGTGAACAGCAGGCACTCTCTCATAAACTAAACCTATTCTACGTGCTCTGCAGCAGCACCTGTAGAAGACTGGCGGGTGAACAGCAGACACTCTCTCATAAACCAAACCTATTCTACGTGCTCTGCAGCATGACCTGTAGAAGACTGCTGGGTGAACAGCAGACACTCTCCAATAAACCAAACCTATTCTACGTGCTCTGCAGCAGTACCTGTAGAAGACTGCTGGGTGAACAGCAGACACTCTCCAATAAACCAAACCTATTCTACGTGCTCTGCAGCAGCATCTGTAGAAGACTGGCTGGTGAACAGCAGGCACTCTCTCATAAACCAAACCTATTCTACGTGCTCTGCAGCAGCACCTGTAGAAGACTGGTGGGTGAGCAGCAGACACTCTCTCATAAACCAAACCTATTCTACGTGCTCTGCAGCAGCACCTGTAGAAGACTGGTGGGTGAACAGCAGACACTCTCTCATAAACCAAACCTATTCTACGTGCTCTGCAGCAGCACCTGTAGAAGACTGACGGGTGAACAGCAGACACTCTCTCATAAACCAAACCTATTCTATGTGCTCTGCAGCAGCACCTGTAGAAGACTGGTGGGTGAACAGCAGACACTCTCTCATAAACCAAACCTATTCTACGTGCTCTGCAGCAGCACCTGTAGAAGACTGGTGGGTGAACAGCAGACACTCTCTCATAAACCAAACCTATTCTACGTGCTCTGCAGCAGCACCTGTAGAAGACTGACGGGTGAACAGCAGACACTCTCTCATAAACCAAACCTATTCTACGTGCTCTGCAGCAGTACCTGTAGAAGACTGCTGGGTGAACAGTGGACACTCTCTCATAAACCAAACCTATTCTACGTGCTCTGCAGCAGCACCTGTAGAAGACTGGCGGGTGAACAGTGGACACTCTCTCATAAACCAAACCTATTCTACGTGCTCTGCAGCAGCACCTGTAGAAGACTGGCGGGTGAACAGTGGACACTCTCTCATAAACCAAACCTATTCTACGTGCTCTGCAGCAGCACCTGTAGAAGACTGGTGGGTGAACAGCAGACACTCTCTCATAAACCAAACCTATTCTATGTGCTCTGCAGCAGCACCTGTAGAAGACTGGTGGGTGAACAGCAGACACTCTCTCATAAACCAAACCTATTCTACGTGCTCTGCAGCAGCACCTGTAGAAGACTGACGGGTGAACAGCAGACACTCTCTCATAAACCAAACCTATTCTACGTGCTCTGCAGCAGTACCTGTAGAAGACTGCTGGGTGAACAGTGGACACTCTCTCATAAACCAAACCTATTCTACGTGCTCTGCAGCAGCACCTGTAGAAGACTGGCGGGTGAACAGTGGACACTCTCTCATAAACCAAACCTATTCTACGTGCTCTGCAGCAGCACCTGTAGAAGACTGGCGGGTGAACAGTGGACACTCTCTCATAAACCAAACCTATTCTACGTGCTCTGCAGCAGTACCTGTAGAAGACTGCTGGGTGAACAGTGGACACTCTCTCATAAACCAAACCTATTCTATGTGCTCTGCAGCAGCACCTGTAGAAGACTGCTGGGTGAACAGCAGACACTCGCTCATAAACTAAACCTATTCTACGTGCTCTGCAGCAGCACCTGTAGAAGACTGGGGGGTGAACAGCAGACAATATGACAACCCAGCTTTATTCGACATCCTCCCCCAGCAGCAACTGTAGAAGTCTGATGGGTGAGTATAAGGCACTAATAAACCTACCTCTTTTACACACTCACTAGCAGCACCTGTAGATGGCTGGTGGGTAAGCACCAAACACTCTCTCACAAACCCAACCTATTCTACACCCCTTCTAGCATCACCTGTAGAAGAGTAGTAGGTAGCAAATTCAACAGAACTAGTACTGCTGATAGACCCCAATCCCGTGCCACCAGCGGCTTTTTCTATAGATCCACCAGGGCTAGTTCTGTCCCATGTGTGAACAGAAACAATACCAGTTCCTGTCCTGAAGTGCTTAGGACAGGCGACAGACAAGCCTTGTTCTTGAAGGACCACTCAGGGCTTTTAACTACAGGTGACTAGACCCCCACAAAGTAATTTATTGATAGTCTACATATCACTAGTACAACAGTTGGTGTTAGACTCTTCAAGGTGGAAGAGCAACCTTCCCTAGATTGATACATCTATAACTGACCCAAAGAAACCATCCAAACATCACACATTGGTTTCCTCGGGTTCTTCCTGAAGGTCATTACCTGGTTGTCCTTTAGAGGGATCAGCAATCATGTTTCCCATCTGGTAGATATTCCAGCAGAAATATTTGTGACGTTTATCTGAGCAGTCTAGGCTTACTTGAGGTGATAGGCTTGGACGAGGTACGACTAGGATGACCAGATGAGTCCCTATCCCTGGGAGAGAACTTTTCTAGTTCTGGGTCTTTATTTCACATATTAGTGTATAATGGGAGCTAATAGGACCAACGCACCTGGTAATGAAATGTAAAAGCAAAGGGCAAGAATGGAAAAGAGATGTCTTAGTGATATGAAACCAAATGGACACCCTACATATTTCACAAAAGGGGAAGGGAGGTAGAGGTCAGTGTCAACTGGATCTGCCCTCCTTAATGTATATTCCAAATAAAACCAGAGGTCTCATTTACCACATTCAGGTTTAATAGAAGTGGCAAACACAGGGCTGATCCCTGTGTGGTCCTGATGAAGAGCTACGGGTAGGCTCGAAACATGTTGATCTTACACCGAACTCCTACCCATTACAGTTAGGTTTTTCAGTGTAACACCCCCTTTTAGATATACCAACCTTGGAGCGATAATAAAGTATTTTAGCCCACAAGCAAGGTATTTTTAATCACTTTCACTCACTCCACCACACTGTGCACCACACATAGTCTTCCATTTCAGTGCTCCTACTTAGTTTCCGCAAGTCATAGCACACCCCAGTTCATAGAGACATTTGTGTTGACCCCAATGATGAAGCATGTCACCGTGGGGAAACCCTGGTGAGTGAGGGGACTCAAGAAAGACATTTTTCTTTCCTGAAGGCTATTTCTGATCATATAATTTCAGAGCCTCTGTCTTTTTGACTGGGTCCTCAAACTCGAGACCTCAGGTTTTATTTGGAATATACATTAAGGAGGGCGGACCCAGTTGACAATAACCTTTACCTCCCTTCCCCTTTTGTGAACTGTTTATTGCAGCTGCATTGCTGTGGGAGCCTTTCTTTCCCCTGCACAACAGCGTGCCTGACACACACTCCGCATTCCAACAGGACTGACAACACGGATACACCAGCTACCAACCATGGCAGAGGTAACAGTTCTAACCTTCTCAGATGAGGAGGTGGACAGAGTTATTGCCTCCATGCTACCACTTACTGCAGCACCGAATAAAGACAACAATGAGGCCAGTAAATGTTGGGACGAGTTAACAGAATTAAAACATAACCAAATTAAAACATTAATCCACGGAATAATGATGGCAGAATACCTCTGTGCCAACATTGCCCCTTGAGGTTTAATTGTGAGAAACGAACCCTTCATATTCCAAAAAGATAAATCTTCAAGAAAGATTGGTCTTTAATCTCCTGGCACTACACCAGGGATTGGCTTGTGCTGTTATGTTATGTTAATGGGTTATGTTAATGGGTAACTTATATAGCGCACGGCTACTCCAAGGAGTGTCCCGGCGCTTTCTGACCCATTACTGAAAAAGAAGAAGGGTAACAGACATAACAGTATTATTGATTAAAAAGCCACGTTTTCAGGGCCTTTCTAAAGGAAAACAAATTGGAAATGTGGCGGAGACCAACGGGAAGAGAGTTCCAAAGTCTGGGGGCATGATGTTTAAAGGAACGTCCACCAATTCTGGCTTTCTTAATGGGAGGCACCATTGCCAAGCCAAGATTTTCTGACCGGAGAGATCTGGTGGGCTTGTAAAAGGAAAGCCGTTTCCTAATGTAAGAAGCCCCTACCAGATGGAGTGCCTTGTGGGCCAGTGTAAGAGCTTTGAATATGATTCGTTTTTTAATCGGAAGCCAGTGCAGGGAGACTAGCAACTCAGAGGCTCTGGCTTGCCGGGGTAGGCCGAAGATGGCTCTAGCCGCAGAGTTTTGCACAACCTGGAGTTTGTGCAAAAGATAATCCGGCAAGCCCAGGTAGAGGATGTTAGAATAGTCAAGCCTGGAACAAATCAGAGCTTGTACTGTCAACTTCCTATGGGCAGCGGGGAGCATAGGAAGGAATTTACGAATCATTTTTAGCAGACCAAAACAGGTACCTGTGAGGCCTGTGATCTGCGTTTTCAAAGCAAGGGCGTTATCAATTTTAACCCCCAGGTTTTTTGCAACCGAAGAAGAGGAGGAAGGGGGGGACATGCTCACTGGCCACCATTCCTGCCAGGGCGGCTCTGCCGGACATCCGAAGAAGAGCACCTCAGATTTATCAGGGTTGCATTTGAGGCTGCTTCGCTGAAACCAGTTGAAGACAGCCCCAAGGCAACCACGGATGCTCTCCCCGTCAAACTCCGTGCCCTTCTTGCAGGTGAAGAGTAGCTGGGTGTCGTCAGCGTATGATATGATCTGGGCACCCATTGACTCCGCCAGCGCCGCCAATGGAGTCATGAAGATGTTAAAAAGGGTCGGGCTCAGCACCGACCCTTGCGGGACTCCGACATCCATGGGCGGAACTTCAGCAGAGTACGGGGGGGCCCAGACCACTTGACGGCGACCTGCTAGGAAAGATCTCAGCCAGCTCAACACCGTCCCTCTGAGACCGATCTCGTGAAGTCTTCTCAAGAGGGCCTCATGCGGGACGGTGTCGAAGGCCGCCGACAAGTCCAACATCACCAGCATTGCTCTTCCGCCTGCGTCGAGGACTTCCTTGATGGCTTCGCTAACTTCCAAAAGAGCGGTCTCAGTACTCAGATTGGAGCGGAAGCCAGATTGGGTGGAGTGGAGTAACCCATGATCTTCAAGGAAGGAAGACAGCACAAGGTGAACGTGCTTCTCGACGATCTTAACCAGGGTGGGTAGGAGAGATATGGGCCTATAGTTGGCATGTATCTCTGGATCGAGGCCTGTTTTTTTTAGAAGGGGAACAACCATAGCCTTCTTCCAGGCTGGTGGAACAGTGCCGCTGGACAGAGAAAGGTTGAGAATGGGGGAGATTATGGGATTCAGGGTCAAGGCATTCCTAGCTAGAAAGCTCGCCGGACAAGGATCAAGCGGGGAGCCAGATTTGATTTTGAGTAAAAGATCCAAAGAATTGGATTCCAGTAAAGGAGGAAACTCCGATAGAGTGGGGCAGGGGTCAGGGGATGAAGACATCAAATTAGAATCATACATTAAAGCAGTTGGAACAGCAGGTGGAAAGGATTCTTGAATCAATTTGATTTTAGTGTTAAAGAAAATGGCCATCTCCCTAACCCAGGGTTCAGAGAACTTGTGCTGGACTATGCTCGATTTAGGAGAGGTAAATTCTTTGACAATGGAAAAAATTTCTTTACTGGAGTTTGCCGCAGACTCAATTCTATCTGAAAAATAGTTTTTTTTGGCCTCGAGAATGTCAGAGTGGTAGGATTTAATAGCTAGTTTATAAGCAAACTTAGTTTCTAGATCATAATGCTTCCGCCAGAGTCTTTCGGCTACCTTACAATTACGGCGTGCTAGAGCAAGTGATTTAGAAAACCAAGGGGCCGAACTACGCTTGACGGATGAAGAAGGGGTGGAAAGAGGCGCGAGAACATCAAGCCTATCCGTTAACCATTCATGGAAGGTTTCAAGGTCCCTCTCCAGATGGCCGGATTGGATACAGGGATAATACTGGAGCGTTTGAGCCAGGTTCTCAGGAGTAATTTTATGTAGGGGTCTTCTGGGATGTCTGTGGTGGTCTGAGTTAGTATAAGTAGTTTTACTTCTGCCCTGGATCAAAAAACTGATCAATGAGTGGTCAGACCAGAGAACAGGGGTGGGCTGGGACATAACAAGGGGAAAGGTGGAAAACACTTGATCAAGCGTGTGACCCTTGTTATGCGTTGCACTTGAGATGTGGGGAATTAGACCCAGAGGAGCAGTAATGTCCATGATTTTAATCGCTTCACTGTCAGACTCGACGTCCATATGGATGTTAAAATCCCCTAACATTATGCAGTTTTCCACCTTCAAGACTGCAGCACGCCTCTCCGAAGAAATGAAAGAGGAGATCCATACTCTAGAGGTCCGTTTAAAATCATATCAGAGCACAACTGACTTGAAAAAACGACTAGAGGAGCTGAACAAAACCATGAACGATTTCGAGATCAGGCTGAAAGACACTAAATATGTGAAACTCAGGAATGATCAGAAAGTTTTCACTCATGAAAAAACATACCCCTATACTAGGGATGACTACGTACCAAGTGGAAGAAACCCAGGCAACAATACTGACAGTCACAGAACGGATTCTGGCTCAGACAGCTCAGATTCCACCACCAACCACACCCGTCACAGCACCCGGAGACTCAGGAGACCACGTGGTGGTCACGGCAGGTACCAGAGGGGACAAAATTTCAACTAGCCCACATACCCTGGTCTCCAACCATATGGACCGCTGCCTTTCTTCTACGGACCACCCCAGTTTCCACAACTCTACCACCAACAACAATACCAGCACTATGAACAAACCCCAGGAACAACAGAACCAGTCTTTTTTAGGACGGGGCAAAAGATACAGAGAGGAAGGAACAAAAGAGGACAGCAAGTCCAATGGGCACAACCCCTGTAGACCTTGAGGAGCCACACACGGAGCATGGGCCCACTGGAAAATCTTTCAACGAGCAACGTCCCAGTTTAGTTGTGAATCTCTCCGAGGCCACACTTACACCAACTCAACTGGCAGTTCTTGAAAAAGGTCTGGGCTTTGTACCCATGCCCACTATGGACAAGTTCAACTCTGTTGTGAACTCAAGGAGTTCATTAGGAAAATTAAGCTTGAGGTTTTCTTCAAGGACAAACCACCAACAGAAGAACAAAGGAGCGACACAGGATTGAGGAAAAAATCTACCTTCACACCACCTGCAACTAATTTACCTACAGAACTTCTAGCCTTTGAGAAGGCAGTCATGAAAGAGGTCACGAAGTTGAATCCCAGAACCATCAGAGTGTTCCACAACACAAGCAACATGGAGCAAGAGGCAATATAACAATTGTCTAATGACAAATCTATAACCATCAAACCTGCAGACAAAGGGGGAGCTACAGAACACCGATGATTACCGGAATGAATGCCTCTGTCATTTGGCGGACAAAAGGAACTATATTAACATCAAAGAAGACCACCCAGAATGATTGCGAGTCGACATTGCTTCTCTCATTGAGGAATTACTGTCTAATGACTGGTTGAGCAGAAAAGAAGCAAGCTTCTTGGAGAACACCAACCCAACTACTCCCTATTTCTACACCATTCCCAAAATCCATAAATCTTTAGAGAAACTGCCTGGAAGGCCAATTGAGTCAGGAATAGGCTCCATTTTAGAACCTCTATCCAAATTTGCGGACACATTTCTATGTCCCTTGATACAAAACACAGACACTTATTTGCAGGACATGAAGGCAGTCTTCTGCCTACTAAAAGATCTCCGATTTGACCCCACATCAAGCATACTCATTGGCTTGGATGTAGAGAGTCTCTATACTAGCCTTCCACACAAAGAAACACTAGAGATCCTAGAGGAGGTCCTATTTGAGAACGAGTGGACCTACCACACCCCAAGACACATAGTCCTAGAATACTGCAGACTGGCACTAACTGAGAATTTTTTCAGCTTCGAGGAGAATCTGTATCGCCAACAACATGGTACCAGCATGGGGAGCACTTTTGCGCCGAGCATGGCAGGCCTCTATGTGCATCATCTGGAAAGACACAAGATACTAATCAATAACAACCCTCACATACAACATGTCCTATTGTGGAAAAGGTACATAGATGATGTACTACTGATCAGGGAGGGCACAGAGACAGAAGCCACTGATTTTGTGGTTTGGCTGAACCAACTAGACCCCTACTTGAAATTCACCTACACAATGAGTAGAACACACCTTGTTTTCCTTGATCTCAATATTCTGGCAAGGCAAGGGGCTTTAGCTACCACCACACATTTCAAGCCCACACCTAGAAACTGCCTTCTGATTTACGACAGTTTTCACCCTAGGCATCTGAAAGAAAACCTCCCCATTTGGGTAATTTTTACGCCTGATTAAGAACTGCACTGACAAACAAGATTACAACTCGCAGGCCAAAGATCTTAGTGAGAAACTGCTGAGGCGCAATTACACTTAACACCTGGTGTTTAAAGATAGAAAGAGGGCCTCCAACAACAATAGGGAAGCCCTGCTAGAGCCCAAGGTTCAGAACACCACCGAACCCAAGAGACCCATCTGCATTACCACATTCAGTGTAGCATCTGACAAAGTGACTAAGATGTAAATGTAAATGTAAATGTACAGGAATTTATATAGCGCAAATCACCAAGCGGTTTCTAAGCGCTTGCTTAGGGAACCCGTCCTGGTATTCCCCTGTGAGATTACCCCGGCAGGGTATCAGCAAGGTGAAAGTCAGGCATCCCACCGCGAGGGGCCGTTGTGATAGTCAAGAAACACTGGCGCACACTTAACAGTGGGGGCCTGAACATACCTACACCCATGTTCAGCCACAAACGAGGCATGAACCTCAGAAACCACCTAGTACATACAAGACCCAGTACCACCAATGAGGAAGAAGGGAATGTACGACGCCTACACCCACTGCCCTTGGGACACTATCCCTGCAGTAATTGCAGCGTCTGCCACCTCACTTCAGGCACCAAGACAGTGATTTTGAACAACAACACCACATGGGAATTGAGACAATTCACTAACTGCAACACAACAGGTGTGGTGTACTTAATTATGTGCACTTGCAATCTCTACTACATAGGGATGACTACAAGGAAAGTCAGCGCCCGGATAGTAGAACACCGGAGTAACATACGCTGCAAACGTACCCCCACGAGAATGACTACCTATTACCTCGAGAAACAACACACACCTAATGACATGAGGTTGGTGGCCCTGGAACACATCAAAAATAAAGATAACCTGGTGAAAAGGTTGCATGAGAAAGAACAACGCTGGGTTTTCAAAATTCGCACTGACTCCCAGGGTCTTAACGATGACATCCCCTGGGCCAATTCTACTAAATGGTATCCTCTGACCACCACCTTTAAGACCCATTGAGTAATCTACCCACGATAGCTTCACCTCCTGGGTGGAGGGGGGGGGGGGCAATTACCTCATGTTCCCGCTGTATCCGTGTGCATACATGTTTCAGAATACATAAGCCACCATTGATTATGGCTGTCTGGAGTTTGTGTCAAATGGGAAGAACCCCATTCTCCTCGCTCCACGTTTTTTCGAGTGGTCGCATATGGTCTTTTCCGCCACATTGATGGTAACACTGCCTTTCGAACCACGTGTCATTTACTCAGACACCTCAGGACATACACTGGGCACATTCCGCAATAACACCTGGCTATTTTATCCAGGCATTCACTAAAAATATGCTCGTTTGCATTTTTTGTAATTTCTAACAACCCTTTTCTAATATACATTAATACAATCTGTGCTGTCTCCTATACACCAAGGCGAAGTTCACTTCCATTTTCGCCGCTTTGGTGTCTATATTGACATGAAATCAAGTACTGAGTAACTTTAGAATAGCGCAGAGCTCACGCATTCTACCATCATGGCCGCCGCCTTTGCCATCGCCGGCGGCCATTTTGTATCATCTCCCGCGGTCTAGTGTATGTAGACCTCGACGCAGGAGAATTCAGACACATTTATTCAGTCCCCCGCCGGATACACGCTAAGATGCGGTCGGACCGGGAGACTAATAGGTGACCAAATGTGGTGTTCTCTACTTTGAAGTAAGTCATGTTTGCTTCCACAGGAACCACACATCGATTTCCTGGGCAGTTTTTCTACACGCTAACGATTAACTACCCGTTTTCTTTCTTATTTTTAACAGAATTTTTCTCAGGGAAACACCACCCACCTCGACTCCAGGAAGCACAGTTTTGGTCAATTCTAAGTATGTGCATTTAGTCTGTGATCATGTTTTTCCTATCTGTATGTGTGTCATGTGTTAGTCACCTAATATATGTTGCGTGTTTTTAACATTTACCATACACCACGCAGCACGTTCGCCGGGCAGGTTTATACCTTTTTGGTTGCAACCATGATGCGAGCCTGGACGACTGCATGCCCCATTAAGGAGAACCTCACCAGCATGGAAGTACCTTATAATGTGTATCCACCTACTCCATATGAGAGAGGGGGCTGTTCTCTAACCATGTTATTTTAACTGTTACAGATACACTACGTGACATAGAGATCGTATGTGTAATCATGCATGCTTTATTAGTGGCAGCGTTTTGTTAATTTACATTTTCATTTACCACATTCAGGTTTAATAGGAGTGGCAAACACAGGTGTTGGTCCCTGTGTGGTCCTGATGAAGAGCTAGGGGTAGGCTCGAAACATGTTGATCTTACACAGAACTCCTACCCATTACAGTTAGGTTTTTCCGTGTAACATCCCGTTTTAGATATACCAACCTAGGAGCGATAATAAAGTATTTTAGTCCACTAGCAAGGTATTTTTAATCACTTTTACCCACTCCACCACACTGTGCACCACACATAGTCTTCCATTTCAGTGCTCATACGTAGTTTCCGCAAGTCGCAGCACACCCCAGTTCTTAGAGAACTGGGATGGCCCCAATGATGAAGCATGTCACCGTGGGGAAACCCTGGTGAGCGAGGGGACTCAAGAAAGATATTTTTCTTTCCTGAAGGCTATTTCTGACCATATCATTTCAGAGCCTCTTTCTTTTTGACTGGGTCCTTAAACCCGAGCCCTCGGGCACCCTACATATGACAGTAATTTTACACAACAAAAAAGAGTTAATATGTTCGTACAGAATTGATATTTGCATATAAGTAGAACAGGTTGAATCGGGAATACCACAAAATAAAGTCCTGGCAAGCTGTGCCAAGATTTGACTGAATAAGAATCTATAGCTCTTACTAAACAAAAGTGTACAACCAAACAGTCTGCTTGCATGGCTTTCATTGTTTGTGTTTAATGTATTGTCGAAACAATGAACACAAGTGTTGTCAGGGTAGGAGACGACAGGAAAACAAAATTGATTGGGCAGATATGACCGAGAGGAGTCCAGAGAGATATAGTAGCATCCTATGTGGCAGCATGGTATCGAAGTACCAGGATGTGATGCATAGACCCATGAAAGATGAACGCGTGAGAGAAAGAAACCCTCCGATCAAGCTACCCAACTCCTTCACTCGACCCCTCCATGGGCATAAACTGGAGGTTTGGCAAGAGCAAAGAAACCGTTTCGGGGTAAGTGTCCGACACTTTCCCTTTCCCCCTCCATGCGATCAGTTAGGTGAAATATTAACTGGAGGGAACCCCAGCCCTATTCGCTGTTTCCGTCCCTGCCTGCGCCCACGGGATGAGTTGTGGGCATAAGACCTGCAGACCATTTTTCTTCTACCCTCATATGAAAGCTCCATAGGGAATCGCAATGGGTGTTGGACAGTCTACATGTCGCGAGTCCCCACCAAAGTAGACCCCTGGCCACACTATAAACCAATGATCTGGTAAACCCATAGGCCAATACTTAGAGGAGGCGGTGGGACTCTAATGAGGACGGAAATAAGTCCTTTACGAAGCAAGGTACCTTTGTTATCAATCTACAGAAGCAACTGTAGGACCCAAGAATAACATATATGCTACTCTTCATCTATGGCATGACAAGGAGCATAATCACATAAACAAATGTCCAGAGTATGAAAAATACTGAGGACCAGTTGGAATATCAAATAAGCCACCTTAGAGACAGGTTAGGACATGCACTCCAGCTGTTCTGCCTCCCTTCTATCTATTCCCGCAGATCACTGAACCTCAAGAGAGTTAAGAGAGCGAGGATACAAGGGAAGAACATTTGTTGGACACATCCCCCATGCTGGCTGCTGGGAATGGGGCACAACTGGAGTTGCCTCTCAAAGTGGACGGCACCTGTGGATCCACCAACGGCTGGTGGACAAAGAGATAACGTGCAAGCGAGCAATGTGCTTGACTGGCACTACAAAGGCCAGTCTGGAAGCTGATTCTACTACAGAGGATCGGTCTCGAGCTGTAGGAACCAGAAAGAGTGAAGTCTTATGATCACTCTTAAAAAAGTAAGATAAACCTAAGGGTGACTGTCTAGATGGCTTCACTCTTCTCAAGTAGTGCTGATGACATGGGCCTGTCCCCTTCAGCTCTGTACCCTCTAAAGAACTGCCCAGCAGCCAGGAGAATAGGATCCCCTCAGCATCAGTACTTTTTGGTTTTAGTGGATTATGGCTCCAGGTATCAAGAGGCGGAGCATAACCGCCGAGGTGAGAGTTGGAACTTTCGAACAATAGACTGTAATTTCTGACCAGGGAACCCATTTCACACTGTCTCATAGGACAGATGTGACAGCAAGCTGGTGTGACATATAATGTATTTAATGCATAGCATCCACAATCTAAGGGGTTAGTAGAGAGGTTTAACAGGACCCTTAAAAGCATAAGGTGAGCTTTTTCAGAGAACTTCAGGAGCAAGTGGGATCTTCTCATGCCATGTCCCTTATTCGATAACTAGAAGAATCCAGATAAAGGCATGGATTTCAATCACTTTGGACTTCTGTGTGGGCACTCATTGCGTGGACCATTCAGCTTGATCTGTGAAGGGTGGAAGGAACTTTCAATTCCTCTACAAAATTAATGTGGTGGACTATGTGATAGGCTTCAGAAGTATAAGAGCATAATACATGAGGAAGGCGAAGAAAAACCTGCAGGCTAGCCAGGAGCTAATGAAGCAGTTATATTACAAGAAAGCAATGCTGATTGGGCATTCACATTTCTGGCAGTGTTGTGCTAAAGCCCCTATCTCCCAAAGCTTTGCAGAATAAGTGATGTGGGACATCGACGGTAATGCAGAAAGTGTCTGATCTGAACTATTTGGTGGACACAGGTGGCACACTGGAACCTTGAAGGGTGTTTCATGTAAAGCAGGGCTCGAAAAATCCACTCGCCCGCTTGCATTTGCGAGCCAGATTTAATTAGGCCAAGCTATTTTTAGGTCCTACTCGCCCTTTCTAGCGAGTAGGAAGACAAACTGACTTTTAACCTCTGTCTCTGAAAGCAGAGGAAATGGGACAAGATAGCAAGAGTTAAAGGCATCTTTATTGCTCACAAAGTGAATGAGAAATAAAAATGCCTTTAAATCTTGTTAACTTGTCACATTTGCTCCGCTTTCAGAGACTGAGGTCAAGAGCATGTCAGTCAGGTCGAGCCCATTTTTTAGGTTACTAGAACTGGAGGTCTAGTAAAAATTAAATGATTTTTCGAGCCCTGTGTAAAGTGGCTGAATCCTTCCCTCTGGAGAAATAGCACAGTGAACATCATCTTGTGGAAGAGGAATATGAAAAAGAATACAAGCATGGTGGCAACAAACTAGGCTGCACAGGAAAACCCTAAGTCACAGATAATGGATTCACTCAGGGGCTACAAGGTAAGCTTCCTCTATCAGGGGATGAATGATACCTCTATCCAAAAGAGCTGTAACCCTCCAGTTAAGATTAAGAAAAGAATAAATTAGGCAATGATAAAGTATGTAAGGGCTAACAGTGTGTAGATAAGGCACCCTAACTAAAGAACAAAGAAAAAACACCCTCTCCAACACATGATTGGGTAATTGCACAAACTAGTGACAAGATCAAGAGCAATCTTCTCTAGGGATCATATTGGTGAGTTTACAGAAAAAAATGACTGACCAGAAGGCTCCATTTGGCAGACCAAAATAGGGAGCAAAGAGGCAGGGCTTCAGAAGTTAAGGCAGGTCGGGAGCAGATGGTAAGTTATGCCGTGGACCAGTGTGTTTATGTAATTTGGCCCTTTTTTACCCCTTGACACCAAAAGAACAATTATTGAAACAATAGGAAGTTGCCATACAAATGAATGAGGAGGAGCAACAAATGGATATCTTGTTATGTTATGGTAAGAGCATTTGTAAAGCACTACACCGCCCTTGAGGGAATCCTAGTGATGATGCAGCAGCATACTGGGCCTAGCCTAGAACTAGTGTAGTTGAAAAGCCACATCTTCAGCTGCTTGCAGTATTACAAATAAATGGAAGAGGATGCCTTGGTGTGCAGGGCAGGTCATTCCAAGCTTTAGGAGTGATGTAGGAGAAGGCACAACCACTGTATTTGGTTGTGCATATGTGTGGGGTCTGTGTAATAGGAGTCCGGCTGAGGGGAGGTGTCTGGTAGATTTATGGATTCTGATGCCGGCGTTGAGGTAAGCTGGGGCCGTGTTGTGTTGATCTTTGAAAGTGTGTGTGATGTGTTTGAACAGAGCTTGCTGTGGAATGGAAATCCAGCGGAGCTTCCCGGGTTGCAGGTGATGTGCATGCAGTGTGGTAGGCTGAGTGTAATCGTCCTTGCTGAGTTCTCTATGGTTTGGAGTCACCTAGTCAGTTGTGTATTGAATCTGGCATACAGGATGTTCCGTCGTCCAATTTGCTCTGATAAGGGCTTGGATAACGGTTCTGTGGTTGATGGTGGGAACCTATTTGAAGATCTTCTGCAGCATCTTCAGAGTGTGGAAGCAGGAGTCATTCATGGTGAGTTGATTGCCAATAACTATACCAATGTTGTTGGTGTGGGTGTGTTGCGTGGGTCGATGTCTTGCTGGCCACCAGGCAAAATGCCATGGTGAGGATTGCCTGCTGAAGATCACAACTTCTGTCTTGGCAGTGTTGAGTTTGACCCAGATGTTTTTCATCCAATCGGTCATGCAATCAGGGAATTTGGTCTGAGTGTTCGGCATTTTGAGTGAGAGTATCATCTGTGTTTCATCAGCGTAAGATAAGATGTTAATTTCACATGCACAGATAATAGTGATGCAGGTGTTGAAAAGTGTCGGACTCAGTGATGAACCTCCACAGATGAAGATGCTGCTGACGGGGCAGTAGGGGGCCAGCCTGACTGGCTGGGTGAGGCCAGTTAGGAAGGAGCATATCCCATTGAGTGTGGATCCATAGATGCCAGCTTTGTGAAGTTATTGGTTGAGGATGATATGGAAACCATGTTGAAGGCAGTGGAGAGGTCAAAGAGGATGAGGGTTATGGTGCCTCCTCCATCCATAATCATGTGGCTGTTGTCTGGTATGAGGGCTGTTTCCTTGCTGTGGCTCAGTCTGGAAGCAGATTGAATGGCATTGAGCGATGGTTGACATTGAAGTGGGTGGCTATAAACTTAATGATCCTTCATGACTTTGACAGGATAGGGTGGCAGGGAGATACGTCTGTAGTTGACTAGGGTCGTCGGGTCCACAGAGGGCTTTTTGAGGCGGTGGAGTACTAAAGTGGCATGTGTCCAGGTGCTTGAGTTGGCTGTTGTAATGGAGATTTTCAGGATCAGGCTGAAGATTGAACTAGTGGGTTCTAGTCCTTTGATCGAGACATGTTGGGGGAAATGGTCCAATGGGGCTCTGGAGTGGATAGAATGCAGGATGCTAGTGGTTTCTTCTGTGGGACTGGCAGGCTAGGCTGTCAGTGAGGCAGAGATGCAGGGGATTAAATCCTTGTATACACCAGCAATTCTGCCTCTGGGCTTGTGTTATCTGTCCGGTCCGGCAATCTTGTGAGTAGGTGGGACAGCCATGGCAATGTCTGGGAAAGACTCAGGGTCAGACAATTTTACATGAGGAAGAGAAGGTCTGATGAGTGGTTGTGAATCTGGTCTCAGATTTGGCAGCATGTTTGGCACAAGGGCGTTGTTGAGGAGTATGCATAATGGGGCGGCCAAAACGTCAAAGTATTTTTTGAGGGTAAATAGCAGTATTAATTATTAAGACTATCACACAGAAACACGAAATCAGAAAACATCTCTCCAATTTAATGGTAGTTGTTGCTCACAATTTCATGTACTTAATAAAATACAAACCGCTCACTTCCTGATCTCACCTTCACTGGTAAAAAAACAACAGAGCGACAGACCCGGGTATCAAACCCTGGCAGAGGCCACTAGCTCAATATTGTAAGAGGCAATTATGCTCTTAAACAGGAAACCTAATACCTAATTGAGGCCCTGCACTTGAACTGTTTGTGCCATCAAAACATCCATGTCTGTTTATTATGTTATTATGTTATTGTTTGAATTGTGTAGATGTACGTTTAATTTATAATACTTTTTAATAATTTATACGTCTATATTATATTTTTTATGTATATGTTCAATTAATGTTGTAATTTTTATTAATTTTAAACATTATTAAATATTTTTAACTATGTTTATTTGGTTTATAAGTATTATTTACTTTATTTTACACTTTTTTTATTTTAAAAAAACCGCTATTTTTAATTACGATATTTTTAACTTCGATATTTTTGTTTTGATATTTTTGTACTTACCAAGTTTTAGATAGGCTGTCGATATTCTTGCTTCCGATATTCCAACGTCGATTTTTGTGTAGGTCGATATTTTTTCAATCAATGGCCGTGGCAGTTCTGCTTCTCGAGGCCTCTGCCATTTGTTTTTTGGTTGTTCAGTGGGAGAAAACAGGCAGCAACTCGCAGACCGCCAGTGAGATGCACTTTGAGGTGGGGGCGGAGCTTCCATAAGGTGTGGTAAGGCCTTATGAGGTTCCTTGTCGTTGTACCAAACAGCTTTTAATAGCAATTTCTGGGGTTCTCCATCAGGCGAATTCAATTTTGCCTTGAGCTCCAGGAACTCTGGCACCGCCCCTATCTGGAGCTGGGTGCGGAATGTCTGTGGGTCTGATGGGAAGCAAGGCAGTATGAATGAAGGTGTGAATGGTGTGAATGCCCCGTAGCAAAGGTCAAAACCTTGGCGTGGTGCTACTGCTCACAAGTTTACCCATGAACTTGTGCTAATTTGACCTGCCTTGGATGAAAGGGGCGTGCACTGTCTATATCCTGTTCTGTGTCTTGTTCCTAGCTGCTTTCTTCCTGCTTTTTTCTTTTCTTAGTTTTAACATCTACATCTCACCTCATTCTCCACAAACTTTATTTCATTCCTTCCTTGTTTAATTCTTCTGTGGACTTTGTGTTTCTTATTGTTTTAGTCTTAATTTTGTTCTTTTATCCCATTGCCTTCCCACGCTCCTCATTGCTTTTCTTCTTTCTACAGTTCATTCTCGGACTTTCTCTTGTCCAGAATATCTTTTCTCATTCCTTCGTCCATACTTTATCTTTCTCTTTTGTTTCTTCGCCATTCTTTACAATGTCTTTATTTCATTTTTTAAATTCTTTATCTTGCATTTTTACTTTCATCATGTTATTTTCCCTGCTCCTTATGTCATTTCTTTCGGACAACGATTTTTCATGTCTTTTCTTTTCCTCACTTTATTCGTTGCTGTTTTGTTTCTCATCTTACTCTGCCATTCTTTTATTTCTTACTTGATTTTTTTTTTTGGTGCAATTCTCAAGTTGTTTCATTTGTTCTCGATTTTAGTTTTTACAAAATGCACAAAGATGATGTGATAGGGCATCGGGCCATCCATAGTGACGCTGCAGCCCCAGGAGGATGGGGGAAGGGGTGGGCCAGACCGTTATGCGCAGGTAGCCTTTCTCCAACCCTTAGCTGTGCTGTACAGCCAGACGGAGAACCAACACAGACTCCCAGTTCCTGTCTGGGGGCCGAACCAGGAAACAGTATTCCCAGCATGAGAAAAGCCCTGGGATTGTCATCTGGGATCCTGCCCATTGGCAGCAGTTTCTGACATCAGGAAGAAGAGTTTCGGGAGCACTTGGGCAGCAGTCAGAGCAGGTAAGTGCAATTTTATATATTTTTAATTCTGTCTTCTGTGATGTTTTTGGTTTGTATTCGCCCTCTCCCGCTTCTCCACTTTGCAATGGGAGCAGCCGCTACTTCGATATTCGAGTACCTAGAATTCCATCAGCGTGTCTCATCAGTTCAATAGTTGTACTATATAAACATTTATTTGAAAGAAATACACATTTCAGACAACCCTCACATATCTCAGACCTACCACAAACCCAGAACTCATGGTTGTTGCATGAGGGAGTGGGTAGTACACATTACCTGTCCACAATAAGGTTTACAGCGTATTTCTAAAGACTCCCAAATGGTTAACACTTTTAACAGAAGTGGGCGATACATTGATATCGCGGCTGGTGAGGCTGATGTAAAGGCAATTGAGGAAGCGACCCAATGTTTGATGAGAAACCGTCTGTTCTGTTGCAGGCGCTTTAACATAAGCTAGGCACTATATATAGTTGATACCGGAATCAAGCATATCTATAGGGTAATGTCTGAAATACTTACAGCATTGGTGTTTACTAAGACTTTGCTGCTGAGACGTTTTTTGTATTTTTCTACAACTGGAGGGGTTTCCCTCTACACGTCATTCACCACAGAAGCACACCTTAAGCTAGACGCATAAAGTACCTTGCAGGCGTAACACAAACTGCTACCAAGCAACAACAGATATACATGGACGTCAATTCACCAAAATGCCAGGGGTAGCGGAAGTGACATTACACGCCCTTTGACACCCACTTTCATTCACACACACATGCTTACACATTAGTGTGATAAAGAATTGACAGAAATTACTTAGCGGCCCAGGTACAATGGGTTGCTTACTGGCTGAGTGGTAAGAACCTGATGGATACGGCCACGATCGACACTACCCTGTCCCCTGTACAGGTGCTGACACTCTTCCACCCCCTGACGCGGGGCCGACCCCCCATTCAGATCCATGTGGCAGTCGCGAGGCAGTGCTATGTGCGGAGCCTCAGACTCACCAAAAGTACGGTACCCTATGCCCCGAACCTGCCTCTACTGGGGACCCCCCTGGGTACTGGTGCGCTGTCTTCAACCGAGCTACGCAGCTGGACTGCGGCAGACCTGGACGAACTGGGCGGCCTGTATAGTGACGGAGAGCTGTTGCCCTTCGAGACCTTGGCCGCAGACACTGGCCTGCCAGTGGGCCAATTTCTGGCGCACGCCAGGCTTCTCCGTGAGCTTACGAAGGCATGGGGTGACTTGGCCCACGAGCCGTCCACACATATGCTAATCCAGTATCTACATGTGATGGGCGATGGTTCCCATATAGTGCATTGGTTAGCACAAGCGCTACACAGTCATACTCAATTCTCCTCCCAAAGGCTGAGGGAGAAGTGGACGACCGACCGAGGTAGTGTCTGGTCGGACAAACAGTGGGCTGCGGTATTGGCAGGCGCCAGAAATATCCCTCGCAACGCGCGATTTAAGATCATCCAATATTACATAATACACCGCGTGTATTTGTCCCCAGGCAAACTGAATCGCTACTTCGGACTCACATCGTCGGCGTGCCCCAGGTGCGGCCTCCAGAACTCGGACTTCCTGCACACACTCTGGAGTTGCACTCACCTCACTTTGTACTGGTCGGCGGTCGCTGACACATTGACGGCGGCCACGGGCGATACCCTCCCCAAGACGTGGGAAGCATGCCTATTGGGGCTCTACAAGAGAACCAAACAGACCAAGCTAAGGGCACGCTTCTGGGACCTAGGACTCATTACGGCTAAGCGGCTCATCACGAAACGGTGGAAGAGCGCCACCCCCCCGCGCCCTGCTGACTGGCGTCACTCTTTTGACAACTGGGCTTGCGCGGAGAGTATGTCTCTACACAGGGAAGAGACCGCGGGCCTCCGGAAGTACCCGATTGCCCAAGATTGGGACGCTGCTCTGGCCGCGTACCACCGGGCGTGCACCCGGGCCAGTGTGGAGTGACTGCCCCGACACGACACAGTGAGGGTCCTGTCGTCTGCCGTCCGGTTGTGAAGCGAGCCCCCCCTTCTCCCCCCCCTTCCCTCCCCCGGCCACCGAGGTCCTGCCCAGCAGGAGGAGTCCCCTGTCGTTTCCCCTCCCCCCCCCGGCCCCCCCCTGCCCCGCGATCGCAGCGACCCTACATCCTCAGCCGCCCCCGCCCCCACACAGCCCGCATAGGGTGCAACACACACAGCTAGGATTACTGATACATTACTGTACACGCAAATGCTAGTCCGACTGTTGTTGAAATGTTTTTCCCTCACCCCCTTCTTTTGATTCCCTGTTGTGTCTACTGGTTGGCAGTGAGATTGTTTCTACTGTACCCATGATGATGTCTGATTTCCCCTCCCCATTTACTCTTCACACAATGCCGGTCGGACACTGCCAAGATCAGGGGACTGTAACCCAGCGGCCCATATACCAGTGTGGGATGTGATCCTGCCTTTGATTGCTTCTGTGCCGACCAGGGAAAGCGGCCTAAGACAATGGTTGTTGACTTTCATGACCACATTGGTCCTTTTGCAGTGCTGCGGGCTACGAGCACTGCAACCCGAGACTTTTCCTGACACTGCTGTTTGCAGACTAATGCATCTCCCCTGGCTACTGTTTATTTTCACTTATGTATGACCGACATGTCAAAACATGCTACTGGCTGGGTAACGTTTGTAGTAATTATTCTTTTTTATGACATTGTGTGACCAATTGTCTTGTTACCTGTGAAACTAAATAAAATTTGGGACCATTGGTCTTAAAAAAAAAATAAAAAATAAAAATAAAGAATTGACAGAAAATAAAGAGTTGAGCCCAAGCTGTCCCTGTGTTCCTGGCACTGAATTTGCCACCTCTGATGCCAGGGGTCGCAAAGGCAGTGCCAGGGGTAGCAAAGGGCGAGCCATGGGTCGCAGCTTCGACCCTTAAATAACGTCCATGATGATATACAGTTTAATGGTGCATTGTGGGTGATTTTGGTGGGAGAAACGTTCCCTATTTCCTGGTACTTTCAGTGACTGTTGCCCCTGGAGTGAAGGCCTGGAGGCCTGCAGGATACACGCCGCCTGCTGGTGGGGCATGTGTAGTGCCTGCTCCAGCTGTCAAGGTGCATTAATACCCTGGCAACACATTTCATGTGTCTCTGAGTTCAGGAAATAGGAAAAAGAAACTGCACAAAAGGATCTACGAAAGACCCTGCGCTTAATAGGAGAGAAGCAGAGAGACACGGAAAGAAAGGCTCCGCTTTCATAAGATCAAAAAAATGTTGAAATCCCTGCACCTGTCCATAGAGGTGACAATCTCTGGGAGGAGCTTCTCGGCACTACAAGTACCTTAAACATAAAAAGAGGACTGGGCAGTAAACCGTGGAGCTACACCCCCACCCACAACCCCAATGCCTCCCCCACGGATCAAATTATCCACGTGGTCAATTAAGGTGATAAATGGGAGAATAAATGTCCCTGGAACTATAGATATCCATTTGCAGTAAAGTGCCTGGTAATTTCATGTCTATGTCATCTTTCTCCATTCTGGAAACAGAAGCTCGTCATTGCATGTTGCAGGGGTGCCATACCCAGCTGGAATCAATAATTTTACCAAGCAACTGGTACCCAGGCACATGGTCTTCTGTGACGCTCATCTTGAGATCCACTGATGCCTATTCTAGCTTGGGGTCCATTAATGCCTGTTAGAGCCTGTGGACCATTAATGCCTGTTAGAGCCTGTGGACCATTGATGCATATTATAGAATGAAGGCAATTGTTACCTGTTACACCTTGAGACCCATTGATGCTGATTACAGCTGGAATCACATTAATGTCTGCTACTACTTGGGGCTGATTGATGCCCAGAGCTGCTTGGGGCCAATGAGGCCTTTGAGCGTGTCACAGGCTCGGGGCCTAATAATGGCAATTACAGCTTGGGACCTACTGCAACCTGTTACAGATCGCTGCCCATTTGATTCATATTAAAGCTTCAGACCCGCTGAGGCCTGCCACAACTCACTGCCCATCGATAGATACATGTTACATCTTGGGACCCACTCCGGCCTGTTACAAATCGTTGCCCTCAGATACATATTAAATAATGGGACCCACTTCGGCCTGCTGCAGCTCGCTGCCCACTGATAGATGTTACAGCTTGGGACCCCCTGTGACCTGTTACAGCCTGCTTCTCATTGATTCATGTTACCAGAAAGCTGGGTCTGGGGCTCAGTGGACTAATGCATCCACTTCAGGGTCCTGTGTTCGACCTCATGGTCACAGGTTCAAATCTTGGCGCGTCCACTCAGCCTTTCATCCATCTGAGGTCGATAAAATGAGTACCATTGAGATGGGTAACAATAAACATCTGGTATTCAGTGCCAAGATACCTCTGGGTGAACATGCGCTTTACAAATACTCATGTTATGTTATGTTACCTCTTGGAACCCAGTGAGACCTGTTACAGCTCGCTGCCCATTTATACATACGACAACTTGGGCCCACTGCAGCCTGTTACGACACGCTGCCCATTGATACATAATAAAGTCTGGGACACGCTGAGAACAGTTACAGATCGCTGCCCCTTGATACATAATAAAGTCTGGGACACACTGAGAACAGTTTCAGATCGCTGCCCATTGATACATAATAAAGTCTGGGACTTGCTGAGAACAGTTACAGATCGCTGCCCATTGATACATAATAAAGTCGGGGACACGCTGAGAACAGTTTCAGATCGCTGCCCATTGATACATAATAAAGTTTGGGACACACTGAGAACCATTACAGATCGCTGCCCATTGATACATAATAAAGTCTGGGACACGCTGAGAACAGTTACAGATCGCTGCCCATTGATACATAATAAAGTCTGGGACACACTGAGAACAGTTTCAGATCGCTGCCCATTGATACATAATAAAGTCTGGGACACGCTGAGAAAAGTTTCAGATCGCTGCCCATTGATACATAATAAAGTCTGGGACACGCTGAGAACCATTACAGATCGCTGCCCATTGATACATAATAAAGTCTGGGACACGCTGAGAACAGTTACAGATCGCTGCCCATTGATACATAATAAAGTCTGGGACACACTGAGAACAGTTACAGATCGCTGCCCATTGATACATATTAAAGTTTGGGACACGCTGAGAACAGTTACAGATCGCTGCCCATTGATACATAATAAAGTCTGGGACACACTGAGAACAGTTTCAGATCGCTGCCCATTGATACATAATAAAGTCTGGGACTTGCTGAGAACAGTTACAGATCGCTGCCCATTGATACATAATAAAGTCGGGGACACGCTGAGAACAGTTTCAGATCGCTGCCCATTGATACATAATAAAGTTTGGGACACGCTGAGAACCATTACAGATCGCTGCCCATTGATACATAATAAAGTCTGGGACACGCTGAGAACAGTTACAGATCGCTGCCCATTGATACATAATAAAGTCTGGGACACACTGAGAACAGTTTCAGATCGCTGCCCATTGATACATAATAAAGTCTGGGACACACTGAGAACAGTTTCAGATCGCTGCCCATTGATACATAATAAAGTCTGGGACACGCTGAGAACAGTTACAGCTCGCTGCCCATTGACACATAATAAAGTCTGGGACACACTGAGAACAGTTTCAGATCGCTGCCTATTGTGTTACAGCTTCGGACCCATAGTGAATCGCAGAAGCCAAAAGGGTTAAGAACCATTGCTCTAAAATATCTGGTCAAAAATCTTGAATGTGTTCCTTCTACATATTAGAACAACTTAGAAGCTAGATTTTCTATGAACTCAGTGTACTTTCACCGACACCTCCCGTTCTTGATGGCTAATCCTCACTTTTTCTTTCCATTCATTCAAGTACTTCTTTTCCATCACTTTCATATTTCAAATGTCGCTTTTGGTCCTAAATCTCCCCTTGCCAATCTTTCACGGGGGCTCATTACCCTTTTTCTACCTTAGTTTTCTTGTATTACCGTCAAATGTGTCCACAGTCATCCCCCTGAGCATATGGCCTCTCCTAGTACCCTCCTTACTCTTCTGTTGCATACGTTCTCCTATATGATGTAAATGAATATTATATTTCCTATGAGCTGTATTAGCCTCTTTGTAGCAAAAGCGATTCATGACTTAAATTAAAATGTGATTATTATAATCAAGGGAACACATGTGTAATTAAATATGAACCAACTGGTCTTTTCTGGGTATATACTTACATACTGGAGCTGAAAAGAGCTCATTGATATTAACGAGGTGGCTTTGTGTGTTCTGTGTAGCGGTAACACACAGTCTCTATATCATTCCATCCCCTAGGCACCATCCCGTTCTCTCTTCCCCTCCATGTGATCAGTTGAACGTTCCGGACCTGTCCATCCTCTTCTTGGGTGGAGCAGTTGACTGGGAGAACCTTGTGAGTGTGTGATGGTTCATTGACTGGCTAATGCTATAATGTGCATGAACATGTGACAGCCGTGCTCTTGCATCATGACGCTGATCCCATGATGATCTGTGCTGGCACCGCATCAGAAATTCCATAACTTCAATCGACGATACTGTAGGCTTTGAACATTCTATGATGCGGAATATTGCACTGTGAGGCATTTTCCTCTAAACACTGGAGAATTATAGCTGATGTCCACCTTTCTGCCCTGATTTTGTCAGGCTTTTCCCAAGTACAGAGCTGTTTTCCATGGACAAGTTCCACAAGGTTTTACCTGACCAAAGGTGTCCATGAGAAACCCAGTGAGGGAAGTACTGTTACTTTTTTTGCAACATCCCTTAGATCAGAAACATCAGTTTCCGCACAAAATCGAATGTACAAACTTGTAACGAAGGTGTTTGTGGTGTCACAATGAAGGAATGATGTAATTGTTGTAATCTCTCTCCTATTTCCCCTGGCTCCTTCCTCGCTGTTGTTTCTTTTCTCCCTGCCCCTTTTGGTATCTTCCCCTTCTCCCCAACTCCTCCTACCTTTTGGAACGTTACCCTGGAGTTCTCTTTGGAATGTTGGACATGTGGTCAGTTACGGCGAGTGGATGACAGAATAAAGGTGCTTGAACTTACCTTGCTTCAGTCTCATCTTTAATTTCAACACTGGCGACGAATTGGCAAAGGGGGCCATTCCTGTCATCTCCCCTTTCTTTACTCTCTCCTTCCTGCTGATTCAACTTGATCAGTTCTGATATATTGATTCCAGAGAAGTGTTCTCTTTAGCTATGAAGAATTTTCTCCCTTTCTGATGGAGCGGAGGTCTCACTGAAGGTATACCAGAGACTTGCTGATTCCTCAGTTGTATTCGTTTGAATTCAGAGAAGGTTTTTTCAAAGTCTTCCTTTGAGATTTTTTCTCATCCCAGTGGATTATCCGATTTTCTCCTATCTGTGACACCTTACTGGGCATCCGGGTTGCCTGTGCCTGCTTTTGCCTCAAGGCCGTGGGGTTGCCTGAAGGAAGCTGCTCTGCTGATCGCTCCTAGCCCTGCTGTGTTGGCATTAGCGGGTACCTCACGCGTTTCTGTTTTCTCTGAGGCGCTGTCACCATTCCACGCGGATAGCCTTTGTTAAGGACCCTGTTTGCGCTGTTCCTCCTATCCCGATGTCCGATGTGGTTGGCCGACCGGAGAGTGCTTCCTCAGGAGTGTTCTACTTCTGCTGTTTTCCAGGACATCCTAGCATGCGAATCAATATCCGTAGAAGTGTCTGGTAGGAGGAGTCCTCACCTCACTACTGTCCGGCGCACCAGCCCCTCAGAACCGTACTACTGTGAAGAGCCCTGTGGGGTTTTTCATTCCAGCGACGCACCAGCTTTTCCACCTCAGCTGCGTGACGGCAGGGCGGCTGCCGGCGCACCAGCCTCTCAGAACCGTATTTCTGTCAAGAGCCCTGTGGTGTTCTCCACACCAGTGACGCACCAGTTTTCAGCACAGCTGTGTCACAGCATGCCGGCTGCCGGCGCACCAGCCATTTTCAGCACCGTTCCTTTCTCTAGGGCTGTGGTGGTCGCCTGCATGTTCGATTTGCCTCAGTCTGTCGTCTCCAGGAGGCACCTCTTGAAAGCTGTGGTGAGTTGAACAAGCGTTGGTACCAGCAACCTTTGTTGTAACAAGTAAGCTTTCCTCGCTTGGTGTTTCAAGGGTTTTGTCTTTTTCACGGCTGGCTCTGACTTTTCTGCAGTTTGCCTATACTTCCAAGCCTCAACTTTTACTCTTCTCACCAGAATGTTCCAGCCTTCTTGTTATTTTGCCTATTTTCCCTCCGGTTGAGGCACTCACTTAATCTGCTGCATCAAGTTTTTCCACGTTTCTTTTGACATTTGGCAGCCTATCAAGCACTCCATATCCTCTTGGTGGTCAAGGTCTCCTGTCGGCGTGTCCTCCACGGTGATACACACACCTTAAATATCTTTATGTACGTTTACCCAATGGTGACGTGGACACCTGACATTCTGCATGTTAGATGTGGGGGTCTCTGGTTGGCACAGGTGAGTACTTGTGACACGCAGGGACCCTATCCTCTAGTCAGGGCAAGGGACTTACAGCCTGATTCATCAATCTCCCGTTTTGCGAGCCCCTAATAGCGATTCATAAGGAATCGCTATTAAGGACTTGCAAAACGGGATTCATGTAGGAATTGCTAAATAAATAGCGATTCCTACACAATCCTTATTTGCGAGTAGCAAATTGCTACTCGCAAATAAGGAATAACTCCCCATTCATTCCTATGGGCCAAAAGGCCCATAGGAATGAATGGGGAGTATTCCTTATTTGCGATTAGCAATTTGCTACTCGCAAATAAGATAGCGATTTAAAGGGTGCCAGGGGTGTCCAAAGGACACCCTGTAGCACCCCTTAAATGCAAATTGTAACAGGTGTTGCGCACACACATGTCCAAAGGACATGTGTGTGTGCAACATGCAACTTAGAAAAATGCTTTGAAAAGCATTTTTCTAAGTTTTTGCTATTTACCGAGAGGTCTGACCTCTCGGTAAATAGCGGCCCGAAATTGCGAATTAGCAATTTAAAAATGGTTGATGAATTTTATTTAAGGAATCTCAAATAGAGATTCCTTAAATGTAATTCCTCGCAATTTAGCGAATTAGCAATTACCGTTTTTTGCATTTGGGATGATGAATCCCAAATGCAAAAATAGCGCTCGCAAAGGGCCAGATTCTCAGAATCTGACCCTTTGCGAGCCGATTTCGGCTTGATGAATCAGGCTGTTACTCTTTAAAATAACCCCTGCTCACCCTCAAGGTTGCGTGGCGTGAGCAGACAAGGCTAAACTTCAGAGCATTATGGGTTAAGCATTTATGACCACATACAGTTATTGCAAAAGCCCTTCAGCTGGGCTAAGGAGTAGCTCTCTAGCCTCTCTTCTTCCCATTCTATTCCTTCAATGTCAGAGACTACAAATGCTGCCTTTTCTCCATTGACTGAATCAGGCATAACTTTTCTTTTTTTTTAAAAAGGGAGATCTCTTAGCAAAAACAAAAATCAACAAGTATGTGGCTGCGTTATTGGTCTGACCTCATTACGTGGTGTTCACCAATTACTGTATATTAATCACAAATGCAAGTTCGAAATCCTCACCGCTGCCTCCAATGTTAGATTTGGGGGTCTTTGGTTGGCACAGGTGAGTGCTTGTGGCAAGCATCGACCCTCTCTCAGGGTAAGAGACTTAGGGGTAGATGTATCAAAATTCCATTTTGCGATTTCTTAATAGCGATTCATAAGGAATTGCTATTTAGAATTCGCAAAATGGAATGTATGTAAAAAATCGCAGGAGGCCCATAGGAATGATTGAGAAATATTTCTCAATTTGCGAATCGCATTTTGCGAATTCGCAATTGAGAATGATTTCAAGGGTGCAGGGGTGTCTCAAATACACCCTGCTGCACCCCTGAAATGTACATGTGTGTGCATATGGCGCACATACATGCCCTATGGGCATGTATCTGCGTCACATGCCGCCTTCACAAATGCCAAATAGGGCATTTTTAAATGAAATCGCAAATTACCACCAACTACAAGTTGGTGGTAATTTGTGATTTCTTAACCAAAATTTGCAATTTCAGAACCCCACATACATCGCATTTAAGGAATCGCAAAATTAGCGATTCCTTAAATGCTTAAGAAAAATAAGGAATCGCAAATTATTGCGATTCCTTATTTTGCGATTTTTTAATACATTCCCAGAAATGCAATGTGGGAGAGAGGTTAACTCCATCCACTAACCCATCTTGCTCTCTGGCTACCAGGAGGTCAGGAAGAGGCTCAGTCTCCTCCTCCATCTGTTGCCAAGAGCATGCCCACTTTCGACCTCTACAAGTGGGGCTTAAGGCGGTTGACATGCAGGACCAGGACCCTCAAGGGGTTCCTGGGAGATTGCATGTCCACCAAATAGGTAACTGGACTCTTGCGCTCCACAACCTCAAAGGGGCCTGTCCACTTATCCTGGAGCGCACAAGGCTCCACGGGGGCCAAGACCCACACCTTCTGTCCAGGCTGAAGCTCTACCAGAGTGGCATTCTGGTCATATCACCGCTTCATCTCCTCCTGGCTGGCTTCCAGATTTGCCTCAGCAAGTGCTCTGAAATGCCTAGTCTGGTTCCTGAAGGTCAGCCTGTAGCTATATACATTCTGGGGAGGTTTCCTGGGAGATTGCTCCCAGCCTTCCTTGACCAGACTTAGAGGTCCTCTCACTGGGTGGCCATACAGGAGCTCAAAGGGGCTGGACCCTAGAGACTTCTGCGGAACCTCACAGTAAGCAAAGAGCAGGAGTGGCAAGAGGACGTCAGACTTACGCCTCATAGGTTCTTCCAGACCTATAATCATGCCATTCAGAGTTTGGTTGAATCTCTCAACCAACCCGTTTCCTTGGGGGTGGTAAGGCGTGGTGAATTTGTAGGTTACACCACACTCTTGCCAAAGGGATTTCATATACTTGGAGATGAAATTAGTAACCCGGCCAGACACCACCTCTAGAGGTAATCCCATTCTGGAGAAAATTCCCATCAGCGCACGTCCCACCACGGGGGCCGTCACTGTCCTCAGGGGGATGGCTTCCGGGTACCGGGTGGCATGGTCCACCAGGACCAGTATGAACCTGTTGCCCATGGCTGTCCTGGGGTCCAGTGGCCCCACAATGTCAATTGCCACTTGCTGGAATAGGCTACTGCCTACAGGGAATGGCTGGAGAGGAGCCTTCTGCTTCCTCCCACTCTTTCCACTTGCCTGGCAAGTCTGGCAGGTCCTACAGTGAGGATCAGAGTTCTTGTGCATTTGAGGCCAATGTGCTGATCTCTTTTAAGGCCGCTTTCTTCCTCCTCTTCAGTCCGCGCCAGGATACTCCGGTAGTAATAGAACGCGTTATAAAACAGCATAATAATAATAATAATAAAAGTGGGTGACAAGCCTTTTATAGTCCTGCCCCAAATGCCCTGCCAATGGCACATCGTGAGCCAGCCCCAGTAGGAAGGCCCTGAATCTCTGGGGTACCACCAGCGCACGGGCTGACCCAGGTTCAGCAACCTTAGGCTCTAAATACAGGAGGTCATTCTTCAAATCAATTAAATGTGTTCCAGACTGATCACCGTTGGCCCGGTCTGCAGCCTGCTGCCGCAGACCTATGAGAGAAGGACACTCTTTCTGCCCCCCGCAGAATTCCTCCCTGGAGGGACCCCCTTCCTAGTGCCAATGGGTCAGCTCAGGCAGGTCCCCCATTTCAGCTATCTGTTCCCCGGTAGGCTCCAGGGCATCCCCTTCAAGGTCTGCTTCCTCCTGGGCTGTAGGAACTTCAGGGGCCGGTTTCCCGCGCCTCCTGCGCCTTCTCTCTAAGGCCGGTTCCTGGGCCTCTCCCTCAGGATACAGGACCTCTTAAGCACCCCTACTGGCTGCCATTGACTGGGTGGTCACGCATGCCCAGTCAGGCAGACCCACCATCCTTAGGTGAGTACTTTTCTCCACCTTTTCCTAAGGTGAACTTTCCAAGTTGTTCCCTAACAAACAGTCTACAGGCATGGCAGTTCTCACAGCTACTTGAAGAGTACCATAGACCCCCCCCCCACTCAAAGGGAACCTGAGCCATTAGACAACAACTCTCTGTGTTGTCAGCGTTGACAACCCGGCAGTATGCATGGGGAACAACCTGCTCTTGAGACACCAGGTGCTGCTTGACAGCAGTCACACTGGCTCCTGTATCTCTGAGAGCCTCCACCCTTTGGCTATTGACGATCACCCACTGCCCATATTTCTTAGTGTTAGAGGGCAGTTGGTTCTCAGGGACCATCTCACTGTCTCCTAACGAGACCAGGGTCATCTGAACATGATCCCACCCACCATGGACTTCTACCTCCCTTCAAAGGCTACACTAGCCATCGGCCGGGGCGGAGCACCAGTGGGTGCTGGTTTACCAAACAGGCGACACTTGGGATCATTGGCAAAATGCCCCAGTTTGCCAAATTTGTAACACTTTAGGGGCCCTCTTTGAACAGGTGTACCTGTCGGGACCTCGGTCGGTTTCTGGGGTGGGGGTGGCTGAGAACCTTTCCCTTGGTTCCCTTGGGGATTACTTTGGGGCCTCTTCTGAAACTCCCTCTGTTTGCCCTTGCCCCCCCCACTCCTCTGCTGGGGACCCTGCCCACCCTTGGCGGAGTCTCCCACTTGACCCTTGTGGACCCTGGTGCTGACCCAGCGGTCTGCCTCCTCAGCGAGCTTCCTAGGGTTAGTCAGCTTGCTATCAATCAGGTGCTGGCTTAGCTCAGGAAAACAATTACTAGACAAGTGCTCCCATGCAATTAAATCAAAGAGACCTTGAAAATCATTAACTTTGCTACCCTTCACCCAACCACCCAGTGATCTGCAGAAAAAAGTTACATACTCAACATACGTACTGTTGGGAATCTTTGCACAACCCCTGAACCTCTGTCTGTACAATTCAGGAGTTAACCCATACCTGGTCATCAAAGCTTCCTTCATGTGTGGGTAAGAATTATAAACTTCAGATGGCAAATCTAGCAGTGTGTCCCGCCCCTCACTAAGGAACTGGCCCCACAACTCCGCTCCCCAATCTCTCTCAGGGACCCCGTGGGAAGACATGGCAACCTCATAAGCCTTGAACCACTGCTGTATGTCTTCATTCTTAACAAATTCTTTCACCACATCCTTTGGCATGTACACCCTTGATTCTACCTGCCCTGGCGATGCGCTGCCACCAGAGGGAGTAGTTTTCATACTTTTAGCTTTCAGCTCCAGCTCCCTCAACTTCATTTCATGTTCCATCTGAATTTTTCTTTCTTCCATAGCCAGCCTTTTGCTTTCCATCTCCAGCTGACCATTTAGTTTTGCCATATCCATTGCATGTGCCCGGGTTTTCTTCCTGTCTGCCTACCCCTCTGGACTACAGGACTACAGGACTCTGCCAAAATCATGGATGTATTCTGCTGGTTCAATTTCCACTCTATTCTCAGGTGCCCTTGACTCAATCCAGGCCCTCAGCGCCTTTTGGAAATGAGTTTTGTTTTTACATCCAGACTGTGAAACACTCAACTTTTTGCAGAAGCCCTTCGGCAGGGCTAAGGAGTAGCTCTCTAGTCTCTCTTCTTCCCATTCTATTCCTTCAATGTCAGAGACTACAAATGCTGCCTTTTCTCCATTGACTGAATCAGGCAAGGGAGATCTCTTGGCAAAAACAAAAATTAACAAGTATGTGGCTGCGTTATTGGTCTGAACTCATTATGTGGTGTTCACCAATTACTGTATATTAATCACAAATCGAAATTCGAAATCCTCACCGCTGCCTCCAATGTTAGATTTGGGGGTCTCTGGTTGGCACAGGTGAGTACTTGTGACAACCAGGGACCCTCTCCTCTAGTCAGGGCAAGGACTTACTCTTTAAATAACCCCTGCTCACCCTCTAGGTTGCGTGGCTTGAGCAGACAAGGCTAAACTTCAGAGCGTTAAGGGTTACGCATTTCTGACCACATACAGTAATTCAATGACACAGCACAAATGGACACCAGTCTAGTTTTGTATCAAAAAATAAGTATATTTATATAAGGCTTAGCACAAGACACAAATAACGTTTGTAAAATGAGGCCATAATACTATTTAGCAATAAAATGAGGATTCTGTTAAAAATGCGTAATTCTTGGTTCCTGTGCACGTTGCGCACTCTTGTCCGACTCTTACAGTTGAAAAACAATGTCAAAAACAAATTAAACCAGCGTTGTGGACTCCGTGGTCCGTGGCGTACACACTGTGGTACGCGTTGACTGACAGTACCTTTTCTGCGATGAGGAGTCCGGTTCGAATGCGGCGTCCGGGACGTGCAGGCAACACAAAGATGCCGGTGGCTCCTCTGCGAGGCGGGCCCCGGCTCTGGTAGGAGTCTCGGTGCGAGGCATAGAGCAGGGGGGCCTTGAGGAGCAGGGCGGGCGATGCGGGTTGTCTCCGGCGTTCACGGCGTTCAAGCTGTACCTTCGGTACGTAGCTGCTGATTCAATGCTGGCAGGCGCGGCACGAGGCAGCCAGTACGAGGCGTACGGCCGGGCTCTTTTAGTGCGGCGCGTCCCCGGTGATCACAAGAGCGATGCGAGGTGGCTGGTACGCTTCGTGCGTACTGTCCGTCCTTGGCTTCGGGAGGCACTCCATTCGGCTTCCAGCGGTGGGGGCGGCGAGGCGAGCAGTGTGGCTCGAAAAGGGGGGAAGAGTGAGTCGGAGTGCGGGCAGCCCAGCGGTACGGTGCAAGGAACGGCTCAAAGCAAAGCGGGCTCACACGGTGCAGGGCAAGCTCACCCACAAGCCCTTAGAGATTGTTTGAAGCACAAGTAGCAAAAGTATCTTTCAGTCCTTTTTCTCTCCTTTCTCGGCAAGGCACCCACTGCAGGCCAGTCCACCAGATCAGGGACAGTACTCCTCTTCACAGCTTCTTCCAGGTCCTTCTCGTCGGTCAGAGGTTCTTCTTGGTCAAACAGGATCTGATTTCTTAGGAGCAGGGCTTCTATACTTATACTGCATTTCTTTTGTTCTTTCAGGCCAGGGGGCATTTACCTAGTTAAGTCCAGTTTCTGAGCACTTTGTTGATAGGATGCATGCTTCTGCTTTCAGTGTGCAGGGCAGAGACATCAGACACTCCGCAGGAGGTGGAGCCAGCATTGTGGTGGCAGAGCACAGCCCTATTCCGAACCTAGGTGCACTCCTCCCTCCCATCTGGCTGTCATCTTCCTAATTACCACCTGGCAGCCCCAGCCTGTCTCATGGAATTCCCCAGCCCTGTCACACACAGAAACCAGACAGCAGATACACATCAGAGCAGAGGCGGGCTGAAATGGTTAGGCAAGCAAATACCAACTTTATAAAAGTGGTATTTGCAAACACAGAACTTTAAAGTAAACTTTACTAAAAGATGTCTTTTATTATTCTGAGTTTAGGCATACTAAACTCGAATTTCTACCATGTTCCCTGAGTCTTTTAGGAATGTAGAATGTAACATTTCCAACAGCCCATTCTGGCCTATGAGAACAGGTAGCCTTACAATAGTGAAAAACGAAAATGGCTGTAATTCACTATTAGGACATGCCACACACATCAGGGCTTGTCCTACCTTATGCTTACAATGCACCCTGCCCTTGGGCCTACCATAGGGGTGACTAATATGAAGTTAAGGTAAGGTTTAGGGACTGGCAAGTGGGTGCACTTGCCCAATCAGCATGACAGTACCAGAGTGCATGCAGGTTCTACATCGGCAGACCGCAGACACATTTTACAGGGCTGCTTCTGTGGGTGTCACAACCAGTGCTAAAGGCCCACTAGCAGCATTTGGATTTACATGCCCTAGGCACTCCTGGTTCACTTTACTGGGGTCTGACAGTAAACCAAATAAGTCAATCATGGAAACCAATCAACATATACACTTTATACAGGGAGCACGTGCACTGGGACACGCTGAGAACAGTTACAGATCGCTGCCCATTGATACATAATAAAGTCTGGGACACGCTGAGAACAGTTACAGATCGCTGCCCATTGATACAAAATAAAGTCTGGGACACGCTGAGAACAGTTACAGATCGCTGCCCATTGATACATAATAAAGTCTGGGACACGCTGAGAACAGTTACAGATCGCTGCCCATTGATACATAATAAAGTCTGGGACATGCTGAGAACAGTTACAGATCGCTGCCCATTGATGAATGTTAATCAATCAATCAATCAATCAATCAATCAATCAAAGCATTTATATAGCGCACTACTCACCCGTAGGGTCTCAAGGTGCTTGGGGAGGGGGAGGTCCGCTACTGCTCCAAAAGCCAGGTCTTGAGCTGCTTCCTGAAGGCGAGGTGGTCTTGGGTCAGGCGGAGGTGGGTCGGGAGGGAGTTCCAGGTCTTGGCGGCCAGGTAGGAGAAGGACCTTCCCCCTCTGGTAGCTCTTTGGAAGCGAGGGCGTGGCCGGTCAATCGAAGCTGGCGTGTGGGAGCGTAGAAGTTGAGTCGGCTGTTGAGGTATCCTGGGCCTTGGTTGTGCAGGGCTTTGTGTGCGTGGGTGAGGAGACGGAAGGTGATTCTCTTGTTGACCGGGAGCCAGTGCAGGTCTCTCAGGTGTCCGGAGATGTGGCTGCGGCGGGGGATGTCCAGGATGAGTCGTGCTGAGGCGTTCTGGATCCGCTGGAGTCTCTTCTGGAGTTTGGCGGTGGTACCGGCGTAGAGGGATTGGCCGTAGTCCAGACGGCTGGTGACGAGGGCCTGGGTCACCGTCTTCCTGGTCTCGGTGGGGATCCACCGGAAGATCTTACGTAGCATGCGCAGGATGTTGAAGCACCACGAGGAGACGGCGTTGACTTGTCTGGTCATGGAGAGGGAGGAGTCCAGGATGAAGCCCAGGTTGCCTGCGTGGTCTGTTGGTTTGGGTGCGCTGCCCAGGACAGGGGGCCACCAGGAGTCGTCCCAGGCGGAGGGTGAAGAGCCCAGGATGAGGACTTCCGTCTTGTCCGAGTTCAGTTTCAGGCGGCTGTTCATCATCCACTTGGCTACGTCTGTCATCCCTTCGTGAAGGTTGGCTCTGGCGGTGGTGGGGTCGTTGGTGAGGGAGAGGATCAGCTGGGTGTCGTCGGCATAGGAGAGGATGTTGAGGTTGTGTTGGCGTGCGATGGCTGCGAGGGGGCTCATGTAGACGTTGAAGAGGGTTGGGCTGAGCGAGGAGCCTTGAGGAACGCCGCAGATGACTTCGGTGGCTTCTGATCTGAACGGGGGAGGCGGACTCTCTGTGTCCTTCCAGCGAGGAAGGAGATAATCCACTCTAGTGCCTTCTCCTGGATTGCGATGTTGCTGAGGCGCTGCACTAGGGTACGGTGGCAGACAGTGTCGAAAGCCGCGGAGAGGTCTAGGAGGATGAGGGCCGCTGTTTCTCTGTTGTCGAGCAGGGCTCGGATGTCATCGGTGGCTGCGATCAGGGCGGTCTCGGTGCTGTGGTTGGCCCAGAAGCCAGACTGCGAAAGGTCGAGGGATCCGTTCGTTTTGAGGAAGGCGGCCAGCTGTTTGTTGACGGTCTTCTCGATGACTTTTGCAGGGAACGGGAGCAGCGAGATGGGGCGGTAGTTCTTGAGGTCAGTGGGGTCGGCTGATGGCTTCTTTAGTAGAGCGCTGAGTTCGGCATGCTTCCAGCTCTCCGTGAAGGTAGCGGTGTCGAAGGAGGTGTTGATGATGTCCTGCAGGTGGGGTGCGATGACAGCGTCGGCCTTGTTGAAGATGTGGTGAGGGCAGGGGTCGGTCGGAGATCCGGAGTGGATGGAGTTCATGGTGCGGATGGTGTCTTCGGTGCTGACCGGGGTCCAGGTGCGGAGGGTGGTGGTGGGGGGTGGTGGTTCGGTCGTGGCGTGCGTCGGTTGAGTGTTGAAGCTGTTGTGTATGTCTGCGATCTTGTTGTGGAAGTAGGAGGCGAGGGAGTTGCAGAGGTCTTGTGAGGGGGTGATGTCATTGTTTCCGGCGTTGGGGTTGGAGAGCTCTTTCACGATGTTGAAGAGTTCCTTGCTGTTGTGTGCGCTGTTGTCCAGTCGTTCCTTGAATGCAGTTTTCTTGTTGGTGCGAATCAGTTGGTGGTGTTTTCGGGTGGCGAGTTTGAGGGCAGTCATGTTGTCCGGTGTTGGGTCTCTGCGCCAGGTTTTCTCGAGGGCTCGGCAGTTCCTCTTGGAGCTCTTGAGTTCGTCGGTGAACCATGGGGCTTTCTTGCTGCCGGGTCTGTTAGGCGGGGTCCTCAGAGGGGCGAGGTCGTCTGCGCAGTTGCTGATCCACTTTGTGAGGTTGGTGGCCGCCTGGTCGGGGTTCGTTGCGCCGGTGGGAGGGTTCTTGCTCAGGGAAGTTGCGAGCAGGTCGGCTGAGATCTTGTTCCAGCTTCTGCGTGCAACCTGTTGCTGGTGGTGGTGGATCGTGGTTCTTCTGAAGCTGAAGTGGACGCAGCTGTGGTCCGTCCAGTGGAGTCCGGTGTCGTGGCTGAAGGTGATGTCCTTGCTGGATGCGAACACGGGGTCGAGTGTGTGTCTGGCGTAGTGGGTGGGGGTGGTCACCAGCTGCTTGAGTCCAGGGTTTGCGAGGTTGTCCAGTAAGGTGGTGGTGTTGCAGTCGTCGTTGTTCTCCAGGTGGAAGTTGAGGTCCCCAAGGAGGATATAGTCAGCGGAGGGGAGGGCGTGCGGGCTGATGAAGTCGGCGATGTCTTCGCTGAATTCTGTGCGTGGTCCCGGGGGTCTGTAGATGAGGGTGCCTCTGAGGGTAGTCTTGGGGTTGATGTGGATCTGGAAGTGCAGGTGTTCGGCGGGTGCGAGGGTGTCGTCGGTGTTGGTCGTGATGCGGATGGTGTTCCTGTGGACGATGGCGATGCCTCCTCCTGTCTGGTTGACGCGGTCCCTCCGGATGATCTTGTAGCCGTCCGGGATGGCGATGGCGATGTCGGGCGCTGAGGAGGTGTTCATCCAGGTCTCCGTGAGGAAGGCGACGTCAGGGGCTGTGGTATCGAGCAGGTTCCAGAGCTCGACGGCGTGTCTGTGGACGGAGCAGGTGTTGAGCAGGATGCACTTGAGGTGGTTGCTGCTGGTGTTCGGCTTGGTGGATTCTGGTGTGGTGCAGGTCCGGTTGCAGGTGTACTTGCAGGAGTGGCAGCTGAAGGGTCCGTGGGTGCGTCTCGGGGTGGCTCGGTAGCATCCCAGGAATCGGCCGGTGTTGAGAGCGTGGAGTTCGGTGGAGTTGTAGGTCCGGCGGGAGGGCAGGTGTCTGCGGGGGCCAGGGGTCCTGGCGCTGGGTGCGGTCCAGGCGCGGACGGGCGCAGACGGGCTTACCTTTGGCGCGCTTTCGGCGCCCAATCGGCGCGCCCACTGCGCGTCAACGCTGCACCTGCGCACGGTCGCCATTTATGGCGAAGTGCAGGGAGGGAGGAGCAGCTGGGAGGCGGGAGCGGGGAGGGTACAGAGGGAAAGGGGGCGTGTCCACACTCCCGGCAGAGGGAAGCGGGGCGGGTGTGCGCAAGGGGGACAACAATACAAGCAAGGACAAAAATGCAAAGAAACACAAAATACAATACAATTACACTGTAAATGGCGACAATTACACTATAACCAGAACAGCAAGAAATGCGGGAGAACGAGCGACGGCGGGGGGTGTGGCCAGGAGGGAGGAAGGCTCAGCGAGGCTGAGAGCAGCGGCAGGCGGGGGGCACACGCGACAGCTTGTGGCCGTGCGGCGCGGGGGTGTCCTAAGATTAGGTCCCACTCACCTGTGCTGCACGGTCGCCATTTATGGCCAAGTGCAGGGAGGGAGGAGAAGCTGGAAGGCGGGACCGGGGAGGGTACAGAGGGAAAGGAGGCGTGTCCACACTCCCGGCGGCGGGAAGCGGGGAGCGGGGCGGGTGGGCGCAGGGGGGACAACAATACAAGCAAGGACAAAAATGGAAAGAAACACAAAATACAATACAATTACACTGTAAATGGCGACAATTACACTATAACCAGAACATCAGGAAATGCGGGAGAACGAGTGACGGCGGGGGGCGTGGCCAGGAGGGAGGAAGGCTCGGCGACAATACAATTACACTATAACCACTATAACCAGAACAGCAAGAAATGCGGGGGACAACAATACAAGCAAGGACAAAAATGCAAAGAAACACAAAATACAATACAATTACACTGTAAATGGCGACAATTACACTATAACCAGAACAGCAAGAAATGCGGGAGAACGAACGACGGCGGGGGGCGTGGCCAGGAGGGAGGAAGGCTCAGCGAGGCTGAGAGCTGCGGCAGGCGGGGGCACACACGACAGCTGGTGGCCGTGCGGCGCGGGGGTGTCCTAAGATTAGGTCACACTCACCTGTGCCGCACGGTCGCCATTTATGGCCAAGTGCAGGGAGGGAGGAGCAGCTGGGAGGGGGGAGCGGGGAGGGTACAGAGGGAAAGGGGGCGTGTCCACACTCCCGGCGGTGGGAAGCGGGGAGCGGGGCGGGTGGGCGCAGGGGAGACAACAATACAAGCAAGGACAAAAATGGAAAGAAACACAAAATACAATACAATTACACTGTAAATGGCGACAATTACACTATAACCAGAACAGCAGGAAATGCGGGAGAACGAGTGACGGCGGGGGGCGTGGCCAGGAGGGAGGAAGGCTCGGCGACAATACAATTACACTATAACCACTATAACCAGAACAGCAAGAAATGCGGGGGACAACAATACAAGCAAGGACAAAAATGCAAAGAAACACAAAATACAATACAATTACACTGTAAATGGCGACAATTACACTATAACCAGAAGAGCAAGAAATGCGGGAGAACGAGCGACGGCGGGGGCGTGGCCAGGAGGGAGGAAGGCTCAGTGAGGCTGAGAGCAGCGGCAGGCGGGGGGCACACGCGACAGCTGGTGGCCGTGCGGCGCGGGGGTGTCCTAAGATTAGGTCACACTCACCTGTGCCGCACGGCCGCCATTTATGGCCAAGTGCAGGGAGGGAGGAGCAGCTGGGAGGCGGGAGCGGGGAGGGTACAGAGGGAAAGGGGGCGTGTCCACACTCCCGGCGGCGGGAAGCGGGGAGCGGGGCGGGTGGGCGCAGGGGGGACAACAATACAAGCAAGGACAAAAATGGAAAGAAACACAAAGTACAATACAATTACACTGTAAAGGCGACAATTACACTATAACCAGAACAGCAGGAAATGCAGGAGAACGAGCGACGGCGGGGGGTGTGGCCAGGAGGGAGGAAGGCTCGGCGACAATACAATTACACTATAACCACTATAACCAGAAGAGCAAGAAATGCGGGGGACAACAATACAAGCAAGGACAAAAATGCAAAGAAACACAAAAAACAATACAATTACACTGTAAATGGCGACAATTACACTATAACCAGAAGAGCAAGAAATGCGGGAGAACGAGCGACGGCGGGGGGCGTGGCCAGGAGGGAGGAAGGCTCAGCGAGGCTGAGAGCAGCGGCAGGCGGGGGCACACGTGACAGCTGGTGGCCGTGCGGCGCGGGGGTGTCCTAAGATTAGATTACAGTTTCGGACCCACAGTGAATCACAGAAGCCAAAAGGTTAAGGACCACTGCTCTAAAATATCTGCTAAAAAATCTTGAATGTGTTCCTTCTATATATTAGAACTTAGAATCTGCATTTTCAATGAACACTGTACCTTCACCGAAACCTCCCGTTCTTCATGTCTAATCCTCACTTTTCCTTACCATTCATAAAAGTACTTCTTTTCTTTTCCATCCCTTTCTTTTTTTAAATGTAGCTTTTGGTCCTAAATCTCCCCTTGCCAATCTTTCAGGGGGGCTCATTACCCTTTTACTACATTAGTTTTCTTTTATTACTGTCAAATGCGTCCACAGTCATCCCCCTGAGCACATGCTCTCTCCTAGTACCCTCCATACTCCTCTGCTGCAAACGCTCTCCTATATGATGTAAATTAATATTCTTCTATTTCCTATGGGCCGTATTCATAGCCTCTTTGTAACAAAAGCCATTCATGAGTTAAATTAAAATGTGATTATTATAATCAAGTGAACACATGTGCAATTAAATATGAATACACTGGTCTTTTCTGGGTATATACTAACATACTGGAGCTGAAAAGAGCTCATTAATATTAATGAGGTGGCTTTGTGTGTTCCATGTAGCGGTAACACACAGTCCCTATATCATTCCATCCCCCAGGCACCATCCCATTCTCTCTTCCCCTCCATGTGATCAGTTGAACGTTCCGGACCTGTCCATCCTCTTCTTGGGTGAAACAGTTGACTGGGAGAACCTTGTGAGTGTGTGATGGTTCATTGACTGGCTAATGCTATAATGTGCATGAACATGTGATAGCCGTGCTCTTGCACCATGACGCTGATCCCATAATGACCAGTGTAGTGTAGTTTCTCTTTCCCTAATAGGCTCTGCGCATTGGAATAATATACACTATAGTTTTGGCATAGGACTGAGGTCAGTATGCCTCTATCAAGTACATTAAACTCAATTACTTTGTGTGCCAGCTAACTCAGAGGCCACTAGAAACTCCTTGAAAAACAAGAAGGGAGTAGTTTCTGGCAACCGCATAAACATGACAACTTGTTTTTCCCTTTGGAATCGGAATATGTCTGAGAATCGTGGAAAAAATAGATAACAGTTTCACTCAGTCAATCGTGCATGCTTAGTTTCTTCAGAGTTACACAGAAAGAATAGATGGGCGTTTCAATAAAAGGATTTATTGAACAGTCTTGTTTCTCGTGTAAGAGATATGAGCTGTTACAATCGCAAGACAGTATGCAAGATGTATTACATACAGCGTAAGCAGTAAGAAGAAATAATACTGCAATAGCATTGGCGTTTCGCTATGACACATATTCATATACATATACATAAATAAGACAGGCTAAAAAGTGGATACTCATCTGATGCTTCTAACTAGTTCTACCCCAGTGTACCTAACCTAAGTGTAGTACAAGGTAAGACGTATGTGCTGTATTCTATAGTATGGTAAGCTATACTTTTGTATGCCAAGAGTCCCTCTAGGTTCTAGTCTGCTCCATACCTTAGAATGAGAGAGGTGGGAATCTCTTTCCAGGTCTCAAACTCTAACACCCCGCGAAGGGAGTCAGAACACTGGAAGCTGGATTCTCTGCGAGCATGGATGACAGCATCTAGTCAGTGCGTCAGGCTGGGACATAAATTGCGATTCTCCTATTACCATGACCAGAGAATCTGGATTTCATTAAAGACACGGAGGCTAACATTATGCATACAACTTTTAATGCAGTTCCAAACAGCCGCATATGTCATAAAGCAAAGTTCCAACTTAGAATCAACAATAGCAAGTATCACTAGGCAATCAGCCTCTTTTAAATGTGGTGACAAAAGAAAGGAAGGTCCAATAAACTCCAGAGTAACATCAAGGTTGAAGAAGAAGAAAGAATATAATCAAAACATCATCCATCCATGAGAGATCCAAAAGATGGTCCGAAAGATGGAAGATTCAACCAGAAAGATTATCTGAAAAGAAAAGAAAGGATGTTAATAAATCCTAAAATTTAAGAAAGTACATAAGCATGTAACAAAACTTTTCTTGTAAAGAAAAAAGCATATTAAATCATTAAATCAACCACCCAGGGAAGGGTGGGAGGGATAATGTTAGCCTCCGTGTCTTTAATGAAATCCAGATTCTCTGGTCATGGTAATAGGAGAATCGCAATTTCATTACAAGACCGGAGGCTACCATTATGCATGTTGGTAGCCATGTAACACAACATCAGACATATGAGATTCAGGTTTGCAATAATGATGAGCAAATGTCCTAGAATTAGACCAATCAGCTGCTTTAAGAATATCATCTAACTTACCACCTGACCAGAAAGACTTACTGGCCATTGCGCCTCTAATGGAATGTGGTTTAAAAATATTCAGATCAATTCCAGCAAGCTTCATGACTGTCTTAACCCATCTAGCAATAGAGGAGGAAGAAATTCCTCTATGGGGTTTAACAAAAGAAATGAGTAGTTGAGAAACGTTCAAAGGGCGAAGAGAATTCATTCTAATGTCATATTCTTTCATACATTGAACAACACAGAGTTTAGTACAACTATCAAAGCGAGGATAAAAAATAGAATCAGACATAGTCTTAGTTCTTCTATGTATTTCAAATTTAACTCCGAACATATCATAAGATCTGTAAGAAATATCAAGAGCTTTCACATCAGAGACTCTCCTGCATGAAATTAAACAAAGAAGGGTAGCTAGTTTAATTGAAAGATTCTTCCTATTAAGGAGAGAATTAATAGGCCAACTACAGAAAAGCTGGAGAATTAAATTGACATCCCACAGAGATTGATATCTAGGTCGAGGAGGTCTTCTAAGTCTAATACTTTTAAGAATTCTGCAAATAATAGGATTTTTACCTACCGTTTTATTGTTAATTAGAGAGTGTCCGGCAGAAATAGCAGATCTAAAACAATTGAGAGATCTGTAACTTAATCCTCTATCGAATTGTTCTCCGAGAAAATTGACTATATCAACAATAGGTGCCTCCACGGGATCCAAGTCCCTTTCCAAGCACCAACGTGACCAGACTTTCCAAATGTTGTTGTATCTGTAATGAGTCCCAGGGGCCCATGACTCTCCAAGGAGAGTTGAAGCTGTTGACGAAAGTTTTGCGAGATCGTTAGATCTCCTGACACCTTCCGGGCAAGAAGGTTCAAATTCCCTGTCTGTATAAGGGGGTGAATATGACCGTCTACGTCTGTGAGAAGATCTGTCAGAGGAGGAATAAGGAAGGGAAAATCGTAAGTTAGTTCCAGAACTGTTGGGAACCACACTTGGGATTGCCAGAAGGGAGTTATTAGGACAATTGAGGATTGTTCTTGTCTCAGTTTCTGAAGAAGTCTCTGGATCATTGCAAAAGGAGGGAAGGCATAAGCATTGATCCCTTTCCAAGATTGGAGGAAAGCATTTGCTGCTAGAGCACCAGGATCGGGCATCCAGCTGAAATAAGAAACCAATTGGGTCGTTAACCTGCTTGCAAATAGGTCTATTTGGAAAGGACCCCAGAAATGATTGAGTGAATCGAAAACAGAAGTGTTGAGTTTCCAATCGCTGTAATCCAGAATAAATCTTGAATTCCAATCTGCGCAAAGATTGGATTTCCCGGGAAGGTATTCTGCTCTGAGAGAGATTTTGTGTTCTAGGCAGAAGAACCAGAGCTTTTTGGCTAGATTGGAGAGGTCTTCTGACTTGGTCCCTCCTAAGCGGTTTATGTACGCTACAGCAGACATGTTGTCCATTTTTAGTATAACCGATCTTCCTTGGAGAAAATGTTTGAAGCTCATTAGAGCATAAAGGCCTGCGGTTAATTCTAGATAATTGATATGGTGCAGAGATTCTTCCTGCGACCAAATTCCTCCCGTATTCTGGTCCTGAAGACAAGCATCCCAGCCATGAAGGCTGGCATCCGATTCTAGAATAAAATCTGGTGCTGAACCAAAGATTGCTCTTCCATTCCATGCATCTAGATTGTCTAACCACCAAGTTAGTTCTAAGATCGCTTCTTGGTTTAAGGAAATACGGTCTCCGTACCAAAGGCCCGACCTGAGAGCCCTTGCTTTTATTCTCTGAAGAGCTCGATAATTCAGTGGTCCCGGAAAAATGGCCTGAATGGAAGAAGATAGAAGACCCAAAAGTCTGGCTAGTTCTCTCAAGGAGAGATTTTCTTGTTTCAATACGTGTTTTATCTCCTTTCTGATTTTGGTAATCTTCTTGGGAGGGAGAAGGAGAAGACATTTTGTTGTGTCTACTGTGAAGCCCAGGAACTCCATCTTTTTTGAGGGAACCAGAATAGATTTTTCTCTGTTTATGATAAAACCCAGATTTTCTAAGAGGTCCATAACTGTCTTGAGATCTTTGATGATCTGAGTATAATCTTGAGAAAGAATCAGGATATCGTCTAAATAAATGATGAGACGAATCCCTTTTTCTCTTAGACATGAAACAACTGTTCTGAGTAGCTTGGTGAAACACCAAGGGGCAGAGGAGAGGCCGAAAGGTAGAGCCAGAAATTGAAAGAGATGGTTTTTCCAAAGAAACTGAAGATAGGGTTGGTGATCCATTGCCATGGGAATTGTGAAGTAGGCGTCCTTCAGGTCCAATTTGACCAATCAGTCGCCTTCTAGTAAGAGGTCTCTTAGAAGATGGATGCCCTCCATCTTGAAATGTCGATAGACCAGGAATTTGTTGAGTTCCCTGAGATTTATTACTGGTCTCCAACCCTTGTCTTTCTTCTCCACAAGGAATAAAGTACTTATGAATTTCATCAGTTCCATAGGGACTTCTGAAATTGCTCCTTTTTGTAACATTGAGGAAATTTCCTCTTCTATAATTTTTTCTTGATCTAGTGTGAGGGGAATCGGTGTTGGATGAGAGTTCTGGAAGGGAATCTGGATGAAATCTATTGAGAAACCAAGAACGGTGTTTAGAACCCAAGGGTCTTGAGTAATATTTTTCCAATTGTTGTAAAAGAACTTCAGTCTCCCGCCCACTTTTAGGTTGGAAGAAAGGGGAGGGGGAGGAGTACTCACTTTGAGGGGTGGATTCGGTAGACTAGACAGCATCTAGTCAGTGCGTCAGGCTGGGACATAAATTCTCCTGGAGTTGTGGTTTCTTCTGAACTTGCCGAGGCGAGCCAAGCCGTATCAAGCCGTGCAGCGGTCATTTCGCTTGGTATGGGAAGGTATATTTATACCTGGGAGGTGCCTTGGAATGTTAGCATTGATGTAAAGTCGGGCAGAGGAAGACATCATGAATGAACCATTAAGGCATAGCTGTTCATGCATAATAAATGAGTTATTGGAGAAATCAATATTCCTAGACTAGGGAAAGTCCCAATGGCTTAAGGGCCTGGTTTCTAAAAACTCGTGACGTTGGGGTGGACGGATGTAGGTGACCATGCCATATTTGGAGAGCATGGCTAATGCCTAAATAAGGGCTGGGATCTTGTGCCTACATAGGGTAATGCAAAGTGTGCCTATATAAGGGCATGTTTTAGGAAAACCTATATATGGGCATCTAAATCGAAACAACATCAGTGCTGTGCGGACACCGTCTCAGAAATTCCATAACTTCAATCGACGATACTGTAGGGTTTGAACATTTTATGATGTGGAATATTGCCCTGCTTGGCATTTTCCTCCCAGCAGAGGTGAATTATAGCTGACGCCCACCTTTCTGCCCTGATTTTGTCAAGACTTTTCGGAAGTACAGAGCTGTTTTCCATGGACAAGTTCCACAAGGTTTTACCTGACCAAATCTGTCCATGAGTAACCCAGTGAGTGCAGTAGTGTAACTTTTTGTTTTTGGAACATCCCTTAGATCGGAAACTCCAGTTTCAGCGCAAAAATCGAACGTACAAAAATGTAATGAAGGTGTTTGTGGTGTCACAATGAAGGCATGATGGAATGTTCAGGCCTTGCTCAAATGAAATTTGAGTTCTAAGATTGACAGTTCTATTTTGTAAAGGACGTTCTAAGTTTGGAATGAGAGTTCTAATTTGGAATGGAAAGAATTCCTTTAGAATGTAGATTGGAACAACGCTTCTAATTTGGAACGCAGAAGCTATGTATGGAATGCAAATTCTACATCTGGAACGCCTCTTGCATAAAACATAAATCTTTTTTAAGGTTGAAGCCGCAGCTATGTGTGATCTCTTGATTTTTTGAGTAGAAAACAGGAGATTCCAAGACTACAGATTCTTTGGGCACCTTGACCCCCCAGGGTATCCAGAACTACCTTCTATTTCATAAACTTGTGCAATGCTCTTGAAGCTGTGCGTAGTCACACAAGAAGGAGTCCATGGCAGTCTTCACACAGATGAAGACTCAGAGCCCAGCCGTAAGAAGGAGTCCATGGCAGTCTTCACACAGATAAAGACTCAGAGCCCAGCCGTAAGAAGGAGTCCATGGCAGTCTTCACACAGACGAAGACTCAGAGCCCAGCCGTAAGAAGGAGTCCATGGCAGTCTTCACACAGATGAAGACTCAGAGCCCGGCCGTAAGAAGGAGTCCATGGCAGTCTTCACACAGATGAAGACTCAGAGCCCGGCCGTAAGAAGGAGTCCATGGCAGTCTTCACACAGATGAAGACTCAGAGCCCGGCCGTAAGAAGGAGTCCATGGCAGTCTTCACACAGATGAAGGCTCAGAGCCCAGCCGTAAGAATGAGTCCATGGCAGTCTTCACACAGATGAAGACTCAGAGCCCAGCCGTAAGAAGGAGTCCATGGCAGTCTTCACACAGATGAAGACTCAGAGCCCGGCCGTAAGAAGGAGTCCATGGCAGTCTTCACACAGATGAAGACTCAGAGCCCGGCCGTAAGAAGGAGTCCATGGCAGTCTTCACACAGATGAAGACTCAGAGCCCGGCCGTAAGAAGGAGTCCATGGCAGTCTTCACACAGATGAAGACTCAGAGCCCGGCCGTAAGAAGGAGTCCATGGCAGTCTTCACACAGATGAAGGCTCAGAGCCCGGCCGTAAGAAGGAGTCCATGGCAGTCTTCACACAGATGAAGACTCAGAGCCCGGCCGTAAGAAGGAGTCCATGGCAGTCTTCACACAGATGAAGACTCAGAGCCCAGCCGTAAGAAGGAGTCCATGGCAGTCTTCACACAGATGAAGACTCAGAGCCCAGCCTTAAGAAGGAGTCCATGGCAGTCTTCACACACATAAAGACTCAGAGCCCGGCCGTAAGAAGGAGTCCATGGCAGTCTTCACACACATAAAGACTCAGAGCCCGGCCGTAAGAAGGAGTCCATGGCAGTCTTCACACACATAAAGACTCAGAGCCCAGGCATACGACCGCTGCCAGGCTCTGCTAGTCAGTGCAGAAGAAAGATGTAGGGTGTCTTCGAATCCTTAGGTCCCACCCTGACATTTGAATACCTGATCACACCTGTGAAGTGGGCAGAGCAGGTAGGGAGAAACAGAATGAAAAGCTGTGCATTCCTGTGCAGTGCACTAGGCCCATCTCTCCAGCACCTTTACAGATTCTGTTAACATGGGTATGAAGGACATTCTTTTTGGCAGCAAAATTGATAGGAGATGACTTGTTAGTTATTGACCATCGAGGCCACATCTGTAGAATAATCAATCAAGAGAGTGAGAAATTCTGAAACAAATCCTCTGACCCATTCTGTCTTTCTAGGCAGCTTAAAAATAGCAGTCGGTATGCAATAAAGAGAACACAGGAAACTGACTTCCTTCCCTCAATCTTCTGGTTCTGTGATGTTATGTGGCAGATGGGCCCACACCTACCAGCATAATGTATCACTGGTCCCCCCAGGAAGCCATGAGTGCTATCAGTATTTCCCATCAATCGCTTGTGATGTCATCAACTATATTACACCCTTGACCCTGGCCGGTTTGTGACATCATGTACTACATCACACCCTGGCCCTGCAGGCTTAATGACATCATTCACCTCTTATCTATATATAGAGGTTTAGTCGGGGATGCCTGCAGTGTGAGTGCAGTCTGTGGACTGGGCTATGAATGGTGTGAAAGAGGTGTGAATGGGGGATTTGGGGGCACCGAGCTAACATCAGACTCACAGGATGGCCGCAGCAGTTCTGCTTCTCGAGGCCTCTGCCATGTGTTGTTTGGCTGTGGTTCCAGCGTAGAGGGTGTTCCCGTAGTCCAGTCGGCTGGTGACGAGGGCCTGGGTGATCCATTCCGCAACGTCTTTCATTCCTTCCTGGAGGCTGGCTCTAGCGGTGGTGGGGTCGTTGGAGAGGGAGAGGATCAGCTGGGTGTAGTCGGCGTAGGAGATGATGTTTAGGTTGTGTTGGCGTGCGATGGCTGCGAGGGGACTCATGTAGACGTTGAAGAGGTTGGGGCTGAGCGAGGATCCTTGCGGAACACTGCAGATGACTTCGGTGGCCGCGGATCGGAACGGGGGGAGGTGGACTTTCTGGGTTCTTCCGGCGAGGAACGAGATGATCCATTCCAAGGCCGTTCCTTGGATTCCGGTGTTGCTGAGGTGTTGTATCAGGGTGCGGTGACATACAGTGTTGAAGGCTGCCGAGAGGTCCAGGAGGATGAGTGCCGCTGTTTCCCCGTTGTCGAGCAAGGACCTGATGTCGTAGGTAGCTGCGATGAGGGCGGTCTCAGTGCTGTGGTTTGCTCGGAAACCGGACTGCGAGGGGTCGAAGGATCAATATGTCTCGAGGAAGGCGGAGAGTTGTTTGTTGACGATCTTCTTGACTTTGGCAAGAAAGGGGAGGAGCGAGATGGGGCGGAAGTTCTTGAGGTCCGTGGGGTCTGGGGTGGGTTTCTTCAGGAGGGCGCTGAGCTCGGCATGTTTCCAGCTCTCCGGGAAGGTGGCAGATACGAAGGAGTTGTTAATGATGTCCCGGAGTTGGGGTGCGATGATGGAGTCGGCTTTGTTGAAGATGTGGTGAGGACAGGGGTCAGTTGGGGAGCCGGAGTGGATGGTGTTCATCGTGCAGGTGGTGTCTTCGGTGGTGACCGGGGTCCAGTTGCAGAGGGTGGTGGTGGGGGGTGCTGGTTCGGTGGTTGGGTGCGTGGTCTGTGCGCAGAAGCTGCAGTGTATTTCAGCAATCTTGCGGTGAAAGAACGAGGCGAGTGAGCCGCAGAGGTCTTGCGAGGGTGTGATGTCGTTGTTGCAGGCGCTGGCGTTGGAGAGCTCTTTAACGATGCTGAAGAGTTCCTTGCTGTTGTGGGTGTTGTTGTCCAGACGTTCTTTGAATGCTGTCCTTTTGGTGGTGTGGATCAGCTGGTGGTGTTTGTGGGTGGCGTTCTTGAGGGCTGTCATGTTCTCTGTTGTCTGGTCGTGGCGCCTGGCTTTCTCGAGGGTGCGGCCGGTTTTCTAGGAGTTTTTGAGGTCGTGGTGATCCACGAAGCTTTCTTGCTGCCGGGTCTGCTGGGAGGGTTCTTCAGTGGCGCGAGGTCATCGGCGCAGTTGGTGAGCCACTGTGTGAGGTTGCGGGCTGCTTCGTTGTGGTCCCTCGTGTTGGTGGGAGGGTTCTGGCTGAGGGAGGTGGTGAGATGGTCGGCAGTGATCTTGCTCCAGATTCTGCGGGGAACGTGTTGCGGGTGGTGGTGGGTCGTGGTTCTCCTGAAGTTGAAGTGGACGCAGCTGTGATCTGTCCAGTGTAGTCCGGTGGAGTGGCTGAAGGAGATGTGCTTGCTAAAGGAGAAGATGGGGTCAAGCGTGTGACCCGCGTAGTGGGTGGGGGTGTTCACCAGTTGCTTGAGTCCGAGGTTGGTGAGGTTGTCCAGGAGGGCGGCGGTGTTGCTGTCATTGTTGTTCTCCAGGTGGAAGTTGAGGTCCCCTCTAGGAGGATGTAGTCTGAGGAGGTAAGGGCGTGCTGGCTGATGAAGTCTGCGATGGTTTCGCTGAATTGTGTGCGTGGTCCCGGGGATCTGTAGATGAGAGTGCCTCTGAGGGTGGACTTGGGGTCGGTGTGTATCTGAAAGTGGAGGTGCTCGGCGGCGGTGATGCTCTCGTCGGAGTTGGTCGTTATTCGGATGGGGTTTCTGTGGACGATGGCGATGCCTCCTCCCGTTTGGTTGAAGCGGTCCTTCCGGGTGATCTTGTAGCCCTCCGGGATGGCTATGGCGATGTCGGGGGCTGAGGAGGCGTTCATCCAGGTTTCTGTGAGGAAGGCGACGTCTGGTGATGTTGTGTCGAGGAGGTTCCAGAGTTCGACGGAGTGTCTGTGGACGGAGCGGGTGTTGAGCAGGATGCACTTGAAGTGACTGTTGCTGGTGTCTGGCTTGGCGGGGAGTGGTGCAGGTTCGGAGGCAGGTGAATTTGCAGGATTGGCAGGTGAAGGGTCCGTGGGTGCGTTTCGGGTGGCTCGGTAGCAGGCGGGGTTCCTGGGAGAAAAGAGGCAGCACCTCGCAGACCGCCAGTGAGATGCATTTTGAGGTGGGGGCGGAGCCTTCCATAAGTTGTGGTAAGGCCTTATGAGGTTCCTTGTCGTTTCAGTAAACCGCTTTTAATAGCAATTCCTGGGGTTCTCTTAGCAGGCGAATTGAATTTTGCCTTGAGCTCCAGGAACTCTGGCATAACCCCTATCTGGAGCTGGGTGCGGAATGTCTGTGGGTCTGATGGGAAGCAAGGATGTATGAATGAAGGTGTGAATGGTGTGTGAAGGACTGGGTTTTTTAAGACCCAGCGGTGCCAGGGCACAACACCTGAAACCTTCGTGGGTAACCTGCTCCGGCGTACAAGTCACAGAGACACGGGACAATTCCTTCGGCGTCAAAGATTCAAGGTTTATTTGCTGCAGGGAACACAGAGATCACGGCAAGTACACAGCGTGCAACTTGGGGAGACTGCTTCAAATTGGTTCTGTGGATCGCTCCTTTTATACAGTTTTTACCCATAGGATAACGTTGAACACAACAGTTTACAACCCGGTTCCCACAATTATCCCCCAGAGGGGTCATTTCGGTCACTTTGAAACACACAAGGTCCGGAACATAAGTGCGGAAACATTTGGCGGTTCCCAACTGTAAAAACCATCTTCCCACCATTAGCAAATTCCAATCAGCAGTAAAACAGATCGAAATAGGAACGAAGACAGGTGTAGAGGAAGACGGAGACAGCGGGGAGATCGGAAAGGGTGTAAAAGGGGGAGGTATCGGGAAACACGAGATACAGGCTTCAAAGAGACGTGCCTAATGAGATGCACGGCTGAGACAATAAGTCCGTGCGGCAAGATGAGCCTCGAGCGGCGCCACCTGCCTTACAGCAGCAACCCCCTCGTCATAAAGACACTCACAAAGAACATGTGTCTTCCGCAAATATCTTGGGAGTCCCAGGGTCGCGAAGCGGACAGCGTCCGTTCGCTGGCTACTTGAGGGCAAGAGACAAAATGGATGCCGTATCTAAGATGGAACCCGTGGGTACAGATGAAAAACCCACATAACAAACGAACGGTTTAAGTTAGCACAGCGAAACTGCGCACACTTACTAAACTCGTCATTTGCGGTTCATAGATACTAGACTCGACCATATTCGTGCGAGTCAGAAACACCACTTACAATTGTCACGGAACCTCAGACGCTCCTTTTGCCCTCATGTAGGCAAGCACTAGTCAGAATCATATTCGATATTCATCAGACCATCGAGATGTTGCTGTAGCATAGCTCTGTCCAACCGAGTCCCCTTGGTAACAGATGGTTGTCTCATACACGTTGTAGCACAGAGGCCACATAAGGCAGGACCACACTGCACACAAAGGCAACACGTGAACAGGAACACTACCACAACCCCAATGATCATCAGAATCTTCCAACCCCAAGTCGACATCAGGCCCCAAAACCACCCAAGTAGCGTCCAATCCCCTACATCCACGTGTATGGATTCGGAGATCTTATGCAACCTCGAGATGGCTTGATAGACAGTAGGAGCATTATCTGGAATGAAAATGCAGCAGCTCGAATGGATCACCTTACATACCCCACCACGATCTGCTAAGATGACATCTAAAACCATACGGTTTTGTAACGTCATAAGTCGCTCCGCCTGAAGTTCCGTGGTGATATTACCAAGGGCACTGGCAGTAATATTAGCTGTCGATTCTACCACTCGAGTCAACTGTCTCAGGTTCCTACTATTGACCATAGGTCCCCAAAACGGGAGGAAACCCTTGAAAAAGTCTCCTGCCTCTTGACCGGCAGTATCCTCTTCACTAATTACGCCTCGCACAACTCTAGTCTTATGATAATCGGCATCTACAGTGAACGTCGGAGGCAACAGATTTCCAATAAAACATGTGCCCATAAAGTCTGCGGGCAACCATGTATATGCACGATCATAACAGATAAAGTATGTACCCTTGGCAGCTAGGAACACAGGGGACGAGAACATCGGCAGAATGTAATTTTCAGTGCAAGCACTGGCTCCAAGTCGGGCTTGCGATCTTCGGCCACGACCTATAATACAAAAATTACCAGTGTGGGGTACGACCCATATGGGAGGCGAGCTTTTAAGCTGCTTTTCGCTAGTGAACTCACTATATTCACCTCTACTTAGGACTCTATAAGCTTGTACCTCTTCTTCGGGAATAAGCGAAGGATCATAGATCTCACTATCTAAATCCTCTATGGCTATCGACAAAGGTTTTTGGTACGAGGTAGGACCAGAGTAGGGGGAACGTGGTTCTCGAATGGGGTGGAAACCCAGTGCGCTTCGAAACATTGTTTGAAATGCTCGAGCTGACCCTTGGGAACTATACGGTAATACCAGATATGGAATTCCCTTATCCGTAGTATGTGGCATCAACCCACACACCCAACAATTAGTAGTGTTAACCACCAACTGATGCTGATGGAGGAGCTGAATAAAGGAATTGTTGCGGAATTCTACACGTCTAGCCTGCTCGTGTTCCGGTAACATGTGAAAGGAATGGGGAGAAGCAGTAGAGGTAAGATTAGGGTAAGGAGTAGGAGTAGGTGTAGCAGGTAAGAAGTAGGACATCGTGTAGTACACCCCACCCGCCAATAATACAGAAGCAGTCAGAAACAATACAAACAGTTGAAATATGAAACATTTGGTTCGACTGAGTTGCTGCAGCTTGAATCTATACGCCTTAGCTTCTTCCAAATCATTCAGCTTCGAGAATGCCATTCCCTACGACCGTCCGCAACGTTTCTTGACGCACTTCGTTCTGTGCAGCAATAGTCAATCCCTAGGAGTTCCTAGGAACCGACGGCCTTTAACCTAGCGTCAAGACCTACCGTCCAGAAGGAAGTACGCGCGCGGCCCTACGGCCTTTAATACACAATATGTATTTATACAGGCACAAAAGTCTCTCAGCTGTGGAAGAAAAAAGGTACAAAGGAAGAAACTCAAAATATATGTACAAAAATCACAATGATATAAAAGTTCAAAACTGATCACGGGAAAACGGGATAATGCAGTTGTCAATACAGCAAAGCAAAATCTTTTTATTTGTCCTTAGTGCGAGATCGCAAAAAGTATCGGGTTTTCCCAGAACGTGTCTGCTCGTCGAATAAAGGATCCGTTGAAGAGACAGCGTCCTGCTGATCAGTCGATTGTTCTGGTCTTGAGTCTTTTGATGCAAATTGTTCAACAATGTCTTTCTGCTGCGCTGAGGATTCTCCAACAAGCTGTGCGTCGCTAAAAGGCACAAACGCCGGCAATGTTTCTGCTTCAGATGACGCAATGCCTTTCCTTACCCACGGGTCTGCCAACAAAGGGATGGGGACTCGCTTGGTGTGCGTAGCATGCACCCAGTTTTTACGTCCCTCCAGACGAACGGCAGTCCTCGTGGCCAGGAGCACTTGAAAAGGTCCGATGAAACGGGGGTCCAGATTATTCTTTCGTGAAAAGTTGCGTATCACCACCCAGTCTCCGGGCTGGAGCTGGTGGCCTGGACCCTCTGTCTGCGTCGGCAATGCGTCGTAAACCTGTTGATGAATTAACCTCAGTTTAGCAGTCAAGTCATGTAAATAGTCAATCAACATCGGGTACTCAAGATTAGAAAATGTCCCTGGCCTAGGAACCCCCCACACATTCGCAGGACGGCCGAACACTATCTCGTAGGGACTAAGCCCTACTCGGGAGTGTACAGTCGCCCTAGTTGACAGTAATGCTAGAGGCAAAGCGTCAGGCCACGAAAGACCAGTTGTAGCCTGAATCTTCGCTAGCTTTAGTTTAAGGGTGCCATTGTACCCTTCAACCAATCCAGCTGACTGGGGATGATTGGCGCTATGGAATTTTTGATTAATTCCAAGGCCCTTACACACACTCTTCATCACGCTTCCAACAAACTCACTTCCGTTATCTGACCACACGACTCTAGGCATTCCGTACCGAGGAAAGTATTCCTTCAGTAGGATTTTCGCTGTAGACAAAGCAGTATTGTCTTTGAGGGGATAGGCCTCGATCCATCGGGAGAATGCGCAAACCACAACTAAAACGTACTTCAGGTTATTGCATCGCTCCATATGGATGAAGTCCAATTGAATCACCTCAAAGGGATACGAAGGAGGAGCAAAACTGCCAGGGGGAGTTGGGGTTCCTTTGCCAGGATTGTACATTATACACACCATACAATTCTTCACCAGGCGTTCAGCACATTTCGTAATGCCATCATTCTTCCACACAGCAGCCAACAACTTACAAATACCTTTTGCGCTAATATGCGCTAACCCATGTGCCATAGTCACAACGGCCAGCACATACGCATCAGGCAACATCCATCTCTTCTGATCCGACAAATCAATCCAGCAACCATTCGCATCCAACTTTCCCGTACTTTCTTTCCACTTCGTCTTTTCAGTCTCAGTGGCCTCATTCTGAATTGCTTTCACACTCTCAATAGTGTCTTCACACATACTCGATTCTGTAGGCCACCTAACCGAACTCGTCACATACATTCGAGTGCTAAGGTTCCGGGCAGTCTCCTTAGCAGTCTCGTCCGCAAACGCATTACCACGACCAACATCATCCGTCACTTTACGATGCGCACTACACTTAATAATCGCAACTTGTGTAGGCAAAGTCAATGCATCCAAAAGATCATTCACAAGCTGGCCATGCTGTATCTTCGTGCCATGCGATGTCAAGAAACCTCTCTCACGCCATAATCGTCCAAAACTATGCGCAACACCAAACGCGTATTGACTATCAGTGTACACATTCACACGTTTCCCTTTCGCTAACACACATGCTCTAGTAAGGGCAATTAATTCTGCAGCTTGGGCAGAATTTTGATTCAATCTTGCAGTCTCAACAACAGTATGCAATGTCACAACAGCATAAGCAGTAGTCACATCGCCATTCGGCAACTTAAAACATGACCCATCCACATACAGAGTACCATCCGGATTGTCCAATGGGGTGTTTTTAAGGTCCACTCGACCTTTCGTTTCCTCTTCTGTCCTCAAGTAGCAGTCATGTTCTGCTACTTCATCTGACTCTGTGCTAATTGGTAACAAAGTTGCCGGGTTTAGGACGTTACAACGTTTTATCTGAATGTGGCTTGCCAAGAGCGTCAATTCGTACCCAGACAACCTCGCACTGGTTAAGTGCTGAGTTTTCGTTCGATTCAAAAGAGTATCGACTGCATGCGGAACCATCACCGTAAGCATATTATCCATAACCAACCCTGCTGATTGTCGGATGGAGACCGCAGCTGCCGCTGTTGCTCGTAAACAACTCGGCAATGCTCTAGCTACTGGGTCTAAGGTCGAGGAAAAATATGCACATGGACGTTGCTTACCACCAAAAGGTTGCGTTAAAACACTCAACGCACAACCTTCCCTCTCGTGAACATATAACGTGAACGGCTTACCGTAGTCAGGGGTACCCAACACAGGAGCCGAACACAATGAATCACGCAGTTCAGAAAAACTTTTCTGACATTCTTCCGTCCATGGTAAAGGAGTCGAAACATCCTTGCACGTAAGAGCCACCAATGGTTTCGCTAGCAATGAAAAATTAGGAATCCATTGCCTGCAGTACGACGTGATACCTAGAAAGGCACGCACATCTCTTTGGGATTTTGGCACAGCCATTCGCGCAATCGCTGCAATTCTCTCTGGGGTCAATCTTCTTCCCTCCTTTGACAATAAGTGACCTAGGTAGGTTACTTCTTGACAACAATATTGGAGTTTAGAAGGTGACACCTTGTGATTTAACTCACAGAGATGTTGCAGCAACGACACTGTAGCAATTTTGCAAATGTCCTGAGTATCGGCAGCCACCAATAAGTCGTCAACGTATTGGATTAAAGCCGCACCAACCGGCAACCTAAATGCATCTAGTTGACCCTTCAAGGCTTGGCTGTAAATAGATGGACTTTCACAGTAGCCCTGAGGAGCGCGTTTGAACCGGAAACTGCGTCCACCGAGAGAGAAACCGAAAAGGTCCCTGCTCTCTTCGGCAATCGGGATGCTGAAAAACGCATTTTTCAAGTCAATCACCGAAAACCATCATGCAGTAGCTGGAATCAGAGTCAGTAGCGCCGTGATATCAGGCACAACGGGAAATTGAGGAACCACAATTTTATTTACCTCCCGTAAATCGATAACAAAGCGATAAACAGGCGGTTTGGAAGGATCTGTACGTTTAAGAATGGGTAGTACAGGGCTATTGCACACGTTTCCCCGAGTCTCTTCAATAACATCTTTCTCGATCAAATCATAAATGATCGCTAACAAAGCTCGTTCACCATCAAGGGAGATACGATATTGGGGAATACGTGGCAATCGCACATTAGCTTTCAACTGAACAACATAAGGGGAGATGTCAAGTAGGCCCACGTCATTTGGACCTGTTGCCCACAAAGACGCAGGAAGAGAACTCAATTCCGGTGGCAGCTTATCGAGAGACAAATACATGGGAGAGACAACCCTCTCTCCTAACGTAAGCTTTACACCCGCAGGAGAACAATACAAAGTTGCGTACAAACGTTTAAGCAAATCCAGACCCAAAAGATTTTCGCCACATCCAGTAGTCAAAATCAACGGAGCTTCTAGCTCACGTGGCCCAATTTTAAGGGGCAAAGGGCGCGAAACTGGATTGCTAACGGGGGCGCCAGAGAATCCAACGGAAACATTTGTTAAGCCAGACAAAGGTGCGCCAGGGAGTTTCGAATCCATAATAGAACTTTTCGCTGCACCAGTGTCCAACAGAAAAGGCTCAACGACGCCCGATGTAGCAACTGCGACGTAAGGCCCTCTCTGATCAACCGGAACTGATACCACTCCCTTTCCTTGTCTTTGGCTGTCCTAGTAATTACTGTCGTCAGTCCCCTGATCGACGTAATAATCGTCCACATTGTACTGCGCAGATCGTCCTTGTGATGATCCGCGTTGATCGAAACAATTATCAGAATTAGAGGAGTTATCTGAACGATCATTCTGAGCACCACGACCTCTACCACGTGATGTTTGCTGTGAACCACCACGACCCCCTCTCGAGGAGTTACCACTCTGGCGTTCGTTTAAAACAGGACAATTGTATTTAATGTGTCCCTCCTGTCTACAATAAGCACATTGATTGTACCCTAACGAGGATCTTTGGGAGGAGGAATCATTACGAGTTTGGGATCTGTTTGATTGTGGCTGTGATCTATTCTGTTGCGAATTATTCTGATTTAACCGCGGAGGATACGCTTGTTGCAACAACACTTTAGTTTTCAGCTCTTTCGTCTTTTTGTCAGCACGGTCAGTCTCTTCTTTCTCTCTATTCTCATAATATTGAGCCGTAGCCAATATCTGAGCCGAGGTAGAAACTGCCCATGCACTTTCCGAATTCTTTAATTTACTGCTCAAATCGGGCAACAAGTTCGATACAAATTTATCTACGAACAACCTTTGACCACCCTCAGTACCCATATCCTGCCCACTATGGTCAATGAAAGCCTCCTCAAACCTCGTAAAGAAGTCCGAAACACTCTCATCTTTCTTTTGTTTGCAAGCTGACAACTTGTCCCAATTAACCTTCATAGCTGGCATAAGAGTCTTCATTAACGTTATTATTCGCTGAGGAAGAGCAGTAATCAATTGGTCGGGTTTAGTAGCAGCCACTTGTCCTGCATCCGCCGCTGTAATGGCAGCCCAATCACCACCTAATTCATTTGCGTGATCTTGTTGGCGAATCTTAGCCCATACCGGTTGCGGTACGACATTACCAAACAACATGTCAATATCGGCAAGATTCATTATCGTGGCATCTACGAGCTGCGATAATTCTTTGTAATACCCTGCAGGATTTTTGCGTGGATCAGGCAAAGACTGTTTCACCTGTAGCACTTCCGAGCGTTTCCATGGGAGATGTATCCACACTCTCTGGAAATGCGCCACTACCGCAGGATTGGCATTAGGATTAAGCATGGGCGAATTTTGCGAATCTCGCGTTCGCGAATTTTGCGGATTTGCGAACTCGCAATCCGCAAAATCCGCGAATTCCCGCGAATTTTTTTTTTTTGTGTTCGCGCGTGTTTCTGCCAGTTCGCGAGGGTTTTTACAATTTCGCAATTTGCGAACTTACCTGTCGGGTCGCAAGTTTTGCGAACTTGTTGTTTCTACGTGTCCAGCCTGTTTGGGACACTCTTCTTCATCACTGCCACTCTCTGTCACCACTGCCACTCTCTGACTACTCATGCCACCCTCTGGCCCACCCATGCCACCCTCTGTTTCATCACCACACCCTCTGGTTGTCCAGTGTACATTATTTTCGGCAAAGCAAAGCACACCTTCCCTGCCTCAAGTGACCTGAATTAATTTGGGGCTGATTAATGTGTCACAGAATATTTTTTTAGCTGGCACCTGCTTCCTTAGTGCTTCCTGATTAGTGATCTTTTGCACTTGCTAAGTGCTTTCATTGTTGCAAAATTAGTTACAACACCTGCCCTGCCCCAACTGACAATAATGAATTAGGGGCTGATTAATGGATTTTAACTTCCAGCCTGGCTCCTGCTTGTCTCCCTTAGCTGTAATTCAGGACCTTTGTGGCATATGTGTAACTATTCTGAGGTTCAGAGCAGGGTCACATAATAGTTGCAACTGGCAACTGAACTCTGGAGAGGCCCCTCAGGAAGCACTACAGGAAATGGCTACTAATGATGTGCCTGAACTTTTGAACCTGGTAAGTAGTTTCAGTTTTGCTAAGATCGTATTTCTGCAATTTAGCACTTACTCGCGGGGTGCGAAGTTGTACTGGCAAGCCGCGAACTTACGCGAACAGTGCGAGCAAGCCATAAAATCCGCTGCTCGCGGATTTGCGGATTTCACGGGAAATTCGCAAATCTCGCGGATTGCGAATTTACCGAAAATCCGCAAAATCCGCGAGCGAAACGGATTTTCCGCCCATGCCTAATTAGGATCAGCTGGTATCCAAACTGGCGGAACTTCACGCATAGGATATTGGCCAGACTCGTCTGTTTGTTTTTCAATATCTTCGACAAACAATGCATGAGGTATTGGAGCGGGACGGAAAGATAGTAACCGCTCAATAGCACGTCGAACATTAGTATCAACTATCAGTCCGTGTGCGAACTGGAGTCGAAGTTCAGACAGGGCGGTCAGCACCTCGTCAGGCGCATCGGCCGCTATCTGATCATGTAGGAACTTACACATTTCGTCAAACACATATCTCTGAGTTGGAATATTGAATTGACAAAACGTGTCGAGAACAACACGGGGTGGATTTCTAATAGGGTTTACCATCCAACCCATCGCCATATTATAGAGCGCAACACGTTCTCTGTTACCAGGAAGCTGGCTTCGTCTCTGAGGACCATCAGAACTAGCGGATCCATGAACAGGACCAAACGAATGACAGAAACTAGCCGCAAGGGGAGAATTACGACTACGAGTAGAAGGAGAAAGATACGACACAGGAGTAACAAGAGAAGGAGTAGAAACAGTAGCAACAGCAGGAGTTAACAAAACAGGAGCAGTAGCAGAAGTATTAGCGGGAACAGGAGTATATGGAAGCGGAGGAGCAGTAGGAATAGAAACAGACAAAGGAGCAGGAACAGTTGGAAGAACGGGTGCAGGTTGAGGAACAGGCGGAGGAATAATAGGTGGAAGAACAGGTACGGCAGGGACTACAGGAGTTGCGGTACCCTGTACGTACGGAGGTGGCGACTTCATTAGATATGACATTAAGGGATCCTCAACTGCCTCATCCTTCTTTTCCGACTCCGTTGGTAAAGCGGGGTAACATTTATCTATGGTCATATGTTGTAATCGCTCAAACACTTCCTTATCCTTAACCTCCTTATCTCGCTGAAATTGCTCTGCGTTCTTCACTATGGTAGCAACATTATCTCGCTGACTACGTTTATTCTGTCTGATTTCTTTCTGTCGAGCTTCTTTGCGCCACAACCGAAAGGCATCAAACATGGCCGGCCTTGATTTGCGTTCGAACAGTTTCATTTCTAGATTATCTAAGATCGACGCCTCGAAGCTACCGTGAGGTGGCCAACGAAGGTCGCCGTCTTTCTTCGTGTATTTAATCCAGTAATCGTTAAAAGTAATTGGGCCTAGCCCATGCTTACTGTAGAGCTCATGCGTGGGAGTTCCAACCGGAGGTATCGGACATGAGTCCTCCAATCGGGAATCCATACTACAAGGTCTGAAACAACTAAACAAAGTACTACGACCAGGCATCTTGCACACTAGCCGAGTTTCACAAACTTCAAGGGTTACGGGATTTACCAAGTCCCAGCAAAGAACAAAACCCTCGGTGTTTGGCGGCTGCAGTCGTCAAATAACAAAGGATCAGGTACTAAGAACCACAAATGCAATGGAACCATGCAACAACAAAAACGCTAGCAAAGTGTGACCGACAAAAGCACTCGCAAAGCGTCAATAACAACAAAAACACTTGCTAAAGGTGGGACCGACAAAAGCACCAGCAAAGTGTCAACTACTAAGGACCATGGGAGCGACCCACAAAATACTTAACTCAAAGATCGATGGCGACTCCAGGAAGGCCCGTCAATCGTCTCGCTATACCAAGGTCTACGCCAGGCGCCAAAACAGGTCTACAGTCAGGGCAGCAGTCCGTCGCAGCCGTCCGGAGGCGGGAATCTTCGCGGGAAAAGTCTTCGGGCCACTTATTTCGACAACAGGATCGATGAAGCGGAGTGCACCTTCCCTCGGAGATTTCACACGAAGTTCCTCACGATCGTCGGGCTTGGACCGGTACCACTGATGCAGCCCCACGTTGGGCGCCAACTGAAGGACTGGGTTTTTTAAGACCCAGCGGTGCCAGGGCACAACACCTGAAACCTTCGTGGGTAACCTGCTCCGGCGTACAAGTCACAGAGACACGGGACACTTCCTTCGGCGTCAAAGATTCAAGGTTTATTTGCTGCAGGGAACACAGAGATCACGGCAAGTACACAGCGTGCAACTTGGGGAGACTGCTTCAAATTGGTTCTGTGGATCGCTCCTTTTATACAGTTTTTACCCATAGGATAACGTTGAACACAACAGTTTACAACCCGGTTCCCACAATTATCCCCCAGAGGGGTCATTTCGGTCACTTTGAAACACACAAGGTCCGGAACATAAGTGCGGAAACATTTGGCGGTTCCCAACTGTAAAAACCATCTTCCCACCATTAGCAAATTCCAATCAGCAGTAAAACAGATCGAAATAGGAACGAAGACAGGTGTAGAGGAAGACGGAGACAGCGGGGAGATCGGAAAGGGTGTAAAAGGGGGAGGTATCGGGAAACACGAGATACAGGCTTCAAAGAGACGTGCCTAATGAGATGCACGGCTGAGACAATAAGTCCGTGCGGCAAGATGAGCCTGGAGCGGCACCACCTGCCTTACAGCAGCAACCCCCTCGTCATAAAGACACTCACAAAGAACATGTGTCTTCCGCAAATATCTTGGGAGTCCCAGGGTCGCGAAGCGGACAGCGTCCGTTCGCTGGCTACTTGAGGGCAAGAGACAAAATGGATGCCGTATCTAAGATGGAACCCGTGGGTACAGATGAAAAACCCACATAACAAACGAACGGTTTAAGTTAGCACAGCGAAACTGCGCACACTTACTAAACTCGTCATTTGCGGTTCATAGATACTAGACTCGACCATATTCGTGCGAGTCAGAAACACCACTTACAATTGTCACGGAACCTCATGTGAATGCCCAGTAGCAAAGGTCAAAACCTTGGCGTGGTGCTACTGCTCACAAGTTTACCCATTAACTTGTGCTAATTTGACCTGTTTTGGATGAAAGGGGTGTGCACTGTTTTCTTCCTGTTCTGTGCCTTGTTCCTGGATGCTTTCTTTCTGTCTTTCCTCACCTGCTTCCTTGAGTGTTATCAGCATTTCCCAACAATCCCTTGTGATGTCATCTACTACATCACACCCTCGGTCCTGGCAGGCTTTATGGCATCATTCACCTCTCAGCTGGTTATAGAGGCGTGGTCTGGGATGGCTGCAGGGTAAGTGCAGTCTGTGGACGGGGCTATGATGGTGGGAAAGAGGTGTGAATGAGGGACTTGGGGGCACCGAGCTAACATCAGACTCACAGGATGGCTGCGGCAGTTCTGCTTCTCGAGGCCTCTGCCATGTGTTGTTTGGTTGATCAGTGGGAGAAACCAGGCAGCACCTCGCAGACGGCCAGTGAGATGCACTTTGAGGTGGGGGCGGAGCTTCCATAAGGTGTGGTAAGGCCTTATGAGGTTCCTTGTTATTGTACCAAACAGCTTTTAATAGCAATTTCTGGAGTTCTCCTTCAGGCGAATTGAATGTTGCCTTGAGCTCCAGGAACTCTGGCATAACCCCTATCTGGAGCTGGGTGCGGAATGTCTGTGGGTCTGATGGCAAGCAAGGAAGTATGAATGAAGGTGTGAATGCCCAGTAGCAAAGGTCAAAACCTTGGCGTGGTGCTACTGCTCACAAGTTTACCCATGAACTTGTGCTAATTTGACCTGTCTTGGATGAAATGGGCGTGCACTGTCTTTATCCTGTTCTGTGTCTTGTTCCTAGCTGCTTTCTTCCTGCTTTTTTCTTTTCTTAGTTTTAACATCTACATCTCACCTCATTCTCCTTACACTTTATTTCATTCCTTCCATGTTTAATTCTTCTGTGGGCTTTGTGTTTCTTATTTTATTAGTCTTAATTTTGTTCTTTTATCTCATTGCCTTCCCAGGCTCCTCATTGCTTTTCTTCTTTCTACAGTTCATTCTCGGACTTTCTCTTGTCCAGAATATCTTTTCTCATTCCTTCGTCCAAACTTTATCTTTCTCTTTTGTGTCTTCGCCATTCTTTACAATGTCTTTATTTCCTTTTTTAAATTCTTTATCTTGCATTTTTACTTTCATCATGTTATTTTCCCTGCTCCTTATGTCATTTCTTTCCGACATCGATTTTTCATGTCTTTTCTTTTCCTCACTTTATTCGTTGCTGTTTTGTTTCTAATCTTACTCTGCCATTCTTTTATTTCTTACTTGATTTTGTTTGTTGGTGCAATTCCCAAGTTGTTTTATTTGCTCTCGATTTTAGTTTTTACAAAATGCACAAAGATGATGTGACAGGGCATCGGGCCATCCATAGTGACGCTGCAGCCCCAGGAGGATGGGGGAAGGGGTGGGCCAGACTGTTATGCGCAGGTAGCCTTTCTCCAACCCTTAGCTGTGCTGTACAGCCAGATGGAGAACCAACACGGACTCCCAGTTCCTGTCTGGGGGCCGAACCAGGAAACAGTATTCCCAGCATGAGAAAAGCCCTGGGATTGTCATCTGGGATCCTCCCCATTGGCAGCAGTTTCTGACATCAGGAAGAAGAGTTTCGGGAGCACTTGAGCAGCCGTCGGAGCAGGTAAGTGCAATTTTATATATTTTTAGTTCTGTCTTCTGTGATGTTTTTGGTTTGTATTCGCCCTCTCCCGCTGCACCACTTTGCAATGGGAGCAGCCGCTACTTCGATATTCGAGTGCCTAAAAGTCCTTCAGCGTGTCTCATCAGTTCAATAGTTGTACTATATAAACATTTATTTGAAAGAAACACACATTTCAGACAACCCTCACATATCCCAGACCTACCACAAACCCAGAACTCATGGTTGTTGCATGAGGGAGAGGGTAGTACACATTACCTGTCCACAATAAGGTTTACAGCGTATTTCTAAAGACTCCCAAATGGTTAACACTTTTAACAGAAGTGGGCGATACATTGATATCGCTGCTGGTGAGGCTGATGTAAAGGCAAGTGAGGAAGCGACCCAGTGTTGGATGAGAAACCGTCTGTTGCAGGCGCTTTAACATAAGCTAGGCACTATATTTAGTTGATACCGGACACAAGCATATCTATAGGGTTATGCCTGAAATACTTCAAGCATTGGTGTTTACTAAAACTTTGCTGCTGAGACGTTTTTTGTATTTTTCTACAACTGGAGGGGTTTCCCTCTACACGTCATTCACCACAGAAGCACACCTTAAGCTAGACGCATAAAGTACCTTGCAGGCGTAACACAAACTGCTACCAAGCAACAACAGATATACATGGACGTCAATTCACCAAAATGCCAGGGGTAGCGGAAGTGACATTACACGCCCTTTGACACCCACTTTCATTCACACACACATGCTTACACATTAGTGTGATAAAGAATTGACAGAAAATAAAGAGTGGAGTCCAAGCTGACCCTGTGTTCCTGGCACTGAATTTGCCACCTCTGAGGCCAGGGGTCGCAAAGCCAGTGCCAGGGGTAGCAAAGGGCGAGCCAGGGGTCGCAGCTTCGACCCTTACATGACGTCTGTGATGATACACAGCTCAATGGTGCATTGTGGGTGATTTTGGTGGGAGAAACGTTCCCTCTTTCCTGGTACTTTCAGTGACTGTTGCCCCTGGAGTGAAGGCCTGGAGACCTGCAGGATACACGCCGCCTGCTGGTGGGGCATGTGTAGTGCCTGCTCCAGCTGTCAAGGTGCATTACACTGGCAACACATTTCATGTGTCTCTGAGTTTAGGAAATAGGAAAAAGAAACTGGGCAAAAGTAGCTAGGAAAGATCCTGTGCTCAAAAGGGGAGAAGCAGAGAGACACGGAAAGAAAGGTTCCGCTTTCATAAGATCAAAAAAATGTTGAAATCCCCAGACCTGTCCATAGAGGTGACAATCTCTGGGTGGAGCTTCTCGGCACTACAAGTACCTTAAACATAAAAAGAGGACTGGGCAGTAAACCTTGGAGCTACACCCCCACCCACAACCCCAATGCCTCCCCCACGGATCAAATTATCCACGTGGTCAATTAAGGTGATAAATGGGAGAAAAAATGTCCCTGGAATTATAGATATCCATTTGCAGTAAAGTGCCTGGTAATTTCGTGCCTACGTCATCTTTCTCCATTCTGGAAACAAGGGCTCGTCATTGCATGTTGCAGGGGTGCCATACCCAGCTGGAATCAGTAATTTTACCAAGCAACTGGTACCCAGGCACATGGTCTACTGTGACGCTCATCTTGAGATCCACTGATGCCTATTCTAGCTTGTGGTCCATTAATGCCTGTTAGAGCCTGTGGACCATTGATGCATATTATAGGATGAAGGCAATTGTTACCTGTTACACCTTGAGACCCATTGATGCTGATTACAGCTGGAATCACATTAATGCCTGTTACTACTTGGGGCTGATTGATGCCCAGAGCTGCTTGGGGCCAATGAGGCCTTTGAGCGTGTCACGGGCTCGGGGCCTAATAACGGCAATTACAGCTTGGGACCTACTGCAACCTGTTACAGATCGCTGCCCATTTGATTCATATGAAAGCTTCGGACCCGCTGAGGCCTGCCACAACTCACTGCCCATCGATAGATACATGTTACATCTTGGGACCCGCTACGGCCTGTTACAGATCGTTGCCCTCAGATACATATTAAATAATGGGACCCACTTCGGCCTGCTACAGCTCGATGCCCACTGATAGATGTTACAGCTTGGGACCCCCTGTGACCTGTTACAGCCTGCTGCCCATTGATACATGTTACAGCTCGGGCCCACTCCGGCCTGCTACAGATCGTTGCCCTCAGATACATAGTACATGTTTGGACCCACTTCGGCCTGCTACAGCTCGCTGCCCATTGATAGATGTTACAGCTTGGGACCCCCTGTGACCTGTTACAGCCTGCTTCTCATTTATTCATGTTACCAGAAAGCTGGGTCTGGGGCTCAGTGGACTAATGCATCCACTTCAGGGTCCTGTGTTCGACCTCATGGTCACAGGTTCAAATCTTGGTGGGTCCACTCAGCCTTTCATCCATCTGAGGTCGATAAAATGAGTACTGTTGAGATGGGTAACAATCAACATCTGTTATTCAGTGCCAAGATACCTCTGGGTGAACATGCGCTTTACAAATACTCATGTTATGTTATGTTACCTCTTGGAACCCAGTGAGACCTGTTACAGCTCGCTACCCATTTATACATACGACAACTTGGGCCCACTGCAGCCTGTTATGACACACTGCCCATTGATACATAATAAAGTCTGGGACACGCTGAGAACAGTTACAGATCGCTGCCCCTTGATACATAATAAAGTCTGGGACACGCTGAGAACAGTTACAGATCGCTGCCCATTGATGCATAATAAAGTCTGGGACACGCTGAGAACAGTTACAGATCGCTGCCCATTGATACATAATAAAGTCTGGGACACGCTGAGAACAGTTACAGATCGCTGCCCATTGATGCATAATAAAGTCTGGGACACACTGAGAACAGTTACAGATCGCTGCCCATTGATACATAATAAAGTCTGGGACACGCTGAGAACAGTTACAGATCGCTGCCCATTGATGCATAATAAAGTCTGGGACACGCTGAGAACAGTTACAGATCGCTGTCCATTGATACATAATAAAGTCTGGGACACGCTGAGAACAGTTTCAGATCACTGTCCATTGATACATAATAAAGTCTGGGACACACTGAGAACAGTTACAGATCGCTGCCCATTGATACATATTAAAGTCTGGGACACACTGAGAACAGTTACAGATCGCTGCCCATTGATACATACTATAGTCTGGGACACGCTGAGAACAGTTAGAGATCGCTGCCCCATGATACATACTATAGTCTGGGACACGCTGAGAACAGTTTCAGATCGCTGCCCATTGATACATAATAAAGTCTGGGACACGCTGAGAACAGTTACAGATCGCTGTCCATTGATACATAATAAAGTTTGGGACACACTGAGAACAGTTACAGATCGCTGCCCATTTATACATAATAAAGTCTGGGACACGCTGAGAACAGTTACAGATTGCTGTCCATTGATACATAATAAAGTCTGGGACACACTGAGAACAGTTACAGATCGCTGCCCATTGATACATAATAAAGTTTGGGACACGCTGAGAACAGTTACAGATCGCTGCCCCTTGATACATAATAAAGTCTGGGACACGCTGAGAACAGTTACAGATCGCTGCCCATTGATGCATAATAAAGTCTGGGACACGCTGAGAACAGTTACAGATCGCTGTCCATTGATACATAATAAAGTCTGGGACACGCTGAGAACAGTTTCAGATCGCTGTCCATTGATACATAATAAAGTCTGGGACACACTGAGAACAGTTACAGATCGCTGCCCATTGATACATATTAAAGTCTGGGACACGCTGAGAACAGTTACAGATCGCTGCCCATTGATACATACTATAGTCTGGGACACGCTGAGAACAGTTAGAGATCGCTGCCCCATGATACATACTATAGTCTGGGACACGCTGAGAACAGTTTCAGATCGCTGCCCATTGATACATAATAAAGTCTGGGACACGCTGAGAACAGTTACAGATCGCTGTCCATTGATACATAATAAAGTTTGGGACACACTGAGAACAGTTACAGATCGCTGCCCATTTATACATAATAAAGTCTGGGACACGCTGAGAACAGTTACAGATTGCTGTCCATTGATACATAATAAAGTCTGGGACACACTGAGAACAGTTACAGATCGCTGCCCATTGATACATAATAAAGTTTGGGACACGCTGAGAACAGTTACAGATCGCTGCCCATTGATACATAATAAAGTCTGGGACACACTGAGAACAGTTTCAGATCGCTGCCCATTGATACATAATAAAGTCTGGGACACGCTGAGAACAGTTTCAGATCGCTGCCCATTGTGTTACAGCTTCTGACCCACAGTGAATCGCAGAAGCCAAAAGGGTTAAGAACCACTGCTCTAAAATATCTGGTCAAAAATCTTGAATGTGTTCCTTCTGCATATTAGAACAACTTAGAAGCTACATTTTCTATGAACTCAGTGTACTTTCACCGACACCTTCTGTTCTTGATGGCTAATCCTCACTTTTTCTTTCCATTCATTCAAGTACTTCTTTTCCATCACTTTCATATTTCAAATGTCGCTTTTGGTCCTAAATCTCCCCTTGCCAATCTTTCAGGGGGGGCTCATTACCCTTTTTCTACCTTAGTTTTCTTGTATTACTGTCAAATGTGTCCACAGTCATCCCCCTGAGCATATGGTCTCTCCTAGTACCCTCCTTACTCTTCTGTTGCATACGTTCTCCTATATGATGTAAATGAATATTATATTTCCTATGAGCCGTATTCATAGCCTCTTTGTAGCAAAAGCGATTCATGACTTAAATTAAAATGTGATTATTATAATCAAGGGAACACATGTTTAATTAAATATGAATAGACTGGTCTTTTCTGGCTATATACTTACATACTGGAGCTGAAAAGAGCTCATTGATATTAACGAGGTGGCTTTGTGTGTTCCGTGTAGCGGTAACACACAGTCCCTATATCATTCCATCCCCCAGGCACCATCCCATTCTCTCTTCCCCTCCATGTGATCAGTTGAACGGTCCGGACCTGTCCATCCTCTTCTTGCATGGAGCAGTTGACTGGGAGAACCTTGTGAGTGTATGATGGTTCATTGACTGGCTAATGCTATAATGTGCATGAACATGTGACAGCCGTGCTCTTGCACCATGTCGCTGATCCCATGATGATCTGTGCTGGCACCGCATCAGAAATTCCATAACTTCAATCGACGATACTGTAGGCTTTGAACATTCTATGATGCGGAATATTGCACTGTGAGGCATTTTCCTTTAAATACTGGAGAATTATAGCTGATGTCCTCCTTTCTGCCCTGATTTTGTCAGGCTTTTCCCAAGTACAGAGCTGTTTTCCATGGACAAGTTCCACCAGGTTTTACCTGACCAAAGGTGTCCATGAGAAACCCAGTGAGGGAAGTACTGTTACTTTTTTTGCAACATCCCTTAGATCAGAAACTCCAGTTTCCGCACAAAATCGAATGTACAAACTTGTAACGAAGGTGTTTGTGGTGTCACAATGAAGGCATGATGTAATTGTTGTAATCTCTCTCCTTTTTCCCCTGGCTCCTTCCTCGCTGTTGTTTCTTTCCTCCCTGCCCCTTTAGGTATCTTCCCCCTCTACCCACCTCCTCCTACCTTTTGGAACGATTCCCCTAGAGGTCTCTTTGGAATGTTGGACATGTGGTCAGTTGCGGCGAGTGGATGACAGAATAAAGGTGCTTGAACTTACCTTGCTTCAGTCTCATCTTTAATTTCAACACTGGCGACGAATTGGCAAAGGGGGCCATTCCTGTCATCTCCCCTTTCTTTACTCTCTCCTTCCTGCTGATTCAACTTGATCAGTTCTGATGTATTGATTCCAGAGAAGTGTTCTCTTTAGCTATGAAGAATTTTCTCCCTTTCTGATGGAGCGGAGGTCTCACTGAAGGTATACCAGAGACTTGCTGATTCCTCAGTTGTATTCGTTTGAATTCAGAGAAGGATTTTTCAACGTCTTCCTTTGAGATTTTTTCTCATCCCAGTGGATTATCCGATTTTGCCTGCTTTTGCCTCGAGGCCATGGGGTTGCCTGAAGGAAGCTGCTCTGCGGATCGCTCATAGCCCTGCTGTGTTGGTGTTAGCGGGTACCTCACGCGTGTCTGTTTTCTTTGAGGCGCTGTCACCATTCCACGCGGATAGCCTTTGTTGAGGACACTGTTTTCGCGGTTCCTCCTTTCCCGATGTCCGATGTGGTTGGCCGACCGGAGAGTGCTTCCTCAGGAGTGTTCTACTTCTGCTGTTTTCCAGGACATCCTAGCGTGCGAATCAACATCCGTCGAAGTGTCTGTTAGGAGGAGTCCTCACCTCACTACTGTCCGGCGCACCAGCCCCTCAGAACCGTACTACTGTGAAGAGCCCTGTGGGGTTCTCCATTCCAGCAACGCACCAGCTTTTCCAGCTCAGCTGCGTGACGGCAGGGCGGCTGCCGGCGCACCAGCCTCTCAGAACCGTATTTCTGTCAAGAGCCCTGTGGTGTTCTCCACACCAGTGACGCACCAGTTTTCAGCACAGCTGCGTCACAGCATGACGACTGCCGGCGCACCAGCCATTTTCAGCACCGTTCCTTTCTCTAGGGCTGTGGTGGTCGCCTGCATGTTCGCTTTGCCTCAGTCTGTCGTCTCCAGGAGGAAATTCTTGAAAGCTGTGGTGAGTTGAACAAGCGTTGGTACCAGCAACCTTTGTTGTAACAAGTAAGCTTTCCTCGCTTGGTGTTTCAAGGATTTTGTCTTTTTCACGGCTGCCTCTGACTTTTCTGCAGTTTGCCTATACTTCCAAGCCTCAACTTTTACTCTTCTCACCAGACTGTTCCAGCCATCTTGTTCTTTTGCCTATGTTCCCTCCGTTTGAGGCACTCACTCTGCCGCATCAAGTTTTTCCACGTTTCTTTTGACATTTGGCAGTCTATCAAGCACTCCATATCATCTTGGTGGTCAAGGTCTCCTGTCGGCGTGTCCTCCACGGTGATACACACACCTTAAATATCTTTATGTACGTTTACCCCATGGTGAGGTGGACACCTGACATTCTGCATGTTAGATTTGGGGGTCTCTAGTTGGCACAGGTGAGTACTTGTGACACGCAGGGACCCTCTCCTCTAGTCAGGGCAAGGGACTTACTCTTTAAAATAACCCCTGCTCACCCTCAAGGTTGCGTGGCGTGAGCAGACAAGGCTAAACTTCAGAGCGTTATGGGTTAAGCATTTATGACCACATACACTAATTGCAGAGGCCCTTCAGCTGGGCTAAGGAGTAGCTCTCTAGTCTCTCTTCTTCCCATTCTATTCCTTCAATGTCAGAGACTACAAATGCTGCCTGTGGAGGTTTTTCAGGTGATCAGAAATGTGGTCTTTACACGGGATGTCTAGTATGAGTCTGGCTGATGCGTTCTGGATACGTTGGAGTTTTTTCTGAAGTTTTGCGGTGGTACCGGCGTATAGGGTGTTTCCGTAGTCCAGGCAGCTTGTAACCAGTGCGTGGGTGACCGTTTTTCTAGTTTCGGTGGGGATCCAGCAAAATGTTTTTTTTGAGCATGCGAAGAATGTTGAAGCAAGATGATGAGACGGCGTTGACTTGTCTGGTCATCGAGAGTGAGGAGTCCAGGATGGCGCCCAGGTTCCGTGTGTGGTCCGTCGGGATGGGTGCTTTTCCAAGTGCCTCTGGCCACCAAGAGTCATCCCAGGCGGAGGGGGAGGTACCTAAGATTAGGACTTCTGTTTTGTCTGAATTTAGTTTCAGATGGCTGTGCTTCATCCACTCGGCTACTTCTTTCATTCCTTCATATAGGTTGGTTTTGGCGGTGTTAGGGTCTTTGGTGAGTGAGAGGATCAGTTGAGTATCATCAGCGTAGGAGATGATGTTGAGGTTGTGTTGGCGTGCGATTGCCGCGAGGGGGCTCATGTATACGTTGAAGAGGGTGGGGCTGAGTGAAGATCCTTGTGGCACGCCGCAAATGACTTCAGTGGCCTCTGACTTGAATGGCGGGAGGCGGACTCTCTGAGTTCTTCCGGCAAGGAACGAGGTGATCCATTCTAGAGCTTTTCCTTGGATTCCGATGTTTCTGAGGCGGTGTATCAGGGTGCTATGACAAACTGTGTCGAAGGCTGCGGAGAGGTCAAGGAGGATGAGGGCGACTGTGTCTCCATTGTCCAGTAGAGTTCGAATGTTGTCTGTTGCTGCGATGAGTGCGGTCTCAGTGCTGTGTTTTGCTCGGATGCCGGACTGTGAGGAGTCGAGGGATTTGTTGGTTTCGAGGAAGGCGGCGAGCTGGTTGTTGACAGCTTTCTCGATGACTTTGGCCGGGAATGGAAGGAGCGAGATAGGGCGGTAGTTTTTGAGTTCGGTGGGGTCAGCTGTGGGTTTTTTCAGAAGGGCGCTGAGTTCGGCGTGTTTCCAGCTTTCCGGGAAGGTGGCGGAGTTGAGGGAGCAGTTGATGACGTCACGGAGGTGTGGTGCTATGATGGAGTCTGCTTTGTTGAAGATGTGGTGAGGGCATGGGTCTGTGGGGGATCCTGAGTGGATGGAGTTCATCAGGCGGATGGTGTCCTCAGTGGAGATTGGGTTCCAGTCAGTAAGGATGTTCAAGGGGAGTGAAGGTACGGCAGAAGGTTGGGTGGGTTGGTCTCCGGGTTGGTTGTCGAAGCTGTTGTGGATGTCAGCGATTTTGTTGTGGAAGAACGAAGCTAGGGAGTCACAAAGGGTTTGAGAGGGAGTGATGTCGTTGGAGTTGGCAGTAGGGTAGGTAAACTCTTTGACGATGTTGAATAGTTCCTTGCTGTTGTGGGCGTTGTTGTCTAGTCGGTCTTTAAATGCGGCTTTCTTGGCAGTCCTGATCAGTTGGTGGTGTGTGCGGGTGGCGTTTTTGAAGGTGTCCCTGGTGCTGGTGTTTGGGTCTTTTTTCCAGTCTTTCTCAAGGGAACGACAGAGTTTCTTGGATTTCTTAAGGTCATCGTTGAACCAGGAGGCGTTTTTGCTGCCTAGTTTGATTTGACGTTTTTTCAAAGGTGCTAGGTTGTCGGCGCTGTTGGTTAGCCATTGAGTGAGGTTAATGGCTGCTTGGTTGGGGTTTGAAGAGTGGGCCGGGGGGTTTTGAAGAAGCGATGAGGAGATCTGGTCGAAGGTGATTTTGTTCCAGTTTCTTCGCAGAGTAGGTTGAGGATGGTTGTGGTTTGTGGTCTTTTTGTAGACAAAGTGAACGCAGCTGTGGTCCGTCCAGTGGAGAACTGTGGTGTGACTGAAGGAGATATGTTTGCTGGAGGTGAAGATTGGGTCGAGTGTGTGACCTGCGTAGTGAGTGGGGGTTTTAACAAGTTGTTTGAGTCCGAGGTTGGCGAGATTGTCCAGGAGGGTGGTGGCGTTGCTGTCGTTGCTCTTTTCCAGGTGAAATTGAGGTCTCCCAATAGAATGTAGTCCTCGGAGGGGAGGGCGTGTGGGGTGATAAAGTCAGTGATGTCTTCACTGAATTGTGTACGGGGTCCTGGTGGCCTGTAGAGGAGGGTGCCTCTGAGTGTGGTCTTGGGGTCGGTGTGGATCTGGAAGTGAAGGTGTTCGGCGCTAGCGAGGGGGGGTCTTTGGTTGGCACAGGTGAGTGCTTGTGGCAAGCATCGACCCTCTCTCAGGGCAAGAGACTTAGGGGTAGATGTATCAAAATTCCATTTTGTGATTTCTTAATAGCGATTCATAAGGAATTGCTATTTAGAATTCGCAAAATGGAATGTATGTAAAAAATCGCTATTTTTTTGCGATTTCTTAGTCTTCCTTATTTGCGAATTCGCACTTTGCGAATTTGCAAATAAGGAATAATTTCCCATGCATTCCTATGGGCCAGGAGGCCCATAGGAATGATTGAGAAATATTTCTCAATTTGCGAATCACATTTTGCGAATTCGCAATTGAGAATAATTTCAAGGGTGCAGGGGTGTCTCAAATACACCCTGCTGCACCCCTGAAATGTACATGTGTGTGCATATGGCGCACATACATGCCCTATTGGCATGTATCTGCGTCACATGCCACCTTCACAAATGCCAAATAGGGCATTTTTAAATGAAATCGCAAATTACCACCAACTACAAGTTGGTGGTAATTTGCGATTTCTTAACCAAAATTTGCAATTTCAGAACCCCACATACATCGCATTTAAGGAATCGCAAAATTAGCGATTCCTTAAATGCTTAAGAAAAATAAGGAATCACAAATTATTGCGATTCCTTATTTTGCGATTTTTTAATACACTCCCAGAAATGCAATGTGGGAGAGAGGTTAACTCCATCCACTAACCCATCTTGCTCTCTGGCTACCAGGAGGTCAGGAAGAGGCTCAGTCTCCTCCTCCATCTGTTGCCAAGAGCATGCCCACTTTGGACCTCTCCAAGTGGGGCTTGGGCGGTTGACATGCGGGACCCTCAAGGGGTTCCTGGGAGATTGCATGTCCACCAAATAGGTAACTGGACTCTTGCGCTCCACAACCTCAAAGGGGCCTGTCCACTTATCCTGGAGCGCACAAGGCTCCACGGGGGCCAAGACCCACACCTTCTGTCCAGGCTGAAGCTCTACCAGAGTGGCATTCTGGTCATATCACCGCTTCATCTCCTCCTGGCTGGCTTCCAGATTTGCCTCAGCAAGTGCTCTGAAATGCCTAGTCTGGTTCCTGAAGGTCAGCATGTAGCTATATACATTCTGGGGAGGTTTCCTGCGAGATTGCTCCCAGCCTTCCTTGACCAGACTTAGAGGTCCTCTCACTGGGTGGCCATACAGGAGCTCAAAGGGGCTGGACCCTAGAGACTTCTGCGGAACCTCACGGTAAGCAAAGAGCAGGCGTGGCAAGAGGACATCCAACTTACGCCTCATAGGTTCTTTCAGACCTATAATCATGCCATTCAGAGTTTGGTTGAATCTCTCAACCAACCCGTTTCCTTGGGGGTGGTAAGGCGTGGTGAATTTGTAGGTTACACCACACTCTTGCCAAAGGGATTTCATATACTTGGAGATGAAATTAGTAACCCGGCCAGACACCACCTCTAGAGGTAATCCCATTCTGGAGAAAATTCCCATCAGCGCACGTCCCACCACGGGGGCCGTCACTGTCCTCAGGGGGATGGCTTCCGGGTACCGGGTGGCATGGTCCACCAGGACCAGTATGAACCTGTTGCCCATGGCTGTCCTGGGGTCCAGTGGCCCCACAATGTCAATTCCCACTCGCTGGAATAGGGTACTGACTACAGGGAATGGCTGGAGAGGAGTCTTCTGCTTCCTCCCACTCTTTCTCTTGCCTGGCAAGTCTGGCAGGTCCTACAGTGAGGATCAGAGTTCTTGTGCATTTGAGGCCAATGTGCTGATCTCTTTTAAGGCCGCTTTCTTCCTCTTCTTCAGTCCGCGCCAGGATACTCCGGTAGTAACAGAGCGCGTTATAAAACAGCATAATAATAATAATAATAATAATAATAATAAAAGTGGGTGACAAGCCTTTCATAGTCCTGCCCCAAATGCCCTGCCAATGGCACATCGTGAGCCAGCCCCAGTAGGAAGGCCCTGAATCTCTGGGGTACCACCAGCGCACGGGCTGACCCAGGTTCAGCAACCTTAGGCTCTAAATACAGGAGGTCATTCTTCCAATCAATTAAATGTGTTCCAGACTGATCACCGTTGGCCCGGTCTGCAGCCTGCTGCCGCAGACCTATGAGAGAAGGACACTCTTTCTGCCCCCCGCAGAATTCCTCCCTGGAGGGACCTCCTTCCTGCTGCCAATGGGTCAGCTCAGGCAGGTCCCCCATTTCAGCTATCTGTTCCCCGGTAGGCTCCAGGGCATCCCCTTCAAGGTCTGCTTCCGACTGGGCTGTGGGATCTTCAGGGGCCAGTTTACCGCACCTCCTGGGCCTTCTCTCTAAGGCCGGTTCCTGGGCCTCTCCCTCAGGATCCCGGACCTCTTGAGCACCCCTACTGGCTGCCATTGACTGGGTGGTCACGCATGCCCAGTCAGGCAGACCCACCATCCTTAGGTGAGTACTTTTCTCCACCTTTTCCCAAGGTGAACTTTCCAAGTTGTTCCCTAACAAACAGTCTACAGGCATGGCAGTTCTCACAGCTACTTGAAGAGTACCAGAGACCCCCCCCCCCACTCAAAGGGAACCTGAGCCATTAGACAACAACTCTCTGTGTTGTCAGCGTTGACAACCCGGCAGTATGCATGGGGGACAACCTGCTCTTGAGACACCAGGTGCTGCTTGACAGCAGTCACACTGGCTCCTGTATCTCTGAGAGCATCCACCCTTTGGCCATTGACGATCACCCACTGCCCATATTTCTAAGTGTTAGAGGGCAGTTGGTTCTCAGGGACCATCTCACTGTCTCCTAACGAGACCAGGGTCATCTGAACAGGATCCCACCCACCATGGACTTCTACCCCCCCCTCAAAGGCTACACTAGCCATCGGCCGGGGCGGAGCACCAGTGGGTGCTGGTTTACCAAACAGGCGACACTTGGGATCATTGGCAAAATGCCCCAGTTCGCCACATTTGTAACACTTTAGGGGCCCTCTTTGAACAGGGGTACCTGTCGGGACCCTGGTCGGTTTCTGGGGTGGGGGTGGCTGAGAACCTTTCCCTTGGTTCCCTTGGGGATTACTTTGGGGCCTCTTCTGAAACTCCCTCTGTTTGCCCTTGTCCCCCCCACTCCTCTGCTGGGGACCCTGCCCACCCTTGGCGGAGTCTCCCACTTGACCCTTGTGGACCCTGGTGCTGACCCAGCGGTCCACCTCCTCAGCGAGCTTCCTAGGGTTAGTCAGCTTGCTATCAATCAGGTGCTGGCTTAGCTCAGGAAAACAATTACTAGACAAGTGCTCCCATGCAATTAAATCAAAGAGACCTTGAAAATCATTAACTTTGCTACCCTTCACCCAACCACCCAGTGCTCTGCAGAAAATAGTTACATACTCTACATACGTACTGTTGGGAATCTTTGCACAACCCCTGAACCTCTGTCTGTACAATTCAGGAGTTAACCCATACCTGGTCATCAAAGCTTCCTTCATGTGTGGGTAAGAATTATAAACTTTAGATGGCAAATCTAGCAGTGTGTCCCGCCCCTCACTAAGGAACTGGCCCCACAACTCCGCTCCCCAATCTCTCTCAGGGACCCCGTGGGAAGACATGGCAACCTCATAAGCCTTGAGCCACTGCCGTATGTCTTCATTCTTAACAAATTCTTTCACCACATCCTTTGGCATGTACACCCTTGATTCTACCTGCCCTGGCGATGCGCTGTCACCAGAGGGAGTAGTTTTCATACTTTTAGCTTTCAGCTCCAGCTCCCTCAACTTCATTTCATGTTCCATTTGAATTTTTCTTTCTTCCATAGCCAGCCTTTTGCTTTCCATCTCCAGCTGACCATTTAGTTTTGCCATATCCATTGCATGTGCCTGGGTTTTCTTCCTGTCTGCCAACCCCTCTGGCGACAGGACTCTGCCAAAATCATGGATGTATTCTGCTGGTTCAATTTCCACTCTATTCTCAGGTGCCCTTGACTCAATCCAGGCCCTCAGCGCCTTTTGGAAATGAGTTTTGTTTTTACATCCAGACTGTGAAACACTAAACTTTTTGCAGAATCCCTTCAGCTGGGCTAAGGAGTAGCTCTCTAGTCTCTCTTCATCCCATTCTATTCCTTCAATGTCAGAGTCTACAGATCCTGCCTTTTCTCCATTGACTGAATCAGGCATGACATTTCTTTAAAAAAAAAGGGAGATCTCTTGGCAAAAACAAAAATCAACAAGTATGTGGCTGCGTTATTGGTCTGAACTCATTACGTGGTGTTCACCAATTACTGTATATTAATCACAAATCGAAATTCAAAATCCTCACCGCTGCCTCCAATGTTAGATTTGGGGTCTCTGGTTGGCACAGGTGAGTACTTGTTACAACCAGGGACCCTCTCCTCTAGTCAGGGCAAGGACTTACTCTTTAAATAACCCCTGCTCACCCTCTAGGTTGCGTGGCTTGAGCAGACAAGGCTAAACTTCAGAGCGTTATGGGTTAAGCATTTCTGACCACATACAGTAATTCAATGACACAGCACAAATGGACACCAGTCTAGTTTTGTATAAAAAAATAAGTATCTTTATATAAGACTTAGCACAAGACACAAATAACGTTTGTAAAATTAGGCCATAATACTATTTAGCAATAAAATGAGGATTCTGTTAAAAATGCGTAATTCTTGGTTCCTGTGCGCGTTGCGCACTCTTGTTCGACTCTTACAGTTGAAAAACAATGTCAAAAACAAATTAAACCAGCGTTGTGGACTCCGTGGTCCGTGGCATACACACTGTGGTACGCGTTGACTGACAGTACCTTTTCTGCGATGAGGAGTCCGGTTCGAATGCGGCGTCCGGGACGTGCAGGCAACACAAAGATGCCGGTGGCTCCTCTGCGAGGCGGGCCCCGGCTCTGGTAGGCGTCTCGGTGCGAGGCGTAGAGCAGGGGGGCCTTGAGGAGCAGGGCGGGCGATGCGGGTTGCTTCCGGCGTTCACGGCGTTCAAGCTGTACCTTCGGTTCGTAGCTGCTGATTCAATGCGGGCAGGCGCGGCACGAGGCAGCCAGTACGAGGCGTACGGCCGGGCTCTCTTAGTGCAGCGCGTCCCGGTGATCACGAGAGCGATGTGAGGTGGCTGGTACGCTTCGTGCGTACTGCCCGTCCTTGGCTTCGGGAGGCACACCGTTCTGCTTCCAGCGGTGGGGGCGGCGAGGCGAGCAGTGTGGCTCGAAAAGGGGGGAAGAGTGAGGCAGAGTGCGGGCGGCCCAGCGGTACGGTGCAAGGAACGGCTCAAAGCAAAGCGGGCTCACATGGTGCAGGGCAAGCTCACCCACAAGCCCTTAGAGATTGTTTGAAGCACAAGTAGCAAAAGTATCTTTCAGTCCTTTTTCTCTCCTTTCTCAGCAAGGCACCCACTGCAGGCCAGTCCACCAGATCAGGGACAGTACTCCTCCTCACAGCTTCTTCCAGGTCCTTCTCGTCAGTCAGAGGTTCTTCTTGGTCAAACAGGATCTGATATCTTAGGAGCAGGGCTTCTATACTTATACTGCATTTCTTTTGTTCTTTCAGGCCAGGGGGCATTTTCCTAGTTAAGTCCAGTTTCTGAGCACTTTGTTGATAGGATGCATACTTCTGCTTTCAGTGTGCAGGGCAGAGACAGCAGACACTCCGCAGGAGGTGGAGCCAGCAATTTGGTGGCAGAGCACAGCCCTATTCAGAACCTAGGTGCACTCCTCCCTCCCATCTGGCTGTCATCTTCCTAATTACCACCTGGCAGCCCCAGCCTGTCTCATGGAATTCCCCAGCCCTGTCACACACAGAAACGAGACAGCAGATACACATCAGAGCAGAGGCGGGCTGAAATGGTTAGGCAAGCAAATACCAAATTTCTAAAAGTGGTATTTGCAAACACAGAACTTTAAAATAAACTTTACTAAAAGATGTCTTTTATAATTTTGAGTTTAGGCATACTAAACTCGAATTTCTACCATGTTCCCTGAGTCTGTTAGGAATGTAGAATGTAACAATTCCAACAGCCCATTCTGGCCTATGAGAACAGGTAGCCTTACAATAGTGAAAAACGAAAATGGCTGTAATTCACTATTAGGACATGACACACACATCAGGGCTTGTCCTACTTTATGCTTACAATGCACCCTGCCCTTGAGCCTACCATAGGGGTGACTAATATGAAGTTAAGGTAAGGTTTAGGGACTGGCAAGTGGGTGCACTTGCCCAATCAGCATGACAGTACCAGAGTGCATGCAGGTTCTACATCGGCAGACCGCAGACACATTTTACAGGGCTGCTTCTGTGGGTGTCACAACCAGTGCTGAAGGCCACCTAGCAGCATTTGGATTTACATTCCCTGGGCACTCCTGGTTCACTTTACTGGGGTCTGACAGTAAACCAAATAAGTCAATCATGGAAACCAATCAACATATACACTTTATACAGGGAGCACGTGCACTGGGACACGCTGAGAACAGTTACAGATCGCTGCCCATTGATACATAATAAAGTCTGGGACACGCTGAGAACAGTTACAGATCGCTGCCCATTGATACATAATAAAGTCTGGGACACGCTGAGAACAGTTACAGATCGGTGCCCATTGATACATAATAAAGTCTGGGACACGCTGAGAACAGTTACAGATCGCTGCCCATTGATACATAATAAAGTCTGGGACATGCTGAGAACAGTTAGAGATCGCTGCCCATTGATGAATGTTAAACAATCAATCAATCAAAGCATTTATATAGCGCACTACTCACCCGTAGGGTCTCAAGGCGCTTGGGGAGGGGGAGGTCCGCTACTGCTCGAACAGCCAGGTCTTGAGCTGCTTCCTGAAGGCGAGGTGGTATTGGGTCAGGCGGAGGTGAGTCGGGAGGGAGTTCCACGTCTTGGCGGCCCGGTAGGAGAAGGACCTTCCCCCTCTGGTAGCTCTTTGGAATCGGGGGACGGCGGCGAGGGCGTGGCCGGTCGATTGAAGCTGGCGTGTGGGAGCGTAGAAGTTGAGTCGGCTGTTGAGGTATCCTGGGCCTTGGTTGTGTAGGGCTTTGTGTGCGTGGGTGAGGAGACGGAAGGTGATTCTCTTGTTGACCAGGAGCCAGTGCAGGTCTCTCAGGTGTCCGGAGATGTGGCTGCGGCGGGGGATGTCCAGGATGAGTCGTGCTGAGGCGTTCTGGATCCGCTGGAGTCTCTTCTGGAGTTTGGCAGTGGTACCGGCGTAGAGGGAGTTGCCGTAGTCCAGACGACTGGTGACGAGGGCCTGGGTCACCGTCTTCCTGGTCTCGGTGGGGATCCACCGGAAGATCTTACGTAGCATGCGCAGGATGTTGAAGCACGACGAGGAGACGGCGTTGACTTGTCTGGTCATGGAGAGGGAGGAGTCCAGGATGAAGCCCAGGTTGCGTGCGTGGTCTGTTGGTTTGGGTGCACTGCCCAGGGCGGGGGGCCATCAGGAGTCGTCCCAGGCAGAGGGTGAAGAGCCCAGGATGAGGACTTTCGTCTTGTCCGAGTTCAGTTTCAGGCGGCTGTTCATCATCCACTTGGCTACGTCTGTCATCCCTTCGTGAAGGTTGGCTCTGGCGGTGGCGGGGTCGTTGGTGAGGGAGAGGATCAGCTGGGTATCGTCGGCGTAGGAGAGGATGTTGAGGTTGTGCTGGTGTGCGATGGCTTCGAGGGGGCTCATGTAGACGTTGAAGAGGGTTGGGCTGAGCGAGGAGCCTTGAGGAACGCCGCAGATGACTTCGGTGGCTTCTGATCTGAACGGGGGGAGGCGGACTCTCTGTGTCCTTCCGGCGAGGAAGAAGATGATCCACTCTAGTGCCTTCTCCTGGATTGCGACGTTGCTGAGGCGCTGCACTAGGGTACGGTGGCAGACAGTGTCGAAAGCCGCGGAGAGGTCTAGGAGGATGAGGGCCGCTGTTTCTCTATTGTCGAGCAGGGCTCGGATGTCATCGGTGGCTGCGATCAGGGCGGTCTCGGTGCTGTGGTTGGCCCGGAAGCCAGACTGCGAGAGGTCGAGGGATCCGTTCGTTTTGAGGAAAGCGGCCAGCTGTTTGTTGACGGTCTTCTCAATGACTTTTGCAGGGAACGGGAGCAGCGAGATGGGCCGGTAGTTCTTGAGGTCGGTGGGGTCGGCTGATGGCTTCTTTAGTAGAGCGCTGAGTTCGGCGTGCTTCCAGCTCTCCTTGACGGTAGCGGTGTCGAAGGAGGTGTTGATGATGTCCCGCAGGTGGGGTGCGATGACAGCGTCGGCCTTGTTGAAGATGTGGTGAGGGCAGGGGTCGGTCGGAGATCCGGAGTGGATGGAGTTCATGGTGCGGATGGTGTCTTCGGTGCTGACTGGGGTCCAGGCGCGGAGGGTGGTGGTTCAGTCGTGGCGTGCGTCGGTTGAGTGCTGAAGCTGTTGTGTATGTCCGCGATCTTGTTGTGGAAGTAGGAGGCGAGGGAGTTGCAGAGGTCTTGTGAGGGGGTGATGTCGTTGTTTCCGGCGTTGGGGTTGGAGAGCTCGTTCACGATGTTGAAGAGTTCCTTGCTGTTGTGTGCGCTGTTGTCCAGTCGTTCCTTGAATGCAGTTTTCTTGGTGGTGCGAATCAGTTGGTGGTGTTTTCGGTTGGCGAGTTTGAGGGCAGTCATGTTGTCCGGTGTTGGGTCTCTGCGCCAGGTTTTCTCGAGGGCTCGGCAGTTCCTCTTGGAGCTCTTGAGTTCGTCGGTGAACCATGGGGCTTTCTTGCTGCCGGGTCTGTTAGGCGGGGTCCTCAGAGGGGCGAGGTCGTCTGCGCAGTTGCTGATCCACTTTGTGAGGTTGGTGGCCGCCTGGTTGGGGTTCGTTGCGCCGGTGGGAGGTTTCTTGCTCAGGGAAGTTGCGAGCAGGTCGGCTGTGATCTTGTTCCAGCTTCTGCGTGCAACCTGTTGCTGGTGGTGGTGGATCGTGGTCCTTCTGAAGCTGAAGTGGACGCAGCTGTGGTCCGCCCAGTGGAGTCCGGTGGCGTGGCTGAAGGTGATGTCCTTGCTGGATGCGAACACGGGGTCAAGTGTGTGTCTGGAGTAGTGGGTGGGGGTGGTCACCAGCTGCTTGAGTCCGAGGTTTGCGAGGTTGTCCAGTAGGGTGGTGGTGTTGCGGTCGTTGTTGTTCTCCAGGTGGAAGTTGAGGTCCCCAAGGAGGATGTAGTCAGCGGAGGGGAGGGCGTGCGGGCTGATGAAGTCGGCGATGTCTTCGCTGAATTGTGTGCGTGGTCCCGGGGGTCTGTAGATGAGGGTGCCTCTGAGGGTAGTCTTGGGGTTGATGTGGATCTGGAAGTGCAGGTGTTCGGCGGGTGCGAGGGTGTCGTCGGTGTTGGTCGTGATGCGGATGGTGTTCCTGTGGACGATGGCGATGCCTCCTCCTGTCTGGTTGACGCGGTCCCTCCGGATGATCTTGTAGCCGTCCAGGATGGCGATGGCGATGTCGGGCGCTGAGGAGGCGTTCATCCAGGTCTCCGTGAGGAAGGCGACGTCAGGGGCTGTGGTATCGAGCAGGTTCCAGAGCTCGACAGCGTGTCTGTGGACGGAGCGGGTGTTGAGCAGGATGCACTTGAGGTGGTTGCTGCTGGTGTTCGGCTTGGTGGGTTCTGGTGTGGTGCAGGTCCGGTTGCAGGTGTACTTGCGGGAGTGGCAGCTGAAGGGTCCCTGGGTGCATCTCGGGGTGGCTCGGTAGCATCCCGGGAATCGGCCGGTGCTGAGAGCGTGGAGTTCGGTGGAGTTGTAGGTCCGGCGGGAGGGCAGGTGTCTGCGGGGGCCAGGGGTCCTGGCGCTAGGTGCGGTCCAGGCGTGGACGGGCGCAGACGGGCTTACCTTTGGCGCGCCTTCGGCGCACAATCGGCGCGCCTGCTGTTTGTCAACGCTGCTCGTGCGCACGGTCGCCATTTATGGCGAAGTGCAGGGAGGGAGGAGCAGCTGGGAGGCCGGAGCGGGGAGGGTACAGAGGGAAAGGGGGCGTGTCCACACTCCCGGCAGCGGGAAGCGGGGAGCAGGGCGGGTGCGCGCAGGGGGGACAACAATACAAGCAAGGACAAAAATGCAAAGAAACACAAAATACAATACAATTACACTGTAAATGGCGACAATTACACTATAACCAGAACAGCAAGAAATGCGGGAGAACGAGCGACGGCGGGGGCGTGGCCAGGAGGGAGGAAGGCTCAGTGAGGCTGAGAGCAGCGGCAGGCGGGGGGCACACGCGACAGCTGGTGGCCGTGCGGCGCGGGGGTGTCCTAAGATTAAGTCACACTCACCTGTGCTGCACGGTTGCCATTTATGGCCAAGTGCAGGGAGGGAGGAGCAGCTGGGAGGCGGGAGCGGGGAGAGTACAGAGGGAAAGGGGGCGTGTCCACACTCCCGGCGGTGGGAAGCGGGGAGCGGGGTAGGTGGGCCCAGGGGGGACAACAATACAAGCAAGGACAAAAATGGAAAGAAACACAAAGTGTAATACAATTACACTGTAAATGGCGACAATTACACTATAACCAGAACAGCAAGAAATGCGGGAGAACGAGCGACGTCGGGGGGCGTGGCCAGGAGGGAGGAAGGCTCAGTGAGGCTGAGAGCAGCGGCAGGCGGGGGGCACAGACGACAGCTGGTGGCCGTGCGGCGCGGGGGTGTCCTAAGATTAGGTCACACTCACCTGTGCCGCACGGTTGCCATTTATGGCCAAGTGCAGGGAGGGAGGAGCAGCTGGGAGGCGGGAGCGGGGAGGGTACAGAGGGAAAGGGGGCGTGTCCACACTCCCGGCGGCGGGAAGCGGGGAGCGGGGCGGGTGGGCGCAGGGGGGAAAACAATACAAGCAAGGACAAAAATGGAAAGAAAGACAAAGTACAATACAAATACACTGTAAATGGCGACAATTACACTATAACCAGAACAGCAGGAAATGCGGGAGAACGAGCGACGGCGGGGGGCGTGGCCAGGAGGGAGAAAGGCTCGGCGACAATATAATTACACTATAACCACTATAACCAGAACAGCAAGAAATGCGGGAGAACGAGCGACGGCGGGGGGCGTGGCCAGGAGGGAGGAAGGCTCAGCAAGGCTGAGAGCAGCGGCAGGCGGGGGGCGCACGCGACAGCTGGTGGCTGTGCGGCGCGGGGGTGTCCTAAGATTAGATTACAGCTTCGGACACACAGTGAATCACAGAAGCCAAAAGGTTAAGGACCACTGCTCTAACATATCTGCTAAAATATCTTGAATGTGTTCCTTCTATATATTAGAACTTAGAATCTGCATTTTCAATGAACACTGTACCTTCACCGACACCTCCCGTTCTTCATGTCTAATCCTCACTTTTCCTTACCATTCATAAAAGTACTTATTTTCTTTTCCATCCCTTTCTTTTTTTAAATGTAGCTTTTGGTCCTAAATCTCCCCTTGCCAATCTTTCAGGGGGGCTTACCCTTTTACTACATTAGTTTTCTTTTATTACTGTCAAATGCGTCCACAGTCATCCCCCTGAGCATATGCTCTCTCCTAGTACCCTCCATACTCTTCTGCTGCAAACGTTCTCCTATATGATGTAAATGAATATTCTTCTATTTCCTGTGGGCCGTATTCATAGCTTCATTATAACAAAAGCCATTCATGAGTTAAATTAAAATGTGATTATTATAATCAAGGGAACACATGTGTAATTAAATATGAATACACTGGTCTTTTCTCTGTATATACTTACATACTGGAGCTAAAAAGAGCTCATTGATATTAACGAGGTGGCTTTGTGTGTTCCATGTAGCGGTAACACACAGTCTCTATATCATTCCATCCCCCAGGCACCATCCCATTCTCTCTTCCCCTCCATGTGATCAGTTGAACGTTCCGGACCTGTCCATCCCCTTCTTGGGTGGAGCAGTTGACTGGGAGAACCTTGTGAGTGTGTGATGGTTCATTGACTGGCTAATGCTATAATGTGCATGAACATGTGACAGCCGTGCTCTTGCACCATGATGCTGATCCCATAATGACCAGTTTAGTGTAGTTTCTCTTTCCCTAATAGGCTCTGCGCATTGGAATAATATACACTATAGTTTTGGCATAGGACTGAGGTCAGTATGCCTCTATCGAGTACATTAAACTCAATTACTTTGTGTTTCAGCTAACTCAGAGGCCACTAGAAACTCCTTGAAAAACAAGAAGGGAGTAGTTTCTGACAACCGCATAAACATGACAACTTTGTTTTTCCCTTTGGAATCGGAATATGTCTGAGAATCGTGGAAAAAATAGATAACAGTTTCACTCAGTCAATCGTGCATGCTTAGTTTCTTCAGAGTTATACAGAAAGAATAGACGGGCGTTCCAATAAAATGGATTTAGTGAACAGTCTTGCTTCTCGTGTAAAAGATATCAGCTGTTACAATCGCAAGACAGTATGCAAGTTATATTACGTACAGCGTAAGCAGTAACAAGAAATAATACTGCAATAGCATTGTCGTTTCGCTATGACACATATTCATATACATATACATAAATAAGACAGGCTAAAAAGTGGATACTCATCTGATGCTTCTAACTAGTTCTACCCCAGTGTACCTAACCTAAGTGTAGTACAAGGTAAGACGTAGGTGCTGTATTCTATAGTATGGTAAGCTATAGTTTCTTATGTCAAGAGTCCCTCTAGGTTCTAGTCTGCTCCATACCTTAGAATGAGAGAGGTGGGAATCTCTTTCCAGGTCTCGAACTCTAACACCCCGCGAAGGGAGTCAGAACACTGGAAGCTAGATTCTCTGCGAGCATGGATGACAGCATCTAGTCAGTGCGTCAGGCTGGGACATAAATTCTCCTGGAGTCGTGGTTTCTTCCGAACTTGCCGAGGTGAGCCTAGGCGAATCAAGCCGTGCAGCCGTCGGGAAGGTATATTTATACCTGGTAGGTGCCTTGGAATGTTAGCATTGACGTAAAGTCGGGCAGAGGAAGACATCATGAATGAACCATTAAGGCATAGCTGTTCATGCATAATAAATGAGTTATTGGAGAAATCAATAATCCTAGACTAGGGAAAGTCCCAATGGCTTAAGGGTCTGGTTTCTAAAAACTCGTGACCTTGGGGTGGACGGATGTAGGTGACCATGCCATATTTGGAGAGCATGGCTAATGCCTAAATAAGGGCTGGGATCTTGTGCCTAAATAAGGGTAATGCAAAGTGTGCCTATATAGGGGCATGTTTTATGAAAACCTATATACAGACATCTAAATCGAAACAACATCAGTGCTGTGCGGACACCGTATCAGAAATTCCATAACTTCAATCGACGATACTGTAGGGTTTGAACACTCTATGATGCGGAATATTGCACTGCGAGGCATTTTCCTCCCAGCAAAGGTGAATTATAGCTGATGTCCACCTTTCTGCCCTGATTTTGTCAAGACTTTTCGGAAGTACAGAGCTGTTTTCCATGGACAAGTTCCACAAGGTTTTACCTGACCAAATCTGTCCATGAGTAACCCAGTGAGTGCAGTAGTGTTACTTTTTTTGCAACATCCCTTAGATCGGAAACTCCAGTTTCAGCAGTAGTGTTACTTTTTTTTGCAACATCCCTTAGATCGGAAAGTCCAGTTTCAGCGCAAAAATCGAATGTACAAAAATGTAATGAAGGTGTTTGTGGTGTCACAATGAAGGCATTAAGTAATGTTCAGGCCTTGCTCAAATGAAATTTGAGTTCTAAGATTGACAGTTCCATTTTGTAAAGGACGTTCTAAGTTTGGAATGAGAGTTCTAATTTGGAATGGAAAGAATTCCTTTAGAATGTAGATTGGAACAACGCTTCTAATTTGGAACGCAGGAGCTATGTATGGAATGCAAATTCTACATTTGGAACGCCTCTTGCACAAAACATAAATCTTTTTTAAGGTTGAAGCCGCAGCTATGTGTGATCTCTTGATTTTTTTTTGGGAGATTCCAAGACTACAGATTCATTGGGCACCTTGACCCCCAGGGTATCCAGAACTACCTTCTATTTCATGAACTTGTGCAATGCTCTTGAAGCTGTGCGTAGTCACACAAGAAGGAGTCCATGGCAGTCTTCACACAGATAAAGACTCAGAGCCCAGCCATAAGAAGGAGTCCATGGCAGTCTTCACACATATAAAGACTCAGAGCCCAGGCATAAGAAGGAGTCCATGGCAGTCTTCACACAGATGAAGACTCAGAGCTCGGCCGTAAGAAGGAGTCCATGGCAGTCTTCACACAGATAAAGACTCAGAGCCCGGCCGTAAGAAGGAGTCCATGGCAGTCTTCACACAGACGAAGACTCAGAGCCCAGCCGTAAGAAGGAGTCCATGGCAGTCTTCACACAGATGAAGACTCAGAGCCCGGCCGTAAGAAGGAGTCCATGGCAGTCTTCACACAGACGAAGACTCAGAGCCCAGCCGTAAGAAGGAGTCCATGGCAGTCTTCACACAGATGAAGACTCAGAGCCCAGCCGTAAGAAGGAGTCCATGGCAGTCTTCACACACATAAAGACTCAGAGCCCGGCCGTAAGAAGGAGTCCATGGCAGTCTTCACACAGATAAAGACTCAGAGCCCGGCCGTAAGAAGGAGTCCATGGCAGTCTTCACACAGACGAAGACTCAGAGCCCAGCCGTAAGAAGGAGTCCATGGCAGTCTTCACACAGATGAAGGCTCAGAGCCCGGCCGTAAGAAGGAGTCCATGGCAGTCTTCACACAGATGAAGACTCAGAGCCCGGCCGTAAGAAGGAGTCCATGGCAGTCTTCACACAGACGAAGACTCAGAGCCCAGCCGTAAGAAGGAGTCCATGGCAGTCTTCACACAGATGAAGACTCAGAGCCCAGCCGTAAGAAGGAGTCCATGGCAGTCTTCACACACATAAAGACTCAGAGCCCGGCCGTAAGAAGGAGTCCATGGCAGTCTTCACACAGATAAAGACTCAGAGCCCGGCCCTAAGAAGGAGTCCATGGCAGTCTTCACACAGACGAAGACTCAGAGCCCAGCCGTAAGAAGGAGTCCATGGCAGTCTTCACACAGATGAAGACTCAGAGCCCGGCCGTAAGAAGGAGTCCATGGCAGTCTTCACACAGACGAAGACTCAGAGCCCAGCCGTAAGAAGGAGTCCATGGCAGTCTTCACACAGATGAAGACTCAGAGCCCAGCCGTAAGAAGGAGTCCATGGCAGTCTTCACACACATAAAGACTCAGAGCCCGGCCGTAAGAAGGAGTCCATGGCAGTCTTCACACAGATAAAGACTCAGAGCCCGGCCGTAAGAAGGAGTCCATGGCAGTCTTCACACAGACGAAGACTCAGAGCCCAGCCGTAAGAAGGAGTCCATGGCAGTCTTCACACAGATGAAGGCTCAGAGCCCGGCCGTAAGAAGGAGTCCATGGCAGTCTTCACACAGACGAAGACTCAGAGCCCAGCCGTAAGAAGGAGTCCATGGCAGTCTTCACACAGACGAAGACTCAGAGCCCAGCCGTAAGAAGGAGTCCATGGCAGTCTTCACACAGACGAAGGCTCAGAGCCCAGCCGTAAGAAGGAGTCCATGGCAGTCTTCACACAGATGAAGACTCAGAGCCCGGCCATAAGAAGGAGTCCATGGCAGTCTTCACACAGATGAAGACTCAGAGCCCAGCCATAAGAAGGAGTCCATGGCAGTCTTCACACAGATGAAGACTCAGAGCCCAGCCACAAGAAGGAGTCCATGGCAGTCTTCACACAGACGAAGACTCAGAGCCCGGCCGTAAGAAGGAGTCCATGGCAGTCTTCACACAGATGAAGACTCAGAGCCCAGCCACAAGAAGGAGTCCATGGCAGTCTTCACACAGACGAAGACTCAGAGCCCGGCCGTAAGAAGGAGTCCATGGCAGTCTTCACACAGACGAAGACTCAGAGCCCAGCCATAAGAAGGAGTCCATGGCAGTCTTCACACACTTAAAGACTCAGAGCCCAGCCGTAAGAAGGAGTCCATGGCAGTCTTCACACACATAAAGACTCAGAGCCCAGCCGTAAGAAGGAGTCCATGGCAGTCTTCACACAGATGAAGACTCAGAGCCCGGCCATAAGAAGGAGTCCATGGCAGTCTTCACACACTTAAAGACTCAGAGCCCAGCCGTAAGAAGGAGTCCATGGCAGTCTTCACACAGATGAAGACTCAGAGCCCAGCCATAAGAAGGAGTCCATGGCAGTCTTCACACAGATGAAGACTCAGAGCCCAGCCATAAGAAGGAGTCCATGGCAGTCTTCACACAGATGAAGACTCAGAGCCCGGCCGTAAGAAGGAGTCCATGCGAGTCTTCACACACATAAAGACTCAGAGCCCGGCCGTAAGAAGGAGTCCATGGCAGTCTTCACACAGATGAAGACTCAGAGCCCAGCCGTAAGAAGGAGTCCATGGCAGTCTTCACACAGACGAAGACTCAGAGCCCAGCCACAAGAAGGAGTCCATGGCAGTCTTCACACAGATGAAGACTCAGAGCCCGGCCACAAGAAGGAGTCCATGGCAGTCTTCACACAGATGAAGACTCAGAGCCCAGCCATAAGAAGGAGTCCATGGCAGTCTTCACACAGATAAAGACTCACAGCCCGGCCACAAGAAGGAGTCCATGGCAGTCTTCACACAGATGAAGACTCAGAGCCCAGCCATAAGGAGGAGTCCATGGCAGTCTTCACACAGATAAAGACTCAGAGCCCAGCCGTAAGAAGGAGTCCATGGCAGTCTTCACACAGACGAAGACTCAGAGCCCAGCCATAAGGAGGAGTCCATGGCAGTCTTCACACAGATAAAGACTCAGAGCCTGGCCACAAGAAGGAGTCCATGGCAGTCTTCACACAGATAAAGACTCAGAGCCTGGCCACAAGAAGGAGTCCATGGCAGTCTTCACACAGACGAAGACTCAGAGCCCAGCCGTAAGAAGGAGTCCATGGCAGTCTTCACACACTTAAAGACTCAGAGCCCAGCCACAAGAAGGAGTCCATGGCAGTCTTCACACACTTAAAGACTCAGAGCCCAGCCATAAGAAGGAGTCCATGGCAGTCTTCACACACATAAAGACTCAGAGCCCGGCCGTAAGAAGGAGTCCATGGCAGTCTTCACACACATAAAGACTCAGAGCCCGGCCGTAAGAAGGAGTCCATGGCAGTCTTCACACAGATGAAGACTCAGAGCCCAGGCATAAGAAGGAGTCCATGGCAGTCTTCACACAGATAAAGACTCAGAGCCCGGCCGTAAGAAGGAGTCCATGGCAGTCTTCACACAGATGAAGACTCAGAGCCCAGCCGTAAGAAGGAGTCCATGGCAGTCTTCACACAGATGAAGGCTCAGAGCCCAGCCGTAAGAAGGAGTCCATGGCAGTCTTCACACAGACGAAGACTCAGAGCCCAGCCGTAAGAAGGAGTCCATGGCAGTCTTCACACAGATGAAGACTCAGAGCCCAGCCGTAAGAAGGAGTCCATGGCAGTCTTCACACAGATGAAGACTCAGAGCCCAGCCGTAAGAAGGAGTCCATGGCAGTCTTCACACAGATGAAGGCTCAGAGCCCAGCCGTAAGAAGGAGTCCATGGCAGTCTTCACACAGACGAAGACTCAGAGCCCAGCCGTAAGAAGGAGTCCATGGCAGTCTTCACACAGATGAAGACTCAGAGCCCAGCCGTAAGAAGGAGTCCATGGCAGTCTTCACACAGATGAAGACTCAGAGCCCAGCCGTAAGAAGGAGTCCATGGCAGTCTTCACACAGATGAAGACTCAGAGCCCAGCCGTAAGAAGGAGTCCATGGCAGTCTTCACACAGATGAAGGCTCAGAGCCCGGCCGTAAGAAGGAGTCCATGGCAGTCTTCACACAGATGAAGACTCAGAGCCCGGCCACAAGAAGGAGTCCATGGCAGTCTTCACACAGATGAAGACTCAGAGCCCAGCCATAAGAAGGAGTCCATGGCAGTCTTCACACAGATAAAGACTCAGAGCCCGGCCACAAGAAGGAGTCCATGGCAGTCTTCACACAGATAAAGACTCAGAGCCCGGCCACAAGAAGGAGTCCATGGCAGTCTTCACACAGATGAAGACTCAGAGCCCGGCCGTAAGAAGGAGTCCATGGCAGTCTTCACACAGATGAAGGCTCAGAGCCCAGCCATAAGAAGGAGTCCATGGCAGTCTTCACACAGACGAAGACTCAGAGCCCAGCCGTAAGAAGGAGTCCATGGCAGTATTCACACAGATAAAGACTCAGAGCCCGGCCACAAGAAGGAGTCCATGGCAGTCTTCACACAGATAAAGACTCAGAGCCCGGCCACAAGAAGGAGTCCATGGCAGTCTTCACACAGATGAAGACTCAGAGCCCAGCCGTAAGAAGGAGTCCATGGCAGTCTTCACACAGATGAAGGCTCAGAGCCCAGCCGTAAGAAGGAGTCCATGGCAGTCTTCACACAGACGAAGACTCAGAGCCCAGCCGTAAGAAGGAGTCCATGGCAGTCTTCACACAGATGAAGACTCAGAGCCCAGCCGTAAGAAGGAGTCCATGGCAGTCTTCACACAGACGAAGGCTCAGAGCCCAGCCGTAAGAAGGAGTCCATGGCAGTCTTCACACAGATGAAGACTCAGAGCCCGGCCATAAGAAGGAGTCCATGGCAGTCTTCACACAGATGAAGACTCAGAGCCCAGCCATAAGAAGGAGTCCATGGCAGTCTTCACACAGACGAAGACTCAGAGCCCGGCCGTAAGAAGGAGTCCATGGCAGTCTTCACACAGATGAAGACTCAGAGCCCAGCCACAAGAAGGAGTCCATGGCAGTCTTCACACAGACGAAGACTCAGAGCCCGGCCGTAAGAAGGAGTCCATGGCAGTCTTCACACAGACGAAGACTCAGAGCCCAGCCATAAGAAGGAGTCCATGGCAGTCTTCACACACTTAAAGACTCAGAGCCCAGCCGTAAGAAGGAGTCCATGGCAGTCTTCACACACATAAAGACTCAGAGCCCAGCCGTAAGAAGGAGTCCATGGCAGTCTTCACACAGATGAAGACTCAGAGCCCGGCCATAAGAAGGAGTCCATAGCAGTCTTCACACACTTAAAGACTCAGAGCCCAGCCGTAAGAAGGAGTCCATGGCAGTCTTCACACAGATGAAGACTCAGAGCCCAGCCATAAGAAGGAGTCCATGGCAGTCTTCACACAGATGAAGACTCAGAGCCCAGCCATAAGAAGGAGTCCATGGCAGTCTTCACACAGATGAAGACTCAGAGCCCGGCCGTAAGAAGGAGTCCATGCGAGTCTTCACACACATAAAGACTCAGAGCCCGGCCGTAAGAAGGAGTCCATGGCAGTCTTCACACAGATGAAGACTCAGAGCCCAGCCGTAAGAAGGAGTCCATGGCAGTCTTCACACAGACGAAGACTCAGAGCCCAGCCACAAGAAGGAGTCCATGGCAGTCTTCACACAGATGAAGACTCAGAGCCCGGCCACAAGAAGGAGTCCATGGCAGTCTTCACACAGATGAAGACTCAGAGCCCAGCCATAAGAAGGAGTCCATGGCAGTCTTCACACAGATAAAGACTCAGAGCCCGGCCACAAGAAGGAGTCCATGGCAGTCTTCACACAGATGAAGACTCAGAGCCCAGCCATAAGGAGGAGTCCATGGCAGTCTTCACACAGATAAAGACTCAGAGCCCAGCCGTAAGAAGGAGTCCATGGCAGTCTTCACACAGACGAAGACTCAGAGCCCAGCCATAAGGAGGAGTCCATGGCAGTCTTCACACAGATAAAGACTCAGAGCCTGGCCACAAGAAGGAGTCCATGGCAGTCTTCACACAGATAAAGACTCAGAGCCTGGCCACAAGAAGGAGTCCATGGCAGTCTTCACACAGACGAAGACTCAGAGCCCAGCCGTAAGAAGGAGTCCATGGCAGTCTTCACACACTTAAAGACTCAGAGCCCAGCCACAAGAAGGAGTCCATGGCAGTCTTCACACACTTAAAGACTCAGAGCCCAGCCATAAGAAGGAGTCCATGGCAGTCTTCACACACATAAAGACTCAGAGCCCGGCCGTAAGAAGGAGTCCATGGCAGTCTTCACACACATAAAGACTCAGAGCCCGGCCGTAAGAAGGAGTCCATGGCAGTCTTCACACAGATGAAGACTCAGAGCCCAGGCATAAGAAGGAGTCCATGGCAGTCTTCACACAGATAAAGACTCAGAGCCCGGCCGTAAGAAGGAGTCCATGGCAGTCTTCACACAGATGAAGACTCAGAGCCCAGCCGTAAGAAGGAGTCCATGGCAGTCTTCACACAGATGAAGGCTCAGAGCCCAGCCGTAAGAAGGAGTCCATGGCAGTCTTCACACAGACGAAGACTCAGAGCCCAGCCGTAAGAAGGAGTCCATGGCAGTCTTCACACAGATGAAGACTCAGAGCCCAGCCGTAAGAAGGAGTCCATGGCAGTCTTCACACAGATGAAGACTCAGAGCCCAGCCGTAAGAAGGAGTCCATGGCAGTCTTCACACAGATGAAGGCTCAGAGCCCAGCCGTAAGAAGGAGTCCATGGCAGTCTTCACACAGACGAAGACTCAGAGCCCAGCCGTAAGAAGGAGTCCATGGCAGTCTTCACACAGATGAAGACTCAGAGCCCAGCCGTAAGAAGGAGTCCATGGCAGTCTTCACACAGATGAAGACTCAGAGCCCAGCCGTAAGAAGGAGTCCATGGCAGTCTTCACACAGATGAAGACTCAGAGCCCAGCCATAAGAAGGAGTCCATGGCAGTCTTCACACAGATGAAGGCTCAGAGCCCGGCCGTAAGAAGGAGTCCATGGCAGTCTTCACACAGATGAAGACTCAGAGCCCGGCCACAAGAAGGAGTCCATGGCAGTCTTCACACAGATGAAGACTCAGAGCCCAGCCATAAGAAGGAGTCCATGGCAGTCTTCACACAGATAAAGATTCAGAGCCCGGCCACAAGAAGGAGTCCATGGCAGTCTTCACACAGATAAAGACTCAGAGCCCGGCCACAAGAAGGAGTCCATGGCAGTCTTCACACAGATGAAGACTCAGAGCCCGGCCGTAAGAAGGAGTCCATGGCAGTCTTCACACAGATAAAGACTCAGAGCCCAGCCGTAAGAAGGAGTCCATGGCAGTCTTCACACAGACGAAGACTCAGAGCCCAGCCGTAAGAAGGAGTCCATGGCAGTCTTCACACAGATGAAGGCTCAGAGCCCAGGCATAAGAAGGAGTCCATGGCAGTCTTCACACAGACGAAGACTCAGAGCCCAGCCGTAAGAAGGAGTCCATGGCAGTCTTCACACAGACGAAGACTCAGAGCCCAGCCGTAAGAAGGAGTCCATGGCAGTCTTCACACAGACGAAGGCTCAGAGCCCAGCCGTAAGAAGGAGTCCATGGCAGTCTTCACACAGATGAAGACTCAGAGCCCGGCCATAAGAAGGAGTCCATGGCAGTCTTCACACAGATGAAGACTCAGAGCCCAGCCATAAGAAGGAGTCCATGGCAGTCTTCACACAGATGAAGACTCAGAGCCCAGCCACAAGAAGGAGTCCATGGCAGTCTTCACACAGACGAAGACTCAGAGCCCAGCCATAAGGAGGAGTCCATGGCAGTCTTCACACAGATAAAGACTCAGAGCCCAGCCGTAAGAAGGAGTCCATGGCAGTCTTCACACACTTAAAGACTCAGAGCCCAGCCGTAAGAAGGAGTCCATGGCAGTCTTCACACAGATGAAGACTCAGAGCCCAGCCACAAGAAGGAGTCCATGGCAGTCTTCACACAGACGAAGACTCAGAGCCCGGCCGTAAGAAGGAGTCCATGGCAGTCTTCACACAGATGAAGACTCAGAGCCCAGCCACAAGAAGGAGTCCATGGCAGTCTTCACACAGACGAAGACTCAGAGCCCGGCCGTAAGAAGGAGTCCATGGCAGTCTTCACACAGACGAAGACTCAGAGCCCAGCCATAAGAAGGAGTCCATGGCAGTCTTCACACACTTAAAGACTCAGAGCCCAGCCGTAAGAAGGAGTCCATGGCAGTCTTCACACAGACGAAGACTCAGAGCCCAGCCGTAAGAAGGAGTCCATGGCAGTCTTCACACAGATAAAGAATCAGAGCCCGGCCGTAAGAAGGAGTCCATGGCAGTCTTCACACACTTAAAGACTCAGAGCCCAGCCGTAAGAAGGAGTCCATGGCAGTCTTCACACAGACGAAGACTCAGAGCCCAGCCATAAGAAGGAGTCCATGGCAGTCTTCACACAGACGAAGGCTCAGAGCCCAGTCGTAAGAAGGAGTCCATGGCAGTCTTCACACAGATGAAGACTCAGAGCCCAGCCGTAAGAAGGAGTCCACGGCAGTCTTCACACAGATGAAGACTCAGTGCCCAGCCATAAGAAGGAGTCCATGGCAGTCTTCACACAGATGAAGACTCAGAGCCCGGCCGTAAGAAGGAGTCCATGGCAGTCTTCACACAGATGAAGGCTCAGAGCCCAGCCGTAAGAAGGAGTCCATGGCAGTCTTCACACACATAAAGACTCAGAGCCCAGCCGTAAGAAGGAGTCCATGGCAGTCTTCACACAGATGAAGACTCAGAGCCCAGCCGTAAGAAGGAGTCCATGGCAGTCTTCACACATATGAAGACTCAGAGCCCAGCCGTAAGAAGGAGTCCATGGCAGTCTTCACACACATAAAGACTCAGAGCCCAGGCATACGACCGCTGCCAGGCTCTGCTAGTCAGTGCAGAAGAAAGATGTAGGGTGTCTTCGAATCCTTAGGTCCCACCCTGACATTTGAATACCTGATCACACCTGTGAAGTGGGCAGAGCAGACAGGAAGAAACAGAATGAAAAGCTGTGCAATCCTGTGCAGTGCACTAGGCCCATCTCTCCAGCGCCTTTACAGATTCAGTTAACATGGGTATGAAGGACATTCTTTTTGGCAGCAAAATTGATAGATGACTTGTTAATTATTGACCATCGAGGCCACATCTGTAGAATAATCAATCAAGAGAGTGAGAAATTCTGAAACAAATCCTCTGACCCATTCTGTCTTTCTAGGCAGCATAAAAATAGCAGTCGGTATGCAATAAAGAGAACACAGGAAACCGACTTCCTTCCCTCAATCTTCTGGTTCTGTGATGTTATGTGGCAGATGGGCCTACACCTACCAGCATAATGTATCACTGGTCCCCCCCAGGCAGCCATGAGTGCTATCAGTATTTCCCATCAATCGCTTGTGATGTCATCAACTATATTACACACTTGACCCTGGCCGGTTTGTGACATCATGTACTGCATCACACCCTGGCCCTGCAGGCTTAATGACATCATTCACCTCTTAGCTATATATAGAGGTGTAGTCGGGGATGCCTGCAGTGTGAGTGCAGTCTGTGGACTGGGCTATGAATGGTGTGAAAGAGGTGTGAATGGGGGATTTGGGGGCACCGAGCTAACATCAGACTCACAGGATGGCCGCAGCAGTTCTGCTTCTCTAGGCCTCTGCCATGTGTTGTTTGGCTGTGGTTCCAGCGTAGAGGGTGATCCCGTAGTCCAGTCGGCTGGTGACGAGGGCCTGGGTGATCCATTCCGCAATGTCTTTCATTCCTTCCTGGAGGCTGGCTCTAGCGGTGGTGGGGTCGTTGGAGAGGGAGAGGATCAGCTGGGTGTCGTCGGCGTAGGAGATGATGTTTAGGTTGTGTTGGCGTGCGATGGCTGCGAGGGGACTCATGTAGACGTTGAAGAGGGTGGGGCTGAGCGAGGATCCTTGCGGAACGCCGCAGATGACTTCGGTGGCCGCGGATCGGAACGGGGGGAGGCGGACTTTCTGGGTTCTTCCGGCGAGGAACGAGATGATCCATTCCAAGGCCGTTCCTTGGATTCCGGTGTTGCTGAGGTGTTGTATCAGGGTGCGGTGACATACAGTGTTGAAGGCTGCTGAGAGGTCCAGAAGGATGAGTGCCGCTGTTTCCCCGTTGTCGAGCAAGGACCTGGTGTCGTCGGTGGCTGCGATGAGGGCGGTCTCAGTGCTGTGGTTTGCTCGGAAACCGGACTGCGAGGGGTTGAAGGATCAATATGTCTCGAGGAAGGCGGAGAGTTGTTTGTTGACGATCTTCTCGATGACTTTGGCAAGAAAGGGGAGGAGCGAGATGGGGCGGAAGTTCTTGAGGTCCGTGGGGTCTGCGGTGGGTTTCTTCAGGAGGGCGCTGAGCTCGGCATGTTTCCAGCTCTCCGGGAAGGTAGCAGATGCGAAGGAGTTGTTAATGATGTCCCGGAGTTGGGGTGCGATGATGGAGTCGGCTTTGTTGAAGATGTGGTGAGGACAGGGGTCAGTTGGGGAGCCGGAGTGGATGGTGTTCATCGTGCAGGTGGTGTCTTCGGTGGTGACCGGGGTCCAGTTGCAGAGGGTGGTGGTGGGGGGTGCTGGTTCGGTGGTTGGGTGCGTGGTCTGTGCGCCGAAGCTGTTGTGTATTTCAGCAATCTTGCGGTGAAAGAACGAGGCGAGTGAGTCGCAGAGGTCTTGTGAGGGTGTGATGTTGTTGTTGCAGGCGCTTGGGTTGGAGAGCTCTTTAACAATGCTGAAGAGTTCCTTGCTGTTGTGGGTGTTGTTGTCCAGACGTTCTTTGAATGTTGTCCTTTTGGTGGTGTGGATCAGCTGGTGGTGTTTGTGGGTGGCGTTCTTGAGGGCTGTCATGTTCTCTGTTGTCTGGTCATGGCGCCTGGCTTTCTCGAGGGTGCGGACGGTTTTCTAGGAGTTTTTGAGGTCGTTGGTGATCCACGAAGCTTTCATGCTGCCGGGTCTGCTGGGAGGGTTCTTCAGTGGCGCAAGGTCATCGGCGCAGTTGGTGAGCCACTGTGTGAGGTTGCGGGCTGCTTCATTGTGGTCCCTCGTGTTGGTGGGAGGGTTCTGGCTGAGGGAGGTGGTGAGATGGTCGGCAGTGATCTTGCTCCAGATTCTGCAGGGAACCTGTTGCGGGTGGTGGTGGGTCGTGGTTCTCCTGAAGTTGAAGTGGACGCAGCTGTGATCTGTCCAGTGTAGTCCGGTGAAGTGGCTGAAGGAGATGTGCTTGCTGGAGGAGAAGATGGGGTCAAGCGTGTGACCCGCGTAGTGGGTGGGGGTGTTCACCAGTTGCTTGAGTCCGAGGTTGGTGAGGTTGTCCAGGAGGGCGGCGATGTTGCTGTCATTGTTGTTCTCCAGGTGGAAGTTGAGGTCCCCTCTAGGAGGATGTAGTCTGAGGAGGCAAGGGCGTGCTGGCTGATGAAGTCTGCGATGGTTTTGCTGAATTGTGTGCGTGGTCCCGGGGATCTGTAGATGAGAGTGCCTCTGAGGGTGGACTTGGGGTCGGTGTGTATCTGAAAGTGGAGGTGCTCGGCGGAGGTGATGGTGTCGTCGGAGTTGGTCGTTATTTGGATGGGGTTTCTGTGGACAATGGCGATGCCTCCTCCCGTTTGGTTGAAGCGGTCTTTCCGGGTGATCTTGTAGCCCTCCGGGATGGCTATGGCGATGTCGGGGGCTGAGGAGGCGTTCATCCAGGTTTCTGTGAGGAAGGCGACGTCTGGTGATGTTGTGTCGAGGAGGTTCAAGAGTTCGACGGAGTGTCTGTAGATGGAGCGGGTGTTGAGCAGGATGCACTTGAGGTGACTGTTGCTGGTGTCTGGCTTGGCGGGGAGTGGTGCAGGTTCGGAGGCAGGTGAATTTGCAGGATTGGCAGGTGACGGGTCCGTGGGTGCGTTTCGGGTGGCTCGGTAGCAGGCGGGGTTCCTGGGAGAAAAGAGGCAGCACCTCGCAGACCGCCAGTGAGATGCATTTTGAGGTGGGGGCGGAGCCTTCCATAAGTTGTGGTAAGGCCTTATGAGGTTCCTTGTCGTTTCAGTAAACCGCTTTTAATAGCAATTCCTGGGGTTCTCTTAGCAGGCAAATTGAATTTTGCCTTGAGCTCCAGGAACTCTGGCGCCGCCCCTATCTGGAGCTGGGTGCGGAATGTTTGTGGGTCTGATGGGAAGCAAGGAAGTATGAATGAAGGTGTGAATGGTGTGAATGCCCAGTAGCAAAGGTCAAAACCTTGGCGTGGTGCTACTGCTCACAAGTTTACCCATTAACTTGTGCTAATTTGACCTGTTTTGGATGAAAGGGGTGTGCACTGTTTTCTTCCTGTTCTGTGCCTTGTTCCTGGATGCTTTCTTTCTGTCTTTTCTCACCTGCTTCCTTGAGTGTTATCAGCATTTCCCAACAATCCCTTGTGATGTCATCTACTACATCACACCCTTGGTCCTGGCGGGCTTTATGACATCATTCACCTCTCAGCTGGGTATAGAGGCGTGGTCAGGGATGGCTGCAGGGTAAGTGCAGTCTGTGGACGGGGCTATGATGGTGGGAAAGAGGTGTGAATGAGGGACTTGGGGGCACTGAGCTAACATCAGACTCACAGGATGGCCGCAGCAGTTCTGCTTCTCGAGGCCTCTGCCATTTGCTTGTTTGATCGTTCAGTGGGAGAAACCAGGCAGCATCTCGCAGACCGCCACTGAGATACACTTTGAGGTGGGGTGGAGCTACCATAACGGGTGGTAATGCCTTATGAGGTTCCTTGTTATTGTACCAAACAGCTTTTAATAGCAATTTCTGGGGTTCTCCTTCATGCGAATTGAATTTTGCCTTGAGCTCCAGGAACTCTGGCACCGCCCTTATCTGGAGCTGGGTGCGGAATGTCTGTGGGTGTGATGGGAAGCAAGGAAGTATGAATGAAGGTGTGAATGGTGTGAATGTTCAGTAGCAAAGGTCAAAACCTTGGCGTGGTGCTACTGCTCACAGGTTTACCCATGAACTTGTGCTAATTTGACCTGCCTTGGATGAAAGGGGTGTGCACTGTCTTTATCCTGTTCTGTGTCTTGTTCCTAGCTGCTTTCTTTCTGCTTTTTTTCTTTTCTCAGTTTTAAAAATCTACATCTCACTTAATTCTCCTTACACTTTCTTTCATTCCTTCCATGTTTAAGTTTTTCTGTGGGCTTTGTGTTTCTTATTTTATTAGATTTAATTTTGTTCTTTTATCTCATTGCCTTCCCAGGCTCCTCATTGCTTTTCTTCTTTCTAAAGTTGATTCTCGGACTTTCTCTTGTCCAGAATATCTTTTCTCATTCCTTCGTCCAAACTTTATCTTTCTCTTATGTTTCTTCGCCATTATTTACAATGTCTTTATTCCATTTTTTAGTTTCTTTATCCTGCATTTTTACTTTCCTCATGTTATTTTCCCTGCTTCTTATGTCATTTCTTTCTGACATCGATTTTTCATGTCTTTTCTTTTCCTCACTTTATTTGCTGCTGTTTTGTTTCTCATCTTACTCTGCCATTCTTTTATTTCTTACTTGATTTTGTTTGTTGGTGCAATTCCCAAGTTGTTTTATTTGCTCTCGATTTTAGTTTTTACAAAATGCACACATATGATATGATAGGGCACCGGGCCATCCATAGTGACGCTGCGTCACCAGGAGGATGGGGGAAGGGGTGGGCCAGACCGTCATGCGCAGTAGCCTTTCTCCAACCCTTAGCTGTGTTGTACAGCCAGATGGCGAACCAACACAGGCTCCCAGTTCCTGTCTGGGGCCGAACCAGGAAACAGTATTCCCAGCATGAGAAAAGCCCTGGGATTGGCATCTGGGATCCTGCCCAGTGGGCAGCAGTTTCTGACGTCAGGAAGAAGAGTTTCGGGAGCACTTGGGCAGCCGTTGGAGCAGGTAAGTGCAATTTTATATATTTTTATTCTGTCTTCCGTGATGTTTTTGGTTTGTATTCGCCCTCTCCCGCTTCACCACTTTGCAATGGGAGCAGCCGCTACTTCGATATTCGAGGCCCTAGAATTCCTTCAGCGTGTCTCATCAGTTCAATAGTTGTACTATATAAACATTTATTTGAAAGAAACGCACATTTCAGACAACCCTCACATATCTCAGACCTACCACAAACCCAGAACTCATGGTTGTTGCATGAGGGAGTGGGTAGTACACATTACCTGTCCACAATAACGTTTACAGCGTATTTCTAAAGACTCCCAAATGGTTCCAACTTTTTTCAAAGTAGGCGATACATTGATATCGCGGCTGATGTAAAGGCAAGTGTGGAAGCAACCCCGTGTTTGATTAGAAACCGTCTATTGCAGGCGCTTTAACATAAGCTAGGCACTATATTTAGTTGATACCGGACACAAGCATATCTATAGGGTTATGCCTGAAATACTTACAGCATTGGTGTTTCCTAAAACTTTGCTGCTGAGACGTTTTTGTATTTTTCTACAACTGGAGGGGTTTGACTCTACAAGTCATTCACCACAGAAGCACACCTTAAGCTAGACACATAAAATACCTAACAGGCGTAACACAAACTGCTACCAAGCAACAACAGATATACATGGATGTCAATTCACGAAAATGCCAGGGGTAGCGGAAGTGACATTACACGCCCTTTGACACCCACTTTCATTCACACACACATACTTACACATTAGTGTGATAAAGAATTGACAAAAAATAAAGAGTTGAGCCCAAGCTGACCCTGTGTTCCTGGCACTGAATTTGCCACCTCCGAGGCCAGGGGTCGCAAAGGCAGTGCCAGGGGTAGCAAAGGGCGAGCCAGGGGTCGCAGCTTCGACCCTTAAATGACGTCCATGATAATATACAGTCTAATGGTGCATTGTGGGTGATTTTGGTGTGAGAAACGTTCCCTCTTTCCTGGTACTTTCAGTGACTCTTGCCCCTGGAGTGAAGGCCTGGAGGTCTGCAGGATACACGCGGCCTGCTGGTGGGGCATGTGTAGTGCCTGCTCCAGCTGTCAAGGTGCATTACACTGGCAACACATTTCATTTGTCTCTGAGTTCAGGAAATAGGAAAAAGAAACTGGGCAAAAGTAGCTGGGAAAGATCCTGTGCTCAAAAGGGGAGAAGCAGAGAGACACGGAAAGAAAGGTTCCGCTTTCATAAGATCAAAAAAATGTTGAAAGACTCGCACCTGTCCATAGAGGTGACAATCTCTGGGAGGAGCTTCTCGGCACTGCAAGTACCTTAAACGTAAAACGAGGACTGGGCAGTAAACCGTGGAGCTTCACCCCCACCCACAACCCCAATGCCTCCCCCACGGATCAAATTATTTACGTGGTCAATTAAGGTGATAAATGGGAGAATAAATGTCCCCGGAACTATAGATATCCATTTGCAGTAAAGTGCCTGGTAATTTCATGTCTACGTCATCTTTCTCCATTCTGGAAACACAAGCTCGTCATTGCATGTTGCAGGGGTCCATACCCAGCTGGAATCAGTAATTTTACCAAGCAACTGGTACCCAGGCACATGGTCTTCTGTGACGCTCATCTTGAGATCCACTGATGCCTATTCTAGCTTGGGGTCCATTAATGCCTGTTAGAGCTTGGGGTCCATTAATGCATATTATAGGATGAAGGCAATTGTTACCTGTTACACCTTTAGACCCATTGATGCTGATTACAGCTGGAATCGCATTAATGTCTGTTACTACTTGGGGCTGATTGATGCCCAGAGCTGCTTGGGGCCAATGAGGTCTTTGAGCGTGTCACGGGCTCGGGGCCTAATAACGACAATTACAGCTTGGGACCTACTGCAACCTGTTACAGATCGCTGCCCATTTGATTCATATTAAAGCTTCTGACCCACTGAGGCCTGCCACAACTCACTGCCCATCGATAGATACATGTTACATCTTGGGACCCACTCCGGCCTGTTACAGATCGTTGGCCTCAGATACATATTAAATAATGGGACCCACTCCGGCCTGTTACAAATCGTTGCCCTCAGATACATATTAAATAATGGGACCCACTTCGGCCTGTTACAGCTCGCTGCCCATTGATACATGTTACAGCTCGGGGCCCACTTCAGCCTGCCACAGCTCGCTGCCCATTGATAGATACATGTTACAGCTCGGGGCCCACTTCAGCCTGCCACAGCTCGCTGCCCATTGATAGATACATGTTACAGCTCGGGGCCCACTTCAGCCTGCCACAGCTCGCTGCCCATTGATAAATACATGTTACAGCTCGGGCCCACTTCAGCCTGCCACAGCTCGCTGCCCATCGATAGATACATGTTACAGCTCGGGGCCCACTTCAGCCTGCCACAGCTCGCTGCCCATTGATAAATACATGTTACAGCTCGGGGCCCACTTCAGCCTGCCACAGCTCGCTGCCCATTGATAGATACATGTTACAGCTCGGGGCCCACTTCAGCCTGCCACAGCTCGCTGCCCATTGATAGATACATGTTACAGCTCGGGCCCACTTCAGCCTGCTACAACTCACTGCCCATCGATAGATACATGTTACATCTTGGGACCCACTCCGGCCTGCCACAGCTCGCTGCCCATTGATAGATACATGTTACAGCTCGGGCCCACTTCAGCCTGCCACAGCTCGCTGCCCATCGATAGATACATGTTACAGCTCGGGGCCCACTTCAGCCTGCCACAGCTCGCTGCCCATTGATAAATACATGTTACAGCTCGGGGCCCACTTCAGCCTGCCACAGCTCGCTGCCCATTGATAGATACATGTTACAGCTCGGGGCCCACTTCAGCCTGCCACAGCTCGCTGCCCATTGATAGATACATGTTACAGCTCGGGGCCCACTTCAGCCTGCCACAGCTCGCTGCCCATTGATAGATACATGTTACAGCTCGGGCCCACTTCAGCCTGCTACAACTCACTGCCCATCGATAGATACATGTTACATCTTGGGACCCACTCCGGCCTGCCACAGCTCGCTGCCCATTGATAGATACATGTTACAGCTCGGGGCCCACTTCAGCCTGCCACAGCTCGCTGCCCATTGATAGATACATGTTACAGCTCGGGGCCCACTTCAGCCTGCCACAGCTCGCTGCCCATTGATAGATACATGTTACAGCTCGGGGCCCACTTCAGCCTGCCACAGCTCGCTGCCCATTGATAGATACATGTTACAGCTCGGGGCCCACTTCAGCCTGCCACAGCTCGCTGCCCATTGATATATACATGTTACATCTTGGGACCCACTCCGGCCTGCCACAGCTCGCTGCCCATTGATAGATACATGTTACAGCTCGGGGACCACTCCGGCCTGCCACAGCTCGCTGCCCATTGATAGATACATGTTACAGCTCGGGGCCCACTTCAGCCTGCCACAGCTCGCTGCCTATTGATAGATAAATGTTACAGCTCGGGCCCACTTCAGCCTGCTACAACTCACTGCCCATCGATAGATACATGTTACATCTTGGGACCCACTCCGGCCTGCCACAGCTCGCTGCCCATTGATAGATACATGTTACAGCTCGGGGCCCACTTCAGCCTGCCACAGCTCGCTGCCCATTGATAGATACATGTTACATCTTGGGACCCACTTCGGCCTGCCACAGCTCGCTGCCCATTGATATATACATGTTACAGCTCGGGGACCACTCCGGCCTGCCACAGCTCGCTGCCCATTGATAGATACATGTTACAGCTCGGGGCCCACTTCAGCCTGCTACAACTCACTGCCCATCGATAGATACATGTTACAGCTCGGGGCCCACTTCAGCCTGCTACAACTCACTGCCCATCGATAGATACATGTTACAGCTCGGGGACCACTCCGGCCTGCCACAGCTCGCTGCCCATTGATAGATACATGTTACAGCTCGGGGCCCACTTCAGCCTGCCACAGCTCGCTGCCCATTGATAGATAAATGTTACAGCTCAGGGCCCACTTCAGCCTGCTACAACTCACTGCCCATCGATAGATACATGTTACAGCTCGGGGACCACTCCGGCCTGCCACAGCTCGCTGCCCATTGATAGATACATGTTACAGCTCGGGGCCCACTTCAGCCTGCCACAGCTCGCTGCCCATTGATAGATACATGTTACAGCTCGGGCCCACTTCAGCCTGCTACAACTCACTGCCCATCGATAGATACATGTTACATCTTGGGACCCACTTCGGCCTGCCACAGCTCGCTGCCCATTCATAGATACATGTTACATCTTGGGACCCACTTCGGCCTGCCACAGCTCACTGCCCATCGATAGATACATGTTACAGCTCGGGGCCCACTCCGGCCTGCTACAACTCACTGCCCATCGATAGATACATGTTACATCTTGGGACCCACTTCGGCCTGCCACAGCTCGCTGCCCATTCATAGATACATGTTACATCTTGGGACCCACTTCGGCCTGCCACAGCTCACTGCCCATTCATAGATACATGTTACATCTTGGGACCCACTTCGGCCTGCCACAGCTCACTGCCCATTGATAGATACATCTTACAGCTCGGGGCCCACTTCAGCCTGCCACAGCTCGCTGCCCATTGATAAATACATCTTACAGCTCGGGGCCCACTCCGGCCTGCCACAGCTCACTGCCCATCGATAGATACATGTTACATCTTGGGACCCACTTCGGCCTGCCACAGCTCGCTGCCCATTCATAGATACATGTTACATCTTGGGACCCACTTCGGCCTGCCATAGCTCACTGCCCATTGATAGATACATGTTACAGCTCGGGGCCCACTTCAGCCTGCCACAGCTCGCTGCCCATTGATAGATACATCTTACAGCTCGGGGCCCACTCGGGCCTGCCACAGCTCACTGCCCATCGATAGATACATGTTACATCTTGGGACCCACTTCGGCCTGCCACAGCTCGCTGCCCATTCATAGATACATGTTACATCTTGGGACCCACTTCGGCCTGCCATAGCTCACTGCCCATCGATAGATACATGTTACAGCTCGGGGCCCACTCCGGCCTGCTACAACTCACTGCCCATCGATAGATACATGTTACATCTTGGGACCCACTTCGGCCTGCTACAGCTCGCTGCCCATTCATAGATACATGTTACATCTTGGGACCCACTTCGGCCTGCCACAGCTCACTGCCCATTGATAGATACATCTTACAGCTCGGGGCCCACTTCAGCCTGCCACAGCTCGCTGCCCATTGATAGATACATCTTACAGCTCGGGGCCCACTCCGGCCTGCCACAGCTCACTGCCCATCGATAGATACATGTTACATCTTGGGACCCACTTCGGCCTGCCACAGCTCGCTGCCCATTGATAGATACATCTTACAGCTCGGGGCCCACTTCAGCCTGCCACAGCTCACTGCCCATTGATAGATACATCTTACAGCTCGGGGCCCACTCCGGCCTGCCACAGCTCACTGCCCATCGATAGATACATGTTACATCTTGGGACCCACTTCGGCCTGCTACAGATCGTTGCCCTCAGATACATATTACATCTCGGGACCCACTCTGGCCTGTTACAGATCGTTGCCCTCAGATACATATTACATCTTGGGACCCACTTCGGCCTGCTACAGATCATTGCCCTCAGATACATATTACATCTCGGGACCCACTCTGGCCTGTTACAGATCGTTGCCCTCAGATACATGTTACATCTTGGGACCCACTCTGGCCTGCTACAGATCGTTGCCCTCAGATACATATTACATCTTGGGACCCACTTCGGCCTGCTACAGATCGTTGCCCTCAGATACATATTACATCTTGGGACCCACTTCGGCCTGCTACAGATCGTTGCCCATTGATACATCTTACAGCTCGGGGCCCACTCCGGCCTGTTACAGATCATTGTCAGCGTCTTCCTTTGAGATTTTTTCTCATCCCGGTGGATTCTCCGATTTTCTCCTATCTGTGACACCTTACTGGGCATCCGGATTGCCTGCGCCTGCTGTTTCCTCAAGGCCGTGGGGTTGCCTGAAGGAAGCTGCTCTGCGGATCGCTCATAGCCCTGCTGTGTTGGTGTTAGCGGGTACCTCACGCGTGTCTGTTTTCTCTGAGGCGCTGTCACCATTCCACGCGGATAGCCTTTGTTGAGGACCCTGTTTTCGCTGTTCCTCCTATCCCGATGTCCGATGTGGTTGGTCGACCGGAGAGTGTTTCCTCATGAGTGTACTACTTCTGCTGTTTTCCAGGACATCCTAGCGTGCGAATCAACATCCGTCGAAGTGTCTGTTAGGAGGAGTCCTCACCTCACTACTGTCCGGCGCTCCATCCCCTCAGAACCGTACTACTGTGAAGAGCCCTGTGGGGTTCTCCATTCCAGCGACGCACCAGCTTTTCCAGCTCAGCTGCGTCACAGCAGGACGACTGCCGGCGCACCAGCCTTTTACAGCACCGTTCCTTTCTCTAGGGCTGTGGTGGTCGCCTGCATGTTCGCTTTGCCTCAGTCTGTCATCTCCATGAGGCACCTCTTGAAAGCTGTGGTGAGTTGAACAAGCGTTGGTATCAGCCACCTTTGTTGTAACAAGTAAGCTTTCCTCGCTTGGTGTTTCAAGGGTTTTGTCTTTTTCACGGCTGCCTCTGACTTTTCTGCAGTTTGCCGAAAGTTCCAAGCCTCCACTTTTTCTCTTCTCACCAGACTGTTCCAGCCATCTTGTTCTTTTGCCTATGTTCCCTCCGTTTGAGGCACTCACTCTGCCGCATCACATTTTTCCACGTTTCTTTTGACATTTGGCAGTCTATCTAGCACTCAATATCCTCTTGGTGGTCAAGGTCTCCTGTCGGCGTGTCCTCCACGGTGATACGCACACCTTAAATCTCTTTATGTACGTTTAACCCACGGTGACGTGCACACCTGACATTCTGCATGTTAGATTTGGGGGTCTCTGGTTGGCACAGGTGAGTACTTGTGACAAGCAGGGACCCTCTTCTCTAGTCAGGGCAAGGGACTTACTCTTCAAAATAACCCCTGCTCACCCTCAAGGTTGCGTGGCGTGAGCAGACAAGGCTAAACTTCAGAGCGTTATGGGTTAAGCATTTATGATCACATACACTAATTCAATGACACACCACAAAATGACACCAGTCTAGTTTTGTATAAAAAATAAGTATCTTTATAGAAGGCTTAGCACAAGACTCAAATAACGTTTGTAAAATGAGGCCACAATACTGTTTAGCAATAAAATGAGGATTCTGTTAAAAATGTGTAATTCTTGGTTCCTGTTCGCGTTGCGCACTCTTGTCAGACTCTTACCGTTGAAAAACAATGTCAAAAAGGTATTAAAGAAGCGTTGCGGTCTCCGTGGTCCGTGGCGTACACCCTGTGGTACAGGTTGAGTGACAGTACCTTTTCTGCGATGAGGAGTCCGATTCGAATGCGGCGTCTGGGACGTGCAGGCAACACAAAGATGCTGGTGGCTCCTCTGCGAGGCGGGCCCCCGCTCTGGTAGGCGTCTCGGTGCAAGGCGTAGAGCAGGGGGGCCTCGAGGAGCGGGGCGGTCGATGCGGGTTGCCTCTGGCGTTCCGGCGTTCAAGCCGTACCTTTGGTTCGTAGCTGCTGACTCAATGCGGGCAGGCGAGGCACGAGGGAGCAAGTATGAGGCGTATGGCCAGGCTCTCAGTGCGGCGCGGCCCCGGTGATCACGAGTGCGATGCGAGGCGGCTGGTACGCTTCATGCGTAAGAGCCATCCTTGGCTTCGTGAGGCTTCCAGCGGTGGGGGCGGCGAGGCGAGCAGTGTGGCTCGGAAAGGGGGGAAAGAGTGAGGCAGAGTGCAGGTGGCCCAGCGGGACGGTGCAAGGAACGGCTCAAAGCAGAGCGGGCTCACACGGTGCGGGGGAGGCCAGGCACAAGCGTCACGGCAAAGGAGGGGACAAGGCGCACTGGGGATCGCAGCTCCAACGATGAGGAAGGGCAAAGTTCAGTAGATTTGTCAGCGAAGGCAGGAGGAGTCCAATAATCCTGGGACTCCGTTCAGGGGGCAAGCTCACCCACAAGCCCTTGGAGATTGTTTGAAGCACAAGTAGCAAAAGTCTCTTTCAGTCCTTTTTCTCTCCTTTCTCAGCAAGGCACACACTGCAGACCAGTCCCCCAGGTCAGGGACAGTACACCTCCTCACAGCTTCTTCCAGGTCCTTCTCGTCGGTCAGAGGTTCTTCTTGGTCAAACAGGATCTGATTTCCTAGGAGCAGGGCTCCTATACTTATACTGCATTTCTTTTGTTCTTTCAGGCCAGGGGGCCTTTGCCTAGTTCAGTCCAGTTTATGAGCACTTTGTTGATAGGATGCAGGCTTCTGCTTTCAGTGTGCAGGGCAGAGACATCAGACGCTCCGCAGGAGGTGGAGCCAGCATTGTGGTGACAAGTACAGTCCAGGAGTACTCTGTTGACAGTCTTCCCTCTCTCTTTACAAGGTGCAGGGCAGAGACCTCAGACGCTCCACAGGGGGTGGAGCCAGGATTGTGGTGGCAGAGCACAGCCCTATTCAGAACCTAGGTGCGCTCCTCTCACCCATCTGGCTGTCATCTTCCTATTCACCACCTGGCAGCCCCAGCCTGTCTCATGGAATTCCCCAGCCCTGTCACTCACAGAAACCAAACAGCAGATACACATCAGAGCAGAGACAGGCTGAAATGGTTAGGCAAGCAAATACCAACTTTCTAAAAGTGGTATTTGCAAACACAGAACATTAAAATAAACTTTACTAAAAGATGTATTTTATTATTCTGAGTTCAGGCATACTAAACTCTAATTTCTACCATGTTCCCTGAGTCTGTTAGGAATGTAGAGTGTAACAATTCCAACAGCATGTTCTGGCCTATGAGAACAGGTAGCTTTACAATAGTAAAAAACGAAAATGGCTGTAATTCACTATTAGGTCATGCCACACACATCAGGGGCTTGTCCTACCTTCTGCTTACAATGCACCCTGCCCTTGGGCCTACCATAGGGGTAACTAATATGAAGTTAAGGGACTGTTTAGGGACTGGAAAGTGGGTGCACTTGCCCAATCAGCATGACAGTACCAGACTGCATGCAGCTTTCTGCATTGGCAGACCTTAGACACATTTTACAGGGCTGCTTCTGTGGGTGGCACAACCGGTGCTGCAGGCCCACTAGCAGCATTTGGATTTACATGCCCTGGGCACTCCTGGTGCACTTTACTGTGGTCTGACAGTAAATCAAATAAGTCAATCATGGAAACCAATCAACATATACACTTTATACAGGGAGCACTTGCACTGTGGCACTGATTGGCAGTGGTACAGTGCTCTGAGCAGCTAACATCAGCAAATGACGCAACAGTAACAAAATTGGAAGGGAGACCCACGCCCATGGTACCAGGTCTAACAAGTGTCCCCTCCAGCTGAAATGTGGGGAGAACTACCCTACCCCAGGAAGTTCTCATCACTAAGGCGGAAAAATCTGGACAGACCGTCAGCATTGGCGTGATCTATGCCAGGGCGATGTTCCACCGTGAAGTCCATACCCTGTAGGGAAATGGACCACCTCAACAGCTTTAATTCTCACCCCTCATTTGCATCAACCATCTGAGGGGCCTGTGGTCTGTCTGAACCCGGAAGTGAGTCCCAAACAGGTAGGGTCTTAGCTTCTTCAGTGCCCAGACCACAGAAAAAGCCTCACGCTCAATTGCACTCCACCTCTGTTCCCTTGGAAGTAACCTCCTACTGATGAAGGCAACGGGTTGGTCAAAGCCCTCGTTAGTCACCTGTGAGAGAACAGCCCCTGCACCATGCTTTGAAGCGCCTGTCTGCACAAGGAACTCTTTGGAGAAGTAAGGTGCCAGGAGCACGGGCGCCGTGCACATGGCAGTTTTCAGGGTCTGAAACGTTTTCTGACAGGTGTCAGTCCAAATCACTTTCATGGGCTGCTTCTTGGAAGTCAGTTCTGTCAAGGGTGCAACAATGTTGCCATAACCCTTGACAAACCTCCTGTGAGTCCTAAAAAGACCCTCACCTCTGTCTGGGTCTTTGGGGGTTCCCAAGCAAGGATGGTCTCAATCTTGGGTTGGAGGGGCGCCACCTGACCACTCCCCACTTGGTGTCCCAAATACACCACGGAACCCTGCCCGATCTGGCACTTAGTCGCCTTGATCGTGAGGCCTGCCTTGCGCAGGGCCATTAACACTTCCCAGAGGTGGCGCAGATGTTTTTCCCATGTGACACTGAACACTGCGATGTCATCCAGGTAGGCGACACTGAACTCATCCAGCCCAACAAACACCTGGTTGACCAACCTCTGAAAGGTGGCAGAGGCATTCTTCATCCCAAATGGCATAACCCGGAACTGGAAATGCCAATCTGGTGTGTAGAATGCTGACCTCTCTTTGGCCCTATCAGTCAGGGCGATCTGCCAGTACCCAGACGTGAAGTCAAAAGTGCTGAGGTACCGTGCAGCCCCTTACCGATCGATGAGCTTATCAGCTCTGGAGATGGGGTGAGCGTCAGTCTTCGTGACTGAATTGAGTCCTCTGTAGTCCACACAGAACCGGAGTTCCGGTGTGGCACCCGGCGCTGCAGCCTTTGGGACCAAGACCCCAGGGCTGCCCCAAGGACTGCTGCTTCATAGGTAAACTTTCTCCTGTATCCATGTTGGATTTGGCCTTTCTGGCAGGTTCACCTCTGAACTTTTTGCCTTTTAATGTTACATCATTGTAGTGATTTCTGGTCTTCGCGCACTTTAGCACTGGGGCGCAGTGTAAAGTGCGTGCGCTCTCTGAGTGCATGTGTGAGATTGGCCTGCCCTTCCATAGGAATGCATGAGGGATATGTATGTCCATGGTAATTCCTGATGCGTGGGGAGTGCAAGGTTGAGTTTGGTATGTGCGGACTCGTGTGATTAAATGCTGCGCAATGATGTGTGCGGCTTTAATGTGTCTAGTGTGCAAGTGCCACTTCTAGAAGTTGGCCTGCCTGTGCAGTAATTGTGAATTGACTGTCTGCCTGGAGCTGGCTGGTGTGCCTGGCTCCAGAAGTCAGGCTGGGTCTGCCCCGGTGGTGAATGGGGAGATCTGCATGTTGATGGCAGGAAGGGGCTGCACCTGGGACCTGAATAGGGCTGGGCTTTCTCTCCACAATGCTGGCTCTGCCCCCTGTGGTGCGACTGATGACCCTAGCCTGTCCTGTGAATGGGAAGAGGGGCTGAGCAAAACAAAGTGCTCCAGAACCAGCTACGTCTGGTTTTCCCCCACCCTGCACCCTAGAGACAAAGGGATTTTGTGTATAAAATGAGGCTGTGCCCTCATGTTCAATGTTCTTGTTTTCCTGACTAGAATCTACCCGGAGCATGCTGCTGCTGGGGCCCAGGGGAAGGCTTGCCTCCCTGGGCCCTCTCCAGCCCCTGGATTGCTGATGGACTTCTTGTGAACCCTTCTTCCTGGCCCTGGAAGCCTTGTCCTGTGATGTCCTGCCTGTTGCTGGGTCCTTTTGTTTCCTGGGGTCAGGCCCGCGCCCGCCTGACTGTGGGCGGGGCCTGTATTGACTCACTTCTGCTTTCCCCCTGCCTGGGGAAAGCCATGCCCGCTTTGCCGGTCTCCCGGAGATAGAGGGAGACCGGGGATGCTACCCGTGAAGGAAAAGCTGCCCAGAGCCTCGAGGGCTCTACACGAAGTCCCGGCCCATGAGGAAAGAGGACCGGGTAAGGCATGGCACCTTTGCGAAGGCGGGGCTCCCAGAAGCGAGGGAGAGCCCCGCAGGCATCACCGAGGGTTCCAGAGAAGCGGAGGGGCTCGAGGCACATTGCCGGTGCCTGCCTCGCCGCCCGATGAAGAGAGCCTCCCCCCGTGCCGAGAGCCGGTAAGTTGAGACGGTTGGGGCGGGGGGGTAAGGCCACATGTGCTCACCAGGCACCAGAGTGGTACCCTTCTTCAGTGCGGCCCCAGATGGCAGCGGGCCGCTCCACCAATGACTCTTTGGTAGTTTCAAGAGCCCCGTGGGGGTCCCGGGAGCCCGTGTCTCCGAAAAGCCATGCGTGGCTCCAACGATGGCCCCAATGATCCCAAAAGCCCCGGTGGGGGTCCCAAGGACCAGAGGGGCCCATGTTCTTGCCCCTGAGGGCCCCCGTTGTCCTAGAGCCAAAGGGCTCCACCGTTGGGGGCCAGTTCTTTTTCTGGATTGCGCATAATTAGTTTAGGAGCCAGAGTGCTCCAAGGTTATAGCTGATTTCAGAGCCTAGAGGGCTCCACCATATGCACAACATGTATTTCTAGAGCCAGATGGCTCCAACAGTTGGCGCAGTTTTGTTCTGAAGGGCGAGGGAGAGACCCCGTCGCAGTTTTGAGATCCCAGCTGCCCAGCAAGTAGTGGGAAGCTACCCCGTTTAGGTGTTCCTTCCTAGGGACATGTACTTTGGACTCACGAGTGAGTCGCACTCCTTCATCCCTTCTTTGGCCTTCCCCAGCTGCGCAGCACTTAGTGCCAGCTGCAGTGTTAGGCCCCTTGTTCTTGTCCTCAGCTGCCCAGCAAGTAGTGGGCAGCTGCTACGTTTAGGTTTTGGCGCAGTGGCGCAACCTGGACTTTAATGTGATTTCTGCGCTAAATGTGATTTATGTGCTTCTTAGGGTGCTAGGAAATGTACTGTGTAGGATGTTTTGCGCTCCCTGTTCTGATACCTCTAGACATATGTTTGTGCTTAGGAGGTTGTTTTACCTAGTATAGGTTCTACTAGGGAGTTCATGGTTCCCTGTGTGATATTTGCCTAAAGTGGTTAGGATTGCGTAGGCGGTACTTACCTTTTACCAGTGGTTACTGGTTGTGTGCTACATTTGTTATTTGGTGCTAAAGTTATTATATGTGCTAAGTGTTATTCCTACAAAGTGCTAATTCTACCAAGTGCTAGTTCTAAAAGTGCTTATTCCTGACAGTGGCCCACGTGGCCCTGTCCCATGTACATAATCCCCTGTAAATTCTGCCAAAGCCTATGGCACATTGTAAAGTGTTTGTTTCTTATCTAATGTGTTTGGTATAATACAAAGGCAATTTTTACATAGAACCTTGTGTGGAGTTCCTTTTGTGGGGGCAAATACTTAACTAACATTGCCTTCGGGATAAGCCTTACTGCTCGTGTCACGTTACCTAGAGGGTGAGCAGGGGTTATTTTTGGCGTGTAACTCCCTTGCCCTGACTAGAGTGGTGGTTTTTGCCTGGCTTTGGCGCAAGCCTTAGCCAACCGGAAATCCCATTTATAACATTGGTGGCAGTGAAAGGGATCCGTATTTGTGTTTGCGCAGTACCACAGCGACAACTGGCTCCACTACAAAACTCCGCATTTTAGATAGTCACATGTAAGGGGATTATTGTTTTTAAGTTTGTTCTAAATGTCATTTCTTTGGAAATGTGTTTCTTGTGCACTGTGAGTTAGGTGTCCCTAGCTCGGGAGGGTAGATCATCCCCTAAGTGCAGTATGAGTTTTCTGGGTTCACCAGTAAGGGTGGGATCCAGTGGTGGCAGCTACAGTGTGTCCAGTGCATGTGTTCCCCGTCCCGTTCCCGGAGTAATGATACCTGTGTCACGTGTGGTCAGGTTGAGAAATCAGGGGCAGTAGAAACTGTCTCACCGGTCTGGGGGGGGGGGGGGGGTTGTGTGTGGTTGAATGGTGTGTTGCACTGGACTTGGGTGTGAGTTCTCTGAGATAGGGAACTTGCTGAATAATTGGGTGTGAGTTCTCTGAAATAAGGAGCTTGCTGAATAATTGGGTATGAGTTCTCTGAGATAGGGAGCTTGCTGTGTCTGGAGAACGTGGAACATCTGTAACCAGGGTTCCGCTCCAGTTGAGAGGGTGCAGAAGTCCAGATGAAGGGGTGCGAGGGGCATAGGCTCCCCAGTGGAGGAACCAGTGGGTCAGGGGCCAGCCAGAAGGGTTGTGTCGCCGGGGAGTGACCATGGTGATGCCACTTCTGTCCTGGATAACAAGCAGACTTGTGACACAACACATTAGTTATGTATCACCCTCAAGGAAGTCCTGGTGAGCCAGGCATCTGACCAAAGGGTACGTCCCTCGGTTAGGGAGTCAGTAGCCGGTTGTTCCGGATCTGGACGTAAGGGCAACTGTGAGTATTGTCCTGAAGTTACAAGAAGAAACTTCTGCCTGAAGAGAAGGGACCGGGTAAACTGTATGGAGGAGTACTGTCCCTGACCTGGGGGATTAGCCTGCAGTGGTTGCCTTGCTGCTGAAGGAGAAGAGAAAGCCTTAGACTTTGTTTTCAACTTGTAGAAGTCATGGTGCGCCAGGCATATAACCATAGGGTAGCGTCCCTAGGTTGGGGAGCCAGGTTCAGGTGTTGGCCTGTCCTGGACAGCAGGGCAACTGTAGCCAGTGTCCTGGCCGGTTTGCCTTCTAGGGGTACCCCTGTGAACACAGGTGGGGCTCATCTTAAGTGAAGAGTCCCTGTGTTTCCCAGAAGGTATCTTTGGGGTTCTTGGCTGAGTGTTTTGGTACTACCCTGAGAGCAGGTGGGGCCTACCTTAAGTGGAGGGACCCTGTTCTACAGTGGGAGAGTGCAGAACTCTGGAAAGGGGTCAGAGGGAATTTGACCCCTGTGCATCCGGTGAAGTTGGATCCCAGCTGGTAGACCAGTGGAGGGAGAAAGGTACCGAACTGGTGGGAGAGTTGTGTTCTGGAGGGTGCTTCTCCTGGGAGAGTGCGCAACCCCAGAAGTAGAGGTAGGGTGGGGCATTCTTGCCTGTGACCTCTGGTCAGCCTGAGGGTGCGGACCCTAGGTTGAAGGATCAGTGATAGTTTGGAACTACACTGAGAAAGGGAGTGTAGAATGGCTATTGTAGGCCAGGGGTTACCACCCCCCACTCTGTGGATGGGCAAGGACCAGTGGTATCTGGGTGGCCTAGGGCCTGGTCCTAGCCGTGGACAACTAAGGAGTACCGGTGGGGTAGCCTAGTTGGGTCTGATTTTTTTTTGTGTGTGCTTGTTTTGTGGAACAATGTGGCGTAGAACAGGAGGGTGTCCCTGCAGTGCGGGCCCGCGTCCGTGTTCTATCGCCCAAAGCAGGGAAGTCCATCACAGTGGTGATTGGTCTGCCCTGCGTTTTGGCTGGAAGGGGGTTGATTTGGATTTGGCCTTTCTGGCAGGTTCACCCCTGAACTTTTTGCCTTTTAATGTTACATCATTATAGTGATTTTTGGTCTTTGCGCACTTTAGCACTGGGGCGCAGTGTAAAGTGCGTGCGCTCTCTCTATGCGTGTGTGAGATTGGCCTGCCCTCCCAGAGGAATGCCTGGGGGATATGTGTGTCCATGGTAACTCCTGATGCATGGGGAGTGCAAGGTTGAGTTTGGTATATGCGGACTCGTGTGATTAAATGCTACGCGATGTGTGCAGCTTTAATGTGTCTAGTGTGGAATTGCCACTTCTAGAAGTTGGCCTGCCTGTGCAGTAAATGTGAGTTGACTGCCTGGCTTGTGATTGGCTGGAGCTGGCTGGTGTGCCTGGCTCCAGGAGTCAGGATGGGTCTGCACCGGTGGTGAATGGGGAGATCTGCATGTTGATGGCAGGGAGGGACTGCACCTGGGACCTGAATAGGGCTGGGCTTTCCCTCCACGATGCTGGCTCCGCCCCCTGTGGTGCGAATGATGACCCTAGCCTGTCCTGTGAATGGGAAGAGGGGCTGAGCAAAACAAAGTGCTCCAGAACCAGCTGCGTCTGGTTTCCCACACCCTGCACCCTAGAGACAAAGGGATTTTGGGGCATAATACCTAGAAGTGCATTAGAAAACGCACAACGCACATTCACATATCGCCGGCTATCGCCGGATTCCTTCACCGTGATAGCGCACAATTATCTATGCGCATCACGTAGGCGAAATGAAATCCGGCGATAGCCGGCGATATGGCACATTAGCGCATTAAAACAAACGTTGTTTTCACACGCTAATGTGTTCCTTGATAATATGGGGGGGTGGATTCAGCTTTATGATCCACACCCCCATGTTATCAATGCCCTACCACCTGGTCTGAGCAGGCGTTGGGAGACCTGGAATAAACGAGTTTATTGCAAGTCTCCCTCTCCCAACGCCTGCCTAGGTAATAGGGTGTTCCCACCTCCAACCACATTTTACATGTGGTTGGACGTGGGAACTCCACCTTTGCATGTTATTATCGATGTTTGTCGCCGACATGCAAAGTGGGCTTGAGCCAGGCGTTTAAATGCCCTTGTGGATAGGGCTCTAGAAGTATCGCCACTTTCTCGGCGCAAATCGCCGAAAAAGCGGCGATAATTCCCCTTGCTAATATGCACCTTTGTGTATAAAATGAGGCTGTGACCTCATGTTCAATGTTCTTGTTTTCCTGACTAGAATCTACCAGGGGCGTGCTGCTGCTGGGGCCCAGGGGAAGGCTTGCCTCCCTGGGCCCTGCCCAGCCCCTGGATTGCTGATGGACTTCTTGTGGACCCTTCTTTCTGGCCCTGGAAGCCCTGTCCTGTGATGTCTTGCCTGTTGCTGGGCCCTTTTATTTCCAGGGGGGGTCATCATTCCTTGGTGGCCTGGTGGTCTCTGTGCCCCCAAGCACCTGGTGAGCGCTTTATTCTGTATTTATAGGCAGAGCGCTGTTGTATTCCCTCTGGGGGAAGCGCTCCTGCCCTTGTGCACCTTGCAGGTGCCCACCCTGCATTTTGCCCGTAGCGCGGTTGTCACCCCGCTTATTTTTGTGGTTATCACCGCGGGTGCCCACTCCGCTATTTACTTTTTCTACGGAGGGAGCCTACCCCTCATTATAGCCCCCGACACGAGAAGCCGCCGCCGGGGCAAAACCGGAAGTCAGGTCCGGGCCCGCCTGACTGTGGGCGGGGCGAATGTACTTGTTTTCCTGACTAGAATCTACCCGGAGCATGCTGCTGCTGGGGCCCAGGGGAAGGCTTGCCTCCCTGGGCCCTCTCCAGCCCCTGGATTGCTGATGGACTTCTTGTGAACCCTTCTTCCTGGCCCTGGAAGCCTTGTCCTGTGATGTCCTGCCTGTTGCTGGGTCCTTTTGTTTCCTGGGGTCAGGCCCGCGCCCGCCTGACTGTGGGCGGGGCCTGTATTGACTCACTTCCGCTTTCCCCCTGCCTGGGGGAAGCCATGCCCGCTTTGCCGGTCTCCCGGAGATAGAGGGAGACCGGGGATGCTACCCGTGAAGGAAAAGCTGCCCAGAGCCTCGAGGGCTCTACACGAAGTCCCGGCCCATGAGGAAAGAGGACCGGGTAAGGCATGGCACCTTTGCGAAGGCGGGGCTCCCAGAAGCGAGGGAGAGCCCCGCAGGCGTCACCGAGGGTTCCAGAGAAGAGGAGGGGCTCGAGGCACATTGCCGGTGCCTGCCTCGCCGCCCGATGAAGAGAGCCTCCCCCCGTGCCGAGAGCCGGTAAGTTGAGACGGTTGGGGCGGGGGGGGAAGGCCACATGTGCTCCCCAGGCACCAGAGTGGTACCCTTCTTCAGTGCGGCCCCAGATGGCAGCGGGCCGCTCCACCAATGACTCTTTGGTAGTTTCAAGAGCCCCGTGGGGATCCCGGGAGCCTGTGTCTCCGAAAAGCCATGCGTGGCTCCAACGATGGCCCCAATGATCCCAAAAGCCCCGGTGGGGGTCCCAAGGACCAGAGGGGCCCATGTTCTTGCCCCTGAGGGCCCCCGTTGTCCTAGAGCCAAAGGGCTCCACCGTTGGGGGCCAGTTCTTTTTCTGGATTGCGCATAATTAGTTTAGGAGCCAGAGTGCTCCAAGGTTATAGCTGATTTCAGAGCCTAGAGGGCTCCACCATATGCACAACATGTATTTCTAGAGTCAGATGGCTCCAACAGTTGGTGCAGTTTTGTTCTGAAGGGCGAGGGAGGGCCCCTGTCGCAGTTTTGAGATCCCAGCTGCCCAGCAAGTAGTGGGAAGCTACCCCGTTTAGGTGTTCCTTCCTAGGGACATGTACTTTGGACTCAGGAGTGAGTCGCACTCCTTCATCCCTTCTTTGGCCTTCCCCAGCTGCGCAGCACTTAGTGCCAGCTGCAGCGTTTAGGACCTGTTCTTGTCCTCAGCTGCCCAGCAAGTAGTGGGCAGCTGCTACGTTTAGGTTTTGGCGCAGTGGCGCAACCTGGACTTTAATGTGATTTCTGCGCTAAATGTGATTTATGTGCTTCTTAGGGTGCTAGGAAATGTACTGTGTGTAGAATGTTTTGTGCACCCTGTTCTGATACCTCTAGACATATGTTTATGCTTAGGAGGTTGTTTTTCCAAGTATAGGTTCTACTAGGGAGTTCATGGTTCCCTGCGGGATATTTGCCTAAAGTGTTTAGGATTGCGTAGGTGGTACTTACCTTATACCAGTGGTTACTGGTTGTGTGCTACATTTGTTATTTGGTGCTAAAGTTATTATATGTGCTAAGTGTTATTCCTACAAAGTGCTAATTCTACCAAGTGCTAGTTCTAAAAGTGCTTATTCCTGACAGTGGCCCACGTGGCCCTGTCCCATGTACATAATCCCCTGTAAATTCTGCCAAAGCCTATGGCACATTGTAAAGTGTTTGTTTCTTATCTAATGTGTTTGGCATAATACAAAGGCTATTTTTACATAGAACCTTGTGTGGAGTTCCTTTTGTGGGGGGCCTAGGATGTTGTTGCTGGTGGGTGCGTGCGCAAATACTTAACTAACATTGCCTTCGGGATAAGCCTTACTGCTCGTGTCACGTTACCTAGAGGGTGAGCAGGGGTTATTTTTGGCGTGTAACTCCCTTGCCCTGACTAGAGTGGTGGTTTTTGCCTGGCTTTGGCGCAAGCCTTAGCCAACCGGAAATCCCATTTATAACATTGGTGGCAGTGAAAGGGATCCGTATTTGTGTTTGCGCAGTACCACAGCGACAACTGGCTCCACTACAAAACTCCGCATTTTAGATAGTGACATGTAAGGGGATTATTGTTTTTAAGTTTGTTCTAAATGTAATTTCTTTGGAAATGTGTTTCTTGTGCACTGTGAGTTAGGTGTCCCTAGCTCGGGAGGGTAGATCATCCCCTAAGTGCAGTATGAGTTTTCTGGGTTCACCAGTAAGGGTGGGATCCAGTGGTGGCAGCTACAGTGTGTCCAGTGCATGTGTTCCCCGTCCCGTTCCCGGAGTAATGGTACCTGTGTCACGTGTGGTCAGGTTGAAAAATCAGGGGCAGTAGAAACTGTCTCACCGGTCTGGGGGGGGGTGTGTGGTTGAATGGTGTGTTGCACTGGACTTGGGTGTGAGTTCTCTGAGATAGGGAACTTGCTGAATAATTGGGTGTGAGTTCTCTGAAATAAGGAGCTTGCTGAATAATTGGGTATGAGTTCTCTGAGATAGGGAGCTTGCTGTGTCTGGAGAACGTGGAACATCTGTAACCAGGGTTCCGCTCCAGTTGAGAGGGTGCAGAAGTCCAGATGAAGGGGTGCGAGGGGCATAGGCTCCCCAGTGGAGGAACCAGTGGGTCAGGTGCCAGCCAGAAGGGTTGTGTCGCCAGGGAGTGACCATGGTGATGCCACTTCTGTCCTGGATAACAAGCAGACTTGTGACACAACACATTAGTTATGTATCACCCTCAAGGAAGTCCTGGTGAGCCAGGCATCTGACCAAAGGGTACGTCCCTCGGTTAGGGAGTCAGTAGCCGGTTGTTCCGGATCTGGACGTAAGGGCAACTGTGAGTATTGTCCTGAAGTTACAAGAAGAAACTTCTGCCTGAAGAGAAGGGACCGGGTAAACTGCATGGAGGAGTACTGTCCCTGACCTGGGGGATTAGCCTGCAGTGGTTGCCTTGCTGCTGAAGGAGAAGAGAAAGCCTTAGACTTTGTTTTCAACTTGTAGAAGTCCTGGTGCGCCAGGCATCTAACCAAAGGGTAGCGTCCCTAGGTTGGGGAGCCAGGTTCAGGAGTTTGCCTGTCCTGGACAGCAGGGCAACTGTAGCCAGTGTCCTGGCCGGTTTGCCTTCTAGGGGTACCCCTGTGAACACAGGTGGGGCTCATCTTAAGTGAAGAGACCCTGTGTTTCCCAGAAGGTATCTTTGGGGTTCTTGGCTGAGTGTTTTGGTACTACCCTGAGAGCAGGTGGGGCCTACCTTAAGTGGAGGGACCCTGTTCTACAGTGGGAGAGTGCAGAACTCTGGAAAGGGGTCAGAGGGAATTTGACCCCTGTGCATCCGGTGAAGTTGGATCCCAGCTGGTAGACCAGTGGAGGGAGAAAGGTACCGAACTGGTGGGAGAGTTGTGTTCTGGAGGGTGCTTCTCCTGGGAGAGTGCGCAACCCCAGAAGTAGAGGTAGGGTGGGGCATTCTTGCCTGTGACCTCTGGTCAGCCTGAGGGTGCGGACCCTAGGTTGAAGGATCAGTGATAGTTTGGAACTACACTGAGAAAGGGAGTGTAGAATGGCTATTGTAGGCCAGGGGTTACCACCCCCCCACTCTGTGGATGGGCAAGGACCAGTGGTATCTGGGTGGCCTAGGGCCCGGTCCTAGCCGTGGACAACTAAGGAGTACCGGTGGGGTAGCCTAGTTGGGTCTGAATTTTTTTTGTGTGTGCTTGTTTTGTGGAACAATGTGGCGTAGAACAGGAGGGTGTCCCTGCAGTGCGGGCCAGCGTCCGTGTTCTATCGCCCAAAGCAGGGAAGTCCATCACAGTGGTGATTGGTCTGCCCTGCGTTTTGGCTGGAAGGGGGTTGTGTTGGATTTGGCCTTTCTGGCAGGTTCACCCCTGAACTTTTTGCCTTCGAATGTTACATCATTATAGTGATTTTTGGTCTTTGCGCACTTTAGCACTGGGGCGCAGTGTAAAGTGCGTGCGCTCTCTCTGTGCGTGTGTGAGATTGGCCTGCCCTCCCATAGGAATGCCTGGGGGATTTGTGTGTCCATGGTAATTCCTGATGCATGGGGAGTGCAAGGTTGAGTTTGGTATATGCGGACTCGTGTGATTAAATGCTACGCGATGTGTGCAGCTTAAATGTGTCTAGTGTGGAAGTGCCACTTCTAGAAGTTGGCCTGCCTGTGCAGTAAATGTGATTTGACTGCCTGGCTTGTGATTGGCTGGAGCTGGCTGGTGTGCCTGGCTCCAGGAGTCAGGATGGGTCTGCCCCGGTGGTGAATGGGGAGATCTGCATGTTGATGGCAGGGAGGGACTGCACCTGGGACCTGAATAGGGCTGGGCTTTCCCTCCACGATGCTGGCTCCGCCCCCTGTGGTGCGAATGATGACCCTAGCCTGTCCTGTGAATGGGAAGAGGGGCTGAGCAAAACAAAGTGCTCCAGAACCAGCTGCGTCTGGTTTCCCCCACCCTGCACCCTAGAGACAAAGGGATTTTGGGGCATAATACCTAGAAGTGCGTTAGAAAACGCACAACGCACATTCACATATCGCCGGCTATCGCCGGATTTCTTCACCGTGATAGCGCTCAATTATCTATGCGCATCACGTAGACGAAATGAAATCCGGCGATATGGCACATTAGCGCATTAAAACAAACGTTGTTTTCACACGCTAATGTGTTCCTTGATAATATGGGGGGGTGGATTCAGATTTATGATCCACACCCCCATGTTATCAATGCCCTAACACCTGGTCTGAGCAGGCGTTGGGAGACCTGGAATAAACGAGTTTATCGCAAGTCTCCCTCTCCCAACGCCTGCCTAGGTAATAGGGTGTTCCCACCTCCAACCACATTTTACATGTGGTTGGACGTGGGAACTCCACCTTTGCATGTTATTAGCGATGTTTGTCGCCGACATGCAAAGTGGGCTTGAGCCAGGCGTTTAAATGCCCTTGTGGATAGGGCTCTAGAAGTATCGCCACTTTCTCGGCGCAAATCGCCGAAAAAGCAGAGATAATTCCCCTTGCTAATATGCCCCTTTGTGTATAAAATGAGGCTGTGACCTCATGTTCAATGTTCTTGTTTTCCTGACTAGAATCTACCAGGGGCGTGCTGCTGCTGGGGCCCAGGGGAAGGCTTGCCTCCCTGGGCCCTGGCCAGCCCCTGGATTGCTGATGGACTTCTTGTGGACCCTTCTTTCTGGCCCACGAAGCCCTGTCCTGTGATGTCCTGCCTGTTGCTGGGCCCTTTTATTTCCAGGGGGGGTCATTCCTTGGTGGCCTGGTGGTCTCTGTGCCCCCAAGCACCTGGTGAGCGCTTTATTCTGCATTTATAGGCAGAGCGCTGTTGTATTCCCTCTGGGGGAAGCGCTCCTGCCCTTGTGCACCTTGCAGGTGCACAAGGGCATTTTGCCCATATTTAGATTTAACTAAGCGCGGTTGTCACCCCGCTTATTTTTGTGGTTATCACCGCGGGTGCCCACTCCGCTATTTACTTTTTCTACGGAGGGAGCCTACCCCTCATTATAGCCCCCGACACGAGAAGCCGCCGCCGGGGCAAAACCAGAAGTCAGGCCCGGGCCCGCCTGACTGTGGGCGGGGCCTGGATTAACTCACTTCCGCTTCCCCCCTGCCAGTCTCCCGTAGGGAGATGGAGACCTGGGATGCTGCCCGCAAGGGAAAAGCTGTCCGGAGCTTCGAGGGCTCTACACGAAGTCCTGGCCCATGAGGAAAGAGGACTGGGTGGCGCCTTTGAGAAGGCGGAGCTCCCAGAAGCGAGGGAGAGCCCCGCAGGCGTCACCGTGGGTTCCAGAGAAGCGGAGGGGCTCGAGGCACATTGCCGGTGCCTGCCCCGCCGCCCGATGAAGAGAGCCTCCCCCCGCGCCGAGAGCCGGTAAGTTGAGACAGCTGGGGCGGGGGGGGGGGGGCACATGTGCTCCCCAGGCGCCAGAGTGGTGCCCTTCTTCAGTGCGGCCCCAGATGGCAGCGGGCCGCTCCACCAATGGATCTTTGGTAGTTTCAAGGGCCCCGTGGGGGTCCCGGGGGCCCGTGTACCCCAGAGCCATGCAAGGTTCCAAAGATGGCCCCAATGATCCAAAAATCCCCAGTGGAGGTCCCGGGGGCCAGAGGGGCCTGTGGTCTTGCCTCTGAGGCCCTCGTTGTCCTAGAGCCAAAGGGCTCCACCGTTGGGGGCCAGTTCTTTTTCTGGATTGCGCATAATTAGTTCAGGAGCCAGAGTGCTCCACGGGGTATAGCTGATTTCAGAGCCTAGAGGGGTCCACCGTATGCGCAACATGTATTTCTAGAGCCAGAGGGCTCCAACAGTTGGTGCAGTTTTGTTCTGAAGGTCTAGGGAGGGCCCCTGTGGTAGTTTTGAGATCCCAGCTGCCCAGCAAGTAGTGGGAAGCTACCCCGTTTAGGTGTTCCTTCCTAGGGACATGTACTTTGGACTCAGGAGTGAGTCGTACTCCTTCATCCCTTCTTTGGCCTTCCCCAGCTGCGCAGCACTTAGTGCCAGCTGCAGCGTTTAGGCCCTGTTCTTGTCCTCAGCTGCCCAGCAAGTAGTGGGCAGCTGCTACGTTTAGGTTTTGGCGCAGTGGCGAAACCTGGACTTTAATGTGATTTCTGTGCTAAATGTGATTTATGTGCTTCTTATGGTGCTAGGAAATGTACTGTGTGTAGGATGTTTTGCGCACCCTGTTCTGATACCTCTAGACATATGTTTATGCTTAGGAGGTTGTTTTTCCAAGTATAGGTTCTACTAGGGAGTTCATGGTTTCCTGCGTGATATTTGCCTAAAGTGTTTAGGATTGCGTAGGTGGTACTTACCTTATACCAGTGGTTACTGGTTGTGTGCCACATTTGTTATTTGGTGCTACAGTTATTATATGTGCTAAGTGTTATTCCTACAAAGTGCTAATTCTACCAAGTGCTAGTTCTAAAAGTGCTTATTCCTGACAGTGGCCCACGTGGCCCTGTCCCATGTACATAATCCCCTGTAAATTCTGCCCGTGCCAGTGGCACATTGTAAAGTGTGTTTTTCTTTTCTAATGTGTTTGGTATAATACAAAGGCTATTTTTACATATAACCTTGTGTGGTGTTCCTTTTGTGGGGGGCCTGGGATGTTGTTGCTGGTGGGTGCGTGCGAAAAGACTTAACTTACATTGCCTCCGGGATAAGCCTTCCTGCTCGTATCTCGTTACCTAGAACTCCTAAACATACTTATTGAGTAAAGTTACAGGCAATGAGGTATCATAACCATGAAATTGACCAAATGTTCTGCATCATCACATTTAAGCATTTTCCTTATGGAGTGGGATGGCGATTGCCATTGGATAGTAGCAAGCACTCAGCAAAGTTTGTGGCTATTCTCACATATTTTCCATGATTTTTCCTACACAATTTGAGCAGCTACACTTGATGCCAAAAATGGCTGATGTAAGTGTGCACATTGGGATTGAAAAAGAAGGTGGAGATAAAAAACATTTCACGGTCTAATTCACGTTTGCGTCACAGTATCTACGACCGACAATCCACGGAAGAAAGTCTGGGACAATTGAACCAATCACCATAATCTACACATTTCATACACTCATACACCCTGTTTCTTTAAGTGAATCCCGCAAACAATCGGAAATGATATGGAACAGGCTGCCCTCCAAACTGTACGTGCACAGGCCTCTGTTTACCTTCTTTATACCTTTTTTTAATGAAAGCTTCGTGAAACACAAATGCACATTTTCAAGCTATACAAGCACTATTCAAACATTGTCCACGCCTCGAAGTTAAAGGCCCATGTTGATAAACAGAGTCAGATTCTGAAAGAGGAGATTATGACAGGACTTTGAATAACTATTGTCTTAAAGACAGCAGCCTTCCCATGCAGACTTCTAATCACAGGTGTTGAAGGAAGAGCACGAGGTAAGAACACAGGAGAGTATGGATTTTGCATAAGTCATATAAAGTACTACGTACTACGTCAAAACTATTTCAAATCTCATAGAACCTGCGGTACAAAGGTGGAAATTCCGGGCCCCTCCGATCAGCCATTGAGGTAATCGTCACAGGTCACATATGAACCGATTGACCATGGAATGAGGCTGATCGCAGTTGTATCGATACTGCATTGTATGTTCAGAGGTAACATTGAAAACAACGTCACCATTGCACCACAACCGTTTATAAAATAAAAGGTTGACAGTGTTTTGTAGAACTGGTTTCAGCGCATCAGAAAAAAAAAAACAATGACGTCAAAAGCATCATTCAGAAACAGCAGGGCAACATTCATACATAGAGCAATATGGGGACGTATGCGCTCCACAACTGAACACAGGCTCTGTGATGGGGCTGATGCATAGGTTAGTGTGGTACTGAAGAGCCCCTGCCTGAATATGCAGGAGGCAGGATGCACAAATATCCTAAATCTTTAGGTCTCGCCTACAGACAAAACAAGCATTGGCATAGCCAATAGGTCTCGCCTTTGGGACCTTATAAGTGTTTAGTTATGCAGCACAATATCCTTGTTTTTACGGCCCTTAGCATCACGCTGTTTGTTCATTTGCATCTCTCAGATGCTGGGAACGAAGAGATTACAATCTTTACTGCAAGGCTCAAAGCACTTAATTAGCTTGTCCTGGTTTCCTTTCACAACTGGCGAAAACAAGTTAACATTTCACACTATACTAGACTTTCAGTCTGTCTTTTTTGTTTCCCTTTCCAGACATTATTTACAGTTGAGGGATAAAGCCGAACTGGCTGCGTGCACCTTGTATGGATGCGGGTGGAAGACACTGGAGCCGATTCTTTGTGCTTGTGAACATATGATCTGCTTCCCAAAGTGGGCCTAAGTCCACTGTGCTGCTTCATTAGCAATCGTGAAATTGTTCTTCAGTCGTACTTTCTCGCATATTATTCTAGCAGCATCAATATTTGTATCTTAAGTTATGCTTGTGTTATAGTGTACAATGGCGCAGCGCTTCAGGCTGTTTTTTAGTTGTAACCTCTGGCCTTACGAATTCCCAACGAATAGCATTACATGTACCAACTGCGTACGGATAGCAGGGTGAATTTATGTCAGAATTAAGTGCCGTAAATATACAATCACACTTGATGTCAGCAGCGAGCGTGAAACTTGCTGATCTTTTACAATTGCACACGCACCTGCATAAAATAAAACATTCTTATATTAAGGTGTGCTCGTGTTATAGTGTACATGGGCTCAGTGTGTCAGGCTGTTTTATGGTTCTGACCTCTGGCCTTACTAATTCCTAACCAATTGCACGCCATGTATCAACTGCGTAAGGATAGCAGGGTGAGTTGATGTCAGCATTAAAGGGCAGATGCATCAAAGGGTTTTACCCATTATGTGTCTATGGGAAAATGTGTTGATGCATATGGCCCTGTCAGGGTTTTTTTTTTTTTTAAACATACATAAAATACATTCTTATTTACAATGCAACATTTTAAGGTATTAGCATTATAAATGACAATGGCATTTCTTTATCTATTTTCAAAACTAACACATAGATAAAAACTTAACCATTTACAATGCCGATAGCTCTAACTTTTGCAAATGCGAGACCTATTGCATTGCCAAGGCTTGTTATGAATGGAGTTGCACATTTTCTTGATGCTATTAATACTGATGCACCTGTCCTAACTGGTAGAAAAATTCCTATTTTAATGTTCGTGGACGACATGCTGATAATCTCAAAAACGCCAGGGAGCTTGCAGCGTGCCCTCCAGCCCTTTTAAGAGTTTTGTCTTCTGAGGGGTCTTAAAATTAATTTCCTAGGGCAACGTTTATGGCATTCAATTAGCATAGATCGTTTAAAGGGAGAATGATGATGGATGGGCTACCCCTGGAGCAGGTTGATGCTTTTATTTATCTTGCCATCAAACTGCAGAAGGATATGAGGTGGAAGCCACACATTGAAGGCATGACACTAAAGCATAGGCAGCTCGCTGGAACCCTAAGAAAAGAATTTAAAACTACTTTTACTAAACCCTTAAGCCCGGTACTCCAAAGTTACAATACCAAAGTGGTGAGCTCAGTTCTCTACAGGGCCGAGCTGTGGAACTTTGGAAACCTGGCCCACCCTACAATAGCGGAACACACGTTCTTCAGCGCAATTACTACTATGCCACAAAGTATACCGATGCTCCCTCTAAGGAACGACCTAGGAAGATAAGCTCTGAAGGACCTGGCCATACTACGCCCAATACGATTCTGGCGTAGAATCTGGTGTACAAAGGAATTGGCCGTGTTCACTCAGGGCCTAAGAGATATCGTAAACACGGACCGCTTCCATGAAATTAGTTGGCTGCGCAAACTGAGAAGTTTGTTAAATAAAATGGGCCTGCAACACCTGTGGGATTCACCCCCCACCGAAACATTCCCAACAAAAAATTGTCTTAAAGAAGTTCATTGGGAAACAGTGGTGCATGATGAGTTTAGGCGCCATGATACAACTTATCTCTCGGGGCTTTTTCTTCAGCCCAAGCCATGCCCTGGCCTTGAGCCGTATTGGGACATTATTGAGAAACCTCTGGATAGCAAACTATATTTCCAATTTAGATCTGGATCTCTTCCATTGAAGTGTTTTAAATCTAAATGGTCCGTTATTAGGGGCAACAAATGCCAAGCTCGACACCATGCTGGCTGCAATGGAGAGACTGGAAGAATCGATCCAGCTCACCCGCACCTCGCTGGCAACCAAAATTGACAGTGTCGCGATTGACCTCACCCACTTAAGAGCTGACCATAAGAAACTGGCGGACCGCACTGCGACCCTGGAAAGCGGTATATCGGAGCTTGAACCCCGAGTCGCCCAAGCTGACAAACATGTGCAAGACCTACTCAACAGGGTTGAATTTTTAGAAGACCGCGCTGAGGATGCAGAAGGAAGGCCGCGAAGAAACAACGTAAGAATCGTGGGAGTGCCGGAGCGATGGGAAGGGAGAGACCCTGCGGTACATAAGGAAGACTGGCTAAAGAACCTACTCCCTGAAGGCACACTATCGCCTCACTTCGTGGTGGAACGAGCACATCGCGTACAAACACGTCCACTCCCGACGGGGTCAAACCCCAGACCGATTCTGCTCCGCATACTGAATTATCGCGACCGGGACACTATCCTGAGAGAAGCAAGACAGCTCCATGACATCAGAATAGACAATGGCAAAATAATGTTTTTCCCGGATTATACGGTACAAGTCCAGAGACAGAGACATTCCTTCCTCGCAGCTAAACAACGCCTACGACAACTCGGATTGAAATACTCCCTCTTATTCCCCGCAAAGCTTAGGGTGGTAGCGCAAGACAAGACACACTTCTTCACTGACCCAGAGGAGGTCGAGACTTGGCTGGACAATGGTACGGACACGGCCCCTAGGAGAGCGGCTGGAGCTTCTGCATCGCAGCGAGCCAGGGGCCCTAGGCGGAGACGCAGGAACAGGCCGGCGCCGACCGGTGAGACACGAACGTCGACGGGAGCTGGCCCGCCAGAGGAGACCACGCAACGCGAAAAGCAAGATGCCCTGCGCATGGTGATGGAACTCAGCCGCTCCCCAACCACGGGTACAGTGCCGAATGCCAGCCCTCGAGACCTCCCTAGTGATGATGAGGCCATCTATGGACTGTCGGATTCCCAGGTTTCTATGGAGCAACTGGATGTCACACCACAAACTGCGGACCTGATTCATTAACTACGACCCGATGTATGGATTGGACTGGGCACCAGATCTGGAACACTGAGGGACCTTGGTGCTTCTGGATGACCCCTGCACATGCCAATCAAATCCACCTGTGACATGATCCCCCTGCGGGCGCTTACTTGCACATAGAGCGGAGTGGTGAGTTTGTCTCCCCTGACGCCTGGTTTCCATTGGGCGGCTGAGCTGCAGAGGGGCTATGGGTGCCCCGGCCGTGGGGTCCGGATGGCCGGCGCCCTGACTTGCCTGGGACTGTAAGTCTCGACTGACCCGGCCGATGGTGACTTCTCTGGGACACACAAAGTAAGGCACATAGGGCTTAGCTTAACACAAGCCTGACCTCATGTGGGTGAACCGGGAGGGGTAGAGGCCCCCTACATATGTCCAGTAGTTATGTCACGGTAACGGTGCACAACGCACAGCGACCCCCCTAGACTTTAGATTTAGGCTATCTCCTTGGGAGTTTGGACGGAGGCATGTTTAGCAACCGCCCTTTTGGTATTATGACTTTGAATTGTTGTTTTTTATGGCTTTTTACATTAGTTGAATTGCTCTCCCTACCCCCCTTTTTTTTGCATTGGTGCTGTGGGCAATAATGGCGGTGTCCTTGGAGGTGTGTGCGTGGGTGCTTTGAAGATGCAACTTACGTGGCCAAATGGGTGGCGACGGAGTGGAGAGGGTGGAGTGCTCCCTGTAAAACTAAAATGCCGGAAATTAAGCTCTGCACGTGGAATGTGCGAGGTATGCACACACCATCCTGCAGACACCAAATCTACTCATACCTCAAACGTCACCGTGTCCAAATCGCACTCCTGCAGGAGACACACCTGAACGAGACAGAATCCCGAGCCCTACACCGCAGGTGGCGCGGACAACTCTATGCCACGAGCTACTCATCCTTTGCCTGGGGGGTGCTAATGTGGGCAAGACCGGGTACTCCCCTGACAGTTACACATACTCACATAGACCCAGAGGGCAGATTTGTAATAGTGAATGGTAGATTGGATGGGCGCCCGGTAGTTCTGGTTTCACTGTATGCCCCTAACGTGGACCAAGCTGGCTTCCTGGCGCAACTGTAGGCTAGTCTATCGCCATGGCATGGGATTCCCTGGGTACTGGGTGGCGACTATAATTGTATACTGAACGTAACGTTAGACCGCTCGTTCCCACCACTGCCCAATGCACCAACACTCACTGCTATGAGAGCCTTTCTAGACTGGGCCACACAATGGGATCTGTACGATGCCTAGCGCACTCGTAATCCGCTTGCTAAGGTGTACTCCTACTACTCGGGAGCGCACTCCCTACATGTGCAGTTGGACCGGTGTCTAGCGAACTGCTTCCCCACATCACGGACACATACTACATGGGCCGCACACACTCAGACCACAACCCACACGTGTTGGACTTGACATGGGCACAGCCGCGCCCACCGGTACCTACCTGGAGATAACAGCCAGATTTGCTCCTAGATGCCCCGTTCCGGAACTCTATACATGCACAGACAGCGCTCTATTTTGAGGAAAACACTGGCACTGCATCCACCCCACAGGTAGAATGGGATGCGTTTAAGGTAGTGATTAGGGGGCACTGCCTAGGAACCCAAGCTACTGCTAGGAAGCAGCTGGAAAGGGATTTGACAAGGGTTGAGGCAAGCCTACTACATGGGGAGCAAGAAGAGAGGGAGGGAGATGAGCGGAGAATATCGCAGGCTAGAGCGGAGCATGAGAAACTGTTAGATAGATTGCGCCACCTCAATTATGCGGCCTACTCAGCGCGCACACATCATATGGGCGACAAGCCAGGTAAACTGCTAGCCTGGTTGATCAGGCAGGAGGACCGCATGACACCAGTGATGGCAATAAAGACCGAACTGGGCGGGGTGGCATACACACAAGACAAGATACATGAGGCCTTCACTGCACACTACCGCACACTCTACGGCTCTCGGGTGCGAGTCACCACTGCTGATATCGCCGATTCCCTCAGCAACGTCACCCTGGGGGAACTGGATGATAACCAGCGTACGACATTGGGGCCCCGCTCGTGCCAGAAGAGCTGCGTACAGCCATCTTCGCCCTCTCCAATGGCAAATCACCGGGTCCGGATGGGCTACCCGCAGAGTTTTACAAGGCCTATGCTGACATACTGGTTCCCGAACTGCTTCGAGTGTACGCGGCGGCTCTCGAAGATTCCGATCTACCCCCCACGCTAAACTAAGCTAATCTCATCTCCCTTCCGAAACCGGACAAGGATAGCACACACCTAGGCTCCTACCAACCATTAGCCTTATTAAACACAGACTATAAAATACTGGCCTCAACACTAGCCCAATGACTGGCCCCATTTGTTACCACCCTAGTGCACGGGGATCAAAATGGTTTCGTGCCTACTAGGAGTACCTCACAAAATATAAGAAGGCTGTTCAGGGTACAAGAATATGCCAGGCGACAATGGCCGCAGTCTGGGTGCCTGTTGCTAGATTTGGAGAAGGCCTTTGACTCTGTGGAGTGGCCTTATTTGATAGCGGTACTGCGAAAATTTTACCTTGGAGATCACTATATAGACATGGTGAGCCTGCTATACCGGAGGCCTGAGTTGTGGGTCCGCACAGGCAGTCTTCTGTCAGAATCCATCAGAATCAAACGCGGCACCAGACAAGGATGCCCGCTGTCCCCATTGCCCTTCTCGCTTGCAATGGAACCTCTAGCGGAAATATTGAGATTTAAGGGAGCGGAATGGGGAATCCCGCTGGCGGATGGCGTGCACACGGTCTCGCTATATGCGGACGACCTGCTCTTATATGTTAAAAACTTAGCGCATATACCCCCAGTGCTGTCTGACATCTTCCGCACTTTCGAGGCAATGTCAGGACTCAGGGTCAACTGGACCAAATCTGGGGTATACTCGTTTAGCTCGGACACACGGGAAAGCGAGATCAACATAAGTGGCACGTCAATCGCCTGGTACCCGACTACATTCAGATATCTGGGTATTTACATTTCTAGGTCCCCAACTGAAGTACTAGAGGGCAACCTGGTGAGGACAATCTCCTTTGTACAGGCACAAATAGCCTTTTGGAAGACCCTCCCGCTTAATGTGCCGGGCCGAGTGACGCTAACTAAAATGATAATACTGCCGAGGTTATTGTTATTATTCCAACATCCCAGTGTACGTCCCGACCCGCGTCTTCCGAGGGCTGGAAACTCTGATTAGGAGCCTTATCCGGCATGCGGCGCGACCTCGTGTGGCGTTGACAAAACTTTATGCACCCATAAACGCAGGAGGCCTCGCGGTCCCCAACCATGAACTTTACTATCTTGTGGCGCAGCTGCAATGGGTGGCTGGTTGGTTGAGTGGCAAGAACCTAGGTGACACAGCCACAGACACCACAAAGCTAACCCTGGTGCAGATCCACGCTTTATTCCTCCCTTTGACCAAAATTGCCTGCCCGAAGCAGTTACACTTGGCGGTGGCCCGCAAATGCTAACCACGCAGACTACGGTTAACGCGCGCAACTAAGCCCTATGCCCCGTCCTGCCTTTCCTGGGTATTCCCCGAACCGGAGGAGTGGTGACGGAAGCTGCATTGGACCAATGGACGAGGGCTGGAGTGGATACCATGGCAGATCTATATGCGGGTGGTACCCTGATACCCTTTGAGGCGCTAGCAGAAGACACGGGCCTTCCGGCAGGACAGTTTCTGCAGCACGCATCCATAATACGCACATACTTGCAGGCATGGGGTGACATCACGGAAGAACTGCCAACACACCAATTGGTACAATATCTACATGTCATGGGGAACGGGTCACAAGTGATTCACTGGTTAGTGCAGGCACTATTGTCGCATACACAGGTCACTCTTCAGCCACTGCGAGACAAATGGGCGGCGGATAGGGGGAAGGACTGGACAGACAAGGAGTGGGAAATGATACTGAAAAGTCCCATCTATATACCACGTAACTCCCGATTTAAACTCATACAGTTTTATATATTACATAGGGCATACCTATCGCCGAATATAATTAACCAATACTTTGCAACGACCACTGCTGAGTGCCCCAGATGCTCGCTAACTGACGCATATCTCCTCCATATGCTGTGGAGCTGCCCGAGGATATATTCATACTGGCACACAGTGACGACACTATTGGCAAAAGGGACTGACACGCAATTACAGCACACATGGGAGGCATGTTTGCTAGGCCTCTATAAAAGGATGAAAACCAATAACGTTCTCTCCAGATTCTGGGACCTCGGCCTTGTCACGGCCAAAAGACTTCTCACTAAATGCTGGAAGCACAGTGAACCCCCACAAGTCAAGCACTGGCATACCTAGTTTGACAACTGGGCGAGGGCAGAAAGCATTGTCCTGCATAGGGAAGAGACAGTAGGGCACAGGAAATTCCCCATAGCGCAACTCTGGGATGAAGCTTTGAGAACATTCCACCAGGCATGTATGGACCAGGGAGTCACTTGAACCCCCCTTCTTTTCAGGTGGGAGCAGCATAGCAGCGGCGGAGGAGGGAAGCATGTCCTAAGTAACAGAGACTCTTAACACCGACATGCAGCATACCACGCTCATGGCCAACAGTGATCCCCCCGCCCTGAGACGAGGCTGCTGCTTATCTCCACTTTTCCCTTATGACATACAAGACCTGTCACATCGAGGTCGTGATCGTGAATGACCCCCGCACGCACCCCACATTCCAGAAGCATTACGCCTGTCGCGCCAGAGACACGCGCCATGAGAGAGACACACCCCCACTGCCTGCACTCACCACCCTTTTCTTTTCCATTTTTTCTTTTTTCCCCCTTTTTCTTTCTTTTTTAACCTACATTTGCCAGTCTTTATTTCGGCCATATTGTTGCTGGGTTGTTTATTCCTCACATATAATGGATCTTAAGATGTTGGTGTCGAAACGGCTTAACCGCAAGACACATTTGTTTGATTGTTTGCATTATAAACTTTTGAATATCTCATTCTTACCCTCGAATGTGTCCGGAACATAACGCATACATGAGGAGACACTCAGATACAGTGTCATTTGATCAAGGTCTAATAGCAACGGTGGGACTGAAAAGTCCACAAGACGTAACCATACAGCAAATTACTAGCCAGGGGCCCCATGCAGTCCTCGCTACTCATAGACATAGCAAGATGCTCGCAGCTGACTATCTCAGCACAAACTGTTTCTACAAACACGAACCATAATGCAAAGAAATTACCACTACCATCATGCAGCTCCCCCCAACATAGTATCCATTGAAAAGTGAAGTGGGAATACATTCTTAACAAGCAAAGCAACGCTCGGGTAGGTCGAGCTTAATAAAGTTTGTTTTATGCTTTTGATATTACCACATTATCGGCCCTGTGTAATGTACCATGTGACTACTGTTTCTAAATGTTGCACTAAACTACGGGACTGTAATGAACGATTGGGGGGATAGCCTGTGTATGTTTATTGATAAGAGCATTGTAATGTGTCAGTGATGATATGTTGTAAGACATAAAATCAATAAAATATATATAAAAAAAAAAAGAAAATTAGGGGCAACAAATGTCACTTATGCACTACACAGGTAGAATCATTTGCACACGTGCTCTTTGTTTGTCCTGCGTACGCTAGCCCACGTAAAGCTTGGCTGGTTCAGCTACGTAAGAACATGGCTACAAGATCACATACCGCAGCCCTGCGTATCCTTTTCACTGATCCATCTCCCAGGTATGCAGTTCCGGTGGCAAAATATTTGAGGTGGATGTGGATTATACGCACTAAACAAATCAAGGATGAATAAAGTGCAGGATGAGGTCCCACTAGTGCGCAGGATTGAGCTTACGTCATCCTGCGGGCTCTTCTACCCCTCCTGATGGGCTAACGATTGTTTTATGTGTGTTATTTTAACAATGTGTCTTTTTAATCTTCTTATTATTTTTTAACATAATGATGGTCCTGATTGCTTACTTGCACAATTGTTTAATTCAGAAATTAAATTTCTGTAATTATTGTTCCACTTCTTTTTAATTACAATGCGTTTATGACTTGCATAGGCGAATAAAGCTTTCTTGACTTGACTTGACATTTTACAGCTTTGGACTCACTGAGACCTGTTACAGCTCGCTGCCAATTGATACATGTTACCGCTTGGGACCCCCTGTGACCTGTTACACCTCGCTGCGCATTGATTCATATTACAGCTTGGAACCCACTTTGGCCTGTAGCAGCTCGTTGCTTAATGATACATATTGCATTTTGGGACCCACTGAAACCTGGAACAGCTGGGCACCCATTAATAAAAGATACAGCTGTTACAGCTTTCTTCTCATTGATTCATGTTACCTCTCGGAACCCACTTAGACCTGTTACAGTTCACTACCCATTGATACATGTTACCGCTCTGGACATACTGAGACCTGTTACAGCTCGCTGCCCATTTATACATACTTCACCTTGGGCCTGTTACAGCATGCTACCCCTTGATATATGTTGCAGCTTTGGACCCATTGAGAACAGTTATAGCTCTCTTCCCATTGATACATGTTACAGCTTCGGACCCACTGAGACCTGTTACAGCTCGCTGCCCATTGAAACCTCTTACAGCATGGGACCCACTGGGGCCTATTACAGGTTGTTGCCTATTGAAACATGTTACATTTTAAGACCCACTATGGCCTGTTACAGCACACTGCCTATTTATACATACTACAGGTTGAGAAGTTGAGAACAGTTACAGCTCGCTGCCCATTGATACATAATAAAGTCTGGTGACACGCTGAGAACAGTTACAGCTCGCTGCCCATTGATACATAATAAAGTCTGGGACAAGCTGAGAACAGCTACAGATCGCTGCTCATTGATACATACTAAAGTCTGGGACACGCTGAGAACAGTTACAGCTCGCTGCCCATTGATACATAATAAAGTCTGGGACACGCTGAGAACAGTTACAGATCGCTGCCCATTGATACATATTAAAGTCTGGGACACGCTGAGAACCGTTACAGCTCGCTGCCCATTGATACATAATAAAGTCTGGGACACGCTGAGAACAGTTACAGATCGCTGCCCATTGATACATAATAAAGTCTGGGACACGCTGAGAACAGCTACAGATCGCTGCCCATTAATACATAATAAAGGCGGGGACACGCTGAGAACAGTTACAGCTCGCTGCCCATTGATAGATAATAAAGTCTGGGACACGCTGAGAACAGTTGCAGATCGCTGCCCATTGATACATATTAAAGTCTGGGACACGCTGAGAACCGTTACAGCTCGCTCCCCATTGATACATAATAAAGTCTGGGATACTCTGAGAACAGTTACAGATCGCTGCTCATTGATACATAATAAAGTCTGGGACACGCTGAGAACCGTTACAGTTCGCTGCCCATTGATACATAATAAAGTCTGGGACACGCTGAGAACAGTTACAGATCGCTGCCCATTGATACATAATAAAGGTTGGGACACGCTGAGAACAGTTACAGATCGCTGCCCATTGATACATAATAAAGTCTGGGACACGCTGAGAACAGTTACAGATCGCTGCCCATTGATGCATGTTACAGCTTCGGACCCACAGTGAATCACAGAAGCCAAAAGGTTAAGGACCACTGCTCTAAAATATCTGCTAAAAAATCTTGAATGTGTTCCTTCTATATATTAGAACTTGGAATCTACATTTTCAATGAACACTGTACCTTCACCGACACCTCCCGTTCTTCATGTCTAATCCTCACTTTTCCTGACGATTCATAAAAGTATTTCTTTTCTTTTCCATCCCTTTCTTTTTTTAAATGTAGCTTTTGATCCTAAATCTCCCCTTGCCAATCTTTCAGAGGGGCTCATTACCCTTTTACTACATTAGTTTTCTTTTATTACTGTCAAATGTGTCCACAGTCATCCCCCTGAGCATATGGTCTCTCCTAGTACCCTCCATACTCTTCTACTGCAAACGTTCTCCTATATGATGTAAATGAATATTCTTCTATTTCCTATGGGCCGTATTCATAGCTTCATTATAACTAAAGCCATTCATGAGTTAAATTAAAATGTGATTATTATAATCAAGTGAACACATGTGCAATTAAATATGAATACACTGGTCTTTTCTGGGTATATACTAACATACTGGAGCTGAAAAGAGCTCATTAATATTAATGAGGTGGCTTTGTGTGTTCCGTGTAGCGGTAACACACAGTCTCTATATCATTCCATCCCCCAGGCACCATCCCATTCTCTCTTCCCCTCCATGTGATCAGTTGAACGTTCCGGACCTGTCCATCCCCTTCTTGGGTGGAGCAGTTGACTGGGAGAACCTTGTGAGTGTGTGATGGTTCATTGACTGGCTAATGCTATAATGTGCATGAACATGTGACAGCCGTGCTCTTGCACCATGATGCTGATCCCATAATGACCAGTGTAGTGTAGTTTCTCTTTCCCTAATAGGCTCTGCGCATTGGAATAATATACACTTTAGTTTTGGCATAGGACTGAGGTCAGTATGCCTCTATCGAGTACATTAAACTCAATTACTTTGTGTGCCAGCTAACTCAGAGGCCACTAGAAACTCCTCGAAAAACAAGAAGGGAGTAGTTTCTGACAACCGCATAAACATGACAACTTTGTTTTTCCCTTTGGAATCGGAATATGTCTGAGAATCGTGGAAAAAATAGATAACAGTTTCACTCGTGTCAATCGTGCACGCTTAGTTTCTTTAGAATTACACAGAAAGAATAGACGGGCGTTTCAATAAAAGGATTTATTGAACAGTCTTGTTTCTCGTGTAAGAGATATGAGCTGTTACAATCGCAAGACAGTATGCAAGATATATTACGTACAGCGTAAGCAGTAAGAAGAAATAATACTGCAATAGCATTGTCGTTTCTCTATGACACATATTCATATACTTATACATAAATAAGACAGGCTAAAAAGTGGATACTCATCTGATGCTTCTAACTAGTTCTACCCCAGTGTACCTAACCTAAGTGTAGTACAAGGTAAGAAGAAGGTGCTGTATTCTATAGTATGGTAAGCTATAGTTTTGTATGCCAAGAGTCCCTGTAGGTTCTAGTCTGCTCCATACCTTAGAATGAGAGAGGTCGGAATCTCTTTCCAGGTCTCAAACTCTTACACCCCGCGAAGGGAGTCAGAACACTGGAAGCTGGATTCTCTGCGAGCATGGATGACAGCATCTAGTCAGTGCGTCAGGCTGGGACATAAATTCTCCTGGAGTCATGGTTTCTTCCGAACTTGCCGAGGCGAGCCAAGCCGTATCAAGCCGTGCAGCCGTCATTTCGCTTGGTATGGGAAGGTATATTTATACCTGGGAGGTGCCTTGGAATGTTAGCATTGACGTAAAGTCGGGCAGAGGAAGACATCATGAATGAACCATTAAGGCATAGCTGTTCATGCATAATAAATGAGTTATTGGAGAAATCAATATTCCTAGACTAGGGAAAGTCCCAATGGCTTAAGGGTCTGGTTTCTAAAAACCTGCGACGTTGGGGTGGACGGATGTAGGTGACCATGCCATATTTGGAGAGCATGGCTAATGCCTAAATAAGGGCTGGGCTCTTGTGCCTAAATAAGGCTAATGCAAACTGTGCCTATATAAGGGCATGTTTTAGGAAAACCTATATACGGACATCTAAATCGAAACAACATCAGTGCTGTGCGGACACCGTCTCAGAAATTCCATAACTTCAATCGACGATACTGTAGGGTTTGAACATTCTATGATGCGGAATATTGCCCTGCTTGGCATTTTCCTCCCAGCAAAGGTGAATTATAGCTGATGTCCACCTTTCTGCCCTGATTTTGTCAAGACTTTTCGGAAGTACAGAGTTGTTTTCCATGGACAAGTTCCACAAGGTTTTACCTGACCAAATCTGTCCATGAGTAACCCAGTGAGTGCAGTAGTGTTACTTTTTTTTTGCAACATCCCTTAGATCGGAAACTCCAGTTTCAGCGCAAAAATCGAATGTACAAACTTGTAATGAAGGTGTTTGTGGTGTCACAATGAAGGCATGATTTAATGTTCAGGCCTTGCACAAATGAAATTTGAGTTCTAAGATTGACAGTTCTATTTTGTAAGGGACGTTCTAAGTTTGGAATGAGAGTTCTAATTTGGAATGGAAAGAATTCCTTAGAATGTAGATTGGAAGAACGCTTCTAATTTGGAACGCAAGAGCTATGTATGGAATGCAAATTCTACATTTGGAACGCCTCTTGCACAAAACATAAATCTTTTTTTAGGTTGAAGCCGCAGCTATGTGTGATCTCTTGATTTTTTGAGTAGAAAACAGGAGATTCCAAGACTACAGATTCATTGGGCACCTTGACCCCCCAGGGTATCCAGAACTACCTTCTATTTCATGAACTTGTGCAATGCTCTTGAAGCTGTGCGTAGTCACACAAGAAGGAGTCCATGGCAGTCTTCACACAGATAAAGACTCAGAGCCCAGCCACAAGAAGGAGTCCATGGCAGTCTTCACACACATAAAGACTCAGAGCCCAGGCATAAGAAGGAGTCCATGGCAGTCTTCACAAAGACGAAGACTCAGAGCCCAGCCGTAAGAAGGAGTCCATGGCAGTCTTCACACAGATGAAGACTCAGAGCCCAGCCACAAGAAGGAGTCCATGGCAGTCTTCACACAGATGAAGGCTCAGAGCCCGGCCGTAAGAAGGAGTCCATGGCAGTCTTCACACAGAAGAAGACTCAGAGCCCAGCCACAAGAAGGAGTCCATGGCAGTCTTCACACAGACGAAGGCTCAGAGCCCAGCCACAAGAAGGAGTCCATGGCAGTCTTCACACAGATGAAGACTCAGAGCCCAGCCGTAAGAAGGAGTCCATGGCAGTCTTCACACAGACGAAGGCTCAGAGCCCGGCCGTAAGAAGGAGTCCATGGCAGTCTTCACACAGATGAAGACTCAGAGCCCAGCCGTAAGAAGGAGTCCATGGCAGTCTCAACACAGATAAAGACTCAGAGCCCAGCCATAAGAAGGAGTCCATGGCAGTCTTCACACAGACGAAGGCTCAGAGCCCAGCCACAAGAAGGAGTCCATGGCAGTCTTCACACAGATGAATACTCAGAGCCCAGCCGTAAGAAGGAGTCCATGGCAGTCTTCACACAGATGAAGACTCAGAGCCCAGCCGTAAGAAGGAGTCCATGGCAGTCTTCACACAGACGAAGACTCAGAGCCCAGCCGTAAGAAGGAGTCCATGGCAGTCTTCACACAGATGAAGACTCAGAGCCCAGCCGTAAGAAGGAGTCCATGGCAGTCTTCACACAGATGAAGACTCAGAGCCCAGCCGTAAGAAGGAGTCCATGGCAGTCTTCACACAGATGAAGACTCAGAGCCCAGCCGTAAGAAGGAGTCCATGGCAGTCTTCACACAGATGAAGACTCAGAGCCCAGCCGTAAGAAGGAGTCCATGGCAGTCTTCACACAGATAAAGACTCAGAGCCCAGGCACAAGAAGGAGTCCATGGCAGTCTTCACACAGATAAAGACTCAGAGCCCAGCCACAAGAAGGAGTCCATGGCAGTCTTCACACAGATAAAGACTCAGAGCCCAGCCACAAGAAGGAGTCCATGGCAGTCTTCACACAGATGAAGACTCAGAGCCCGGCCGTAAGAAGGAGTCCATGGCAGTCTTCACACAGACGAAGACTCAGAGCCCGGCCGTAAGAAGGAGTCCATGGCAGTCTCAACACAGATAAAGACTCAGAGCCCAGCCGTAAGAAGGAGTCCATGGCAGTCTTCACACAGATGAAGACTCAGAGCCCAGCCGTAAGAAGGAGTCCATGGCAGTCTTCACACAGATGAAGACTCAGAGCCCAGCCATAAGAAGGAGTCCATGGCAGTCTTCACACAGATGAAGACTCAGAGCCCAGCCGTAAGAAGGAGTCCATGGCAGTCTTCACACAGATGAAGACTCAGAGCCCAGCCGTAAGAAGGAGTCCATGGCAGTCTTCACACAGATGAAGACTCAGAGCCCAGCCGTAAGAAGGAGTCCATGGCAGTCTTCACACAGATGAAGACTCAGAGCCCAGCCGTAAGAAGGAGTCCATGGCAGTCTTCACACAGATGAAGACTCAGAGCCCAGCCGTAAGAAGGAGTCCATGGCAGTCTTCACACAGATGAAGACTCAGAGCCCAGCCGTAAGAAGGAATCCATGGCAGTCTTCACACAGATGAAGACTCAGAGCCCAGCCGTAAGAAGGAGTCCATGGCAGTCTTCACACAGATGAAGACTCAGAGCCCAGCCGTAAGAAGGAGTCCATGGCAGTCTCACACAGACGAAGACTCAGAGCCCGGCCATAAGAAGGAGTCCATGGCAGTCTTCACACAGACGAAGACTCAGAGCCCGGCCATAAGAAGGAGTCCATGGCAGTCTTCACACAGATAAAGACTCAGAGCCCAGCCGTAAGAAGGAGTCCATGGCAGTCTTCACACAGATGAAGACTCAGAGCCCAGCCGTAAGAAGGAGTCCATGGCAGTCTTCACACAGATGAAGACTCAGAGCCCGGCCGTAAGAAGGAGTCCATGGCAGTCTCAACACAGATAAAGACTCAGAGCCCGGCCGTAAGAAGGAGTCCATGGCAGTCTTCACACAGATGAAGACTCAGAGCCCAGCCGTAAGAAGGAATCCATGGCAGTCTTCACACAGACGAAGGCTCAGAGCCCAGGCATAAGAAGGAGTCCATGGCAGTCTTCACACAGATGAAGACTCAGAGCCCAGCCGTAAGAAGGAGTCCATGGCAGTCTTCACACAGATGAAGACTCAGAGCCCGGCCGTAAGACCGCTGCCAGGCTCTGCTAGTCAGTGCAGAAGAAAGATGTAGGGTGTCTTCGAATCCTTAGGTCCCACCCTGACATTTGAATACCTGATCACACCTGTGAAGTGGGCAGAGCAGACAGGAAGAAACAGAATGAAAAGCTGTGCATTTCTGTGCAGTGCACTAGGCCCATCTCTCCAGCACCTTTACAGATTCTGTTCACATGGGTATGAAGGACATTCTTTTTGGCAGCAAAATTGATAGGAGATGACTTGTTAATTATTGACCATCGAGGCCACATCTGTAGAATAATCAATCAAAAGAGTGAGAAATTCGGAAACAAATCCTCTGACCCATTCTGTCTTTCTAGGCAGCTTAAAAATAGCAGTTGGTATGCAATAAAGAGAACACAGGAAACTGGCTTCCTTCCCTCAATCTTCTGGTTCTGTGATGGTATGTGGCAGATGGGCCCACACCTACCAGCATAATGTATCACTGGTCCCCCCCAGGAAGCCATGAGTGCTATCAGTATTTCCCATCAATCGCTTGTGATGTCATCAACTATATCACACCCTTGACCCTGGCCGGTTTGTGACATCATGTACTACATCACACCCTGGCCCTGCAGGCTTAATGACATCATTCACCTCTTAGCTATATATAGAGGTGTAGTCGGGGATGACTTCAGTGTGAGTGCAGTCTGTGGACTGGGCTATGAATGGTGTGAAAGAGGTGTGAATGGGGGATTTGGGGGCACCGAGCTAACATCAGACTCACAGGATGGCCGCAGCAGTTCTGCTTCTCGAGGCCTCTGCCATGTGTTGTTTGGCTGTGGTTCCAGTGTAGAGGGTGTTCCCGTAGTCCAGTCGGCTGGTGACGAGGGCCTGGGTGACCGTCTTCCTGGTTTCAGGTGGGGATCCACCGGAAGATCTTTCGGAGCATGCGCAGGGTGTTGAAGCCGGATGACGAGACAGCGTTAACTTGCTTGGACATCGTGAGGGAGGAGTCCAGGATGAAGCTCAGGTTGCGTGCCTGGTTCGTTGGCTTGGGGGCGGTGCCCAGGGCAGGAGGCCACTAGGAGTCGTCCCAAGCAGAGGGGGATGGTCCCAGGATGAGGACTTCCGTCTGTCGGAGTTCAGTTTCAGACGGCGGAGCTTCATCCATTCCGCGACGTCTTTCATTCCTTCCTGGAGGCTGGCTCTGGCGGTGTCTGAGGCGTTGGAGAGGGAGAGGATCAGCTGGGTATCGTCGGCATAGGAGTCGGCTTTGTTGAAGATGTGGTGAGGACAGGGGTCAGTTGGGGAGCTGGAGTGGATGGTGTTCATCGTGCAGGTGGTGTCTTCGGTGGTGACCGGGGTCCAGTTGCAGAGGGTGGTGGTGGGGGGTGCTGGTTCGGTGGTTGGGTGCGTGGTCTGTGCGCCGAAGCTGTTGTGTATGTCGGCGATCTTGCGGTGAAAGAATGAGGCGAGTGAGTCGCAGAGGTCTTGCAAGGGTGTGATGTCGTTATTGCAGGCGCTAGGGTTGGAGAGCTCTTTAACGATGCTGAAGAGTTCCTTGCTGTTGTGGGTGTTGTTGTCCAGACGTTCTATGAATGTTGTCCTTTTGGTGGTGCGGATCAGCTGGTGGTGTTTGCGGGTGGCGTTTTTGAGGGCTGTCATGTTCTCTGTTGTCTGGTCGTGGCGCCAGGCTTTCTCGAGGGTGCGGCTGGTTTTCTTGGAGTTTTTGAGGTCGTTGGTGAGCCACGAAGCTTTCTTGCTGCCGGGTCTGCTGGGAGGGTTCTTCAGTGGCGCGAGGTCATCGGCGGAGTTGGTGAGCCTCTGTGTGAGGTTGCGGGCTGCTTCGTTGTGGTCCCTCATGTTGGTGGGAGGGTTCTGGCTGAGGGAGGTGGTGAGATGGTCGGCGGTGATCTTGCTCCAGATTCTGCGGGGAACCTGTTGCGGGTGGTGGTGGGTCTTGGTTCTCCTGAAGTTGAAGTGGACGCAGCTGTGATCTGTCCAGTGTAGTCCGGTGGAGTGGCTGAAGGAGATGTGCTTGCTGGAGGAGAAGATGGGGTCAAGCGTGTGACCCGCATAGTGGGTAGGGGTGTTCACCAGTTGCTTGAGTCCGAGGTTGGCGAGGTTGTCCAGGAGGGCGGCGGTGTTGTTGTCATTGTTGTTCTCCAGGTGGAAGTTGAGTTCCCCTAGGAGGATGTAGTCTGAGGAGGTAAGGGCCTGCTGGCTGAGGAAGTCTGTGATGGTTTCGCTGAATTGTGTGCGTGGTCCCGGGGATCTGTAGATGAGAATGCCTCTGAGGGTGGACTTGGGGTCGGTGTGTATCTGAAAGTGGAGGTGCTCGGCGGCGGTGATGGTGTCGTCGGAGTTGGTCGTTATGAGGATGGGGTTTCTGTGGACGATGGCGATGCCTCCTCTGGTTTGGTTGACACGGTCCTTCCGGGTGATCTTGTAGCCCTCCGGGATGGCTATGGCGATGTCGGGGGCTGAGGAGGCGTTCATCCAGGTTTCTGTGAGGAAGGCGACGTCTGGTGATATTGTGTCGAGGAGGTTCCAGAGTTCGACGGCGTCTGTGGACGGAGCGGGTGTTGAGCAGGATGCACTTGAGGTGACTGTTGCTGGTGTCTGGCTTGGCGGGGAGTGGTGCAGGTTCGGAGGCAGGTGAATTTGCAGGATTGGCATGTGAAGGGTCCGTGGGTGCGTTTCGGGTGGCTCGGTAGCAGGCGGGGTTCCTGGGAGAAAAGAGGCAGCACCTCGCAGACCGCCAGTAAGATGCATTTTGAGGTGGGGGCGGAGCCTTCCATATGGTGTGGTAAGGCCTTATGAGGTTCCTTGTCGTTTCAGTGAACCGCTTTTAATAGCAATTCCTGGGGTTCTCTTAGCAGGCGAATTGAATTTTGCCTTGAGCTCCAGGAACTCTGGCACCGCCCCTACCTGGAGCTGGGTGCGGAATGTCTGTGGGTCTGATGGGAAGCAAGGAAGTATGAATGAAGGTGTGAATGGTGTGAATGCCCAGTAGCAAAGGTCAAAACCTTGGCGTGGTGCTACTGCTCACAAGTTTACCCATGAACTTGTGCTAATTTGACCTGTTTTGGATGAAAGGGGTGTGCACTGTTTTCTTCCTGTTCTGTGCCTTGTTCCTGGATGCTTTCTTCCTGTCTTTTCTCACCTGCTTCCTTGAGTGTTATCAGCATTTTCCAACAATCCCTTGTGATGTTGATGGAGCCCAGAAACTAAAATTCTTTATAAATGATGTCACAATCCACTATCACACTTACCAATCAATACCAGGCCCATAAACATAGAGAGTGAGGTGAATGGATACTATATGTTGTAATTGAACTCTTTTCAAAAAACAAAACCAGCTTGTCATTTTAAAAAGTTTATTAAAACATATTTAGAAAAACTTAGGTTTGGAACTTTATTAAGCAAGCATTAGAAAAAAGTCATATAAGTTTTATTCAGCATTTTATAAAGAGAGCTTAACTCAAGATATTATTATTAATTAGCAGAAATAAGTGAAAAGGAAGAGCATTTCCAAAACCTAACTAACTATTCTGTCTCTACCCTCATCGCCTGAAAACAAAGTCTTAAAAAGTTACATTTCTTACGTGCAATCATCGGACAGCAGAACACGTCCTTCTGGAATCAAGAGCGTAAGCCAAAAGTTTGCAGCTAACGCCTATTCTTATACCCTAAAATAAGCTGAGCTAACTATTTTTCACATTCCAACAGCTGAATTCTGGCTCTCCATTGGCTGAATCACCTCACGCCACAGTAAACTGTGACATCTTCCACCACGAGACCAGGCTTTACACAAAGTCATTGTTCATGCACAGAATCCTGGCGACAGTTCCTTATTCTGCTACATTTTTGTAGCAAAAATGTTCAAGCAATATGAAATCTTGTCACGTCTCTTCCTTTTAGCCTTGAGCCAGACCGTTCTGAGCTTTCGTGGCACATCCAAACCCACTCCACAGAGTTGACTTTAGCAGTTCATTTTCTAAAGACTTCACAATAAAAGTTTGTAGGCTTGTCATCTTTTTTTTTCAAAATAACTTTCTCCTGTGACTTAGCATCAGCAGGCCTCTTTTAGAAGGGCGTCAATTTTCTGCGCCACTTTTTGCTTGCGTCCCTGCGCCACTTTCAGCTTGCGTCACTTTTTCAGAAAACTATTATTTAAACAAACACAAAAGAATAATTAATTCAGGTAAAACAAACCCTTCTGTACCACCCAGCCCTTGCTAATTATTAATTAACCCACTAATAAAAGACATTTAGCAAAAGCAAACAAATAAAGCAACACATATAACTACCATTCTTCATGTAGTCCAGCTTTATGTTTCTGAAAGAATAAAAAGATGATTAAATGATACACAGACTGACAAACACAACATAGGACATACATGTAAGCACATATAAAGGCACATGCCATGAATGATCAGCTGCATATTAATAGTGACAAAGACAATAGGACAGACATAACAAACAGGACAATATTAATAATGTGTTACAAAAACAGACTTGCAAATGCAACAGAAGCACATATAATTAGTTTCCCGCGTGTTCATGTGTGGTGCAAACTTAATCTAGGTTGGATTAATAAAATAAATCATGCAACAGTGCATTAATTAATCAGTTAATGTTATGGGGAATTGAATCCACAAGCCAGAATAAAATATTTTCTGCAGCCCGCTTTATCAATGTCATCTACTACATCACACCCTTGGTCCTGGCGGGCTTTATGGCATCATTCACCTCTCTGCTGGGTATAGAGGCGTGGTCAGGGATGGCTGCAGGGTAAGTGCAGTCTGTGGACGGGGCTATGATGGTGGGAAAGAGGTGTGAATGGGGGACCCGGGGCCACTGAGCTAACATCAGACTCACAGGATGGCCGCAGCAGCTCTGCTTCTCATGGCCTCTGCCATTTGCTTGTTTGATCGTTCAGTGGGAGAAACCAGGCAGCACCTCGCAGACCGCCAGTGAGATGCACTTTGAGGTGGGGGCGGAGCTTCCATAAGGTGTGGTAAGGCCTTATGAGGTTCCTTGTCGTTGTACCAAACAGCTTTTAATAGCAATTTCTGGAGTTCTCCTTCAGGCGAATTGAATGTTGCCTTGAGCTCCAGGAACTCTGGCGCCGCCCCTATCTGGAGCTGGGTGCGGAATGTCTGTGGGTGTGATGGGAAGCAAGGAAGTATGAATGAAGGTGTGAATGGTGTGAATGCTCAGTAGCAAAGGTCAAAACCTTGGCGTGGTGCTACTGCTCACAAGTTTACCCTTTAACTTGTGCTAATTTGACCTGTTTTGGATGAAAGGGGTGTGCACTGTTTTCTTCCTGTTCTGTGCCTTGTTCCTGGATGCTTTCTTCCTGTCTTTTCTCACCTGCTTCCTTGAGTGTTATCAGCATTTCCCAACAATCCCTTGTGATGTCATCTACTACATCACACCCTCGGTCCTGGCAGGCTTTATGACATCATTCACCTCTCAGCTGGGTATAGAGGCGTGGTCAGGGATCGCTGCAGGGTAAGTGCAGTCTGTGGACGGGGCTATGATGGTGGGAAAGAGGTGTGAATGAGGGACTTGGGGGCACCGAGCTAACATCAGACTCACAAGATGGCCGCAGCAGCTCTGCTTCTCGAGGCCTCTGCCATTTGCTTGTTTGATCGTTCAGTGGGAGAAACCAGGCAGCCCCTCGCAGACCGCCAGAGAGATGCACTTTGAGGTGGGGGCGGAGCTTCCATAAGGTGTGGTAAGGCCTTATGAGGTTCCTTGTCGTTGTACCAAACAGCTTTTAATAGCAATTTCTGGGGTTCTCCATCAGGCGAATTCAATGTTGCCTTGAGCTCCAGGAACTCTGGCGCCGCCCCTATCTGGAGCTGGGTGCGGAATGTCTGTGGGTCTGATGGGAAGCACGGTAGTATGAATGAAGGTGTGAATGGTGTGAATGCCCCGTAGCAAAGGTCAAAACCTTGGCGTGGTGCTACTGCTCACAAGTTTACCCATGAACTTGTGCTAATTTGACCTGCCTTGGATGCAAGGGGCTGGCACTGTCTTTATCCTGTTCTGTGTCTTGTTCCTAGCTGCTTTCTTCCTGCTTTTTTCTTTTCTCAGTTTTAAAATCTACATCTCACTTAATTCTCCTTACACTTTCTTTCATTCCTTCCATGTTTTATTCTTCTGTGGGCTTTGTGTTTCTTATTTTATTAGTCTTAATTTTGTTCATTTATCTCATTGCCTTCCCAGGCTCCTCATTGCTTTTCTTCTTTCTAAAGTTGATTCTCGGACTTTCTCTTGTCCAGAATATCTTTTCTCATTCCTTCGTCCATACTTTATCTTTCTCTTTTGTTTCTTCGCCATTCTTTGCAATGTCTTTATTTCATTTTTTAATTTCTTTATCTTGCATTTTTACTTTCATCATGTTATTTTCCCTGCTCCTCATGTCTTTTCTTTTCCTCACTTTATTCGTTGCTGTTTTGTTTCTCATCTTACTCTGCCATTCTTTTATTTCTTACTTGATTTTGTTTGTTGATGCAATTCCCAAGTTGTTTTATTTGCTCTCGATTTTAGTTGTTACAAAATGCACACATATGATATGATAGGGCATCGGGCCATCCATAGTGACACTGCAGCCCCAGGAGGATGGGGGACGGGGTGGGCCAGACCGTCATGCGCAGTAGCCTTTCTCCAACCCTTAGCTGTGTTGTACAGCCGGGTGGAGAACCAACACAGGCTCCCAGTTCCTGTCTGGGGGCCGAACCAGGAAACAGTATTCCCAGCATGAGAAAAGCCCTGGGATTGGCATCTGGGTTCCTGCCCAGTGGGCAGCAGTTTCAGACATCAGGAAGAAGAGTTTTGGGAGCCCGTGAGCAGCCGTCGGAGCAGGTAAGTGCAATTTTATATATTTTTTATTCTGTCTTTCGTGATGTTTTTGGTTTGTATTCCCCCTCCCCCACTTCACCACTTTGCAATGGGAGCAGCAGCTACTTTGATATTCGAGTGCCTAGAATTCCTTCAGCGTGTCTCATCAGTTCAATAGTTGTGCTATATAAACATTTATTTGAAAGAAACACACATTTCAGACAACCCTCACATATCTCAGACCTACCACAAACCCAGAACTCATGGTTGTTGCATGAGGGAGTGGGTAGTACACATTACCTGTCCACAATAAGGTTTACAGCGTATTTCTAACGACTCCCAAATGGTTAAAACTTTTAACAGAAATGGGCGATACATTGATATCGCTGCTGGTGAGGCTGATGTAAAGGCAAGTGAGGAAGCGACCCAGGGTTTGATGAGAAACCGTCTGTTGCAGGCGCTTTAACATAAGCTAGGCACTATATTTAGTTGATACCGGACACAAGCAGATCTATAGGGTAATGCCTGAAATACTTCGAGCATTGGTGTTTACTAAAACTTTGCTGCTGAGATGTTTTTTGTATATTTCTACAACTGGAGGGCTTTCCCTCTACACGTCATTCACCACAGAAGCACACCTTAAGCTAGACACATACAATACCTTACTGGAGTAACACAAACTGATACCAAGCAACAACAGATATACATGGACGTCAATTCACCAAATGCCAGGGGTAGCGGAAGTGACATTACACGCCCTTTGACACCCACTTTCATTCACAATTACATACTTACACATTAGGGTGATAAAGAATTGACTGAAAATAATAAAGAGTGGAGCCCAAGCTGACCCTGTGTTCCTGGCACTGAATTTGCCACCTCTGAGACCAGGGGTCACAAAGGCAGTGCCAGGGGTAGCAAAGGGCGAGCCATGGGTCGCAGCTTCGACCCCTAAATGACGTCCATGATGATATACAGTTTAATGGTGCATTGTGACTGATTTTGGTGTGAGAAACTTTCCCTCTTTCCTGGTACATTCAGTGACTGTTGCCCCTGGTGTGAAGGCCTGGAGGCCTGCAGGATACACGCGGCTGCTGGTGGGGCATGTGTAGTGCCTGCTCCAGCTGTCAATCTGCATTATTACCCTGGCAACATATTTCATGTGTCTCTGAGTTCAGGAAATAGGAAAAAGAAACTGGGCAAAAGTAGCTAGGAGAGATCCTGTGCTCAAAAGGGGAGAAGCAGAAAGACACGGAAAGAAAGGCTCCGCTTTCATAACATCAAAAAAATGTTGAAATCCCCGCACCTGTCCATAGAGGTGACAATCTCTGGGAGGAGCTTCTTGGCACTACAAGTACCTTAAACGTAAAAAGAGGACTGGGCAGTAAACCGTGAAGCTACACCCCCACCCACAACCCCAATGCCTCCCCCACGGATCAAATTACCCACGTGGTCAATTAAGGTGATAAATGGAAGAAAAAATGTCCCTAGAACTATAGATATCCATTTGCAGTAAAGTGCCTGCTAATTTCGTGTCTACGTCATCTTTCTCCATTCTGGAAACAGAGGCTCGTCATTGCATGTTGTAGGGGTGCCATAACCAGCTGGAATCAGTAATTTTACCAAGCAACTGGTACCCAGGCACATGGTCTACTGTGACGCTCATCTTGAGATCCACTGATGCCTATTCTAGCTTGGGGTCCATTAATGCCTGTTAGAGCTTGTGGACCATTGATGCCTATTCTAGCTTGGGGTCCATTAATGCCTGTTAGAGCCTGTGGACCATTGATGCATATTATAGAATGAAGGCAATTGTTACCTGTTACACCTTGAGACCCATTGATGCTGATTACAGTTAAAATCACATTAATGTCTGTTACTACTTGGGGCTGCTTGGGGCCAATGAGGCCTTTGAGCGTGTCATGGCTCGGGCCTAATAACGTCAATTACAGCTTGGGACCTACTGCTAAGCATGGGCGAATTTGCGAATCTGGCGTTCGCGAATTTGCGGATTTGCGAACTCGCAATCCGCAAAATCCGCGAATTCTCGCGAATTTGCGGATTTTTTATTTTTTTTGTGTTCGCAAGGATTTCTGCCAGTTCGCGAGGGTTTTGTACCATTTCGCAAATGCAAACTTACATGTCGGCTCGCAACGGTCGCGAATATGTTGTTTCTACATCTGGTTCATCATCACAGGTTCCCAGCACCCTCTGTTTCACCACTGCCACCCTCTGTTTCACCCATGCCACCCTCTGGTACATCAATGCCACCCTCTGGTTCATCATCACTGTAGATTATGGGGGAAAAAAGCAAGCACACCTGCCCTGCTTCAACTGACATGAGTTAATTTGGGGTTGATTTATTAATGTGTCACTGTTTTAAAACTCCAGTCTGCACCTGCTTCCTTATCTATAATTTGCTTTCTGTTGCAGTGCAATTTTTTTTCCAGGACCTTTGTGGCCTACTTGTAGCTATTCTATGATCCGGCTGTGAGGGTCAGAGCAGGGTCATACAATTGTTGCAACTAGCAACTGAACTCTGGAGGGGCCCCAGTCAGGAAGCACTACAGGGAATGGTTACTAATGATGAATTTGAACTTTTGCTCCTGCTGCTGAGTGCTTTCAGTTTAGCAAAACTCGTTTTTCTGCAGAACAGGAAATGTAATGCCAACAAACTTACTTGTGAAAGTTTATTTCTAATCCAAAAGTGATCCAAAGAAAGTCAAAAGGCCTCAAATCCAAAAAAGGGCAGGCAAATGTCAACCTGAGGAGTTATTCTGATAAATATCATCATTTTCAGAAGGTCTATGCTGCTTGCTAGTGGATTTCTTGTGCAGAATTGCAAATTTTGTAATTTCGCGAGTGCGAGATTGTTGCTGCCCGCCGCACCTACATGTTCGCAACTGCGAACTTACACCGCACGCCGCAAAATTGTATCACCAAGAAAAAAAATCCGCTGCGTGCGAATTTGCGGATTTTTGGTAAATTCGCGAGCGTTCGCGGATTGCAAATTTACCGAAAATCCGCAAAATCCGCGAGCGTAACGGATTTTCCGCCCATGCTTACCTACTGCAACGTGTTACAGATCGCTGCCCATTTGATTCATATTAAAGCTTCTGACCCGCTGAGGCCTGCCACTACTCACTGCCCATTGATACATGTTACAGCTCGGGCCCACTCCGGCCTGTTACAGATCGTTGCCTCAGATACATATTAAATGTTGGGACCCACTTCGGCCTGCTACAGCTCGCTGCCCATTGATACATGTTACAGCTCGGGCCCACTACGGTCTGCTACAGCTCGCTGCCCATTGATACATGTTACATCTTGGGACCCACTTCGGCCTGCTACAGATCGTTGCCCATTGATACATGTTACAGCTCGGGGCCCACTCCGGGCTGTTACAGATCAGTGTCAGCGTCTTCCTTTGAGATTTTTTCTCATCCCGGTGGATTCTCCAATTTTCTCCTATCTGTGACACCTTACTGGGCATCCAGATTGCCTGCGCCTGCTGTTTCCTCAAGGCCGTGGGGTTGCCTGAAGGAAGCTGCTCTGCAGATCGCTCCTAGCCCTGCTGTGTTGGCGTTAGTGGGTACCTCACGCGTGTCTGTTTTCTCTTGAGGCGCTGTCACCATTCCACGCGGATAGCCTTAGTTGAGGGCCCTGTTTTCGCTGTTCCTCCTATCCCGATGTCCGATGTGGTTGGCCGACCGGAGAGTGTTTCCTCATGAGTGTACTACATCTGCTGTTTTCCAGGACATCCTAGCGTGCGAATCAACATCGGTCAAAGTGTCTGTTAGGAGGAGTCCTCACCTCACTACTGTTCGGCGCACCATCCCCTCAGAACCGTACTACTGTGAAGAGCCCTGTGGGGTTCTCCATTCCAGCAACGCACCAGCTTTTCCAGCTCAGCTGCGTCACAGCAGGATGGCTGCCGGCGCACCACCCTTTTCAGCACCTTTCCTTTCTCTAGGGCTGTGGTGGTCGCCTGTGTGTTTGCTTTGCCTCAGTCTGTCGTCTCCAGGAGGCACCTCTTGAAAGCTGTGGTGAGTTGAACAAGCGTTGGTACCAGCAACCTTTGTTGTAACAAGTAAGCTTTCCTCGCTTAGTGTTTCAAGGGTTTTGTCTTTTTCACGGCTGCCTCTGACTTTTCTGCAGTTTGCCTATAGTTTCAAGCCTCCACTTTTTCTCTTCTCACCAGACTGTTCCAGCCATCTTGTTCTTTTGCCTATGTTCCCTCCGGTTGAGGCACTCACTTATTCTGCCGCATCAAGTTTTTCCACGTTTCTTTTGACATTTGGCAGTCTATCTAGCACTTCATATCTTCTTGGTGGTCAAGGTCTCTTGTCGGCGTGTCCTCCACGGTGATACGCAAACCTTAAATCTCTTTATGTACGTCTACCCCACGGTGACGTGCACACCTGACATTCTGCATGTTAGATTTGGGAGTCTCTGGTTGGCAGAGGTGAGTACTTGTGACAAGCAGGGACCCTCTCCTCTAGTCAGGGCAAGGGACTTACTCTTTAAAATAACCCCTGCTCACCCTCAAGGTTGCGTGGCGCGAGCAGACAAGGCTAAACTTCAGAGCGTTATGGGTTAAGCATTTATGAACACATACAGTAATACAATGACACACCACATATGGACACCAGTCTAGTTTTGTATTAAAAAATAAGTATCTTTATATAAGGCTTAGCACAAGGCTCAAATAACGTTTGTAAAATGAGGCCACAATACAATTTAGCAATAAATAAGGATTCTGTTAAAAATGCATAATTCTTGGTTCCTGTGCACGTTGCGCACTCTTGTCCGACTCTTACCGTACTGTGGTACGCGTTGAGTGACAGTACCTTTTCTGCGATGAGGAGTCCGGTTCGAATGCGGCATCCGGGACGTGAAGGCAACACAAAGATGCTGGCTGCTCCTCTGCGAGGCGGGCCCCGGCTCTGGTAGGCGTCTCGGTGTGAGGCATAGAGCAGGGGCGGGCCTCGAGGAGTGGGGCGGTCGATGCGGGTTGCCTCCGGCGTTCACGGCGTTCGAGCCGTACCTTCGGTTTGTAGCTGCTGATTCAATGCGGGCAGGCGCAGCACGAGGCAGCCAGTACGAGGCGTACTGCCGGTCTCTCTTAGTGCGGCGTGACACCGGTGATCACAAGTCCAATGCGAGGCGGCTGGTACGCTTCGTGTGTACGGGCCATCCTTGACTTTGTGAGGCACTCCGTTTGGATTCCAGCGATGGGGGTGGTGAGGCGAGCAGTGCGGCTCGAAAAGGGGGGAAGAGTGAGGCAGAGTGCGGGCGGCCCAGCGGAATGGTGCAAGGAACGGCTCAAAGCAGAGCGGGCTCACACGGTGCGTGGGCGGCCAGGCACAAGCGTTACGGCAAAGGAGGGGACGAGGCGCACTGGGGAGCACGGCTCTAGCGATAAGGAAGGGTAAAGTTCAGCAGATTTGTCAGCAAAGGCAGGAAGAGTCCAATAATCCTGGGACTCCGTTCAGGGGGCAAGCTCACCCACAAGCCCTTGGAGATTGTTTGAAGCACAAGTAGCAAAAGTCTCTTTCAGTCCTTTTTCTCTCCCTTCTTAGCAAGGCACACACTGCAGGCCAGTCCCCCAGGTCAGAGACAGTACTCCTCCTCACAGCTTCTTCAAGGTCCTTCTCGTCGGTCAGAGGTTCTTCTTGGTCAAACAGGATCTGATTTCTTAGGAGCAGGGCTCCTATACTTATACTGGATTTATTTTGTTCTTTCAGGCCAGGGGGCCTTTTCCTAGTTAAGTACAGTTTCTGAGCACTTTGTTGATAGGATGCAGGCTTCTGCTTTCAGTGTGCAGGGTAGAGACATCAGACGCTCTGTAGGAGGTGGAGCCAGCATTGTGGTGACAGGTACGGTCCACGAGTACTCTGTTGACAGTCTTCCCCCTCTCTTTACAAGGTGCAGGGCAGAGACCTCAGACACTCCACAGGGGGTGGAGAAAGCATTGTGGTGGCAGAGCACAGCCCTATTCAGAACCTTGGTGCACTCCTCCCACCCATCTGACTGTCATCTTCCTATTCACCACCTAGCAGCCCCAACCTGTCTCCTGGAATTCCCCAGCCCTGTCACACACAGAAACCAGACAGCAGATACACATCAGAGCTGAGGCGGGATGAAATGGTTAGGCAAGCAAATACCAACTTTCTAAAAGTGGTATTTGCAAACAGAACATTAAAATAAACTTTACTAAAATATGTATTTTATTATTCTGAGTTCAGGCATACTAAACGTGAATTTCTACCATGTTCCCTGAGTCTGTTAGGAATGTAGAATGTAACAATTCCAACAGCCCATTCTGGCCTATGAAAACAGGCAGCCTTACAATAGTGAAAAACGAAAATGGCTGTAATTCACTATGTAATTCACTATTAGGACATGCCACACACATCGGGCTTGTCTTACCTTATGCTTACAATGCACCCAGCCCATGGGCCTACCATAGGGGTAACTAATATTAAGTTAAGGGAAGGTTTATGGACTGGAAAGTGGGTGCACTTGCCCAATCAGCATGACAGTACCAGACTGCATGCAGGTTCTGCATCGGGAGACCTTAGACACATTTTACAGGGCTGCTTCTGTGGTTGGCACAGCCAGTGCTGCAGGCCCACTAGCAGCATTTGGATTTACACGCCCTGGGCACTCCTGGTGCACTTTACTGGGGTCTGACAGTAAACCAAAAAAGTCAATCATGGAAACCAATCAACATATACACTTTATACAGGGAGCACTTGCACTGTGGCACTGATTGGCAATGGCACAGTGCTCTGAGCAGCTAACATCAGCAAAACACATGAGGCAACAGTAACAAACATGGAAGGGAGACCCACGCCAATGGTGCCAGGTCTATCAAGTGTCCCCTCCAGCTGAAATGTGGGGAGAACTACCCTACACCAGGGAGTTCTCATCACTAAGGCGGAAAAACCTGGACAGATCGTCAGCATTGGCGTGATCTGTACCAGGGCGATGTTCCACTGTGAAACCTACAGCCTGTTGGGAAATGGACCACCTCAACAGCTTTGGATTCTCACCCCTCGTTTGCATCAACCATCTGAGGGGCCTGTGGTCTGTCTGAACCCGGAAGTGAGTCCCAAACTGGTAGGGTCTTAGCTTCTTCAGTACCCAGACCACAGCAAAAGCCTCACGCTCAATTGCACTCCACCTCTGTTCCCTTGGAAGTAACCTCCTACTGATGAAGGCTACGGGTTGGTCAAAGCCCTCCTCAGTCATCTGTGAGAGAACAGCCCCTACACCATACTCTGAAGCGTCTGTCTGCACAAGGAACTCTTTGGAGAAGTTGGGCATCAGGAGCACGGGCACCGGGCACATGGCAGTTTTCAGGGTCTCAAACGCTTTCTGACAGGTGTCAGTCCAAATCATTTTCCTGGGCTGCTTCTTGGAAGTCAGCTCTGTCAAGGGTGCAACAATGTTGCCATAACCCTTGATAAACCTCCTGTACCCTGTGAGTCTTAAAAAGGCCCTTACCTCTGTCTGGGTCTTTGGGGGTTCCCAAGCCAGGATTGTTTCAATCTTGGGTTGGAGGCGCACCACCTGGCCGCTCCCCACTTGGTGTCCCAAGTACACCACGGAACCCAGCCTGATCTGGCGCTTACTTGTCTTGATTGTGAGGCCTGCCTTGCGCAGGGCCATCAACACTTCCCAGAGGTGGCCCAGATGTTTTTCCCAGGTGACACTGAACACTGCGATGTCATCCAGGTAGGCGGCACTGAACTCTTCCAGCCCAACCAACAACTGGTTGACCAACCTCTGAAAGATGGCAGGGGCATTCTTCATCTCAAATGGCATAACCCGGAACTGGAAATGCCCATTTGGTGTGGAGAATGCTCACCTCTCTTTGGCCCCATCAGTCAGGGAGGTCTGCCAGTACCCAGACGTCAAGTCAAACGTGCTGAGGTACCGTGCAGCCCCCAACCGATCGATGAGCTCATCAGCTCTGGAGATGGGGTGAGTGTCAGTCTTCTTGACTAAATTGAGTCCTCTGTAGTCCACACAGAACCGGAGTTCGGGTGTGGCACCCGGCGCTGCAAACTTCGGGACCAAGACCACTGGGCTGGCCCAAGGACTGCTGGAGGACTCAATCACCCCAAAAGCAAGCATCTTTGAGACCTCCTCTTTGATGCAGACCCTGACCCTGTCAGTCACCCTGTAAGCCTTGTGCTTCACAGGTAAACTGTCTCCTGTATCCATGTTGGATTTGGCCTTTCTGGAAGGTTCACCCCTGAACTTTTTGCCTTTTAATGTTTCATCATTATAGTGATTTCTGGTCTTTGCGCACTTTAGCACTGTGGCGCAGTTTAAAGTGCGTGCGCTCTCTGAGTGCGTGTTTGAGATTGGCTTGCCCTCCCATAGGAATGCATGGGGTATATTGTGTCCATGGTAATTCCTGAATCGTGCGGAGTGCAAGGTTGAGTTTGGTATGTGCGTACTCGTGTGATTAAATGCTGCGCATTGATGTGTACGGCTTTAATGTGTCTAGTGTGGAAGTGCCACTTCTAGAAGTTGGCCTGCCTGTGCAGTAAATGTGAATTGACTGTCTGGCTTGTGATTGGCTGGAGCTGGCTCGTGTGCCTGACTCCAGAAGTCAGGATGGGTCTGCCCTGGTGGTGAATGGGGAGATCTGTATGTTGATGGCAGGGAGGGGCTGCACCTGGGACCTGAATAGGGCTGGGATGCCCCCCCACAATGCTGGCTCCGCCCCCTGTGGTGCGACTGATGTCCCTGGCCTGTCCTGTGAATGGGAAGAGGGGCTGAGCAAAATAAAGTGCTCCAGAACCAGCTGTGTCTGGTTTTTCCCCACCCTGCACCCTAGAGACAAAGGGATTTTGTATATAAAATGAGGCTGTGACCTCATGTTCAATGTTCTTGTTTTCCTGACTAGAATCTACCAGGGCGTGCTGCTGCTGGGTCCCAGGGAAAGGTTTACCTCCCTGGCCCCAGCCCAGCCCCTGGAATGCTGATGGACTTCTTGTGGACCCTTCTTCCTGGCCCTAGAAGACTTGTTCTGTGATGTCCTGCTTGTTGCTGGGCCCTTTTCTTTCCTGGGGGGTCATTCCTTGGGGGCCTGGTGGTCTCTGTGACCCTCATCGCCTGGTGAGCACTTTATTCTGCATTTATAGGCAGAGCGCTGGTGTATTCCCTCTTGGGGAAGCGCTCCTGCCCTTGTGTACCTCGCAGGTGCCCACCCTGCGTTTTGCCCGTATTTAGATTTAACTAAGCGCGGGTGCCACCCTGCTTTTTTTGTGGTTATCACCGCGGGTGCCCACCCCGCTATTTACTTTTTTTACTGAGGGAGCCTACCCCTCATTATAGCCCCCGACACGAGAAAACGGAAGTCAGGCCCGCGCCCGCCTGACTGTGGGCGGGGCCTGGATTGACTCACTTCCGCTTCCCCCCTGCCTGGGGGAAGCCATGCCCGATTTGCCGGTCTCCTGTAGGGAGAGGGAGACCGGGGATGCTGCCCGTGAAGGAAAAGCTGCCCGGAGCCTTGAGGGCTCTACACGAAGTCCCGGCCCATGAGGAAAGAGGACTGGGTAAGGCATGGCGCCTTTGTGAAGGCGGGGCTCCCAGAAGTGCGGGAGAGCCCCTCAGGCGACACCGAGGGTTCCATAGAAGCTGAGGGGCTCGAGGCACATTGGCTGTGCCTGCCCCGCCGCCCGATGAAGAGAGCCTCCCCCCGCGCCGAGAGCCAGTAAGTTGAGATGGCTGGGGCGGGGGGGAAGGCCACATGTTCTCACCAGGCACCAGAGTGGTGCCCTTCTTCAGAGCGGCCCCAGGTGGCAGTGGGCTGCTCCACCAATGGCTCTTTGGTAGCTTCAAAGGCCCCGTGGGGGTCCCGGGGGCCCGTGGCCCCAATGATCCCAAAAGCCCCAGTGGGGGTCCCGAGGGTCAGAGGGGCCCGTGTTCTTGCCCCTGAGGGCACCTGTTGTCGTAGAGCCAGAGGGCTCCACCGTTGTGGGCCAGTTCTTTTTCTGGATTGCGCATAATTAGTTTAGGAGCCAGAGTGCTCCAAGGGCTATAGCTTAGTTCAGAGCCTAGAGGGCTTCACCGTATGCGCAACATGTATTTCTAGAGGCAGAGGGCTCCAACCGTTTAGGTTTTCCTTCCTATGGACATGTACTTTGGACTCACGAGTGAGTCGCACTCCTTCATCCCTACTTTGGCCTTCCTCAGCTGCGCAGCACTTAGTGCCAGCTGCAGCGTTTAGGCCCTGTTCTTGTCCTCAGCTGCCCAGCAAGTAGTGGGCAGCTGCTACGTTTAGGTTTTGGCGCAGTGGGGCAACCTGGACTTTAATGTGATTTCTGCGCTAAATGTGATTTATGTGCTTCTTAGGGTGCTAGGAAACGTACTGTGTGTAGAATGTTTTGCGCACCCTGTTCTGATACCTCTAGACATATGTTTATGCTTAGGAGGTTGTTTTTCCTAGTATAGGTTCTACTAGGGAGTTCATGGTTCCCTGCGTGATATTTGCCTAAAGTGTGTAGGATTGCGTAGGTGGTACTTACCTTTTACCAGTGGTTACTGGTTGTGTGCTACATTTGTTATTTGGTGCTACAGTTATTATATGTGCTAAGTGTTATTCCTACAAAGTGCTAATTCTACCAAGTGCTAGTTCTAAAAGTACTTATTCCTGACAGTGGCCCACGTGGCCCTGTCCCATGTACATAATCCCCTGTAAATTCTGCCTGTGCCTATGGCACATTGTAAAGTGTGTGTTTCTTATCTAATGTGTTTGGTATAATACAAAGGCTATTTATACGTATAACCTTGTGTGGAGTTCCTTTTGTGGGGGTATAGGATGTTGTTGCTGGTGGGTGTGTGCGCAAATACTTAACTTACATTGCCTCCAGGATAAGCCTTACTGCTCGTGTCACGTTACCAAGAGGGTGAGCAGGGGTTATCTTTGGCGTGTAACTCCCTTGCCCTGACTAGAGTGGTGGTTTCTGCCTGGCTTTGGCGCAAGCCTTAGCCAACCGGAAATCCCATTTCTAACAATCCACATCATGGACGCACCAGTCAGTGATACTAGGAACCAGGGAGAACAGGTCGGAGTACTGCCACAGCAACTGGCGGTAGTCATTCTGTTGCTCGGGTCAGGGTGGGAGAGAGGGTAACTCCATCCACTGACCCATCTTGCTCTCTGGCTACCAGGAGGTCAGGAAGAAGCTCAGTCTCCACCTCCATTCCATCATCTGTTGCCAAGAGCATGCCCACTTCAGACCTCTCCAAGTGGGGCTTAAGGCGGTTGACATGCACGACCCTCAAGGGGTTCCTGGGAGATTGCAAGTCCACCAAATAGGTAACTGGACTCTTGCGCTCCACAACCTTAAAGGGGTCTGTCCACTTATCCTGGAGCGCACAAGGCTCCATGGGGGCCAGTAACCACACCTTCTGTCCAGGCTGAAGCTATACCAGAGTGGCATTCTGGTCATACCACCGCTTCATCTCCTCCTGGCTGGCTTCCAGATTTACCTCAGCAAGTGCTCTGAAATGCCTAGTCTGGTTCCTGAAGGCCAGCATGTAGCTATATACATTATGCGGAGGTTTCCTGGGAGATTACTCCCAGCTTTCCTTGACCAGACTTAGAGGTCCTCTCACTGGGTGGCCATACAGGAGCTCAAAGGGGGGCTGGACCCTAGAGACTTCTGTGGCACCTCACGGTAAGCAAAGAGCAGGCATGGCAAGAGGACGTCCCACTTACGCCTCATGGGTTCTTCCAGACCCATAATCATGCCCTTCAGAATTTGGTTGAATCTCTCAACCAACCCGTTTCCTTGGGGGTGGTAAAGCGTGGTGAATTTGTAGGTTACACCACACTCTTGCCAAAGGGATTTCATATACTTGGAGATTAAATGAGTACACCGGTCAGACACCACCTCTAGAGGGAATCCCACTCTGTAGAAAATTCCCATCAGCGCACGTCCCACCACGTGGGCCATCACTGTCCTCAGAGGGATGGCTTCCGGATACCGGGTGGCATGGTCGAACAGGACCAGGATGAACCTGTTGCCCATGCCTGTCCTGGGGTCCAGTGGCCCCACGATGTCAATTCCCACTCGCTGGAATGGGTTACTGACTACAGGGAATGGCTGGAGAGGAGCCTTCTTCTTCCTCCCACTCTTTCCACTTGCCTGGCATGTCTGGCAGGTCCTACAGTGAGGATCTGAGTGCATTTGAGGCCAATAAAAGTGGGTGACAAGCCTTTCATAGGTCTTTTCCTGCCCCAAATGCCCTGCCAATGGCACATCGTGAGCCAGTCCCAGTAGGAAGGCCCTGAATCTCTGGGGTACCACCAGCGAACGGGCTGATCCAGGTTCAGCAACCTTAGGCTCTGAATACAGGAGGTCATTCTCCCAATAAATGAAATGTGTTCCAGACTGATCACCGTTGGCCTGGTCTGCAGCCTGCTGCCGCAGAACTATGAGAGAACGACACCCTTTCTGCACCCTGCAGAATTCCTCCCTGGAGAGGCCTCCTTCCTGCTGCCAATGGGTCAGCTCAGGCAGGTCCCCCAGTTGAGCTATCTGTTCCCCGGTAGGTTCAAGGGCATTCCCCTCAAGGTCTGTTTCCTCCTGGGCCGTGGGAACTTCAGGGGCAGGTTTCCCGCACTTCCTGTGCCTTCTCTCTAAGGTCGGTTCCTGGGCCTCTCCCTCAGGCTCCAGGACCTCTTGAGAACCCCTATAGGCTGCCATTGACCGGGTGGTCACGCACGCCCAGTCAGGCAGACCCACCATCCTTAGGTGAGTACTTTTCTCCACCTTTTCCCAAGGTGAACTTTCCAAGTCGTTCCCTAACAAACAGTCTACAGGCATGGCAGTTCTCACAGCTACTTGAAGAGCACCAGAGACCCCCCACCCCCACTCAAAGGCAACCTGAGCCATTGGACAACAACTCTCTGTGTTTTCAGCGTTGACAAGTTCAGTCCAGTTTCTGAGCACTTTGTTGATAGGATGCAGGCTTATGCTTTCAGTGTGCAGGGCAGAGACATCAGACGCTCCGCAGGAGGTGGAGCCAGCATTGTGGTGACAAGTACAGTCCAGGAGTACTCTGTTGACAGTCTTCCCTCTCTCTTTACAAGGTGCAGGGCTGAGACCTCAGACACTCCACAGGGGGTAGTGCCAGCATTGTGGTGGCAGAGCACAGCCCTATTCAGAACCTAGGTACACTCCTCCCACCCATCTGGCTGTCATCTTCCTATTCACCACCTTGCACACCCAGCCTGTCTCCTGGAATTCCCCAGCCTGTAACACACAGAAACCAGACAGCAGATACACATCAGAGCAGAGGCGGGCTGAAATGGTTAGGCAAGCAAATACCAACTTTTTAAAAGTAGTATTTGCAAACACAGAACATTAAAATAAACTTTTACTAAATGATGTATTTTATTATTCTGAGTTCAGTCATACTAAACTCGAAATTCTACCATGTTCCCTGAGTCTGTTAAGAATGTAGAATGTAACAATTCCACAGCCCATTTTGGCCTATGAGAACAGGTAGCCTTACAATAGAGAAAAATGAAAATGACTGTAATTCACTATTTTTTGAAGAAGTGTGGCTCAATGGTTAGAGCGGCAGACCCTGATGCAGAGGTCTGGCCCTGGACCAGGGTTCAATTCCTGCCTCGGCGGGTCTTGGGATCAATTTCCCCGGACCTGATAATTCTCGCCTCAGTGCCTATTCTAATCATGGCTCCCACTCTGCAACTCTGGGCAATAGCTTGCTTAATCTCCAAAACGGCTCCAACAGTGCTAGGATGCCTGGCTTCACCTAGGGGGTGCCCAGGAGTGGGCACTTCACAGGGAAAGGCCAGGAAGGGTTCCACAGCAGTATGTGTACAGCGCCTTGAGACCCCTTCGGGGGTAATTTGTGCGCTATTTATGCACTACATTCACATTTCACATTAGGACATGCCACACACATCAGGGCTTGTCCTACCTTATGCTTACAATGCACCCTGCCCTTGGGCCTACCATAGGGGTGACTAATATGAAGTTAAGGGAAGGTTTAGAACTGGCAAGTGGGTGCACTTGCCCAGTCAGCATGACAGTATCAGACTGCACGAGGGTTCTGCAATGGCAGACCTTAGACACATTTTACTGGGCTGCTTCTGTGGGTGGCACAACCAGTGCTGCAGGCCCACTAGCAGCATTTGGATTTACATGCCCTGGGCACTCCTGGTGCACTTTACTGGGTTCTGACAGTAAACCAAATAAGTCAATCATGGAAACCAATCAACATATACACTTTATACAGGGAGCACTTGCACTGTGGCACTGATTGGCAATGGCACAGTGCTCTGAGCAGCTAACACCAGCAAAACACATGAGGCAACAGTAACAAAAATAGAAGGGAGACCCACGCCAATGGTGCCAGGTCTAACACTGCAGGGCTATCATTCATGGTGAAACACACTTCACTGTCCTACCTTTGTGTGCACCCCTTTGTGAGAAACTTATATAGGTGTCCTTAGCTTGCTCCCCATCGTCTTAAGGAATCTAAAACAGAGATATTGTCTATTTTCCTATTTTTCCTAAGATAACCACACACTTTATCATCTTGTGAACTGTATTTCTCCACTTGAGGCGTTTCTTATGATGATACATACAACTTTCCTACAGAAGACAACCCATTACGTAATTAATATATTTTGCTATGACTCCACTTGTGGGGGAAGTTTGTGTAGTGCTTCAGTGACTTCAGTGTTACACCTCAAATCGGTGTAGTTGTAATTTACACAATATTTCCATTGCTATACTGTCTGTTTGGTTATTTTGCTACTTACTTCAAGGACATTAGTACTACCTTACTGTCTGTGTGGAATGTATTCCACTCAATATTACTCTTTCCAGGTAATGTTTCAAATTCTGTGATCTAGATTTCTGGTAGTGCTGTCTTACATGCATATTTCATAACAGGTTATTTAAATTATAGCCCTATGTGGAACCCCCACTTCTTATGATTTAGTCCCTTATCTTCACCCCCTAAGTGCATCTGGATTTTGTGTGACCTTTTCTGACCTGTGACTCCTGCTGCAGCTTGCTAGTTCTGCCCCCTACCCCCCTACACTATGGCTGGTCAAGGTATGAGCAAACCCCCTCCATTCCTAAGTTAAATCGGGGAACCGTAAATTCACTGGAAGGAATGGATACATTTATTCGCCTCATACCTCATAGCCATAGGCGGCAAAAGATATTCAGCAGTTCGCAAACAACACATATTATTGCATAACCTAGGCATACAAGGTAGGATGATTTATGACACTTTAACCAAACCAGAACTAGAAGAGGATGAGGAGGATACTGATGAGTTTAAAGTCAACCTGTTAAAATTAGAGGCACATTTTGGTGACAGAGTAAACGTAGTTTTGGAGCGACATAAGTTCTTTACCCGCATCCAAGGTAAACATGAATCTTTCATTAATTACATTGCTGCACTTAGAGGCCTGACACAACTATGTGACTTTGGTGAACTCACCGATTCACTTATCAGGGACCAACTTGTCAGGTGCACAAATAATAGTCGTATACAAAAAAAGCTCCTGGCAAAAAATCCCACCTTAAAAGAAGCGGTTAGCATAGCAGTCTCTGTGGAACACACTGCTAAGTGTATCAAAGAGATGAGAACCCCCAATGAGCTTGTTGCCAATGTTCGCAATAGCTGTGATGCACAGGCCAATTCCACTGATAATGAGGTATTTAGGATCAAACCTGGAGAAGACAAGGATAACCATTCAGCCAGAGAAAAGGGAAAGTTGAAATGCTATAGATGTGGCAGCAGCAATCACCTTGCTAACGATGTGCGTTGTACTGCCCGCAATGCCACATCTGTTAAATGTAACAAGAAAGGGCACCCGGGTAGAGTGGCATAAACAAAAAGATTCTATCAAGAAAAGTGCAAGTGTTAAATTTTAGGATTTTTTCAGTTTATTATTAAAGGGAGTGTAGAATGAGGCTCTTCATCAGACCAGTGGGATGAAGGCACTATGTGCTTTTAAAATACCCCTCACACACTAAGAATCCCTTAGTGTCATGCTTCATCATTGGGGTCTTCCCGTCCCTCTACGGGGCGGGGCGTGCTACGACCTACGAGCTACGCGGGAGTACTTTTTAAGTGATGAATGACTATGTGTTAGTGCAGTGTCAGTGAAGGTAGTGAAGTGTAGGGACCTTGTGATATGGATAAAAAGTTTAAAAATTCCCTGGCTAGTGGAAAAAATAATTTTATTCGCTTCTCTGGCTGGGAAATGTTAAAAAGGGGTTGTGAGGTAGGGCTGTTGGCACCTACCAGGTCGACATGTTTCACAGACAGTCCCCTACTATTCACCACTTGCAATCGCAACTCCGACAACGAGTAAACCGATCGCAAAAAAACATTTATCAATAACACCGATACATTGATATAAACGGGTGTCTGTCTTTATGTGTTAGTCACAGTTGTACGTGTGTCATGTTGAGATCATATGTGTTTTTCTACAAAAGTAAGCTCCCAACTAAGGAGCAAATCTCCTTTGGTAGTAACCTTTCTTCTAAAATGCAACCAAGATATGTATGCTTTCAAAATTCAATGACAAGATCTAAACTAACCATGTGCTACAAATGTATATTTTCATTCTGTTATATACTTTTTTCCTCTTTTCTTTCAGAGACCATTGCGTCTTTTTTCATCTTTTTTCATTTGTTAAAGCTTCTCCCTGTGCCAACTCATGCCCTGAAGCACAAACTGACAGCTTATTTTTGCTATCGGTTTGTAGGACTCTAGGCAATACCTTAGAATTGAGTACCTTCTAGTAGGGACCACCAGAGGTCCTGATGATCAGACAGTAGGGGACTGTCTGTGAAACATGTCGACCTGGTAGGTGCCAACAGCCCTACCTCACAACCCCTTTTTAACATTCCCAGCCAGGGAAGCGAATAAAATTATTTTTTCCACTAGCCAGGGAATTTTTAAACTTTTTATCCATATCACAAGGTCCCTACACTTCACTACCTTCACTGACACTGCACTAACACATAGTCATTCATCACTAAAAAAGTACTCCCGCGTAGCTCGTAGGTCGTAGCACGCCCCGCCCCGTAGAGGGACGGGAAGACCCCAATGATGAAGCATGACACTAAGGGATTCTTAGTGTGTGAGGGGTATTTTAAAAGCACATAGTGCCTTCATCCCACTGGTCTGATGAAGAGCCTCATTCTACACTCCCTTTAATAATAAACTGAAAAAATCCTAAAATTTAACACTTGCACTTTTCTTGATAAAATCTTTTTGTTTATGCCACTCTACCCGGGTGCCCTTTCTTGTTACATTTAACAGATTTGGCATTGCGGGCAGTACAACGCACATCGTTAGCAAGGTGATTGCTGCTGCCACATCTATAGCATTTCAACTTTCCCTTTTCTCTGGCTGAATGGTTATCCTTGTCTTCTCCAGGTTTGATCTTAAATACCTCATTATCAGTGGAATTGGCCTGTGCATCACAGCTATTGCGAACATTGGCAACAAGCTCATTGGGAGTTCTCATCTCTTTGATACACTTAGCAGTGTGTTCCACAGAGACTGCTATGCTAACCGCTTCTTTTAAGGTGGGATTTTTTGCCAGGAGCTTTTTTTGTATACGACTATTATTTGTGCACCTGACAAGTTGGTCCCTGATAAGTGAATCGGTGAGTTCACCAAAGTCACATAGTTGTGTCAGGCCTCTAAGTGCAGCAATGTAATTAATGAAAGATTCATGTTTACCTTGGATGTGGGTAAAGAACTTATGTCGCTCCAAAACTACGTTTACTCTGTCACCAAAATGTGCCTCTAATTTTAACAGGGTGACTTTAAACTCATCAGTATCCTCATCATCCTCTTCTAGTTCTGGTTTGGTTAAGGTGTCATAAATCTTCCTACCTTGTATGCCTAGGTTATGCAACGATATGTGTTGTTTGCGAACTGCTGAATACCTTTTGCCGCCTATGGCTATGAGGTATCCGGCGAATAAATGTATCCATTCCTTCCAGTGAATTTGCGGCTCCCCGATTTAACTTAGGAATGGAGGGGGTTTGCTCATACCTTGCCCAGCCATAGTGTAGGGGGGTAGGGGGCAGAACTAGCAAGCTGCAGCAGGAGTCACAGGTCAGAAAAGGTCACACAAAATCCAGCTGCACTTAGGGGGTGAAGATAAGGGACTAAATCATAAGAGGTGGGGGTTCCACATAGGGCTATAATTTAAATAACCTGTTATGAAATATGCATGTAAGACAGCACTACCAGAAATCTAGAACACAGAATTTGAAACATTACCTTGAAAGAGTAATATTGAGTGGAATACATTCCACACAGACCGTAAGGTAGTACTAATGTCCTTGAAGTAAGTAGCAAAATAACCAAACAGATAGTATAGCAATGGAAATATTGTGTAAATTACAACTACACCGATTTGAGGTGTAACACTGAAGTCACTGAAGCACTACACAAACTTCTCCCACAAGTAGAGTCATAGCAAAATATATTAATTACGTAATGGGTTGTCTTCTGTAGGAAAGTTGTATGTATCATCATAAGAAACGCCTCAAGTGGAGAAATACAGTTCACAAGATGATAAAGTGTGTGGTTAACTTAGGAAAAATAGGAAAATAGACAATATCTCTGTTTTAGATTCCTTAAGACAATGGGGAGCAAGCTAAGGACACCTATATAAGTTTCTCACAAAGGGGTGCATACAAAGGTAGGACAGTGAAGTGTGTTTCATCATGAACGATAACCCTGCAGTGTTAGACCTGGCACCATTGGCGTGGGTCTCCCTTCTATTTTTGTTACTGTTGCCTCATGTGTTTTGCTGGTGTTAGCTGCTCAGAGCACTGTGCCATTGCCAATCAGTGCCACAGTGCAAGTGCTCCCTGTATAAAGTGTATATTTTGATTGGTTTCCATGATTGACTTATTTGGTTTACTGTCAGACCACAATAAAGTGCACCAGGAGTGCCCAGGGTTTGTAAATCCAAATGCTGCTAGTGGGCCTGCAGCACTGGTTGTGCCACCCACAGAAGCAGCCCAGTAAAATGTGTCTAAGGTCTGCCATTGCAGAACCCTCGTTCAGTCTGGTACTGTCATGCTGACTGGGCAAGTGCACCCACTTGCCAGGCCCTAAACCTTCCCTTAACTTCATATTAGTCACCCCTGTGGTAGGCCCAAGGGCAGGGTGCATTGTAAGCATAAGGTAGGACAAGCCCTGATGTGTGTGGCATGTCCTAATGTGAAATGTGAATGTAGTGCCTATATAGCACACAAATTACCCCCGAAGGGGTCTCAAGGCGCTGTACACATACTGCTGTGGAACCCTTCCTGGCCTTTCCCTGTGAAGTGCCCACTCCTGGGCACCCCCTAGGTGAAGCCAGGCATCCTAGCACTGTTGGGGCCATTTTGGAGATTAAGCAAGCTATTGCCCAGAGTTGCAGAGTGGGAGCCATGATTAGAATAGGCACTGAGGCGAGAATTATCAGGTCCGGGGAAATTGAGCCCAAGACCCGCCGAGGCGGGAATTGAACCCTGGTCCCGGGCCAGACCTCTGCATCAGGGTCTGCCGCTCTAACCATTGAGCCACACTTCTTCACAAATAGAGAATTACAGCCATTTCCATTTTTCTCTATTGTAAGGCTACCTGTTCTCATAGGCCAAAATGGGCTGTTGGAATTGTTACATTCTACATTCTTAACAGACTCAGGGAACATGGTAGAAATTCGAGTTTAGTATGACTGAACTCAGAATAATAAAATACATCATTTAGTAAAGTTTATTTTAATGTTCTGTGTTTGCAAATACTACTTTTAGAAAGTTGGTATTTGCTTGCCTAACCATTTCAACCCGCCTCTGCTCTGATGTGTATCTGTTGTCTGGTTTCTGTGTGTGACAGGGCTGGGAATTCCAGGAGACAGGCTGGGTCTGCAAGGTGGTGAATAGGAAGATGACAGTCAGATGGGTGGGAGGAGTGTACCTAGGTTCTGAATAGGGCTGTGCTCTGCCACCACAATGCTGGCTCCACCCCCTGTGGAGTGTCTGAGGTCTCAGCCCTGCACCTTGTAAAGAGAGAGGGAAGACTGTCAACAGAGTACTCCTGGACTGTACTTGTCACCACAATGCTGGCTCCACCTCCTGCGGAGCGTCTGATGTCTCTGCCGTGCACACTGAAAGCATAAGCCTGCATCCTATCAACAAAGTGCTCATAAACTGGACAGAACTAGGCAAAGGCCCCCTGGCCTGAAAGAACAAAAGAAATGCAGTATAAGTATAGGAGCCCTGCTCCTAAGAAATCAGATCATGCTTGACCACGAAGAACCTCTTCCCGACGAGAAGCACCTGGAAGAAGCTGTGAGGAGGAGTACTGTCCCTGACCTGGGGGACTGGCCTGCAGTGGGTGCCTTGCTGAGAAAGGAGAGAAAAAGGACTGAAAGAGACTTTTGCTACTTGTGCTTCAAAAAATCTCCAAGGTATTGTGGGTGAGCTTGCCCCGCACCGTGTGAGCCCGCTCTGCTTCGAGCCGTTCTTTGCAACGTCCCGCTGGGCCGCCCGCACTCTGCCTCACTCTTCCTCCTTTTCGAGCCGCACTGCTCGACTCGCCGCCCCCACCGCTGGAATCCGAACGGAGTGCCTCACAAAGCCAAGGACGGCCCGTACGCACGAAGCGTACCAGCCGCCTCGCATTGGACTTGTGATCACCAGTGTCGTGCTGCACTAAGAGAGTCCGGCCGTACGCCTCATACTGGCTGACTCGTGCCGCGCCTGCCCGCATTGAATCAGCAGCTACGAACCGAAGGTACGGCTCGAACGCCGTGAACGCCGGAGGCAACCCGCATCGACCGCCCCACTCCTCAAGGCCCCCCTGCTCTATGCCTCGCACCGAGACGCCTACTAGAGCCTGTGCCCGCCTCGCAGAGGAGCCGCCAGCATCTTTGTGTTGCCTGCACGTCCCAGACGCCACATTCGAACCGGACTCCTCATCGCAGAAAAGGTACTGTCACTCAACGCGTACCACAGTGTGTACGCCACGGACCACGGAGTCCGCAACGCTGGTTTAATACCTTTTTGACATTGTTTTTCAACGGTAAGAGTCGGACAAGAGTGCGCAACACGCACAGGAACCAAGAATTACGCATTTTTAACAGAATCCTCATTTTCTTGCTAAATAGTATTATGGCCTCATTTTACAAACGTTATTTAAGTCTTGTGCTAAGCCTTATATAAAGATACTTATTTTTTTATACAAAACTAGACTGGTGTCCATTTGTGGTGTGTCATTGAATTACTGTATATGGTCATAAAAGCTTAACCCATAACGCTCTGAAGTGTAGCCTTGTCTGCTCGCACCACGCAACCTAGAGGGTGAGCAGGGGTTATTTTAAAGAGTAAGTCCCTTGCCCTGACTAGAGGAGAGGTCCCTGCTTGTCACAAGTACTCACCTGTGCCAACCAGAGACCCCCAAATCTAACATTGGAGGCAGCCGTGAGGATTTCAAATCTGCATTTGTGATTAATATACAGTAATTGGTGAACACCACATAATGAGTTCAGACCAATAACACAGCCACATACTTGTTGATTTTTGTTTTTGCCACGAGATCTCCCTTTTTTTTAAAGAAAAGTCATGCCTGATTCAGTCAATGGAGAAAATGCGGCATCTGTAGTCTCTGACATTGAAGGAATAGAATGGGTAGAAGAGAGACTAGAGAGCTACTCCTTAGCCCAGCTGATGGGCTTCTGCAAAAAGTTTAGAGTTTCACAGTCTGGATGTAAAAACAAAGCTCACTTCCAAAAGGTGCTGAGGGCCTGGATTGAGTCAAGGGCACCTGAGAATAGAGTGGAAATTTAACCAGCAGAATACATCCATGATTTTGGCAGAGTCCTGTCGCCAGAGGGGTTGGCAGACAGGAAGGAAACCCGGGCTCATGCAATGGAGATGGCAAAACTAAATGGTCAGCTGGAAATGGAAAGCAAAAGGCTGGCTATGGAAGAAAGAAAAATTCAAATGGAACATGAAATGAAGTTGAGGGAGCTGGAGCTGAAAGCTAAAAGTATGGAAACGACTCCCTCTGGTGGCAGCGCTTCGCCAGTGCAGGTAGAATCAAGGGTGTACATGCCAAAGGATGTGGTCAAAGAATTTTTTAAGAATGATGACATAGGGCAGTGGTTCAAAGCCTATGAGGTAGCCATGTCTTCCCACGGGGTTTCTAAGAGAGATTGGGGAGCGGGGTTGTGGGGGCGGTTCCTTAGTGAGGGGCGGGACACACTGCTAGATTTACCCTCTGAAGTTTATAATTCTTACCCATACATGAAGGAAGCTTTGATGACCAGGTATGGGTTAACTCCTGAATTGTACAGACAGAGGTTATGGGGTTGTGCAAAGATTCCTAACAGTATGTATGTTGAGTATATAACTTTTTTCTGCAGAGCACTGGGTGGTTGGGTGAAGGGTAGCAAAGTTAATGATTTCCAAGGTCTCTTTGATTTAATTGCATGGGAGCACTTGTCTAGTAATTGATTTTCTGAGCTACACCAGCACCTGATAGATAGCAAGCTGACTAACCCTATTAAGCTCGCTGAGGAGGCGGACCGCTGGGTCAGCACCAGGGTCCACAAGGGTCAAGTGGGAGACTCCGCCAAGGGTGGGCAGGGTCCCCAGCAGAGGAGTAGGGGGGACAAGGGCAAACAGAGGGAGTTTCAGAAGAGGCCCCAAAGTAATCCCAAGGGAACCAAGGGAAAGGTTCTCAGCCTCCCCCACCCCAGAACCGACCAGGGCCCCGACAAGACCTGAGCAACCGCTTGGTGCTCTAGCTCATTCTCATACACAGTTTAACCAGCCATCTTCCTGTTCTCCCTCCCCCTTTTTAGCTCTCATTTTGTTTCAGTGCCCGTAGTGCGGTGCACATAATATAGATACGAATAAATGTCAACAAACTCATTTATTTCTTGATCTAACCACAGAGACTATCTGTGTATATGCTATATGCTGCTAAACAATGTGACATTTTGAGTATGAGAATCTCATACCCCCCGTTGAAAACTACACTAATTGTGTGAGTATCAAGTTTTGTTTTTGTCCTGACGAAAGCTCTACAGACCCTTGCGGGCCCAATAGAGCTGAAACATGTTGACCTACTGATAGAGTTATATGGTAATCCTGTAACTCGATTACCGAATATATCACTATTCCCCCATTTTTTAATTCAGAGTGTGCACTTTCTAATAAAAAATTTGGTTTTTGGTGCAACACTGTTTTTATACCTACTTCTTGGCACTGCACATTAATCCCTCTGGACCAGCCCTAACTATTTCTGGACACTTCTACACTTACCAGAGGTTGCCTCGGGTGAGGCAGGCATATAGCACGTTACTTTTGACAACCCGATGACTATGCCGGATCACTGACAGAATATCGACTGACAGAATATCGACTACCCAAAATATCGTTGACAAAATATCGACAGTCAAAATATCGAGTTCCAATCTACAAACAGGTAAGTACAAAAATATCGAGTACAAAATATCGTTTACAAAAATATCGTTGTAAAAAATATCGACTTTACTAAAAACAATGTTTAATTACATTAATATAAAAAATTAATTACTAAAATATAATTAACAATACTTAAAGTAACTTTTAATAATTAAATAATTAATGAAAGTAAAAAAATAAAAAAATTTCCTCATATTTCTTAAAACATATATATATAGTAACAAAATTTAATTAAATAATAGGCAATATTGTATATGTACCCCAAAAACCCAAAACTGACCCTGAACCCTAAAAATACCCCTTTACCCAAAAACTGAAAACTGACCCTGAACCCTAAAAATACCCCTTTACCCAAAAACTGAAAACTGACACTGAACCCTAAAAATACCCCTTTACCCAAAAACTGAAAACTGACCCTGAACCCTAAAAATACCCCTTTGCCCAAAAACTGAAAACTGACCCTGAACCCTAAAAATACCCCTTTACCCAAAAACTGAAAACTGACCCTGAACCCTAAAAATACCCCTTTGCCCAAAAACTGAAAACTGACCCTGAACCCTAAAAATACCCCTTTGCCCAAAAACTGAAAACTGACCCTGAACCCTAAAAATACCCCTTTGCCCAAAAACTGAAAACTGACCCTGAACCCTAAAAATACCCCTTTGCCCAAAAACTGAAAACTGACCCTGAACCCTAAAAATACCCCTTTGCCCAAAAACTGAAAACTGACCCTGAACCCTAAAAATACCCCTTTGCCCAAAAACTGAAAACTGACCCTGAACCCTAAAAATACCCCTTTACCCAAAAACTGAAAACTGACCCTGAACCCTAAAAATACCCCTTTACCCAAAAACTGAAAACTGACCCTGAACCCTAAAAATACCCCTTTGCCCAAAAACTGAAAACTGACCCTGAACCCTAAAAATACCCCTTTAATTTAACATATTTAGCAATTAATCAATTAAATTAAAGTAATTGCCAATTACATTTTAATTAATTAAAAAATATTTTTTAATTTACAATTATTTAAATATTACTACCAATTATTAAATTTACATATTTAATTAATTATAATTAAATTACTTCCCACCCTATTCCCCTATAAACCCACAACCCGCTACAGAAAATACATTATTTTAATTTACATAATTAGCAATTAATCAATTAAATTAAAATAATTACCAATTTAATTGTAAATAATTAACATATATTATTTAATTAACAATTAATTAATTATTACTACCAATTAATAAATTTACATATTTAATTTATTATAATTAAATTACTTCCCACCCTATTCCCCTATAAACCCACAACCCGCTACAGAATAAAATTACACAATAATTTAAAAAAATTATTAATTAAAAATAATAATTAAAAAAAATGACACTTTTCACATATAATATAACATAAAACACTATAAATAATTAAATATTATTTAAAAAACTATATTTTTTACTATCTACATTATATACTTGGATATTTTCACTGTCTATATTATTTACAGTCGATATTACTTCACTTACCTTAAAAACGATATTTTGACTGTCGATATTCTGTCCAGTCGATATTTTCTCCAAACGATATTTACAACTCGATATTCTTTCCAGTCGATATTTTGGAGTCGATATTATGTCTGTGCACCGACTATGCCATGACGCTAGAGAAGGGGCGGATAAAAGATACACCGCAACAACAAAATCATAGCGTCTATGAGGGTTGTCAAGAGATAACCATTGGTTATTGTAGATACAAGTGTCCATTCTCTTTTGTGATTATTAAGGTACCTATTCAGGGGAACTGAATGGACGTTAATTCCTCTTCCCTCTCATGATAAGACCCCGTCAGGTACCCCTGTTCAAAGAGGGCCCCTAAAGTGTTACAAATGTGGTGAACAGGGGCATTTTGCCAATGATTCCAAGTGTCGCATGTTTGGTAAATCAGCCCCCACTGGTGCTCCGCCCCGGTAGATGGCTAGTGTAGCCTTTGAGGGGGAGGTAGAAGTCCAAGGTGGGTGGGATCCCGTTCAGATGACCCTGGTCTCGTTAGTAGACAGTGAGATGGTCCCTGAGAACCAACTGCCTCTAACACTAAGAAATATGGGCAGTGGGTGACCGTCAATGGCCAAAGGGTAGAGGCTCTTAGAGATACAGGAGCCAGTGTAACTGCTGTCAAGCAGCACCTGGTGTCTCAAGAGCAGGTTGTCCCCCATGCATACTGCCGGGTTGTCAACGCTGACAACACAGAGAGTTGTTGTCCAATGGCTCAGGTTCCCTTTGAGTGGGGGGGGTCTCTGGTGCTCTTCAAGTAGCTGTGAGAACTGCCATGCCTGTAGACTGTTTGTTAGGGAACGACTTGGAAAGTTCACCTTGGGAAAAGGTGGAGAAAAGTACTCACCTAAGGATGGCGGGTCTGCCTGACTGGGCGTGCGTGACCACCCAGTCAATGGCAGCCTGTAGGGGTGCTCAAGAGGTCCTGGAGCCTGAGGGAGAGGCCCAGGATCCGACCTTAGAGAGAAGGTGCAGGAGACGCGGGAAACCGGCCCCTGAAGTTCCCACGGCCCAGGAGGAAGCAGACCTTGAGGGGAATGCCCTTGAACCTACCGGGGAACAGATAGCTCAACTGGGGGACCTGCCTGAGCTGACCCATTGGCAGCAGGAAGGATGCCTCTCCAGGGAGGAATTCTGCAGGATGCAGAAAGGGTGTCCTTCTTTCATAGGTCTGCGGCAGCAGGCTGCAGACCAGGCCAACTGTGATCAGTCTGGAACACATTTAATTTATTGGGAGAATGACCTCCTGTATTCAGAGCCTAAGGTTGCTGAACCTGGATCAGCCCGTGCGCTGATGGTACCCCAGAGATTCAGGGCCTTCCTACTGGGACTGGCTCACGATGTGCAATTGGCAGGGCATTTGGGGCAGGACAAGACCTATGAAAGGCTTGTCACCCTTTTTTATTGGCCTCAAATGCACTCAGATCCTCACTGTAGGACCTGCCAGACATGCCAGGCAAGTGGAAAGAGTGGGAGGAAGCAGAAGGCTCCTCTCCAGCCATTCCCTGTAGTCAGTACCTCATTCCAGCGAGTGGGAATTGACATCGTGGGGCCACTGGAACCCAGGACAGGCATGGGCAACAGGTTCATCCTGGCCCTGATGGACCATGCCACCCGGTATCCGGAAGCCATCCCTCTGAGGACAGTGATGGCCCACGTGGTGGGACGTGCGCTGATGGGAATTTTCTACAGAGTGTTATTCCCTCTAGAGGTGGTGTCTGACCGGTGTACTCATTTAATCTCCAAGTATATGAAATCCCTTTGGCAAGAGTGTGGTGTAACCTACAAATTCACCACGCTTTACCACCCCCAAGGAAACGGGTTGGTTGAGAGATTCAACCAAATTCTGAATGGAATAATTATGGGTCTGGAAGAACCCATGAGGCGTAAGTTGGACGTCCTCTTGCGACGCCTGCTCTTTGCTTACCGTGAGGTTCCGCAGAAGTCGCTAGGGTCCAGCCCCTTTGAGCTCCTGTATGGCCACCCAGTGAGAGGACCTCTAAGTCTGGTCAAGGAAAGCTGGGAGTAATCTCCCAGGAAACCTCCCCAGGATGTATATAGCTACATGCTGGCCTTCAGGAACCAGACTAGGCGTTTCAGAGCACTTGCTGAGGCAAATCTGGAAGCCAGCCAGGAGGAGATGAAGCGGTGGTATGACCAGAATGCCACTCTGGTAGAGCTTCAGCCTGGACAGAAGGTGTGGGTCTTGGCCCCCATGGAGCCTTGTGCGCTCCAGGATAAGTGGACAGGCCCCTTTAAGGTTGTGGAGCGCAAGAGTCCAGTTACCTATTTGGTGGACTTGCAATCTCCCAGGAACACCTTGAGAGTCGTGCATGTCAACCGCCTTAAGCCCCACTTGGAGAGGTCCGATGTGGGCATGCTCTTAGCAACAGATGATGGAATGGAGGTGGAGACTGAGCTTCTTCCTGACCTCCTGGTAGCCAGAGAGCAAGATGGGTCAGTGGATGGAGTTAACCTCTCTCCCACCCTGACCCCTGAGCAACAGAATGACTACCGCCAGTTGCTGTGGCAGTACTCTGACCTGTTCTCCCTGGTTCCTAGTATCACTGACTGGTGCGTCCATGATGTGGATTGTTAGAAATGGGATTTCCGGTTGGCTAAGGCTTGCGCCAAAGCCAGGCAGAAACCACCACTCTAGTCAGGGGAAGGGAGTTACACGCCAAAGATAACCCCTGCTCACCCTCTTGGTAACGTGACACGAGCAGTAAGGCTTATCCTGGAGGCAATGTAAGTTAAGTATTTGCGCACACACCCACCAGCAACAACATCCTATGCCCCCACAAAAGGAACTCCACACAAGGTTATATGTAAAAATAGCCTTTGTATTATACCAAACACATTAGATAAGAAACACACACTTTACAATGTGCCTTATGTACGGGCAGAATTTACAGGGGATAATGTACATGGGACAGGGCCATGTCGGCCACTGTCAGGAATAAGCACTTTTAGAACTAGCACTTGGTAGAATTAGCACTTTGTAGGAATAACACTTAGCACATATAATAACTGTAGCACCAAATAACAAATGTAGCACACAACCAGTAACCACTGGTGAAAGGTAAGTACCACCTACGCAATCCTACACACTTTAGGCAAATATCACGCAGGGAACCATGAACTCCCTAGTAGAACCTATACTAGGAAAAACAACCTCCTAAGCATAAACATATGTCTAGAGGTATCAGAACAGGGTGCGCAAAACATCCTACACACAGTACATTTCCTAGCACCCTAAGAAGCACATAAATCACATTTAGCGCAGAAATCACATTAAAGTCCAGGTTGCGACACTGCGCCAAAACCTAAACGTAGCAGCTGCCCACTACTTGCTGGGCAGCTGAGGACAAGAACAGGGCCTAAACGCTGCAGCTGGCACTAAGTGCTGCGCAGTCCAAAGTACATGTCCCTAGGAAGGAAAACCTAAACGGTTGGAGCCCTCTGGCTCTAGAAATACATGTTGCGCATACGGTGAAGCCCTCTAGGCTCTGAAATCAGCCATACCCCATGGAGCACTCTGGCTCCTAAACTAATTATGCGCAATCCAGAAAAAGAACTGGCCCACACCGGTGGAGCTCTTGGCTCTAGGACAACGGGGGCCCTCAAGGGCAAGAACATGGGCCCCTCTGGCCCTCGGGACCCCCACTGGGGCTTTTGGGATCATTGGGGCCACGGGCCCCCGGGACCCCCACGGGGGCCTTGAAGCTACCAAAGAGCCGTTGGTGGAGTGGCCCACTGCCATCTGGGGCCGCTCTGAAGAAGGGCACCACTCTGGCGCCTGGGGATGACATGTGGCCTCCCCCCGCCCCAGCCGTCTCAACTTACCGGCTCTCGGCGCGGGGGGAGGCTCTCTTCACCGGGCGGCGGGGCAGGCACAGGCAATGTGCCTCGAGCCCCTCAGCTTCTATGGAACCCTCAGTGACGCCTGAGGGGCTCTCCCTCACTTCTGGGAGCCCCGCCTTCGCAAAGGCGCCATGCCTTACCCGGTCCTCTTTCTTCATGGGCCGGGACTTCGTGTAGAGCCCTCGTGGCTCCGGGCAGCTTTTCCTTCACGGGCAGCATCCCTGGTCTCCCTCTCCCTACGGGAGACCGGCAAATCGGGCATGGCTTCCCCCAGGCAGGGGGGGAGCGGAAGTCAGTCAATCCAGGCCCCGCCCACAGTCAGGCGGGCGCGGGCCTGACTTCCGGTTTCTCGTGTCGGGCTATAATGAGGGGTTGGCCCCCTCAGTAGAAAAAGTAAATAGCGGGGTGGGCACCCGCGGTGATAACCACAAAAAAAGCAGGGTGGCACCCGCGCTTAGTTAAATCTAAATACGGGCAAAATGCAGGGTGGGCACCTGCGAGGTACACAAGGGCAGGAGCGCTTCCCCCAGAGGGAATGAAGAAAAGGAGAAAATGACTCACTCTCCCCACCAGGGATCTATCCAGAAGTTTGCATAATAAAGCAGCAAAGGAATTGACAGCCAGTCTGTAAAATTAAAAGACATCTTTATTATAATTAATTATGAGGCTTCGTCGTCCAACCGTAGTTTTACAATTGAAAGAGGGAGCCTGCCTGAGCTTTCTCAGGCAGGCCTTTTATACAAAAAGTTTGGCCCTAGGCTCACATTCTTGCTGACGAACACATCATTGTAGGTCGCTCCCATGGTACCATAACAAAGCAGGCTATAATTATGAATTCCATTCTACTTGCCCAAACTGACCAACCCATCTTCCATCATGAACATATGTCAAACTTCACATATTTTCCTGTGCAGGCCGGAGAAGCTCACAATAGACTGGTTTCCTCCCCATCATATAAACAGTCACCTCCCCATTGTAAAAGCCCAGAAGCAGAGAAACAGAGCCAGGTGTGGAAGATAGAAATGTAGGATAAGGGATGCTTGTGGGTCATAAACAGGCATGGCTACTGTATTCGGCCTTCTAATCTTGCTCAGGCCAATGTACACAACAAGTTGCTCAGATCTTTAATATAGATTGACTAGAGGGCATGGACTGGTTTGGTGAGGCCAACATCACGTAGGCAGATTCAGCCTGTTCAGGTCAAATGGGAGTCAGGAAGAACTCAAGCTAAGGAATACGTGTCCTTTAAGAATCATTGGCTCATGTATATGCCTATGTAAAGGGCAACAACTAAAATGGACGCTTGTTCACAACCTTGGAGCCTGTGGGCTCAGAATGAATTTGCCAATAACTCCTGCATGCATCATTGTATTGTGATGAAAATACACACACATATTAAACTTGCCATTTTCGTTTCTCTGATATCAAAATCATAGCAGAATAATGATATTTTAAACACAGGTTCAGATTTCACAGAACCTCAGACGCCCCTTTTGCCCTTACATAGGCAATTACTCAGTCTATGTTAGCAGCTGTGTCCAAAATCCGTTATAAGCCTCTTGGAAGGCTTCTATTGTCCATCAAATCCGCTTCCATCATCTTCTTCCGCGTTGGGCCTCTCGATCCAGGCCTTTTCATGCTCAGTAGGAGTGCCCTCCTGGAACACCCACAGTTCATTCAAAGTCTCAATGTCTTAAAACAAATGCACCAGTGTCTCTTCTCTATGACACCTCAGGAAATGTGCTCTTTATTGATCAAGGGCACAAAACATCTCGTGCAGAAACAAGCACCACTGAAAAAAACACCCTCTCAAGATCAGTAGCTCCTTTCCGACTCCAACACTCATCATTTAGTGTCAGAGGACGATCAAGCTGCTCTTCTCATGGGCACCGGAATGTAGTGCCTTTTCCAAACTTGGATTCTCAGGTGCACTGCCTTTCTGCTGGAGCAAAGGGAAAAGAGGTGTGTGTGGGGAAAGGCCAAAAACTCAGGCCAAGGGGGTCAGGGGACCGCGCGCTGTCAGAGGTTTCAAGCACATGACAGTTTGAACAAGTTGAACAAAGTGGATGACAGTCCTGCCATCAAAAGCAGGGATCCTTCGCATCTTTGCACTGAACTTCTGAGGCAAAACAGAAAATCAGCTCCTTTTTTCTTTTCTTTTTACAACGCCTTCTGATGAAACAAATGGCTTGCTTAGGAGGTACCACTGGAGGCACGCTGATAATCGCTGTCCATGCTGATGACCGCTGCCCACGCTGCTGATTGCTGTTCACGCTGCTGATTGCTGTTCACGCTGCTGATTGCTGTCACGCTGCTGATTGCTGTTCATGCTGCTGATTGCTGTCAGGAATTGCAAGGCCAAGAAGTCTGTAGTCGTCTGCCATGTTTACTGATGGGGACCAGGCTTTTTTGATCACCGGTCTGCAGGGTAACATTCTTCCTTTTTGACTCTGGAAGATTCCCGCAGAACCTAGTGGTATAGGAAGTGTAACACAATTGTTAGTTTCCTTCAAGTCAGATATAAAAACAGTTCATGGGCTGGCTTTTTGACAAGAGGGCTGCAAGCAAGTGGCCTGCAATCTGCAAAGGAGTGGCAATTCGTCATGGGAACCTAAATGGATGCCCTCATACAGTGGCATTATCTAATAGGGTACATTATTTAATGGGGTAAATACATATTCTCCTTAATGATGAAGCCTAGGTGTTCCTAAACTCCTTATCTAGAACATCTCAAATAGAGCAATGGCATAATACACATTATCAAGGACATGAAGAAAAGTCCCTTTTTAAAACAATGTGCAGCAAGTGCGCTATGTAATACAAAGGCTAATGATCAACTGTGCAGACAAGTGGACAAGAACTAGGGAGTCCTGGTATCTGCATGATTAGAACACATCTTATTAAAAAAATTGAAACAGCAGAAACAGAAGGGAACTGAAAAATTAAAAATAGACATAAAAATATGCCGTACTAAAAAGAATGTAAACTTGAGATATCTCCTATTGAGATGGAAAATCTCCTATTGAGATGGAAAACTTGTATTGGGTCAATTAACCAGGCTATCACTATCCTGACAGTCAGTCTGAAAAAGACATTTGAAGTGGGCCTAAAGAAAATTCTCGAAAACTAGTCTGGTCACACAAAAGGGAATGGTATGTAGCATAAGGGGGGTTCCTAATACATCACTGCAGTCTAAAAGTGTGAACATGAACAATACACCCATAATAATAAATGGGCTGACTGGTGAAAGGAAGATGGAGAAGGGAAAATGGAAGTAGAACACAACAAAAATCTTCAATAACTAAACATGATGCAACATTGGTCAGGTAAAAAGCAAAAAGAAAAATCTATAGGAAGGACAAGAGTTTGCTTGGGTGGCCTAAGGCATGTGACACAGCACCAAGAGCACAGGGATACATGAAAGACCAATGTTACAGAAGTCTAACTCTACCTCTGACAATCTATACCCTACACGGTAATTCTAACTAATGTTCAGTTGTCTCTTCAGGGAAAAAAATAAATCCATAGGCTTATTCAGGAATCAAAAAAATGCGATCAAAAAAATGCGATATCGAAATTAGGCCATCTTTAGTCACGGATCTATAATTCCATCCTTAGGCCCAATCAAGGATACATAAATGCAGAGCTGCCTGTCCTTAAGGAAAAAGGGCAGTTAAGTGACTAACAACGGATGGCAATCTTTGATTTAGTATATCATTTTAGTTTTCTTAAAAAAAAATCATTACAGCCAAATCGAGGCATGCACTGAAAAAAACTGCTGCCTTACTCGCTCACAGTATGAGGTCCATATCTGTGAAATTTATCTTAATACAATATTCATCCAATTTATTGTGAAACAACACATATCGTCATATGCGTTCCTTCCTTCACAACACAGGGGAACTTGTAATTCAAAGTAGCACCATAGAACAGAACATACACACAAACATTTTTAAACAAATAAATACACATATCAAGCCATTTCAAGCCATAAGATATACTTGCTGTATATCAAGCACAAGGAAAAACAGCCCTCCATAATATTATGGCATATGTACTTTACGCTATAAACCTGCAGCCCAATCTCAATTGTCAAGTCTAAAATCCTATACCCTGCTTTTGACAGAAGAGTATCAGGTAATTGATACTCTGCTGTAAAATACGCGTTTCAGTGGACCAAATGTATAAATGAAACATAAACACACACATTTTTTCTTAAAGAAATTACGCAAAAAAAAACATTCCTCTTCAACCAGCCAACTCACGTGTCTTGTGAATTAATCCATGAATTATCTGTAGGAAGAAGCAGAAAAGATACACAACACACACATTTCTCATACAACATAAATTTTAACCCTTTTTATCAGACTACAAAACATGGCACAACGTGACATACAAAAACTTTTCATTACTTACCTGTAACCTATTTTCCATGTACCTTGCAAAAACGCCCATTCTCACTCAGGCCTAAGGCCTTTAAGTTGCAGAATTTTGGGGAAGGGCTTCTACTTATTGCCTATCTAAAACTCAATGTAACACTTCGTTTTTCATTTTGTCAAATAAACTTAACTAAAAAGAATTCGTTCCTAGCATGGAGACACACATATACCAGTTCTACAGATCATTTAGCAGAATGTTTGATATTTTTTTTTCAAAGAAATCACTTTTGCATTTGCCCTTTTGAAATCATGTTTCCTCATTTTACACAGTGCTTAATTTGTAAGACATGAAGTGCAGGTGCTACAATTTTGCATGAGGAATACCTTTCCTATTTGTTTATTATCTCAGATGTGCGCTTTTAACGCAGATGTAATGTGAATGCGTCAAATGAGAACAAGCCAGCCTGCAATGAATGAAGGTTTCAGATTTAAATCATATACAATCAACTATATCTCATATAAAGCGCTTGTGTGCAGCATTTTGAAAGCAACTGGGAGCTATGCAAACCACGTGTGGGCTCTACAATCCTTCAGGGTATTGAAAAATGAGGCTGCAGTTTTACAAATTAAATAGTGTTCCTTTTATTATTATTAGCGGGATGCAATGCTGTGTCAGCCCTGCCGTATTTCTAATTTGAGATAAATGTGTTGATGACATAATTTACAGAACAACAAGCATTTTGTGGGAACATGCTGGAGCTATTATTTATTCTTTGGCTAAAATGCAATCATCATTTGCTGTACATGTGCCCTGCATCCTCTGCTCATTTTAGTTCAAAAACAAAAACCTCATCCCAGCTAATGTCATATTTTTAACTCTCTAAGAAGATACTTTTAAATTGTGAACATGAGCAGGAATTACATTTATGGAGCAAGTCAGGCTATTCAAGTGACCTCAGGTCAGGACCGTGGCAGGGGCAGGGATTTAAATACAAAGCATGCTGCATTCCACAGGCGAGGCCCTAATTAAAAGGTCACAAATGTCAACAAGACAGCCTTACAAGATAACATCTCGGCCGCTACTGCTGGAACACGTTATACAGGTTCTGCCAGTCCCCTGCTCCTGGTAACTGAAGCTGACAAGGCCAGTAGGTTTAACCATTTCCACATAACCTGCAATATTTCACTATATTTAAAACAATTTCTATGACACATTGACTCGCTGAATCATAAGAAGGCACAACCTGCAAACATATATATTAAGGTCTAAATGTATGCATTTACTAAAGAGACGCTTTAAAAAGGGGCCTTGAAACCATTCAAAACAGTCTATTTGTCTGAAAATCGACTTTTGCATTCTGGATACTAAGAAATAAATATTCTATAATTTTATTGCATAATGGGTATTACTAGAATGTCTAATACCTGATTTATGAGTCATACTTTTGAAAATACTAAGTTATACCTCATAGAAATGAGCTTGTTTGCGCCTAGGGTAAGGGAAATTGCGCACAGACGTTTTTGGTCATTTTCGTGGTACAACATAACTTAAATGAAACATTTTAATGCTAGGGGGTCATAGTATGAGTGTTAAGCTTCACAAATATTAAAAAACGATTTTTGTAGCACTTTGTTTTTAATAATTATTTTTCATAATTAATAATTATTTTCTCCTAATGAAGCCTAATTATTGCTATTTGTGACTGTTCTACATATAAAATGCTCACTACATCCCTTGCCTATTATTTAGATACATATTAACACACAAGCCTAAGCGCAGCTGCCTAACTGGGAATGCGTGAGATTACTGCGCCACATTTAGAAAGGACTGTTTGCAAAATTCCACCACCCGTGTTTAACTAGAGAGGTGCTGGCTGAATGAACATTTTTATTAGATAATACTGCAGCTGAAAAGACTTGGCTGTGAACATCTAACACCGTGCGTCTAAAGAACAAGCAATTTCGTTTTTTCATTTTTTTTTCTTTGGAGCCTTATTTACATCTATTGAAGGTGACCCATACACATACATACATTGAGCTCATTCCAGACACAAAACAGAAGGGGGGTCAAACACTCAGGACACACAAAACAGCGCGCTCTAAACATTTCTTATACATAGCGCCGTTCTTGTACATAGCGCCGTCGCAATTTACAACAAAACCCACAAACAACATAGACATTTAAACACACATTTTAACCCATAGGTCAACACTTAGGACAGGAACAAGGAACAGCCTACAGACTGTGTTCAAAAATAACCTGCCAAAACTAGTTGTAAACCATATTTACAACAAAAACGTTTTAGTTCCTATTTTTTTTGTTTTGTTTTTTTAAAATTCTTCAACAGATTTCCAGAAGGCTGCAAAAGAGACAGCCTCACAGACCTTTAGAGAGAGCTCATAAATTGGAGTTCCAACCGGAGGTATCAGACGCGAATCCTCCAACCGGGAATCCTTTGTTGCAACCTAGTCAATACTAATACCAAACAAAATACCGCGACCAGGCATCTGCGCTCACTAGTCGGGTTTCAAACTTCATGGGGCTATCTCCAACGATATACACGCAAATGTACGTGACCCACGGTTTTTGAATACTGCAGTGTTCAAATAAAACCAAGGAACCAATACTGAGGAAGATTATCCAACGATAATCTGAACCACAGCAACCAAAAGGCCTACCAACTGAACCAAATGTACCGGTACCCAAACCAAAACGTCACATTTATGCGACCAATAAATAACCAAGGACTGCGTCACATTTCTGCGACCAATAAATAACCAAGGACTGCGTCACATTTCTGCGACCAATAAATAACCAAGGACTGGGAGCGACCCATTTTTATTCTTCAACTAAAACAGATGGAGAATGTTAGACGGACCGGGAGGGTCGGCCGAGGATACGGGGAGAGGTCTCCGGGGAGAGCCGTCTCCAGTGAATCGTACAGACAAGTAACTTCCCCCCCACAGACGGACACCACACAATGATAAAGTTCAACGATACTTTATAGACAATTCTTCAAGTACGGTAGAATGGTACAAGGAGGTCTGGACTCAGGGGTCCCCTCTATTCTGGTCTCTGTTTGGGAAAAGGGTAGCGGGACAGTCTTGTTACCAAAAAGATGGAAAATAGCTCTCAATCCTCGAGCTCGGTGGTGTAGATGAACGGGCCGCGGCGGAGCCAGCAGGTCCCGAGATGGATGAAGGAAGACGACGGTCCGCGGCAGAGCCAGCAGGTCCCGATGAAGGTGGTGGTTACAAACGGTCCGCGGCCACGCCAGCAGGTCCCGACGATGATGAAGGATAGGGTGGTTCCCAAAGCCGCGGCAGCGCCAGCAGGCAAGACGAGGGTGCACAAGACAGAGCTACGGCAGCGCCAGTAGTCCGTCAAGGATGAGTTCTTCTTTGCGTCTCTCGACTCCAAGATACAACTGCCCTCCTGCTCTGGAGCTGCCCCAGTTATAGGGCTGGTGTGCTTTGATGTCCGGACCCTCGCACTTGGAGGTCGGGAGGTCCGGGATGAGGGGGTTCAGACACCCAGCAGGGGGGTGGAGCCAGCGCCCGGGGAGGCGATGGGCGAGCGGCACTTGGCGGGGGAGAGCCATCGACACCTCCTGCTCCCATTGACTGACCAAGTAGCCCGCTCACCTCCTGGGTGGATGTTGGTGCCGGAATGTCTGAGGCCTGGCCAGGCCCAGGGTTGAGGTCGATCGGGGGCCAGGCGGCCTCGTGGTGGAGTGTCCAAGATGGCGCCCAGTATGGGCGCGCAGGCCGGTAGTGGGTCGGCCTACGCGGTCAACAGGTTCGAGTGTAGGGGTCCCTGCGGGGACGGTGGACGTGCAATGGTGGTGTGTGGTACTTGCGTGGCTGGTTCGGGCCTGGTTGGGCCGGGGGAGAGCGGCCCTTCATGTGGCCTGTCCAACATGCGTCCCCCCCAGCTGAAGGCGGGGAGAGTTACCCATTCTCTTGGGGACTCTTCTCGTCGAGGCGGAAGAACCGGGACAGGCCATCTGCGTTGGCGTGATCGGGCCCAGGCCGATGCTCAACTGTGAAGTCCATCCCTTGTAGGGAGATGGACCAGCGTAGTAACTTCGGGTTTTCCCCCCGCATCTGCATCAGCCACTGCAGGGGTCGGTGGTCGGTCTGTACTCGAAAGGGTGTGCCAAAGAGGTAGGGCCGGAGCTTCTTGAGGGCCCATACCACCGCGAAGGCCTCCCTCTCTATGGTGCTCCAGCGTTGTTCCCGTGGTAGGAGTCGCCGGCTGATGAAGGCCACCGGCTGGTCATGGCCTTCGGTGTTCACTTGGGACAGGACTGCCCCAATGCCATGGTCGGAGGCATCCGTCTGGACGATGAACTCCCGGCTGTAGTCGGGGGCCTGGAGCACAGGGGCGGAGCACATGGCGGCTTTCAATTGTTCAAATGCAGCTTGACACTCTGGGGTCCAGTTGACTTTCTGGGGCTGATTTTTTGACGTGAGCTCTGTGAGGGGCCTCACGATAGTACCATAGTCTTTCACGAACCTTCGGTAATAGCCCGTGAGGCCCAGGAAGGCTCGTACCTCGGTCTGGGTAGTGGGGGGCTGCCAGGACTGGATGGCGGCAATTTTTAGCTGCAGAGGGGCCACCAGGCCGCTTCCCACCTGGTGCCCGAGGTAGGTTACAGACCCTTGCCCAATTTGACATTTGCTGGCCTTGATCGTGAGGCCAGCTTGCTGAAGGGCGTGCAGTACTGCTCGGAGGTGGTGGAGGTGCTCGGACCACTGGTTGCTGTATACAGCGATGTCGTCTAAGTAGGCGGCGCTGGATCCTTCGAGCCCCGCCAGGACCTGATTGACGAGCCGTTGGAACGTTGCTGGGGCATTCTTCATGCCGAAGGGCATGACTGTGAAATGGTAATGGCCATCGGGCGTGGAAAAGGCAGAACGTTCTTGTGCCCGGGGTGTGAGGCCGATTTGCCAGTAGCCCGCCGTTAGGTCGAAGATACTGAGGTAGCGGGCAGCTCCCATGCGGTCGATTAGTTCATCTGCCCGGGGGATGGGATGTGCGTCTGTCCTGGTGACCGCATTCAAGCCCCGGTAGTCGACGCAGAACCGGAGTTCTGGTGTGGTGCCGGGGGCAGCTGCTTTGGGGACCAGTACTACAGGGCTGGCCCAGGGGCTGTCTGAGGGCTCGATGACCCCGAGCGTGAGCATTTTGGCTACTTCCTCCTGGATGCAGGCCCGTACCCGATCTGGCACGCGGTAGGCCCGGTGGCGGATAGGGGGGCTGTCCCCCGTGTCCACATCGTGCGTACACCAGGAAGTGACACCTGGGGTGAGGGAGAACAGGCTGGCGAATTGTGACAGGAGAACTTGGCACTCCTGGTGTTGCTCTCGGGTGAGGGCCTCTGAGAGTCGGACCCCATCTACGGAACCGTCTTTCTCCCGCGTTCGTAGGAGGTCCGGGAGGGGCTCGGAGTCCTCTTCAGCCCCATTGTCTGTGGCCATCAGGAGGCTGAGTTCTGTCCGTACAAAGTGCGGTTTCAGTCTGTTAGCGTGGAGGACCCGGAGGGGGTTCCGGGAAGATTCCAAGTCGATGAGATAGGTAGCCGGACCCTTGCGCTCGACCACTTTGAAGGGCCCTGTCCACTTGTCTTGTAGGGCGCAGGGTTCGGTGGGGGACATCACCCATACCTGTTGCCCAGGTTCAAATTCGATGGAGGAGGCATTCCGGTCATACCACCTTTTCATGTCCTCCTGACTGGCCTCTAGGTTGGCTTTTGCTAGTTCTCGGAATCGCCGGGTCTGGTTGCGGAGTGTTAGGAGGTAGCGGAAAACATCTGGTGGGTTCTTTAGAGGGGGCATCTCCCAGCCTTCCTTAACTAGGCTGAGCGGCCCGCGCACGGGTTGTCCATATAGCAGTTCAAATGGGCTGAAGCCCAGGGACTTCTGGGGAACCTCTCGATATGCGAAGAGAAGGCACGGCAACAGTACATCCCACTGGCGACGGAGGGGCTCTTCCAACCCCCCGATCATCCCTTTGAGCGTGCGGTTGAACCGCTCAACGAGTCCGTTTCCTTGAGGGTGATAGGGGGTCGTGAACCGGTAGGTAACCCCGCACTGTTGCCAGAGAGATTTCATATATTTCGAAATAACGTTCGTGCCTCTGTCACTGACGACCTCCCGGGGGAAGCCCACCCGGGAGAAGATCCCCATCAGAGCCCGGCCGACTACCGGGGCTGTCACAGTCCGCAGGGGAACAGCCTCCGGGTAGCGGGTGGCGTGGTCCACTAGCACCAGGATGAATCGATGGCCTTGTTTTGTGCGCGGGTCCAGGGGCCCTACGATATCGATTCCGACCCTCTCGAACGGGGTGGTGACCACGGGAAAAGGTTGCAGGGGGGCTTTCAGTTTGCGGCCGCTCTTCCCACTGGCTTGGCACGTGGGGCAAGATCGGCAATGCTGGTGTACATTGTCCCTCATTTTGGGCCAGAAGAAGTGGGTCACCAGGCGGCTATAGGTTTTGTCTTGACCCAAGTGTCCTGCCAGGGGGACATCGTGGGCCAGGTTTAGCAGAAAGTCTCTAAAACGGAGGGGTACCACTAGGACTCGGCTGGCCCCCAGCTCCGCGATTCTTTGCTCACTGTACAGCAGATCATTGTCCCAGTAGACCCAGTGAGTTCCGGAGGTATCCCCTGCGCTTTGGGCTAGCGCTTGCTGGCGGAGTCCCTCGAGGGAGGGACAGGTCTTTTGTTCTTGGCGAAATTGTTCTTGCGTGGGCCCCCCCTCTTGAGGCCACTGGTCGAGGTTAGCGAGGTCTGGAGGTTGAGCTGGTTCGGGGGGGACGTCATGGTCGGTGGTTTCGGCGGGGGCGGCCGGAGGCGGTGGCGCCGGCCATTCGAGTTCCTCTGGGCGGGTGTTGGCACGGGCGGTCATGGACCGGGTGGTGACGCACGCCCAGTCCGGGACGCCCAGCATCCCCAGGTGCTCTTTTCGTTCGACTGCTGCCCACGGAGAGCTTTCCAGGTCATTACCCAGGAGGCAGTCTACGGGGGCATCATCTCGGACCGTCACCTTCAACATGCCGGAGACCCCTCCCCATTCGAAGGGGACGCAGGCCATCCGACACAGACTCTCTGAGTTATCGGCTGAACGTACAGGGCAGAGAATGTTTGGTAAGTATTGTTCGGGGGTCACCAGGTGACAGCGGACGGCTGTTACACTGGCCCCAGTGTCACGAAGGGCTTCAGCCCGGCGTCCATTGATGCCCACCCATTGGCTGTACTTCTGGGTGTTAGCGGGTAGGGGGACCCGCGGGACCATGTCTCTCCCCCCTAGGCAGGCGAGAGCCATGGCGGCTGGCTCCCATTCTTGGTGTTCCTGTTCATATTCTTCTTGTTCCTCTGAGATCCGTTCCTCCCCCAGAGCAGCAGCGGCTACTTGGCGGGGTCTTGGGCTCTGGTACTGGGGGCAGTTTGGGTCGTTTGCATAGTGTCCGACTCGTTGACATCGATGGCAGGTAATATTGGCTCGATGTCCCGGCCGCGCTGGGGTGCTGCCCCGGTTGGCCGGGGGGGTGGGGCTGGTAGTGGGGGTGACCGGAGCGTTGCTTCTTCCGCGTCCTTGGCCTCCACCTCCTCGGGGACGGTGCTGACCATTGTTGTTCCGGTTCTGTTCGGAGGACCCATTTCGACTCACTCTGGTGATCTCCCACCGGTCTGCTTCGGCTGCGAGCTGCCGGGGATCCGTTAACTTGCTGTCGAGGAGGTGCTGGCGAAGTTCAATGAAGCAATTGTTCGACAGATGCTCCCATACCATAAGATTGAACAGTTGTTCGTAGGTTGTGACCTTGCTTCCTTTGATCCAGCCCTCGAAGGCTCGGCTAAAGTAATTGACATAGTCCACCCAAGTTGTACCTGGGATGCGGGTGCAGTCTCGGAACCTCTGACGGTACATCTCGGGTGTGAGGCCATAGCGGGTGAGGAGTGCAGCTTTCATATGGTCATAGGAGGTCATCTGCTGGTCCGGGAGTTGCAGCAGGGCGTCGCGGCCCTCATTGAGGAATCTCCCCCACAGACCGGCCCCCCAATCGCTTCTATCGATCCGGTGTGCAGTCATAGCGATTTCATAGGCCTTAAACCATTGCTGGATGTCGTCCTCTCGGAAGTATTCTCGAACGACATCCTTGGGGATGTGTACCTTCTTCTCTGTTGCCCCTGGAGTGTGGGGTTGCTCGGGCACCCCTGTTTCTTTATTCTGTTTGCGTAGGTCGATTTCAGCTAATTTCCGCTCATGTTCATATGCCAGTTTCTTTTCCTCGAGCTCCCTTTGTCTCTGTTTCTCCTCTCTTTCTTCTCGGAGACGCAGGTGCTCTAAGTTGATTTTCTGTTCGGCCAACTTTAGTTCAACGTCCATTTTGAGCCGGGCCATTTCCAGCTCGTGTAGTCGGGTTCTTTCTCGTTCCTGGATCTCGTCTGGCGAGAGACCCGTTCTTCGTTCTTCAGGGGCCATGGGGGTTTGTGCTGCGATGTCTTGATCGGGGGTTCCGGCAGCCCCGGTTTCTGCCCAAGATTCCAGGGCCTGCTTAAAGTCATCTTTGGTATTTAGTCCGGTGGTAGCGATACCTAATTCGATACAGAACTGTTTAAGTTCACGATGGCTGTACTCGCCCAATTTCTCCATCTGGAATTTCTCCGTTGATCCGCTGTCTTTAGTTGACATCGTGATTCGCCGTGGGGTGAGCTACTCTCTGTACGGTTTATGCGGTGATTCGGATCCCGTCGCTGGCCACCAATGTTAGACGGACCGGGAGGGTCGGCCGAGGATACGGGGAGAGGTCTCCGGGGAGAGCCGTCTCCAGTGAATCGTACAGACAAGTAACTTCCCCCCCACAGACGGACACCACACAATGATAAAGTTCAACGATACTTTATAGACAATTCTTCAAGTACGGTAGAATGGTACAAGGAGGTCTGGACTCAGGGGTCCCCTCTATTCTGGTCTCTGTTTGGGAAAAGGGTAGCGGGACAGTCTTGTTACCAAAAAGATGGAAAATAGCTCTCAATCCTCGAGCTCGGTGGTGTAGATGAACGGGCCGCGGCGGAGCCAGCAGGTCCCGAGATGGATGAAGGAAGACGACGGTCCGCGGCAGAGCCAGCAGGTCCCGATGAAGGTGGTGGTTACAAACGGTCCGCGGCCACGCCAGCAGGTCCCGACGATGATGAAGGATAGGGTGGTTCCCAAAGCCGCGGCAGCGCCAGCAGGCAAGACGAGGGTGCACAAGACAGAGCTACGGCAGCGCCAGTAGTCCGTCAAGGATGAGTTCTTCTTTGCGTCTCTCGACTCCAAGATACAACTGCCCTCCTGCTCTGGAGCTGCCCCAGTTATAGGGCTGGTGTGCTTTGATGTCCGGACCCTCGCACTTGGAGGTCGGGAGGTCCGGGATGAGGGGGTTCAGACACCCAGCAGGGGGGTGGAGCCAGCGCCCGGGGAGGCGATGGGCGAGCGGCACTTGGCGGGGGAGAGCCATCGACACCTCCTGCTCCCATTGACTGACCAAGTAGCCCGCTCACCTCCTGGGTGGATGTTGGTGCCGGAATGTCTGAGGCCTGGCCAGGCCCAGGGTTGAGGTCGATCGGGGGCCAGGCGGCCTCGTGGTGGAGTGTCCAAGATGGCGCCCAGTATGGGCGCGCAGGCCGGTAGTGGGTCGGCCTACGCGGTCAACAGGTTCGAGTGTAGGGGTCCCTGCGGGGACGGTGGACGTGCAATGGTGGTGTGTGGTACTTGCGTGGCTGGTTCGGGCCTGGTTGGGCCGGGGGAGAGCGGCCCTTCATGTGGCCTGTCCAACAGAGAAAATATCTCTTCAACTGCCTATACAAATTGCAATTTGCATATACACAAATATTTGTCCAGATTATAACTGTCAATTCCCCACTGCACTAACAGTCTGTTAAAAATACTTACAGCAAAAAAGAATGGGTTCCTTAGTCAGGAGTGACATCTTTAGGAGAGTTTTAAGTCAGAAAAATCAAAAAAACGTACTGTGCCACAGAGACAGATAATCCCCCAGAAAACCCTGTGCCCAGAGTACCTCTTTTTGGTAGAATTCTGTCCTGCCTCCAGTAGTTTTTCCATCCTTTGACAAAACACTCCTGCAGATAACCACTCCATGATAAGGCCCCGAGTTGGGCAGCCAACTGAAGAAAAGGAGAAAATGACTCACTCTCCCCACCAGGGATCTATCCAGAAGTTTGCATAATAAAGCAGCAAAGGAATTGACAGCCAGTCTGTAAAATTAAAAGACATCTTTATTATAATTAATTATGAGGCTTCGTCGTCCAACCGTAGTTTTACAATTGAAAGAGGGAGCCTGCCTGAGCTTTCTCATGCAGGCCTTTTATACAAAAAGTTTGGCCCTAGGCTCACATTCTTGCTGACGAACACATCATTGTAGGTCGCTCCCATGGTACCATAACAAAGCAGGCTATAATTATGAATTCCATTCTACTTGCCCAAACTGACCAACCCATCTTCCATCATGAACATATGTCAAACTTCACATATTTTCCTGTGCAGGCCGGAGAAGCTCACAATAGACTGGTTTCCTCCCCATCATATAAACAGTCACCTCCCCATTGTAAAAGCCCAGAAGCAGAGAAACAGAGCCAGGTGTGGAAGATAGAAATGTAGGATAAGGGATGCTTGTGGGTCATAAACAGGCATGGCTACTGTATTCGGCCTTCTAATCTTGCTCAGGCCAATGTACACAACAAGTTGCTCAGATCTTTAATATAGATTGACTAGAGGGCATGGACTGGTTTGGTGAGGCCAACATCACGTAGGCAGATTCAGCCTGTTCAGGTCAAATGGGAGTCAGGAAGAACTCAAGCTAAGGAATACGTGTCCTTTAAGAATCATTGGCTCATGTATATGCCTATGTAAAGGGCAACAACTAAAATGGACGCTTGTTCACAACCTTGGAGCCTGTGGGCTCAGAATGAATTTGCCAATAACTCCTGCATGCATCATTGTATTGTGATGAAAATACACACACATATTAAACTTGCCATTTTCGTTTCTCTGATATCAAAATCATAGCAGAATAATGATATTTTAAACACAGGTTCAGATTTCACAGAACCTCAGGAATACAACAGCGCTCAGCCTATAAATGCAGAAGAAAGGGCTCACCAGGCGATGGGGGTCAAGAGACCACCAGGCCCCCAAGGAATGACCCCCCAGGAAAGAAAAGGGCCCAGCAACAGGCAGGACATCACAGAACAAGTCTTCTAGGGCCAGGAAGAAGGGTCCACAAGAAGTCCATCAGCATTCCAGAGGCTGGGCTGGTAAGTGCAATCAATTTTGCTGCTTGAGCTGAATTATGTGGGATGCGTGCAGCTTCAACAATCGTATGCAAAGTCGTGACAGCATATGTGTTAGACCTGTCACCTTGGCGTGAGTCTCCCTTCCACTTTTTGCTGATGTGCCTCCGATGTTTTGCTGGTTTTCCAATACTCAGGGCACTGCGCCACGGCTGATCCGTGCCGCAGTGCAAGTGCTCCCTACTGTAAAACTGTACATACGATTGGTATCCCTGATTGGTGCATTGGATTTACTGTCAGTCCCTAGTAAAGCGCACTAGAGAGTGCCGGGGCTTGTAGATGCCGATACTGCTGGTGGGCCTGCAGCGCTGGTTGCGCCACCCCCCGAAGCAGCCGTAAAGTTGTGTCTGGGAACTGCGACCGCAGAACCCGCGTGCGGTCTCGTACTGCCACGCTAGCTGGGCAAGTGCACCCACTTGCCAGCCCCGACCCTTCCCTTGACTACATATTAGTCACCCCTATGGTAGGCCTGCGGGCAGGGTGCGTTGTAGGTGTAAGGTAGGACAAGCCCTGATGTGCGTGGCATGTCCTAGTAGTGACTTACAACCAAGACCGTATTTCACTATTGAAGGCTACCTGCTCCATTAGGCCAGACTGAGCTGCGAGAATTATTACACCCTATAATTCCCGCAGGCTCAAGGAGCATGGTAGCGAGTCATGTTTAGTATGCCTGAACTCAGGATGATAAAATATTTCTTGTAGTCAAGTTTATTTTAGTATCCTGGGTTTGCAAATGCTACTTTTAGAAAGTTAGCATTTGCTTGCTTAACCATTTCAGCCCGCCTCTGCTGGTATGTGTATCTGACTGTCTGGGATGTGTGAGTGACAGGGCTGGAGGGATGACAGGTGGTGAATGCGCAGATTACACCTTAGTGGGAGGTAGGAGTGCCTCTTGACTCGAACTGTAGCTGTGCTCGGCCCCCACAATGCTGGCTCCACCCTCCTGGGGAGCGGCGGATGACTCTGCCGGCACCTGGCCCAGGAAGGGCGAAGCCCCCATTAACAAGGTACTCTGGCCGCCCCTGTCCGCACAATGCTGGCTCCACCCCCTGTGGGGCGTCTGATGTGCCTGCCCCTCCCCCTGAAAGCAGAAGCCGGAGTACACCCGCCGGGGTACTCAAGGACTGAGAGTGGCTATGCAAAGGCCCCCCTGGCCTGCGAGAACAAAATAATTGGCCTATAAAAGAAGGAGCCCTGCTCCTTGAGAATTAGATCCGGTTTGGGCCACAGAAGGACTCTGCCCGACGAGAAGGACCGTGAGAGACCAGGAAGGGTGCTGACTCTTGCCTGGGTCTGGTGCCTTGCTGCCGAAGGAGAGGAAGGAGAAAAGACTACGAGAAGACTTTTGCTTTACTTTGTGCCAAAACTCTGCTAAAGAGATCTCCAAGGGCTTGCAACTGAACTTGCCCCCTGACCAGCGTCCCAGGACCAGTGGACGCTACCCCCTTGGAAGAAAGCGACTGCGGGTGCTGACCATCGCCGCAGCACCGACGGAGGAATCTCCTCCAAGGCAACGACATCCACCTGACCACCGTGACCGGGGCCCAAAGCAACAGCGAGAGCAAAGTAAGGACCAGCCGCCGCTGGCCCGAACACAGTGACCGCAACTGCACCGGGAGCCCGAGAGCAAAGCGAAGGAGGACCCGTCCGGTCCGAGCTCTCGAGGTGACTGCATAACGAGCAGCCACTCACCTGCAAAGACGGACAGTTGCCCTGTGAGAATCCGCAAGGTCGGTAGTCTGCCCGACAGCCCAGCTGTGAGTCCACAGCTGCACCGGCACTTGGCTGGGTACGTCCTGCACTTGGGGACCGTACTGCCACTTGCCACCGCCGCACAGCCGCCGCCTCCAGGGTCGGAGCGGACGACGAGGAGAGGACCCTGCCGCCACAGAACACCGCTGCCCCGGATGACCAGTGACCTGCTCGGCTGAAGAGCCGCAACGATCAGCGACCCCGGGAAGGCAACGCGACACAGATCCCCTGGAAGCCGCCGGCTCCACAAGAACTTTGGTTAACACCGGCCTACGGGCCCTCAGAGAACTGCTATAAGAACTGTGGTAACCTGAACTGAGTAACTTGCAACCGTTATCATAAAGTACGTGACTGTATTTACAAGCCTGCTTAAAATCTATATAAAGATATATATTTTTACAGAATACAGTCTGGTCTCGTTGTGTGGTGGGTTGGTTGTAAAGGTGTACTATTGCAAGTGTTTAACCTATATGCCCCAAAGATTAGCCTGCGACTGCTTAAGTCACACTACCTAGAGAGTAAGCAGAGGTTGTCTGGAAGGTAACCCTCAGCCCTGACGAGGAAGAGGAGAGTCCCTGCTTGTCGCTAGTGTTGCACTGCGCCAACTAGAGACTCCCCCTTCCTACAATATGCCGCAGTCGTATCACCATCGGAAGCTTGAAGCACGAACCATCAACCCACAAAGTACCATCACACTCTGGAAGAGGAGTATTTTTCAAGTCTATCCTCCCTTTCGTTTCTTCCTCAGTTCTAAGGAAACGATCATGTTGTTCTTCAACATTCTCTCTCTCAACTGAAATCGGCAACAACATGGCTGGATTCAACGTGTTGCATCTTTTAATGTGTACATGACTCACTAACAGTGTCAACTCGTAACCTGACAATCGAGCACTAGTTAAGTGCTGTGTCTTGGTTCTGTTTAACAAGGTGTCCACTGCATGTGGAACCATCACAATCAGCATATTATTCATCACTAAACCAGCAGACTGCCAAATAGAAACAGCTGCTGCTGCCGTGGCTCTCAAACAACTTGGCAATGCTTTAGCTACCGGATCCAAAGTCGACGAGAAATATGCACATGGACGTTGCTTGTCCCCAAAAGACTGTGTCAACACTGACAACGCACACCCCTCTCTCTCGTGGACATACAACGTAAAAGGTTTACTGTAGTCGGGGGTACCCAACACAGGAACCGAACACAATGCATCACGCAATTTGGAAAAACTTTTCTGACATTCTTCAGACCACGGAATGGGATTCGGTGTATCTTTACACGTTAATGCCACCAAAGGTTTGGCCAACAAAGAAAAATTCGGTATCCATTGTCTGCAATATGATGTAATGCCCAAGAAAGCACGCACTTCTCTCTGTGTCCTTGGCACACTCAATTTTGCAATTGCCTGAATTCTTTCTGGGGTCAGTTTCCTTCCCTCCTTCGATAAGAGATGACCTAAGTAGGTCACTTCTTGTCGACAATATTGTAGTTTTGAAAGAGACACTTTGTGATGTAAATCAGACAAATGACGCAACAACAACAACGTGGCTTCCTTACAACTTTCCTCAGTATCTGCAGCGACAAGCAAATCGTCGACGTACTGATTAAGGGTAGCGCCATCGGGTAAAACAATCGTATCGAGCTGTGTTTTAAAGCATGACTCTATATCGATGGGCTTTCACAGTAGCCTTGAGGAGCGCGTTTGAACCGGAAGCTTCGGCCTCCTAAACTGAAGCCAAAAATATCCCTACTTTCCTCGGCAATCAGGATGCTGAAGAAAGCATTCTTCAAGTCAATCACCGAGAACCAAGTGGCTGAAGCTGGAATCATAGTCAATAGGGCAGTGATATCAGGGACAACTGGAAACTGTGGCACGACTATTTTATTTACCTCTCTAAGATCAATCACAAACCTGTAAACAGGTGGTTGGGAAGGGTCAGTACGCTTTAAAACAGGCAGTACAGGACTATTACAAACGTTGCCTCTTGTCTCTTCAATTACATCTTTTTCAATTAGGTCATAAATGATCGCTAACGACGCCTTTTCACCTTCGCTATAGATCTTGTATTGGGGAATGCGCGGCATTCTAACATTGGCTTTCAATGTCACAACATATTGCGGTATTTCCAAAAGACCTACATCATTAGGACCAGTAGCCCAAAGAATATCCAGGAGAGAAGACAATTCTGTCGGAAGTTTATCCTTCGACAAATACATTGGAGAAACCACTCTCTTGCCCAGTGTAAGTTGTACACCCGAAGGAGAACAATACAACGTCGCATACAATCTTTTCAACAGATCCAATCCTAACAAGTTCTCACCACAACCTGTCGTCAGAATTAGGGGTGCTTCGAATTCACAAGGTCCAACAGAAAAATACATAGGACCAGAAATCGGGTTCCTAACCGGGGTGCCAAAAAAACCTACTGAAACATTCGTGTCACGGTTCTGGAAAACCTCAGGATCAGGGTGATGCTGAAAGGGGTCCACCTCCTGATTACCCCACACTCTGACTGCACAAATAACACAGAGCGTAAAGGGAATCAAGCGAGGGATAAAACAGGGAAGGTAAGGATGGGGTCTGGAACGGATGGGATAGCTGAAACGACAAGAACAAGAAATATTATCACATCAGTTCTGACTACTCTCATTTAATTCTCGCTAAAGGAACAATACATACCACTGAAATCAGGAGGGGACCTCTTTCCTCTAAACCATAGATACTTCTCTATATCTGAGTGCTACCTGTAAGAAAACCATGGATTACTAACCGTTCAACAACCTTCAGTAAAGCATTCAGAAAGGCCACTCATACACACACGTACCCTTATAATGCTTCCCTTGAAACTGTAACAGTTCTCTCCAGTAACCCAGTGAACACAGTTCGGGATATCGCCAAAAACCTCAGTTCCAATCAATGAAGAACAGGAGTTCGTTATAGTACTAGGGTTCCCTTCCAGTTCATCCAAGAACAAAAAATAATATTGACAATTTAGTATTCCTAGCTGGGCCCAACTAATAATGGAACACTAACAAAAATAGCAAAGAAAGATTGCGTCCTCATCCGAGGCTTACCGACTTCCCTTTTATAGTTTAGTCATAGTTCAAAAATCGTGGTTGCATAAGTTTTCTCTTTCGGACTGCAAACCTGTTTTCTGACACAGTAACCGCTGCGTATTCCTCGCGGTAGCCGCTTGCGGTAAATACTAAAATCCAGTCTGGCTTCTTTTAGCGGCTGAGCTTTCTAGAACCAGCAAGTACGAGAATGATGCGCCCCTCGCATCGAGCGCCAGACGCTGTGAATCTTCCCTCGCGGCAGCCGCTCGCGAACCGGGAAACTCCTAGGAAACACTGGAAACCTTCACTTGGCCGTCGGTCACCAAACACGGCTTCCTCCTCGCGGCAGCCGCTCGCGCAGGAAAACAACAGAAAGGGAAAGCCTTCCCTCTCCTTTACATTCGGGATGATAACGCCGCTCCAACTCTTCTGTAAACAAACAAGTCTTCAAGTCTTTGATCCTGGAACAAAGCTCCCCAAACCAGGGAACACGACCACACTCTTCTCTCAGGTTCAAAAGAGTAATCAATTACAGCGCCATCTAGTGTCCAACTCAAATATATAAACTCTGTTCCACATCTAGCTTGAGGGAGTTGTAGTTCTGTAGGCGCCAATATGCAATTCCTGACAGTATGCCCCCCTTAACGGCGCCTTCTAGCACCAGGTTTCCCAGGGTTCTGAGCATGGAATTTACGTACCGCAAGAGGGGCATGCACTTCGGTACAAGGTTCCCAGGAGTCATCCTCCGAGTCGTATCCTTTCCATGATATTAAATACCACAGCTTACCCCGTTGGTATTTGGAGTCCAAGATACGACGCACCTCATACTCCAGCTGACCGTCTCTCAGCACTGGAGGGACCGCTTGACGCCTCCCAGTCTTGGCGGGCTTCAAAAGACTGCAATGGAATACCGGATGTATTCGTAAGGATGCTGGCAGTTTCAGTTTGTAGGCCACAGGATTCACCACACGCAGCACTTCATATGGTCCAATAAACCGCGGATGGAAGATACTTCTGTAGCGGAAATGAATGTTTCTGGTCGACAGCCACACCTTCTCCCCCACTTTGTAGTGTGGACCCTCCTGACGACGTCGATCTTCCCACTTCTTATAGGCGGTTTTAGCCCTTTCCAAGTTCTGCTGTATGCGGCGATGGATCTTCAACAAGGCCTTCATCCTAGCAGCAACCGTAGGATGGTATGCACATCGCTAGGGATTGTAACCGGCAAGACATCAGCATGATAACCCGTGTTGGCCCAAAAAGGGGATTCCCCCGTAGAACAATGCCATGCGTTGTTATAGGACAGTTCGGCTAGCCACAACAAAGAAACCCAGGAATCCTTAGCCTCTTCGGCGTAGCATCTCAGATATTTTTTCAGCGTCTGGTTCAGTCTCTCTGTCTGACCATCAGACTGGGGATGAAAACTCGTAGACAAGGCATCCGTCACTTGTAGAGCCTTGCACCAAGTATGCCAGAACCTGGCGACAAACTGCGGTCCACGATCCGAAATGATGACCTTGGGGATTCCATGCAACCGTACCACTTCAGTCAACAACAACTGCGCTGTTTGAGCAGCTGTAGGGAGATTACGACATGGAATAAAATGTCCCATTTTGGTCAGGCTATCCACCACTACCAGAATGGCATCGCAACCCCTATCCATCGGTAGTCCCAGCACGAAATCCATGCTTATCACTTGCCAAGGTCTAGAGGGGGTAGGAAGAGGCATCAAAAACCCCTTACTCCTGGTTTGTTCATTCTTAGCTCTTGCACAGATCTCACACTGCCCAATCCAAGATTTTACATCGGTCATTCATTCCTTCCTTCCGCTGTGGGCAGAAAACCCCAGAAGGCCTGCATACGGAAACGAGAAAGCGCATCAGCCGCTTGGTTCATTACCCCCGGCACATGTCTTGCCCTAAACAGCACATTCAATTGCATACACAGCAAAACAATCTCTTTGAGCAATCTCAGAATCCATGTACATCGTGCCGCCTGACTATTGATACACTCGACCACGGTCATGTTATCAGACCAGAACACCACAGAGTGATCCCGGAACCCCTCAGGCCAAGTTTTCAGGGCCACCAGAATAGGGAAAAGTTCGAGAAAAGCAATGCTACTTGTCCGCCCGTCCTCGTGCCACGATGACGGCCATTTCTGAGCTGACCATTGTGTGCCAAATATTGCACCAAAACCAATACTCCCTGCCGAATCTGTCCACAGCCCCAGCTCCTCGGAGGACACCGCCGGTTTGTTCCAGACAATTCGACCATTGAAATCCGCCAGAAATGCCAACCAAATGCGCATGTCCTGGCGAACCTCTGCCGAAAGCCTCGTGCGGTGATGACCCTCCTTCAGGCCGACCATGGCTTGAGCAATTGAGCGGGAAAAGGGGCGGGCCATCGGCATTACTCTCAGGGCAAAATTCAACTGGCCCACACTTTGTTGCAATTGATGCAATTTTACCTTAGTCTCGTTAATACACGTTTCAAGGGATGCCCTGAATTTTAACACTTTTTCTCTCGGTAATCGAAAACAACCTTCCTCCGAGTCGAGCTCAATCCCCAGAAACTCGAGGCAAGTCGAGGGACCCACAGTCTTACCTGGCGCCAATGGCACACCAAAATGGTTCATTAAGACACAAAATTCATTCAAGGCCTGTCCACATTCTGGATCCCCGGCTGCCCCCAGGAACAGAAAGTCATCGAGATAATGCATCACATGTTGAAAACCCGTCTTCTTTGTGAAGACCCATTGCAGAAAACAACTGAACTTTTCAAAATAGGCACAAGATATAGAGCATCCCATTGGCATACATCTATCCATGTAATAGCGACCTTGAAACGTGAAACCAAGGAGACGCTGATCGTCTGGGTGTACCGGGAGCAACCGGAACGCTGACTCGATGTCTGATTTTGCCATCAGCGCCCCGGGCCCTAGGCGATTCAACATGGCGACGGCCTCATCGAAAGATGCGTACCGCACCGAACACACTTCCGGGTCTATCGCATCATTCACGGAAAGACCACGTGGGGCTGACAAGTTATGTATCAGCCGAAACTCACCCGGGTCCTTTTTGGGGACTACCCCTAAAGGGGAACAAACAAAGTTAGCAACCGGTGGCAAATCAAATGGGCCGGCGACACGACCTCGAGTCACCTCCTTCCCAATCTTCACCTGTACCACCGCCGTATGCTGCAAGACCAATAGTTGATTCTTACAGTTTGCTACACCCTGAAAATCTCCCACTGGGATGCGGAAACCATATGAGAACCCGTTCCGTAACACCCCAGCGGAAGCATGATCCGGGTATTTGTTGAGCCAAGGAATCATTGCCATGGTATCGATCGGGGTAGGTAAAGGCGCCCCTCGGACTATATCAGACCTGTTTGGTGCCTCCCCTACCACCGTTCTCACCCGTTTTGGCTCTGCACATGGACTCAGGATGGGATGGCTGCCCACACCCCCCACACTCATGTCTGAATTTGCATGACCCCTGGGGCCTCGTACATTTCCCTCTGTTGAAGTTCCAACAAATCCCCCTTTTACCTGTGTTGCCACTCGGCTTCGAGTGGTGCTCGTTACCTGTACCCGTCCGAAAGGGCGTCCCCGAGTATTGGCGGGAAGATTCACCCCCACTACTCCCTAACAATGGTACTTTCAACATTCCCGTACTCTCCATCTTTTGCCATGACACGGAGTCGTAACAATCCCAAGTCAAATTTGAGTCATGTTCTTTAGCTTTTCTGAAAAGGTTGTCATAGCAAAACCACTGATTGCCCCCATACGCTCCGGAGTACTCCATGATACGTGACTGATAAATAGGCAACTCTGTCAGCAACTCGGGCCTGCGCTCGCCCATAATGGAGGTAAAAATGCCCCACGCTCTGCCCCAAGTACCAATGTTCTCCTCAACCTTAAAGGCGGCCATTTTTGCGCGCCAAACACTCGGATGCATGAGCTCCTTTTGGCTCTTAACATGCTCCATCTCGTAATGATCGGTAAGCAAGGAAAAAATGTTCACATACTTATTCGCCCAAATCTTTTCTTTAATCTCCATTGGAACATGCTGAGCCACCTTTTCCCTCCGTGAAGGTACAGACCCCTCCCCCGCGATCGGCAGTAGCCGCTTACCTGAGCCAGACGCATTCTCCGCCGCCGGAACCGGCGGGGTAACCGGAGACGATGCCTTCGCAGCCTCCCTAGATTCCCGCAGCTGCCTCATCACTGCCCTGGCGTCGTCAGCCGTGGTGCCCTCGTTATCTTTTCCCAACCACGCTGCCAATTGTGCCGCTAACTCGGGCGGCATATCTTCCCCGCTCACGGGGTTGACCACTACGGGAATCGGATTTCCTTCTTTCGGCACAGGGGTTGGCTCCTCAAGTGGGCTATCGGGGACCGGGGTTTCCCCCCCGAGTGCCCCTTTTCTGGACCTCTTGCCTCTTCCACCCGGGACTGCTCCCGGCAAAGGCCGTTTCGGTCCTCCCTCCCCGTCCTTAGCCGCCATCTGCTTCTTCAAATCGGCTACCTCCTTCATGAGCATGCGGAGCATCTGATCGGTGCTGACCCGCTTTCCCACTTTCTTGGGCATTCTCAGATGGAATCTCTGTAAGACAAAAAGAAAGATTATAACGCTCAAAATTGGCTCTTCGTTCCGTCTCGAGCTCACGTGCAGCGGGGAGGTGCAGCTTCAGAGCACAGGAACAAGAGGATGCTTTCATGGCTTGTTGCTCCTTTTATCCGTCTTCAGGGCGGGCGTAAACCCGCCCCCGCCTGCCTCCGAGGGCGTGGCCGGTCGCGTCATTGTCTAGGACAACCCACTCCAGGGCGGGAAAAGGCGCGCCCCGGCTACGCCGCTTCGGGCATACCAGCCGAGACCCGCCTCCCGCCCAAGATGGCTTCCCGGGGGGATCGAGGTACTCCACCATACGTTCGGGGGGACCGAATGGTCGCCCCTTTCCAGTCTCTCTGTCTGACCATCAGACTGGGGATGAAAACTCGTAGACAAGGCATCCGTCACTTGTAGAGCCTTGCACCAAGTATGCCAGAACCTGGCGACAAACTGCGGTCCACGATCCGAAATGATGACCTTGGGGATTCCATGCAACCGTACCACTTCAGTCAACAACAACTGCGCTGTTTGAGCAGCTGTAGGGAGATTACGACATGGAATAAAATGTCCCATTTTGGTCAGGCTATCCACCACTACCAGAATGGCATCGCAACCCCTATCCATCGGTAGTCCCAGCACGAAATCCATGCTTATCACTTGCCAAGGTCTAGAGGGGGTAGGAAGAGGCATCAACAACCCCTTACTCCTGGTTTGTTCATTCTTAGCTCTTGCACAGATCTCACACTGCCCAATCCAAGATTTTACATCGGTCATCATTCCTTCCCACCAGAACTGTCTTTGTAGCGCCTGAAGGGTTTTTGTATGTCCAGGATGACCTGCCACCATGGCGTTATGACACCAATTAAAGGCCATCAGACGCAATTCATGCGTGGGAAGAAACAAGCATTATTCCGCATTGGTTGTCCATGCTTCAAAGTAGGTTGTTTTTCTTTACCCGCCCATATCTGCCATTGAGATGCGGGACGTTGTTTACGGACAGCCTCCAGAAACATTTCAACGGTAGTGGCGCACACCACTCTCTCCGGAGGCAAAATCGACAACTGTTCACTCTTTGTTGATGCTCCGGGATCCCATTGGCGGGACAAAGAGTCTGCCTTTCGATTATCGGCCCCAGGCCGAAAGGTGATAGTAAAATCATACTCTGCGAAGAATAACATCCAACGCATTTGACGTTGCGAAAGATGCCTGGCAGTCTTCATAAATTGCAGATTTCTGTGATCAGAAAATACTGTAACCGGATGTCGACCCCCCACAAGTAAGGCCTCCACTCCTCAAAGGCCCTCTTTACGGCCAGCAGTTCTTTTTCTGCCACTGTGTAGTTCACCTCTGCAGAATTCAATTTTTTGGACAAAAAGGCCACGGGATGCAGCTGACCGGTGGATTTATCTCTTTGCGACAAAACTGCACCAATAGCGATGTCCGAAGCATCAGCTTCTACTACAAAAGGAACATCAGGTTGTGGATGTCTCAAAATCGGGGCAGAACAGAAGACCCTTTTCAGCTGCTCAAAAGCCTCTCCTGCTTCAGAGGTCCAACAGAAGGTAACACCCTTTCTCAACAACCGGGTTACTGGAGAGGCTAATTGTGAAAAATGGGCAATGAATCTCCGATAATAATTGGAGAACCCTAGGAAACATTGTACATCCTTCACATTCCTAGGAACAGGCCATTCTTGCACTGCCTTCACTTTTCTGTCCGCCATCCTAAACCCCTGGGGATTCAAGATCACGCCCAAAAACTCCACTTCAGTCACTCCAAACTCGCACTTACTGAGTTTACAGTATAAGCAGTGTTCCTGCAATTTCTGGAGGATCAACCTGACTTGACTGACATGCTGAGATGGATCATCTGAATAAATCAGAATGTCATCAATGTAGATGACAACAAAACGATCAATGTATTCCTTCATGATGTCATTAAGGAAAAACTGAAACGCCGCAGGGGCGTTGCATAGCCCGAACGGCATCACCAGATACTCAAATAACCCAAAGCGCGTTTTGAACGCCGTCTTCCACTCATCTCCGGCCTGAATTCGTACCAGGTGATACGCCCCCCTCAGATCCAACCGGGTATATACGTTGGCCTCCTTCACCTGGTCTAACAGGACGGGGATGAGTGGGAGAGGATATCGATTTTTAATAGTGATCTTATTCAACTGTCGAAAATCGATGCAAGCGCGCAGCTCACCGTTAGCTTTAGAGATAAAGAAAAGAGGCGATGCCGCTGGGGAACGAGATGGTCTTATGAACCCCAACGAGCACAGATGTTCCAAATACTCCTTTAAATATCTCGTCTCCGAATCAGACAACGCATAGACCCTACAAGTAGGAATCTTGGAACCTTCCACCAAATCTATTCGACAATCATAGTCGCGATGAGGTGGAAGCTTTTCAGCCTCTACCTTGCTGAAAACTGCTTGATACTGATGATATTCTACTGGCAGAACCACCTCTTTCTCGGCTGCAGTGGCCACCCGATAACCCTGGGCCAAGGATAGAACATGTGACCCCCCATTCTCCTGCAAACATTCAGATACACAATACTCCGAAATGAACTGGATAGTTTTTAATTTCCAGTCCATCAACGGATTGTGCTTCCACAACCATGGCATCCCTAGAATGATTTCATATTGCGGTGCCTCAATCATATTTAGCACAATGTATTCCACATGATCCCAGGGCTGTCCACCAAGTGTCAATTCCAGTACTTCTGTATGTTCTACAATGGGGCCTGATTTAAGTGGGGTGCCATCCACCGCCAACACCATCTCAGGAAGGTGAGTGGGAACCTTCTTTAAGCCTAGCTTCTGCACCAAACCATAATCTATAAAGTTCCCCGTAGCCCCAGAATCCACCATAGTGTTTACAGACACTTTTTGTTGTCCTACCCCCAAATACATGGGCAAAATGACATGGGATACTGCTTCCATTCTATCCACTACTCCCAAGGATGGTATTCTCCATTCCTTGGGGGGTGTAGATATACTCTCAATCTCCTCTTCTGTCTCTTGTAAAGCATAAGTGTTGTCCGCCACCACTGCCACCAGTTTTTTGGCAGGAAAAAACACCCCCCTCTTTTGGGGTTTAGCAGGACATTCTCGCACGTAGTGCCCTTTTTTGCCACAATACATGCACAACCCTAGGGCACGTCTGTTCTCTCTTTCGGCCTTGGTCAATGGTGGACGAACAGCCCCTATCTCCATTGCCTCAGGACCTACATCTTTCTTTTGGATACCACTCTCCACCTCAAACCCACTCCAGGATCGACCACCTCTTCTTCTTTCACCACCCCTCTCAGAAAGACGGCGATCCAAGCGCAATGTCAGATTAATCAAGGCTAAACAACTCGTGGGCTGGGGATCAATCTGTGCCAGAATGTCTTTCATGTCTTCATTTAAACCTTGATAGTATAATGCCATTCTTTTCTCTTCGGGCCATGCTGTTTCCCCCACCAATCTATTGAAGGTTGTCATATAAGATATTAAATCCTTTCTCCCTTGACGCAACCCCAATAAATCGCGATCTGCACTAAGGGTGGTGGCCCGTCTATCGAATACCCTCTCAAACTCTCTGCAGAATGCATTCCAATCCGTCAACAAAGGATCGTCTTTGCGCACTAAAGGAACCGCCCAGTCTGCGGCCTCCCCCGTCATATAGGATATTGCAAAAGCTACCCTAGAATGATTGGTAGGGAAGGAAGCTGGCCTACATGAAAAATGCAAGGTAATCTGCGTCAAAAATGTCTGTATCTTAAGAGGATCCCCTGCATATCTCTCCGGACTAGCCAATGGTATCGGTGGGGGCACAGTAACCTGTATTTGGGGTACACCTGCAGAAGCATCAAAAGGGTTTCTAGCCTGTCTATCAAACCTTTCTTTAAGATCAGTCGCTTCTGCCCGAGAATTAACCAACTCCTGCTGAACAAGAACCAATGCCTGCATCACTTCTTCGAGTGTGGTCATCTTTCAGCACACCCTGACCGGGAGGTTCAATATTTTCTTGGGTAATCGATTCTGTCACGGTTCTGGAAAACCTCAGGATCAGGGTGATGCTGAAAGGGGTCCACCTCCTGATTACCCCACACTCTGACTGCACAAATAACACAGAGCGTAAAGGGAATCAAGCGAGGGATAAAACAGGGAAGGTAAGGATGGGGTCTGGAACGGATGGGATAGCTGAAACGACAAGAACAAGAAATATTATCACATCAGTTCTGACTACTCTCATTTAATTCTCGCTAAAGGAACAATACATACCACTGAAATCAGGAGGGGACCTCTTTCCTCTAAACCATAGATACTTCTCTATATCTGAGTGCTACCTGTAAGAAAACCATGGATTACTAACCGTTCAACAACCTTCAGTAAAGCATTCAGAAAGGCCACTCATACACACACGTACCCTTATAATGCTTCCCTTGAAACTGTAACAGTTCTCTCCAGTAACCCAGTGAACACAGTTCGGGATATCGCCAAAAACCTCAGTTCCAATCACTGAAGAACAGGAGTTCGTTATAGTACTAGGGTTCCCTTCCAGTTCATCCAAGAACAAAAAATAATATTGACAATTTAGTATTCCTAGCTGGGCCCAACTAATAATGGAACACTAACAAAAATAGCAAAGAAAGATTGCGTCCTCATCCGAGGCTTACCGACTTCCCTTTCATAGTTTAGTCATAGTTCAAAAATCGTGGTTGCATAAGTTTTCTCTTTCGGACTGCAAACCTGTTTTCTGCCACAGTAACCGCTGCGTATTCCTCGCGGCAGCCGCTCGCGGTAAATACTAAAATCCAGTCTGGCTTCTTTTAGCGGCTGAGCTTTTTAGAACCAGCAAGTACGAGAATGATGCGCCCCTCGCATCGAGCGCCAGACGCTGTGAATCTTCCCTCGCGGCAGCCGCTCGCGAACCGGGAAACTCCTAGGAAACACTGGAAACCTTCACTTGGCCGTCGGTCACCAAACACGGCTTCCTCCTCGCGGCAGCCGCTCGCGCAGGAAAACAACAGAAAGGGAAAGCCTTCCCTCTCCTTTACATTCGGGATGATAACGCCGCTCCAACTCTTCTGTAAACAAACAAGTCTTCAAGTCTTTGATCCTGGAACAAAGCTCCCCAAACCAGGGAACACGACCACACTCTTCTCTCAGGTTCAAAAGAGTAATCAATTACAGCGCCATCTAGTGTCCAACTCAAATATATAAACTCTGTTCCACATCTAGCTTGTGGGAGTTGTAGTTCTGTAGGCGCCAATATGCAATTCCTGACAATTCGTCTCGCCAGACAAAGGTACGCCAGGAAGTTTAGAGTGCATAATAGAACTCTTTGTAGCACCAGTATCCAACAGAAAAGACTCTGACACACCTGATGTAATCACCTCAACATAAGGTCCACTCTGATCTATTGGAACTGAAACAACTCCCTCTCTTTGTCTATGGCTGTCCTAGCAATCATTATCTTCCATATTCTCATCTTCTGCATAGTAGTCATCAGCATAGTACTGAGTCGTCCTACCAGACGCGTTATTCTGCTAATCAAAACTATTAATTGAATTTTGAGGCGGAAAGGAACGTGCATTCTGGGGGAAATTTCCACGTCCTCTAGGAGCTTGTGGAACACCTCGACCTCTTGCACCAGAAGCCCCATTCGTACGCTGTAACAAAGTGGGACAACTATACTTGAAATGACCCTCTTCTTTACAATATGAACACTGATTGGGACCTACAGGAACACGTTGTTGGGGATACTCGAACCTTTGCGAGTTCCTCTGAAACTGTTGAGGTTGCTGATAGTTACTCTGACCACAACGTGGTGGATAAGCTTGTTGCAAAAGAATCTTCATCTTTAATTCTTTAGTTTTCTTGTCTACTCTTTCCTTCTCATCTTTATCCCTATTTTCGTAATACTGTGAGGTAGCCAATATCTGTGCTGAAGAGGAAACGGCCCAAGAACTCTCTGAATCTTTCAATTTCTTACACAACTCGGGAAGCAAATTGTGCACAAACTTGTCAACGAACAACCGTTGACCACCTTCTGTACTCATATCTTGACCACTGTGGTCTACGAAGGTTTCTTCGAACCTCGTGAAAAAGTCAGACACCGTTTCGTCTTTCTTCTGCTTACATGCCGACAACATGTCCCAATTGACACGCAATTCAGGCATTAAAGTCTTCATATACGTAATAATCCTATCAGGAAGTTCAGTAATCAAATCCTCAGGCTTAGCACCGCCTACTTGCCTATTATCGGCATCTCTAAGATTAACCCATGTATCACCCAATTCAACCGCATGATCCGTATGACGAATCTTACTTCAAATAGGTTGTGGGACAACATTGCCAAACAACATGTTGATGTCCGCCAAATTCATAACACACAAACCCACAGTCTGAATCAACTCTTTATAGTACCCTGCTGGATTTTTGCGTGGATCAGGTAAAGACTACTTAATAGCTAAAACTTCAGCACGTTTCCAGGGAACATGCACCCAGACGCGCTGAAAATGAGCCGGTATACCTGGTGGATTATTACCTGCACCAGCTGAGGTAATTGGAATTTTTATGGTCAATTGTGTCCCCTACTATGAACCCCAACGGCTCCATGTACGTGCTTCAAGTACATGTATGTTCCCTCCACAACCAGCTATGAAGACGCAAATACATTTGCGTCCAACGTTAACATGTCCTCTTTCAGATCCACCATGAATGGGTCGATTATTCAGTTCCTAAGTATGCCTTGCCACCGTCTTTACATGGTGCACTTTCACGTTTTCCTGGCTCTGGCGAGCTAGGCCCTGATTTCTGCCATCGAGCCCTTCCTGCCTTCTGCCTCTGAAAGCTGCAGCCTGGATCTGCATCCATGACCCTTGCCTTACTCCCTGCGCAGCGAGCGGTGCCCGGCTCGGCCTGCTTGCCTGCCAAAGACTGTATTTTGCCTTCAAGTTATCTGCTCCGCTCCTCGAAAATACATTCCTGTCTAGTGATTTAGGTAAACATCCCCCCAGCTGCAGAGCAAAGGGCCCGGCCTTTCTGTCTCCGTGCAAGTAATTCATTGCTCCCGTTACCATGGTAGGCCCATGGCCCCTCGCATTACACGTAGACACGTAGTCACATATACATGCACTAGCAGTCAGTATAGAATAGCCTCTGCCCGAGAGACCTTTCCTTCTAGATAATACAGTTCCTCAAACACAAGATATCAGATATGATTTGGGTTTAGGTTGTTCTGACACGCCAGACTTCTGTCTCCCCGTATAGTGCTAAATGTCAAGTCCCCTTCACCCTCCAGTTCCACGTCAATCACACGTCATGTTTCCTGCGCGCGCATCCAGCCCAATATTTCTGCTGACACTGCAGGATTTCTCTATGAATCCACCCACCTGTGACACTTTCATGTGACGTTTCTAGCACACACCTCCGTGTACGCCCTCGTACACGCCTTCTGTTACGCACATGTGTTCTTATCTCGTGTCTTTTCAGCTGTTACGCCTTCTGTATCCATCACCATTGTATGCATTTACTATATATATTGTACACTGTTAATAAAGCATTGTCTATCCCTTCCTGAACCCTCGTGGTGATGGAACATGATACCATGGTTCGAACCATTCCATTACATGGAATAAAACCCTTATAAACTCAGATGCCACGGACTCTGCCTCTCATTTAATTGAGCTATCTTTTTGAACTTATACCGCATAGAAATTAAGAATACGGTAAATCTTTTATTTACCACATAAATTGGTGCCCGAATAGGGACCCCTCCCCCACCTTACACGCCGGCGGTGCGTTGCAGGCCTAGCCCCCTGCCACAGCCGTGACGGACAACTACGCGTACCCGCAGGATTTCCTGTATCTCCTTCAGGCCAACGGAGGTGACTGAGAAAGCGATCGACACCCAGACGAGGCGGTGAGGAGTGCGGAGGATCCCGACCAGAGCCCAGCCGAGAGAGCAAGGTCCGAGGTGTTCAGAGGCCCACCAGTTCCGAAGTACCTACGTCACGAGTCGAGTCGAGTCCAGTCCGGTCCAGTCCAGTGTCGAGTTTACGAGGCCTTTCGTTCCATGCTTCCCGGTGAGTACCGTTGCTGGGGACGCATCTAGACGGGTGCATTGATTTGTGTCCGGTCAAGACGGGTTTGGGTACACAGACCCGGTCTGCACTGTTTTAGCAGTGTATCTGTACTGTTTAGCAGTATATCCAGTATCCAGTTATCTAGTTATTGTTCGTTCTGAAATGTTTAAATGTATTTTAATGTCGTGGTATGAGTGATTGTTTGATCGTCATTCCTGTGTTCATTGTATTAGTTGTGCCCAAATCCGAGTAAGTATCAAGTATCAAGTATCGAGTTACAGGATGCCTCTATTCTCTAAACTGAGACAGATAGGAACTAGAAAAGGGATACTCGAGGAAGCTGTTCCCATCCCACCCAGGGACACTCCCGGATATTTTATGTACCACAAGCACGGCTTAGACGCCGTATTATACCTCGACTTGTGGGTGGATTATACTAAGGACTTAGAAGAGAATCAGAAATGGCCCGCTACAGGGACATGGGATGCCGAGTGCATCATGAGAGTAGAGGAAGCATTATGGAAAAAGAAAGCCAGACAGTACCAGAAAGATGCCATTGAATTATGGCGTAAAGAATCACACAGACGGACAGAGAAAGCACTCAGAAAAGCAGAGAAAAGTAGAGAGGATTCTGAAAAAGCCAAAGAAAAAGAACTACTAGAAGAAGGAGAACAAGTCAGAATGGAACAACACGATAGACGGAGTAATGCCATTATGACAGGACTGTACCCGGTCCTGGCCGAGGGCCTGCCCAAGGCGACCCCGGAAGCACCGAAAAATCTGCCCCCTCCATTGGTCCCGACTAAATTACGTCATAAGACCGCAGCAGACATTTTCTTTTCTTCCTACTTAGACGATGTAGCTCCCGCATATACCGATGTACCTGCCCGTGTACCACCTACTGACGTTAACCTACCCCATGATCATCAGCCCCCAGATCCGCAACAGCGGACCCCTCCCGGTCCGCTTCCTGCACCCTTACCTGTTGTTCCCCCCGGTATTCAACAAATACATCCACTTAATCCTTTTGGGGCTGACGCTGCTCAGGCCCCAACCCAGTTACAGCAGGTACCGACCCTACAGACAGGTTATGCTCAAGCCTCCGCTACAGGAGGTGCTACAGGAGGTTACCGTACCCCGCCACCTACACAGCGATTGACAATAAGAGACTTAGCTTCACAACATACCCCGAAAGGGGCCCCTTTAGAAAAGCTTAAAGAATATCTTACAGACTGTAGATATGATCCCGTTCCAGGCAAGCAAGGGCCCATGATGTTAGCCTCTATACGTTTAAGACGTGCTGCAAATTTTTTAGTTTTATTGCCAGGAATGCCAGATTATCTAGACAGGATACATCGTTTTGTTCAGACTGGGGAGGGTCCTGAATGCATTCACGAGGCCATGGCATATCAGAAAGTAGACACTCAAAGTATGATATTAAGATTCCTCGTAAACTGTTTTATAAGAGAACGAGATCGGCCTGGTGTAAATAAAGAAGAGATGGGGGTACTAACCACATGGAGTCAGAATATAGCAGACGGAAAACATGATAAACAGAAATGTATAGAGGCCATGTACAGAAAGGTCCGTAAAGAAATAGTAGTAATGCATGAAAGAGAGAAGGATGCAAGGGAAGCAGAAACAGACAAGAATAAATCCTCAGAGGAGGATGAGCCAGAAGAAGATACAGGTATGGTGGCCTATGTAGGTAAGGGTGGATCCTTTAATAAAACGATACGCCCAGAAAGCAAGAGACTTTTTCACTCTGCTATGTCAAACCCGAGGACTCCTGAACATCTATTTCAGGCTACCGATAAAGTACTTCAAGAACGAATGGGGTACCATGTACTCAATTCTATGGATGAACAAGAATTAGCCAGGTCAGCAGTACAATGGGCTGACAATTCCGATAGATATAATGATGACGCAGTAGCGCAAACCTTTTTGAATCTTTCCCCAGACGAACAGCGACTAGCTGGTATGTACATGATACAACACCTCCTTTTGTTGTATAAGAGCCAACATTCTGATCCAGGTCCCCTACCTGATGTACTAATAGAGTTACTAATGAATAAATGGAGAGGCCTAGGTACCGATTTAATTAAAGTAATTCTAGAACATCGACACAGATATAGTGCTTTCCTGAATCCACATTTTGTTTCAGCTCCACCCCCAGAAAGGAAAATGTTTTACATAGACAGACAGAATCCCTTGCGAGAAGTACACCCGATCAGGAAGCCGGATAACACACTAGAACGTGTATTCGTGTACACGCCCATAACTAAAATGGAATTTTTGGAAATGAAGAAAATAGTGCCTAGTCATGATAAAGACCCAGCAGGTTTCCACCGTGAAATAAAAGACATGTTACTCATGTGAGATTACACCTATCCCGACATTATGAAAATATTGAAAGTGTTATTGCCTGCCGGTATTTACGAGAAACTCAAAAAAAAAGAATGGGAGGTGGGAGACCAAAAGATTGATTGGGCTGCATTAGAAACTGAAGAGACAGGTCGAACCCCAGGGTTGGGTCTTGGGGATAAAACTAAAGCTTTACCAGGATTGTTAGTACAGGTTTTGCCACGTTTGTTATCAACTAAAAAGGAAGACTGGGATGCAATCTCAGCCTGCAAACAGAAACCCGATGAAGACACTAGTGATTTTTATTGCCGATTTGAGAAATGTTTTATTATTAATAGTGGCCTGAAAGCAAGTAGCGAGTCATACCCACACCTTTTTGTATCCAAATTAGTCGAGAATTCCTTGCCCCAAGTTAAGAATCGTGTATTGAAAGTCGAGAGCACATGGCAAGCAAACACGCCTTCCCAAATGTTGCAGATGTTACAGTACCACCAGAACAGAATTAGGGAAGAACATGATGACGAACAGAGACGTATGAAAGACACAAAAATGAAAATGCTAGTAGCTCAGTCAGTTCCAGCTGACGGTCAGAAAAAGGGTATGACACAGTCCAATAATTCGGCAGCTCCTGTTAAAGGGACATGCAACTATTGTAAACAGCCAGGTCACTATGTAAACGATTGTACAGTTCTGAAACACAATATAGCCACAGGTAAAACTAAAGAGAGACCGCGTCAACCTAGACAGGACCAGGCCCAACAACACATACCACAGAATATACAACCTATGCATGCTCCACAACAGACAGTACAGACCGTAGCGGTACCACAGCCACAACCCATTGCCGCAACACAACATGCAACACAGCAGATGTACCAATATGCACAAACTGATTATCCCGATTACCAGCGATACACATGAAACAGCCTAGAGAGGGAGGTTGGCTTGCCTCTTATTGAGGTTCCTGTAGATCAAGAGGGTCCTTATGTACATAGTCAGGTATTAGGAAAGGATAGAAAGTTTTTGATTGATACAGGGGCAAGCAGAACGACAATCAGTCACAACGAAGTTCCAGGGGCACCCCTCTCAGGCTCACAGAATGTTTCCCTTGGATTTTCAGGAAAACCTATTGTTAATGAAGTTTCAAAACCAGTTCCCCTTGCAGTTGGTCCGTTGTCTCGCACTACAGATTTATTGCTCACGAAATCATGTCCAGAAAACTTATTAGGTATCAAGACACTGAAAGCTCTAGGAGCTGTAATTTGTTGTTCTCCGGAAGGAGTAAGATTGTTCCTGCGTGACTTTAAGGGTCACTATGTGTTGAGAGATATTGATTCCAGATTACAGAATGTTCCTGCACATTTATGGGCACAAGGCCCCACTGATGTATGCACATTACACCATATCGAGTTACACTCAAGCAAGGTGTTGTTTTACCACGTATCCGACAATACAAGTTACCACCAGATGCTGTAGTGGCTTTACTGAAAATCATTGACAAGCTCATTGCACAAGGAGTGGTTGTAGAAACCGACTCCAATGTTTGTAATTCCCCTATCATTCCGATTCTTAAACGCACTGATCCGAATGCACCTCCAGTTTATCGATTAGTGATCGATTTGCGAGAATTGAATAGATGCATTGTACCACAGTACCCTGTGGTTCCAGACATCTCTTCTTTATTGACAGCTATTGATTCTGAGGCAACGTTCTTTACTGTAATTGATCTGAAGAACGCCTTCTTTAGTGTCCCCATTGATCCGGAAAGCCAATATCTTTTTCGGATTCTGTTTAAATGGCCGTAGCTTCAAATTTGCACGCGCACCTCAAGGATTCACAGAAAGCCCCAGCATCTATAGCCAAGCATTGAAAAGACAACTTGACAGCATTCACATGCCTGACAACACTGCCCTACTCCAGTATGTCGATGATCTATTGATCACCGCCCGAAGCGAACCTGAATGTGAACAGGCATCACTGACAGTTTTGCATTTCTTGGCTGACAAGGGACACAAAGTGTCTCCTTCGAAGCTGCAATTCTGTGTTCAGCAAGTGGTGTACCTTGGGCACTTGCTGTCCAAGAGGGGGAGACAGCTAACACCTGACCGCATCCAGTTAATTGTAAACATGTCACAACCCAAGACACAAAAGGAGGTACGGGCCTTTATAGGCCTCACTTCTTACTGTAGACAATGGATCCCTCAGTACGCATTTCTAGCAAAGCCACTCATACAGTTGACAACACAGGAGGCAGCGACATCGACTGTCCTCCCTTGGACTCAGGAACATACACAAGCTTTTGACGACTTAAAGAAAGCCTTATGTCAAGCACCTGTTTTAGCGACACCATGTTACAGCAAGCCTTTTACACTTTTTGTCACAGAACGCGAAGGTACTGCATTGTCAGTACTCACCCAGGATCAAGCAGGTTCACATAAACCGTGTGCTTATTTTTCTAGTACATTAGATCCAGTAGGCCAGGCTCTGCCTGCGTGCTTGAAATCTGTAGCAGCAACAGCTCTAGCAATCAGACAAAGTGATTCCATAGTATTAGGACACCAATTGACAGTACAAGTTCCACATTCCGTGAAAGTTCTTTTAAACAGAACACAGACTCAGCACTTGACTATAGCACGACTGACAGGTTATGAATTGACATTGTTTCAGCCACACATAGAAATCAGACGTTGCAATACATTGAATCCTGCTACACTTCTACCATTAAGTGAGACAGACCCTTTGGCACATGATTGTGTTGAAGTCATTACCATTACAACAAAACCCAGACAAGACTTGACAGACACCGCATTACCAGATCCAGACCTGACACTTTATGTGGATGGTTCATGTATGAGAACAAGTACAGGAGAATTAGTGGCTGCATATGCAGTGACGACAGAAACTGAAGTCATAGAAACACATCGCATTGACACCCTGTCAGCCCAAGCAGCAGAGCTCATCGCTCTGACTCAAGCCTGTATTCAAGCCAAGAATAAGAGAGTTAACATATACACAGATTCACGTTATGCATTCGGAGTCGTACACGACTTCGGTGTCCTCTGGCAAGAAAGAGGTTTTTTAACTTCTCACGGTGCCAAAATCCAGCACGGTCCCCTCATTCAAGCTTTGTTAGAAGCAATACATTTGCCTACAGCCATAGCCATCATGAAGTGTAAAGCACATACGAAAGTTACAGATACCATTTCCCAGGGTAATGACCTGGCAGATCGAACAGCCAAGCATACAGCTCAGACTCATACTCACACAACTGACCTGACAAAGACAATAGTCCCGACACCGACACATTGCATGACAGTTAGGGATCCCGCCCTAGATGTAATTGACATACAGACACATGCTACACCAGACGAAATCAAGAAATGGACTGAACTAGGAGGGATCCAGACAGAACAGGGATGGATGACGAAGGGAAAAGCCATCTGGTTTCTCCCCGACTCTATGGTTCAAGTTATCGTTAACACAGCACATAGTCCTGCACATTTAGGAGAAAAAGCCATGTTAGACAGTATTCAAAACCTTTGGTTCAATAAGCATTTACGAGCAGCAGCAAAACAGAAAGTGCGTACCTGCATGATCTGTTGTCAGTTCAACCCAGGTAAAGGCATTCCCGTAGAGCAAGGTGGATTTCATCCTCCCGATCACCCTTTTGAAGTCCTCCAGATGGATTATATCCAGATGGAACGTTGTCGAGGATTCAAGTATGTCCTCGTAGTTGTATGTGCACTTTCCCGATGGACAGAAGCATATCCAGTCCCAGATTACACTGCTCTGACCACTGCCAAGCAGCTGGTACGTGAATTCTTCCCACGGTATGGTTTGCCCCGTATCGTGTACTCAGATAATGGTCAGCCATTCTCGTCCGAGCTCATGAAGCAGGTATCACTCCTGCTAGGATATCAGTGGAAGTTCCATTGTGTCCGACATCCCGAGGCAGCAGGTCTCGTAGAGAGACACAACCAGACCCTGAAAACGCGCCTTGCTAAGATTTGTGCCGAGAAAGGTGTAGACTGGATAGTTGCATTGCCAGTTGCACTCTTTTACATGAGAATGGTAGCTCATTCCAGGACAGGGCTATCCCCGTACGAGGTGGTCTTCGGCAGGCCACCAAATATGTGGGGGACGCCTCTGCCTCGTAAAATCACAGATGTTGACTGTAATATGCTGACAGATTACCTTGCCTCCTTGATGTCTGCACTACAATCATGTCGTTCACAGGTAGCTGCAGCCTTTCCCGACAACACCGAGGTGAAGCCACACGAGATCGTCCCTGGAGATCTGGTCTTTATTCGGAACTTTGATCGGAGAAATCCGCTGGAGCCCCGCTGGCAGGACCCGAAGCTTGTTTTATTAACCACAAGGACAGCAGTGAAAGTGGAGGGACGCAAAGGCTGGCTCCACTCGAGTCACGTTAAGAAATACCATGGACTTCCGCCAAAACTAAACTCCCAGCCCTGCCCCATTCCAGAGACTGATACTAAACTCCCCCTGGTAGAGAAAACTCCTTCTCAAGAATTTCGTATGAAATTGAGGTCTAGCAAGTCAGACAGTTTAATTGTTTAAGTCCTCCCCTAGGTGAAGCGGTTAGACAGGTTCCTGACATGTACAAGTTAGACCCCAATAGAGAGAGAGATAGACAGAAACAGCTCAAGAAACGAGAATATTGTAAATATCTCCGTAGTCACTGTATTGTGACATTATTGATTATGTTTTTTCTGAGTCTTATGATTATTGCTACAATTATATTATTACACATGTACTTTCCTATTTTCACACGTGCACATTCTTCTTCAAATGACACTGTCGAGCATACTTTCAGTGAATTGCCCCCTCACGAGTTGTCTTACCGACTTGCGCTGCGCAACAATACTTTCATCAGTATGTTACATCATTCCCATCAGACCAGCAACGCTACAAATTGTTGGATATGTGGCCGACTCCCTCCCTATCAGAAGTATAAGGGAGTTCTGCCCCTCTTTCCGTATCCATTTACACACAATGGTTCCTGTGGTGCATGGTTTAGTTTAATAAATTCCTTAGATTCTGATTCCATAGTTTACCAGGGTAATTGGGTATGGGGAAATCTGAACACAGTTATGCACAAAGCATGTTTCCCTGACAAGGAGGGTCTTCCACAAAGGACAGGGACCGATCTAGAAAACGAAGTATATGGATTAGGTAATTTTACACTTAACCTCATGATTCTGAATGTCCAGTCCGATACAAGACCAGACTTACCCGCTATGTCAGTATTACCAGTCAAAGGTGAATTATGTGTCAGAAAAAATGGTTCAGTCCACCTAGGTCATAGTAAATGCACTACTGTGATTGAATTTAGTGATAATGGCAAGTCTACATTCAAAGCTTCCCGTCATTCCTATTTCATTTGTGGTCATACAGCTTATGTTCGTTTACCTCTAGATTGGGATGGTACTTGTTACATTGCATTCCTTCTGCCACCCGTTTTCCTAGCCCCACCTGATTATCATAGGGACTCCCATCTAGTACACAATAGATCCAAGAGAGATCTCCCGATTGTCGACTATACTGAAACGGCATGGGAGCAGTACACAGACTTCAATAAAGGTTTCTTTCCCTATTTAGGTACTGTCTCGAATAGTAAACTGATACGTAAATTGACCAGAACCCTTGAAGCAGTAGTGTCAAGACTCGTTTACCTGAAATCCTGATTCCTTCTGTGGGAAAGTTGAAGACAGTTCTAACCCACCCCTGAATCTCTTGGGGGAATGGACAATATAATAAACAGAGAAAACACAACACTGCCTCTCTTCTTGACTTCTTCTTTGAACAGTCAATTGCAGATGTAATGTCTAAACAAATAAAGATATAATCACTTAGCACTCTTAACCTATACCTTGACACAAATATCACACTGAATACACTGTTTTATATTTGTAATACCTCTCTACTCTGTTTATTTATCTCTTCAGAGTTGTGGACGCTGCATTTAAGGATTAACTTCTCCCTTAAAAGAAATAAAATCTCATTAGTAAACCTGTATGCATTAAATTAGTGAAATACTTCTTTCTTGCTAATATAATTCTGACCATAAGGTGGCACTACTCACTCATTTGTAGTCCATTTAAAGCTTACAAGAATATCTGCTCGTTATTCATGCAGGTGAATGAATTCTGTATAAAATGGTTAATCAGTGTTTCTGTAATCTTCTTCGATTTTTTTTTTTTTAAACACCAGAATATCTCTGCACACAACTCAGTTCTTGCTCTATTTTTTCTCCAATGAGCATATGTCAGAAAAAATGTCTCTCTCTCCTTTAAAGGTCTTTCAAGTGAAGTTTTTCTTTATCCAAGAGTTCGTTTTAAAGAAACGGCAGTCTTTATTGCTCATAAATAATGTCACTTACTTGAGCGCTGATGCGTGTGCACACGATACCTGAATAATGATTCTTTCTCTTCTTTCTTGCAGGAGGAACCTAGAAGCCGAAGACGTGATCACTGGTATCACCGGAAGCGTGGGGGAAGACTTGCAGGATGGTCCGGAACACAGGAAGATCGAGGAGGATTGAAGGTGCAAGACGAGACGGAAGACAACCACAGGAGAGGTGAAGAGGGACGGAGATCAAGGCAGGAATATCAGGTAAGCTGAGATAGAACGAGCACAAGCAAACGGCTTTGCTCTGAAGCGTCTTTATATAGCTGAGGACGGGCGGGGCTTTCACAGGGCTCTCACGCGCTGCACGTTATTACAGAATTCAGTTTGAAACGTGCAGTGCCTATTCCTATGCATATCATGAAAACGTGTAAACCTAATTAGCATAAGAAAAACGTGTAATCACCAAAGAAGCTTCCTAGACTCCATATTTCTGACTAAACATTAATACCACCGAACATGCTTTGGCTAAACCAAATCATGTTACCCTAATGCTTATGGCAATGAGCTCATTAATCAGAAACATGAATCAGACATACTTTTAAATAAACTATCAAGTATTCCTAATATTGTGACTTAGAGCATGCATCCAATTATTACTAATGTTGTGACCATGGACAAGCTTGTTGCTTGGAACAAACCCTAACAAGTAGTGAATGAAACTACTTCCGCCCTAGGCAACTTAACAGAGGAACAGTCTGCTATGAGACTTGTTGTGCTTCAAAATCGTCTTGTTCTTGACGTCATCCTGGCCGATAGGGGCGGAGCTTGTAGAGTCATCGGATCGAGTTGCTGTGTTTTCATTCCAGAAAACGCACCATCAGTATATAGAGCCATAACCCGTCTCCACAAGATTGCAAGTCAGATACACCAGAATCCAGGCACCTGGACGTGGTCCGGTTGGTTCTGGAGCGTGTTATCAGCCTGGGGATGGAAAGTCCTATCCTTCCTCGGAATAGCCCTTCTCATAGTATTCAGTTGTTGCTTATGTTTACAGTGTGGGCCAGCGATTTGCGGCTTGTGCGCCACATCATGCATTCCCCATCCAAGTCCACGTTCTAAATCCCGCCTGAAAAAGGAAGAGCAAATGGTGTTATATGAACAAATAGACAGATTAATGAAGATCGATGTATCATGAAGGGTCCGTAGGGGACAAGGAGGGAATGAGGTAATTGGAATTTTTATGGTCAATTGTGTCCCCTACTATGAACCCCAACGGCTCCATGTACGTGCTTCAAGTACATGTATGTTCCCTCCACAACCAGCTATGAAGACGCAAATACATTTGCGTCCAACGTTAACATGTCCTCTTTCAGATCCACCATGAATGGGTCGATTATTCAGTTCCTAAGTATGCCTTGCCACCGTCTTTACATGGTGCACTTTCACGTTTTCCTGGCTCTGGCGAGCTAGGCCCTGATTTCTGCCATCGAGCCCTTCCTGCCTTCTTCCTCTGAAAGCTGCAGCCTGGATCTGCATCCATGACCCTTGCCTTACTCCCTGCGCGGCGAGCGGTGCCCGGCTCGGCCTGCTTGCCTGCCAAAGACTGTATTTTGCCTTCAAGTTATCTGCTCCGCTCCTCGAAAATACATTCCTGTCTAGTGATTTAGGTAAACATCCCCCCAGCTGCAGAGCAAAGGGCCCGGCCACTCTGTCTCCGTGCAAGTAATTCATTGCTCCCGTTACCATGGTAGGCCCATGGCCCCTCGCATTACACGTAGACACGTAGTCACATATGCATGCACTAGCAGTCAGTATAGAATAGCCTCTGCCCGAGAGACCTTTCCTTCTAGATAATACAGTTCCTCAAACACAAGATATCAGATATGATTTGGGTTTAGGTTGTTCTGACACGCCAGACTTCTGTCTCCCCGTATAGTGCTAAATGTCAAGTCCCCTTCACCCTCCAGTTCCACGTCAATCACACGTCATGTTGCCTGCGCGCGCATCCAGCCCAATATTTCTGCTGACACTGCAGGATTTCTCTATGAATCCACCCACCTGTGACACTTTCATGTGACGTTTCTAGCACACACCTCCGTGTACGCCCTCGTACACGACTTCTGTTACGCACATGTGTTCTTATCTCGTTTCTTTTCAGCTGTTACGCCTTCTGTATCCATCACCATTGTATGCATTTACTATATATATTGTACACTGTTAATAAAGCATTGTCTATCCCTTCCTGAACCCTCGTGGTGATGGAACATGATACCATGGTTCGAACCATTCCATTACATGGAATAAAACCCTTATAAACTCAGATGCCACGGACTCTGCCTCTCATTTAATTGAGCTATCTTTTTGACCTTATACCGCATAGAAATTAAGAATACGGTAAATCTTTTATTTACCACACAGCAGCAACTGCTTCCTTCCACACCGGAGGAACCTCTCTCATTGGATATTGCCGCGCCTTTCTCCTAACTGAAGCGTATGGCTCAAACAACGGCTGAGAAGTAGACTCATTCCTAAATGACAACAACGTCGCAACTGCATTCTCAACATCGGAACCTACAATAGTTCCCTTCGCAAACTCAGACTGTAGATTGACCAACTCGGAAGGAGCCTGTCCCACATCATCATCTTCCCATTCCTCATGAAGGAAAGTACACACCTTATCAAAAACATATCTCTGTTTCGGCGCTTCCCCTTGATGGAAGACATCCGTAACAGACTCCACATCATACCTTAAAGGACGAGTGACCCATTTACGCGCCAGGCGGTTCCATATTTCTTTCTTTCGTGAATCAGGAAGTTGGCTACGCAACTGTTTACGTTCCGACACAGGAGTCGTAGTTAATGACCCAAAGAAGGGAGACAGAAGACTAGTAACAGTATTAGTAATTCTCTGTCGAACAGAAGGAGGAGTTGACAAGATGGGAGATAAAGCAGATTGAGAAAAGGTTAACGTAGGAACAATAGTAGGGGAGGTAGCAACAACAGGTGGAAAAAGTTTCAGAAGTTAAAGACGGAGCAGGTAGCAAAGTCAGTGGCCCTTGAGAAGGCTGCACCAGAGGAATAGGAACCAGCAGAAGAGGAGCTGGCGGCTGTTGGATAGCAAGGGGCAAAGCAACCTGAGGTTGCACCACTAAAGGTTGCGGAGGTGCTGTAGCACTCAGCGCATAAGGGGGTGGTGAACTCGATAAGTGTGACATTAAAGGATCATTTTCAAGTTCTTTTTCTGCATCTTGCTGGAGAGTTGGCAAAACTGGGTAACATTTATCAATCGCCATTTTACGTTGCCTGTGCAACTGCTCACTTGCCTGTTCTCCTTCGTTATCTTTAAACTGCGTAGCAGCTTGCATTATCGAAATACCCCTTTCTCTCTTATTTCTCTTTGCTAATTTAATTTCCTTCTGTTTGGCTTCCTTACGCCATAGGCGGAAAGAGTCAAACATCGCCGGCCGGGCTTTCTTCTTGAAGAGTCTGACCTCTAGATTGTCTAAAATCTCTGTGTCAAAACTACCATATTGGGGCCATTTTAGAACACCATCTTTCCTGGTGTATCGGATCCATACTTCATTATATGTGATGGGGCCTACGCCATGTTTCACATATAGTTCATAGGTCGGAGTTCCAATCGGAGGAACCGGACACGAGTCCTCCAATCGGGAATCCCTATTACAACCAAGACAAAACAAATTTCCAAGTCTGCTAAGACCAGGCATCTTCGCTCACTAGTCTAGCTTCAAACTTCAAAGGATTATCGAATACGATAGTCTCGTGAATACACGAGTCCCTCGGCTTTGGCACTTTCAAGTTCCAAATCAAAGCGATCCCAAGGGGATACCAAAACTAAGAACCAAACTAAGGACTGGGAGACGCTCCACTCATACTTAACTGAGGTATCGATGACGTCACCAGAAGACTCGTCTATCGTTTCGCTCTACCAATCATCAAGGGTGCAAAACAGGGCGATAGTCAGGGCAGCAGTCCTTCGTAGCCGTCGGGAAGCGGGGAACCTCGCAGCAAAGACTTTCGGACCACGTCGACATACAGAGGTCGATGAAGTGGCGGCCTTCCTCCAGAATTTTCACACGAAGCTCCTCACGAACCTCTGGCTTGGACCGGTACCGCTGAAATGGCCCCACTTTGGGCGCCAACTGAAGTACTGGGTTTTTAAGAACCCAGCGGTGCCAGGGACACACCCTATGACCTCGAGTCCTTCTTGTTTTAGACTACAGAAACACAGAGTCTTCTAGGTGAAGTCAAAGATCGAATTTATTGGCTGCAACCAGTAACAGGTATCCTAGAAGTACAACACAGTGTATATTCTCAGGAGACTGCTCAATCTTAAAAAGCCAGCCTTCTCCTTTTATACAAAATATTATACTTTAGGCAAACATTCCTTATTTTACAGTTGACCATTCAGATATTTTCACTACAAAGAAAAAGCAGAGTCATGATGACAAGCCCATATTTCAGTTTGTCCAGCCCACAATCAATCACCTGGCAAGGCCCAGTATTTTCATCAGAAATCGACGTACTCCCAATAAAAATGGGCACCTCCTCCTCATAAAGCAAGTCATAAAGAAAGAAACAAGGACAGGTGCGTGTAAGATTAGGCATGGTTTGCGTGCGATGAAAGGTTTATGATATGTTGTCTCTTGATACTAATCTCATTCGGCCACTGGGAAAGGTACTGGCCGAACGGGTTTGGCTTCAGGCAGTGGAGTCAGCTTGCCCAGGTCGCAGAGGAATCAGCAAAGGTATACGTGTCCTTCAGACTAATTTTTGGCCTTAGTCATTGGCCTATGTGAGGGCAATCACAAAATGGATGCCGTTCACAAATTGGAACCCCAGGGTTCAGAACAGCAAACTCTGATTTCAGAGTGATTTCGTCACCTGAATATGACGAAAATGCTTGTGCATAGTATTTCTAATCATTCTCGGTCTGCTGATACCAAAATCGTCATGATACGACGATGTTTATAACACAGGTCCAGAATTTTCAGTACCACAGAGGGTGAGCAGGGGTTATCTTGGCGTGTAACTCCCTTGCCCTGATTTAGGAGTGGTGGTCTCTGACTGACTTTGGCGCAAGCCCTGGCCAGCCAGGGACCCCATTTCTAACATCAGGCATTCATCTCTATCATTTAACCATTTGATGAACTCTTGTAGATTGTCGTTATTGTTCTTCCAAATGACAATGATGACATCTATAAATCTTACCCACACAGCGTGCTATATGTTTCTTAGGAAACGCCAACTGTGCCATATCCTCGGAGCGTAGGAAATTACTGCTCATGAGGATGGACACAAACCTCACTGAACTGGCGTCTGCTGAGCCAGGCCCATTAGCCGAAGGTCTCCTCTTCGGTGACAAGTTTGTAAAGGATGTCTCCATATATGTAGGGACCTTTACGTCGCTTGATAAGGCTCAGACTAATATTCGAAAGGTGTTCCAAACTGGCCTTTTTGGAAAGGCCGGGTGAGGCAGGGGCCGCTCGCCAGGCCGCTCTTACTATCAGGGCCCCAACAGAGGAGGTTATGGACGCAACAGAGGGGATTTTCACGACACCACCAGAGGCGGCACGTTTTATCCCTCCAGACATCAGCACAGAGGCAGATTTCGGCATGGAGGTGCCAGGGGTAACTTCCAGCCACAGCTTTCCGCAGGTGAGTCCAGATAAGTGCCTTGTTAATTTCTTGGCTTATGATCATGTTTAGACGTGTTTTTTAATGAGGTTTCCTGTGTTGCTTTATTTGGCTTGTGCTTTGTACCTCGCGCGCCAACCGCGATTCTCCGTTGGGCGTCGGCGGTGCATGATGCATCGCGCGGTCACCTTAGGCCTGTTAATAATTATTTTCTTGTTCATGGTGACAAGTTTTTTACGTTGCCCACATTTCGCCAGCTGAGTGCTCGCTTTCCGCAGATAGCGGCTGTGCCGGAGAACCCTTCCCGGTTTCAAGGGGCTGGCCCCGCCCCGCCCCGCAGGGAGCGGGACGCAGTACGGAGGCCAGCAGAGTCTGTACTGTGTTACCAGGCTCTTGGAGTGTTTTGAATCAGTGTTGGGGCAAGGATGTGGTCCGTGGGCCAGAGCTGCCGTCTCTGGTGCTGGAGACCAGGGTTAGAGCCTTGGGGTCGCACCAGCCTCTGGTGATTCTGGGTAAATCACTTCATCTCCACGTGGCTGAATGTGTAATGTATATACGTTGCTCGTGTAAAGCGCTCCAATACCTTCGGGTCAAGTTGGCGCTACATAAATATACATCCCTGCCAAGTGTCACACATCAGGCGTGACGCCAAGGCATTTCTGGGCTGGTGTCCGCATCACTGCACTGAATACATTAGTCACTCATAATTAGGGACCCCCAGGCATGCTGTAACAAGGAGCTGCAACAGCGATTGCAACAGCGATTGCAACAGCGAGTTCACTGTGCTATAGAAAGCGTGCCTGCGTCTGACTTTGTCAGGAACTTAATAGATGGTGAACTGGATCGCAGCAAAGCCTGATTAAACAATAATCAACAGCACTTCCAAGTTGTCTATTGCAGCTTATCGTCGTTGTTTTTTTCAAGGTGCGCTTCCCTTGTGATTACTGCATGGAGGGTAGTTGGCCTCCTACGAGGCGGGTGCAGGGTTTTATTTTCTTAGCTTGCCCGTCTCTGGCAGACTTCCGTTGGACAAGTCGACTATGAGGTAGGAGGCGGATTTTAGTTTTTATTTTGGAGTCGACATGTGTATCGCGTCGCACCCACACTCGCAACATTCACCTATCCAGACCTTCGCATGTTGGCGCAGGGGGGCACACTTAACTGCCCCTCGCCGGTTCATGAACATTATGATTCATCATGATTCATCTGCCCATTTGTTGGAGGCTCTGGGGGCACACTACAAGTCACGCCGACGGTCTTGCTGGGGTCTAGTTCCTGAACAACGGCTATCCAAAGAGTACTAAAGGCCAAACTAATGCCAGCCCTTATCTACGCCCAACAAGCGTTCCCCGGAAAATTAAACAAGGACCTAGAAAAAATTAACTGCAGCGCGTATAAGAGACTGTTCCTTCTCCGCGCGTGCACCAGAAATACACTCGTACGATTCGAATTTTCTGTAAATCAACAAAAGCTGGAAGAGATGGCTGCCTTCAGTAAATACTACTACCTTACAATAACAGCAAAGGAGAAGACATTGAAGGCAGTCTTAAAAAACATCTTCCTGGAATCTGGGAATCCTTGGTCAGTGACGCTTAATTCGGCTAAGGATCTCCTTAATTTAGCTATGGAGAACTGGGGCTCAGAGTTAGCGAATTATGCGACCATCAAAAATGCAATTAAAAAACAAGTCCGCATCTGCTCTCGCGCATCGATTTGGAGTCATTGGCAAAAAGAGGCCTCCACGAGTCACAAAGTCTGTCACACACAGTGTGGCTCACTGGTTAGAGGCGGCAGACCCGAGAGCAGAGGACGGCCCGGGACCAGGGTTCGATTCCCGGCGCGGCAGGTTTCTGGACCAGGGTCAGCGGACTCGATAATTCTCTCGCCTCGGTGCCCACTCTGATCAGCGATCACACTCGGCAACTCTGGGCATTAGCTTGCCTCATCTTCACTAACGGCCCCACCAGACCGCCGGGGATGCCTGGTCTCACCCTGGAGATACCCACTAAGGGACCATCTCTCAGGGAAGCCAGGAAGGGTTTCGCAGCGGTCGAAGCGCCTTGGGACCCTACGGGTAAGTAGTGCGCTATATAAATGCCTATACATACATACATACATACATAACTTCAAACTCCATCTCACTCAGGCAGTAGGCCGCTCAGCCCTATACAAGATTGTAGCCTACAGACTACATCCCCTGCCACTTAAAGAATTATACAGAATCGAACGGGCAGGTTCCATGATCAACGAATGTAGGCTCTGCAAATACGGGAGTCCCTGGCCCATCTCCTATTTTGCTGTCCGGCCTTGCACACAGCTCGCAGCCTTTATCTGTGTCCCATCATTTTACAGCTGGGGACACGCACCGCAAAGGAGGCGGTTCACCGACTATACACTCAGAACTCAGTAAAACAAATGGCCACATTTGGCAAATTTATTCATCAGACTCGCACTAGGCTGATGGCCATCTCGAGTTAAAAAAAACGGAGACTCAGCGGAGGCATGTTGGCCTGTAAGATCTTGGACATTATTCTCTTCCAACCCATAAGCATTCAGATTTTTAATCACACAAACTTGTCTTAAAAAAAAAAAAGACGATTACTCTTTTAACCTCAGTAACCTTTGTAATTTTGCACTTGGTTTTAATGTAATGGTTTTGAGTAACCAAACAATAAAAATTAATTAATTCATTCATTCATTCATTAGTCCCTGAAATTCATACCTTCGAGCATGTAAGAAAAGAATTTAGCGTAGTTGACCATCATTCCTTCGTATTCTGTCCCGCCTGGTTATGACCCTGAGCATTTGAAATAGCAGTTACATATTACAAAACATTAGAGGCCTCCTAGAAAAATCGAATTGTATTCTGTGCATAAGCAGGAGTCCTCTTAATACAACAGCAAATGGTGAATAATTATGCTTGGGGCATTGTTTCATTTTTCTTTTTCGTTTTGTTTTCAACAAAAGGGTGCATTTAAACATTTGTGTCTGACGCACTACCGAAGCCTTTTCATCGTTTATATTTTTAATTGAGATTGTGAGGGCTCTGCATCATTAGGTTTAAGGTCATCATTTATTGATAATTTAGGCAGCAATCACTGTTGGGCTTTCTACAATTGTTGTGATTATCACTTTTCCTTTGCATTGTGCTTGGTCTCATTTTCACGTAGTAAACATGGTGACTGAGCACAGTATCACTGCAGAGAGTCACGTATTTCTTAAATTCCTTGGTCAGCCTGCAGTCACATGTTTCCGGATTAACTCTGCCGCATGTTTAAATGAATGTTTCCACCTGTGTTGCTTATGGCGAGTTTGCTGACTATCACTTTGCTTGGAGGATAACTTTGTATTAGGGATGGTATAATGGGCGCTAAGTTGCAGACATTGTCCTGAATATGCTGATTTCCACACTGGCTCTTCATAGCTGCCAAGGTTTCAAATTGCTTATGTGTGACATTTTCATAATTTCAGTGTAATTATAAGTGACATTCAATGAATATGAGTGACACTTTGTCGCAAGCAAAATCAAGCAATGAAAAGGAGGGAAACACAGAAATATCAGAATTTACACCCATTTGAGCTTCAAGAAACTTTGGTTTGGTGTAGACCACAAGGCTTCCCAGGAGAGGCTCCTCCTTTACCACCCCTTGAGCCAACACCTTACAAATGCTGTTTCGCTGAAGGAAAATGTATGCTTCCTAAAGCACACTGCTCCCATAGTAACATCTTGGACCAAACATTTTATGAAACTATCTCATCAGATTCCTGAACGGAGCACAGCAATGAATTGTGTGTCCACACTTTCTCTTGCATCTGCAATGACAAAATTGCTGCCTGTTGATTTCTCCAGCCTCTGCTGTAGGAAGTGTGCATGCTAGGCTTCCTCAGATCAACTGAATGATATGTTATAATAAAGTTTCTGTTTTGGCATAAGAATTGTGCGTTTCCTGTGTTTCATGTAATTATTAAAACAGAAGGTGGAGGGTGCACAGCAATAGATAGAAGAAAGTTCAGGCTAGGCTAATGAGTAGGGTGCACTTCTTGGATGCGTTTCCGTCCAAATGCTAATCGTAATCAAGAGAAGTAGTGTTCGCATATATAATGCGGGTACATCCCAAGGAGGCACTCCGGGGTGGTTCAAAAACAATGATTCCACTATTTCAAGATTAATTGTTTTATTTCCATTTAGATTATGCTTTTTTGTCTTTTCATGATATTGTATTCATATCAATAAAGTTTCATTTGTAATCCAAAACAATCACTGGTTTTAGCACGAAGCTCCGATTCATTTCGGGCTAAACGCCCTTTTTCAAGGAGCGCTGAAAGAAGAAGAAGAAAACGAATGTTGGAAACGTAGTATAGGGCTCGCGAATAAAGAGTGAACGGTGAGCATTTGCATGCACTGGAGGTGTATAAGGAAAAATAAGGAGTGATTGGTATACGGAACCACGATGTGTCAAAAGATAATAATAGATACGCCTGAGGGGTGGTGAACAAAATTATATAGGTAAAGTGTTTAGATAATGTGGCGGGATTCTAAATGAGAAGTGATTCAAAAAGTCGTGACTAACGTGAAACGCAAGTTAAATCAGGACACACGGCTGCGGTAGCGAGCACAGTAACATTAAAGACATCTACGCCAAGAGGGCTGGCGTTTGTTAGGGGATAGGCAGTTATTACTTACTTCATGCTGGGGACGGCATGCGTCTCGGTTGTGTAGGTTCTGGTGGTGTGGGGTGAATGGGCTAAGCCGGAGTTTGTGTCTAAACGGAAGGTGACAGTAAACATAGAAGAGGGGTGGGTGTGTGACGGTGGCGGCCATCTTGGAAAGGAGAAAGTAAGGGTAAAGTAAAAGAATAGGAACAAATGCGAGATATCATATTAAGGCAATGTTATACATTCACAGGTAACAACTATATTCGACTCGATCATTGAGTCCATTGGGTTTAAGAGTCTGAAGTCGATAAATCCATTCAAGTTCTCTTTTAAGGAGAAATTTACGAATGTCTATTCCATCTTTTTTTGAAACAGTTTCTAGCACGATGAACTGTAACTGAGCGATGGTGTGGCGGAGTTAGTTGAAATGTACAGCTACATTAGACTTTTCATTTTTAGTACAATGTTAGACTTATGTTCATTCATGCGTGTTTTCACTTTTCTTTCGGTTTTGCCTACGCATAGTTGACCGCATTTATGGCATAGATTAAGTTCATTGAATCACAGGTAGCATTGACTTGTAATTTAATAGGATGGCCTTTCATGGGATGCGGTATACTATTTCCCCTGATGATACAATTGCAGTTATTGCAATTCTTGCACAGTAATGTTCCTTTATATTCAATGTGGATATCAGTAGTTTTTGAAAGGATTTCTTTCAAGTTGCTGCTACCGGTGTAGGCAAAGAGTGGTGGGTTTTGAAAACAATCACTGAAATCAGGTTCCATCTGGAGAATAGGCCAATGTCGAAGAATGATTTTTTTGAAGGTAATGCTGGTGGTGGAATATTTGGATACCAGTACCATGCGTGAGTTGGTGTTTGTTGGTTTCTTAGAAAGGCCTTCCTGTCTGCTGATGGCTGTGACACGTGTGAATGCTTCATTGAGAATGGTTTGAGGATAATTATTAAGCATGGGCGAATTTTGCGAATTTGCAATCCGAGAATTTGCAGATTTGCGAATTCGCAATCCGCAAAATTCACAAATTTGTGGATTTTTTTATTTTTGCAAGTTCGCGGGTGTTCGCGGAGCACTTTGCGTGTTCGCGGGTTTTTGCGAGGTGCTTTGCGTTTTTTCGGGGGTTTTTTTTGCCTGGTTAATCACTGCCACCCTCTCGTTTTTTATGCCCATCTGCCCTCTGTACCACTCGTTTCTATGCCCTTCTGCCCTCTGCCCCACTCATTTTTTGTCCCCTTCTGCCCTTTGTCCCACTTTTGTGCCGTTCTGCCCTCAGCCCCACTCAGAATGGCGCCGGCAAGCTGCCAGCGCCATTCTAAAATAGCTACAAATAGCTTCAACAGGAAGCACTAATAGATAAGTAAAGCAGGTGCTCGAGTTGAAAGTCAAATTAAGTTACACAACCATTAATCACCCCAAGTTTTGGGTGATTATTGATTGTGTAACTGAATTTGAGCAGCACCTGCTTTACTTTATCTATTAGAGCTTCCTGTTGAAGCTGACTTTTGTAACTATTTTAGAATGGCTCTGGCAGCTTGCCGGCGCCATTCTAAAAGAGTTACAAAAGTCAGCTTGAACTTTTGACCCAATCCGTTCTGCTCGCGGATTTTGCGGGAAATTCGCGAATCTCGCGGATTGCGAATTTACCGAAAATCCGCAAAATCCGCGAGCGGAACGGATTTTCCACCCATGCTTAGTAATTATTGTTTTGGAAAAGTTTGAGCATATGCAGTAAATCCACGTTTGATTTTATCGGAATTAGCTGGTGCAATACAATCACATGCATCTGCAGAATTATGGGAAAACATTAGAATAGTTTTTTCAAGTATGCAGTGATGCCCCGTCCGAGTGACAACTCGCTGCCTGTCTGTGTGCCCACCCTAACTCTGTAGTCTACATCATGTCAGGCATACGTTTCCTTCCTGGGAGTCTGTGTGGGCTGACAATTTTAAGTTCTCCAATTAATAGGCAGCAAGCCGGCCCTAAAGAGGTCGCGTGCTCTTACAGCACACTATCATTTTTTATTTGAGTGACATTATTAGCATTGTGTTATAAATAACGAAACCCTGAAAGTTAGGTGGGGGCTGGCTTACTTATTGAGTGACCTGCTAGTGCCCAGCCACAATGTGCAGCACAGTGACTGCCACTACTGCCAGTCTTCATCCAGGCAGAGCTGCTGCTGTTCACTCGAGTCGCCGGATACTCCTCGCCTCAGACGCCACCCCCCTGCCGCGGCCGCGCTCGTCCTCCTTGTGGGCTGGCCAGCCCAGAGCTGACTTTCGCCGGCTCAGCTGGCAGGAGGTCAACTGCCACTGCAGCCTGGTTGGGGAGCAAGCGGCCGCCCGCCTGCGCCGCAATCGATTCATGCGCCCCCCTGCGGCCGCGGCGGGCGGCCTGCCATCATGGCATGAGAGAGGCTGTCTCGTGAGCAGGCAGCCTGCACTCTCAGATTCCCCCGCTGCTTTACTTCCTGTTCCGGACGTGAAGGCACTCTACCGCCGCACATCCGAATTTAATCCTGGCCCCCTGGTGACACGGTTGGTGGTTGGCTGCAGTATCGGACTGAGGGGGCAGGCAGCCCGCCCCCCCCCCTGCTGTGTCATGAGCCGCGCTGGTGCCACATCCGCACCATAATTTGCCGCATTCTGTTTCCAGAGCAACAGGCAGCTCCGGGCAGAGTGCAGTCGATACATTTGTAGCGCTCTCTCAGAGCTGAGAGCTGCAGCAGTCTGTTAACTGTTTAGGAACACGATGGAAGCAGGCGCACCTCTCTCGGAGCATCAGTGAGAGCCCGGGCACCGTGACAGGCGCCGCTGGTGGCTCGCCTGGCAGCAGGTGGCAAAATGCGTGACAATGCTTTTCAGTGCGGTGATGTGGATCACCGCACTGAAATGAGTGAGCGTCACACCTGTTGCGTGACGCTTGGCAGGACTGGCTCTTCTTGTAAAGATGCTCTGCCCCCACAGGTGACACAACAACCTTCTGGAGTCAGTATTGGTTTATTTATCCAAATCGCGCAGAGAGCGCTGAGCCTGATGCCTCCCTGGCTCCGGCACCCGCACTAAAACCTTTCACGCGCTTACACAAGATGGCGGGTCGGCGTGCTACGCCATCGCGCCGACCTGAGCACTAGAGCGCTAACTCTACATAGCTCCCCTTTTTATATACATTCAACATAATATAGAGTCATTGTCCATCACCCACCTCATAGTCCCGAAATCTGGCTGGCCTCATCATGGCCCTTCCCCTTCTGGTACACCTTACCGGGGTGGATGTCACTTCTCTCCTGCTGGATCTTCCCGGAGTGTTTTCTCTACCTTCTTGACTGCTTCCCGCCTTCGGGCTCTCCTGTGACCTCTGTTCCTGCCGGGGCATCTCTTCGCTTGGTGATCTCACCGCCCATAGCTCGCCCCTTATGTTCCCTTCATCGGTCTCTCCTTTCTCCATTGTCTGTTCATACTCCACCCGTTTCTCTCCATTCCTTCCTGATCTTGATCCACAATGTCCCACTGTAGTATTTTGTTGCATCTCGCCATGCAGTCTTGGGACCATACGTTTCCGTCGCTCAGCAGGGCAGCCCTGTCATACACCTCCTTGACTTGGAGAGGTCTACTGTACTTGCTGTCCCCCTTTCTCTGCAGCACCGCCAACTTGACTCTCACCCATTCTCCTTCTTCTAATCCTGTGTTTCTCACGTTCCTTCTAGCGTTGTAGTGTTGTGAGTACACTGCTTGGGCTTTTTCCAAATTCGCTTGAACCACAGCTGGCGACCATTTGCTGGTCACCGTTTTCTCCTTCCACGCCCTGTTGTCCTTCGTGAATGGATCTCGGCCCCTCAATATCTGGAATGGGCCTGCTGTCTCCCTGGCTCCGGCACCCGCACTAAAACCTTTCGCGCGCTTATACATAATGACGGTCGGCGTGCTACGTCATTGCACCGACCCGAGCACTACAGCGCTAACTCTACACTTCTCTCTACACATATCGTAAGTTGAGCATTTGCTTGTTTGGCTTACTTTTAGTTTTCATGGACGCTTTTACTCAGGCCACCTCTCTGCGCAGGCGCATTGATTGGCAGAGCAGTTTGCCGTCTCTTTTTGCACCCCCCACCCCTGTTAGTGCAGTTTACTTTAATGACTTCTTAGAGTTTCTTGGTGCTCAAATGGGTGTCATTTTGGATATTTATATGTTTAATTGCTTGATTTTTGCTTGCGAGAAAGTGTCACTCATAATCGTTGAAATGTCACTCATAATTTCACTGAAATTATTAAAATGTCACACATGGCAATCTGAAGCCTTGGCAGCTGTGAATATGAAAAAAAAACAGTGTTATTTTTGCTCAGGCAGCGTTGGAGATGCGGTCTGACAGGGCGCATGCGCAGACAGGCGCATCTGTCGCAGACGGGCGTGGCCAGTCGCGTATCAACACACTGATCATGCGCATGTGACCTTCTCTGAGCCACGAGCGTGACCGCGGGCCGCGCGATCATACTGAGCACGCGCACTACGCATAGTTACAATAATTAAAGCATGCGCAGACGAGCAGTGTCTCTCTAGTGGGCGGTCGGCGCTCTATCATACTGCGCATGCGTAGGTTCGCGATACTTCAGTTAAGCGCTTCTTCAGTTCAGCGCTTCTGGTTGGATCATCCACACTGAGCATGAGCAAAAGAAGAACCTTAGCTAGGCGTGGTCTGGCTGTATTCTGCCGGCGAGCATGCGCTGATGGGTCTGCCTCCACGCTACGCTTCTGTCTCCTCTACGCATGCGCGGATGTTTAGTGTCTTCGGGATGTGTCTGAGTCTCCTCTACGCATGCGTAGGTCGTTGGTTGTGTCAAGTGTAGGCGCCGGTCTCTCTTCTGCGCATGCGCCGTCGAGGCTGATCGTGGAGGCTGCAGACACCGACCCTGACCCTTTACTCTGAGGCCTCTGAGCAGAGACACCATGAGAGGCCGAGGAGAGCAGCAGAGCCCGAGGGAGGAGAGGAGAGAGCAGTGCCCGCAGGCCCCAGGGGAGGTGAGTGCAGAGGATGAGAGAGGAGAGAGCTGTGCCAGCAGGCCCCAGGGGAGGTGAGTGCAGAGGATGGGAGAGGAGAGAGCTGTGCCAGCAGGCCCCAGAGGAGGTGAGTGCAGAGGAAGGGAGAGGAGAGAGCTGTGCCAGCAGGCCCCAGGGGAGGTGAGTGCAGAGGATGGGAGAGGAGAGAGCTGTGCCAGCAGGCCCCGGGGGAGGTGAGTGCAGAGGATGGGAGAGGAGAGAGCTGTGCCAGCAGGCCTCAGGGGAGGTGAGTGCAGAGGATGAGAGAGGAGAGAGCCGTGCCAGCAGGCCCCAGCGGAGGTGAGTGCAGAGAATGAGAGAGGAGAGAGCCGTGCCAGCAGGCCTCAGGGGAGGTGAGTGCAGAGAATGAGAGAGGAGAGAGCTGTGCCAGCAGGCCTCAGGGGAGGTGAGTGCAGAGGATGAGAGAGGAGAGAGCTGTGCCAGCAGGCCTCAGGGGAGGGGAGTGCAGAGGATGGGAGAGGAGAGAGCTGTGCCCGCAGGCCCCAGGGGAGGTGAGTGCAGAGGATGAGAGAGGAGAGAGCTGTGCCAGCAGGCCTCAGGGGAGGTGAGTGCAGAGGATGAGAGAGGAGAGAGCTGTGCCCGCAGGCCCCAGGGGAGGTGAGTGCAGAGAATGCGAGAGGAGAGAGCTGTGCCAGCAGGTCCCATGGGAGGTGAGTGCAGAGGATGAGAGAGGAGAGAGCTGTGCCAGCAGGCCCCAGGGGAGGTGAGTGCAGAGGATGAGAGAGGAGAGAGCTGTGCCAGCAGGCCCCAGAGGAGGTGAGTGCAGAGAATGAGAGAGGAGAGAGCTGTGCCAGCAGGCCTCAGGGGAGGTGAGTGCAGAGGATGAGAGAGGAGAGAGCTGTGCCAGCAGGCCTCAGGGGAGGGGAGTGCAGAGGATGAGAGAGGAGAGAACTGTGCCCGCAGGCCCCAGGGGAGGGGAGTGCAGAGGATGAGAGAGGAGAGGAGAGAGCTGTGCCAGCAGGCCCCAGGGGAGGTGAGTGCAGAGGATGGGAGAGGAGAGAGCTGTGCCAGCAGGCCTCAGGGGAGGTGAGTGCAGAGGATGAGAGAGGAGAGAGCTGTGCCAGCAGGCCCCAGGGGAGGTGAGTGCAGAGGATGGGAGAGGAGAGAGCTGTGCCAGCAGGCCCCAGAGGAGGTGAGTGCAGAGGAAGGGAGAGGAGAGAGCTGTGCCAGCAGGCCCCAGGGGAGGTGAGTGCAGAGGATGGGAGAGGAGAGAGCTGTGCCAGCAGGCCCCGGGGGAGGTGAGTGCAGAGGATGGGAGAGGAGAGAGCTGTGCCAGCAGGCCTCAGGGGAGGTGAGTGCAGAGGATGAGAGAGGAGAGAGCCGTGCCAGCAGGCCCCAGCGGAGGTGAGTGCAGAGAATGAGAGAGGAGAGAGCCGTGCCAGCAGGCCTCAGGGGAGGTGAGTGCAGAGAATGAGAGAGGAGAGAGCTGTGCCAGCAGGCCTCAGGGGAGGTGAGTGCAGAGGATGAGAGAGGAGAGAGCTGTGCCAGCAGGCCTCAGGGGAGGGGAGTGCAGAGGATGGGAGAGGAGAGAGCTGTGCCCGCAGGCCCCAGGGGAGGTGAGTGCAGAGGATGAGAGAGGAGAGAGCTGTGCCAGCAGGCCTCAGGGGAGGTGAGTGCAGAGGATGAGAGAGGAGAGAGCTGTGCCCGCAGGCCCCAGGGGAGGTGAGTGCAGAGAATGCGAGAGGAGAGAGCTGTGCCAGCAGGTCCCATGGGAGGTGAGTGCAGAGGATGAGAGAGGAGAGAGCTGTGCCAGCAGGCCCCAGGGGAGGTGAGTGCAGAGGATGAGAGAGGAGAGAGCTGTGCCAGCAGGCCCCAGAGGAGGTGAGTGCAGAGAATGAGAGAGGAGAGAGCTGTGCCAGCATGCCTCAGGGGAGGTGAGTGCAGAGGATGAGAGAGGAGAGAGCTGTGCCAGCAGGCCTCAGGGGAGGGGAGTGCAGAGGATGAGAGAGGAGAGAACTGTGCCCGCAGGCCCCAGGGGAGGGGAGTGCAGAGGATGAGAGAGGAGAGGAGAGAGCTGTGCCAGCAGGCCCCAGGGGAGGTGAGTGCAGAGGATGGGAGAGGAGAGAGCTGTGCCAGCAGGCCTCAGGGGAGGTGAGTGCAGAGGATGAGAGAGGAGAGAGCTGTGCCAGCAGGCCTCAGGGGAGGTGAGGGCAGAGGGATGAGAGGAGAGGATAGAGCTGTGCCGGAAGGCCCCCAGGGGAGGTGAGTGCAGAGGAAGGGAGAGGAGAGAGCTGTGCCAGCAGGCCCCAGGGGAGGTGAGTGCAGAGGATGAGAGGAGAGGAGAGAGCTGTGCCCGCAGGCTCCAGGGGAGGTGAGTGCAGAGAATGAGAGAGGAGAGAGCTGTGCCAGCCGGCCCCAGGGGAGGTGAGTGCAGAGGATGAGAGAGGAGAGAGCTGTGCCAGCCGGCCCCAGGGGAGGTGAGTGCAGAGGAAGGGAGAGGAGAGAGCTGTGCCAGCAGGCCCCAGGGGAGGTGAGTGCAGAGGATGAGAGGAGAGGAGAGAGCTGTGCCCAAAGGCCCCAGGGGAGGTGAGTGCAGAGGATGAGAGAGGAGAGAGCTGTGCCAGCAGGCCCCAGGGGAGGTGAGTGCAGAGGATGGGAGAGGAGAGAGCTGTGCCAGCCGGCCCCAGGGGAGGTGAGTGCAGAGGATGAGAGAGGAGAGAGCTGTCAATAAACAAAGTTTGGTATTGCACTCATTTGTTCAAAATTGTATTTCAAATTAATCAATTTTCCATATGTCGTTGGTGCATAGGTAGGTACCCTACTGAGCATTTAGGGTATGTGGTATATCAGGACATGCGTGTTCTGTAACTACAGGACACCCTTCTACTTTGCACTCCTTTTTACTTTTCAAACATGGTAACTCCAATTGTGTAAGTATCAAATCATACTGTTTATTTAAACATTCTTTTGTAGCGAGTGTTCATTTGAGAATTGTATTTCATTCATACACATTTACATGTTCATCTTGTCATCCCAATGCATTTCAAGCATAATGCTCTTCTTCAGGGGATTTGTTTAATCTGAAATTATAATACACGAAATAAATACCTGAGATAATTTTACCCAACAGTTCTAAATTATCCAATCTTCACATTATACATGATTTATCGTACTGAATACTGTGCTTTCTCTGTACCTTATAACCCCTGCTGAACTAATCGTTTATATCGTCACTCATGTAACCTAGTGCTTTTAGCCCTTATATATCTGTGCCACAGCTTGTTTTAGTGATCGGAACTCCACCCAGTTGCCCTTGTTTGTATCAAAATTACTCACAAGCCTTCATTTCCAAAGTCGTTCGCACTCTGTAAATTAATAAACAATCCGGTGTAAGGTTCAATTCACCTTGTCTTAATACAGATGCATAGCGCACTTGTAGGTATTATGTTTCAAAGCACTCCTCTTACCCGGTGCGTGTTGCTGCCTCTCTCCCCTCGCTACTCTGGCGTGCGTCGCTCTGGCCCTGTTTCCCTGTGCACCTCTATGACCTTGTTCCGATCACGTGACCGCAATAGCGGTCGTGTATACCTTCCCTAATGTTTCGCGCTGGTGTTGTCCTAATGTAGCAACAGCAACTGGTGTATATGTCAATTGCTAAAAGACTATTACATTTATACAGGAAACGACATTATCGAAATTACACAGTTCAAATATAATGTGCGTTATTTGTCTTTTAAAGGATCCCTATACATATCAAAAAATTATTGTATCCAAAAAGAGTAACATTTGTCTATAAAAAGCAATTCAGATCTAATCTTTCATTAAGCCCCTTTGGCTGTGTGGTACATAAAAAATTAATCCAAAACGCTTCTCTCCTCAGTAACTGATTATCAATGTCCTTTCCCGGAATGATTTTCACAGTCTCCAATATGCAAAATTTCAATTGGCTCGCATTGTGGTTTGCTTGATTAAAATGGGTTGCCACAGAGGATTTGGTGTTTTTCAAGCGTATGTTGCTTTTATGTTCTATTATGCGAGTTTTTATTTTCCTTTTGGTTTTTCCCACATAGGATAATCCACAAGGGCATCGCAATAGATATATCACGTTCTCTGTGTTACATGTTCCAGTTACTTTCAACTGTATGGGAGTGCCTTTGGTTGGATGGTTGATAACGTTCCCTTTGATAATCGCTGAACAGTTTCCGCAATTATGGCAAGGAAGTGTTCCATTGTGTTTCACAGCTTCTTGTGTCGGTTGATTTAACAGTTCTTTGAGATTCTTAGTTCTCTCATAAGCAAAAATTGGAGGTGCAGAAAAAATTCCTTTGAAATCTTCTTCTTGTGCGAGTAAAGGCCAATGGTTGCGAATGATTTTTTTGATTTTAGTGCTTTTCGTGGAGAATTTTGACACGAATACGCATCTTTTTTCATCGCTTTTAGTTGCTGATCTTAACAAGTGCTGACGCTGTAATTTGTCTGCTCGATTGGCTGCAGATTCCAAAATGGGATCAGGATATCCTCTCTTTTTGAATTTCTGAAGTGTCTCTTGTTTGTGTTTGAGATATAGTTCATTTGTTGATGCTATTCGTTTTATTCTTAGGATTTGTGAAAATGGCAGGTGGTGTTTAAGTGAAGGCTGATGAAAGCTGTTATAATGTAATAAGTTATTTCTGTCTGTTTCTTTAGTATATACACTTGTTATGATTTCACCATCTTTGTTAGTTAGCAATACGTCCAGGAATGACAATTCTTTGTTACTCATGATACTCGTGAATTGTATTCTTGCCTCTATTGTGTTCAATTGGTCTATGGCTTCCTTTAGTGTAGTTTCAGTGCCTCTCCATAAGACGAAAATGTCGTCAATGTATCTTTTATATACTATTAGATTTTCCTTCCAGGTTTCATTCTCTAGTATATGTTGCTCCTCAAATTTGTGCATAAAAATGTTTGCGTAGGTAGGCGCGGCACAATTGCCCATGGAAGTTCCAGAAGCTTGTATGTAAAATTTGTCTTCCCATTTGAAGTAGCTGTGGAACAGCGTAAAGTGTAACAACTCCATTATGAATATTTTGAGATCTTCTGTTTTGTTTTCCTGCATAAGTAAACTTTCGACTGCGGATATACCTTGATCATGAGGGATTGATGTATATAGAGACTTTACGTCTATACTTGCCATAATCATCTCTTTCGTGAAGTCATTTTTCCGTTCTTCCAATATGTTTAAAAAATGTGTTGTGTCCTTCAAATAGGTTGTTGTGTTCTGGACAATATTCTGTAGATGTTTATCTATATACTTTCCAATGGGTTCATGTATAGACCCTATAGTAGATACTATCGGTCTCAACGGAGGGTGGTACAGATCTTTATGGACTTTGGGAGTCATATATATGTAAGGAACACTTGGGTTATCTGTGATAAGGTATTCCTTTTCTTTTTGTCCGATGGTTCCTTTAGTGATTGCATTCTCAATTATGTTGTTTAAAATTTTCATGAACTCTCTGGTAGGATCCATAGTCATAATAGTGTAAGTATTTGGATCTTGGACGTGTTCTTCTACTTTAGACAGGTAATAGCTAGTATCCATGATAACAAGAGCTCCGCCCTTGTCTGCTTGTCTGATGGTGATTTGCGGATTGTTCGCTAATTTCTTTAGAATGTTTCTTTCTCGAACAGTCATATTGGATTGTTTAGTTGCTGGTTGTTTGAATGTTTCTTCGATTTCAGTAATGACTATTTTTTCAAACGCGTCTAATACCTTGTGGCTCACTGGTGCCATATATTTACTTTTACTTCTTAAGCCCAGTAGTGTATTTTCTCTCGGTGGATTGATAATTGGTTCAATAACGTTATCAAAAAAATGTCTCAATCTTAAAGATCTTAGAAATTTGTATAAACTGACTTTAGTTTCTAGGAAGTTTGAATGGTACGTTGGGACGTACGATGTCCCTTTTTGTAATGTATTGATTTCTTGTTGAGTTAATTGTTGGCTGGATATGTTGATGACTAAATTTTCAGGACTCGACTCCTGGTGCTTTGAGCTATCGTTTTTCGTTCTACTTGTTTTTTTGCTCCTCCTGGTTCTGTTTGGGGTGCTTGGCCTGCCTCTAAAAAATCTTCCCGTTGAGCTTGACCTGTGGTACTTGTACTCGCTTGGGTTTCAGTATTTTGGTTCGTTGGTTCTGTTGCCGGACCTGCTCTAGGTCTTCGATCATATGTGTATCGTTTTTGATGTGAATCCTCAGATGATGTGTCATCGGTTGACGCATTTGGTTTTTGTTGTCGCCTTTTTGCGTAAATCTCAGCCCAAGAGTAAACTTCTCCTAGTCGATAGTCTGTAGTGTCTCTCTTAAACTTCCTTAATTTTCTGTCATTTATTTCTTTAGTGTATTCATCTAATTTTTTGTTGGTGTCTTCCAAGATTTGTTCCCATTCATCTTTGGTTGTTGTTTTAACTAATTCATCTCTCACCTGGTTAACTTCCTTTGTTAAATCATCTATCAGTTTTGCCAATTCTTCAACTATGAGTAATATCAAATCCAATGAACATTTATTAAGAATTGCTTGCCAGCGTTCGGTAAATCTTGCGTTGTTCTTACATAACGTTGATTTGAGGGCGATCCTTAAGCCACGTGGAATGCGTAGCGCTTTGTGGTATTTAATGAGCGTACTTGCGTGTAGTTTTTGGTTTATGATCCTTTTTGATATGTATAGCAACTGTTTTAGGGTTGATTCTTTGGATACGGTACTTGGTATTATTTCCTCAGTTTCCCCAATTAAAGAGTAAATACGGCTGGTGTCCTCCTCTGAGAACACTAGGGTTTCTGCTCGATGTTCTGTTGTATGGGCGATTTCTGCAAACTGCATGTTGATCAAAGTTTTTCAATGTATTTCAATGTCGGTGCTAATACTCTGTGGCTCAGTGGAAAATGTCAATAAACAAAGTTTGGTATTGCACTCATTTGTTCAAAATTGTATTTCAAATTAATCAATTTTCCATATGTCGTTGGTGCATAGGTAGGTACCCTACTGAGCATTTAGGGTATGTGGTATATCAGGACATGCGTGTTCTGTAACTACAGGACACCCTCCTACTTTGCACTCCTTTTTACTTTTCAAACATGGTAACTCCAATTGTGTAAGTATCAAATCATACTGTTTATTTAAACATTCTTTTGTAGCGAGTGTTCATTTGAGAATTGTATTTCATTCATACACATTTACATGTTCATCTTGTCATCCCAATGCATTTCAAGCATAATGCTCTTCTTCAGGGGATTTGTTTAATCTGAAATTATAATACACGAAATAAATACCTGAGATAATTTTACCCAACAGTTCTAAATTATCCAATCTTCACATTATACATGATTTATCGTACTGAATACTGTGCTTTCTCTGTACCTTATAACCCCTGCTGAACTAATCGTTTATATCGTCACTCATGTAACCTAGTGCTTTTAGCCCTTATATATCTGTGCCACAGCTTGTTTTAGTGATCGGAACTCCACCCAGTTGCCCTTGTTTGTATCAAAATTACTCACAAGCCTTCATTTCCAAAGTCGTTCGCACTCTGTAAATTAATAAACAATCCGGTGTAAGGTTCAATTCACCTTGTCTTAATACAGATGCATAGCGCACTTGTAGGTATTATGTTTCAAAGCACTCCTCTTACCCGGTGCGTGTTGCTGCCTCTCTCCCCTCGCTACTCTGGCGTGCGTCGCTCTGGCCCTGTTTCCCTGTGCACCTCTATGACCTTGTTCCGATCACGTGACCGCAATAGCGGTCGTGTATACCTTCCCTAATGTTTCGCGCTGGTGTTGTCCTAATGTAGCAACAGCAACTGGTGTATATGTCAATTGCTAAAAGACTATTACATTTATACAGGAAACGACATTATCGAAATTACACAGTTCAAATATAATGTGCGTTATTTGTCTTTTAAAGGATCCCTATACATATCAAAAAATTATTGTATCCAAAAAGAGTAACATATCCAGCCAACAATTAACTCAACAAGAAATCAATACATTACAAAAAGGGACATCGTACGTCCCAACGTACCATTCAAACTTCCTAGAAACTAAAGTCAGTTTATACAAATTTCTAAGATCTTTAAGATTGAGACATTTTTTTGATAACGTTATTGAACCAATTATCAATCCACCGAGAGAAAATACACTACTGGGCTTAAGAAGTAAAAGTAAATATATGGCACCAGTGAGCCACAAGGTATTAGACGCGTTTGAAAAAATAGTCATTACTGAAATCGAAGAAACATTCAAACAACCAGCAACTAAACAATCCAATATGACTGTTCGAGAAAGAAACATTCTAAAGAAATTAGCGAACAATCCGCAAATCACCATCAGACAAGCAGACAAGGGCGGAGCTCTTGTTATCATGGATACTAGCTATTACCTGTCTAAAGTAGAAGAACATGTCCAAGATCCAAATACTTACACTATTATGACTATGGATCCTACCAGAGAGTTCATGAAAATTTTAAACAACATAATTGAGAATGCAATCACTAAAGGAACCATCGGACAAAAAGAAAAGGAATACCTTATCACAGATAACCCAAGTGTTCCTTACATATATATGACTCCCAAAGTCCATAAAGATCTGTACCACCCTCCGTTGAGACCGATAGTATCTACTATAGGGTCTATACATGAACCCATTGGAAAGTATATAGATAAACATCTACAGAATATTGTCCAGAACACAACAACCTATTTGAAGGACACAACACATTTTTTAAACATATTGGAAGAACGGAAAAATGACTTCACGAAAGAGATGATTATGGCAAGTATAGACGTAAAGTCTCTATATACATCAATCCCTCATGATCAAGGTATATCCGCAGTCGAAAGTTTACTTATGCAGGAAAACAAAACAGAAGATCTCAAAATATTCATAATGGAGTTGTTACACTTTACGCTGTTCCACAGCTACTTCAAATGGGAAGACAAATTTTACATACAAGCTTCTGGAACTTCCATGGGCAATTGTGCCGCGCCTACCTACGCAAACATTTTTATGCACAAATTTGAGGAGCAACATATACTAGAGAATGAAACCTGGAAGGAAAATCTAATAGTATATAAAAGATACATTGACGACATTTTCGTCTTATGGAGAGGCACTGAAACTACACTAAAGGAAGCCATAGACCAATTGAACACAATAGAGGCAAGAATACAATTCACGAGTATCATGAGTAACAAAGAATTGTCATTCCTGGACGTATTGCTAACTAACAAAGATGGTGAAATCATAACAAGTGTATATACTAAAGAAACAGACAGAAATAACTTATTACATTATAACAGCTTTCATCAGCCTTCACTTAAACACCACCTGCCATTTTCACAAATCCTAAGAATAAAACGAATAGCATCAACAAATGAACTATATCTCAAACACAAACAAGAGACACTTCAGAAATTCAAAAAGAGAGGATATCCTGATCCCATTTTGGAATCTGCAGCCAATCGAGCAGACAAATTACAGCGTCAGCACTTGTTAAGATCAGCAACTAAAAGCGATGAAAAAAGATGCGTATTCGTGTCAAAATTCTCCACGAAAAGCACTAAAATCAAAAAAATCATTCGCAACCATTGGCCTTTACTCGCACAAGAAGAAGATTTCAAAGGAATTTTTTCTGCACCTCCAATTTTTGCTTATGAGAGAACTAAGAATCTCAAAGAACTGTTAAATCAACCGACACAAGAAGCTGTGAAACACAATGGAACACTTCCTTGCCATAATTGCGGAAACTGTTCAGCGATTATCAAAGGGAACGTTATCAACCATCCAACCAAAGGCACTCCCATACAGTTGAAAGTAACTGGAACATGTAACACAGAGAACGTGATATATCTATTGCGATGCCCTTGTGGATTATCCTATGTGGGAAAAACCAAAAGGAAAATAAAAACTCGCATAATAGAACATAAAAGCAACATACGCTTGAAAAACACCAAATCCTCTGTGGCAACCCATTTTAATCAAGCAAACCACAATGCGAGCCAATTGAAATTTTGCATATTGGAGACTGTGAAAATCAATCCGGGAAAGGACATTGATAATCAGTTACTGAGGAGAGAAGCGTTTTGGATTAATTTTTTATGTACCACACAGCCAAAGGGGCTTAATGAAAGATTAGATCTGAATTGCTTTTTATAGACAAATGTTACTCTTTTTGGATACAATAATTTTTTGATATGTATAGGGATCCTTTAAAAGACAAATAACGCACATTATATTTGAACTGTGTAATTTCGATAATGTCGTTTCCTGTATAAATGTAATAGTCTTTTAGCAATTGACATATACACCAGTTGCTGTTGCTACATTAGGACAACACCAGCGCGAAACATTAGGGAAGGTATACACGACCGCTATTGCGGTCACGTGATCGGAACAAGGTCATAGAGGTGCACAGGGAAACAGGGCCAGAGCGACGCACGCCAGAGTAGCGAGGGGAGAGAGGCAGCAACACGCACCGGGTAAGAGGAGTGCTTTGAAACATAATACCTACAAGTGCGCTATGCATCTGTATTAAGACAAGGTGAATTGAACCTTACACCGGATTGTTTATTAATTTACAGAGTGCGAACGACTTTGGAAATGAAGGCTTGTGAGTAATTTTGATACAAACAAGGGCAACTGGGTGGAGTTCCGATCACTAAAACAAGCTGTGGCACAGATATATAAGGGCTAAAAGCACTAGGTTACATGAGTGACGATATAAACGATTAGTTCAGCAGGGGTTATAAGGTACAGAGAAAGCACAGTATTCAGTACGATAAATCATGTATAATGTGAAGATTGGATAATTTAGAACTGTTGGGTAAAATTATCTCAGGTATTTATTTCGTGTATTATAATTTCAGATTAAACAAATCCCCTGAAGAAGAGCATTATGCTTGAAATGCATTGGGATGACAAGATGAACATGTAAATGTGTATGAATGAAATACAATTCTCAAATGAACACTCGCTACAAAAGAATGTTTAAATAAACAGTATGATTTGATACTTACACAATTGGAGTTACCATGTTTGAAAAGTAAAAAGGAGTGCAAAGTGAGAGGAGAGAGCTGTGCCAGCCGGCCCCAGGGGAGGTGAGTGCAGAGGATGGGAGAGGAGAGAGCTGTGCCAGCAGGCCCCAGGGGAGGTGAGTGCAGAGGATGGGAGAGGAGAGAGCTGTGCCAGCAGGCCCCAGGGGAGGTGAGTGCAGAGAATGAGAGAGGAGAGAGCTGTGCCAGCCGGCCCCAGGGGAGGTGAGTGCAGAGGATGGGAGAGGAGAGAGCTGTGCCAGCAGGCCCCGGGGGAGGTGAGTGCAGAGGATGAGAGGAGAGGAGAGAGCTGTGCCCGCAGGCTCCAGGGGAGGTGAGTGCAGAGAATGAGAGAGGAGAGAGCTGTGCCAGCCGGCCCCAGGGGAGGTGAGTGCAGAGGATGAGAGAGGAGAGAGCTGTGCCAGCAGGCCCCAGGGGAGGTGAGTGCAGAGAATGAGAGAGGAGAGAGCTGTGCCAGCCGGCCCCAGGGGAGGTGAGTGCAGAGGATGGGAGAGGAGAGAGCTGTGCCAGCAGGCCCCGGGGGAGGTGAGTGGAGAGGATGAGAGGAGAGGAGAGAGCTGTGCCCGCAGGCTCCAGGGGAGGTGAGTGCAGAGGATGAGAGAGGAGAGAGCTGTGCCAGCAGGCCCCAGGGGAGGTGAGTGCAGAGGATGGGAGAGGAGAGAGCTGTGCCAGCAGGCCCCAAGGGAGGTGAGTGGAGAGAGCTGTGCCAGCAGGCCTCAAAGGAGGTGAGTGCAGAGGATGAGAGAGGAGAGGAGAGAGCTGTGCCAGCAGGCCCCAGGGGAGGTGAGTGCAGAGGATGGGAGAGGAGAGAGCTGTGCCAGTAGGCCCCAGGGGAGGTGAGTGCAGAGGAAGGGAGAGGAGAGAGCTGTGCCAGCAGGCCCCAGGGGAGGTGAGTGCAGCAGGATGATAGAGGAGAGAGCTGTGTCAGCAGGCCCCAGGGGAGGTGAGTGCAGAGGATGGGTGGAGAGGAGAGAGCTGTGCCAGCAGGCCCCAGGGGAGGTGAGTGCAGCAGGATGGGTGGTGAGGAGAGAGCTGTGTCAGCAGGCCCCAGGGGAGGTGAGTGCAGAGGATGGGTGGAGAGGAGAGAGCTGTGCCAGCAGGCCCCAGGGGAGGTGAGTGCAGCAGGATGGGTGGTGAGGAGAGAGCATCACTGTGTCCCCATATAGAAGAAGGAGCTCTTTCTGAAGTGCCTTCTGATCCAATATCGGAGCAATTTCTTAAAATAGCTGGCTGCTTGTGAAATACTGCTGTCGTTTCCTGCAGCCTTGTCCAGAAATGCATTCCAATCACAGCTTTCCAGTTCCCATTTTCCTCTTTTAGCTGCTGAGATCAGCCCTCCATAACTTCAGCTGTTATATGGGTTGGGAGTGGGAGGCTCATTTTGCTCTGGTATTGTCCTGTTATTTATTGGCATGTGGCTGAACTGGTGACTTTGTTCATCAGCTTTGCACTGTCTGCAGGATATCTGTCTGGAAGCCTCAAACCTCTCGCGTTCTGTTGACGAAGCAGCCCATGCCATGTTTAATCCCAATATCTAATCCTGAAATGTTAGTCCTTAAAGGAGGAAGGGGCCCCATACTTTCCACCGAGGCCACTCTGGCTACTTGAACATCACTTCCTCATTGTTCTTTCAGATAGGTTTGCGGAATGTAAACACCACATACATATGTACATATTTATTCAAAAAGTGGTCTGAAAAAATGGGGAATAGCTAAAAGAGCTAAATGACGCTATAAAAGTATAAACCCATTACCCGTACTGGATTAGTGTTTCTGTCCAGTAATTATGTGATTGTCATTTACTGGACATTGTTTCTCTTGTGAAGGGATTCCACACTGAGTTTTTGTTTGCTGAAACTTGTATAGTCCTGTGTTCTGTTTTAAGCGAGTTTTGGATTTCTCAAGTTGCTGGATTAGTGTTTCTGTCCATTAATTATGTGATTGTCATTTACTGGACATTTGTTTCTCTTGTGAAGGGATTCCACACTGAGTTTTTGTTTGCTGAAACCTGTATAGTCCTGTGTTCTGTTTTAAGCGAGTTTTGGATTTCTCAAGTTGCCGCTGACGGGCTGAAGGCGTTAATGTGGACTTAGAGTTGCCTCAGAGTGGGGGAGTCACGTCTTCTTCTGGTATCTTTTGAAACTGTGAACACTTGGAAACGCTAGTCCGTGTGACAGAAATATGCGGCCCGTGGTGTGCTAGATTGAACTCTGTGCTCTGATGCTTGCTCTTCCAGGCCCCGCTGACGTTCTGCGATGTCGCTGCTTGTTTCTCTGACGAAGAGTGGGAGCTGCTCCAGTGCTGGCAGAAGGAGCTGTACAAGAAGGTCATGAAGGAAATCCAGCTGGCCTTCAGCTCTCTGGGTAAGATGACCCTGGCACGCTTAGGGTACCAGTATGTACTGTACGAAGAGCCCTGCTCAAGATGTGCAGAAATTTCTGCTTTTTTTATAAGAATAGATTACTTTATACTCCCTCATCATTCTGTTTCATGGTTTCATCGTGTATCATATTTAGATGAGGCATATCAGGCTGCATCCATGTTAGAATTTAAGGATGACCAGTTACTAAGATTTAAACCTTCCGTGTAGTCTATTCGGCGAATAGACTACACTGAAGGTTTGAATGTTTCCCGACGTGACGGGAGGAGACGAGTTCAAAAGACTCAATGGCTCCCTGATGAAGAGGAATTAAAGCTCGAAATGCATTGAAGCGTAGAATATGGAGCGTAATGAAAATTAATAATGTTTCAAAAATATGGAAGATGAAAAGTCACATGCAAATGAAAAGACTTCATTAAAAGACCACAATGTGGTATTGGGTTCCCAAGGCCTACATGCTCCGCAGAATACCCACTTACACCAAAAGAACTGTTGGCACGGAAACTGAAAAGTACAAAAGACAAGTTTATTAAGACCCCATGGGGTGGTGGTACATTCCTACAGCACCCTTCGGCAATGCAAGAAGTATCACACCGAACTTCGGTGCGAGTCCCTCTTTTATACAGTTTTCAAACAAGAGAAAGGTAGGCGGTACATGGTTACAGAGTTTAGGTACATATATGGTCATTTTTGGAGCACAATTGGCCACTTCCCCTGTGGGGGATGTAGTGTCTGCCACTTAACATCGCCTAAAAAAACACTACAACTAGAGGAAGGCAAACTTGGTACCTAAGAAACCATACAAACTGTAATTCATGTAACGCCATCTACATGATTACATGTCCCTGTAACCTTAGGTATATAGGGATGACTACGAGAAGAATCAAAACAAGAATAGGAGAGCATCGAAGCAACATCCGATGTGGCAGAGCCACTACAAAAATGACCACTCATTTTTTGGAGCAGGGCCACTGTGCCAATGACGTCAAGTGGGTGGTAATTGAACAGCTGAATAACACCGATGAAAATACACTGTTCGAAAAGGAGCAGCGTTGGATATACCGTTTGTCCACGCATAGACAGGGCCTCAATGACGACATCCCCTGGGGATCGGTAATGCGTCGTTAAATGGCCCACTCACCTTGACAACTAGCATTCTAGTTTTGATTATTTGCCTACCAGTTCTGACACTTCATGGTGCTTGTTTACCTAGCAAATATGGTAATTAGACAATATACAATCTATTGGCATGACATACACAGTAGGCCTCCGGATTTTTGTTTCACCTACAAAACAATAATATTATGACACATTTAATTTCCTTGAAGCGTGAATACACATGGGAATTATGTCATAGGGCTGTACTACATAAACACGCTGTTCACCCTGTCTCTTGAGCTTTCCCTCTCACAGTCCCTTTTACACAACGATCGCTCTACATTTATGTTGATTAACAAAGCGGCCGCGTTACATTCATGTTGATAAACAAAGCGGCCCCTCTAATAATCAGGCGATTCCTTAAGGTCTCCCTCTCATGGTTTCCTTTGATGTAAAGATCGTTCCGCATTCATGTAGATAAACAAAGTGGCCCCTTTAAAAATTACACAATCCTACAGGGTCACGTGACTGACGTCACCGCTCCGGACGCATTGCGCGTCCTAAGCGTATATTTCGAACACGGCGCCATTACCGTGCTGGAAGATACGGGTGGCGGATGTGGCCGCTTTCAGGTGATCCAGCAGGGAGCCGTTTGGCAGAAAGTAAGTCCTTTGCCAGCCCGTTCGGGATATTACAACCGCTACAAAACTGCCACAGGTTTTGGAAATACGCTAAAACGCGTGTTTGTAAATAATTTTTTCTAGCACCCAAACGTGAAGATTCCTCCTGCCGCATTGCCCATGGGGTTTATCTTCATCAAATGATTAGTAAGTGCATAACTAGGCTTTCCTCCTTTGAGGTGTTTTGTGCTCCACAGGCTTCTTGCAAAAGTGTGCGTGTGTTTTTCTAGACGTAATTTGGTTGGGTTTTTCAAACTCACCCAATTTTCATGATCACATGGTACATCTAAGCACTGTTTTTATGTAATTACATTCTCGGTATACAATACCTGTTAAGATAAAGTAATGCCTTTGTCTTTATTTATTTTTTGGTGGACATACCGATAACAATGGGTCTACTTTGGTATTTTGAAGGTACAACCTTGCTTCCTTCGAAATAAAGACACATTTGGTAGGAATAACTAAGTGCACGTGAATGGAGTCATAACAGGGTAGAAGCATATATTTTATGGCGCCAAAAGTTGAATATCTTATATTCTGATTCCTTTCACTTTTTCTATCTACCCTCACAGATCCAATGGTGTCTCCTATAAGAAGGAGCCTTTAGCAGCTTGGGGAAGATTTTCCAACTAAGCGCTTCGACAATTACAGGTCGTATCATTAAATGTCACTACTCCCTGTATCTGCGCATTTTAGGGTGCCCAGAACTGTGAGTCTATTCTTCTTCCTGGTCCTGACGAATGCCGAGCAAATTGAACTCAAATGGCAGAAACATGTTGACCGTGTTTTAATTAATTCCTTTTCACTTCACTAATGGGACTATCTGGTTCAAATTTGCACAACCCTGAGTAGTCCAGAACAACCAACTATGTTTTTCGATCACTGTTTTTAATAGAGTTAGAGCTACCCTCTTAGTAAATAATTTTGAGGAGTAGCGCATACTCTTTTTAGATTCACTTTCACCTCTCTAGCGATAAAAGGGACCCAATGAAGACAACTGGCTACCAGTGTTTCACTGGGGCCTGAGGGTCCTTCTAGCTAGTTCTTTGAACACGTGCACTCTATTTTCTCCAACTGACAATAACAGCCTTGTCTATTAAACTTAGTGGTATATAGAACTAAATCTGGCTAGTAGAGTTTGTCTGTTGTAGATACTAACACTCTCTTGTTGTTTGAGTTATTCATTTTTGGAGCACAGCCAACTCATGGGAGGGGTTACAACTCCACTGGTCAGTTTGGCAGAACATTCCTAAGGGGTGACTGGTCAGTCGGAACTGCGCATGTACAGGCTTGACCGTTACTAAAAATAGCCTGTTGCTGGGCAAACTCAAGTGGTCAGTGGCACGGACAAAGGACTAAAGGGCATGCTGACCACGAGGCCGCTCATTCCCTAAAATGGCCGCCGTAACATACAAAATGGCGTTTTCGAATAAGGCCAAGTTAAGGGAAATAACGTGTAGCAAAGCTAAGCGCTAACCCAGCCATCGTCAAATTTCGACAGACGACCCTTTTAGCGTTTAGCTGAAGCTACCTCATAATGGACATAGTCGGGATACTCATCTTCTATATCAATTGACATAATTTGAGCCACTTCTTTATGAAGCATCAATTCATTTTGGGCAAGAGCTCGTCTAGATGGAATACAAGCTGATAAACACATAGAACATAATGCAGATCCACATTGTATACATAAACACAAGAAGAATAATATCCCAACTATGATACATAAGATTGTCAATAGCTTCCAGCCCCATGTACTAAGCATTGACCAGAACCACCCCGAGAAGGTCCATGTACCATTGTCCGGATGTATCTCAGCAGCAATTTTGTGTAATTTAGATATGGCATCATATACAGATGGTGAATTGTCTGGAACGTTAACACAACAGCTACTTCCGATAATTCTACATGCCCCCCTCGATCGGCTAGAACTACATCTAGAACCATCCGGTTCTGGAGCGTGACAATTCTAGATATTTGAAGCTCTTCAGTTATATTCCCCAATGCAAAAGCAGTATCATTAGCTACAGCCTCAACAACACGGGTCAGTCGTCGTATTTTTCGACTGTTCAGAGCAGCCCCCACAAAGGAAAACAAACCCAAATTAAAATCCACATATTGTTGCAGAGCAGTATCGGTCTGATCGATATCTTCAAGAACTACAGCACGTTTGACTCTATTTAGCACAAAATCGTGATATAAAATATAGTCATTATGGTACATTGGTGGGGCAATGAATACAGGGGGCAATACAAAAGAGATATAACATGTACCTAACCATCCTAACGGGAGACAATGATAACCTTTATTGCCACAGATGAAGTATTGTATTTCGGGATGCCACAAATGATATGCCATTCGGACTGTCAAATGTAAGTGTGGTGTTACATTCACTTTTTCCAACAGGGATTTACCTTTATTTCGTATACAGAGATCAGCCTTAGTATCTATAACATTAATAACATGAGAGCTGGACATATTGATGTTCCGTTGATTACTGTAAATTCGGGGTGCAGAAACATTGTCGGGGCGGTACTCTTCCCATTCGAATCGAGTACCCTCAGCTTGTGGATAGCCGTCCCGATCATGATAACATATCTTGTTTAAACGGAAAAGCACCCCCCCTTTTGTTGGCCAGCGCAGAGTGAATAGAAGAGTATACCAAGCATTGCAGGAACCATTGTGGGAAAACGGGAGTGGGATAAGTGGTGTGCCTCCTTTCTTCTGGTGCCCAGGCAACATCCCACATACCCAACAGTTAGAAGTGTTCGTCATATTGTGAGTATGATGCAAGATTTGAATAAAGCTATTGTTCAATAAGTCTGTCGGTGCCGTTCTTCATGGTAGGGTAAGGTGAAATGAAAATGTTCAGATGGAGCCGGGGTAGTCGGCAGCAAATGTTCTCGTACAGGCACCACAAGTTCTACTACCCAGGCTATCACAGCTATTACCACAATTGTCAATACAAACAATATAGCACCAAGAATTCTTTTGTCTCGTGATGCAGAAGACGCCATAGTTCAAAAGTTCACAATGTCTCAAATATACAACTAAAAAATAAAAATGTGAGTGCTGAGCTCCGAGGTAGCCTTTGTTTTCTTCTCCGGGGTCAAGACGGGTGTCGCTACTCTTGGCAGAACTGATCCCCCCCCCCCCCCCTTGACATTCCCGGCTTCCGTTTCACAAACCCCAGAGCGGTAACTCAACCAGTCTCGCACCAAAAAAAAATCTTCTTTCTATCGTGGCTGCAGATTGTAACGCTGTTGTCCAGAAACGGTGTGGTCCGGGAAGGCTCCCTCAGATTCGGCCGACGTCACAGCTGGGCTCTTTTCCTCGTCCAAGATGTCTCTGTAGTCAGACAGCACGGTGGGGTTCAACAGGTCCGGAGAGACGCGACGGCAATGAGTTGAATGCATCCACCGCTTCCTGTTGGTCACTCGCACAGCCGTTCGAGTTGCAAGCAGGACTTGCTCGGGGCCACGCCACCTCGGTTCCAAGCTGTTCGCTCTCTCAAACGATTTTACCATAACAAAATCGCCAGGACGAAGATTGTGAGCCTCTCCAATAGAATTGTCGGGGAGTGCTTCTCGAACCTGTTGGTGAATAGAAAGTAAATCATTTGTTAATCGTGCCAAATAATCGTTCATCATTATACAAGGCACATCATGTAACAATCGCGGCTTAGGAACTCCCCATATATTCATAGGCCTTCCAAACACCACTTCATAAGGTGTGAGGCCAGTTCGAGAGTGGGGCACTGATCTAATAGAGAGTAATGCTAACGGCAAAGCATCCGGCCACTTCAAAGACGTGGATGCCACAATCTTAGCCAACTTTAGTTTCAAAGTGGCATTGTACCGTTCGACAAGACCTGCTGATTGAGGATGGAACACAGCATGAAACTTTTGCTGAATCCCCAATCCCTTCAGCACATATTCCACAATTTTCCCAACAAAATGAGGACCATTATCGCTCCACAAAAATTTGCAAACTCCATATCGAGGGAAGTACTCTTTGGGAAAAACCGTAGCCGTTGTCAAAGCCGTATTATCTTTCGTGGGGAAGGCCTCAACCCATTTGCTAAAAGCACATACCACCACTAAGACATACTTAAGGTTATTGCAACGCTCAAGCTGGATATAATCCATCTGAAGTACCTCGAATGGTGCAGAAGGTGGAACGAACCCTCCTTTCGGAGTATGCGTCCCTTTTGCAGGATTGTGCTGTAAACATATCAAACAAGTCTGCACTACTCTCTTGGCAGTGTTGGCAATCTCAGGATGCTCCCAAACTCGTGTTAACAATCGAGTAATTGCAAGAGCTCCAACATGTGCCAACCCATGTGTCATCTGGACCATCGCTTGCAAGTAAGCTGCAGGCAATTTCCATCGTTCCATGATCTTGCTCCTCCAACAACCCTCATCATCCAGCACCCCCTCTGCTGCCCATGTTACAAGTTCTGCTTCAGTCGCTGATTTCTGGATGTCTAATATCTCTGCTCTAGCATCATGCCATCGCTCGGCCTGCGACTTCACTACATACATGGGGGAGTCGTTTCGTGACATAGCTGTTTGTCTTGCTATACTGTCTGCAAAGGCATTGCCTTGTCCCACTTTGTCAGTGACCTTTTTATGTGCACTGCATTTGATTATCGCCACTTTCTTTGGACAAAGTAACGCGTTTAGGAGATCACGCACTAATTCTCCGTGCATAATATGTACTCCATGCGAAGTCAAAAACCCACGCTCTCTCCAGAGTAGGCCGAAGTCATGCGCTACTCCGAAGGCGTACCGGCTATCTGTGTAGATGTTCACACATAAGCCAGCACTCAGTTCGCAGGCTCTCGTCAAAGCTATCAGCTCCGCTGCTTGGGCTGATTTCTGGGGTATTCGTGCTGTTTCTTCCACCGTCTTAAGTGTCGTGATCGCATATGCTGCAGAAGTTGTGCCATCTGGCAGCCTCAAACATGATTCATCAACCCACAGTTCCCCATCCACATCTGGAAGTGGCATATCCTGTAAGTCGACATGACCCTTTGTTTGTTCCTCGGTCAGGAAAACACAATCATGGTGCTTTTCCTCCTGACCCTCTTCAACCGGATATGGCAATAAAGTGGCAGGTTTCAGGGTAGCACATCTTTTCAGTGTGATATGTGGCGCCAGAAGTGTGAGCTCATATCCTGTTAAACGTGCGCTCGTGAGATACTGTGTTTTCGTTTGATTTAACAGGGCATCTACTGCGTGGGGAACTAGCACCAACAATTTGTGCGACAAAACTATTCCCTCACTCTGCCGTATAGCTACTGCTGTTGCTGCAACTGCTCGGAAACACCCAGGTAACCCTCGCGCTACAGGATCAAGGATGGCTGAGAAATACGCACATGGCCTCTGCTTATCCCCGTGTGCCTGCACTAACACTGATAACGCGCACCCATCTTTCTCGTGCACGTACAACGTGAAAATCTTTGTGTAATCTGGTGTACCTAACACGGGTGCAGAGCAAAGGGCCTGTCTCAATTGTTCAAAAGCATTTTGACATTCATCTGTCCATTCAAGGGGCATTGGTGTAGTTTTGGACAATAACGCTAACAAAGGTTTGATAATGTGCGAAAACCCCATGATCCACTGTCTACAAAAGGACGTTAGTCCTATGAAGGCGCGTACATCTCTCTGAGTGCGGGGAACTGGCGTATCTAAAATCGCTTGAATTCGATCTGATATTAATGCACGCCCCTCCTTAGACAAAAGATGACCGAGGTAGGTCACCTTGGGTCTACAGTATTGTAGCTTTTTCTTAGAGACTTTATGATTATTCTGAGCCAAAAAGGAAAGCAAAGCAAGTGTACTCTCCTCACATTGTGCATAGGTGTCTGCAGCCAACAGGATATCTTCAACATACTGTATAAGTGCTACTCCGGATTGCAATTCAAAAGAGTCAAGCTGTCTTTTTAAAGCCTGGCTACAGATACTAGTACTCTCTGTGTAACCTTGGGGAACATGACAAAATCTATAGGATTTATTATTTAACGTAAAGCCAAATAGGTATCTGCTGTCAGGATGAATGGGGATGGAAAAGAACGCGTTGTTAAGGTCAATAACAGAAAAGGTCGTTGCAGTTGGGGGGACCAAAGTAAGCAATGTCGTGATATCAGACACCACCGGGTATTGGGGAATGACAATTTTGTTAATTTCTCTTAAATCAATAATAAATCGATAGACTTTGTCGTCAGTGTCTTTCTTAAGGATCGGAAGAATAGGGCTGTTACAGACATTGTAAGGAACTTCCTCCACTACTCCTGCAATAATCAAATCCTGAACGATGTGCGTCAGGGCAATTTCACCTTCCCTAGAGATCTTGTACTGCGGTACACGTGGCAAAAGTACTCCCTCTTTGACAGTAATTCGAATAGGCGGGATGAGCATCTGTCCCACATCCGTGTCCGAGGTCGCCCATAACGTGTGTGGGAGAGAGGCTAATGCTTCAATTTCCTTCATTGTACAAAATCTGTCTGAATCTGGGTAATTGTCGTTCAAAATAACCTGCACTCCTTCAGGAGCGCAGCGTATCGTTCCCCGAAAATATTTGAGCAAATCAATACCCATAATGTTATCTGGAGTGTGGGGCGACAACAAAAATGGGCAGAAGCTGAAAAATTTGTCAATACAAAGTGCAAGAGGTTGTGATAATGGGCTAGGAGAGGGTGTGCCATCAAACCCTATACATGTTATCGTTTCGCCAGACAGGGGAGCCCTTGGAACCAAGTTTTTAGACAAAGCACTACGAGTAGCTCCTGTGTCAACTAAAAACTGATCAGTAGAACCCAAAATGCCCGCTGATACATATGGACCTCTTTGATCTACTGGCACTTCAACCGACACCCCATCCTACGCAATCCTATGCATGCACATAATCCTGATGCTCCACATTCTCACCCTCCGATATCTGATACTGATTTCGTCTATCAAAGGTGTTTCGTTCATCCTGACCACGACCCCTCGCTTCAAACCTACCACGATCACTTCCGCCACCTCTCGCTCCCCAATAACTATTCCTCGACCTTCCACCTCCTCGACCACGCTGACTACGTTGCTCACGGAGCACCGGACAATCTTCAGCCCAATGCCCAAACTCCTTACAATATGCGCATTGGTCCTCAGCAATATCGGTACGACCGTACGACGCATTACCCCCTCCTCGCCTGCCTCTATCATTCCCTCTAGATTGCGTACCTCGAACCTGTGCCAACATCACCTTCGTTTTCAATTCCTTTGCTTTCTTATCAACACTTTCTTTAGCCTCTATTTCCTGCCGCTCGTAATACTGAGCCATAGTTAACAAACACGCAGGGGTCACTGTGGTCCAGGAGCTTTCACTTGCTTTCAATCTTTTTGCAATCTCCGGTAGGAGATTAGCCACATACTTATCTACAAACAAATGCCTACCCGTATCATCTGTTAATGATTGACCACTGTAATCATGAAACGCTTCTTCAAAACGTGTGAAGAAGTCAGATACCGATTCGTCTTGCTTCTGTTTGCATGAAGCTAGCATAGTCCAATCAATCTTTTTAGGGGGAACAAGCGTTTTCAATTTGTTCAAAATAGCCGTTGGAAGTTCTAGAATTAGCTGACATGGTTTGCATGCAGGTTCCCTGTCTAAGTCAGCCTGGCCTATCTCCTTCCAGGTTGCCCCAAACATCGCTTGATCATCAAACTTACGAATCGCTCTCCACATATCAGGGGGGAGAATTAATCCAAAGAAGAGATCTATATCAACAAGAGTCATAGCACAAGAGGAAATGGCCCCCTCCACCCCTTCATAAAAAGCTGCCGGATTCTTACGGGGATCAGGTAAAGCATTTTTCAATGCCATAACATCTGCTCTGTTCCAAGGTGTATACACCCAATTATATATAAAATACCCCTTTGCATCTGCTGACATTTTATCCTCATCTGTACCTTACCCTTTAGGAGGAACATACAAAGGTGCAGCTTCACGCATAGGCATAACATGCACTTTAGAACTCTTATCTGTTCCCAGGATAGAACACTGTTTAGACTGCTCCGTCGACTCCGGCCCAGGCTGCTCTGATGCCTTTCGTGCTTCCTGCAATTTGGACGCCTCATCCCGTAGCTGGAGCAATCGTAAGAAAAACCCATCTGCAAGAACAAATAAACCTTTACGCATATTCTCATGATGGACTGACATCTCTTTGGGTTCTAAATCCGTTGAATTTTTACGGAATCGGTCAATACTTCATCTGAAAAAATATTTAAAAAACACATCAATTCTCGTTCCGACCACTTATCCTTTTCAGCTACAATCTCTGACATAGTTATTCTATTCAAATTCAATTTCCTGGCTAAGCCACGCAAGTCCGCGGCTCTCTCAGCTGTTAACCTCGTACTCGTCTTATCCCGACCTTCATCACCGGAATCCTCGGACGGGGCCGTAGGCTGAACATACGGAGGCGGAGATCGATCTAATAACTAAAAATCATCAAAAATCATCAATTTCATTATTAAGGACAGGATAAAGCGGACGTCGAATAGGAAATTGACCGGTCGTTTGCAAATTACGTTCCCGTGCCTCCCTCTCTTTCTTCTCCTGCCCTTCCTTTTCCTCCAGCTGTAAAGCTTTATCTCGAGCAGCCTTGCGCTGCTCTTTGTCCGCCAAGGCAACCTCACGCTTCATACGTTCACGCACTGCTTTCTCCCACATTCGCACACAATCAAACATGTCCTGTCTAGACCTGCGCTGAAACAAACATTGCTCAACAAACTGAACCTTTCGCAAATCAAACGACTCATGTAGTGGCCATTGCAATTCAGGATCGGATCTAGTATATTTATGCCATAATTTACTGTACAGTATAGGGGGAAGGCCAAATTTGACATAGATATCACGTTTAGGTGTTCCCTCTGGGGGAGCCGGCTGAGATTCATTTAACCTATATGTGGTACCATTTCCAAGACAGCACATCCCTCGGAGTGTGCTTAAAACAGGCATGTTCAAAAAGTACCACGAAAGCGTGATACCGTAAAAATGGCACTTACAATACTTCACACAAATGTGCCGCTCAAAGTACGAACAAAGTTAGAGAAACATCTCTACATGCCTGCCTATGTGAAGTGCACTGCACATATGTATTCAAATTCGCAAAGTCAAAATGTTAGCTAACTCAAATCATAATCACAATCATAGAACTTCAGTAAGCGTCCGCAGACTACCTTACCGATCACAAATCTTACCCAAATCTCAAATATCCAGATTCCAACTGCCAAGGTCTTTGATCGAATCAGCCAAACGGGCACTGTACCGCAACACAGACGAGCAGGATCTCAGTCGGAGACCGGCGCCACCTGGAAGGTCAGATCAGAAGGAAGGGAAGAAAACACCGTGGGTGCCAAGACTCGGGTCACTCAGTGGCAGCGTACGCGTCCATGGCGAGTTTCCAATCCTTCGTCACGACCTCTCCTTCGGGCATCCGAGTCGCCGATGAGTCCCTTCGTGGTCGCCAATTTGTGGTATTGGGTTCCCAAGGCCTACATGCTCCGCAGAATACCCACTTACACCAAAAGAACTGTTGGCACGGAAACTGAAAAGTACAAAAGACAAGTTTATTAAGACCCCATGGGGTGGTGGTACATTCCTACAGCACCCTTTGGCAATGCAAGAAGTATCACACCGAACTTCGGTGCGAGTCCCTCTTTTTTTTTTTTTTTTTTTTTTTTTTTTTTGGTAGACCTTTATTGCACATGTTGAATAAAACACAGCGGAGTGCCTACAACCCCCTGGCAGGGCCGGCCGCAATCAGTGCAACTTACATTCACATTAGATCTCAGTAATACACATCTTTGGTACAAATGCAGTCCCAGACTGAGCTCCTGTAGGCACCATATATGTTCAAATTGCAGTGGTCAGAGCATACGATGATGTCAGCCGTATAGCCCTCATGTGATCTCGGTCTCATTTTCTGATTTTGCAGAACGGAGTCAACCGACTAACAAGCCCAACACCCTCCCACCCCTCCCACCCCTGGTCTAAGTGAGCCTAACTATTGGACATATACCACTCTCAAGGTTCAGTTGTCGCAGGAACCGGCCTAGGGTGCACGGCCATCTTAGGTGACGTATCGCCGATCTTACAGCGTATACTCGGATCGCAGCTGGGCAGAATAATGCAGTCCGGCCTGCTCAATCTATCCCATCAAATGTTTATCACTCATGAAGCACAACAGCACGAGCACATTGCACCACGCAGCCACCTTCACCGCTTTCAAACAACAGTCAATCCGATACAGTATCATGTTCCGGTATATCAGCAATCGTATTCCTTTCGCTATCTGAATCTTCTAGAGACAAGACATACAGCGTAAATGGAGCCCATATGTCTCTCGGGCGAGATCTCTCCGGCAAATCCTCATAATAACAGGTCAGTTGGTCTCTGCAGTGTGCCATATCCTTCAGCCATAGTTGCATGTCTGGTGCCCTCCTACCCCCCCATCCCATAGCGACTCTCCTCTTGGCTAATTGGAGTGCCAGTACCACTAGACGTCGTGATTGTGCTGCCACCCCAGAGGCTATACCCAACAGGCAGAACCGCACATCAAGTGGAACCTCAACCGAGGTCATAACCGTCAGACACTCTGTTACCGCCTTCCAAAAGTCATACACGCGGGCAGCCCCAGGCAAGATGTATAAAATCAGCATCATCCGCACCGCATCTCACACAGCACGCAGTAGTGCGAAGCCCATACCTGACCAGTTGAATCGGTGTGTAGTACCACTGATGCAAAAATTTATAATGTAAGAGCCGGAAGTTTCCATTTATCACATATCCTCCCGTCATGCTGCAACACTCATGCCATTCGTCATCAGTAAGCGGGTCAGGAAGACTTCTATCCCATCGTGCTCTTGCCAGGTCCGCCCCCCCACCCTCATCCTCCTGTGCAGCCTTGTATAGTTTAGAGACTAATTTAGCCCTGTCCTTCGCTGTGTAAAGTAACTGCAATGCACCGAGTGTTGGGGGCTCCTCTGGGTATGTTGGGTACAAATCCTTTATCGCAGCCCGCAGCCGGGCATAAATAAAAGTAGGCATGCATGTATTAGCCGATCCAGCCGTCATGGCCTGCAAAGAGAGAAACGACGCCCCGGGAAAAAGGTCCCCCATGGATTGCAATCCGGCCTCCCTCAGGACTTGCAACCCTCCGATCTCTCCAGTTACTGAAATATCAGAGTGGTAAAGTAGCGGCATAGCCGGTGCATATAACGGCAGGCGGGCCGCTCTACGACCAAGTTGTTCCCAAGCCGTCGCTGTAATCCGCACTGTGTCTATCTCTCCCTTCTCAAAAACCGAGTGTTCATTAACTACCATGGCCCTCAGCGGATATGGCAGAACCGCACTCGCCTCTAGCGCCACGTGTGGGGTGTATGGTGGAGCATTCAACCAATAACTCGCAAAATGCGCCTGTGCGCAGAGATAGTACAGCCTCATGTCCGGCAGGGCGAACCCTCCCAGTGCATACGGCTTGGTCAACACCTCCCAGGTCACTCTTGGTTTCTTGCCAGCCCATGTGAGAGTTATTAGGAGCGATCTGATTCTTGCAAAGAAATGCGACTTCAACGGGATAGGGATATTAATGAAAAGGTAGAGAAATTTTGGCAACACCACCATTTTAATTAGGGATATTCGGTCCGCTAGAGTCAACGGGAGTCGAGTCCAGCGCGCCACTTGATCTTCTAGTTTCGATACCGCAACACCATAGTTGGCTCGGATAACCTCCTGGCAGTCCCTGTGTACCCAGACCCCCAGATACCGAACTGACTCTGTTGCCCACTCCAGGGGGAACTCCAGCTGGGTCTGGCGGGTCGCCTCCGTGAGCGGCACGATCACAGATTTGTCCCAATTTATGGTGAGACCAGAGTGTCGACCAAACTTAATGAATTCGCGTAGGATGTTCTCCAGGTGGAGCGCCGGATCTCTAACATACAGTACCATGTCATCCGCGTACATTGATACCGCCAGAGCACGAAGTGGGAATTTCAATGCGGCTTCAGCATATCGTTGACGCAAAATACAGGCTAGGGGTTCCATCATAATGGCAAACAGTAATGGAGACAGAGGACACCCCTGTCTCGTTCCTCTCTGTATCGGGAACGAGGAAGAGACGCGGCCGTTGACCCTGACTCTTGCCGTGGGTGCAGTGTATAATAGGGCAACGAGTGACGTGAAAAAGAACGGTACCCCCATCCGGTGCAGGACAGCCATCATGTATTTCCATGCCACCGAATCGAAGGCCTTAGCTGCGTCCAGCATGACCGCAGCTGCAGGCAGTTCAGGTTTAAGCAGGTGCAGTACAGCAAAGAGTGTCCTTAAATTATGTGTAGTGGATCTGAGTGGGATGAAACCTGACTGGTCCGGTAAGACCATGACAGGCAGCAGTAACCGTAACCGCGTGGCCAGGACTTTTGCAATTATCTTCACATCAGTGTTCATAAGTGAAAGGGGGCGATATGAGTCACACTTGTCAGGTGGTTTCCCGGGTTTAGGCAGTGCCACCAGCAGTGCCTCCCTCATGGTTGGCGGCAATTGTCCGCAGTCAAACGCTTCCTCCAACACCTGTGCCAGCTGCGGGATCAGTAAATCCGCATATGTTTTATAGAACTCGGAGGGTAAGCCGTCCGTACCAGCCGCCTTACCACTAGGGAGGGCCGCTATTGCATCTCTGAATTCGGCCTCAGTTACGTGATGCATAAGGAAGTCCTGCTGCCCCCTAGATAGCCACACCAGGGCTACATCTTCCAGATATCTATTCACTTCCTCCTCATCTGCTGTATCCCTATGTGCATAGAGTTGCTCATAATGTTTGGAGAAGCAGGCCAGTATACCCTCTGTGTCAGTAACTACCTTTCCCTGATCCATAATTTCTTGCACTGTGCAGTGTCGTGCCCATGGCTCCCTGATCCTATCCGCCAGGCCTTTGCCTGGTCTGCCCCCTTCGCCATAGTACCTAGCTGTGGCTTTCTTGGAGAGGAATTTTACCTCCTGCTCCGCCAGATCGTTATATTCGTCCACTTTCGTTCGAATGTCTGCTAGAACCGTGCCATTCACTCCCTCCTCTAGTTGCCGCTCCAGAATCAGTAATTCTCTTTCCAACCTGGTCATGGAGCCCCTAACGGACGTGAGCACCCCTGACCTCAGCCCAATGCACGCACCCCTCACCGTCACCTTGAAGGCCTCCCAGACCGTAGCCATTTTATCAACAGATCCCACGTTGTTAGTAAAAAATTCCTCAATAATCTGCCTTAGTTTCACAGACAACACCTGATCCGTCAGTACCCCAGAGGAAAGTCGCCAGGTGAAAGGAGTGGGGACATGAGATGTGAGCTGCAGCACCAGTGTGACGGGAGCATGATCAGAGATAGTACGAGGTAAATGGTCAACGCCCACCACCCATCCACTGACATCTCGTGTCGTTAGCCAGTAGTCCAATCGCGACCATGTATCATGTGCTGAGGTGTAGCAGGTGCCCTCCCGCTTAGTCGGGTTACGTAGTCTCCATACATCCAGCAGTCGCAACCCATCCATGCCCTCGCACACCGCATCCACTGCCTTCCTACGTGCAGAAGCTCTGTCTTGTTTCCTATCTAGGTCTGAATCTAGAGTGATGTTCCAATCTCCCCCACATATGATAGCCGAAGGTGCAAGTGAATATAGCTTGTTCCAGAGAGTTACATAAAATTCAGGGTCATCCACATTTGGTCCATAAACATTGAGCAAAGTTATCAGTGTGCCACATAATTTGCCCTGCACTAAGATGTATCTACCATTCAAGTCAATGTCTTCATACACAATTTCAAATGGAACATTTCTCTTAATCAGGATCATCACCCCTCTTGCATAGGAAGAATATTTCGTAGCCAGTTTCACCCCCGCCCATTGTTTGCCCACCTTTTCGGCCGCCTTACCCTGAAGGTGCGTTTCCTGAAGGAATGCCACCTGTACGCCATGTCTATTCAAAAAGGCAAACATTTGTCTAGTCTTTTGTGGCCTATTGAGTCCCCGCACATTCCAAGTAATGCATTTAATCTTACCCCCCCCCTCCATAACACCAATCCCGCAATCCACCCTCAATGCAATAGTCTTTCCCCGGCTTCCATCTCAGAGGGCCATCCACAGCCACCAACATCACATAAGAGACATTAGACCCTCCACCTCGAAGACCGCTCCAGTACCAGACATTCCAAGCGCAGTTAAAGAGTAACATAGGTCTCACTTCCCTGACCAGGTAAACGAACAGTACCCCAACATCCCCCAGAAATTCAACCCCCACCCCTCCACCCACTTCAGCGTGCCCAAAATGCCAAAGCAATCCCATTGTCCCCCCTGTCCCAAACCCCAACAGTATCAACAACATTAGTGTGTGGGGATCTCCCATATCGGGGGGCGTAGCGGCACACGACTCTCACCAGGAATGACGAGAGTGTAGACCAAACTCAAGAACAACATCCTCGCCCCTGCATCCCTGATCCCATGACCTTGCCAGCCAGTATTTAACTATCAAACAGCAGCACAGTGCCAGTGGTGCCCCTGACGTTATCGTGCCCGATGAGACAGCGCATGACTAACTGAGCGTGTCACCAACGAGTAATGCAGCCCTGGCACATTTTCCTCCATGCCCCACCACCCCCCGCCCTGCCTTCCGCTGTGCCAACGGGAGGAGTAATTCAGCAAATATCAATGCAGCCGCAGACAATACGTCCCCACCTGCCATCTTTTCCCTCCCGCCAAAGCATACATGGTATGAGTCTGAGGCATGACAGGGACCAGTGGACCTCACAATCAGGCAACATCAACCAAAGGCAAAACAATGGAAGTAACATAGCGCAGCGATCAGTGACGGCACCCCTGTCGCAGTCAGTAGCATCCATCAGGTCAAGCGACCTCATCCTGCCTCTCCTCTTCATCATCCCGACGGCCGTTCAGCTCTTTAGCCCGTTTTTTCAGTTTTTTGGCGTAGTCCATAGCCGCCTTAGGGGTAGAAAAAATCTTATTGTCCGCAGGAGGCCCAATCCGGAGACGTGCGGGATATAACATGGCGTATGCTACGTTCTCAGCTCTCAGCACCTGCTTGACCGTGGCAAATTCTTTACGAGCTGTCTGTACCGCCATGGTGAAGTCCGGATAGAACTCAATTTTGTTACCCTGATATTCAATGGAGCCCTTTTCCCTTGCAAGACGTAGAATAGTATCCCGGTCCCTATAGTTCAGGATTCTGGCCACTATTGGACGCGGCGGCGCCCCAGGCGGTGGGCGTTTGGCTAGGGATCGGTGGGCGCGTTCCACTATAAAGACACGGGACAGGTGGTCAGCCCCGAATATGTCAATGAGCATTCTTTCCATGTAGTCCTCCATGCGCCCCACATTCGTTGATTCCGGCAGGCCCGTGACTCTGACGTTGTTCCTTCTGGACCTCCCTTCCAACTCCTCGTTCTTCGCTTGTATGACCGCCAATACCCTTTCCATATTAAACACTTTAGATGAGACTGTGGCTAGACCGTCCTCCGTGGCAGAGACTCTCTGTTCCACTTCCCCCATCCGCTCGTTTTGGCGGTCAAATTGTGTTGCCATTTGGTCGAGGCGGTGATTTACTGATTCCATTGTGCCTTCAATCGATTGTAGGGTCTTTTGCATGGCTACCAATGTGGATTCCAAATTCGGGGCACCCCCTGCAGCCCCCCCCTGGTCTGCGTCAGCGGATGTCTGGGAAGATATGGGCGCAGTTTTTTTGGCTTCAAAGGTGATCTTAGGTTGGTTCCTCTCCGGTCTGCCCATGGCGATATACAGGACAACCCAGGCAAAGGTGCAGATGTAAATGGTAGGTATACCAGGTGTTGTTTGCAGGGATGCCCTAGTGCCTATACCAGTGGGCCTACACCAGCCCCAACCACCTGCAGCGCTCTTTATCTCAATGCCAGTAGGTCTTCTGCGTTCGGCGGGAAAGAATCGACCTCCCCAGGGCGACCTCCAAAGTTTCTATAGCCCTCCTGCAGCCTGTAATTCTGTACTCGATAAATATCACACTTGCACAACACCAGGGTCAGGAGTCTCGTGTCCCCCTCTCGCCAGCTCTCCCATGCGGGTCAGTGGTACTTGGCATACATAGCGCCGGTCCAATTTCAATGCTTACTGCACCCAGGGAGCAGGTACTGTAAAATGGCGGGCGCCCCGCGAGCCACCGGGCATCCAGGAGCAGCAATTACCGCAGCAGCTCTCTAGTGTCCAGGGTCACGCAGCAACACATCCCCAGACGATTGCCCGCTCAAGAGGCAGAGTGCCTCCGCTCCGCTCCTTCTCGCTGTGGATCCCCTCGCCCTGCCCCCACCAGCCTCAGATCGCGTGGCGGGGCCCAGTCAGGCCCGGCGCCACCTCCGCAGCCCCGGGCTTGCGTAGCGCCCCGCCCCACTCACCGATACCAGCAGGGCCGAGTCCGGGCCGTCCTCCGCTCCGCCTCCGCCTCAGGGTCACTCCGCCAACAGACTTCGCCGTCGTGAGACCCTCGCAGGACCCAGAGCTCACCTCCGCAGGCCCGCTCTCGCCGGGATCAGCCAATGTCCCAGCCCCGGCCAGCTCCTCCAGCAGCGGGCGGGCTCCCCCGCAGAGCGCGGCGTCTCCGCCAGCAAGTGCCCGGCTCAGCGCGGCTCCGGTCCAGGAGCGCCGAGCGCAGCTTCGGATGACAGGTACAGAAGATTCCAGCGAGCCCTGGACACCAGCGGGGTCCTCTCAGTCCAGGTACAGGGCACAGGTTAGCGATTCTGAAGGATTAATGAGCGAATTTTTGTTGGTCTAGACGGAGCCTCACGTAAGTGCGGCCATCTTGTCCGGCGCCCTCTAGCGCCCCCCCGTGCGAGTCCCTCTTTTATACAGTTTTCAAACAAGAGAAAGGTAGGCGGTACATGGTTACAGAGGTTAGGTACATATATGGTCATTTTTGGAGCACAGCCAACTCATGGGAGGGGTTACAACTCCACTGGTCAGTTTGGCGGAACATTCCTAAGGGGTGACTGGTCAGTCGGAACTGCGCATGTACAGGCTTGACCGTTACTAAAAATAGCCTGTTGCTGGGCAAACTCAAGTGGTCAGTGGCACGGACAAAGGACTAAAGGGCATGCTGACCACGAGGCCGCTCATTCCCTAAAATGGCCGCCGTAACATACAAAATGGCGTTTTCGAATAAGGCCAAGTTAAGGGAAATAACGTGTAGCAAAGCTAAGCGCTAACCCAGCCATCGTCAAATTACGACAACAAGTGAAACAATTCAGCGAAAGTTCTGTAATCATTTATACCCTCAAAAGAGGATTGATAGAGAGTGCACATTGAGGGATGCAACCAAAATGCTTTGGAAGCACTATTTAAAGAGAAATAAGGCACACTTTCTGCGATACCGACTGGAGATATATATATGTTGGAGCTATAACACCACTCAAATAAACACACATCAAACAGCTATAACCTTAGTAGCTAGTCACATCGCTCTCCAGTTAACCTCCATGAATGGAATTCAAGAACCTCAAGCAGATGCTGGAGGGGTGGCGACTCAGCATGGACCTTGATTTATTTGCTACGGACTTGCACAAAAACTCAGATCTGCTGGGGAGAAGTTCTCAACACAACGGAAAAACTCTTTCAAGACAAAACTACCAGACTTTCCACATACATGATGGTTGGCTTACTGATAAACAATACTTTCCTCTTACAGTCCCACAGGGGTAAGCAAATCTTGCTGGCACTACTAGCAGCGAATAAGATGGCGTTAGCACAGTAGGGTAGAAGACAATTCAGTCAAAGCAGGATTGGCTGCAGAGGGTAAAAATAGCACTCACTCTTTCTTATGCCACTGTGTGCTTGTACCCTGTCTGGCAACCCTTTCTAGACTCGCTAGTGTTCACTTCAGGTCAAATAACTTTATTTCGGCCACCAGGGCCACAAAAACACCAGCAAAATTAAAATGAAGAATAATTAATAGAAACATAGTTTAACAATGTACAAACAATCGCTAACTTAAAAAAACAGATTAAAAAAACTAAAACAGTAATTTACAAAACGTGCATATAGATAAAACAGTAAGTGGCACCTAGTAAATAATACAAACAATTTCAGACAAGTACAGGGAGGGAAAGGACATTCCTTCTGATCACCCACATAGCACCCACAAATGTGGCAACAGCCGGAAGGCAGTCTGCCCTGATGATGCGAAGTGCAGCAGAGTTGTTGGGTTCACTTAGCAGCCTGCATATGGGAGCTGGCCAGGTCCTACTGGCGGAGGCATAGGCTGGACACAAAAAAATGTGCACAACATTCTCCTCTGCAGCTTTATGGGCCAGTCACAGAGTCCCCCCCACCCAAACTCGTATGTAAGTGCTTACAAATACTGAAAACAGTAGCTACACAAAGTCCCAGTTAAGGCAGAAAAGTACAGGTCTCTTTGAATATAGAAATACGCAAATGACGCTCAATAACAATACACAAACTGTCCCTTTTACCAGGAATCAACATTTCCCTTGGTTATAATATATTGGATTTTTATTATACCACCTCCTAAAATGACTTTTCGACTCGATACCAATTGGCTGTTCCGAAGGGCCGTGCTGTAATTGTCCCTCCCAAATAGTGATCCCATACGAGATGTATCCATGTTTTGTAACGAACATTCATTGCAAAACAATGAAGCATGACAGACTCCTGAGGTTGGATGGGAATGTATTCTCAAACGGGGTGTAGGCCCCTTGGAACCCTTTCTTGTTTATGATTGTAAAATAAAAGTTTGTTCGGTAGTAGGCAGTGGTCCACGAGATGACTAAAAACTCTCAGACATATTTAGCTCACACAAAAAAACTTAGCATGGATAACCTGGAGACTGGCCAGGATTGCAGTTTGGGGCCTGTACTTTCTTCCCTCCCATTTATCACTGGTACATTTTATTCATTCTACTTTGTCTACCTCCGAGTTCCTTCATAGCAATGCTTCTGGTGTATTTTGTCGCTTCACAAAAGCTTGAATTAATAATATTTCTCTTTTCATTACAGGCCCCCTGATTGCCAATTCTGTTTTTTCATTAAGACCAAAGGAAAAAGAAGACTTGTGCTCTAAAGATCTTGAAGATGTAGAGAAAATAATCAATGTTGACCTGTCCACAAGTGAGTAGGAAAGAAAGAAACTTTTTCGATGGGAGATGATGGAGGGTAGGGTTCTTAATGACTAGGAGTGGCGTAAAGTATTGCGATATCCTGGGAAAACCTCCCGGAACACCCGACTGAAATATATACAATTTAATTATACCCATATGACCTACATGACCCTGCATCGGCTCAATGTGACATATGTAGGGGAAGTAAGACCATGTCCCAGGTGTATGACCTACATGACAATGCATCGGCTCAATGTGACATATGTGGGGGCAGTAAGACCATGTCCCAGGTGTATGACCTACATGACCCTGCATCGGCTCAATGTGACATATGTGGGGGCAGTAAGACCATGTCCCAGGTGTATGACCTACATGACAATGCATCGGCTCAATGTGACATATGTGGGGGAAGTAAGACCATGTCCCAGGTGTATGACCTACATGACCCTGCATCGGCTCAATGTGACATATGTGGGGGCAGTAAGACCATGTCCCAGGTGTATGACCTACATGACAATGCATCGGCTCAATGTGACATATGTGGGGGCAGTAAGACCATGTCCCAGGTGTATGACCTACATGACAATGCATCGGCTCAATGTGACATATGTGGGGGCAGTAAGACCATGTCCCAGGTGTATGACCTACATGACCCTGCATCGGCTCAATGTGACGTATGTGGGGGAAGTAAGACCATGTCCCAGGTGTATGACCTACATGACCCTGCATCGGCTCAATGTGACATATGTGGGGGAAGTAAGACCATGCCCCAGGTGTATGACCTACATGACCCTGCATCGGCTCAATGTGACATATGTGGGGGCAGTAAGACCATGCCCCAGGTGTATGACCTACATGACAATGCATCGGCTCAATGTGACATATGTGGGGGCAGTAAGACCATGCCCCAGGTGTATGACCTACATGACCCTGCATCGGCTCAATGTGACGTATGTGGGGGAAGTAAGACCATGCCCCAGGTGTATGACCTACATGACCCTGCATCGGCTCAATGTGACATATGTGGGGGAAGTAAGACCATGTCCCAGGTGTATGACCTACATGACAATGCATCGGCTCAATGTGACATATGTGGGGGCAGTAAGACCATGCCCCAGGTGTATGACCTACATGACCCTGCATCGGCTCAATGTGACATATGTGGGGGAAGTAAGACCATGCCCCAGGTGTATGACCTACATGACAATGCATCGGCTCAATGTGACATATGTGGGGGAAGTAAGACCATGCCCCAGGTGTATGACCTACATGACAATGCATCGGCTCAATGTGACATATGTGGGGGCAGTAAGACCATGTCCCAGGTGTATGACCTACATGACAATGCATCGGCTCAATGTGACGTATGTGGGGGAAGTAAGACCATGCCCCAGGTGTATGACCTACATGACAATGCATCGGCTCAATGTGACATATGTGGGGGAAGTAAGACCATGCCCCAGGTGTATGACCTACATGACAATGCATCGGCTCAATGTGACATATGTGGGGGCAGTAAGACCATGCCCCAGGTGTATGACCTACATGACCCTGCATCGGCTCAATGTGACGTATGTGGGGGAAGTAAGACCATGCCCCAGGTGTATGACCTACATGACCCTGCATCGGCTCAATGTGACATATGTGGGGGAAGTAAGACCATGCCCCAGGTGTATGACCTACATGACCCTGCATCGGCTCAATGTGACGTATGTGGGGGAAGTAAGACCATGCCCCAGGTGTATGACCTACATGACCCTGCATCGGCTCAATGTGACATATGTGGGGGAAGTAAGACCATGTCCCAGGTGTATGACCTACATGACAATGCATCGGCTCAATGTGACATATGTGGGGGCAGTAAGACCATGTCCCAGGTGTATGACCTACATGACACTGCATCGGCTCAATGTGACATATGTGGGGGCAGTAAGACCATGTCCCAGGTGTATGACCTACATGACAATGCATCGGCTCAATGTGACATATGTGGGGGCAGTAAGACCATGTCCCAGGTGTATGACCTACATGACAATGCATCGGCTCAATGTGACATATGTGGGGGCAGTAAGACCATGCCCCAGGTGTATGACCTACATGACCCTGCATCGGCTCAATGTGACGTATGTGGGGGAAGTAAGACCATGTCCCAGGTGTATGACCTACATGACAATGCATCGGCTCAATGTGACATATGTGGGGGCAGTAAGACCATGCCCCAGGTGTATGACCTACATGACCCTGCATCGGCTCAATGTGACATATGTGGGGGAAGTAAGACCATGCCCCAGGTGTATGACCTACATGACAATGCATCGGCTCAATGTGACATATGTGGGGGCAGTAAGACCATGTCCCAGGTGTATGACCTACATGACCCTGCATCGGCTCAATGTGACGTATGTGGGGGAAGTAAGACCATGCCCCAGGTGTATGACCTACATGACAATGCATCGGCTCAATGTGACGTATGTGGGGGAAGTAAGACCATGCCCCAGGTGTATGACCTACATGACCCTGCATCGGCTCAATGTGACATATGTGGGGGAAGTAAGACCATGCCCCAGGTGTATGACCTACATGACCCTGCATCGGCTCAATGTGACGTATGTGGGGGAAGTAAGACCATGCCCCAGGTGTATGACCTACATGACCCTGCATCGGCTCAATGTGACATATGTGGGGGAAGTAAGACCATGCCCCAGGTGTATGACCTACATGACCCTGCATCGGCTCAATGTGACGTATGTGGGGGAAGTAAGACCATGCCCCAGGTGTATGACCTACATGACCCTGCATCGGCTCAATGTGACGTATGTGGGGGAAGTAAGACCATGCCCCAGGTGTATGACCTACATGACAATGCATCGGCTCAATGTGACATATGTGGGGGCAGTAAGACCATGCCCCAGGGATATGCATCCTGACGCCGACTTTGTCCATATGACTTGGGATTGCCAGAGGTTATGCCATTACTGGGAGGCGGTGCTGGTTAAGATCAAAGGCGTGCTTGGTAGGGAGTTGGCCTTAACAATTCAGACCTGCCTGTTAGGTCTCTTCCCCAGACCGCCTAAACGCAAAGCCGGGAATCGTTTGTTTGATGCTTAGCTTAACGCAGGAACGCGCTAGAGTGGAAGTCTGTGAGTGGACCGCGGATCTCGGCTTGGGATAGGGATGTAATAGAGTGGGTGGGAGCAGGGGTCAGAGCATTGATGTGGGAGGAAGCTCGAGGCGTGAGGATGCTCCCGATGGCCCAACAGTGGTGGGAAGTAGCAGCTGCATGGGAGAGGCTGGCGGAGTCGGGCAGTGACGAGGGAGGATCGATGGGTTGCCAGGCCCAGATGGTGGGACCCAAACGCTTGAGCCAGGACAGTCGTGAGCTGCTGCGGTTTGATGTTTAGCGAGAGATTGGGTGGACTTAGATCGCGCTCGTATTTGGTCAGATCCAAGGAGGTCGGAGAATACCCCCGCATCAGCCAAGTTTGTTCTATTGGTGGGTTGGAATACTTGTCAGCCCCGCTAGTTGTTAGCATATTGCTGTGACCACACCATCCCTCTGCACCAGTTAGGGGTTATTCTTTGTTTTAATTTTTTCTTTCTCTTTCTTTTTTTTCTTATTTCTAATTAATGTGGCATTATATATTGTCAATGGCAAGTTATGATCCAAATCACGAACGGGCATGTACAAGAAAGATGGATGTTGAACAACTCTTTATAACATTGAAGAGATGCTTCTACATGGATGGGACAAGCACCCTTGAATGTGGTCTGAGATAGCAGGTGCATTAGATTGTGTCTACCTCCTCTTTCTTGTTTTAAGTTCCTTCCTTTTCCCCTGATTGTATTTTAATGATCAGTTTCTACAAAATGCCAATAAAAATATATTTGAAAAAAATAAATAAAATTAGTTTAATAATATTTTTAAATGAAATATATGTAACTAAATGTATATATTAATATGTTTGCTTAATTTGATATAATAGTTATATATAATTTTAAATGAATGAAATGTTTTCTCATTTAAATCATATTAGTGTTAATTTTAAATATATTTAAAGTTTATTATTTCTGAATATATATATATATATATATATATATTACCTACTGGCGGTCGCCAGTAGGTATATATAGTTAGGATTAATTCCCTATGGCATTTCTGAAAATTCTATGTCTAATAACTTTGGCGTTTGTGGACGGAATCGGCTGAAATTTTCAGGAAAATGGCACATTTTGTTTCTGAGCAGCCCCTAAAAATTTGGGGGGGTTTCGTCAAGGGGGGGCAGAGAAAAAAGGGGGGTCCCAAAACGCGTTTTTCCCATGTTAATTTCCATAGGGCGGTTGGACTCACTTTTAGCTCGAACGGCTGAATGGATTTGCACGAAACTTGGCAAAATTGTAGGGACTGTTAGCCCGATGTGCCTTTGCTAGGTCTCAATATATGTGCTTCAGTGGATTTTGAGAAATTAACGTTCAAATCAAGATATATATCTGTAACAGCGCTCTGGGCAGCGATCCGGTCCGCTTACTTTTCGCGAAACGGAACTTTGCGCGCAGAAAGCTGATTGGCTCTCCGGTGTCTGTCAACATTCTAAACAGTCCGGAGCGGCCGCCATCTTGTCTCTCGGTAGGATCGAGAGAGAAGAAGAGGTGAAAAACGAAAGGGGAATTTAATGAAAGGGGGCAAGGTATCCCCCTCTTGACCCCCTAGGAATGTTGTTGGGGTTATTAAAGGGTCCCGTGGGGAAAAAAAAAAAAAATGATTTTTCACGGTAGAAGCGCTTCACGGGCCGCGAACTGGGCCGCAAACTGGTAGTGAAACGGGAATTCGCCATTTTGTGCTTCGTTAATTAAATTACTAGGTATAAGTGGGTGCGGGAGACGTATCCTAATCCCCTATGTTTCCTGAGGGTGGCTGAGGAGGCTGATATATGTTGATACATCTCTTCCAGCGGCTGTGCGTGAGCTTTTTTTTTTTTTGCTGCGTGACAGTCCGGAGCGGCCGCCATCTTGTCTCTCGGTAGGATCGAGAGAGAAGAAAAGGTGAAAAACTAAGGGGGAATTTAATGAAAGGGGGCAAGGTATCCCCCTCTTGACCCCCTAGGAATGTTGTTGGGGTTATTAAAGGGTCCCGTGGGGAAAATAAAAAAAAATGATTTTTCACGGTAGAAGCGCTTCACGGGCCGCGAACTGGGCCGCAAACTGGTAGCGAAACGGGAATTCGCCATTTTGTGCTTCGTTAATTAAAGTACTAGGTATAAGGGGGTGCGGGAGACGTATCCTAATCCCCTATGTTTCCTGAGGGTGGCTGAGGAGGCTGATATATGTTGATACATCTCTTCCAGCGGCTGCGCCATCTTGCCTTTTTTCCAATGCCACAATTTTGTCGTGCACGGCAGCCATTTTAGATGCCAGGCTGGTCCCAGGCTATCACCTAACCCTGCGGATGTAGTTTATGGCCCCAGCTGTAGAGAATTCAGACATGCCAATCCTCCCGATTCAGGCGTGTGACTACTGATTTCAGTGCTAGTCTCCCGCCTCCCGATTTCTGCAAGCAAAAACCCGGGGGCATATTACGAACAACTAGCGATAATTTTTGTCTCTAACTTGTTTAGAGACAAAAATTATCGCCGTACATCGGCGATTTTTATCGCAGATAAACCTTGCTATTATCGCAGAAAAGTCAGCGATATTCATGTATTATCGAGCAAATGCTCTTAGCCATGTTATCCACCTCCCATTGGATAACATGGCTAAGAACTGCTCAGGGCAGGTGTTAGATTTTGGAGATATTCGCGCTTAGCGCAAATATCTCCAAAAGTTGGTAATAGAAGGTAGCGATGTTAGGGACTGTTTCCAGTCGCTAACATCTTGGCACGCCACTTTGCATGTCATTAGTGATAAGTATCACTGACATGCAAAGCGGGGCCCAAGATGGTCGCTATCTCCTTTTAGCTGTCACTAACTGATGTTAGCGACAGCTTGGTAATAGGGAGATAATTTTATCTCCGCTTTCAAGGCTTTTAAAGCCAAAAAAGCGGAGATAAACCCCCTTGATAATATGCCCCACGATTCCTTGGGGGTTTCAGCTGACAGGGCTTGGTATTGTGTTACATGGTAATTTTTCCAGGAAACGTCAGAGGGTCGATGCAGGGGTTCTAGAAGAGGTGATAAACCATTTAAGCCTCATGAACAAGCGCATGGTCTTTTAAAGATTTGTGAAGTACTCGGAGCGGCGGTGTGTGTGTTTCCTCTTTCAGGAGCGGGCGGGGGGGCACTGCCAGCAACTTGCCAGGTCAGGTAGTGTTCAACACGTGCATCACCCTTTCTCTGCTTGCTATTGCGCTCCATGCTTCGGAAAGGTAAGAAAAAGAACGTGCATTTGAGTTTGAAATGTCCGATCCTGCAGCAGCACACTTCCAAAGCCCACACATGACAATAACCCGATTCAAGGCCCCATTCACCCGTTTTTAAAAAAATAGATAACACTCCAACAAAGTAAGGTTATAAAACTTTATTAACTATTAACTTTAACGAACGGAACAAAAACTAAAAACATTTAAACATTTCTCAACACAAAAAGCAACAATGGTTAGAAGCTGTCTTTTGTGCGAATAGTCCCAAGGCAGCACAACGTGCAGAGTTCTGGACGGCACCCAGGTGATGTCGACTGGGTGCCGCACTGGTTTAGGGATCCTACAATGCAGCACAGAAAAACAGCGTGGGGCGTCCCGGGTGGTGCGGGGGGAGGCCTCGTCAGTAGCGGTCTGTGTCCAGTGTCACATGGCTGACACAACATGTACGACAGGCACCCAGGTGATGTCCAGTAAACTGCCGCACTGGTTTTGGTATCCTACAATGCTGCTCCGAAAATTGGCGTGCGGCGGCCCGGGGGGGGGGCGTGGGGGAGGCGGCGTGAACGGGCCTCCCCAGGTGGCGGCCATCTAGCTGAGTTGCGCCCGCTCTTGCGGCTACAGCGTCTCGCTCACCATGTTGTTGAGTTGCTCCCACTCTTGCAGTGCAGCGATAGGCGGCTGCCACATGGCTCTTAAAATGGCGGACGGCTCCTCGGTTTTGGGCCTGGTCCACTGAAATGGCCCTGGGACACTTTGGAACTCGGACGCTTGCCTGCTAGGGCTTGGGCTCCATTCTCGAAAAGCGTCCCCTCAGCCGTGAAGATTGTACAAAAGTCTTGGGGGCCCCCGACTCCCGCAGGCTTCCGGTGGGGAGCGGCTGCCATGATTGCTCGCGGAATGACCACGACGGAGCCACGAGATGGTGGTGCTCTCATGCTGACGCCAGCTTCAGTCTGAATGATCCAGAAACAAGGTGGGGCTTTCATCGTTTGGGAAAAAAAAATGTTCTAAACCAATGAAAAGTGTTATTTTTAGGTCATATGACCAAGCCTTCCATCTTTAGGAAACCAAAAGTAAAATGAACCAATGAAAAGTTTTATAAAGAAGTCACATGACCTGTTATGCGGCATAGGGCTACAAAAACCGTAGAAAATCCGTTGGCACGTGAGGCGGCGTCAGTAGCGGACCGATGTGCGAATAGGCCGAAGGCAGCACAACGCGCTGAGATCCGGATGGCACCGAGGTGGTGTCAAGCAAATTGCCGTACTGGTGTGGCCATCCTACAATGCTGCGCCGAAAGACGGCGTGTCCAGCTGAGTTCCGGTCACTCTTGCGGTACAGTGAGTCGAACGCGCCGAGATCCGGATGGCACCGAGGTTGTGTCCAGCAAGTTGCTGCACTGGTGTGGCCATCCTACAATGCTGTGCCGAAAGTCGGCGTGGGGTGCCCCGTTGGCTTATGAGGTGATGTCAGTAGTGGACCGATGTGTGAATAGGTCGGAACTAGCACAAGGCGCCAAGATCCGAATGGCAAGTCCTGGATATTGAGTGCCATAGTTGAGAGTTCTGAGCTGTGCTTGTAAGACTATCTGAAGCTTATTTGCACCTGCTGCAGCTTCACTGTTGCCCAAGGTGGTGTCCAGCAAATTGCTGCAGTGGTGTGGCCATCCTACAATGCTGCGCCGAAAGACGGCGTGTCCAGCTGAGTTCCGGTCACTCTTGCGGTACAGTGAGTCGAACGCGCCGAGATCCGGATGGCACCGAGGTTGTGTCCAGCAAGTTGCCGCACTGGTGTGGCCATCCTACAATGCTGCGCCGAAAGACGGCGTGACCAGCTGAGTTCCGGTCACTCTTGCGGTACAGTGACTCGAACGCGCCGAGATCCGGATGGCACCGAGGTGGTGTCCAGCAAGTTGCCGCACTGGTGTGGCCATCCTACAATGCTGCGCCGAAAGTCAGTGTGGGGTGCCCCGTTGGCTTATGAGGTGATGTCAGTAGTGGACCGATGTGTGAATAGGTCGGAAGTAGCACAAGGGGCCCTGCACTGTTGAGCTTTTTTCAATGCCTGTTTTTTGTTGTTTCCCCTCCATCAAAAACAAAAAAAAATATATAAAACTGTGCAAAAATACAAAAAAATGTTTAGAAAAGCAGTGCTTGTAAGACTGTCTGAAGCTCTTTTGCACCTGCTGCAGCTTCACTATTGCCCTGGTGTGGACAAAGATCGCCCATGACTTAGGCTGATTGAGAGTTTGTAGAAAAATGGCTTCAGATTTTCCACATATTACTCTTCAACATTCTTCCTAAATGTAACAATGTGAGACTCACTAGGAGAACGGCTGTTTATCTTTCCTTTCAAAATGCTGCCAACAATATTTTCTGAATGGAAGACACCATCTTGTAGCATAAAGGGCCGAAAGGGGTTCTGGTCTGGCCGATTGTTGGTGAAGACATTTTGACTATATCTTGGACCTGCCCGGCCTCGCCCAAAATGGCGCCGGTATAAATGGGACTCGTAACTCCTTGCCCGCAAATGTATATCTAGAAAATGTTATTGTAAGTGGCCCTGTCTTATTTTAATTACAAAATGTACGTCCACCGATTCCGCAACTGTTAGACACCTTAGTTCTTGCAACCTAATGGCCCGCTCGTTACGTTCCTCTACAGTGTAAATGTCTCCTCATCATATACGATTTCAGTTTGCTCCGTGGCCGGCCCACGTGGTTATAGGCCCGTATTTGTATACTGATATTTTCACAATAAAGGTTTTTAAAACAAAACACGGTAGTAGTATTTACATTGGTAAAGTTTTTACTTTTAGTCACTGTTTTCGAATCAGTAAAAGGCAAGTGAAATAAAGCAGTCCAATTACATGACGGATAAAAGGTATAATATGTAGGAACGCAGTAAAGATAAATGGTCAAGGGCAGTTGTGTTTTTCATTTCTGCAACATAAAGTGATCGATAAGAATCTGATAATCAGGCGTATCGGCGACTAAGACAGCAGGCCGAGTCTCTCTTACTCAACGGCTCCGTCATGGAACGAAGAAACGCCCTTTTTCTCGAAAAAGGAATATATTTTACTTGCAGGACAGTTGTAAATTTTCCGGGAAAGTACATTAGCCTGGAATATTATAACATATATGTTTTAAAAAAAATAATGTTCGAAAAAAATAAAAAGCGTAATTTTTAGGTCATATGACCAAGCTTTTCATCATTAAAATAACAAAAGTAAAATGAACCAATGAAAAGTTTTATTAACAAGTCACATGACCTGTTATGCTTACGTTACGCGCTGCCCGCCGCGCCCCGGATCACTTCCGGGTGCGCTAACGCGGCGTGTCATATAACGCATTACGCGACAACGTAGGTCAAGAATATAGTCAAAATGTCTCCACCAACCAGCGTTCGGAACACAACCCCTTTCAGCAGTCCAAAAATTTCTGTTAAATGACAACAGAGGGGACAGGCAACAAGAACCATCAGTCAAAGAGGGGAGGGCAAGTTCTTCTCTTCCGGGTCATGTTGGGGCGCTACCGGAACTGATCGAATTGGTAGTCTACAGTGTTTCTGGATGTTTCAGACTAAAGCTGGCGTCAGCATGAGAGCACTACCATCTCGTAGCTCCGTCGTGGCCATTCCACGAGCAATCATGGCAGCCGCTCCCCACCAGAAGCCTGCGGGAGTCGGGGGCCCCCAAGACTTTTGTAGAATCTTCACGGCTGAGGGGACGCTTTCGAGAATGGGACCCAAGCCCTATCAGGGAAGCGTCCGAGTTCCAAGGTGTCCCAGGGCCATTTTAGTGGACTAGGCCCAAAACCGAAGAGCCGGCCGCCATTTTGAGAGTCCTGTGGCAGCCGCCTATCGCTGCACCGCAAGAGCGGGAGCAACTTAACTACATGGTGAGCGAGACGCTGTAGTCGCAAGAGCGGGCGGTAAACAGCTGAATGGCGGAAGAGGCACAGTGTAGCAAAAGCGGGCGGAATGGCAACTAAAACGGTAAAGGGGAGCCCCACTACAGCGTGTCTTCAGGTCAAACGGATTGTGGGACAAAGTCCAGAATAGAAGAGTCATCAAAAGGCAAAAAGTTCCGCCGGACCCCAGGAGCCGGCCGCCTATGTCGGGGGCGATCTCAGGCTACACCAGTGCTATAAGACTTGGGGAGGGGGTCGGAGCCAAGCGTCTTCTCCGAGTCCGTGTCATCACACCGCCCCTCGGGGGCCTCCGTCAAGCGGTTTAGGGAGGTACCATATAACATTGTTTTCAAATGCAGTCAGGTCCACAAACGACCCTCACTTACTTTGGAATAGTGAAGCTGCAGTAGGTGGAAATAAGCTTCAGACAGTCTTACAAGCACTGCTTTTGTAAACATTTTTTGTTTTTTTTGTATTTTTGCACAGTTTTATATTTTTTTTTTGTTTTTGATGGAGGGGAAACAACAAAGCACAGGCATTGAAAAAGGCTCAAACTCAGAACTCTGAACTATGGCACCCAATATCCAGGACTTTCCATCCGGATCTTGGCGCCTTGTGCTGCTTCCGACCTATTCACACATCGGTCCACTACTGACATCATCTTATAAACCAACGTTATGTAAATAGTTATTTAATAAAATGTTTTACCCTGTTTCTTTGCTGGTGTGTTGTCTATATTTTTAATATTTGCATAGGGTTTGTCGTTATTTTGGGCGGGGTGGGTGACGGAGCCGAGCTGTCTTGCAGCCCTCATGGTGTGGAGCTCAGTTCATCTCACTATTTTCGTATTTCTCATGAAGGGTTGTTTATAATATTTCTATTTTAGCGAGGTCAAAAAGAGATCCAATTAGTGGCCTACTGATTTTGCTCGATTACTTTTATTTTTTTACACGATTTTTCACGATCTGCAAAGACTAAACAGAGTATTGCGACTTTGTGCTTGTTTGTAAATAGAGAATGAACCAAAGAGAATCAATTGAAAAACAGTAAATGCTTGGATAATAATCAATCAAATGGAGAGACAAGCAGGCAGGACGGATTACAACGGGGGTAAAGGCCTGCGTTAACTACTCTTCACTATCTGCAAAGAGAGAGTACTACTAAGAGAAAAGAGGGGAGGGGGGCAGCGTTCAAAGCACATCAGCGTGCATAAATACGAAAATGTTTTTATCTATCACGTACTTGACATTTTAAAGCTTTTCATATTTGATATTAAAAAACCAATGAAATTCACAGAAAAAACCATAGGTTATAGTGGATATATAGTTAGGAATTTGCATTTACAAAACCTTGAAAATTCAATGAAAAAACCATTGGTTTTAGGCCATATATAGTTAGGGATTTGCATTTACAAAACCTTATTTTACTCGCATAAAACCATTGAAATTCCATATATAGTTATAAGCGCTAACTATATATCGCGCACCCGCAATCCACTGCTGATGATGTCACATATTACATCATTCATGACATGGTTAGTGACATCACTGATGACATCACTGATGACATCTCAAATGACATCACTGATGACATCACTGAAAACATCTCATTTGACATGACTGATAACATCACTGATGATATCATTCATGTGATAATACCATGAACCTCTTCAGACTCTAATATAACCTTAGATACAATCAGTGTAAACAGACAGTCACAGACTGTCACTCATCCATGGAGTTACTCACACACCTAGTCAGTTATGCCAAAAATCAATCACACCTCCATTTTCTCAACTATACAGTTATACACACCTTACTTATTCAAACATATACTAACACATATTTACTTTACTCTCTTATACAATCTCTGATACATGTTCACAATGATCCATACAGCCACTCACACATTCACTGGCTCTTATGCACAGTTATTTATAGATGTCAACTCTCACATGTACTGTGTTTTACATATGTACTTACTTTGACATGTAGCACTGAGATATCCATTCACTCACCAATACACTCATGCACAGTCAACCGCCCATACAGCTGTTTGCACATGCACTTTTGAATCTATACATATAGTGAATCAACTACTCACACATCTATGTACAGAGTCACACACCTTCCAGCCACCCATACACACACTCAGTTTCCCATACAAATACTTGGACAACCAATCAATAACCCATACAGTTACTCATATAGCTACTGATCAACATATGCAGCAGTTTGTAGAACAACAGATATAATGATGCACAAATTAAAACAGTTTAGTCACTAACCCATGCACTCAGTGAGACACATTTAATCACTCACTCAATCAGTCAGTCAGTCATGCACCTACTAAATCCTTCATCCAGACACTTATATATCCACTCATTCTTCAATATGTAAAACATATTTTAACTTTACAGAAACATACAGTCACTGGATGTTGTAATCAGTGATGTCATCAGTGATGTCATTTGAGATGTCATCAGTGATGTCATCAGTGATGTCACTAACCATGTCATGAATGATGTAATATGTGACATCATCAGCAGTGGATTGCGGGTGCGCGATATATAGTTAGCGCTTATAACTATATATGGAATTTCAATGGTTTTATGCGAGTAAAATAAGGTTTTGTAAATGCAAATCCCTAACTATATATGGCCTAAAACCAATGGTTTTTTCATTGAATTTTCAAGGTTTTGTAAATGCAAATTCCTAACTATATATCCACTATAACCTATGGTTTTTTCTGTGAATATATATATATATATATATATATCTTTGGATAAATTATTAGCTAATCATCTATGCACAATGAGAGTATTAGTTAAATAAAATTGAATTTAGAGGCTGATTACTGCTTATAAATTGCCAACTGAGGTGGTTCTGGTGAATCAAAATAAGCCCACTTGGGCTGAATTGGCTTTACCAGAAACTGTGTGAATGTCCCGAATTGGGGTAGAGGAGTGAGTATATATGAAAGAAATATTTATTGTTTCTTATTCATTCTTTCACTGTTTTTTACCACTTTGATTAGAGGCTTTATTTATGTATATTGCATCGTGATACTTTTATCTAAATGACATTGAAAAATAATTCTTTACTCTAATGCTGTGCACGATGAGAACCTGTGTAAATAACTTTTCTAGTTCTATGAATTTGTTTGTCATGTGATGCATCACGTCAGTATTGAGCACTTTAAATGAATGTATGTGTTGACACAAACCCTATCGTGACCAAGCCTGCTGGGTCAGGCGAAACGCGTCGTAAGCGACTTATGGAATAAAGAAGGTTCTTTCACTACGCTGTGTCGTCTCCTTCGGAAACTGGTTCGAAGTGTTCAGCGCTTGATGTGAACCCTGCCTTGCTCATGAGGCCGGAAAGACGACACGCCCTCTGATCTGGAGACAGCAGCCGTTCGTGAGCACTTGGAGGCGTTTTGCTTGCTGCCGTCCCCCTCCCACAGAAGAAGAAAGAGAAGCTACAGAGAACTCTTCGCTGTGCCCTGAAACCGCTCGCCGGAAAAACGCCGTTTCGGACTTTAAAGGGTGAGTGCGCAGAGAGCGAGCACCTGATATCTGTCTGACGGCGGAAAGGGCGTTGTGGGTTGTTCGTGGCATAGAGCGTCTGTGGTATTGAGGAAGAGGGAAAGCTACGCGTGGGTTTCGAGATTGAATTCATCTCCACGCTAGCGGTTGGTGGAAGAACGCGCAGACGAGGAAGTACTGAAAAGTACTAAAAATGTCGCTAGAAGAGGAAATGAACGAGCGTGAGCGGGAAGCGCTACTAATTTTTGATGAAGTAACCACTGGTGTTGCGGCCAAACAGCAAACATCTAAGGCTCGCAATGAGAAGATGCCTGATGTCTTGATCCGTTTAAAGCGTCTTGAGAAATTGTCCAGAGGGGAGCTCTCTAAATGGTGGGAGTCGAGATCCCTACAACGATATCTAGAAGTAGGGCGAATCCCAAGGGGGTTAAGAATACTTGTGGCCCCAACCTACGAAGACCCTGACCCGCTGATGTTGCAGGAGTGGGCGGACAATAATCAAGAATCTTCATTCCGCATGCTTAGAATTTTAATTAAATATGCGGAGAAAGATCGCGCAAAGATGCTAGAGGAAATAGGTCAAATTAATGATATGTTGGCAAAGGAAGACAACCAAGAGCCGATAACCCTTTATAAAAAGGAGATGAGGGAACGCATAAAAAAACTGGCAACTTCCATTAAAGAACGAAAGGCTCAAAAATTTACAAGGGACAAGAAAGATTATGACCGTGGGCAGATCTACACGTTTGCCAAAAAGTTTGAGAATGTGAGGAGATTAAAAATGAGCGGTGCCACCCAGAAACAGCAGATATCTCAATCCGGGGTGAGCAGTGTACCTAGCTCGGATGTAGTCACCTCGGCGGAGGAAGGTCCTAGTGGTGAAATGGAAGAAAGAATTCCCACTGTGATAGATGAATTCAGTTTTTTTCAGGAGGACCGGCGCTTCAATCTCCGCCCAAGAACCAAGGTAAACTACGCCAAACCTCCAAGGGCAAAAGGCAAAGGCAAAGGCGTAAAAGGCGCCAAGGTGCAAAACAAAGACTAAATGCGCAACTGTCAACGATCACTGTCCCAACTATAAGCCAACAACAACCATCAATAATTAACTTGACAGATTTGGAACTTTCTACCGAAGAGGTGCAGACACTCGACTTGGGCTTGTCATTTTGCCCAGAAGCTGAGTTTAATTATGTCCAAACTCGTATCGACATCTTCAAGTTTGCTAGGCTTTTGAAACTAAAAAAACATTTCACTATGAACCCGAGCTCGAGGAGTGGAGTTTTGAACCCCAGTAATAGTGGGAGTACATCTGGAGAATTGAATGTACAGGATATGGACCTCATGTTAGATTTTCATCCCTCTTTTGGAATAGATGGTAATGATGTAAATTTTGAGGAACAGGAACCATCAGAACCTTTGGAACTTATGAGCCACGCAGATGAAGTGGCAAGAGCCGAAGGACTAACCATCAATGCCAGCGACCCGACTGGTTTCCGTCCGAGGTCGCGTTTTACTCCTTACACTGCACGTGACAACATTGACATTTTCAATGACTTGGTGGTGAATGATCTAAAGAACTTGGAAAAGTGTACCAGTGTGTGCAATAAAAAATTCAGCAAGCAAGAAAAAGCCCAGGCAACCCTTATTGAAAAAATCCAGCAGAATGAGAGTTGTATTGTTCGAAATGCGGATAAGGGTGGGAACGTAGTTCTCTGGGAAAGGCAGAAATATATATCTGAAGTCTATAAACAACTGAATAACAGAGCTTGCTATGTGAGGATTAAACAAGAAATTATGTTTAATAGCCATGCACAGTATAACTTAGATCTAGAAAACTGGTATAGCCAAGCTTTGATCACCCATGATGAATTGAAATTTTTGAAGATATCTAATCCAGTCACCCCAGTGTTTTATTTGCTCCCGAAGGTGCATAAGGATGTATATAACCCCCCTGGTAGGCCAATTATTTCCGCCATTGGTAGTGGGTTGGAGAATACCTCTAAATTTATTGATTCTTTTCTCAATCCCCTGGCATCGCAATTACCTTCATACATTCTTGATACAGGGGATTTTCTAAAATCCATCTATGACATACCTTGGGAGGATGATTTGATTTTGGTAACAATTGACGTTACCACACTGTATACAAGCATTAAACACAGTGATGGTTTGAATGCCATCAGACACTTTTTAGGAACAAGACCAATCAAATTGTGGGCCCATACGCAAATGTTGTTGTCTATGGTTTCAACCTGTTTGAAAAATAATTTTTTCATTTTTAATAATGAATTGTTCCATCAAACCTGTGGTACTGCGATGGGCACCTGCTTCGCCCCCAGCTATGCGAATTTGCATATGGGCTGGTGGGAGGAGCAGGTGATCCGGAAGCAGTACCAAAGCGAATGTGAGAATAACATCCTCCATTGGAGTCGTTTCATTGATGACTTATTTGTTGTCTGGAAAGGCTCTATGTTAGACCTTAACCTCTTTCTGGCAAAAATACAGCAGAACAGCCTGAATCTCAAGTTCACTAGTACCGCTAGTACTGAATCTGTCAACTTCTTAGATCTTACTGTTTATGTAAAAGATGGTAGAATACAAACCAAAATATACAGGAAGGAGACCTCTGGAAACACTGTGCTACATGCCAGTAGCTTCCATCCTACATGTTTGGTGAACAGTATTCCTTATGGGGAAGGTCTTAGAGTGTTGAGGAATTGTAGTGATCCACAAGACAGAGAGAATGCCTTAAAAGATTTACAACAGCGCTTCAAGCAAAGAGGATACAGTGACAACTGTTTGGAGACATCTTTTAATAAAGTCAGACAGAAGACAAGAGAGGAAGTTCTTTTCAAAGATAAGAGGATTAAAAAACAGGAAGGGAACGATTGCAGGATAATCACGAACTACAACAAATTGCATGGCTCTGTGAGGAAAATACTAAGCAGGCATTGGCATGTCATTAAAAATTATCCAATTATTGGTCCTGCTTTAACCACTAGACCTCTGATTACTTTTAGAAAGGCAAGATCCTTTAAGCAGTTACTAGTCAAGACCACACTGACTAAGGTAAAAAAGAAGAAAATAAATAGGAGTGATTGGTTGGCCAGAAAGGATGGGTTCCTTAAGTGCAAGAAATGTAAGGCTTGTGAACATGGGAGAAATACCAGTACATACAAACCAGGCCTCTCAAATAGAATGAAAAAAATCAAAGGACAATTTGACTGTAAAACGGAATTTTCGATTTATGTTTTGAGCTGTGGATGTAATCTACAGTATGTTGGTAGTACAATTAAACCCGTTCACCAGCGGATACTACAACATTTGAGGGCGATAAAAAATGCTGACAGGTCATATCCAGTCGCCCGACACTTCGAAAAATTCCATGACAAGAATGTGAACAGCCTATCCTACTATGTGATTGATTCCGTGCCCTTGAATGAAAGAGGGGGGATAGGGTGAAAAAACTGCGCAAACTGGAGTCATGGTACATAGTTGAACTGAATACAAAAAGCCCGTATGGATTGAACATTGAAGAAGATCTATACACTCACCTATGATTTACTTTATGACCTTAAAATTAATTGTTTGTGGTTTACTCGACTTCCTGCATAACAAAGTTCATTTTCTCTAGGAGAAAAGTAGTAATGAATTGTTTTTAAATAAGTGCTCTTACAGTCAATAAGTAGAACAGATTGGGTTTGCCCACTGGGGCTTTATCTTTGGATAAATTATTAGCTAATCATCTATGCACAATGAGAGTATTAGTTAAATAATATTGAATTTAGAGGCTGATTACTGCTTATAAATTGCCAACTGAGGTGGTTCTGGTGAATCAAAATAAGCCCACTTGGGCTGAATTGGCTTTACCAGAAACTGTGTGAATGTCCCGAATTGGGGTAGAGGAATGAGTATATATGAAAGAAATATTTATTGTTTCTTATTCATTCTTTCACTGTTTTTTACCACTTTGATTAGAGGCTTTATTTATGTATATTGCATTGTGATACTTTTATCTAAATGACATTGAAAAATAATTCTTTACTCTAATGCTGTGCATGATGAGAACCTGTGTAAATAACTTTTCTAGTTCTATGAATTTGTTTGTCACGTGATGCATCACGTCAGTATTGAGCACTTCAAATGAATGTATGTGTTGACACAAACCCTATCGTGACCAAGCCTGCTGGGTCAGGCGAAACGCGTCGTAAGCGACTTATGGAATAAAGAAGGTTCTTTCACTACGCTGTGTCGTCTCCTTCGGAAACTGGTTCGAAGTGTTGAGCGCTTGATATATATATATATGTATATATATATATATATATATATATATGTGTGTATATATGTGTGTATATATATATGTATATATATATATATATATATATATATATATATATATATATATATATATATATATATATCCTTAATCCACAAGCGATCCTTCTTGGACGGTTCCCATAGTCAGGTGGCGCATGTGCCGGCCGGACCCCAAAGCCGGTAAATTTGTGCACAAATTTCACAAGTTCCAGTAAAGGATTGAATGCGCACTCAGAGCGAGGGTAGATAACAACAATTTATTATTCAATACTCGCTATATATATATATATATGCGCTTGGTGCCCCAACGTCCCCCTCCAGCTGCATTCCCATGGCGGTGGGACCGCCATGAAAAGGCAGTCAGAAAGGGTGCCGCCCTCATAGTAGGGATAGGAGTCCCACGGGCACCCTGATGGGTTCCTTCAGCCTGTCGGAGGCGGTGGTCTTTCCCCCTCACATCATCACTCTGACCGCCGGCATTGTAATCCAGCGGTCGAATCAATGGCCTGGATGTTGGGCAGAGCGCCACAGACGCGTGTTTGTGGTGGTCTGCCCTACATCAAAATGAGGTCCATTATGTCACCGACCCCTCTGCCCCTATGCCCCCTCAAAAGGGCCCCACAGTTTGCTATCTCACTCTCTATTCTCCAGCTGAGAATTTTCGAAAACTAACAGGTTTCAGTCAGTCAGTCAGTCAAAAAACTTTATTTCGGCTATGCAGCCATAAAAGTGCATGATTATAACAATACATAAATTACAAATGTCAAATGACCGACAATTGGCTATTAAAATGATAGTGCTAAAACCACAAAGCCTTAAGCAATGTGCTACAGTTTTATAACATATTTTCTCTCCCCACTACTACTCCAAACCTTGGTTAACCATCCTGTGCATCAGCTGTTGCTAGATTATCCTATAAGTAGTGGTATAAGGAGCAACAATTGGAATGTAAATAAGACATTTTCTTTAAAAAAAATAATTTAAAAGAAAAAAATTAAAATTGATTAACAGAAAAAACAGCAATATCAAAACGATTTCCCTACTTAAAGATATCTGCGGATACAAATCACTGGCAGTTAATAGGAAGACACTATTAAATGTTACCCAGCTCTTTACCCTTTATAATGCCTCTGCGTATGCACCACAGTGCAATTTCGAGATTGCGACTACGAATAATGGGTGTGTCTCATATTTCAGTAGCCTTAAAACCTCGATGTAGTTTCCAAGCCCCAGGTTTCTACATAGTTGGATGATCCATTTAGATCTAGACCTTCTCTAAGCAGGACTGAAGAGTGTGACATGGAGTTCTATTTCTTCTGCCTGAGTGCACCCAGGGCAATCTAGTTTGATGGCTCCCTTCCATTTATTTGTGAATGCACGAAGTGGGAGCATCCCGTGTCTAAATTGTAAATACAATTTCTTTGCCATGAAGGGTTGGATACTATCAAGGGCCATCTCCAACTTGTACTGCCGCTTGACATCCAGGAACCTGGAGGTCAGACAGCAAGAATTCATACTCTGGGACAGGTGGGCAAAATTGAATTCTTTAAAGGCAAGGGTTAGGGATTTTTTAGAGACAGAGGGGCAGGTCTCTTCTGGTGTTAGCCACACATTTGCCCTTCCCATTGCGTAACATGTGCTCCTAATATAGGACAACCAAGGTAAATTCCCAGCTCCCAGTATGGACACAACATCCTTCAATTCCTCCCCTATATGTATCTAACCCGGGCGAACTTCGTAGGCGACGCCAGAATAGAAGTGGGCGAGAAGCAATTGAGTCGGTAATGGGGCCAATGGCCAGATCCATCCTTAATGGGGTGAGGGGAGTGCGTTTGGGAAGACCCATCAGCTTCCTGGTGAAAGTGTTCTCTGTTACAGATAACATATTGTTGGATGAACAATGTCCCCAAAGTTCGGCTCCATGGGTTGAAGCTCCCCTTGCTTGGGTCTTATACATTTTAGCTGGAGGGCCCACCACCTTTTGGGTGCCATTTTTATGTACTTTTTTTAAAAATGCCCCCTAAAAACTGAGTTAATTTAAGGTTGGCTTTCTTTATTTGGGTCCCCCAATCCATCTTGTCATTCAGTGTGAGGCCCAGATAATCAAAAATGGACACCCTCTCTAAAGGCCTACTTTCCATTTGGGGGTGAAGGCAGTTTCTAGTGTTGGCATGGAATACCATATATTTTGTTTTCTGGAGCTTTATCTCCAAATCCCTCTTCCTACAAAATTAGGTGAACTCTTCCAATACCCGCTGCATACCCATAGGGGATTTGGGCAGGAGCAGCGTATCGTCTGCAAACATTAAAGCTGGTATTTTGCGGTTCGCTAACCTTGGTGAATCTATGTCCTTCACTGCCAAGAGAGTTTCAATTAGACCATTTAGAAAGAGGGAGAACCGAGTCGGCGCTAGGACACTTTCCTGTCTCACCCCTTTCTCTACAGGGAAGGGAGCTGTCAATTCCCCTTTCTTACAATGTCTTATCCTCGCATAAGTACTATCGTGTAGGCGCTTCAGCTGTTGGCAAAGGTATACAGGTACTCCCATATCAAGGAGTAGACCCCATAGCTGATCGCGGTTCACCATATCAAATGCGGGTTTGAGATCCACGAAGGTTGGGTAAAGACTGCCACCCTCCAAGATTACAGATTTCCAGTGAATCAATTGCAATCTGAAAATCTGGTCGATGGTCGAAGTTTTTGACCTAAAACCAGCTTGTAAAGGAGTTATGATGTCCACCTCATCCATCCATGATTGCAATCGGCCTAGAAGAACCCGGGCAACTATCTTTTGGGCGACATCAATGAGGCTTATTGGCCGATAATTTTCCGGGTTGAGAGGGGAGCCTTTTTTGTAAATAGGAATGATTTCTGCGCCAGTCCAAGTTGGTGGGGGTGCCATACCTTGAAGGATGGCGTTAAATAAGACCCGTAGGTTAGGTGCCCATACTGTTTGTTTATTCCTAAACAGATCACCAGGAATTCTGTCCAACCCCGGTGCCTTATTTGGGAGCAATTTTGCCACTGCCAGAAGAACCTCTGTCAATGTGCAGAGAGGTGGAGAAGTGTTTAGAGGAATTGGTTCAATAACAGATACCCTTGCAACTACGTCTCCATCTAAAGGCCTTGAATATAAAAGTTTAAAATGGGATCTCCAAGCTTCTTCCCCCAGATTTGGTTCGATTGCGGAGTTGCCTTCGGATTTACCAGTTTTTACTCGGTTCCAAAAGCCTCTCATATCTCTATTGTCTAAAGCTTTCTTAATAGCTTCCCATTTCTCAGTCTCCCACTCTGCTTTGGCTTCAGCTAGGGGTTTTTTATAATGTGCCCTAGTTTCTTTGATTCATAGGTTGTCCTTATCCTTAATCCCTGATAACAAAGCACATTTTGCTTCCGTACATGCTTTGTTGTACCAGGCATGTTTCTGTATGGGGTCAGACTTATTATTATTTTTCCCATTGTAGAAAAACTCCACTAAGTTTGAAAACAAATCCTGGCAATTCTTACCTAACGCTAGCAATGATTTGTGGCCTCGACTATTTTCTGAGACATCAAATGCGTTTTCTAGAAACTGTATAATTTGTTGGTAGAGGGAGGACATTTTTTCTTGTGATTGTGCAAATGTTCGCCATTGTACTCTCCTGCCTCCTTCAGTTGCAATTAAATTTGGGACAGAATGTGATACCATTCCCTGGTCAACCTTGGGCTGGGAGCAATGGGTTGTGATCGCTCTCAAATCGAGGCTGGACCGCGAAGTCCAGCATTCTATGCCATAACTCAACCTCTACCAGGATATAGTCAATTATGGATGCCTGTCCCTGTTTATTAAAAGTAGCGTTCCCCGGACTGTCAGAGGGAAAGCGGCCATTACACGCCCTAAGCAGATGACTGAATGTAAAAGAGTTAAATTGAAGGACAAGGGGGACCACCCCCTTATTGGGTAGGTATTACATTCTGGTATTTCCCAGACGGTCGTAGTTATACCGTTAAGGGGTTCGAAGTGACAATTAACGTCCCCTCCAATAATTACGTGTACAGACTCGGGTAGAGTGGGAAGTAAGGAAGCCTAGCACTCTAAAGTCTTTGAGGTTTGTCCCTGCCTGACTGGGCGAGAATAAATATTAATAATAGCCATCTTTAGAGAGTTATCAAAGGAAAGGAGAATGCACAAGATATTCGGGGAGGAGGTGTCTACCATCTTGATTGTACAACTCAACTGTATACCTGCCCTGAGGGTCTCCCCCTTGGCACCTGAACAGCTGGCGCGCCCTAAGCAACGTATCCTACTCTATACAATGCTATTGTTGACTATGTTTCCTGGAACAAACATAGCTCATGGGTATCTACATAGTCTCCCCAATCCAGAAGATCCCATTTAGAGGAGAGACCTGCTATGTTTCAGGATAAATTCTTAGTGTTTTGTGGTTCTTCTACTGTCCCAGTCTTCATGTGCGTAGGGCCCCCTCCTGTTGTAGCACTTGATGCAAAATCCCCACCCGTCCCTGTGTGGTATGGTGGTAATCCCCTGGTGTTTTAGCAGGAGCTCCACGGATTCTAACTACAAATGTAGCCTCATCGTTTTTTCTTAAGAGGTTGTTCTGGGAGCACCAGGCTTTCACAATTTTGGGGCTTAACTAGCTGGTTATTCATAGGTTCCTGGTGATTAGCATAAGGGTTTAGTCAATCAACCAGGTCTAGGGGGCTAAAACTATTGCTGACAGGGATGTTAAACGGCGAGATTGGTTCAGGACTCCAACATGGCTTTAGTAGATTCTTAGTCTGTGGTCTCATTTCCCTCTTTTTGTACACACTTTCCATACTCTCTATCAAAGAGCTAGGAGGATAAAAATAGCCTCGGTGGAGTGTGTGAATGCCACTTGTCTCCCTGGGCGGTCTCCATTCGAGAATGTGTTGGACCACCGGCTGTCCCTCAAGTTAATCAAAACGCTGTCACCCGGGATTTCTTTCTGCCTCTGTCCCAACCAGCTAACCCTGCGTGCAAATAAAATTTCACTGGGGATTCGGTGGGGGAGAGGTCTACGCTTGTTTAACCAAAAGATAGTTTTGTTTTTTAAATCAGGATACGACTCCGCACGACCTATCTCCAGCTGTGGGACTCCAGCTGCAGCTGTGGGACTCCAGCTGTGGGACTCCAGCTGTGGGACTCCAGCTGGTATGACCACATAGGGAGAAGAAGCTGGGGGCAAATCTATACATGGCAAAGCGGATTTTTTTTCCCTTAGGTTCGATTGGTGTGTAGTCCTATTATCTCCTTTACGATTACTAGGTAAAAGGCGTTCCACTAACGGGCCAGGTATGGTTGCCATGTCCCTAGAGCCATAAGCATTGTCTGCAGCTTGGTTCACCCTATATGAGGAAGTGGCTGGGGCCTGGATTTGTTGGGTTAGGGGGATAGTTCTAAGGCTTTCGTTTGTGCTGTGGTTTTTGCCTTTCAGGGACAGGTAGCACAGTTAGGGCAGGTGGAGTCACTTGATTTTGTTGGGGGACAGTAGTCTGGGCCAAAGAATTAACGGATCCAGTGATTTGTAAAATTGTATTAATTCTACTCCCCCAAGAATCTACTGATGAGGTCAAGTTTTTAATCCGTCTCGTTGCAAATTCTAATTTTATGAGGTGTTCAAAGTATGTTTTAAACTCTTTTACCATGTATGTTGCCCTTATCGGTGGCTCCCTTAATTCTGAGCTATTTTCACCAGCTACATGTCCCACTGGTCGATGATTTATTACCACCTCAGGGTTATGGTTCACATGTTTCCCTCCCTTATGATCTTTTTGTTTCCGGAGTGCTCCTTTCCTTTTAGCCCCCTCCCGTCATAAGTTTACTAGAATTTTCGAGAACTACACTTTCTTGTTTAGGGAGTGAGTCTGGAGTAGTCAGGAGATCAGGTGTTTGGAAAGAAGGGAGTGCTCCTGGCTCCAAAGTTTGTGGGGTTCTTGGAATCGTTGGTGGTATAGAGAGGCGTCTCTCAGTGCATGCTATTTCACTGTCGACAGCTCCTATTGCCTGTTGTAGCTTTTTATCAATGGCTGTGGGTTTGGCAGTGGGGGTTAGCACAGGGGGGTTTTGCCTAGTAGTTGACCTTGTGGGCGTTGGAATGCTCTTCCCCATCCCTATTTAATAACTAGGCCTCCTCAATCCTATACACAATTATCTAGAACTATTCTGTTAAATAGAGCGATAACATTCAGGTTTCAATTACTAGTGTCAATCACTGGCACAGCATACATGTAGTAACTCACTTTCACAGACACAAATTCCTGAAGTTCGTACCTTGATGCATTGAGAATCTCTGGAAACTAATAATATACATTAGATTAGCAATAGCACTTCCCTGGCCTCAATATCATCGCTGACATGGTATTTTAGATTGTGTGACATTCAGTACATGAACATTCCTTGTATCAGTTCCATTTAGCAAGCTGAGACAGGGTAATTCACCCTTGGCCTTGACTTAACAACTCCTGGACTGTCAGTGTGTGTTCTCCTTCCAGAGTTTCGGCACTGTTTTATGTTTCCTGTGTAACACAAATTGAGTCTTGGGCTTGTTGAAGATATTACTGACCGGGCAACCAGTATCGCTGTCGACTCTCATGATGGGTCTTCCTCTTGGCTGCTGCAGACTCTTTCTTTGAGATGCTTAGATAGATGCCTCTGGTGCAGTAAGGATTCAGGCTTAGTGATTGTTCCACATGCTCCAAAGGGCACTTCATTCCTGAATAATTCTTCTAGCACTTCCTGTGTACAGCATAGGTCTAAGTGTGTCCCCACCCCAAATGGGCTGCATGGGTTTTCAGTCTTGCCGTTATGCATCACAATGTCACAGAGTTTGATTTCACCAAATGAAAACCGTACACTCTTTCAGAGAGGGTGCTTCGATCTAAGGGGGCTGAAATCTACAGACCTATCCCTAATGGAAAATGGAATTGTCTCTTACTCTTCCCTCGACCGCTAGAAAAGCCAAGCTTTCCTGAGCAGGACACTCTATTCTAGACGTAATCACAGATCACATTCATATCCAGTCCTGATTATTGCTCGGATCGCAAATGTTTTGCGGATACCAGCTTGGTTCTTGCTGATATGTTACCTCCTTTTGCATTCTTTGCTAATACCTTATGCAAAAATGTTATCCTGTAACTATATAATACTGATTCACCAGTACTGAGTACACTGTATTAATGTTTAGTTTTTTGATTCCTTATGCAGCATCTTTGGTGACGCTGTTCTCCCAAATGGCAGCTTCAATGTTTCAAGTGCTAGAATGTTTACGGGCCCTGTCTGAAACCTAATTTAGACTTTAGTCTGTCCATCTTATTGATTCAGCGAACAGGTAAGGCAAGTAGATTTATTGGCAGGACAAGTAGATTTTTGTGCCATTTTGTCCTTCGACAAGTAGATTTTTTAAACAATTCCATACCTCTGCCATTGTCAACAACTCGGTTTGAGATCACAAATGTCTTCATTGTTTAGGTGGGGAACTTTTACTACCTGATGTTTGCCTAGAAAATGTTACTGGAGAAAGTATTCCTTTGGTAAGATACAGGACCTCTTTATGATTGAGTTGAGGAATGATAGAGTCATGGGAAACTATATGTGGCAGTGAAGGGAGCCTCAGTTATAAGTTGGGTAGACCAAAAGACCGTGGGGATCACGCTGAATCTCAACAGTGTATAAGAGGTGTTATTGATCGATGATGAAGGTGAGGGCGTGTCATCCTTTGCGCAAGAGTCCCTGAGGTTTTCACAGGAAATGTTCGAGAATTGCAGGGGTTCACTCACAAGATCACCTTGAAGGAAGATGCCAGACAGATCTGTCACACCTGCTAGAGTGAGAGGTGAGGTCAGTAAGGAATGAAACAGACTTGTTGACCATGGAATAATGGAACCTGTGGCCTTGACTGAGTGGTTGGCTCCATCGACCTCACCTCGGGTAAGTTTGCACCCAGATAGCAAGAATGATACAGCTTTTATCAGCCCTTTTGGTTATCGCTTCATAAGAATGCGTTTTGGCCTAGCGTCTGCTGCTGTATTCCAGCTGTTGATGCATCACATTTTTAAAGACACCACTGGAATTGTATATTTTCAGTATGATCTATTGGTGATGGGAACATGACGATAAGCTGCAAATGGTGTTGAAACATAAGGGGGTGACAGCAGAGTTTTAAAAATGTGCATTTGCTGTGAAATCTGAGACATACCGTGGGCATGAAGTGAGTGAAATGGAATAACGCATAAGAAAGAAATCTTGGGTCCATCGAGATTGCTCCTGCTTCAGTCTCAGAGGATGAAGTCAGATCCTTTCTGGGGTTGTCAGAATGTTGTTTTGTAAACAACTTTTGCGAGCAAGACTAATGGAATGAGACAATTGCTAAAGGATCGTACTGAGTTTGTATGTAATAATCAGTTGCAGAAAGAATTGACTGCAGTCAAAGATTACGTATGTCAAGCCATCCCATGCAGGGTTTTAATCCCTTAGCTCGTTCTGTTGTCACCACAGATGCCCAAGGAAAGGGGCTCAGTTCATTGCTTTCCCAAATTGACAAGAAGGGAAATGAACCCATAATGTTGCTTACTTCACATTCCTTGTCTCCACCTGAGGAAAAGTTTTCAGTCGTAGAAAGATGGTGGCTTGTGTGTGGGCTTTAGGAAAGTTTAGACAATATATTTGGTGGTCTGTGTTTACATTACGCACGGGCCACAAGCCCTTGACTAAAATCTTAACGACTACTGAGGAGTTAAAAGCACCGCCATATGTAGTCCGAATGTCTCAGAGGCTCTTGGATTGTAATTATAATGTTGAGTACTTCCCTGGCGTACAAAACAACTTGGCAGATTTTCTAATCAGGTCTCCCTTGTTCATGGATGAACATATAGGGGGAGAATGGGAGGACTATAGCGTAGGCTTTTCTGAGGTGATGAAGACTGTTAGGTAGAAGCAAAGCTAGAGAACCTCTAGTTTCATCCCTTTAGTGCACACTGATTGTTGTCTTTCCGGTTAGAAAAAGACTTCCATTCTCAAGTTTGTTGATGCAAAAAATATCTTTTTTTATTTTTTGACGTTTTAGCTGTGGTTTATCATTTCATTTTCATTCTTGTATTAATCCAATGCACTTCAGGCTATGTCATTACAAGGTTTCATTTCCAATGCATTTCGGGCATTAATGGCATGCCCTTCATCAGGGAATCGACAAAGCCTTTCCTCTCGTGTTGTGTGCATCTGTGGTATTCTATTGGGGTGCTCGGGCCGACGCCACAGAAGACTGTCAACAGCCCGAGCACGCCAATAGAATACCACAGATGCACACAACACGAGAGGAAAGGCTTTGTCGATTCCCTGATGAAGGGCATGCCATTAATGCCCGAAATGCATTGGAAATGAAACCTTGTAATGACATAGCCTGAAGTGCATTGGATTAATACAAGAATGAAAATGAAATGATAAACCACAGCTAAAACGTCAAAAAATAAAAAAAGATATTTTTTGCATCAACAAACTTGAGAATGGAAGTCTTTTTCTAACCGGAAAGACAACAATCAGTGTGCACTAAAGGGATGAAACTAGAGGTTCTCTAGCTTTGCTTCTACCTAATGTTCTAAGACGTCTTAGGACCCTCGACGTCACCTCTAGGAGCACCTAAAACATCAAACTTTTTTCACCAATAACTCAAATATAAACCAGCAGTGCATCTATCCAACAAACTAGTGATGAAGACTGTGCCATTTCTGTGGATGATTGGAAATGTTGTTTTACGAGGAGGATAGAATTTTATGTACAATCAAAGATTGCTGTCTAGATGGTTTGATAAGTATGAACTTTCTGGATAACAGTTCCAAAAGATTTTGGGAAGTAAGGAATGAGTTGTCAGTTGATAACAAGGGGTGCTTGCTGCGAGGAGATAGGATAATAGCTCTTATATCCTTGAGGTCCAAAGGTTTGGCCATCATACATGAAGGGCCTTTGGGAATGATCAAACCTAAGATACGAGTTAAAATGTACTTTTGGTGACCTGGTGTTAATGTGGAAAGATATGTAAGGAATTGTATGTCCTGTGCTAATGTGGACAAGTCCCAGATCACATTTAAACCACTCCTAGGAGTTGCGAGTATTCGCTAGGGTCTTTGGAAAGCCATTGATATTCTAGGGATGGGTCTTGATTGTACTGGATTTCCAAAATACTTTATAGCCCTTTTGGATTTGTTTTCCAAGTGGCCAGAAACATATGTGTTTACCATGGTTGATTCTCGTGCAATTGTACTTTTTTAAAGGGGTGTTCCTCAGAGAGGTAATACCTAAGACATCGTTGACTGATATTGGATCACAGTTTGTGTCAGAGTTGTTGGAGCAATTCTTGTCCCCTCTATCATCCTGCTAGCAATGGGTCAGTGGAGCGCTTCAATAGGGTGATTATGGACAGTATACAAATTGCCGTTCAGAATGGTAAGTGCTGGGAATAAGGGTTGGACAAGTTGATTTGGTTTTACAGAATTACCCCTGATAGAGTGCAGCCTGTGTCGAGTGTCAACGAGTCGAGAACCATTTATGAAGGACAATGCTCCTTGGTTGTCTGGAGATCGACATGAAGAGTGGTCTTCCTCTGTGATCATGAGTAGCCTGAGGAGAGCCTAAGAGGTGCTTAAAGAGTACTTTGATCAGGAACATGGTGTTAAGAATGTGGTGTTGGAGTCAGGTGATTGGGTGCAAGTTGAAATGGGTGTGAAAGTTTAGAAAGGTCAAAGAAAAATAAGACAGTCCCCTTCAGGTGATCGCATTTGTTTCTATTTCTGCTCCATTAAGTGATGGTTAAGACTTTGCATTGCAGTAAATTATCCAAATGTAACAAAATTCTTGTGTGGAAGGAAGAGAAGGTGATGTGGAAATAAGGAATGGTTGGCTGTGGAATGATGAGGGCAAAATGTAGGTCTTGAGTGCGATGGCAACAGTGTAAATCGTGAGAGTTGTTGTAGGGAGGGGAGTGATGAGAATGTTGTGGAGATGGGTGAACCAGGGGACACTCCTGCATGCAACGGTATGGAGAACCCTGAGATGGTTCCTGCACAATCTTCCCACACTAATAAGTGGGTAAGAGACAGTATGCAACCAGAACAAGTTAAGGATTTAGTTATGATTTAACGGAGAGGACTGCCATGCAGTTGCTGGCATTATATTGTATTCTGCTCGCTCCTTGCTCAAGGAACACATTATATTTATAATTGTTATGTGTATTTTGTATTTATTGTTTTAGGGTTATAACTTATTGGTTTATTTATTTATTTTGGTATATTTTGCCAGGTTTTAAAGGAGGAAGATGTGTTGTGTTTGTAAGTGGCACGTGCCCCTTGTTGGTATTTGGAAGGGTAGTGGATCTGGATTGCGGAGCGGTTAAAGGGATCTTCTGTATGAGGCACTGACGACACTCGACAATGCTTTGCCTCTTTAATAATCTACTATTTAACTCACATTGGACGCATGAATCTTTACATTTTCCTTGGTGGTGGCCGAGACTGGGCCCAAATAACACATCTACCTTCATTACCAAAAATGTTGATGTCTCCGCTTTGTTTTTTGGGGACATTTGTGTATCATTCGTGTTCGCAAGCCATGCCTCTCAAGTGAGGTACCTTGTTTATCAGGAGAAGTGTGGCACACAGAACAGTGCAACAATTGTTATTATGAATTCAATGTCTCTCCATTATTGGCCTCCAAATGTGAGTGAGTGTGCAAGAAAGATCACATTTTGCAAATTACCCTCTGAATCACATGATGGTGTGGGTAACCTAAGCTCAGGCCTCTCCGAGTAACCACCATCCCTAGAATTAGTATCTAGGACACATTTAAAAAATGCAGAGAGGTCACTCATTTTTCATCCATTAATTTCCCAGTATGAATTGAAGCATGGTGGGTACACAGTGAAATATATTTATTTTTTATTTTTTATTTTAAAAAGTTGTATATAGCGCTGGCTAGACCCGGAGGTATCACAGCGCTTTACATGAGCATCAGATCATAGTTACAGGTTACATAGGTTACACAGTTCTTAGAGCATGGCAACATAGTTACTTGTAAGGTCGAGATAAACAATAAGCACAAATACGTAAGGGGAAAAGAAGGCAAGGTGAGAGATTCAGGGGGGGTTGGAGTCGGGGAAGTAAATGTAAATGTATTGGCATTTATATAGCGCACTACTTACCCGTAGGGTCCCAAGGCGCTTCGACCGCTGCAAAACCCTTCCTGGCTTCCCTGAGAGATGGTCCCTTAATGGGTATCTCCAGGGTGAGACCAGGCATCCCCGGCGGTCTGGTGGGGCCGTTAGTGAAGATGAGGCAAGCTAATGCCCAGAGTTGCCGAGTGTGATCGCTGATCAGAGTGGGCACCGAGGCGAGAGAATTATCGAGTCCGCTGACCCTGGTCCAGAAACCTGCCGCGCCGGGAATCGAACCCTGGTCCCGGGCCGTCCTCTGCTCTCGGGTCTGCCGCCTCTAACCAGTGAGCCACACTACTTCACAGACAGATAATGAAGGTGGGAAAGAGAAGGGGAGGGGAGGGTGAGAGACACAGCATGGGGAGAAGAGGGGAAGGGCGACTGGGACACAAACCGGTAGACGAGTCAAGGCAACGTCCAAAGTCCAGTAAGCTGTGATCCCAGGGGAAGTGGTATCACTTCCCTCTCTCTGTTGCGGGAGGCTTCCTTTATGCAGTGGACTCTCTCAGAGAGGTCTCCGAGACTCCAAGGCCTACATACTGGATCCTTCCCCAAAAAAGGGAGAGGGAGTGCTTTGGCAAGGGGTGCCATACCATACCTCAAGTGTGAGTGGCTCCCTTGGCGCAGTGGACTCACTCAGCGGGTTCGCTGAGACTCCAGAGTATAAATATTGGATCTTTCCCCTACAAGGGGAGAAGGAGTGCTTAGTCAAAGGGCACAAAGGACAGGGGGTAGGCAGAGTAGCAGGCATGGGGAGAGAGGATCGGAGCTAGGGAAGAGACAATAAGGAGAGACGAAAAGAAGTCTGCCTAAAGACCTACTGGGTAGCTGACGACCAAGGAGGGAATCCACGGCCCATCTCCCCTATAGCTAAACCAAGTAGCTCCATCGAGCATCAGACAAAATAGTTCAGTCTCAAAACATTGAGAGAGGACTGAGGGAGAGACATAAATAGAGGGAGGATGCGGTAGGAGACGATAGGAGAGACGACAGGAAGTGCAACAACGTGGTTCAACAAAATACTAGAAGAAGATCAACAAGTAAACATTAAATCAAACAATCAGCAATACAATTAGGGGAGGAGAGAAAGGCGAGAGAAAGTAGTGGGGGGTAGGGGAAGAGAGAGAGTGAGGATAAGGGAAGAGACAACCATAGAGACGAAAGGAAGTCTGTCTAAGTTTCACAGAAAAACAGGGTGGGGACAAAGGGACAACCAACAAACGCTATATAAACCTACAATGAGAAGTGTCTAACGGACAGAACCATGTATTGCTTTTGTAAATTTGCAATTGTGGTATACAATTACAGATGAAAACGTGAGCTATTTCTATTTTTTCCATTATTTTTTATTTTAATTAAAAAAAATACCTGTTGCTGAATTTGTAATGTCTAGTTTTCAGAAATGTATATCTTTCCGGGTTCACCCATGGCCTTCACATCTTTCTCCATCGTAAATTGCAAGTATGTGGAAAGCACATAAAAAGGGAACATGGACCATCCCTTGGACAAGTTAACATACTGTGGTTTTATTTTTTATTACTTTGGTTGTACCTGAATGCTGGGAAGTTAGTGATCTTGCAATCCAAACCTTTTGTTGATGTCCCTTATTGCAGGGGGGGAATTTTTGGAAGGCTTTAGTGTGAAATTCCAGAAACATAAATGAAAGTACTTATCACAAGGGAGATAAATCTTAGCAGCAAAACGGCTAAAGGCGAAACCAACCCATATGTTTGTTTTCACATACAAAGTATTTATCGGGTATATATCATTGACTTTTTTTTTTTTTTTTTTCAAATTCTTTTATTCGGTTAGACAATTAGTTAACCATAAAAAGTACATCATAATCATAAAAATACATTTTCACATAAATAAGAAACAAATAATGTTATTACAATATTATAATACAGTTTAAAAAAGTCTAGAACGTTACAAAAAGAATAACACAAGGGAAAAATACACTTTCAGTCAACTACCTAGCACAATTTTCAATGTGTTAAATCCTCATTCCTTATTGTTTTACGTATTATTATACATGATTTCAGATACATTGCCAGGCTTTTAGCCTCGTGTTGTGAGTTTGGCTGTTGCAATGCAAGAAGTGCTGGTCGACAGGTCCTCAACCCCATCTGGCGCAACACGGGCAAAACCCAGCGTTTGCGGGGTGTGGCGTAATAATAACAGAAAAAGGCTACATGCATAGTGGTTTGGGATGAGACCTTATCGCATGGGCATTTCTCTAAATTGTGGGACCAATTTAATGGGTTTGGGAAGGTTATCAATCGGAAAAACAAATTAAAACGAAACCTGGTTAGAAGGTATTTTTCATAGTTAGTCAAATAATAAGTGAGATAAGGCTGTAGGCCTGGAGATACTTGTACCATCATAACGTGGGCATTTGATTGCTTGGGTAATTCGCCGCTCAAACGAAGTTCCCTAAGATGGTTAAGACAATGGCACTTAAAGGTTTTTCTACTTAGCTCACTGATCAATGACGGCTCTGTTACGTATTGGTTAAGATCCAAATCTTTCAGGAAGTTAACAACGTATGCCAACCAGGGGATCTTTTTCCAAGAGGTAAGCCCCAAGCAGTCCGAAATCAGGGCACGAGTAAGGTGACATTCAGGCTTAGACCAGATACGATGCCATAGGAGCATTGGTTGACATTTGATGTAATCAGCTAGGTAGTCAATCCCAAGCTCGGTATGGCATCCGTATGTGGGGGCACTCTGGGGAAGAGCCAACAGATATTTTACAAAGCCATTTTGAACTTTTTGGAGTTCGGCCGTATTTACATAACCCCATACACCAGCCCCATATGTGGCAATGCTCTGGCACTTAGCTTGATGAATTTTAAGTAGTGCGGGTGGAGAAGGCTTACCCAATTTTCTAGAAAATGAAATTAGGGCGGATGTAGCACGTTGGTACAACAGTTTTCTAGTTACCAGTGCCCTTTTCCACATTAGCTGATCATCTATTAGTATACCCAGATACGGGTATTCCCTGACTCGTTCTAATTTTGATTGCTCGATAGAAAGATACTTCGAGCTTGTCACCTTAGGCCCTGTTTGCATGACAAAGGTCTTCGTCTTATTCACCTTTAACCCCAGGGAAAGCATATAGTTGCAGTATTTGTCCAGTTGCTTCTGCAATTGTACCAGGGATCTAGCAAAGATAACTGAATCATCGGCGTAGAGCAACGCTGGGATAGGGCGATGGTTAATGGTAGGTAAATCCTGGCTCCCTTCAAGCATGGCTGCTTCCAAACCATTGGTGTATAAATTAAACAAGAAGGGAGCCAGGACGCAACCCTGCCTAACTCCACGTGTTATTTGAAAGGAAGATGTTAATTCGCCACCTGTACCAAACCTTACGCGAGCCGAAGCTTCAGAGTAAAGCTCGCGCAGGAACTTGATTAGCGGCGGATCAACCCCCAATTTCTCCAGGATGGGCCATAGTTTGGCATGGATTACACAGTCGAACGCCGCACTAAGGTCGACGTAAACCATGTATAGGTTTCCCCGTTTGGCTCCCACATATTTTCCTATAAGAAGTGTCAGATTTAAAGCCTGTTCAACAGTGCCCAGTCCCTCCCGGAATCCATACTGGAGGTCGGTAAAGATGTTATTCTCTGCCGCCCAATCCTGTAAACGGTCAAGGATTAGGCGACCCGCGACTTTTCCCAATGAATCCAGGAGGGAGATGGGCCTGTAGCAGGCAGGGTTATTTCTATCCCCTTTTTTAAAAATAGGAAGAAGTATGGAGGAGGACCAAGAATCCAGAAGGCCGGTGCTAAGAACTGCTGTCATTAGCTGGGTAATAATTGGAGACCATAGGTCGATATTGGAAACAAATATATCTAATGGGACGCCGTCCGGGCCGGGAGCCTTTCCGGTTTTTGAGGAGGACAGTGCGCTTATAACCTCCCCCAGGGTAAAGGATAGATCGATTGGATACACTCCTTTTCTTGGGGATCCAGGTTCTTGATTGCGTTGTACCGCACTGTCCGAGGGGAGATCACTAAAGATCTTAGAAAAGTGAGTCACCCACTCATCCGCGGACACTGCTACATCTAGATATTGATGGGAATTGGCCTCAAGCAAGAAAGGAGATTTTACTACCTGCCAGAACTGAGAGCTGTCCTTTGTTTGGCAGCTCTCATGTAGCTGAGCCCATAGTTTTTCCTTGATGTCTTTTTTACATCTAATTTGGGCCTGCTTATATTCAGATCTTAACTTAGCTATATTGGCGTTGTCTCTAACTGGATTATGGAGTTCTTTCTTTAGGGCGTTTAGTGCTTTTCGACATGCCGTGTTGAACCATTTTGGGCCTGGATGGGTACCTGATTTATGGGTTCGGACTAGTTCACTCTGGATAGTTTTGAGGATTTCCCCAAAACTGGAAATGATTTGCTCGGGGGTAGAATCCTCATCAAGGCAGGAGTTTATCCAGGGTAGTGCTTTGGTTACAATTTTAGTTGTTGTTATTTGGGGGTCTACCCGAGACCATTTCACCGAATACCCATTAGTTCTGTCCATAATTAGTGCATTTTGGGTCAATAAACTCTTCATTGTGGGGTGAGGAATATTAGTAGATAACTTCAGTACAATGCTGTTGGAAAAATGATCACCAGATACTTCTGTTCCTGTTGTAAACTGAAAAAGCGTACCCTTTAAAGAATATGAACACAAAATAAAATCTATAGTACTAAAACAGCCCCTACCGTGGAAGGTAGGTTTGAGTTCCACTGGGGGGTCGACAAGTTCGTTGGCATACAACAGTTCTAAAAACATTAAACTTTCGTTAATGGAATCTCCTACCGCAGAATGAATAAAATGTGTCAATGGGCAGTCGTTTTCATCTGAAAGACCACAATCGGTTGTCCTATATTTTGGGCACAGTTGTACATTGAAATCGCCACCCCATATTACATTACACAATGTAGGTGAATGTTTAGCGCGTTGTTCATTTATAGCCATGGTAATTTCAGACACAATTTTCGTACAGTCTGTCGGAGATAGATTATTATAAAAATTGATTATACTGTATGATGTACCGTTTTTAAAAATAATCAAAAGAATTTGGTAATTCGGGGTAGTACATTTTATAAAAAAATTTCTTACTTCAAGTTTGTTTGAAATATATATAACAAGGCCCCCCATCGGTCTGCCATGAGTTGATGGGCAGGCCGGTGAATGAAACGTTAGGTAACCCTGTATGTGCAGTGGGTCGATTGTCCAGGTCTCTTGCAAACAAATTATCTGGTGTGTGGTAACAAGATCCAGCCAAGGAGTAGATAAGATCTTAGTTCTGAGACCTGCCACGTTCCAGAACAATATTGATACTAGCTGGAACGGCTCGGTTTCATTGATAGGTACAGGGCTTCTTATCTGTGCAGATGGAACCAGGGGTGCACGATTGACGTTGTTAAGGGATGAAAACAAAGAAACACCATTGTTGGCGTTAGTAGCGTTAATTGCATTAGTAGAACACCGGGACGGGACTGGTTGGTGAGAACCTTCCGCCTCAGTATTATTTATATCTGTTGCAATTGTATCTACTGTGGGAGGTAAGGGCGTCATTTTATCCTGCAGTCTTCGGGATTGAGGGAGATTTGCTAGGGTTGAGGATGGTAGATCGGATAGAGGTGAGATCTCATTTTCCAGTCCCTGGACTGCTGATGGTCAGTCCACCATCTCCAGGCAGTCAAACCTGTTGTAGGTGGAAACACCTCTCCAATCCGGGAATGACGTAGTTTCCCTGCCTCCTTGTCCTTGCCATGTTGACCAGCTCGTTTTATTGTTCCAGTTGCCAACCTGAGTCCAGTTCCATTCATGTCCTGGTAATAGGGACTTGGCTTGTGGGTAGAAAAAAGCTAATCTTTTTGTTGAAATTCCTTCAGGGGAAGTTTGAGGCCCCCATGAGGAAATAAGTTCCACGGTTTGGGGGTCTTCAAAGTTTATTATTATACAGTCCCCTGGGATCAGTTTTGGCTCCTTCCCTACCCACGGAACTCTGCGGACTGATACAACTCTGTTGTTTGCGTAGGGGGGAAGTGGACGGTTCATTGACAACCAGTGAAGCACCTTGTTTTTTAGAGACCATCCGGGCTCATCAGAGTTAGTGTGTAGCTCTGGGACCCCAGTCATAATAATGACGTAGGGCGTTGCTTCTGGTGGAAGGTAAGCTGGGCGCACACCGTTGCGTCTGGTATTATATGCTGCGTTCTTTGTAGCGGGTGTCTTGTTGGATGCAGCCGTCTTCTTAGGGGCTGGTGTCTTTGCTGGAATTGCAATAGGTGGATGGTTGGTAGGTTGGCTCTCTGGTACAGATGGGACAGGAAGGGAAGGAGAAGCAGAGGTAGTAGGCATGTTTGCAGAAGTGTTGACTAATACTTGCTGCAAATTGGCATGTGTTGTGTTTACTGGTTTTTGTTGGATCGCTATTTTTTGTTGGACCACCGTTATAGCGTTAGCCGCTTTGGGTGCTTTGTGTGTTTGTGTAAGATTTGTTCCCCCAGCAGTTTTTTGTTTTGGATTACAGGTTGGGGCTGCAGGAAGTGGGTGCGTAGAAAGTAAGTTTTTCTTGAGTTTAAGGTCAGAGGTTAGTATGGCTAAAGATTTTTCAATTTTAGCTAATGATATCATGAAAGGTTGAAGGTGTTGCTTTATTAGGGCCTCAATTGAAGTTAGCAGATTGATATCATGAGTAACTATGTCCTGCCTAGTGCATATATTACCACTCGAACATAGGTTATGAGTGTCAGATGAGAGGTTTATGATTTCTGGAGCAGGAATATCAATCGGCTGTTGGGGCGTGGCCGAGTTATTTAAAGCTGCTGAAGAAGAAGAATTTTGATCTAGTTGTATCGGAGGATCCTGTCGTGTATTGCTGATATTTTGAGGGGGATTCTTATTTCCTTTTCTTTTTCCCTTGCTTTTTTTCGGGATAGCACCTTCTCTCTGGCCCCTCGTGGAGGGGGATGGAAGGTCCTCATCTGGGGGGTTTATAAACAGGATCGGGGTTCGCTCAAGTGATGGGGGGAGATGGGATACAGAGGTTTGAGATATTTGGGTTGCAGATAGATCAATAGACACGGACAAGTCTACAGTCCCAGGGACCGTTGGGGTCTCTTGTTGTATGCCTGAGACGAGAGTACGTTGGGGAGTTACGGCGGATGCGAGTAGTCCCAGTGAGGAACGCCTTGCTGCCGCTAAGTCCTGCGAGACCCTCCTTTCTAAAAGGAGGACTCCTTGGTTAATGGCATCGTTCGCCTTGGCGATGAATTGGTCAATTGGCCCTATGACCTGAGCAGCATGTGTAAGCTTGGTATTTCTAGTGAGTCTGGGAGACATTGTAACAGATTCAAAAAGGGCACAGTAAATAAATACAATGAAACAACACCTAGATATTGATATTAATGAATGAAAACCCCCTACGAGGTTAAATGAAATGTCAAGGGGTTAGCCCAGTCCAGTCTTACCCGGGCTTGAACGGGATTAAACGGGCCCGCCCTTGGCCCGGGCTTCGCCCGGCGTCCCGCGAGACGGGGGTCTCACGCTATTTCAGCGCCTCCGGGCGCGCAGATGACGCGGCGTGCGCCGCACTGGGTGCTGGGAAGTGTAGTTTTCCCGCCTTCGACCGCGCTCCCCACGGCTAGCGGCTCCAGCTGGCAAAGGAGTCAGGCTGCGGGGGGCGGGAGGCTAAACTGCTGGATTCAGGTCTTCTTGGCGGTATGGGCAAGCGTCAAGGTGCTCAGATGCGAGGGCTTCGCTCGCGCAGTGATACAGAGGTTCCCCTCTCATTGACTTATCTAGTGAACAGATATCTGTGTAATATAATTAATTCAAAATAAGAATAATGATAAATTATTTTGTGCAGATGAGTTAAAGGATTTAGAGCCTCAAATTATTCCATGTGATCTTACACACACAAGTGTAAAGCGCGGCTGTTGTCTTACTTTGACAGGTCACGTGACTACTGATTCTGATGTGTTATTCATGGGAAACGAGTTCATGGAGGATACGCAAGTTACATCTGTGAAGGAGCAAGGCGGCAGTCCCGGCACAGGTGAGAGATGCGTATCACCTGCAGAGTGGATGCGTGCTAAGGTGAAGGTCCTACCAGATCCTTCTTGGCCCACTGAAGAGAAAGGTCTATCTTACAGGCCCTGCAGAGCTGAGAGAAGGAGCACAAGGCCTGTAGCCCCTCGCTCAGACTGTACCTGAAGGAACACTTATATATAAACCTGCACTCAGCAGACTCTAGTGTATGAGGGTGATGGGTCATCGGTCACTAAAACAAAGACGTGCACGCGATGGAGTCTTTTAGATGCTGTTCAACTAGGGGTCATTTTAATTCCAAGATAGCTGCTAATGACTTAATGGGAAGCCGTAATCTATAACGATATATGGAGTCAAATGGATTGTTAATTTTTATCTCCTGAAAGCGACATTACAACTCTGCTCATACTGCAGTACTTCACGTAATGAACTATCAGATACCAATATTCAAATCCCAGGGAATTGAAGACGTCCGAAGAGGCCTGTTATCTCTTACAGACGTGATTGAGTGCACCTCTGTTGAAGGTGATCGTTTGGGGCTGGTCTCTTAAGAGCCTGGCCCCGTGCACCATGAGTATAACTCAAGATCCTTAGTAAAAGGTTGGATGTGTTGACTCTTGAGAAGGATGAGCCTGTTGCCACTCACGGAGATCAGGTGCGCTGCGGAGACACTCCGCTGACGTGGAGACACTCCGCTGACGTGGAGAGGAGAAGTGTAATATTAGGATAACATTTATGATGGGTGAACCAAGTAATGGATCCAGTGAGCTGTTCAGGGCATTTAACAGATTATGATAACTGGATTGCTTCTAGACTGAACCATCTACTTAGAATAAGTCAAGGTGTCAGAAACGGAGACTAAACCGCCTGATAACCTACCGTCTGACAGTGAAGCTCATGACTGCCATAGAAACAAAAAACTCCAGGTTCAGGATGAATAAGACAGCATCCTCTGCATCCAGGCCTTTTAATATATGTATTGCTGGCAGGCACCTATTATTTGGGGCCTTAATAAGCCATTATCTGCTCCTCAGTCCAGCATTACGTTGAATTGCCTTTTACAACTGTTGGAATGCAGTGCAATCTCTACGAGCGCACAAACTAACCTAAAGCTAATAAGTTAGTAGTTGAGATCTCCCAAGTTCCTTTTTTAATTCTTTTGAGATGCTCCTCAATCTGGGTGTGAAAAAGCATGTTTAGTTTTTTTAAAAAGACTCCCTACCCACCAGCCTGGTTGGTGGCTTTCTGCAAACAAGGATACCTAGCGCATCAAGAGTGTGCCTTTGTCGCCTAGTTACAGTGGAGCGGGTTTTTTTGGGGGGGGGGGGGTTATTATCTCAAATGAGACAAAGAGGTGAATTCAAATTTTCTTTTGAATTACCCAACAGTGTGCTGTACTTTAATAATGGCAACCATAGACAAGGATTAAAAGCAGTGGTGGATGCGTTGTGAGAAACCAACGGACTCTCTCATTCTTGGTATGGGTCGACATGTTTTTTTTTGCGCCAAGATGGCCAACTGGTAGGGAGCTCCGTCTGGAGGCTCCCAAGGCTAGGGATAGCCATTGGCGCAAATCCTGTCGAAAGCCCAGCCATCGCCCCCCCCCCCCACTCGTGAGAACGGGGGATAAACATAGGGGCCAACAGCCCCCTGCCCCCAGCAGGATCGAGGACAGAAAAAGAAGCTGCAAAGCTTACCAGGACATGCAACCCACTCCACCTGCTCAGCCTACCTCACGAGCAACCCCTGCCTCGCACTGGGTAGCACCTAGGTGGTTCAGTGGGGTCATCGGCGCCACATCTTGTGCTGCATTGCGCACCTCAGCGCGGTCTGCTTCTGGGCATGCCTCATGCCGACGGGGAGCCCCAGGGTGTGGGGCTCAGGGGGAGAGTGCGTCTCTCGGCCCTCTAGACGCTGCAGCACCGTGTGCTGCTGGGCTGGGTCGGGCGAACATGTGCCCTCGCTTCGACTGCAGCAATCTTGTGCGGGCCACCTCCTGAGTGATCGTGCCTCGACTGCAGTGATCCTGTGAAGCCATCTGATGGGTGGCCTTCCGCCACCACTGCATCGTAAAGCTTCTGCTGAGTGGGCTGCTTCTCTCCGCACTTCACTGCAGCCCGGGAGCCCATGGTGGATATCTGATCAAAGTGAGCGGGAGGGTTATGGAAAGCCTGGCGGGAGGAGAGTATTATTCCAGGCCCTCCCAACTCTGGTGTGGAAGGGTGAGCGTAATTGGCCTGCCACTACAGTGACCCACCTCTTAGCTTGTTATTTCCTCTGAGTCAAGTCACCTGGACAACATGGCTGCTAACACAGCTGGCCCCTCAAGCCTGTAATACCTGCCTCAGCCTAAGGATTGCAGCTCCAGAAGCTCCAGGAGCTGCTGGAGCTGCCCTTCTCCCCCTGCACTTCAGCCCTAAAATAAGATTTTATGTCAGATTTCTCCCTTTTGTTTTTGAGCTTCTTCATAGTAGGAAGGCTTGGGCTACCTCACAACAGGCATCTAGCTAAGGCTACTTCATCAGTGTGTTTTCCGCCTGTCTCCAGCCTCAGCCTACTCTTTGCGTTACCTCTTCAATTGAAATGCTCTTTGGCTCCTTCGGTGGGATCTCCACCAAATACCAGGCTTTGTTTTCTGTTTGGGCTCCCAATGCAGCTGAATGACATTGGGCAGCGCTCTCAAGAGGTTTTCTACCAATCACCAGCTCCTGTTTGTGGCTAATCTTCAGCTAAAAGCACCTATGACAAAAGCGTAGATTTCGATGCCGGAACACAGCTAGGTCAAAACTTGGTACTGTGGACCTACACTGCTAACGGGCGTGCTTACTATACTTCCATGCACATACTGTCACTCACAACGTCAAGATATTCTGTTTACCATATGCCAATACTGGCCTGATGCTTAATCATACTTCCATCTAATCCTGGTTTTGTCTACCTTACAACATTATTGGTTCGGTGCTTGAACCTGTCCACATCTACTGCTTGTATTGTGCGACTGTATCATTATCCTATGTGTTTCACAGTGTTTCTGGACATATAATGTTTCTTAGGCCTACAAGTTGTACTATACAACAACACTGTTTTGATGATGGCACATGCTTATGTACGAACTAGGCTCTTGTCCGCCTTATACCATTATTGGTTCGGTGCTTATCAATGTTAGTCCCTGGTATTGTACGACTGCACCATTACCCTTAGCATTTATTGTGTTTCTGTGCATAGACTCTTCCATATGCTTACCAGCTGACTCTGCCCACCAATATTGTCTTTCTGCATACACTGTGATTTCATGTTGATGTTGTCTTTTGTCCACGTTGTGATCTTTCCCTACTATACCTCAAATCAGCAGTAGTGTCCCTGCCTGTCCAATGTATGCTGTACAGGTTTACCCTGACGTCGTACCTATGTTATTAATTTATTCAGTATATCCATGCGCTAGAACTGCTTAGGCCTCCCGGCAAACTGGCCTACAAACAAGCGCAGACAGCATCTCCCCCATCAAACCACCCAACACCAAGAGGTCCAACAAACACGCCATCTGAGAATGCAAATGAATGGAGCAACGAGAGCGCTCCAGCAGAGACCACACACACCACACCGCACTAAACTTCGCCCTCAGAAGATATCACTGCTCCCTCAAAGAAGCCAAAAAAGATACCCTGGCCACTCGCATCGAAACCAGCAGCAGCCACTCAAAGGAACTATTTAACATCATATAGAGAGCTCCCTGCCCCAGCAGCCATCAAAAACACAATCCCCACACGGGACCTCTGCAACGCCCTCTTGAACCACTTCCACAACTAGATAGCAGACATCTACAGCAATTTCAACGCTCAATCAATGAAGATCATTCCACACGACTCCTGCTGACACCCCGCACAACCACCTCACCGACTGGACCCCCCTCAACACTGAGACCACCGCGACCATCATGACTTCCTTACACTCGGGCACTCCGATAGACCCCTGCCCACACCACACCTTCAACCTAGGATGGAAGGACATCTGCCCTCCGCTCACTTACATCCTCAAAGCGGCCATCAACACCGCCACCTTCTCAAATACATAGAAACTCACAGAAGTGAGACCCCTCCTAAAGAAACCCACCGCAGACCCCAACGACCTCAAGTTTTACCCCCCTCATCTCACTCCTCCCATTCCCTGTGAAGGTCCTTGAAAAAGCTATTAACCACCAGCTCACAGACAACCTGGAGAGAAACAACCTACTAGACACCTCCCAATCCAGCTTCTTAACCACCCACAGCACAGAAATGGCTGTATAGCCTCAACAGACGACATCAGAACCTTTTTCGACTGGAGAATCCGCTGTCCTTATCCTCCTCGACCTCTCTGTGGCCTCTGACACCGTGTCCCATCACATCCCAATCAACGGACTTCACCACATCAGCATCAGTGGCAACGTTCTCAAGCTAATCACCTCATTTTTTCACAGGACGCTCACAAATAATTTGTCTACCATCCTTCACCTCCAAAGCCAAGGACGCCATCTGCGGCGTCCCCCAGGACTCCTCACCCAGCCCCACCTTCTTCAACTTCTACATGACTCCGCCAGCCAACATCGTCCGCAGCCACAGATTCAAAGTCATCTCATACACAGACGACCCCCAACTCATCCTATCTGCCACTGAAGACACCTGTGCCACCAGAGCCAACTTCTGGAACGCTATGACCAACATCGCCGCCTGGATGAAAAATAACTGCCTGAAATTGAACAAAGACAAGATGGAAGTGCTCATCCTTGGAAGAAGTCCTCCCCTGTGATACGACTTATGGTGGGCCCCGCTCTCGGACCTGCACAAACCCCCTCCCCCCACCACCCACACCAGGAATCTGGGCATCGTCATAGACAACGGGTTCTCCATGATGCGCCGGGTCAGCGCAGTAACCTCCACAAACCTCCACTTCCTCTGAATGCTCTGGAAGATCTTCAGGTGGACCCCGCCCGGCACCAGGAGAACAGCAGCACAGGTCCTCATCACCAGCCGACTGGACTACGGAAATTAATTCTACATCGGAATTACCACCCGGCTCCTGAAACGACTCCAGACAATCCAAAACGCACGGGCAAACTCATCCTTGATCTCCCAAGACGATCAAGCATCACTCCCACCCCCCCCCCTCAGAAACCATCACTGGCTCCCAATCAAGAAGAGATGCCACTTCAAACTACTAACTCACGCTTACAAGGCCCTCCACAACCCATGACCGGCCTACATCATCCACTGCATGACTTTTCACCAGCCAACCAGCCCACCAGCCACCTCAGCTCAGGCCACCTTGTCCTCGGACATGTCCCACACATCCATCGGATACATGGAGGAGGTCGATCCTTTTCCTACCGCGCAGCTAGTCCTGAAACAACCTGCCCCTCCACCTCTGGACCTCCACCACCTGTGCCGACTTAAGGAGAGCACTCAAGACCTGGCTGTTTGATTAAAGAGCTCATACTTAGCGCCTGGATACTGCCCGGATGATAAGCCATACTCTACAAATCCTGTTGATATGATATGATAGGATATGATATGATACAAACCCTACCTCAGCCACTAGCCATTGACACTTCGGACCATTATTGAACACGAGAAATTGAGCACACAGGTACTACTGGGCAATCTAGGCACCAGTTACTGCACAGGTAACCCCCCAACACATCCTGAACGACTTCCCCACTCCACGCGTCTCTGACCCTGCCCCCCCTTCCCCAGTAAAGACAACAGGCATTCCACCTAATCCATGGAACGACCCTCTGCTGCAACAGGCAATCATTTTGGCAGATCCCCTCCCCTGAGAAGGGCCCTAAATAGCCGTCTGTGCAATAGGACTGTACACCAATGTTACACCGCAACTCCACCATGGAAAGGTATGGCCCCAACTCATACCGTATTAGGTTCTCATGAAACCTCTGTAAAACTGCTGCGAAAAATGTCAAGCACAAATTAATTAAATAGACACTAATAACTGACATCTTCTACAGTCCTGCACACAGAGGCCTTAAAACTAACTCCACCCCCGTCAGCCCCCTCTATTGCCAGACAACAGAACGATACAGTTTGATTATCAGAATCATTCTTCCCCTACACATCCCACGTCCTGGACTCCTCCCAATCCGGCATCTGAAGCAACCACAGCATGGAGACCGCACTCCTCGCTGCCACCAATGACATCCGCACCCTCCTCGACAGAGACGAGAGCGCAGCTCTCATCTTACTGGACCTCTTGGCCGCTTACAACACAGTGTCCCACTGCACCATAATCATGAGACTCCAAAACGCCAGCATACGCGATAAGACACTGGACTGGATCCTCTCCTTCCTCACCGGCCGGACACAGCGAGTCAGACTAACCCCATTCCTTTCAGAACCTACAGAGATCAGCTGCAGAGTGCCGCAGGGTTTCTCCGTGAGCCCCACCCTCTTCAACGTCTACATGGTCCTCCTCACAGACATCATCTGAAGCCACAGACTCAACATCGTCTCCTACCCGGATGACACTCAGCTGATCCTCACCAACGAACCCACAACCGCCAGAACAAACTTCCAGAGCAGAACGAAGAGTCTCGCCACCTGGATGAAAGACAGCTGCCTCAAGCTCAACTCGGACAAGACTGAAGTGCTCAACCTGGGTCCCACCACGACAGACTGGGATGACTCCTGGTGGCCAGTTGATCTGGGACCTCCACCCATCCCTACGGACCACGCACTCAACCTTGGCATCATACTGAACTCATTGCTCTCAATGAACCGCCAAATCGACTCAGTTTCCTCACCCTGCTTCTATACACTCTGGCACGCACTCATCACCAGCAAATTTGACTACGGAAACACACTTTACGCCAGCATCCACCAGAAACAATTCAAGAAACTACACAATGTTCATATCGCAGCCGCCAGACTGGTTCTTGACATCTCCTGCTGCCTCATCACATAACACCTCCGACAACTCCGCTGGCTCCCAGTCAACAAGAGAATCATCTTCAAGCTCCTCACACTTGCCTACAAAGCTCTCCACAACATAGGACTAGCATACCTTGACCACCGCCTAGCATTCCTCGTACCCGCCAGACATCTCCCATCTGCCTATTGCGCCCTAGCCTCCGTCCCCAGGATCGACAAGACCAGAACTGGAGGAAGTTCCTTCTTCTTCCTTGCTGCCAAGACCTGGCTCTTTCAATGATCCTCCACACCCAGGAGGACCAGCCCCCCCCACCCACACCCCACCAGTGCGTTGAGGCCCTCACGGGTGAGTAGTCATGCTTTAAAAACCCCTGATTGGATTAATTGATTGACACATGGCACTCCTCCACTGCCCAGCTAGAGCTACCTATTGAACCAACATCCTCACAGTCCATCAACCTCAGCATGAAGCCGGCATCACACATCTCTGACCCCACCCCTGCGGCACTTGCAAACAATCTCAGACACACCATCTCTCCTGTGTGGACCAAAATCATGAACTCCTCCCTATTGTGCGGCTCCATGCCGGCTGCCCTCAAACTCTGCCAAGTCACCCCCCTTCTCAAAAAGCCAGATGCCGACCGAACAATTCCAGACCTATCACTAACTTCCCGGTCCTCACCAAAATGATTGAAAAATATGTGCTTGCACAGCTCAACAAAAAATACGTCCAGTATAAAATAAATAATTGTTGGGGTGGAAGATCAATATTTCCCGTTATTGGATCTTCCAACACTGATTATTATTCCTTGTTAATAATTATGTTTAACAACTTGAAGAACAAAGAACCTGTTTCTCCCAACCATTCATTTGTGCTGTACTTCCTTTTTTATTGCTGGGTTTTCAGATATTGCATCAATTGGTTCACCGAAAATTAAAACGGAGGATGACTCGTACTCTATCCATCACCTAGACTCCGAGAGAAGAGAGCGCATACCCAGCGGTGCAGGTGAGTGTCTATCCATCACCTAGACTCCGAGAGAAGAGAGCGCATACCCGGCGGTGCAGGTGAGTGTCTATCCGTCACCTAGACTCCGAGAGAAGAGAGCGCATACCCAGCGGTGCAGGTGAGTGTCTATCCATCACCTAGACTCCGAGAGAAGAGAGCGCATACCCAGCGGTGCAGGTGAGTGTCTATCCGTCACCTAGACTCCGAGAGAAGAGAGCGCATACCCAGCGGTGCAGGTGAGTGTCTATCCGTCACCTAGACTCCGAGAGAAGAGAGCGCATACCCAGCGGTGCAGGTGAGTGTCTATCCATCACCTAGACTCCGAGAGAAGAGAGCGCATACCCAGCGGTGCAGGTGAGTGTCTATCCGTCACCTAGACTCCGAGAGAAGAGAGCGCATACCCAGCGGTGCAGGTGAGTGTCTATCCATCACCTAGACTCCGAGAGAAGAGAGCGCATACCCAGCGGTGCAGGTGAGTGTCTATCCGTCACCTAGACTCCGAGAGAAGAGAGCGCATACCCAGCGGTGCAGGTGAGTGTCTATCCATCACCTAGACTCCGAGAGAAGAGAGCGCATACCCAGCGGTGCAGGTGAGTGAACTCGTCTGCATGGATGCTCCAAGTCAAACAGAAGGCAATAAAAAGAGATTCAATCTATCCACTCATATTGGTAATAGGGCAAGATTAGTATGCCCTGGAGTGTGTCCCATTCATAAACTTCGTAAGGAAACTGTCCCTCCACCTGCTACAGAGCTGATGGCCATCACCAGGGACTCAATACATAATACCAGATGTCTACAAAATGTCCTAGGTCAAGCAATAGTGGGGAGAGATATGAGAAACATTAGCAATGAGGCTAACGTATGAAATAGATAAAATGCGGATATTGTATCAACAAATTGAACGTAACATATGGAACAACTTCAGCTTCGATACAGATTCTCACTTCTATTTCTGTCAATTGCACTAAAATACTAAAGTAGAGACTTAATGTAGGAAACCCCAATTTGTATTTGTCCTGGTACGAGTCACTTATTTTTCTTGTCATTGGCAAAAATTAAATCCAGGGTAAGTGGCAGTTTTATAGATGCCATTTAGGTTCTGCTGTACTGGATCAAGAACATTTTGTCTTTTATCCATCTCATGTTTTGTCATAGTCTGACGGAATTACTCTGCCTTTGAAACAGATTGCTTACACATGAAAATGGCGTGCATTAAAAGAAGACCTCTTATTATGGACTCTAAGTCATTTAAGTTCCGAATTGATCACTGACATTTTTCGATGTTTAAGAACTCTTTTATGTAAGAATAGCCTTCAGGCTACAAGGCCATTTTTCTGTGCGCAGTTTGAGTTACACTCAGTTGTATTCCTGGTTGGCGAATATTATATTTCGTCTTCGTCCTTACAATCAACTTACTCCTGCATTGCTGGAATAGTTCAGTCTTTCTTAGACAAAGTCAAGAATGCTTAAGTATAGATGGACGCAGAGGAACTAGAGGATCTTCATTGAAAGACCTTTCGAATTTGACACCATTGATTGAATTTCACCCAACAAGTTATTTTTGTTCTAGCGAAGGAATTACAGGTGAATGTTATCAAAATGTGTCCTGGCTCAACCATTTCTGGAGGAAGCGTGGGTCGGGTACAGAAACAAGGTTTTCCCGGTTGGAATATTTACCTTCCGACTTAATCTCTGAACTGGAAGTCAAAAATGCTCAGTGGGACAAGACTGCAGGCTGTACCTACAGAGAGCTTCACAGCAATGGATAGCTGCTGGACAAGGTTCTGGTGAAGCTGTTGCCTTTTGGCAGTAAATCTGAGACCCAGAGAAATTTGAATTCTGCACCCAGTGAAGCTCCCTTGCCTGCCGGATACTATTGGCGCCTTTGCCCTGGGAAGATTTCTACGTTCTGACTTAGTCACTTTTTTGGAGCTTGGATTCTTCCAGCGAGACGAGGCTGCAGGCTCTAGCCGAAAAGTGTTCCAAAAGGCCAGATACCATCCCCAACAGACTCTACTGAACTGGATTTGCTGCTGCAGAGGTTTTCCAAGGGGGAACAACATGCATCCTAAGGCCAGCTGGAATGCACTTTCATCGGAACAGCTTGACAGGTTGGTCCCAGCACTGGAGATGTCTTTAGATCCAAAAGGTTTCTGGGTTCAAGTTTTCAGGATATGTTAGGTACACTTTAATAAAACCAAGGGTCCCAGGACAGACCTTGGGGTTCAAGACTCACTTCAGGAGAATCATCTAACCGCACGGACCAGGGCAGGTCCAGTTGGAACTGGTCAGCTGGGCAGTTGCAGTAAAGGCCTCTTGTAGCTTTTCATGTCCCTGTAGGTTGAACAGGAGGTCAGCTTCTTTGTCCTGGGTTCAAGAGGGACAGCAGGTTCAGTCTTCTAGGCTCTTCTCAGGTCCCAGACTGCAAGTTTAGTCCTCTTCTGGTTCTGATCTTCCATATGTCCAGTAGTTTTCTGAAAATAGGCATTTATACCCGGCACCAGCCTGTTGGTGGGGGTGTGATTGCTGCCCCACAGCAAGCAATCTCACAGTGCCTCTCTCTGCCTAAATGCAAGGGGACAAAACCTTTCTTCCCCTATGCAGAGGCTGTGTGCCCTCCCCAGAGGTGTGGGCAGGAAAATGAACAATCCTTTCTCTGTGGTCCCTCTAACCCAGGTCTGGGGGTAGCTCTTATCCCTTTGGAATTGGAGGCTGCCTGACTAAGGGAACACAGAAGTAAGTATGGGCGAAATTTGCGAATTCCCGTTCCGTGAATTTGCGCGAAATCAAATTGGCAATCCGCAAAATACGCGAATTTGTGCGAATTTGCGGATTTTTGTTTTTTTGCGTGTTCGTGGGGTTTTTTGCGTGTTCGCAGGGTTTTTTGCTTGTTCGCGGGGCTTTTTGCGTGTCGCGGGCCGCTTGCATGGCGAAGTTATCCATGCGGTCGTGTATGGGCACAGCACGCTCTGGTTCACCACTGCCACCCTCTGGTTCATCACTGCCACCCTCTAGTTCACCAAAGCCACCCTCTGGTTCACCACTGCCACCCTCTGGTTCAGCACTGCCACTCTCTGGTTCACCCCTGCCACCCTCTGGTTCAGCACTGTCACCCTCTGGTTCACCACTGCCACCCTCTGGTTCACGACTGCCACCCTCTGGTTCATCACAGCACCTCTGGTTCACCACTGCCACCCTCTGGTTAACCACTGTCACCCTCTGGTTCAGCTCTGCCACCCTCTGGTTCACCACTGCTACCCTCTGGTTCACCACTGATACCCTCTGGTTCACCTTTGCTACCCTCTGGTTCACTCCTGCCACCCTCTGGTTCACCACTGCCACCCTCCGGTTCATCACAGCGCCCTCTGGTTCACCCCTGCCACCCTCTGGTTCAGCACTGTCACCCTCTGGTTCAGCACTGTCACCCTCTGGGTCACCACTGCCAACCTCTGGTTCACAACTGCCACCCTCTGGTTCATCACAGCACCTCTGGTTCACCACTGCCACCCTCTGGTTAACCACTGTCACCCTCTGGGTCACCACTGCCGACCTCTGGTTCACGACTGCCACCCTCTGGTTCATCACAGCACCTCTGTTTCACCACTGCCAACCTCTGGTTAACCACTGTCACCCTCTGATTCAGCACTGCCACCCTCTGGTTCACCACTGCCACTCTCTGGTTCACCACTGCCACCCTCTGGTTCACCCATGCCACCCTCTGGTTCACCACTGCCACCCTCTGGTTCACCACTGCCACCCTCTGGTTCACCCCTGCCACCATCTGGTTCATCACTGCCACCCTCTGGTTCACCCCTGCCACCCTCTGGTTCACCCCTGCCACCCTCTGGTTCACCCCTGCCACCCTCTGGTTCATCACTGCCACCCACAGGTTCATCACTGCCACCCTCAGGTTCATCACTGCCATCCTCTGGTTCATCACTGTCACCCTCTGGTTCACCACTGCCACCCTCTACCGAGACCTTTTGTGACCCAGCGGCAGCACAAAAGATGCGCCATGGTGCTGGGTATTAACAATGTGACGATTCTGAGAGATGCGTCACGTTGTAAAGCCCTGAGCCATCAGGAGGCGTTCTGGCGCAAGGGAGGGCATTCCTGCGCAGGAACACCTCCTAAAAGTGGCTGAGTGAAATCTACACAAAACTCAGTCACTTTAAGGCCAATGCTGTGTCAAAACCCTGCGCCTGCTTGAAGCAGGCGCAAGGCTTGATGCAGCATTGGGGGGATAGGGCCCCCCAGAGCATTGCTGGAGCTGCGTCGCGCTTGTGACGCAGCTCCCGCAATGTGCTGCTTTTACGGCACAGATACGTGACGCATCTGTGCTGTTTTTGCCACATGGTGCGCCGCATTGTAAATGCGGCGCACCATGGGTGGCGGAGCTGCGGCGCACAATAACTGGCGCATCCCTGTGGATGCATCAGTTATTGTAAATATGCCCCTATACATTTAGCCAACGAGGGAGCACTTACTGATTAGACAGTAGAAAGTACTCCAGTTGAGTAGAGGTATTGCACAAAAAGGTGGCATCTTCGTGGACAAACACGCAGGGCAGGATTCATTCTGCCCCCTGTTAGACTCAATTCAATTCAATTCAAGAATCTTTATTCGGTGATTAAAAAACACCATAAAAGCACATGTATATATACATAGATAAAAAGTCATTAAACATTTAAACAAGATCCTTGAACAAGTACAAATATAAATGACGATGTACTAAGCCATTAAATTTAAAAATAGAAAATCAAAAGTCTTTCATTCCTCTCCCCTCGTTGTCCTTAATCTGACCGCAACCTTAATAAAATTCATAACACAGCACAAGGTTAGCGGGTCAGAGGCTTTTTGCAGAAAGGCTAATGCATCCCTTGCGTGTACCAGTTGAGCTTTTTTAAGGATGTTTGCAAGAAATCTCCGCCTGGGCATAGAGAAGTAGGGACAAAGCAAAACAAAATGAAGGGAATCCTGCGGAGACCTGTTGTCGCAGCCGCAGGGTCCCTTCTGCTCAAGTGACGTGGTAAAACCTGCTGGGGAGGCCAACAAAAAAGGAAGTAGGTTCAGTCTAAAACGGCACATAAGAAATCTATCCTGTACATTATGCATAAGAAACAAATAGGGCTCCATACCCTCCACACTCTTCACTAGGTTATGAGCCCTCACAGTCTTTTTTGCTCCTTCAGCCTCAGCTCTATATTGGGTTTTCCGCTCTAGGAAAATTTCCCCTACTTGTTTCTTGTGCTGGGCTGAAATAGTTGTGGGGTTCGTGAAGAGGTTTCCAAAGCCTAGATCTTCAAGGGTATTTCTTACATATTTCAGCCAGGGGATGCGCATCCAATGAGTCCTATCTAAGCAGTCCAGTAAGATTTCTCTGCTTAGATGCGCATCTGGATTAACCCATATTTTTAGCCAGGCCACAATTGGCCTGAGTTTTAACAGGTCATCCAGGTACGGCCTCCCCAGCTCCCTATGAGCTATGATTCTAGCGGTACTAGGTGGTGCCCTCAGGATAGATTTCAAATATTTGTTTTCTTCTTGTTGAATTTTACTGGTGTTCACAAAGCCCCATACTTCTGCCCCATAAATTACTTTGGAGCATGATACGGACCCATACAGATTCATCACCTGTTCTGGACTCCTTCTACCCACCCTCCTGCCATAACCAGCTATTGCCCCATTAGAGGCAATCATTTTGCTACATCGTTCCGCCACCAGGGAGTTAAACTGCAGAGCACCGTCAAAGGTTACTCCAAGGTAAGAGAACATTTTAACTTCCTCTAAAATATGAGTGCCTATTGTATAAGTGAATTTAGAGGAAGGTTTTTTGCCGGCCAGAAGCACATACGATTTACCCAAATTGACTGATAAATCCAGGGTACTCATGAACCTGACAAACCCGTCTATCAGGATTTGTAAACTTCGGGGTGTGTGTGCTAGCAAGACCGCGTCGTCTGCATAAAGCAAGACGGGAATATGCCGCGGCCCAACCCTTGGTGTATCTGCCTTTAAACCCAAAAGAAATTGCTCCAGGTTATTAATATAAAGGGAGAACAAAAAAGGGGCAAGAATGCAACCTTGTCTGACTCCGCTCTTACATGGGAAAGAGTCAGACAGTCCTCCCTCCCTATTAAATCGAACCTTGGCCGTGGTGTCACTGTGCAATTCCCTTAATATTGTAATTAGACCACTCTCAAGCCCCATGCTTGACATCATATCCCACAGCTTTTCTCTATTGACGTGATGGAAAGCTGCTGCCAGGTCCATGAATCCCATATAAATGGGTTCGTCACTGGCCAGTGTGTACTTGGCAGTCAGCATGTAAAGGTTCAGGCATTGGTCACTGGCGGACCTCCCTGTCCTAAACCCATATTGAGTGTCCGAGAAGGTGTTATTCTCTTCGGTCCACTCGGACAGTCTGTTAAGGATTGCCCTACCCAAAAGTTTAGCCGATACGTCAATCAGGGAAATAGGCCGATAGCATTTGGGGTCGTCCCTATTACCCTTTTTGAAAATTGGCACAATGATCGCCTTCGACCAGGATGGTGGCAGGCCACAGGTGGCAGCAGTATTTATGACCCTGGTCATCAGAGGGGCCCATACATCTATATTGCTAAGAAACAGGTCAGGGGGAATTCCATCCGGGCCCGGGGCTTTATTTTTGGTCAGACCCTCCATCCCTGCAGTAATCTCCTTAAGAGTGAATACTACCGGGGAGACCTGACCTGAGGTTACCAGAGGCTCTACATGAATACCGGGCTCATGGTTATATAAACCCCTAAAGTGTGTGACCCACTGCTCCGGGGAGGATGTTAGCCCCTATCTCAGGAGAGTCATTTTCTTGAAAGGTCGGTTTATTAATGATTCTCCAAAAACCCGCTAGATCCTTTCTTTCCCCTGCCTCTCTTAGATCTGCCCACGCTTCTGCCTGCAGAGCTAGTTTCCTCCTTTTGGTCTCATTTTTGTATTTTTCTCTGCACCCCCTAATTTTTTGGGGGTCCCTTGGTTTATGCTTAAGGGAGCATTTCAACTCCCTCAGTGCCTTAGAACAATCTTTGTCGAACCACCGGGGATTTACCAGATTGCGTGTTGGCGCACTGGTCCTAAGTAGGCCATCGATCAGGTTGGCGATCTGGTCAAATGCCTCCAGTACCCTTGGTCCCTGGACTTCTAGGTCTAAGCAGTTGTTAATGGCCAGAAGGCCCTTGTCACCCAAGGTTTTATAAAACTTTACCCCATCTATTTTGGACCATTTAAGTCTCCTGCCTTGGTCTGTGACCCTCTCCTCAGTTGTGCGTTGGGCTCTGGTTCCAACACCCCCCCTATACGAAAGCATCAAAACAAGAGGATTGTGGTCGCTAAAACTGCTCCAATCTATCCCAACACTAATTATTTTGTTTATCAGGGATCTTGAAGCCAGGATATAATCTATAATGGATGAGCAGCCCCTGCCTTTGAAAGTTGGTGGTAGTGTGCCATCCGACTGTGGGTCTATCATATTAATGGTATGCTCTAGGTCGTACTTAAGCCGAAGCAACCTAAGAGCCGACCCAGTAGGCGTATGAGAGAAATGCGGCCCCTTCTCCAATGGGCATTGTGACCAGTCTGTGTTTACTTTAACCAGTGCCGGGCAGAGGTGGCAATTAAGGTCTCTCACTAGAAGCAGCCCGTGAGATGGCCCCTTGTTTTGGAATGTTGTTTCCTGTCCCAGTCTATGGTCTAGTTCAGCTAGTAACGGGATGTGGTTATTTACTGTCTCGGTGTTATAGATGTTAAAGACCGAAAATCTTAACCCCTTTCCAAGAAACCGAACTACCTGAATCCCGTGTGAGTTCCAGTCTGGGAAAGACCAGGTGCCTGGAAGGTCCAAATCTACATAGATGGACAAACCGCCCATTGCTCTTCCAGATCTGGATTTTCTGGCGGGAACAAAAAAGCACTTATACCCTTGTAGGTGATAGTTATTCACCGTGGCCCATGTCTCCTGTAGACATATGACATGAAATTTTTTGACAAAATCAACCCATTCCTTGTTATTAAATTTGCCCGCTATGCCTGCTACATTCCAGGAAATGAATCTCACTCCCTCTCCCCTCTGTTCTAAACACCCCGGGGGCCTTGTTGGTATCTGCTGTGTGGACCCTTGCGCTGCCTGCCCATGTCCCCCTCCTGTGTATTCTATGGTTATAGCCTCGGGCTCAACTACCAAGGGATTCCCCACACTACTCGGTAAGGTTTGCTGAGCCTGATGGCTTTGGTCCTCCAACACCTCTGCCAAGGCACCCTTTTCCATGCAGCCCTGGGGGACATTATCTGTTTGTCAATCCACCCCCTCAAGGCCATTCAGGCAATTAAACCGGTTATAGGTGTGAAAGGGTGGTTCAGGGCGGCCAAGTAATGGCCCAGGGTTAAAGGTCTGGCGTCTCCCCCTCCTGCCAACCCTCTCCCAGTTATCATTAATTTGGGGCGGCTGCAATGGGACTGGAGTAATGGGAAAAAAGAAAGACACACGAAGGGTTTGGATGGTGGATTCCCTGGATCTATTCTTCCCTTGGCATATGTAAGCCACCGTACCTGGGTCCCTAAAACTTACCAATATGCAGTCCCCTATAATGGATTTGTGTGTTCTCCCTACCCATGGCACCCTTCTTACCATTATGGTTTCGTTATTGAAGTGTGTCGGGAGGGGTCTATTTATGTTCAGCCACTTAATTACCCTACTTTTCAGGGCACAAAAATCCTCAATTTCACCTTTCTCGAGTGGGGGGACACCCACCATGACTACGGTGAAATCATTAGTCTCTGGGGGTAGGTTAGGTCTTCGTGGTCTTGAGGGAAGGTTCATTAGAGGAGATGGTGTGGTTCTATCTACTGGCTGTGCCTGTAGGGCGGGGCCTGAGGGAGGAATGGGCATGTTGGGGTTAAGAGACTTAGTTGGTGCAGGTTTAGGCCTTTGCAATTGTTGCGAGACCGCTGCATTAGCGGCTTGTGGAGGGACTGAGTTTGCTGCACTATTTGCAGACTGTTGAGGGGCTATTGTAATGGGAGCGTGTTCTTGTTGCCTTCCCTGATGACCAGCCGGGGTTTTCAGACTGCCTAGTGTGGCCTCCAAAATGGTCAGTCTGATCTCAATCTTTTTTATGCTCTCGCTAATCGGAAGCAATAGAGACCTTAACAGGAACTCCAAGTTTCCAAGCGGGACAACCGAGAGGGGAACATTGGCGATACTAGTTCCTGTGTCTTTTGTCGGAGCGGGAGCTAATTCTACCTGAGCAATAGGTTTGGGGTGTGATTCAGCCAGTGGTTTTGCTGCTAATACGGGGGGTTTTGAAGATTTCCCAAAATCCGAATAAGAAATCTTGGGTTTACTCCTTCCCTGTACTCCCTTCGATTTCCTCCTACGTTTATTAGGGGGGGGCCCGAATACTCGTGTGGTGGCTGGCTTGGGTTTAGCTTTCCTGGCCTTAGGGGCTGGAGGGGGTTGGGAGACTAAGTCAATGGTCACCCTAGTAGGGCTTGGACTGGTAGCTGGGACTATACTCATGACTGCAACTGGTGGGGTGTTTGTACAATCTCTCAACAGGAGTGGGACATCCTCTATTAGAGACAACTCCTCCCTTGGCGTGGTGGGTTGATCTCCCAGGGGGGTGTTTTTCAAGTTATCTATTGAGCGTCTCCGTTCCGCCCTTAACCGAGACAGGTTGCACTCTTTGTCCCCATCCCCCACTGCCCGGGAGAAATAATTCTCTAGAGTCCTATTTTTAATTCCTCCCGGCTTCAGTGGGGTACTCTCCCTTGCCGGGGACGGCATAATGTGAGTGATGAATTAATCAGCAGGGGCCTCTAACAGTAGATATAACCAGAGTTTGGTTGAGCAGACCAAGAGAGTAGGCCCAGCCCGGCCTATTCCGGCCTACGACGGCCTTAGACGGTCCCGCCCTTGTCCCGGGCTTCTCCCGCATAGCGGTTACCCTGTTAACTTATATACACTATGCTATTCAGTGGTAGGCTGATGTTAGGATTAAGGGCTAGTCTGTCCTCTGTGGCCATACTTCACCATCACATGATTGGCCTTGGGGGGATAAAAGAACCGCCCCTTCTGTCTTTCAGTGCTTGGTATCTTTTAGTTTGGGTTCCAGGTGCTGGGTTGTGGTTTCTACTTGTGAGAGAGATTGGTTCACGGGCTCGTGTTCCTTTACATTTGGATTCCCCCTGTAATCTTAGTTTTGTCCTGGTCTTGCCCTTTCCTTTCCCTGGTCATTCCGTTTTTTCCCTTGTAGCTAGTGCAGTTAGGTGTAGTTCGAATCCCTTTTTTCCCTCCCCTCCCTTTACCTTCCTACTGTTCCTTCGTCTAGGGGGTTTAGAGCTGCTGTGTTTAATTTATTGGTTGAGAATTGCTGGGGCTCCAGTTTCCTCGAAGATCAGCTCTTCGGAAGGACAGTCATTAAACAATCCGAAGAACGCCGGCTGGCGTCTTAGCTGCGTGGATTCCAAGCAGCGTCCTCTACTTCCGCGTTGTGTGAGGCTGTCCGCCTCGTTGTGTGCCGCTTGGGCGCTTTCGGTCGCGCTGGGACGATAGAGGAGCTGCAGATCCCGGAAGAGGGAAACGTTTGTTTGCGCTCTCCCCCTTCCTGCCCTAACAGACTAAATAACACTCGGAAGGACAATCGCAGGGGTTTTTTATGCCGAGTATTATGGCTTTTTCCCCTTAGAAGCCCCGTTTTGGCAGTATCTTCCTCGAGTGCAATTCCCTTACTTTTCTTTCCCGATATTGGAACTGGATGCACGGACAGCAGTGGAATATTCATCTTCCTGCTGCCGAAGACCTCCCAAAGCTAATCCTGTATATTACACAAGTACAGAGGCGAGGAGGGGTGTTCGAGTCACATTGTCCAGTCCAAATCAGGGGTGAAGCATTTTCTGACGTCCCTTTCATTTTGATTTCCTGTCCCCTGCCCTGGGCTCGGGTGTCCTCTCATGTTTGTCTATCTCATGTGGGGCCTTTGAGTCAGGGTAGTGGATTTGGGCATACCTCCTTCCTGCAGTGTCCGGGCCTGTGGAATCCAACAGAATACCAAGCCCACGTTAAACTACACTGCCCGGACGAGGTATGGATGAAGAGGGTGGGGCCATGGGGGGAGCAGAGCGAACGCCTACAATGCAGGACATAGTGGGGGCGGTGGCGGCCCTCCAAGCTCAGGTACAGGACTTACAACAGGAAAACCTAGGACTTAAACAAGAACTGGGGGCTGTGAAGGCCAGGGAACAGCAGAGAGATAGGACACAGGCTCCCATCATCCAACCAGTCACCCTTCAGTATGGAGGCGGGATGGGTCAGAGAGCAGAGGGGGGCGTCCCTGTAGCAGTTACTGTTACTACACCTGTTCCTGTTCCATTGGCTGCCCCTGAGAGATTCATGGGAGACAGTAACAAATACGGGACCTTTATGACACAATGTCAACTGCACTTTATGTGCAGGCCGACCGCTTTTCCGGATGACACGGCTAAGGTGGCGTTTACAATATCGTATCTGGCTGGCACTGCTGCACAGTGGGCTATCCCTCTTGTGGAAAGCGATGCTCCGGTATTGCATGATTATCTGGCCTTTAAAGAATTAATGAGGGGCCTATTTGCTAAGCATGCTTTTATGCAGGCGAGTGATGCGGAGCTCCTCAAGTTGAGACAGGGCAAACAGGATTTGCTAACCTATGTGTCAACATTTAATAGGTTAGTGTCAGAGACACATTGGCCCACCGACAAGAGAACCTCCTTGTTTTACCAGGGTTTATGCGACGAACTAAAAGATGTGGTATCTCAGGTGGTTTATCCTCCAGACGACTGTGCTGCCTTTATAGATCTGGTGGTGAAGTTAAACCACAGGTTGACTGAGAGGCGGGGTGATCGTAGTCGGGTTCAGGGACCCTGGAGGAGTTATACAAAACCGGAAATAAGATCTACTGGGGATAATAAGCCGGCTCCAGAACCCATGGAGATAGGAGGGGTGAGAGGCCCATTAACAATGGAAGAGAAAAGAAGGAGGAGGGAATTGAACTTATGCTTGTATTGCGGACAAGGGGGGCACTTTGCCCGAGAGTGTCCTGTTAAACCCTCCGGACAAGCCTTCCATAAAAAGGTGGCATGTGTACAGGTGGATCGTAGTCAAGCTATGAACAGTGGAGTAGGGGGGACCTATCAGGTGCTGGGTGTGATCGATCAGGTGCCAAGACATTTCATTATTCCGGCACAACTCTTGATGTCAGGGAGTAGGCGTGTACCAGTGTCTGTTTTGTTGGACTCCGGGGCGACTGGGAATTTCATTGACATCTCATTGGCGGAAAAGCTAGAAATCCCATGTCAATACAAGAGACAACCAGAACCTGTGAGAGCCATCGATGGGACTGAACTAACCTCGGGTCCATTACACGCCAGACAGAACCAGTGACATTGTTGTGTGAAAACGGGCACTCAGAGTCAGCGGTCTTTGACCTTATTGACGCCCCCTCTTTTGGGTTAGTGTTAGGAGTTCCCTGGCTTCAGGAACATAACCCCAAGATTGACTGGGTGCAGCGTTTGGTGACTCTGGATTCCAAGCATTGCCTTGCACATTGCTACAGGGAGGCTATCGAACAGGATCATCCCTTGTCTTGTGCTGGGGTGGAGGTGCTATCGGTTCCCACTCAGTATTCCGCCTTTCGGGGTGTTTTTGATAAGGTTAAGGCACAGGGCCTCCCTCCTCACAGATCGTTTGATTGTAAAATCGATTTGATACCTGGCGTCCCTTTGCCTTCTTGTCGCATATACGCGCTCTGTGAACCCGAGGAATTACATCTGAAAGAGTACCTAGAGGAGATGTTGGGGATGGGATTCATTCGTCCCTCTTGTTCACCTGTGTCCTTGGCGATCTTTTTCATTCCGAAGAAGGAAGGGACGTTGAGGGCGTGTGTGGACTACAGGTCTCTTAATAAGGCCACTGTGAAGAATAGGTACCCTCTTCCTCTCATCCCTGTGTTGTTGGACCAGCTCCGCAAAGCAACCATCTTTACCAAACTGGATTTGCGGGGTGCTTACCATCTCATTCGAGTCCGACCCGGGGATGAATGGAAGACGGCGTTTAAGACCAAATTTGGCCTATTCGAGTATTGTGTGATGCCGTTTGGCTTATGCAATGCGCCAGCGGCCTTCCAATACTTTATTAACGAGGTTCTCCGGGAGTATCTGGACAGAAGTGTTATCGTCTATTTGGACGACATATTGATTTTCTCAGAGACAGTGGCAGAACACCATGAACATGTATCCCAGGTGTTACAGAAGTTACAGGACCATCATCTGTATGCCAAATTGGAGAAATGCCAGTTCGACACACAGAAGGTAGAATTCCTGGGGTTTGTCATCACTGCTGAGGGCATTCGAATGGACCCTATAAAGATAGAGGCTATCATTACCTGGCCCATACCATCTACCGTTAAGCAGATCCAGGCCCTTCTGGGGTTCGCCAATTTCTATCGACGTTTCATCTCCCACTTCTCTGATGTGGTGTCCCCCTTGACCCGATTACTAAGAAAGGGGGTTCCTTTTGTCTGGTCCACTGAAGTCCAGGATGCCTTTCAACTTCTGTTGCGATCCTTTACATCTGCTCCTGTTTTGGTGCATCCCGATACCGCCTTACCATTTTATGTGGAAACGGATGCTTCGTTGTGTGCAGTGGGAGGGGTGTTGTCCCAAAGGGATGCTGAAACTGGCCAGATGCATCCCATTGCCTTTTTCTCTAAGACCCTGTTGCCTGCGTAGCGTAATTACACAGTGGCTGAGAGGGAACTGTTGGCGGTGAAATTGTCATTTGAGGAGTGGCGTCATTATTTATGGGGTGCTCGACACACGGTCACGATATATACCGATCATAAGAATCTTGAATTCTTTCGGTCTGCTCGGGCGTTAACACCTCGCCAGATGCGGTGGGTCTTGTTTTTTAACGAGTATGACTTTGTCATTACTTATCGCCCCGCCGCTCAGCAGATAAAATCTGACGCCCTTTCTAGGATACATGTGGAAGGGAAGGAGGAGGGACGTGTGAAAGAAGATAGACCTATGATCTGTGAAGAAAAGATTGTAGGGGTGGCACATACAGCGGACTTTCCCTCGTTTCTCAAGGGGCAAATACGACAAATAGATTTAGCCCCTTGGATGACTTTGCCCTAGGTTTTGATGCAGGATGGGCTGTTGTACCATGGGGACCGTTTGTTTGTCCCTCCTGCCTTGAGAAAGATGGTCTTAGAGTGGTGTCATTCCTCCTCGCTGGTAGCACATCCAGGAATACAAAAGACCAGGGAGATGTGTTTGCGGTGGTTTTGGTGGGATTCATTGCTTAAGGATATACAGTGTTATGTGGCTGCTTGTCCCATTTGTGCCACTAGCAAACCTACCCATAGCATGCCATCGGGCCTGTTACAGCCCTTAGAGGTCCCTCCTACTCCTTGGCATACCATTAGTATGGATTTTGTGACGGATTTACCTCCTGTGTTGGGACATACCGCCATATTGGTGGTAGTAGATCTGTTCACAAAGATGGCACACTTCATCCCGTTGCTTAAGGTTCCTACTGCCAGGGAGATGGCGTTGGTGTTTATGTCGTCCATAGTCAGGATCCATGGGTTACCATCTGCGATTGTTTCTGACAGGGGAGCACAATTTGTGTCTCACTTCTGGACGGAACTGTGTTCTGTGCTAAAGATAGATGTGCGATTGTCATCAGCGTACCACCCACAGTCAGATGGTCAGACTGAACGGACGAACCAGACCATGGAGCAATATTTGAGGTGTCTTGTTGCGTCATTATCTTGTGATTGGATGGTGGCTCTTCCCATTGCGGAGTTTGCCTACAATAATAGTCTGCACTCCGCAGTGGGTATGACTCCCTTCTTTTGTTCAATGGGTTATCATCCTCGGGCTTTAGCCATCCAGCCTACTGGGCATGTGCCAGCCATAGACGATATTTGTAGGTCCTTGGGAGGAATATGGGACAGAGCTCGTGAACAGTTACAGGCAACTAAAGTCACCATGAAGGCTCAGGCAGATAAACATAGAGTCCCCGCTCCATCCTATCAGGTGGGTGATAAGGTGTGGCTATCTTCGCGCAACCTTAGGTTGCAGGGGTCACGTAAATTGCAGCCTCGGTTTGTGGGACCATTTGCTATCACGCAGGTGATTAATCCTGTGGCGATGAAGCTTGTTTTGCCTGACGAATACCAAGTCCATCCGGTGTTTCATACGTCACTCTTGAAGCCCTATGTACCAACTACACAGGTTCTGCCACCACCCCCTCCCTTGTTAATCGATGGGGAAGAGGAGTTTGAGGTTCAGGCTATTATGGATTCTAGGCGGAGGAGAGGACGCCTTTTCTACCTTGTGGATTGGAAGGGGTATATACCTGAAGAGAGGACATGGGAACCAGCAGGTAGTGTGCATGCGCCACGGTTGGTCCGTTTGTTCCATAGACAGCATCCCTCTAAACCCCGTCCGGTGGGGAGGACCTTTGGGGGGAGATACTGTTAGGATTAAGGGATAGTCTGTCCTCTGTGGCCATACTTCACCATCACATGATTGGCCTTGGGGGGATAAAAGAACCGCCCCTTCTGTCTTTCAGTGCTTGGTATCTTTTAGTTTGGGTTCCAGGTGCTGGGTTGTGGTTTCTACGTGTGAGAGAGATTGGTTCACGGGCTCGTGTTCCTTTACATTTGGATTCCCCCTGTAATCTTAGTTTTGTCCTGGTCTTGCCCTTTCCTTTCCCTGGTCATTCCGTTTTTTCCCTTGTAGCTAGTGCAGTTAGGTGTAGTTCGAATCCCTTTTTTCCCTCCCCTCCCTTTACCTTCCTACTGTTCCTTCGTCTAGGGGGTTTAGAGCTGCTGTGTTTAATTTATTGGTTGAGAATTGCTGGGGCTCCAGTTTCCTCGAAGATCAGCTCTTCGGAAGGACAGTCATTAAACAATCCGAAGAACGCCGGCTGGCGTCTTAGCTGCGTGGATTCCAAGCAGCGTCCTCTACTTCCGCGTTGTGTGAGGCTGTCCGCCTCGTTGTGTGCCGCTTGGGCGCTTTCGGTCGCGCTGGGACGATAGAGGAGCTGCAGATCCCGGAAGAGGGAAACGTTTGTTTGCGCTCTCCCCCTTCCTGCCCTAACAGACTAAATAACACTCGGAAGGACAATCGCAGGGGTTTTTTATGCCGAGTATTATGGCTTTTTCCCCTTAGAAGCCCCGTTTTGGCAGTATCTTCCTCGAGTGCAATTCCCTTACTTTTCTTTCCCGATATTGGAACTGGATGCACGGACAGCAGTGGAATATTCATCTTCCTGCTGCCGAAGACCTCCCGAAGCTAATCCTGTATATTACACAAGTACAGAGGCGAGGAGGGGTGTTCGAGTCTCATTGTCCAGTCCAAATCAGGGGTAAAGCATTTTCTGACGTCCCTTTCATTTTGATTTCCTGTCCCCTGCCCTGGGCTCGGGTGTCCTCTCATGTTTGTCTATCTCATGTGGGGCCTTTGAGTCAGGGTAGTGGATTTGGGCATACCTCGTTCCTGCAGTGTCCGGGCCTGTGGAATCCAACAGCTGATAGGCGGGGGCGTGTCCAGCGGGGAGAGCAGCCCAGGTGTTGCTAGTTGGGCGCGCAGGGACTCCTGGACTCTGGAGTCCCTGCCAGAAAGCTCGCAGCCCCGCTGAGACACTTGCCTGCCCCGCGCTCCCCTCGGCGATGTCACAGGCACTCCACAGCAGTCCGGGGGTATCCTTTAAGCGCTGCGGGACCCGCGAAGCGGGTCCGGCGAGGCGCTAGGCAGTTCCTTGGCGGCTCCTTGGGCAACAATCCACAGTCCTCGATAAGGCAAGGTCGGTTCTCGCACTCCACAGGTATCCCAGTGAGCAATGGGCCGAGCCCGCTTTTCCTCCGTTGGCGGGGGGCGTGTCCAGCGGGGAGAGCAGCCCAGGTGCTGCTAGTTGGGCGCGCAGGGACTCCTGGACGCTGGAGTCCCTGCCAGAAAGCTCGCAGCCCCGCTGAGACACTTGCCTGCCCCGCACTCCCCTCGGCGATGTCACAGGCACTCCACAGCAGTCCGGGGGTATCCTTCAAGCGCTGCGGGACCCGCGAAGCGGGTCCGACGAGGCGCTAGGCAGTTCCTTGGCGGCTCCTTGGGCAACAATCCACAGTCCTCGATAAGGCAAGGTCAGTTCTCGCACTCCACAGGTATCCCAGTGAGCAATGGGCCGAACCCGCTTTTCCTCCGTTGGCGGGGGCGTGTCCAGCGGGGAGAGCAGCCCAGGTGTTGCTAGTTGGGCGCGCAGGGACTCCTGGACGCTGGAGTCCCTGCCAGAAAGCTCGCAGCCCCGCTGAGACACTTGCCTGCCCCGCGCTCCCCTCGGCGATGTCACAGGCACTCCACAGCAGTCCGGGGGTATCCTTCAAGCGCTGCGGGACCCGCGAAGCGGGTCCGGCGAGGCGCTAGGCAGTTCCTTGGCGGCTCCTTGGGCAACAATCCACAGTCCTCGATAAGGCAAGGTCAGTTCTCGCACTCCACAGGTATCCCCTGTTAGACTCATTTTTTGTGCCCTTCTGTCCTCTATTAGACTCGTTTTTCCCTTGTTTTTCTGCCCTTCTCCCCTCTGTTAGACTCGTTATTCCCTTGTTTTTCTGCCCTTCTGCCCCCTGTTAGACTCGTTTTTCTGCCCTTCTGCCCTCGGTTAGACTCGTTTTTGTGCCTTTCTGCCCCGTTAGACTCGTTTTTTGTGCCCTTCTGCCCGCTGTTAGACTCGTTTTTCCCTTGTTTTTCTGCCCTTCTGTCCTCTGTTAGACTGGTTATTTGTGCCCTTCTGCTCTCTGTTAGACTCGTTTTTCCCTTGTTTTTCTGCCCTTCTGACCTTTGTTAGACTGCTTGTTGTGCCTTTCTGCCCTCTGCATCACCACATCATCACTCAGCGCTACCCCAGCATCACTCAGCACCACCACATTATCACTCAGCACTACCACATTATCACTCAGCACCACCACAGCACCACTCAGCACCACCACAGCACCAATCAGCACCACCACAGCATCACCACAGCACCACTCAGCACCACCACAGCGTCACTCAGCACCACCACAGCATCACTCAGCACCTCCACAGCATCACTCAGCACCACTCAGCACCACCACAGCACCACTCAGCGCCACCACAGCATCACTCAGCACCACCACAGCATCACTCAGCACCACCACAGCACCAATCAGCACCACCACAGCGCCACCCCAGCCTCAATCTGCACAACCATTCAACAACTGGTTCAAATATGTTCTCTCAATGTTTCAAACTTTATTACAAATGTCACAAAAATATGTTAATATTTCACTTCTGCTCTTGGATTTTCATCACAATAAAATACACTGAACATAATCTTCACAAAAGTTATTTACAAATGTTTAAGCTATTGCCATTATAAATTAAAATCACTTTTATTTAAGTTTTAATTATTTAAAAAAATTAAAAGCCATTGTAATTTGTAATATCAATACAGCTAAGTTACGTAAATACAAAACATGTTGCATTGCAAATGCTATAGGTGTCACATTTGCGAAGTTATAACTATTGGCATTGTAAATGACAAAGATATTAATTTAACTATTTTCAAAACCAACACATAAACACAAAAAATTGTCATTTACAAGACCAATAGCTCAAACTTTCCTAATGGGAGACCTATTGCATTGCAAATGCTTATTTTTATATATGTCAGTGCTTCCTGTTGAGGTTTAATTTTCGTGACAGGCACCTCATTGCCTACTTGTAACTATTCTCTGACCCTGCTTCAAGGGTCAGAGAATAGTTGCAAGTAGGCAACGAGGCGCCAGGAAGCACTTACAGGCTTACAGCAGCAGGTCCCCAAGTTGAAGTTAATTTCTTTGTAACCCTTTTGTAAAAGGTTACAAAAAAGTAGCTTCAACTTTTGCACCTGCTGCTGTAACCCTGTAAGTGCTTGGCTGAAAATTCGTCCCCGCTGATTCGCAGATTTTACTGCAAATTTCGCGAGATTTGCAGAAAATCCGCAAATTCTGCAAGTGGAACGAATTTTCAGCCCATGCTTACACAGAAGTGCCATGCCAAGGTGTCAGCTGACTTTTGTCTGTAGAAGGGTAAGACTCTTGGAAGTGAACTTAGTTCCTGGACAAACCTCAGATAGTCATTCTGCCAAAGGAACAGAAACACCAACCCACACCGAAGGCCTTTGTCCTGCTCAGGGAGAAAATTTCACACTTCATCACAGAGGCTATTCAACTGCCAGGTGAAAGCTAGAACTCAGGCACATAGGCCTTCGGAGGCTTAAGGTGGTTAAAATATAGCTTTCTAAAAGTAGCCTTTCCGTATAATTGTTAAAAATTGATTCTACCATTAAATCAGATTTGAAATAACTACTAAAGGGCCTTTAAATTAGATTTCTAGCTGTGTCCTAACTGAAGTTAGCATTATTAAATGCAATAATGTAATTCAGTGTCTTCCTGTGGGGCGTGGCCATGGAGGCCAAAATGGTGGACATGGATTAGATAAGCTCTGCGGCGCGATCCCATAATCTGCATTTTTATCCTCAACCCGTCGGCCATCGACTCCACTGATTGCCCGCAGAAGCTGTCATTGGAGCTGGGGAACCCTGGATCTATTCTTCCCTTGGCATATGTAAGCCACCGTACCTGGGTCCCTAAAACTTACCAATATACAGTCCCCTATAATGGATTTGTGTGTTCTCCCTACCCATGGCACCCTTCTTACCATTATGATTTCGTTATTGAAGTGTGTCGAGAGGGGTCTATTTATGTTCAGCCACTTAATTACCCTACTTTTCAGGGCACAAAAATCCTCAATTTCACCTTTCTCGAGTGGGGGGACACCCACCATGACTACGGTGAAATCATTAGTCTCTGGGGGTAGGTTAGGTCTTCGTGGTCTTGAGGGAAGGTTCATTAGAGGAGATGGTGTGGTTCTATCTACTGGCTGTGCCTGTAGGGCGGGGCCTGAGGGAGGAATGGGCATGTTGGGGTTAAGAGACTTAGTTGGTGCAGGTTTAGGCCTTTGCAATTGTTGCGAGACCGCTGCATTAGCGGCTTGTGGAGGGACTGAGTTTGCTGCACTATTTGCAGACTGTTGAGGGGCTATTGTAATGGGAGCGTGTTCTTGTTGCCTTCCCTGATGACCAGCCGGGGTTTTCAGACTGCCTAGTGTGGCCTCCAAAATGGTCAGTCTGATCTCAATCTTTTTTATGCTCTCGCTAATCGGAAGCAATAGAGACCTTAACAGGAACTCCAAGTTTCCAAGCGGGACAACCGAGAGGGGAACATTGGCGATACTAGTTCCTGTGTCTTTTGTCGGAGCGGGAGCTAATTCTACCTGAGCAATAGGTTTGGGGTGTGATTCAGCCAGTGGTTTCGCTGCTAATACGGGGGGTTTTGAAGATTTCCCAAAATCCGAATAAGAAATCTTGGGTTTACTCCTTCCCTGTACTCCCTTCGATTTCCTCCTACGTTTATTAGGGGGGGGCCCGAATACTCCTTGTGTGGTGGCTGGCTTGGGTTTAGCTTTCCTGGCCTTAGGGGCTGGAGGGGGTTGGGAGACTAAGTCAATGGTCACCCTAGTAGGGCTTGGACTGGTAGCTGGGACTATACTCATGACTGCAACTGGTGGGGTGTTTGTACAATCTCTCAACAGGAGTGGGACATCATCTATTAGAGACAACTCCTCCCTTGGCATGGTGGGTTGATCTCCCAGGGGGGTGTTTTTCAAGTTATCTATTGAGCGTCTCCATTCCGCCCTTAACCGAGACAGGTTGCACTCTTTGTCCCCCTCCCCCACTGCCCGGGAGAAATAATTCTCTAGAGTCCTATTTTTAATTCCTCCCGGCTTCAGTGGGGTACTCTCCCTTGCCGGGGACGGCATAATGTGAGTGATGAATTAATCAGCAGGGGCCTCTAACAGTAGATATAACCAGAGTTTGGTTGAGCAGACCAAGAGAGTAGGCCCAGCCCGGCCTATTCCGGCCTACGACGGCCTTAGACGGTCCCGCCCTTGTCCCGGGCTGCTCCCGCGTAGCGGTTACCCTGTTAACTTATATACACTATGCTATTCAGTGGTAGGCTGATAGGCGGGGTGCGTGTCCAGCGGGGAGAGCAGCCCAGGTGTTGCTAGTTGGGCGCGCAGGGACTCCTGGACTCTGGAGTCCCTGCCAGAAAGCTCGCAGCCCCGCTGAGACACTTGCCTGCCCCGCGCTCCCCTCGGCGATGTCACAGGCACTCCACAGCAGTCCGGGGGTATCCTTCAAGCGCTGCGGGACCCCCGAAGCGGGTCCGGCGAGGCGCGGGTCCGGCGAGGCGCTAGGCAGTTCCTTGGCGGCTCCTTGGGCAACAATCCACAGTCCTCGATAAGGCAAGGTCAGTTCTCGCACTCCACAGGTATCCCAGTGAGCAATGGGCCGAGCCCGCTTTTCCTCCGTTGGCGGGGGGCGTGTCCAGCGGGGAGAGCAGCCCAGGTGCTGCTAGTTGGGCGCGCAGGGACTCCTGGACGCTGGAGTCCCTGCCAGAAAGCTCGCAGCCCCGCTGAGACACTTGCCTGCCCCGCGCTCCCCTCGGCGATGTCACAGGCACTCCACAGCAGTCCGGGGGTATCCTTCAAGCGCTGCGGGACCCGCGAAGCGGGTCCGACGAGGCGCTAGGCAGTTCCTTGGCGGCTCCTTGGGCAACAATCCACAGTCCTCGATAAGGCAAGGTCAGTTCTCGCACTCCACAGGTATCCCAGTGAGCAATGGGCCGAGCCCGCTTTTCCTCCGTTGGCGGGGGCGTGTCCAGCGGGGAGAGCAGCCCAGGTGTTGCTAGTTGGGCGCGCAGGGACTCCTGGACGCTGGAGTCCCTGCCAGAAAGCTCGCAGCCCCGCTGAGACACTTGCCTGCCCCGCGCTCCCCTCGGCGATGTCACAGGCACTCCACAGCAGTCCGGGGGTATCCTTCAAGCGCTGCGGGACCCGCGAAGCGGGTCCGACGAGGCGCTAGGCAGTTCCTTGGCGGCTCCTTGGGCAACAATCCACAGTCCTCGATAAGGCAAGGTCAGTTCTCGCACTCCACAGGTATCCCCTGTTAGACTCATTTTTTGTGCCCTTCTGTCCTCTATTAGACTCGTTTTTCCCTTGTTTTTCTGCCCTTCTGACCTTTGTTAGACTGCTTGTTGTGCCTTTCTGCCCTCTGCATCACCACATCATCACTCAGCGCTACCCCAGCATCACTCAGCACCACCACATTATCACTCAGCACTACCACATTATCACTCAGCACCACCACAGCACCACTCAGCACCACCACAGCACCAATCAGCACCACCACAGCATCACCACAGCACCACTCAGCACCACCACAGCGTCACTCAGCACCACCACAGCATCACTCAGCACCACCACAGCACCACTCAGTGCCACCACAGCATCACTCAGCACCACCACAGCATCACTCAGCACCACCACAGCACCAATCAGCACCACCACAGCGCCACCCCAGCATCAATCTGCACAACCATTCAACAACTGGTTCAAATATGTTCTCTCAATGTTTCAAACTTTATTACAAATGTCACAAAAAGATGTTAATATTTCACTTCTGCTCTTGGATTTTCATCACAATAAAATACACTGAACATAATCTTCACAAAAGTTATTTGCAAATGTTTAAGCTATTGCCATTATAAATTAAAATCACTTTTATTTAAGTATTAATTATTTAAAAAAATTAAAAGCCATTGTAATTTGTAATATCAATACAGCTAAGTTACGTAAATACAAAACATGTTGCATTACAAATGCTATAGGTGTCACATTTGCGAAGTTATAACTATTGGCATTGTAAATGACAAAGCTATTAATTTAACTATTTTCAAAACCAACACATAAACACAAAAAATTGTCATTTACAAGACCAATAGCTCAAACTTTCCTAATGGGAGACCTATTGCATTGCAAAGGCTTATTTTTATATATGTCAGTGCTTCCTGTTGAGGTTTAATTTTCGTGACAGGCACCTCATTGCCTACTTGTAACTATTCTCTGACCCTGCTTCAAGGGTCAGAGAATAGTTGCAAGTAGGCAACGAGGCGCCAGGAAGCACTTACAGGCTTACAGCAGCAGGTCCCCAAGTTGAAGTTAATTTCTTTGTAACCCTTTTGTAAAAGGTTACAAAAAAGTAGCTTCAACTTTTGCACCTGCTGCTGTAACCCTGTAAGTGCTTGGCTGAAAATTCGTCCCCGCTGATTCGCAGACTTTACTGCAAATTTCGCGAGATTTGCAGAAAATCCGCAAATTCTGCAAGTGGAACGAATTTTCAGCCCATGCTTAAACAGAAGTGCCATGCCAAGGTGTCAGCTGACTTTTGTCTGTGGAAGGGTAAGACTCTTGGAAGTGAACTTAGTTCCTGGACAAACCTCAGATAGTCATTCTGCCAAAGGAACAGAAACACCAACCCACACCGAAGGCCTTTGTCCTGCTCAGGGAGAAAATTTCACACTTCATCACAGAGGCCATTCAACTGCCAGTTGAAAGCTAGAACTCAGGCACATAGGCCTTCGGAGGCTTAAGGTGGTTAAAATATAGCTTTCTAAAAGTAGCCTTTCCGTATAATTGTTAAAAATTGATTCTACCATTAAATCAGATTTGAAATAACTACTAAAGGGCCTTTAAATTAGATTTCTAGCTGTGTCCTAACTGAAGTTAGCATTATTAAATGCAATAATGTAATTCAGTGTCTTCCTGTGGGGCGTGGCCATGGAGGCCAAAATGGTGGACATGGATTAGATGAGCTCTGCGGCGCGATCCCATAATCTGCATTTTTATCCTCAACCCGTCGGCCATCGACTCCACTGATTGCCCGCAGAAGCTGTCATTGGAGCTGGGGAACCAGCTGCATCATGAGCGGCCTCCGTGGGGCAGATGGATAGGTAGCTCTCAACAGCAGCCCGCTCTGAAGCCACGTGGCCCATTGGTATCTGGGGAAACGCACGGCCTGGTTAGACTGTTGCCGGGCAAGGCTCTCTTCATCCCACCTCACAACTCCCTGCTCTGCACTCTCCCCTTGTTCGTCCAGAGAAGAAAACTTGCTGTATATTGGTCAGGGTCCCAAGGCCTCTGGAGCAGCGACTGCCACGGCCTGAGCCATTCGCCCCCTGTGGTAATTATCAACAAGTGGGGAACACCCCATATCATCACAGCTCTGGGTGTGGGGCTAATGCAATTGTTTGATTCACGTGGTCTGCGCTTGGGTTGACAGTAGGTCTGGAGGCCTGTATTACGGGACAGCACAGACTGTAGGTCCTGCATGACTCATTCTGGCCAAACGGCCCACATTACATAGACTCCAAATGGAATCTCTGCTTACCTGATTTTTCTTCACTGGGGCTCCCTTCTGGTGCACACCATCTGCAGGGGTGTACTAGTGTCTTTTACTGACCACTGTGGACTACATAGATGGACCGCTCCGAGGTGCCTGACCGGTGCCTGACAGGGACCTGACTGCCCTCAATCAAATATTGCGGGAGCCTTAACCTGATGACGTTGGCTGGAGGCCGCCGCTGTTTCTACCTTCCCTATAGGGCACAATACCAGACTGTTTCCAGGACCTGTTGTGGCCTACATACCTGTTTCTCCCCAGACACCATCTGCCGCTCTGGGCTTCTCTTGCTGTGGGGTGTCGCTGCCTAAGCTGGCACCTGCAAGCCAGCCTAAATCCAGAATACGCCACTGAACCCTTAAGCAAAGCTGAAACCACAGATGCAAAGATGTAACGCCTCCGATCCGGTGCCCAGCTCATACACTCATGACCACTGATGCCACTGTTGGGTGTTCAGCAGCCTGCAGACTCCAATCTTGCCTCAGTTCTAGGTAAACTTGATGTGGTGCTTGCAGGAATAGATCCCTGGAAAATAAAATAGATGCTCTAGGTATAGATCTCACACTACTGAGAGATTATCATCGGAAACTCTAACACAGCGCTCACTTAAAGGAACAATCACTGGACAACTATCCAACCTCAAACACAGCACATGCAGTCCCACCTGCGTACACTATGCTAGGAGGTACGCACCCAATTGCAACATCTCATTCTGAGAAAGTATTTATGATACCTACTTGTGGTTCTAAAATAGACAACTATATATTTTTATGTACAAAACAATTGGCCTAGAGTTCAGTTCTCGAGTGTGTAAGACCCTTTGCTGATGAGTGTGTACATCAAATGCTTTACACTGTCCTCTGGTTCTGCCTCACTACTCGACAAAGCTACAACTTTAGAAGTTATATCTAACTTTAGCCTCTCCCATACCTCTGGGAGCTATGGACTCTGTGCACACTGCACCTTACTTTGGTCCAGTATATACAGAGCCACTTTCTTACAATGGGCGCCTTGCAGGTCATTTCTGGCAGGGACTCCTTTTAGAGACAACAGTCTAAAGGCAGCTCTAAGCCACTTGCCCAGAATCTGCCCAATCCTACTAAAGGCAGCAACATGGCTATCACCACTAGGGTTGTAGGGGTTTCACAAAAGGCTCCTTTAGGGGGGATAAGCTCTAAGGGCAGAGGCACCCCAGTAAGGAGGCTTACCCTATATCCCCCGCCCACACAGGACCTGTCGGTGGAAGTTTGCAGCGTTTTCTTCCCTGCAAGGAGATCACCCCTGACCAGTGACTCTTGCCCGTACTGGAGCACGGTTACTGCCTAGAACTCATTGCCACCCCACCAAACATTCCTCCTCTCACCTACACCCTGAGACCGACACACCTTACACTGCTACACAGTAGGAGGTTCAGGCGCTCCTGTCCAAAGGAGCCATTGAGCTAGTGCCCATGACCACCAGGGCAAAGGCGCCTACTCCATATACTTCCCCATTCCCAAAAAGGACAGAACTCTCTAGCCAATCCTCGCCCTCCACCCTCTCCATAGATCAATCCTGCCAGAATACTTTCACATGCGCAAGGTGAGTTCATGGCCATTCTTGACCTGAAGGACACCTACTTCCACATCTAGATTCATCCATCTCATTTTTGCCACCTCCACTTCACAGTAAGTGGCCAGCACTTCCAGAACTACCTTTCGGAGTCACTACTGCCTGAGAGTCTTTACCAAACATTTAGCATTAGTATGTGCTCACCTCCGAAGGAAGAGAAATCACATATTCCCCTACCTAGATGACTGGCTGATCAAGAACGCAAACAGACAAAAATGCCTGACTCACACTCAGATCCCTCCTACGCAGTCTAGGTTTCATGGTGCATGCCAGCACCCTTCACTCTCTGCCACGATGAAACAGCAAAAACCTTTTGCAAGGCGGTCGATATGCAGACCCAATTCTGCAGTCGACCATCACAATGAACGCATCGCTAACTGGCTTGGAGGCCCATCGCAACAATATGAGAGTCCAATGTCTTTGTTCAATGTGTTTGGCCACCTCATTGCAGGCGTCTACGCATCAACCACTTTTAACTGTTAACCATTTATCTAGCACTCCAGCTTTTCTCTAACAGATCCAAGGCAAGGTAGTTGTGGTGCATACAGACTACACAACTGTGTTCTACCTTCATAAACAAGGAGACACATTCGCACCTAGCCTGTCATCTCTAGCACAACAGATTTATTGTTGCACCATCTACCATTTACCTCCTGGCACAATGCCTTCCGGAGTGGAGAACAATTTTGCAGGCCTGCTCAGGAGGACACAGCAACAAGCCCACAAGTGGAAACTGCACCCGCAAGTCCTGCTTCATTACTTCCACAGGGGGAGCTCTCCAGACAAAGACCTTTTTACCTCCGCAGAAAACGTGTAATGCTAAAACTTCGCCAACGGGTTTCTAAACACCCAGTCTAAGGGCAGTGCTCTGTGGTTGAACTGGCAACGGATCTTTGCCTACGCTTATCCTCATCTCCTCCTATTCCGTTTGGTGAGGAAGACAACCATGATTCTGAACCCTGCTAGAGATATCCATTGTTCCACCTGAGTAGCTCCTCAACAGGCCAAACCTACTTCCTCAAGACCAAGGCAAAGTCCGGTATCCAAACTCCAGGCGCCTCAATCTAGTGATTTGACTCCTGAGGTCCTAGAGTTCGGTTACCTTGGTCTGCTCCTGGAGGGCATGAACATTCTCAGAGAGGCTCGTAGCCCACCACACACTTGCTGCACTGCAAAGTGGAAGTGTTTTGTGCACTACTGTATACCAAACAACATCAATCTGTCAACCCCTCCAGTGACATTATTTGTAACTCCCTACATCTTCAAAGAACACATTTGGTTTGAACATCCATCAGGCTACATCTAGCTGCCATTGCTGATATATGCAGAACAGAAAGTATTCTCTCCTCTTCAAAATCCCTGCAATGAAAGCATTTATGGAGGGCCTTAAGTGTGTAATTTCATTGCGGGTGCTCTCTTGTCCTGGCTTGGAACCTTAAAATTGTCCTTACTAAACTCCCGGGACTCCCTTTCGAGACACTGCATCCTTGCCCCATTCAGTTCCTGTCCTGGAAGATTGCCTTCCTCATATCAATCGCGTCACATAGGTGTGTCAGTGAGTTGCAGGCCCTCATTCTTTAATAATCTTTTTTCCAACTTCATAAAGACAAATTGGTTCTTAAAAGCAATCGTAAGGTTTTGTCCAAAGTGGTCTTCCCTTCCCACCTTAATTTGTCTATATTATTCCCAGTGTTTTCCCTCAACCTGACTTTGTCGCTGAAAGGGCACTCCACACACTTGACGTTAAGCGTGCTCTTTTGTATTACACAGTCAGGACCAAATCGCTGTTTGTTTGTTTTTGCCAGCCTGATAATTCCATCCCATGTCAAAGGCAGTAATTGGCAGACCTGCTATACTGACACTAAAAGCGCCCTACCTTCCCGCCCCAGGCCACACTCCACTCGCAAACAGGGAGCTACCATGGCGCTTTTGGGCAGTATACCCTTTGCTGATATTGTGGAGCTGCTCTGTGGTCCACTCCGCACACATTTGCAAAACACTGTGGACGTTCAGGCAAAGTAGCAGGCTTGCGTTGGTCAAGCTGTCCTCAAGACTTTGTTTCAGACCTTTGCACCAAGCTCTGTCTAGCCACCGCTTAAGGGTGTACTGCTGTACAGTCTTTGCGTAGCATGTGTTTCTACAGCCACTCATGCAATGAATAGAATATGTGCTTAGCCAGTAAGCATCTGTTCGATGCTTGTAGTGCTTTAGATTCACATGTGCCCACCCACCTTCCCGGAAGCCAGTGGGTGCTGCAGATATCTTTTAATTTTAATGCCTTTCTTTTCTACTTGCATGGTCACTTAACTTCTATACGCACTACTCCATACATACTCTCACCTGCTGGGCGAAAAGTAAATTAACAATGGAGTTAGTGACATGTCGGTGAGTGGCGCATTTACCGCCAGAGGAGTTACTGAAACCTCAGGACTTAAAAGCTTTCATCGAAGAAAAACAACTTGCAACATCTGACCCAAACACTAAATGGCAGGAGTATGTCCAGCATGGGAATCTACAGCACTACATGCCAAGGACAGGTGCTTACAGGGTACGTTGCATTTTTCTTTCTGTATGTTACCCATATTTAAAAATACAGATAGGAAACTTGATGGTTTTCTGTCCATATTTATGTATAAAAATGAGTTCAAACTGAAAATCGGTAGCCCTAGTAATAATTATAACCTGCAGTGATTGGGTTTATGCCTCTCTGGGATATTCACATATACCGGTATTCTTTTTTATGATCAGCAGTTATTGGCATTATGACTCTGCAATATTCACACATGCAAAGACACATGCATACACACACACTTTGATCTGTTTTATAATCAGCAGTTAGTGGGTTTACGACTGCCATATTCACACACACACACACACATAGCTCTGTTTTATATTCAGCAGTTAAGGGTGTTTATAACTGTGATATTCACACATACATTGATTTGTTTTATAGTCTGCAGAATAGGGGTTTAGGACTGTGATAGTCACACACAAACACACACACTTTAATCTGTTTTATAATAATCAGTGATAAGCAGGAGTGCTCGTGTTTATGCGTCTGTGGGATGTTCGCCTACTTGTAGAACAATTGTATAACCAGCACATAGAAGGGTTTCTGTCGCATGATGAGCAGTTGTGGTGTTCATGCCTAACTGGAATACTTGCCTACGCTTAGAACTGTTCTCTCATTTCAGAGCTTGTAGTCGGCAGTGGAGGTGCACCGGCTGGTGTTAATGCTGATGAAGAGACGCAGGCCAATGATGTCCCGGCCTATCGAAGAAGAGAAAGCCTGTGCAGTCCTTCAGGTGCCGACATTGTGCTATTTAGAATTGATTCAATAATCTGTGCAGAAGACAATTTAGAAGTCTTTGAAATCTTGTATAGTGAGCGAGAACCAAGGTGTTCAATTGGACTACCCTTTTTAGCTCATACTTTTTTAAGGTGACTGGTTCTGATTCTCACACGTCAGCCTTTAGGAACGACCCGCTTGTTAGTACCAGTGCTACAATATATGAAAGGTTTAGTTAAGTGACAGAGGAGCTAGGGGCCAGTTTATAATTCCAACAGATAGCAGGTAGGTTTACAATTGGAGCCATGTTCCAGTCTTCTGGATGTGGCATCAGTGGTTTGTGCAGAAGTGTTGTGTGTGCACCTTGATAGTTCAGAGCACTGCAATGTGAAAGCAATAGGTGGATAATGTTTCTGTTTAAAAGCAGGCATTACAACTCTTTATAATCTGCCTAGGTGCTTAGGGGCTGTACTAGATCGAGGTGTCCAATGTTGGTCTGCCTAGGCCAGACCTAACCCAAATTTGAAAATCCTAATGAGGATATTAGGGAAATCTGGCATGGGTTCAGCCCTCGCGGATCAGTGCTGCTCACCCCTTCTTCAGCTATAGGTGAAGGTCGCTGCTACAAAGAAGCAGTTGACGCATTCTAGTTCGAAGAGATGATTTCCTGCTTTGTCCATCCTCACTTGGATACTCTCCAGGAGGGTTGTTCATGATGACAGTGACACCTTTGAGTTATGGTTTTATTTGTTTATATATGGTTTTATTTGTTTACATATGATTTTATTTGTTTACCCATAATAAGTGAGTTTTGACGTGTTGTGTGCATTCTTAAACATACCTGGGAATTCCAGTGTTTTCCGCATTTGAGCCTCAAACACAACTTACCTTTTAACTGTGTTCTTTTTTTCCAGTGATCATAAATACATGCACAAAGCTCGGATCCTATGACAACAACAGCGCTCACTCCAAGGTGCTCAGTTAATTTATTAGTGCCCATTCACTATCCAATTTGGTGATGCGTTGGCACTATGGCCTTGGTCATGGATGACATTGGCAAACAATGCATCACCACATATTTTTACACCAATGTAAAACATTTGAAACATACTATGTGTCCATCACACGAGCAACCAGGGCACCATCTTGGAGTGTCCCTGATTCACAGCGCCAGATTGCTTCTCTCCATCTGGGGGTGATCAGCGTTCATGTCCCATACATTTTCCACTGCATACTAATTTTGGTTAAAAGGAGGTAAAAGGAGGTACAGTGATGACTCTTATCATGCCCCCGTGGGCCAAGTCTACTGCCTCTCTTGTAGGTGAAACTTAAGTTAATTACATCCTAATGGATTCAATGTCAGTCCATACTGCTGGCTCAATAAATATGTGCGTGTGTATGTATACATACACACACACATATATATATATGCATTAATAGATCTGCCTTGTTGAGTACAGGGGTGACTCCTATCGTGCCCTAGTGGGCCAAGTCTACTGCCACTCTTATAGGCCAAACTTATCTCAATCGGTTAAAAGGCTGGTTCCCATGTTAATCACATCCTAATGGATTCAATGGCAGCCCGTACTGCTTGCTCAAAATATATATATATGTGTGTATTCTTTACCTCTGGAGCGGTGCTGTGTCCTTTTGTTGAAAGCTGAGGATCAAGGTGGTGCTATTTGAATAAATATATTATAAATCTATACATATATATATATATATATATATATATATATATATATATATATATATATATATATATATATATATATATATATATATAAAAACCATAGGTTTTACAGAAGTTATAGTTAGGAATTCGCATTTAAAAAACCTTAAAAATGTACTGAAAAAAAACATAGGTTTCATGGACGTTATAGTTAGTTGGACATTTCACTCATATAAAACCAAAGAAATTCGCCTGTTCTGGTTAGTCGAGCTAACTATAACTCACATGCCCACAATGCACTGCTGATGATGTCACATATAACATCACTCATGACATGGTCAGTGACATCAATGATGACATCACTGAAGACATCCCAAATGACATCACTGATGACATCACTGATGACATCATCCAGTGACTTTGTGTTTCTGTAAAGGTTAAATATGTTTTATATATATATATGTCATTTGAGATGTCATCAGTGATGTCACTGACCATGTCATGAATGATGTAATATGTGACATCATCAGCAGTGGATTGCGGGTGCGCGATATATAGTTAGCGCAACTAACTATATATGCCAATTTCAATGGTTTTATGCGAGTAAAATAAGGTTTTGTAAATGCTAATCCCTAACTATATATGGTCTATAACCAATGGTTTTTTCTGTGAATTTTCAAGGTTTTGTAAATGCAAATTCCTAACTATATATAGTCTATAACCTATGGTTTTTTTAGTGAATATATATATATATATATATATATATATATATATATATATATATATATATATATATATATATATATATATATATATATATATATATATATATACACACACCAAGGTGTATTGAAGAATGAATGCATTTACAAATACCTTAAGAGATTATTTAGTAGGTGCGTGACTGACTGTATAAGTGAGTAATTGAACGTGTCTTACTGAATGCATGGGTTAGTGACTAAACAGTGTAAAAGTCTGTGTTAGTCTCTCCGTTGGTGTGTAAGCAACTGCATGGGTTGTTGAATAACTACATGAGTGTCTATATAAGTTATTGATTTGTAGTCTGAGTATCTCTATGAGTCCCTGAGTGTCTGTGTGGGTGCGTGCGTGGGGGGGTGTATGAGTCTGTGCATAGATGTCTAAGTGGGTGATTCAGTGGTTGTATGGATTATAAAGTGCATCTGGGAAGGGCTGTATGGATGAGTTAGTGTGTGTATGGGTGTGTTGGTGAGTGAATGAATGTCTCAGTGGTATATCTGTGAATAACTACATATGTTTTAACCACATCAATGCTAAGGCAATTCTCCCCTGGTGCTGAACTTTTTCAAATCCCATTGTTCATGACGAGCTCAGCTCGTCATGAGCACATGACCAGTGTACTGCATGACGAGCTGAGCTCTTCATGAACAGCGAAGGGGTTAAGGCACTATATGTGAGTGCTGGAGTATATAAATGAGTATAAGTGACACTAAGTTATTTGAAGAGTGTGTGGCTAAATAAGTGTCTGCTTCTATCGGTGATCGTATAACACAGTAAATATGTGTTCGTATCTGTATAAATAAGTGATGTAGTATGTCTAAAAATAACTAAGTTGGTGTGTACAACTGTATACATGAGCAAATAGGTATGTAGTTGATTCTTTGCTTTACTAACTAGGTGTGTGAGTATGGATGAGTGGCAGAGTGTGACTGCATGTATAGATGTATGAGTGCATATTATAGTCCTGTATTGATGAGTAACTACAAGTGTAAGTGATTGGATGTCTGTGTAGACCTAGGAAATAATGAGTGGTATGTAATATATGGCATTCTTGTGTGTACGGTTTCAAAAATAGTACTCTGCATTTTAGAATGGGTGTCTCAAAGTTTATAATAGGGAAAGTGCACTGTTAAAAGATCCTAATCATTAACATATCCAAGGAAACACTGACCCATTGTCAAATAACCACACTACAACGCGGCACGTCATTTGTACCAACGTATCAATCAAATGAGCCTGAAACGGAAGCCAGCTTATTTAAAGTCATGAGGAACATCAGACTTAAACATTTTTTTACCAATGTGGTCCCCCAGTCCACAGGAGAAACTGGAGACACTCATATGGGCTTATGGAGCAAAAGCTCATTCGTGGCACCGGTTAGTCACAAAACATTTGACTCCTATGAGACCATCACCATGAACGAAATTAAGGAACTGTTTAAGAAACCTGTTACAAAAAACACCAACTTTACCATCAGAGAAAGGCAAGCGATCAATCAAATTGTCAACAATCAGAATATAGTTTGCTGCAAAGCTGACAAAGGAGGTGCACTCGTAATAATGGATTCAGACTTCTACCAAAGGACAGTTAGTGAACATGTACACAATGTTGATTTATACATGAAACTACCCCAGGATCCAACAAGGGAATTTGCTAAAATATTAATAACCATTGTGGAGAATGCCTGCTCAATGGGTGTGATCACTGAAAAGGACAAAAAATAGTTGATACAAGAATACCCGTGGAGCTCCAGTTTGCATATTCTTCCCAAAATACACAAGGATTCCAAAAAAACACTCTGCCGTCCAATTGTGTCTACGAAGGGATCCATCCATGAACCAATTGGAAGGTACTTAGACAAACATCTACAACCAATAGTGAAACAAATAATTACTTACATGCGCGACACAACAGATTTCTTAACCAGATTAAACGCCACCAACATGGATCCCACCATGACAATAACTTTATGCACCATCGATGTATGTGCGCTCTAAACATCCATTCCGCACAACAGAGGCATAGAAGGAATTGAATTGTTTCTAATCAACCACAACATCAGACAAGAATTAAAGATCTTCCTCTTAGAATTACTTCAATACACCTTAAATCATAGTTACTTTACATGGAACAATGACTTTTTCTTACAATTAGCCGGATCACCTATGGGCAATTGTGCTGCTCCCAGCTAAGCTAAATTGTTTATGCATCGTCTGGAACTGAACAACATCTTATCCAACCCGAGATGGAATGAGAAGATTCTGAGATTTTGGCGCTATATTGATGACATCTTTCTCATAAGGAAAGGGCCTCCAGATAAGATTAAGGACTTTATTACATTCTTCAACAATATAGACAACCACATTCATTTCACACATTCGGTCAGCACAGAAAGTATTTCATTCCTAGATGTAGTAGTGATATGCAAAAACAACAGAATTGAGACAGATGTATACACAAAGAGTCGAGACAGGAACAATTCTTTACAAATTTTGACAGCTGTCATCCGATGTCCTTAAAACAACATCTGCCGTATTCTCAATTGTTAAGAATAAAAAGAATCTCTTCACAGGCCAGTACATACGTGGATATTCTGAACAAAACGCTCGCAAAATTCAAGGAAAGGAATTATCCAGAAACGGTTTCGACCAGAGCAAAAAAAAGGGCAGGAACAATCAATAGATCTGAATTACTAACAACTCGAGCAAGGGAAACAACCAGCAACTAACCAGTATTTGTGTCCAAATTTTCAACCAGGAGTTATAAGGTAAAGAAAATCATACAACATTTTTTTTGTGTCCTGAGGACCTCAGGACACAAGTGGACTTCATCCCCAGAGCAGCAGTGCGCCAGGAGGTGCGTGTAAAAAGGGGGCGTTGCCCCAGACCACTCTCAGCAATCCATCTGTGTGGGACTTCCTAGAGACAGCAGGAGGGCTAGTTGGCCCCCAGGGACCCTCAGGAGGCAAGGGGACTTCATCCCACAACCAAGAGCACTCCAGGAGGTGCGTTTGCAGAGTGGTATAGAAAGGGGGCATGGCCTGTGTCCACCTCTCAGCAATCCCACTGTGTGGGGCTTACTGGAGGTAAGAGGTAGGCTAGTTGGCCCCTAAGGCCCCCAGCAGCGAAGGGGACTTCAATCCCCATCCAAGAGCACGCCAGGGAGCGCGTTTACAGAATGGTGGGCAAAGGGGGCGTGGCCTGCTATGAGAACTTAGCAATCCTGCTGTGTGGGACGTAATGGAGGTATTAGGAGGGGTAGTTTGGCCCCCAGGACATCCTTGGGAGCCAACTTCTTCATATATTACTTCCAGTATGCCCCACCTAGTGGGATTGCTAAAACGTCTTAGGAGGCCATGCCCCCCTCTCTTCATCACTCTGCAAACGTGGCCTGGCAGACTACGGGATGAGGGATGAAGTCCAATTTACTCCTGAGGGACTCTGGGGGCCAAGAAGCCCTCCTGGTACCTCCTGTAAGTCCTACGCAGCGGAATTCCTGAGCACTGATGGGAGGCCCAGCACCCTCTCTCCACCACTCTGCAAACGTGACTACTAGTTAAAGAAGTGTTTGCGATGTAATAGGTTTTGCATTTGCGAGAGTTAGAGCTATTGGCGTAAATGTAAAAGTTTTTTACTAAAGTTTTTTGGAGTGGATGTACGTTGTGTGTAGTGGAATCATGTGGTAAGTTGTGCGGTGAAATTATGTGGATAGAAAGTATGTGGTATTTAGTGTATAGGAATTATGTAGGGTGGGACTGTGTTATAGAGAGTAATTATGTGGTATGATAGTCTTGTGTTGTGGACTGGTAACCTCAGGTTTAGTCTTCCTCGTTTCCATAGAAGCTCAACTATGAACTCAGTGAGACAAAAAAAAGGAATAAATGAGGAGCACTTGTGGACCTAGTCAGAGGTATGAGCAGGACCACTGGAATTATGCAACTGTTTGGCTGCACCGACTTTCGCACAATTATACATTTTCCGCATTAGCCACATAATCTATTGTCTGCTCCCTAATCTGCAGATTTGAACACAAAAAATCTTGTTTCTAGCTCAAACAGCTCAAATGTTACCAAAAATGCAGCAACAAGTGTTAGAGCGTGTTGGAAGGCCCTTTGCATACCAAGAATGGTCACCTGTTACTTATTGCTAAATGTGGGTATTAAATTGGCACTAATGGTGGGCAAGCCACTCTTGCCTCTTTCTGTACCTCTGTTGCCTCTGTCTGCACTTCTCTTGCTTCTTCTGCACCCCTCTTGCTTCTTTTAGTACCTCTGTTGCTTCTTTCTGCACTTCTATTGCCTCTTTCTATACCTCTGTTGCCTCTTTCTGCACTTCTCTTGCCTCTTTCTGTACCCCTCTTGCTTCTTTCTGCACCTCTGTTGCTTCTTTCTGCACCCTATTGCCTCTTTCTGCACCTCTCTTTCTTCTTTCTGCACCCTACTTGCCTCTTTCGGCACCTCTGTTGCTTTTTTCTGCAGATCTCTTGTCTCTTTCTGTACCTCTCTTGCCTCTTTCTGCACCCCTGTTCCTTCTTTCTGCACCTTTCGTGCCTGTTTCTGCACCTCTCATGCCTCTTTCTGTATCTCTGTTGCTTTTTTCTGCACTTCTCTTGCTCTTTCTGCACCCTTCGTGCCTCTTTCTGTATCCCTCTTGCCTCTTTGTGCACCTCTCCTACCTTTTTCTGTGCTCCTCTTATCACTTTTTGCACCTCTGTTGGTTCTTTCTGCACTGCTCTTGCTTCTTTCTGCACCTTTTTTGCAAATGTCAGCCTCCCTCATGCCTTTTTCTCCACCCTTCTTTGCTATTTCTCTGCCTCTCTTGCTTCTTTCTGTACTTCGCTTTCTTCTTTCTTCACTGCTCTTGCTTCTTTCTGCACCTCTCTGGCATATTTCCTTACCCCTCTTACCTCTTTCTGCACCCCGTTCCCTCTTTCTGTTCCTTTCTTGCCTGTTTCTGCGCCTCGCTTGCCTCTTGCTGCACCTCTTTGGCTTCTTTCTGCACTTCTCTTGCTTCTTTCTGCACCCCTTTTCCCTCTTTCTGTACCCCATTTGCTTCATTCTGCACCTCTCCTGCCTCTTTCTGCTCCCTTCTTGCCTCTTTCTGCATTTCTGTTGGTTCTTTTGCGCTGCTCTTGCTTCTTTCTACACCTCTCTTGCACATTTCTGCACCCACTTGCCTTCTTCTGCACTTGTCGTTTCAACTTTCTGCAGCTCTCTTGCCTCTGTCTGCACACCTGTTCCCTCTTTCAGCATCTTTTTCCTGTTTCCGCAACTTTTTTGCCTCTTTCTGCACTTCTCTTACCTCCTTCTGTACCTCTGTTGCTTCTTTCTGCACTCGTCTTCCCTCTTTCTGCACCTCTCTTGGTTCTTTCTGCACCCTTCTTCCCTTTCTTGCGTCTCTCTTGCCTCTTTCTGCAGATCTCTTGTCATTTTCTGCACCTCTTTCTGTACCTCACTTGCCTCTTTCTGCACTTTTCTTGCTTCTTTTTACACCTTTGTTGTTTTTCAGCAATTTCTGCCTCTTTCTGCACTTCTCTTGCTTGTTTCTGCACCTCTCTTGCGTCTTTCTGCATCTCCGTTGCCTCTTTCTGCACCTCACTTGCTTCTTTCTGAACCCCTCTTGCCTCTTTCTGTACCCTTCTTTCCTCTTTCTACACCTTTCCTGCCTGCTTCTGCACCTCTCTCGCCTCTTTCTGTACCTCTGTTGCTTTTTTCTGAACTTCTCTTGCCTCTTTCTGCACCCTTTGCGCCTCTTTCAGCACCTCTGGTGCATCTTTCTGCACTTCTCTTCCTTCTTTCTGCACCCCTGCTGCCTCTTTTTGTGCCCCTCTTGCCTCTTTTTGCTCCTCTGTTGGTTCTTTCTGCACTGCTCTTGCTTCTTTCTGCACCTCTGTTGTCTCTTTCTGCACCTCATTTGCTTTTTTCAGCAATTCTCCTGCTTCTTTCTGCACTTCCCTTGATGTCTTCTGCACCTCTCTTGCGTCTTTCTTCACCTCTGTTGCCTCTTTCTGTACCTCATTTGCTTCTTTCTGCATCCCTCTTGCCTCTTTCTGCACCCCTTGGGCCTCTTTTTGCACTCCTGTTCCCTCTTTTTGTAACTTTCCTGCCTGTTTCTGCACCTCTCTTGCCTTTTTTTGTACCTCTGTTGCTTCTTTCTGCACTTCTCTTGCTCTTTCTGCACCTTTCGCGCCTCTAGTAAGCTTATTCAAAAGTGTAAAAGTACTCACAAGTGTACATTACCTTTGTGAATTAGGCTGTATATCTCTGACTCCAGTTGGGGCAGACTCAGCAGTTTTATGGAGTGATATTAAAAAAGCACAAGCATAGTCAAACACTGAAATGAGCATGTGGCTTTGTTTAGAAGGGGTTGGTTGATTTGCAATGGGAGTTTGACAGCACAAGTGGGTTGGGCTTGGTTTGTCTGAGTGGTTTGTTCTGTCTGCACGTTAGAGGGCAGTAATGTTTTGCTCTAGGTGGCCTATTTGGGTGTCTCATTGTGCTTGCATGTCACAAGGTGGGAAAGGCTTCCTCTGGGTGGCCTGTTCGATTGACTTGTTCTGCAGTTCTGCACCTTAGGTGGCGGCAGTGGTTCTCTCTGGGTGGCTCGTTCAGTCTGCATGTTATAAGGAGGCACAGGCTCTCCCTGGGAGGTTCATTCGGTAGGTCTGCATGTTACAAGGTGGCAATGGTTCTCTCGGGGTGGCTCGTTCTTCCTACACATTACAAGGTGGCAGTGGTCCTCTCTCGGCACCTATGTAGGTGCTTAGTTCTGCAGGTCTGCACATGTTACGAGATGTCAATAGCTCTCTCTGGATGGCTTCTCTGACTGGCTTCCTGTCGCTCCACGTTACAAAGTGGTAGTGGCTCTCTAGCTGATCTGTCTCAGTGGTTCCTTCTGCAAGTCTGCACATGTGAGAAAGTGGTGATGGTTCACTCCTATTAGCCTGTCTGGGTAGTTTGTTCTGTCTGCACCTGTTAGGCTCATTCTGTAGCTTTCGTGGGTGGCTTCATTGAGAGCTGAACTCTTACCCATTTCCCTGCTTTTTTTCACAGTCTATGTCTGCCTGCAGACAAAGTATTGTCCTCTCTCCGGCTCCATGCTGTTATTGTCTCAACATAAAGAATGCCTAATGTCTTCACTGCTTACCCTTACAACTCTTTAATCAGTCAGTCAGTCGTGATTCTACCACCTGGTACCCATGGTCCAGCCACAAAGTGCTTGGTTGTGTATACAGAGCTTGCGCTCTTACTGCCTTTCGATACACTCCTGCTGTGGAAATGATTGATGCACCATTTCCCTTCTAGAAAGCTAACATTCGTTTATTTCAATATTACAGGAAATGGATCGATGAAGAGCAACATGAGTACCTCTTTTCAATATCATGAAAAACCTGCAATTTTCAAATCTGTGGCACAAAAGAGGAAAGTAAACATGGTCCAGAACATTTCTGAGAGAAGACATTCCAATAGCCAGATGCCACCAGCGAGTACTCAAGAACAAGGAGGAGAGAAAAGTGCAGATTGGCCAAGAGCTTGCAGTGCTCTGCAGAAGTCGACACCCTACGAGTGGAGATTAGACAAGAGCTGTGAGAGTACAGTGAAAAACAACAGTGTTCTCTGTGAATCAACCACACCGCAAAGTAGCAAACCATGCACACATGCTGACAGTGGGCAAACCAGCCCGAAGAGCTGCTATGTACAATATCATCAAGAACACAGCTTAAAAGGAAGATATGCATGTACTGAATGTGGTAAAAGCTTTGGAGCAATGTCAAATTTGCTCATACATAGGAGAATACATACAGGGGAGAGACCTTATCATTGTACCGTGTGTGGAAAAAGCTTCAATCAAATAGGAGCTTTCCATAGGCACCAAAAAATGCACACAGGAGAAAGACTGCATCGGTGCACTGTATGTGGAAAAGGATTCAACCGAAAGGACTACCTGCAGGTCCACAAGAAAATACACCCAAACATGGTAGACGATTGTGAGCTCCATCTAGTGGAAATTATGTAAATACCAAAGTGTGGACCATGAGCGAATTAGGGAGCACATGGAGTTGTTATCGTCGTTTTACCAATGCATAAAAAAGAGAGTTATAAGAGACATCCACATAGAATTAAAGACAACTACACATATATGGCTCAGAAGAAGAAATTATATTGCAACTGATTGTCAAGTCTTCCCCACAAATAGTGAGAGGAATAACGATGGCCAGTGATGATTGCAGCATCTGGTCTAAACTGTGAAGTGTATAAATCGTTCTAGATGTGTTGTGGCACATTACGTTGATTTTGTAACCGAACTTAGAAATTGAGTCTATGAAAGGGACTAGGTATGGACCCCATAAAGAAGCTAAGTGTTAACAATAATCTGGATTTACTTTGAGAGAATAGTAGCAACCGTTGTCTCTTGATGAAGGTCCTGACCTGGTATACAAAAAAAAGAAGCTGAGTGTAGAGTTGCCATCCCAAGACTACAGTGTGTGTTAGATGTACATTACCAGAAAAACGTCAGAGAAATGAGAGGAAGGAGGTGGGTGGAATGTTATAGGTACACCTAAAAAACAAGAAAGCAGATATACATCACTTCCTTTACAAAAACACAGTGAGTATAGGTCCATCATCGTAGGTTTGGAAACAGGCTTTTACTCATCAAAGAGCGAAATGCGCAGTCAATTTTACAGTATTGCGTAAAAAGAACAGGCAGTGTGCCACACTTCTTAAAAACCTGGAAAAGACGTATACTTGACTCCGTCCTTGGAGGTTATGGCTCTTTTATTCCAGTATCAAACAAAGTACCAGATATCTTTTAACCCACTAGTGCAATCCATCTCCACGCAATAGCTAGATCTCACTCTTAGCATGGGTATTAAGGGGTCTGCCGGCAGCTGTTCTACTCATCAGGTGACCACTTGGCAGAGGACAAAGCCCGCAGATGTGGTCCAGGAACTAAGTGATGCCTCAAAGAGGATGTGAGAGTAAAAAAAGAATTGTTTGTGAAGTAGTACTGATGTAGCAGGGAACATACCACGGGCAGTGTATGAAGCAGTGCAGATTATGTGACCTCAAGTTGTCTTTGGGAAGAGAGGCTCTGTGCACAAAACCTTGAATACATTTGTAATCTCCAAAAACCTTAACATTCAATCCAATATTGCTGCAAAAATGACCGAACAGACTATATAGTAATTATTCCCTGTCCGTCAGCTCTTTACAGACCTGCAATGGCCCCCTCCTCTTAAAGAGATCCAGTTCAGAGCCCATGATGTAAATTAGGATAGCTTACCAGGAGGCGCTGCTGTTTTAGAGAAGGTAACAAGGCACCATTGGTGAAACCTGGGACCGATTGAAGAACCAGAAATCTGGAGTCCATCAATACTGAGGCAAAGATATTGTTGGTCTGCGCTTGTAATCACTCCCATGTCCAAGCAAATGGAGGGCTGTCCATGCAGGCAGCATTTCATCTTTCTGGGCCTTCGACTGCCCTGATCATGTCCTCCATTTTGGCCCGGCTCTACAAGTCGAGCCTTGTCTGGTTTTGTTGTTTCTTGTGGTGGATGTAAAGCGGTGAGTTTAGTGTGAATATTTTTTATCTTCACTGCCACCCATCAGTCATGGAATCCGCCAGGGTTCACACCGGTCACCATTGATATTTAGTTTTAACATCAGTTCATTAAAGGATCTGTTTAGATACCAAATGCCTAAATTCCATTCATAGATTAACAAACTCATTTGCAGATCAAGTGCCCTTAGGATAACCTTCTGTTAGAAAATGCATTTCTAAGTTTAACAGGGAACCCTTAACCCTTGGGAGGCCATAGCCACATCTTGGTTCTCGCACCTCATTTCAAAGGGTGGTAGAATTGCTACTCTTCTTCTGTGGGGACTCGTCCAGCTCCACCTTTCGAATCTCTTTGCTTGCAGTCCTTCCGCCCCAGAATAGGCAGATCAACAGGGTCTGAAGATGCACTTTCTGTCGAGTGGCTCTCCTGCCAGTTGTGTATGTGCAAGCTATGATGGTCATGAATAAGAAATATGGGTAAGTGTCCCCCTGTGCTAAGAGGAAACTGCTGCAGTGTCGGGCTGTTTGTTAATTGTTTTACAGAAATCACTCCCCATTTTTATGTAAAACAAAATAAAAAATTCTGATGGATACTTTTAGCTGCAGATTCTTCGCCTCTGGAACCCATCCAAGCCCCATCTGGAGACTTCTTCCAGCAATGCTCCTGTGCATCAGTAGGTGGCGCAGTATGGCATTGCGGCGACTCTATACTGCCCTAAAACTGACAGAGAGAAACAGCATATATGTGCCACTCCCGCGCATAGACGTTAGTTCCTTGCATTCTGCACCCTTTGGCACGGATCTGAAGCTCCACTCCAGTCTTCCTGCAGTCACAATGAGCAAGGGAACAAAGTCCCCACTGAACACCTAGATTACAGCAAGCAGATGTCTGACATGGACCTGCACAAGCTGCGTCTGTGGAGCTTGGGCTCTGATCAATTAATCAATCAATCAGGTGTTTGTTAAGCACTACTACTCACCCGTACGGGTCTCAAGGCGCTGGAGGTAAGGGTGTGCAGGTTCCAGTCTATCAAGGAGGGGATCCGTCGAAGAGCCAGGTTTTGAGGTTTCTTTCGAAGATGGGAAGCAATGTTGTCTGTCGGAGGTGGAGCAGAAGAGCATTCTAGGCTCTGGCTTCGAGGAAGGAGAAGGAGCGGCCTCCCGATCTGGTCTTTCTGGTGTGGGGGACCACCGCGTAGGATAGATCATGAAACTGCGTCACTTGACAAGTGACCTTTATGCTCTCAAAGTTGATTCGGAAGCTGAGGCGAAACTATAAGAAGAGGTTGAGTTAATGCATTGGTCCTGCTTCCACTGCAAATCACGGGCCTGATGGATGGCGATGAATGTGTTGACGGAGATCCTTTAAGCCAGGGCCAGCTTCATCTAAACCGTTCTTGAAGCCCTTACAGATGCTCGCCTTGATACATGTTCTAAGCCATCCTCATGCCCGCCAGTGGTTTGACCTAACCAAGCACCGTAAACCAGAAAGCTTGATTGTTCAAACTTTAAAAGACAAGGTCAATCAAAATTAATTTCCAACCAATCATCCCGATAGGTAATCCAAAAACCTTGATGCATTCATAAACAGGATATTTTCTTCAGATAATCTAGCACCCAGCTCTATCAATGGAGTTTCTATCTTGGTAAGTACACCCAAGCCTCATGGGACATGGCTAGTGAAATCTTGATGGTGCCCCAGAGGACCTCGGGCCTTGTTAGCCCAAATGGTCCATGATGGTCAGAACGCAGGCAAGTATGCGCTCTGATCTCACCTGGACACTAGAGAGCGCAATGGCAGAGTCATTGGAACTGGCGCCATGCTCAGAAGGTACGCCCGGACGAGGTTTGTGGAGACCTGCAGCATCCCTGTTTGACATGTTCTTCGATAGCTCCAGACTTTTCATAGACGGGGCTTATACTGCCCTGGCGTGATTCAAAGACAGTTGTGCAGCAGCACAATCCCTGGGGTTATTGATACTAGCTAAACAGTCCCCCACCAATAGTGAAGCCCTGGGGGGCTCGCTCACAGATAATGCCAGACCTCCCAGTGTGCACTGCAGCAACCGTCCCAGCCTTGTCGATGCCATGGGCGTGGGCCTGACATAAACAACTCAAACCAGGAGGGACCGCAATCCTCCAGTTCCTCTTTGCTTGCTGAGGCGGCTACCAAGCTGCTTTAGTTTGTCCTCAGGCTCCTGCGTAGCTGACCAGTAGAATGCAGAATACACCATTTCCGCCCTGACTGGAACCCATCATGTCAGACAGGTGGGTCTTACAAATTGATCAAAGAGGCTGAGCCCTACCTCTCATTACCTTACCACTCCATCTTCTTTCCACACCAGAGCAACTTTTGGAAGAGCACTCCACAGTCCTGGTTCAGGAAGTCAATCTTCTATCGTCTAAGAATGCCATGGAGTGGGTAGCAGATTGAGGGAAGAGAGAAGGATACTGTAACTTCCTCATTCCAATGAAAGATTGAGGCCTCAAACTCATGGGGGACCTCTGCCCTCTGGATGCTAACTCTGGTTCGGAACCTTCAGGCTCTGGCCTCAGGACACTAGACGGTGTCTTTAGACTTACAGGACATATATTTTCACATTCCCCTTCCGCAGTCTCGCTGGCGTTACCTGTGGTTCAAGGTGGGCCAGTAGCTTTTCATTATACTGTGCTCCCCTTCAGCCTTACCTTGGCACCTCGGGGTACACAAAAGTGATAGTAGTGGCAACTGCCCAACTTCCGATGTCAGGAGGACACATATTCCCATGCTTCAACAGCTGGCTGCTAAAGGCAAACGCACCACAATCAATCGCAGACCACCTATGGACAATGGTCATACTCCTCACTTTGTTGGGTTTCGCCGACAATGAGTCGAAGTCCCACCTGAGCCCTGAGCAGAACATTCCATTCATTGGGGCAGTTCTGAAGACTGTGGCATTTAAAGCCTGTCCACTGTAGCAGGGAGGCCAGAGCATTCAGGATATGAACCCGACCTTTAGGAGTCAATCCTGGGTTTCAGTGCGGATGGCTGTGAGGCTCCTTGTGTATCCTCCTTATCCCGAACGCCGGATGGCACTTATGGGTCCTGTAGGTACATTCTGACTAGATTTATTTGCCACTATCAAGAAACTAGTTTCAGCAAATCTATTCCTTGCAGTCCTGACAAGATACTCAGTAGTAGCCGCAATGAAAGGAAGGGCATCTGGATGTATTTACACCTCTACTCCTCTTGCCTCAAATTCTAAGGAAGATCAAGACAGACCCGGCCGAAGTCACTCTCCACTCCCTGTGCTGGATCGGAGAGTGTGGTACCCAGAACTCCTGAGTGTGAGTATCTATCCTCCGATGCGGCCTCAGATGGACCTCCTGCGTTTGTTTTGACAACCGAGGTAGTTGATACCATTCTTGTGGCCAAATGGCATTCTACAATGTCTATCTTTGCAGTGCACTGGGAAGAAAGAGTTGCTTGGTGCGGTGCCTGAAACATTGTCTCCTTCTAAACTGGTGGGTGTTCCCTTGCGTGTTCGTTCATTAGTCCAGCAAGGCCTTGAGGTGGGCACAGTGAAAGATTGTCTGTCTTCTCTTTTACCCTTTCTGTGTTTACTTGACCATCTATCATTAATTCACTGGTTTGATTCACGCTTCCCCCAAATCATTTGTTAAGCCTCACTGGACCCAAACTTGTTCTTGGCTCTAGCATCCAACCTGCCAAGCCCTAAATCAACAAATGAATAATCACAAATGCGAGCAATAAATGGGCAGGTCAGTACCAAACCATCAGTTATCTATATAGCTTTAAATGTAGCAGCCTTCAGACGTCCATCAGAAAGGCTGTAAGTGCCCTTTGGGAGAGAACAAGGACACCAACTGTACATGACTGCCTCTGTAGATTATGCACTATTCAGGAAGTGGAAAAGATTGCTTTCTTGCTAACCGGGTATATCCTCTGAAGTTTGACACATTATGGGTCCCTTTCCTAGGTTATCTCGCCACAGATGTCAGGGAACTTCCACCCCCTGGTATCTCTTAGTATCACCCCAACACAATCCACTTAAATGATACGCGTGAGAGGAACGGACTAGCTACAGTGAACTCTCAGAACATGAAGGCATAGAGAGGAAACCAGGAGATGCAATTAAAATCTAAGAGAGTAATTTGACAGAGGTGGGGGGGACAGAAGAGTGGGTGTTATCCAGGTTAGAAACAGGGGGAGGAGGAAAGATCTTCTTTTATTGCTTGACAAAAGCCAGTTATTGATGCCAATTCCGCGTCAGCCTCCGGGTTGTAGGCATTTAAGCTGTACTTTGAAAATTTATTATACTGATTTGTTATATAAAGATCCTGCAGAGGGGGTTAAATGAAACGACACTTAGTCCCCAACATGAGAAAATTGTGTTGACAAAACATTAACAAAGTGTGTTAGCATCTCTAGTTCCCTGGAAGAGGCCGCTCTTCCATAGCAGGGAGGGTTCAGGTAGACTCACCGGCCAACTTTGCTCAGCTTCACTTCCACATGTTTTAAAACTATAAACACTTTCATAGATGCTTGTGACTTGTCAGGTCATTTAGCACACTTTATGGAGTGCAATATTATTCTGTTGCAGATTGATTTGCTTTTGATATCTAAGCACAATAGCTTAATAAATGATTTTATATTCAGATATAAAGGGTCTGGCGTCTTAACATTATTACTCTAGTGGATTTAATGTGTTGCTTCGCTTGTCTGAATGAGAGGTCCTGTACTCGGATTCTGGTATCAGTGGTCCGAGACCTGGTAACTTTAATGAAGTAATTCTTTATAGTTTGTGTTTGGTTTTTATGAGCGGAATTTTAGTCCCGAACCATAGCAAGAGCTAGAAGTACCCATCTCAGTCTCCTCTGGACCTCAGAAGTAAACCCATCAGACAATCAAAAATTTAAATCAACTTTACTCTTTCTGTGTGCTCAAAGAACCACCATATCTTTTTTAAAAACAGACAACATACATTTCAAAAACCTTCTTCAGTCTTTATTTCCCGTTGTAGGCTTGAAGAATTTCCTATTCAGACCCAACAATCTGGCACATGCCTCAACAATGTCATTTGAGATTCCTTGTTAGCAACAAATAAGGATTCGCTAGTAAGGATTAGCAAAAGGCTATGCATGTAGAAATCACTGAAAAAATAGCTATTTGTAAACATTCTTAATTACGACTCACAAATTGCGAATCGTAATTAAGGAATTCCTCCCCATTCATTCATATGGGCCTAGAGGCCCATCGGAATGAATGGGAAGACATTCTCAATTTGCGATTCTCAATTAGAGAATCGCAAATTGAGAATGCAATTTCAAGGGTGCCAAGGTGTCAAAAGGACACCCTGTTGCACGCTTGAAATCTGCATATGAGTACATCTTGCACACACACTTGCCCCAAGGGCATGTGTGTGTGTAAAATGGAACTTTGAAAAATGTTTCAAAGTTTTTGCAAATTACCATGATGTTCAACTTCATGCTAATTTGCGCTCCCAATTAGCGAAATCGCTAGTTTTTTTACTTGAATGCATTGCATTTAAGGAATCTCAATTTGCGATTCCTTAAATGCAATGGCAATTTAGGTAATCACAATTTAGAGATGACTTAAATTGCGATTTTTGCATTTGGGATGATGCATCCCAAATGCAAAAATACCGGTCGCAAAAGGGCAGATTCTGAGATTCTGCCCGTTTGTGACCGGTTTTTGCTGTGATGCATGTGGGCCAATGTCTTTTCTTTCAGGCAATTCCCTTCTTATGGGAAAATGCACGAATATGCAGTCTCTGGCTCAGCAGATTTAAAGCGCTAGTGTGCTGCATTTAATTTACATGGTGATATAATCATTTGTGTATCACCAAGTAGTGTCTTCATTTGATCCTATTAAAATCTTTGTTTCTAACACACTTCAGAACTACAAAAAATGTGCTTCAATTTTGCTTTCCTACCTGCTGAATGTGTATAGTTGAATGTGTATAGTTCATTAACAGGTATTTAATGGTCTTTCCTTTCAACACTCTATACCCCACCAAGATTGTCAGATTCACTTTACTTTCTCTGACTGCAGAGTGTGTGGTTTGAAACACCCATTCCTTCCCGTGTAAAAACATTTTTTTAAATCAGCCCATTTAGCAGGGGAATCTCGATTGGTTTACAAGAATAGACTGCTTTAACATTGGACAGGTGGGTCCTGGACCTGGGGCAATAGAGGCTGCAACTCAGTTTATTGAAGCCCCTATCGGGCTCATCTTGTAGACGGTGCACCAACCCCTCAGTCTGCTGCAAGTCCGGATTCTCTTGCTGCAGAAAGGAGACCCTCAAATTTATCGCAAAATAAGTAATTTTATTTCAAGTCGTTTCTTGTTGGGACTAGTTTACGAGATGGACATTCAATTCCAGAAATGTACCAGCTCAAAATGTACCTGTGTCACTTTACAGGACATTCTCCAGCTTCAGAAGCTTAGAGAGTTTACATTAGATGTTCAGGGTGCATCATTCCATATCCCTGTCCTCCCCAAGGCTGCTAGTTCAAGCTGCTGTAAGTGGCCGGGTGGCATTATCATGTAAGTGTTCACCTTCAGATTGAAATCCCCGCCATGAGACTTGATGTGCGCCGCATCATTTATTCAAATCAAAAGCATCGGAGTTGTCCTATAACTCCATGGGAAAAGTTTATATATTCGTATTCAGCTGTAAGTGAGGATTAATAGCTATTAAATCATTAAACTCGTGAAGGACTACTTAGAATGCACGGTTTCATGCCTTTTCGCTCATATAGTGCTAATGAATTCCCAGTTCTGAATAATCACATTTAAAATACTTGCATGGCATCACTGAAAGATTTTATTTAACTCAAGTCACCAGCGCTTCCCTTACCTTTACGACGTGCCCATCAAAGTAAAGAGCTTCCACGGAAGCCTACGTTAGGCTTTTCTGAAGTATGGTGGCTCACTCTGAACATCGACAACCCGTTTATCACAACCCATCACTCTCGTTCCGCTTGCACGCGATTATGGACTCTGCAGTATGAAAGCTTACCCTTGAGCAGAACAAATGCTCCAGCTCCATTCCTCTGGCTTCAGTCCTTAGGTCAACAGCTAAGGTTTTCATCCATTTCCCTCTGGAAAGAGTATTATTGTCCATGCTTCTTTGTTTTGCCTCTGAAAGCAACCTCTTCAGGAGTTGGTAATCAATACATACAGATCACAGGATCCTTAAGCGGAATGGGTCTTAAGACCCAAATTGACATTTGCTTCCTCAGTGGGCCCAAAGATGCACAATAGTTATTGGATTTAAATTCTAGCTGCAAGGCGCATATTTAGTGATTACAACCAATGTAGCTATGGATGGAGGTGCTGTCCCCTGGAGGAATCCTCCTCAAATGTCAGCTGGCGCCTCCATTGTGCATCTATGTCCCTCCATGAACTTGGATCCGTGTGTCTGTTACTTTTCTCCTGAAAAAGCATATCCAATGCACTACCCTATTTATCATCCTGTACTTCCATCAATATCTTTAATCTACATCTACTTACCTCCTTTATGCATCTATATACTTTCAATGTACTTATGGAGCTATATATTTATAACTTTCTTCTAATTTGGCATTTCCAATGCACTATCCTATTTCTCAGCCTATACTTCTCTCAATATATCCTCTGGCCCAACCTTCTGACTCATCTCAAACCTCTTTATACTATTCTAACCAATGCACTACCCTATCTTTCACCCTATACATCTATCAATATATCCTCTACATCCACTCTCACATTTACCCCATAACCCCATACCACTACTATGATCCCCAAAATAACCCTTTCTAGACTCTCTCCTACTCTACCCTCCGTGCATCATCTGACATCTTTTACTATACCGATCCCCAAAGCAAACCTTTCTAAACCCTTCCCTCTGACTCTTCCCCTCCAAAACCCCTTTTTACTCATCCAAAAGCCTCCTCCTACTGCTATGACTTAAAAATTGAAATAAAAACAACCTAAAATTATTCACTCTTCTATCCCTCAACTATACTTTTCAATCAAAATAACAGACTAACATGTACACCTCTCAAATTCCATATTCCACTATACTAATTCACCACTAATCCTGTATGGGTTCCAGAGAAGAGTGCTACTCGCCTATGAAGTGTTTCAACACCCCATCAGGGTTAGAAGCGCTATATAAAGGCAAACCTTTTTCCCTTTTCTACTCCTCCCCAACACTTCTCAATCCAAATAACTGACTAACATATCCACAACTCAAATAAATTTCATGTTTCACCATACTAATTCAACAGCAATCCTTATGGGTTCCAGAGTAGCGTACTACTCGCCAGAAAAGCACTTCAACAGCCATCAGGCGTAACAGGTGCTATATGAATGCAAAACATTCTTACGCTTCTATCCCTCCGCTATCCTTCCGAATCCAAATAACTCACTAATATCCACCACTCAAATTACTTTCATAATTCACCATACTAATTCACCACAAATCTATTATGGGTTTCTCGAGTAGCGTGCTTCAACACCCCATCAGGGGTAATAAGCGCAGTATAAACCTTTTTTCCTCTTCTATCCTTCTGAATCCAAATAACTCACTAACCTATCCACCACTTAAAATTTACTTGCATTTTTCACTATACTAATTCAACAATAATCCTCTATGGTAGAGGTCTTCAAACTTTTGGATGCCGAGACCCCCCTGCCAACATATTCAGGTGTAAGGACCCCCTCATGACAAAAAATTCCAAACCTGTTGGCAGAATCTGCATATTGATCAAACTCCAGCTGTGGTCCAAGCAGCACAACAAGTTTTGGTCCCAGAGCAGGAGCGGGCAAAAAGCCTTGATTCATGGCTCTGCCATTGCCACAGGTTAACAAACAGTTTCCTAAGCCTACATATTTAAGGACAGATTTACTTACCTGGCGCGTCCCTGGAAATCAGCAGGGATGCGCCAAGAAACGTGCGACACGCAATGCCATTGTTGCGCCACAACGGATGCGGCGCATTTACAATGCAGCATGCCATGGCGCAAGGATAGGCAGATGCGTGTTGCATCTGGCGGCTTCAGGTTGGAGCAGGGCCTGAGTAGTGATGTGGGCGCGACACAACTCCAGCACTGTGCCAACCCGGCCTATCTTCCACATGGTGCGTCACACCTTACGCCTGCTTCAAGCAGGCGCAAGGTTTTGACGCAGCGGGGTCGAAAATGTGACTGATTGAAATCTTGTAGATTTCACTCAGGCACTTTTCAGAGGCATTCCTGCGCCGGAACACCCACCCTGCGGCGGTACACCCACATGAAACCTGACGCAGGTTACATGTGGCGCAGGCCTTTACAACGTGACATAGCTCCCTAGATGTGTCAAGTTGTAAATCCCCCGCAGCATGGCGCTTGCTTTGCGCCGCCGCTGTGTCACAGAAGTGACGTAATGGCGGCGCAAAAGTGGTGTAAGGTGTTTGTAAATCTGCCCCTCAGTGCTTTCATTTTTTTACATCTCCAGCACATCCACAGGACCAAATTCACACGAGTTGGAGTGCTTAGATGCAATGGGACTTCTATATAATGTTTTTATAAGATACATTATTCTTATAATAGAAATTGGCAAAAGTGAAAAACATTTTGGGGCAGATTTACAAGCCCCTTGCGCCACTTTAAGTCACTTTTAACATGGGAAAAAGTGACGCAAAAAGTGGCGCAAGTGGCTTGTAAATCCGCCCCTTGGTGTACAGAAAAAAACCTTTTAAGATGTATGAATGTTTTTTCTGTTTTTAGTTAATTTCATTTGTTGTTGAACTGTGACATTCTTCCCTTCCTGGAGTTTTATTCACAGCTGCGCTTGATAGAACTGTTTAAATGTAAGGAATAGGCAGAGTGGGGACCCAGGGGGTACTGGAACCAGAAAAGCCCCTTAGTCTTGGTAACCTGTTTACAAAGGCATGTAAATATGTAAATGGTCTTTAACGACCTGTCAAAAACTCGGGTGTGCTGGAGATAAGACTCCAGACTCTGCCCAGCCGATCCCACAGCAGCTGGAGCTGCACTGAAGCAGCCCGGGCTGAGACACAGACGGGGAGGAGGGGGGCTGAGTGGATACACAACTTCTTGCTCAAGGTAAGTCAATGGGGAAGTTGCAGTTGTAATTCTTATAAAAAGGACCCTTTCCAGAGGACTTGGAAGACACCACATGGAAGATGGACAGTTAGACAACTAGATGTTCTTGGCAAGTAAGCTGGAACAGTCTGGAGGAATCCAGGAGTGGATTCAAGAAGAGTAGAACCTGCAAGCAGAAGGGACAGGGTCTAGGTCACTCAGGAGTGACCAGGGGGCACGGGCGTCGAGTGACCACCAGTGTCGGCTGTTGCAGGAGAGTTGACAGTGCCCTTGTCTCTGCAGCTATGTGGATCAGCTGAGGATGACCAGGAATGCTGTATGAGCAGTCCCACATCGGATTGTCGATATCCAGGGGGTCGGTGCCCAGCGGGAGCAAGAATAGGCCGTAGCAACAGCAAAACGTGGAAGAAGACGAAAAGGTACAGTGTCGGGATCAGCAAGGTCCAAGAGACTCACAACGTTCAAGTAAGTCAGGGTAGGACCCGAGCAAGCAGGGGAACCAAGGAAGACCCTTGACGGGTCTGAAGATCTCTGGAGAGCCTTAACAATGGCCAGCCGACACAGGGACTCCATTCCAGTGGTGTTGACAAGGGATCCTGGCCTCAGACTCAGTTTGAAGACAGTGCAGGGGTCCATTAAAATGTAGAACAATCATCTGTGATACCGACTCGGTTGGAGACCAGGATCGGCAATCAGTCAGCTGTGTTGTGGTGCCTGCGGATCCATCGGAGTGACTCCTTCACTCCAAGAGAGATTCCTTTGGGTGTCCACAGGACCTGGAAGGGGCCTGTATGGTGCGCGGACTCTGGCAGTGCAGCGGGCTTGCAGAACGAAGAGATCAGGAGCCGATGGAGTCTTCCCGGTTGCAGTTTCCGTACATAAGGCAAAGTTTGATGTGGTCAGTCCGACGCGGTCAGAATGTTCATACGGTTGAAGAGGACGTGAAGTTTGATCTGAATCGAATCCCACGACGAATCTAGGGACCCACCCTCATGTAAGCCCTTAAGTACCCTAAGGAATGGGTTGGAATGATTCAGGGGTCCTTCCCAGAGGAGGGGCTGGACAGTGGGAAGGATACTCCCATGTCCTTTGTCCAGTTTTGCGCCAAACTGGTTTGAGCTGCAATGCTTTGGTGCTACAGCAGGCCACAGGGAGTCTCATGGGTGCAGGGAGTCAGGAGTGCAGGCCTCAGGCAGTCTCAAGGGTGCAGGGACTTTGGAGGGCAGGCTGTTGGGCGTCTCATGTCTGTAGGGAGTCTCATGGTGCAGGGAGTCAGGAGGCGAGGCCGCAGCAGTGAGGAGGGCAGGCAGCAAGGAGTCTCCTAAGTGACTCCCTGCACCCATGGGAGTCCCTGCAGCCTGCCCCCTTGAATCCCTGCACATGAGACTCTCTGCACCTATAGGACTTCTTGCAGCCTGCCTTAGGGAGTCTCATGTCTGTAGGGAGTCTTGTAGGTGCAGGGAGTCAGGAGGCGAGGCTGCAGCAGTGAGGAGGGCAGGCTGTGGGGAGTCTCATGAGTGCATTGAGGAGGGCAGGCCTTAGGCAGTCTCAAGGGCGCAGAGACTTTGGAGGGCAGGTCGTACGGCGTCTCATGTTTGTAGGGCGTCTCATGTCTGTAGGTAGTCTCATGGGTGCAGGGAGTCAGGAGGTGAAGCCGCAGCAGTGAGGAGGGCAAGCCGTAGGGAGTCTCATGGGTGCAGTGAGGAGGGCAGGCCTCAGGCAGTCTCAAGGGCGCAGGGACTTTGGAGGGCAGGCCGTAGGGCGTCTCATGTCTGTAGGTAGTCTCATGGGTGCAGGGAGTCAGGAGGTGAAGCCGCAGCAGTGAGGAGGGCAGGCCGTAGTGCGTCTCATGTCTGCAGGGAGTCTCATGAGTGCAGGGAGTCAGTGGCGAGGCCGCAGCAGTGAGGAGGACAGGCTGTGGGGAGTCTCATGGGTGCAGGGAGTCAGTCGGCGAGGCCGCAGCAGTCAGGAGGGCAGGCCGCAGGGAGTCTCATGGGTGCAGGGAGTCAGGCAGGCCTCAGGCAGTCTCAAGGGCGCAGGTACTTTGCAGGGCGGCGCCGTAGGGCGTCTCATGTCTGTAGGGAGTCTTATGAGTGCAGGGAGTCAGGAGGCGAGGCTGCAGCAGTGAGGAGAGCAGGCCGCAGGGAGTCTCATGAGTCAATCCCTGCACCCATGAGACTCCCTGCGGCCTTCCCTCTTGAATCCCTGCACTTGAGAACCTCTGCACCTATGGGACTCCTTGCAGCCTGCCTTAGGGAGTCTCATGGGTGCTGGAGTCAGGGCGGCAGTCTGTAGGGAGTCTTATGGATGCAGGGAGTCAGGCGGCGAGGCCGCAGCAGTGAGGAGGTCAGGCTGTGGGGAGTCTTGTGGGTGCAGTGAGTCAGGGCGGCAGGCTGCAGGGAGTCTCATAGGTGCAGGTAGTCAGGAGGGCAGGTCGCAGGGAGTCTTATGGATGCAGGGAGTCAGGCGGCGAGGCCGCAGCAGTGAGGAGGGCAGGGAGTCTCATGGGTGCAGGGACTGGATCAGGGCATGAGTCAGGGGTGGACGCCATCCACCCACTTTTTTCACAGGATGACTGCCAAGAAGTTGGGCCCCACTGAAAAAGATGCTGACCTTGTACCGGTGTAATTTGCAAACACCTGGACACTTTCAGCAGCGCCTGCTCGTTATCTGCTTTCGATCCGCAACAACCCGCAGGGGATCGGTGGAGCTCTTTTATTTGTGACTCCTGCTCGGCCCATAAGAAAGGCAGAGTCTGAGGGGGTATCAGGCCTCCTTTTGTTTGAGTCTCCTGGCTGTCAGCAATCAGGACCATCACACCTTGAAGGAAATGCAGCAGAGGGGAAACGAAGGCTCGCACTTTGGTAGCACTTCACACATACTTAAGAGGCAGCTTTTCAGTTTGCTCAGGCTCTGTTCAGGAGACATGCATGCACAGTAAGAACCTCAGAAGTGTTGGTTTTTCTCAGTATTTACACACAATAAATAGCATTTATATAGCGCTTAGTAACTCTGAGGAGGCGTTATAATAATTTAAACATCACTATTTTTTCTTAATAAAGCACTATGGCTAGAGGAAACTTTATGCTGACAAAAAGCAACATTGTTTTTTGTGTAGCGTACAAAAGTGTTACTTCTGCCTAAATCAGGAGGGTTTGCAAGTATACTCGAAATGTGCTCAAATGTACTTATGATAGACCTGCTAAACATGTATGTGAGGGCTTAAGATCTGATGTCACTTCCTTAATCAATCAATCAATCAATCAAAGTACTTGTAAAGCGCGCTACTTACCCGTGAGGGGAGGGAGGGTGCCGCGACTGCTCGAAGAGCCAGGTCTTGAGGAGTCTTCTGAAGGCGAGTAGGTCTTGGGTCTGCCGTAGGTGGGTAGGGAGGATGTTCCAGGTCTTGGCGGCGAGGAAGGAGAAGGATCTACCGCCAGAGGTTGTTCGTTGGATGCGGGGGACAGCGGCGAGGGCGAGGCTGGCGGAGCGGAGCTGGCGGGTGGGGGTGTGGAAGCTGAGTCTGCTGTTCAGGTAGGCTGGTCCGGCGTTGTGGAGTGCTTTGTGTTCATGAGTGAGGAGCTTGAAGGTGATCCTCTTGTCAACGGGGAGCCAGTGTAGGTCTTTCAGGTAGGGTAGTGATGTGGCTGCGGCGGGGGACGTTTACGATCAGTCTGGCGGAGGCGTTTTGGATGCGTTGTAGTCTTCCTACGTGTTTGGCAGGGATTACTGCGTAAAGTGCATTGCCGTAGTCCAGTCTGCTGCTGACGGGGGCCTGTGTCACCATTCTTCTTGTTTCGCTGGGGATCCACTTGTAGATCCTGGGAAGCATGCAGAGGGTGTTGTAGCAGGAGGAGGAGGCGGCTTTGACCTGCTTAGACATGGAGAGGGAGGAGTCGAGGATGAATCCTAGGTTGCGTGCATGGTCGGTGGGTGTTGGTGCTGTTCCCAGTGTGGTCGGCCATCAGGTGTCGTACCAGGCTGAGAGGTGGGTCCAAGGGGCCTTAAGATCTGATGCCACTTCCTGTGATGCCACTTCCTATGATGCCACTTCCTGTGATGCCACTTCCTGTGATGTCACACGCTGTGAAGTCATGTCCTGTGATGTCACGCGCTGTGATGCCACTTCCTGTGATGTCACGCGCTGTGATGTCATTTTCTGTGATGCCACGCGCTGTGATGTCCCCTTGCATACTGGTTAACTAGGTTAGTCCCCCCACTTCTTTTTTTCGGACTTGTACACTGGACTGGATGTTGCATGAGGGCAGCGGTGGGGACTGACCGTTGAGCCTTCCATGCCCCCGCTTGCAGCAGCGCTCAGGGGCTCCGGCCCAGGGCCAATCAGAGCCACAGAAACACACATGGAAGAATGGAACCCTGCTGGGAACATATCATGATGCAGCTTTTTTTAATAGAGGGTAGAGTCGAAGTTGCTCTAAGTGATTTGCCCCTCAGGCCTCATTGTTCACAAATCAAATTTTTCTCTTTTTTTAATTTTATTGTAATTACAATAAAATAAAAATAATAAAAATCTCGCTGTTGAATGAAGACGGGTGTGTTTGAAGGCTGCAGGCAGGCAGCTGTCAGCCTGGACCCCTGGAGCCTCATCCGGGGCTTCACTCATCCACCTGATGTGGGCGGTTGGTGTATGTGCCCGGTGCTTCTATGTGTCACGCGCACAGTGTTGCGCGCCAGTGCTCGCTGTGCGCGTGACCGCGGCGCCGGCATCGAGTCCTCAAAATGATTGATGTACAGGCGAGCGCACAGCAGCCGATGCGCGGAGGGGGCATGGCCGACACGCCGGTAACGTCGCCCTGCGCTTTCATACTCCAGCCCATAGTACGCGGTGACTCTGGAGGAAGCTCTGTGTGATGGTGTCACGGCGCGGTTGCTATGAGACCACGTCAAACAGGAAGAGGGGCTCCTGGTTCGGCTGCCCCTGCGGGTCCCGGCTGGAGGTGAAGGGGACCGGGGGAGAGGCGTGTGACGCGGGGGTCTGCGGCCACAGCAGCTGGGGTCTCCGGGAGGTCTGATGTCTGCGCTGCCGGGGGCTATGGTGAGTGCTCAGCTTTGGCCATGTGACGCACAGCTGCCAAGCTTTCCGATCTCTGACTGCGTCATTCTCGTCATTTCAGCGGAATTATGAGTGACGTTCAGCGTTTGTGAGTAACGTTCAGCGTCTACGAGTGATTTCAGCGTCTGTGAGTGACGTTCAGCGTCTGTGAGTGACATTCAGCATCTGCGAGTGACATTCAGCATCTGCGAGTGACATTCAGCGTCTGCGAGTGACGTTCAGCGTCTGCGAGTGACGTTCAGCGTCTGCGAGTGACGTTCAGTGTCTGCGAGTGACGTTCAGCGTCTGCGAGTGACACTGTCACACGAGCAAAACCAAACACTAAAGAGCAGCGAACCATATCAAAATCAGACATTTCACCCAACTGACTAACAAGAAACTCTAAGAAGATCTTAAAACTGCTCAACACACCAGACATGGAAGGGCTTTTAGTGTTGTCAGCGAGCTGCCAAATGTGTGAAACTTGAGGGGACATTTTCTCTCGAGTAAAACAAAGCAATGAAGTGTATGAAAAGAGATAAATATAAAATATTAGACATTTTTTAATCAACGAGGAACCCTAAAATACATTGAAACTGCTTCGAAACCCTTGAAATATAACATTGAGATAATGATACAAAATTATGTGTCAGCATAGAAGATATGAAAGTAAAGAAATTATCATGAAGCATTTCACATCCCCATCCCTTTGCACTTTATTGCGGCTTAATGCAGGTAAGCACATGTTTCAGAAATCAAATGAACACAGGGCCGATATGTTATTCCAGCATGTAAAAAAGTAAGCAAAACACCTAAAGCTGGTAAGATTTGCAACCTTTAACTGAACATACTACAAAGAAGTAAAGCGCAGACAACCTATTTCTGAAACCCCAAAGATTCAACAAGAAGAAAACCTGTAAACGATCCTTCTCGGGGATGGCGCCCAGGATACGGAATGCCTTACCCCCAGAAACCAGACTGAGCTCTTCTATGGCTTCTTTCGAACAGGAAGTAAAAGCGATTCTCATGGCAAAATGCTCCTGAGCATTATCTAAAGAAATTGCGAGACCAAACCTACCTGTGCTCATAATCTTTACTATGACAAATGTCCACTTAGACACTTGAGTCTTTATTTGTACCCCTTACTTGCTCCAAATGGATGGTTCTCTTTGCATAAACGTACTGCTTTACTGTCTTATGACGTTATGTACATGTGTTTAACATGCATTGAATTGATCTAAAACAAACCTTATTTAATGTAAAGCGCTCTGTTATCCGCAAGGATCTTGTTCACGCTCTATAAAACTTTCAAAATAAATAGCACTTTAAACGTGTTCTAGTGCTGATAACATGACTGTTACTTAGAGTAACCAAAAACAGAAATCGAAAGTTCCAAATGAATAAATCTGATTTTGTTTCCAGTTCTATTTAGTATTATGTCCAGTCATTAGCAGACTTGATAAAACAAATAAACTTCTCTTGGGAATGTGACAACCCTAGTCAGAGTGCTTGACTCACCTGACTGCTGCTGTCCATTCCGCCACTGCCTGGGAGTGGCTCTGGAGGCGGAATGCTTATGACTCGCCTGACTGCTGCTGTCCATTCCGCCACTGCCTGGGAGTGGGTCTGGAGGCTGAATGCTTATGACTCACCTGACTGCTGCTGTCCATTCCGCCACTGCCTGGGAGTGGGTCTGGAGGCGGAATGCTTATGACTCGCCTGACGGCTGCTGTCCATTCCGCCACTGCCTGGGAGTGGCTCTGGAGGCGGAATGCTTATGACTCGCCTGACTGCTGCTGTCCATTCCGCCACTGCCTGGGAGTGGCTCTGGAGGCGGAATGCTTATGACTCGCCTGACTGCTGCTGTCCATTCCGCCACTGCCTGGGAGTGGGTCTGGAGGCTGAATGCTTATGACTCACCTGACTGCTGCTGTCCATTCCGCCACTGCCTGGGAGTGGCTCTGGAGGCGGAATGCTTATGACTCACATGAATGCTGCTGTCCATTCCGCCACTGCCTGGGAGCGGCTCTGGAGGCGGAATGCTTATGACTCACCTGACTTCTGCTGTCCATTCCGCCACTGCCTGGGAGTGGCTCCGGAGGCTGAATGCTTATGACTCACCTGACTGCTGCTGTCCATTCCGCCACTGCCTGGGAGTGGGTCTGGAGGCGGAATGCTTATGACTCACCTGACTGCTGCTGTCCATTCCGCCACTGCCTGGGAGTGGGTCTGGAGGCGGAATGCTTATGACTCACCTGACTGTTGCTGTCCATTCCGCCACTGCCTGGGAGTGGGTCTGGATGCTGAATGCTTATGACTCACCTGACTGTTGCTGTCCATTCCGCCACTGCCTGGGAGTGGATCTGGAGGCTGAATGCTTATGACTCACCTGACTGCTGCTGTCCATTCCGCCACTGCCTGGGAGTCGCTCTGGAGGCGGAATGCTTATGACTCACCTGACTGCTGCTGTCCATTCCGCCACTGCCTGGGAGTGGCTCTGGGGGCTGAACGCTTATGACTCACCTGACTGCTGCTGTCCATTCCGCCACTGCCTGGGAGTGGCACTGGAGGCGGAATGCTTATGACTCACCTGACTGCTGCTGTCCATTCCGCCACTGCCTGGGAGTGGCTCTGGAGGCGGAATGCTTATGACTCACATGAATGCTGCTGTCCATTCCGCCACTGCCTGGGAGTGGCTCTGGAGGCGGAATGCTTATGACTCACCTGACTGCTGCTCTCCATTCCGCCACTGCCTGGGAGTGGCTCTGGAGGCTGAATGCTTATGACTCACCTGACTGTTGCTGTCCATTCCGCCACTGCCTGGGAGTGGGTCTGGAGGCGGAATGCTTATGACTCACCTGACTGCTGCTGTCCATTCCACCACTGCCTGGGAGTGGCTCTGGGGGCTGAACGCTTATGACTCACCTGACTGCTGCTGTCCATTCCGCCACTGCCTGGGAGTGGCTCTGGAGGCGGAATGCTTATGACTCACCTGACTGCTGCTGTCCATTCCGCCACTGCCTGGGAGTGGCTCTGGAGGCGGAACGCTTATGACTCACCTGACTGCTGCTGTCCATTCCGCCACTGCCTGGGAGTGGCTCTGGAGGCGGAACGCTTATGACTCACCTGACTGCTGCTGTCCATTCCGCCACTGCCTGGGAGTGGCTCTGGAGGCCGAATGCTTATGACTCACCTGACTGCTGCTGTCCATTCCACCACTGCCTGGGAGTGGCTCTGGAGGCCGAATGCTCATGACTCACCTGACTGCTGCTGTCCATTCCGCCACTGCCTGGGAGTGGCTCTGGAGGCCGAATGCTTATGACTCACCTGACTGCTGCTGTCCATTCCACCACTGCCTGGGAGTGGCACTGGAGGCCGATTGCTCATGACTCACCTGACTGTTGCTGTCCATTCCGCCACTGCCTGGGAGTGGGTCTGGATGCTGAATGCTCATGACTCACCTGACTGTTGCTGTCCATTCCGCCACTGCCTGGGAGTGGGTCTGGATGCTGAATGCTTATGACTCACCTGACTGCTGCTGTCCATTCCGCCACTGCCTGGGAGTCGCTCTGGAGGCGGAATGCTTATGACTCACCTGACTGCTGCTGTCCATTCCGCCACTGCCTGGGAGTGGGTCTGGAGGCGGAATGCTCATGACTCACCTGACTGCTGCTGTCCATTCCGCCACTGCCTGGGAGTGGCTCTGGAGGCCGAATGCTTATGACTCACCTGACTGCTGCTGTCCATTCCGCCACTGCCTGGGAGTGGCTCTGGAGGCCGAATGCTCATGACTCACCTGACTGCTGCTGTCCATTCCGCCACTGCCTGGGAGTGGCTCTGGAGGCGGAACGCTTATGACTCACCTGACTGCTGCTGTCCATTCCGCCACTGCCTGGGAGTGGCTCTGGAGGCGGAATGCTTATGAATCACCTGACTGCTGCTGTCCATTCCGCCACTGCCTGGGAGTGCCTCTGGAGGCGGAATGCTTATGACTCACCTGACTGCTGCTGTCCATTCTGCCACTGCCTGGGAGTGGCTCTGGAGGCGGAATGCTTATGACTCACCTGACTGCTGCTGTCCATTCCACCACTGCCTGGGAGTGGCACTGGAGCCGGAATGCTTATGACTCACCTGACTGCCGCTGTCCATTCCGCCACTGCCTGGGAGTGGGTCTGGAGGCTGAATGCTTATGACTCACCTGACTGCCGCTGTCCATTCCGCCACTGCCTGGGAGTGGCTCTGGAGGCGGAATGCTTATGATTCACCTGACTGCTGCTGTCCATTCCGCCACTACCTGGGAGTGGGTCTGGAGGCTGAACGCTTATGACTCACCTGACTGCTGCTGTCCATTCCGCCACTGCCTGAGAGTGGATCTGGAGGCTGAACGCTTATGACTCACCTGACTGCTGCTGTCCATTCCGCCACTGCCTGGGAGTGGGTCTGGAGGCTGAACGCTTATGACTCACCTGACTGCTGCTGTCCATTCCGCCACTGCCTGGGAGTGGGTCTCGAGGCTGAATGCTTATGACTCACCTGACTGGTGCTGTCCATTCCGCCACTGCCTGGGAGTGGCTCTGGAGGCCGAACGCTTATGACTCACCTGACTGCTGCTGTCCATTCCGCCACTGCCTGGGAGTGGCTCTGGAGGCCGAACGCTTATGACTCACCTGACTGCTGCTGTCCATTCCGCCACTACCTGGGAGTGGGTCTGGAGGCTGAACGCTTATGACTCACCTGACTGCTGCTGTCCATTCCGCCACTGCCTGAGAGTGGCTCTGGAGGCCGAACGCTTATGACTCACCTGACTGCTGCTGTCCATTCCGCCACTGCCTGGGAGCGGCTCTGGAGGCGGAACGCTTATGACTCACCTGACTGCTGCTGTCCATTCCGCCACTGCCTGGGAGTGGCTCTAGAGGCTGAACGCTTATGACTCACCTGACTGCTGCTGTCCATTCCGCCACTGCCTGGGAGTGGCTCTGGAGGCGGAATGCTTATGACTCACCTGACTGCTGCTGTCCATTCCGCCACTGCCTGGGAGTGGCTCTGGGGGCTGAACGCTTATGACTCACCTGACTGCTGCTGTCCATTCCACCACTGCCTGGGAGTGGGTCTGAAGGGGGAATGCTTATGACTCACCTGACTGCTGCTGTCCATTCCGCCACTGCCTGGGAGTGGCTCTGGAGGCGGAACGCTTATGACTCGCCTGACTGCTGCTGTCCATTCCGCCACTGCCTGGGAGTGGCTCTGGGGGCTGAACGCTTATGACTCACCTGACTGCTGCTGTCCATTCCGCCACTGCCTGGGAGTGGCTCTGGAGGCGGAATGTTTATGACTCACCTGACTGCTGCTGTCCATTCCGCCACTGCCTGGGAGTGGCTCTGGGGGCTGAACGCTTATGACTCACCTGACTGCTGCTGTCCATTCCGCCACTGCCTGGGAGTGGCTCTGGAGGCGGAATGCTTATGACTCACCTGACTGCTGCTGTCCATTCCGCCACTGCCTGGGAGTGGCTCTGGAGGCGGAATGCTTATGACTCACCTGACTGCTGCTGTCCATTCCGCCACTGCCTGGGAGTGGGTCTGGAGGCGGAATGCTTATGACTCACCTGATTGCTGCTGTCCATTCCACCACTGCCTGGGAGTGGCTCTGGAGGCTGAACGCTTATGACTCACCTGACTGCTGCTGTCCATTCCACCACTGCCTGGGAGTGGGTCTGGAGGCGGAATGCTTATGACTCACCTGACTGCTGCTGTCCATTCCACCACTGCCTAGGAGTGGATCTGGGGGCTGAACGCTTATGACTCACCTGACTGCTGCTGTCCATTCCGCCACTGCCTGGGAGTGGCTCTGGAGGCGGAATGCTTATGACTCACCTGACTGCTGCTGTCCATTCCGCCACTGCCTGGGAGTGGGTCTGGAGGCGGAATGCTTATGACTCACCTGACTGCTGCTGTCCATTCCACCACTGCCTGGGAGTGGCTCTGGAGGCCGAATGCTCATGACTCACCTGACTGCTGCTGTCCATTCCGCCACTGCCTGGGAGCGGCTCTGGGGGCCGAACGCTTATGACTCACCTGACTGCTGCTGTCCATTCCGCCACTGCCTGGGAGCGGCTCTGGAGGCGGAACGCTTATGACTCACCTGACTGCTGCTGTCCATTCCGCCACTGCCTGGGAGTGGCTCTGGAGGCGGAACGCTTATGACTCACCTGACTGCTGCTGTCCATTCCGCCACTGCCTGGGAGTGGCTCTGGAGGCGGAACGCTTATGACTCACCTGACTGCTGCTCTCCATTCCGCCACTGCCTGGGAGTGGCTCTGGAGGCGGAATGCTTATGACTCACCTGACTGCTGCTCTCCATTCCGCCACTGCCTGGGAGTGGCTCTGGAGGCCGAATGCTTATGACTCACCTGACTGCTGCTGTCCATTCCGCCACTGCCTGGGTGTGGGTCTGGAGGCTGAATGCTTATGACTAGCCTGACTGCTGCTGTCCATTCCGCCACTGCCTGGGAGTGGGTCTGGAGGCTGAATGCTTATGACTCGCCTGACTGCTGCTGTCCATTCCTCCACTTCCTGGGAGTGGCTCTGGAGGCTGAACGCTTATGACTCGCCTGACTGCTGCTGTCCATTCCGCCACTGCCTGGGAGTGGCTCTGGAGGCGGAACGCTTATGACTCGCCTGACTGCTGCTGTCCATTCCGCCACTGCCTGGGAGTGGGTCTGGAGGCGGAACGCTTATGACTCACCTGACTGCTGCTGTCCATTCCGCCACTGCCTGGGAGTGGGTCTGGAGGCGGAACGCTTATGACTCACCTGACTGCTGCTGTCCATTTCGCCACTGCCTGGGAGTGGCTCTGGAGGCGGAACGCTTATGACTCACCTGACTGCTGCTGTCCATTCCGCCACTGCCTGGGAGTGGCTCTGGGGGCGGAATGCTTATGACTCACCTGACTGCTGCTGTCCATTCCGCCACTGCCTGGGAGTGCCTCTGGGGGCGGAATGCTTATGACTCACCTGACTGCTGCTGTCCATTCCGCCACTGCCTGGGAGTGGCTCTGGAGGCGGAATGCTTATGACTCACCTGACTGCTGCTGTCCATTCCGCCACTGCCTGGGAGTGGGTCTGGAGGCGGAATGCTTATGACTCACCTGACTGCTGCTGTCCATTCCGCCACTGCCTGGGAGTGGCTCTGGAGGCGGAATGCTTATGACTCACCTGACTGCTGCTGTCCATTCCGCCACTGCCTGGGAGTGGCTCTGGAGGCGGAATGCTTATGACTCACCTGACTGCTGCTGTCCATTCCGCCACTGCCTGGGAGGGGCTCTGGAGGCGGAATGCTTATGACTCACATGAATGCTGCTGTCCATTCCGCCACTGCCTGGGAGCGGCTCTGGAGGCGGAATGCTTATGACTCACCTGACTGCTGCTGTCCATTCCGCCACTGCCTGGGAGCGGCTCTGGAGGCTGAATGCTTATGACTCACCTGACTGCTGCTGTCCATTCCGCCACTGCCTGGGAGCGGCACTGGAGGCGGAATGCTTATGACTCACCTGACTGCTGCTGTCCATTCCGCCACTGCCTGGGAGTGGCACTGGAGGTGGAATGCTTATGACTCACCTGACTGCTGCTGTTCATTCCGCCACTGCCTGGGAGTGGGTCTGGAGGCTGAATGATTATGACTCACCTGACTGCTGCTGTCCATTCCTCCACTTCCTGGGAGTGGCTCTGGAGGCGGAATGCTTATGACTCACCTGACTGCTGCTGTCCATTCCGCCACTGCCTGGGAGTGGCTCTGGAGGCGGAATGCTTATGACTCACCTGACTGCTGCTGTTCATTCCGCCACTGCCTGGGAGTGGCTCTGGAGGCGGAATGCTTATGACTCACCTGACTGCTGCTGTCCATTCCGCCACTGCCTGGGAGTGGCTCTGGAGGCGGAATGCTTATGACTCACCTGACTGCTGCTGTCCATTCCGCCACTGCCTGGGAGCGGCTCTGGAGGCGGAATGCTTATGGCTCACCTGACTGCTGCTGTCCATTCCGCCACTGCCTGGGAGCGGCTCTGGAGGCGGAATGCTTATGACTCACCTGACTGCTGCTGTCCATTCCGCCACTGCCTGGGAGCGGCTCTGGAGGCTGAACGCTTATGACTCACCTGACTGCTGCTGTCCATTCCGCCACTGCCTGGGAGTGGCTCTGGGGGCTGAACACTTATGACTCACCTCACTGCTGCTGTCCATTCCGCCACTGCCTGGGAGTGGGTCTGGGGGCTGAATGCTTATGACTCACCTTACTGCTGCTGTCCATTCCGCCACTGCCTGGGAGTGGCTCTGGGGGCGGAATGCTTATGACTCACCTGACTGCTGCTGTCCATTCCGCCACTGCCTGGGAGTGGCTCTGGAGGCGGAATGCTTATGACTCACATGAATGCTGCTGTCCATTCCGCCACTGCCTGGGAGCGGCTCTGGAGGCGGAATGCTTATGACTCACCTGACTGCTGCTGTCCATTCCGCCACTGCCTGGGAGCGGCTCTGGAGGCGGAATGCTTATGACTCACCTGACTGCTGCTGTCCATTCCGCCACTGCCTGGGAGCGGCTCTGGAGGCTGAATGCTTATGACTCACCTGACTGCTGCTGTCCATTCCGCCACTGCCTGGGAATGGCACTGGAGGCGGAATGCTTATGACTCACCTGACTGCTGCTGTCCATTCCGCCACTGCCTGGGAGTGGCACTGGAGGCGGAATGCTTATGACTCACCTGACTGCTGCTGTCCATTCCGCCAATGCCTGGGAGTGGGTCTGGAGGCTGAACGCTTATGACTCACCTGACTGCTGCTGTCCATTCCGCCACTGCCTGGGAGTGGCTCTGGGGGCTGAACACTTATGACTCACCTCACTGCTGCTGTCCATTCCGCCACTGCCTGGGAGTGGGTCTGGGGGCTGAATGCTTATGATTTACCTTACTGCTGCTGTCCATTCCGCCACTGCCTGGGAGTGGCTCTGGGGGCGGAATGCTTATGACTCACCTGACTGCTGCTGTCCATTCCGCCACTGCCTGGGAGTGGCTCTGGAGGCGGAACGCTTATGACTCACCTGACTGCTGCTGTCCATTCCACCACTGCCTGGGAGTGGCTCTGGAGGCTGAACGCTTATGACTCACCTGACTGCTGCTGTCCATTCCGCCACTGCCTGGGAGTGGCTCTGGAGGCGGAATGCTTATGACTCACCTGACTGCTGCTGTCCATTCCGCCACTGCCTGGGAGTGGGTCTGGAGGCGGAATGCTTATGACTCACCTGACTGCTGCTGTCCATTCCGCCACTGCCTGGGAGGGGCTGCGGAGGCGGAATGCTTATGACTCACCTGACTGCTGCTGTCCATTCCGCCACTGCCTGGGAGTGGCTCTGGAGGCGGAACGCATATGACTCACCTGACTGCTGCTGTCCATTCCGCCACTGCCTGGGAGTGGCACTGGAGGCGGAACGCTTATGACTCACCTGACTGCTGCTGTCCATTCCGCCACTGCCTGGGAGTGGCTCTGGAGGCGGAATGCTTATGACTCACCTGACTGCTGCTGTCCATTCCGCCACTGCCTGGGAGTAGCTCTGGAGGCTGAATACTTATGACTCACCTGACTGCTGCTGTCCATTCCGCCACTGCCTGGGAGTGGCTCTGTGATCCGTGCTGTGTCTGCTCCCCCAGGCTCCAGCAGCCACCGTCATCCGTGCTGCGTCTGCTACCCCAGGCTCCAGCAGCCACCGTGATCCGTGCTGTGTCTGCTACCCCAGGCTCCAGCAGCCATAGTCATCCGTGCTGTGTCTGCTACCCCAGGCTCCAGCAGCCACAGTCATCCGTGCTGTGTCTGCTACCCCAGGCTCCAGCAGCCACCGTGATCCGTGCTGTGTCTGCTACTCCAGGCTCCAACAGGCACCGTGATCCATGCTGTGTCTGCTACCCCAGGCTCCAGAAGCCACCGTGATCCGTGCTGTGTCTGCTGCCCCAGGCTCCAGCAGCCACCGTGATCCGTGCTGTGTCTGCTGCCCCAGGCTCCAGCAGCCACCCTCATCCGTGCTGTGTCTGCTGCCCCAGGCTCCAGCAGCCACCGTTATCCGTGCTGTGTCTGCTACCTCAGGCTCCAGCAGCCACAGTCATCCGTGCTGTGTCTGCTGCCCCAGGCTCCAGCAGCCACCGTCATCCGTGCTGTGTCTGCTACCCCAGGCTCCAGCAGCCACCGTCATCCGTGCTGTGTCTGCTCCCCCAGGCTCCTGCAGCCACCGTGATCCGTGCTGTGTCTGCTCCCCCAGGCTCCAGCAGCCACCGTCATCCGTGCTGTGTCTGCTCCCCCAGGCTACAGCAGCCACCGTGATCCGTGCTGTGTCTGCTACCCCAGGCTCCAGCAGCCACGGTCATCCGTGCTGTGTCTGCTACCCCAGGCTCCAGCAGCTACCGTGATCCGTGCTCTGTCTGCTACCCCAGGCTCCAGCAGCCACCGTGATCCGTGCTGTGTCTGCTACCCCAGGCTCCAGCAGCCACCGTGATCCGTGCTGTGTCTGCTGCCCCAGGCTCCAGCAGCCACCGTGATCCGTGCTGAGTCTGCTACCCCAGGCTCCAGCAGCCACCGTGATCTGTGCTGTGTCTGCTGCCCCAGGCTCCAGCAGCCACCATGATCCATGCTGTGTCTGCTATCCCAGGCTCCAGCAGCCACCGTGATCCGTGCTGAGTCTGCTGCCCCAGGCTCCAGCAGCCACCGTGATCCGTGCTGTGTCTGCTCCCCCAGGCTCCAGCAGCCACCGTGATCCGTGCTGTGTCTGCTACCCCAGGCTCCAGCAGCCACCGTCATCCGTGCTGTGTCTGCTACCCTAGGCTCCAGCAGCCACCGTGATCCGTGCTGTGTCTGCTGCCCCAGGCTCCAGCAGCCACCATCATCCGTGCTGTGTCTGCTACCCCAGGCTCCAGCAGCCACAGTCATCCGTGCTGTGTCTGCTACCCAAGGCTCCAGCAGCCACCGTGATCCGTGCTGTGTCTGCTACCCCAGGCTCCAGCAGCCACCGTGATCCGTGCTGTGTCTGCTACCCCAGGCTCCAGCAGCCACCGTCATCCGTGCTGTGTCTGCTACCCCAGGCTCCAGCAGCCACCGTCATCCGTGCTGTGTCTGCTGCCCCAGGCTCCAGCAGCCACCGTGATCCGTGCTGGGTCTGCTACCCCAGGCTCCAGCAGCCACCGTGATCCGTCTGTGTCTGCTCCCCCAGGCTCCAGCAGCCACAGTCATCCGTGCTGTGTCTGCTGCCCCAGGCTCCAGCTGCCACCGTGATCCGTGCTGTGTCTGCTACCCCAGGCTCCAGCAGCCACCGTGATCCGTGCTGTGTCTGCTCCCCGAGGCTCCAGCAGCCACAGTCATCCTTGAGTTGGCTCCCATTTGTGGGGGACAATTATGTCCATTTTAAAATGCGACCGCGGCGGTTCAAGCAGCACTGACATTTGCCGCAGTTACACAAATCTGCCTGCGCAGCCACCCCCACTTGCGCCACAGGTGACAGCAGAACGTAGCGTACGTTACACTGCCTTCGGCCGGGTCGTAAAGTCAGGCTGTGACTGTGGCGCCGAGCCGGGCGGGAAGGCGCTACTGCTATAAAACAATAATACATTGTAGCAGCCTCACTGCTGTGCTCTGTGCTTCTGGCAGCTCGCGCCCGGGCCAGCAACTGACGTCTGCGGGAGCAGCCCCGGCGCAGGCCAGACACACAGCCACGCACGCAAGCTAACAGCCTGGAGTGGCCAGTAATCTAGTAGTTTAGCACTTTGTGTGACAGCAGAGAGAGTGGCATCAAATGGTTGACAATGCATTTCAGTGGGGTGATCGGGAGCACCACAATGAAATGTGTTAGAGTCACACCTGATGTGTGATACTTGGCAGGATTGGTGACGGGGGGGGGGCTGCTCTGAGCACTGCTGGGGTCACCTGAGAGGGGGACTGCTCTGAGCACTGCTGAGGTCACCTGGGGCCATGTGACCTTAGAGGGGGGGCTAATCTGAGCACTGCTGGGGTCACCTGGGGGGGGAGCTGCTCTGAGCACTGCTGGGGTCACCTGAGGTTGGGCTCTGAGCACTGCTGGGGTCACCTGAGGGGGGGGGCTCTGAGCACTGCTGGGGTCACCTGAGGGGGGCTCTGAGCACTGCTGGGATCACCGGAGGGGGGGCTGCTCTGAGCACTGCTGGGGTCAACTGAGGGGGCTGCTCTGAGCACTGCTGGGGGGGGCTGCTCTGAGCACTGCAGGGGTCACCTGAGGGGGGGGGCTGCTCTGAGCACTGCTAGGGTCACCTGAGGGGGGGCTGCTCTGAGCACTGCTGGGGTCACCTGAGGGGGGCTCTGAGCACTGCTGGGGTCACCTGAGGGGGGGGGGGGGCTCTGAGCACTGCTGGGGTCACCTGAGGGGGGCTCTGAGCACTGCTGGGGTCACCTGAGGGGGGGGGGGGGGCTCTGAGCACTGCAGGGGTCACCTGAGAGGGGGCTCTGAGCACTGATGGGGTCACCTGTGGGGGGCTGCTCTGAGCACTGCTGGGGTCCCCTGAGGGGGGGGCTCTGAGCACTGCTGGGGTCACCTTAGGGGGGCTCTGAGCACTGCTGGGGTCACCTGAGGGGGGGGGGCTCTGAGCACTGCAGGGGTCACCTGTGGGGGGCTGCTCTGAGCACTGCTGGGGTCACCTGAGGGGGGCTGCTCTGAGCACTGCTGGGGTTACCTGGGGGGGGGGGCTCTGAGCACTGCTGGGGTCACCTGAGGGGGGTCTGTTCTGAGCACTGCTGGGGTCGCCTGAGGACTCTGCTCTGAGCACTGCTGGGGTCACCTGAGGGGGGCTCTGAGCACTGCTGGGGGGGGCTGCTCTGAGCACTGCAGGGGTCACCTGAGGGGGGGGCTGCTCTGAGCACTGCTAGGGTCACCTGAGGGGGGGCTGCTCTGAGCACTGCTGGGGTCACCTGAGGGGGGGCTGCTCTGAGCACTGCTGGGGTCACCTGAGGGGGGGCTCTGAGCACTGCTGGGGTCACCTGAGGGGGGGCTGCTCTGGGCACTGCTGGGGTCGCCTGAGGGGGGCTGCTCTGAGCACTGCTAGGGTCAGCTGAGGGGGGGCTGCTCTGAGCACTGCTGGGGTCACCTGAGGGGGGCTCTGAGCACTGCTGGGGTCAGCTGAGGGGGGGCTGCTCTGAGCACTGCTGGGGTCACCTGAGGGGGGCTCTGAGCACTGCTGAGGTCAGCTGAGGGGGGTCTGCTCTGAGCACTGCTGGGGTCACCTGAGGGGGGCTCTGAGAACTGCTGGGTCACCTGAGAGGGGGCTCTGAGCACTGCTGGGTCACCTGAGGGGGGCTCTGAGCACTGCTGGGGTTACCTGGGGGGGGCTCGGAGCACTGCTGGGGTCAACTGAGGGGGGGGGGGCTCTGAGCACTGCTGGGGTCACCTGAGGGGGGGCTGCTCTGAGCACTGCTGGGGTCACCTGAGAGGGGGCTCTGAGCACTGCTGGGTCACCTGAGGGGGGCTGCTCTGAGCACTGCTGGGTCACCTGAGAGGGGGCTCTGAGCACTGCCGGGTCACCTGAGGGGGGCTGCTCTGAGCACTGCTGGGTCACCTGAGGGGGGCTGCTCTTAGCACTGCTGGGGTTACCTGGGGGGGATGCTCTGAGCACTGCTGGGGTCAACTGAGGGGGGGCTGCTCTGAGCACTGCTGGGGTCCCCTGAGGGGGGGGGCTCTGAGCACTGCTGGGGTTACCTGGGGGGGGGTGCTCTGAGCACTGCAGGGGTCACCTGAGGGGGGGGCTGCTCTGAGCACTGCTAGGGTCACCTGAGGGGGGGCTGCTCTGAGCACTGCTGGGGTCACCTGAGGGGGGCTCTGAGCACTGCTGGGGTTACCTGGGGGGGATGCTCTGAGCACTGCTGGGGTCAACTGAGGGGGGGCTGCTCTGAGCACTGCTGGGGTCACCTGAGGGGGGCTCTGAGCACTGCTGGGGTCACCTGAGGGGGGCTTTGAGCACTGCTGGGGTCACCTGAGGGGGGGGCTCTGAGCACTGCTTGGGTCACATGAGAGGGGGCTCTGAGAACTGCTGGGGTCACCTGAGGGGGGGCTCTGAGAACTGCTGGGGTTACCGGGGGGCTCTGAGCACTGCTGGGGTCACCTGAGGGGGTGCTCTGAGCACTGCTGGGGTCACCTGAGTGGGGGGGGGGGGCTCTGAGCACTGCTGGGGTCACCTGAGGGGGGGCTCTGAGCACTGCTGGGATCACCTGAGGGGGGGATGCTCTGAGCACTGCTGGGGTCAACTGAGGGGGGGCTGCTCTGAGCACTGCTGGGGTCACCTGAGGGGGGCTCTGAGCACTGCTGGGGTTACCTGGGGGGGGCTGCTCTGAGCACTGCTTGGGTTACCTGGGGGGCTGCTCTGAGCACTGCTGGGGTCATCTGAGGGGGGGCTGCTCTGAGCACTACTAGGGTCACCCGAGGGGGGGGCTGCTCTGAGCACTGCTGGGGTCACCTGTGGGGGGCTGCTAGGGTCACCTGAGGGGGAGTCTGTTCTGAGCACTGCTGAGGTCACCTGAGGGGGGGGGCTGCTTTGAGCACTGCTGGGGTCACCTGAGGGGGGTCTCTGAGCATTGCTGGGGTCACCTGAGGGGGATCTTTGAGCACTGCTGGGGTCACCTGAGGGGGGTCTTTGAGCACTGCTAGTGTCACCTGAAGGGGGGGCTGCTCGAAGCACTGCTGGGGTCACCTGAGAGGGGGGCTGCTTTGAGCACTGCTGGGGTCACCTGAGGGGGGTCTCTGAGCATTGCTGGGGTCACCTGAGGGGGGTCTTTGAGCACTGCTGGGGTCACCTGAGGGGGGTCTTTGAGCACTGCTGGGGTCACCTGAGAAGGGTCTCTGAGCATTGCTGGGATCACCTGAGGGGGGTGCCTTTTAATGTTACATCATTGTAGTGATTTCTGGTCTTTGGGCACTTTGGCACTGTGGCGCAGTGTAAAGTGTGTGCGCTCTCTGAGTGCGTGTGTCAGATTGGCCTGCCCTCCCATAGGAATGCATGGGGGATATGTGTGTCCATGGTAGTTCCTGATGTGTGGGGAGTGCAGGGTCGAGTTTGGTATGTGCGAACCCATGAGAGTAAATGCTGCGCGATGATGTGTGCGGCTTTACTGTGTCTAGTGTGGAAGTGCCACTTCTAGAAGTTGGCATGTCTGTGCAGTTAATGTGATTTGGCTGTCTGGCTTGTGATTGGCTGGAGCTGGCTGGTGGGCCTGGCTCCAGGAGTCAGGATGGGTCTGCCCCGGTGGTGAATGGGGTGATCTGCATGTTGATGGCAGGGAGGAGCTGCACCTGGGACCTGAATAGGGCTGGGCTTTTACCACACAATGCTGGCTCAGTCTCCTGTGGTGCGACTGATGTCCCTAGCCTGTCCAGTGAATGGGGAGAGGGGCTGAGCACAACAGAGTGCTCCAGAACCAGCTGCGTCTGGTTTTCCCCCACCCTGCACCCTAGAGACAAAGGATTTGTGTGTATAAAAAGAGGCTGTGACCTCCTGTAAAATGTTCTCGTTTTCCTGACTTGAATCTACCAGGGGCGTGCTGCTGCTGGGGCCCAGGCGAAGGCTTGCCTCCCTGGGCCCTGCCCAGCCCCTATATTGCTGGAGGACTTCTGTCTGGCGCCCTTCTGCCTTGCCCTGGAATCCTTGTGGCTTTACCTTCCTCCAGGACCTTTGGCAGCATGGAAACGCTGTACTTAAAAAAAACTTTAAAAAAATGCTATCCTAGTGAGCGCTTTATTTCTCCTGAGGGAGCGCTTTATTTCAGCCCTGCAGCGCTGGGCTGCATTGTGTGCAAAGGATTCCCCCTGCCTGGGGATTCCTTCGCCTTGTGCTTCGAGCGCGGGTGCCCACCCCGCTTCTTTTGCTGAGTATTGGTGGCTTTGATACAGCAGGAGCCCACCCTGCTTTATATTTAATTATTTATCCTAGCGGGTGCCACCCCGCGCGCCAACTCTATTTGTATTACAAGGGTGCCTACCCCTCGGTACTGCGGGTACAAGAAGATGCCGCAGCCAAACCGGAAGCCCGTGCCCGCCTGACTGTGGGCGGGGCCTGGAGTGCGTCCCTTCCGCTTCCCCCTGCCTGGGGGAAGCCATTGCCCGCCTTTCCAGTCTCCCGTGTGGAGAGGGAGACCGGAGATAACCAGGAAGTCCCGCCCCCCTTGTGCCGCTCCATGAGGAGAGCCGCCGGGAGGAACAGGTGACGCACTGGTCTGCGCTGGGCTCCCATGATTGAGGGAGAGCCCCGCATGCCGCCACCCGAGTGAAGATGAACTCCGCTGCAAAGCTCCGGTGAGTGGAGCCCCCTGTGTTTATTTTTGAAGAGGAGGGTGTCGGGGCACATTGCTGGTGCCCGCCCCTCCACTCCTGCAGGTGCTGTCGTCACTCCGGCCGACCATTGTTTGGGGGGCATTTTAGAGGGTAGAGCGGCCCCGGTTGGCAGCGGGCACTCCCACGTTCCCCGAGCCCAGATGGCTCCCACGAGGCCTCATTATTTTTAAGAGCCTAGAGGGCTCCTGGGGACACATTTTTTTAGAGCCTAGAGGGCTCCAACGATGGGCAAGTGTTTTTTTCTAGAGCCAGAGTGCTCCCCATGCGCACAGTTATTTCTAGAGCCAGAGGGCTCCAACCCTTTGCACAGTTTTGCTCCTAAGGGCCCATGAGGGCCCATGTCGCAGGTTTGAGTCTACAGCTGCCCAGCATTTAGTGGGCAGCTGCACCGTTTAGGCTTTCTTTCTGGGGACATGTCTCTGGACTCAGGAGTAAGTTGCACTCCTTCGCCCCTACCTTGGCCTTCCACAGCTGCGCAGCACTTAGTGCCAGCTGCAGCGTTTAGGCCCTGTTCTTGTCCTCAGCTGCCCAGCAAGTAGTGGGCAGCTGCTACGTTTAGGTTTTGGCGCAGTGGCGCAACCTGGACCTTAATGGGATATATGTACTACTTTTTGGGTGTTAGGAAATGTACCGTGTGTAGTATGTTTTGCGCACTCTGTCTTGATACCTCTAAATGTATTTTTATGCTTAGGAGGTTGTGTTTCCTAGTATAGATTATGCTAGTGAGTTCATGGTTCCATGCGTGATATATGCCTAAGGTGTTTAGGATTGCGTAGGGTGTACTTACCTTCTACCAGTGGTTACTGGTTGTGTGCTACATTTGCTATTTTATGCTACAAATTATCCTATGTTCCAAGTACTAATTTCTACCAAGTGCTATTCCTGACAGTGGTCCATGGGGCCCTGTCCCATGTATATATAATCCCCTGTCAATATTGCCCAGTGCCAGTGGCACAGTGTAAATTGTGTTTATTATCTAATGCGTTTGGTATAATACAAAGGCTATTTTTATATATAACCTTGTGTGGTGTTCCTTTTGTGGGGGGCCTGGGATGTTGTTGCTGGTGGGTGTGTGCGCAAATACTTAACTTACATTGCCTCCGGGATAAGCCTTACTGCTCGTGTCACGCTACCAAGGGGGTGAGCAGGGGTTAACTTGGCTTGTAACTTCCTTGCCCTGACTGGATTGGTGGTTTCTGCCTGACTTTGGCGCAAGCCTTAGCCAACCGGAAATCCCATTTCTAACACTTCCTCTCATTTGGGACCGGGGATGACCTGGGATGGTCGGGAGCGTCGTTGCCATATGATGAAAGCATGTTCTCTCATTCTTTTGATTCTAAAAAGGAGAGGTATCTCTCCACAGCACAAGCATCCTCCTTGCATGGCAAAGGCATAGTCCAGCTCTGCTCATGGTGTGAGGGCTGGGCAAGGTCTCTTTGGCCGTCCCCCCAATGTGGTGGATGTTCTTGTGATACGGACGGTGTGATCGCAGGAGTGTCCGCTTCCCCCTTCCGGTGTGTCGGTTGTGCTGCACTTTGTGCCTCGCTTTGTTGGTGGATCAGTGTGCTTGGACGTGAGGTCTGAGCTGAAATGGAGGAAGACTGCAGTATTGGCTTCAAAGTTGCTCATTGTCTCTAGGTGTGTTAATGCGGTCATAATTTGAATGCTCCCTTCAGCCAAGACTGGAGGTGGGAACCCTAGACTGCTCAGCATGGTTATATGAGGCTCTCCTCCCCCTGTAACGGTTCTGGCTTGTCAAACTTGCTGATGTCTGTAGCTTTGTTGGTTTGTGGTTTGCCTATCTCCGTGTTGCCGCCTGAGCTGCCCTTGCAAATGGTCACTGTGGGGTTCAAAGGTATAGGTAAGCCCTTGATTTTCGTATTGCTCGAGAAGACTGCTGACCCTGCGTCTTTCAGAAAGGCAAATGTTGACGTTATTTTTGATTGAGTACCAGATGATTTGTAACCAACGGACCCAGCTTCCTGCGTGTGCAGATAGGAAGTACTAACTGTAGTGCTTCCAGATGCACTTGGCGACAGGTCGAGTATGCGATCTGTGTCGACAGTAGATGTCTCTTGCTTTTCTCTCCATTTCTTTATTTTTTGTGGGGCTACACTCTGCTTCCCTGATCGCACTTTGCTTTGTCCGGTTTTATTGCAGAAAGCCAAGGTGCCCCGTCTTGGGCCTTCAAGGTATCCGTGCAGGCGGCCTAGGGGTTGCAAGTGGACCAAGCGCACTGGAGTGCAGGAGGAATAAGGATGAGAGCAGGGTTCGCTGCTGATTAGCTAGCCGCACCCGGCGCTCACTGGGCCCTTAAGGGTGCCCGCTCTCTTTTTTCTTTTTCTTCTCCTGCTGTCTGCTGCCTGCTCCCTGCTCCTTATCAGCTCCATGTTGATCGGCTGTTCGCTGTCAGTCTCTGTCAGTTGATGCTACTACTGGGAGCTTTACTTCCTTTTCTTACGGATCTTTACAGATCTGCTCACACAGCCCTGCGCCTTCCAGACCAATTGCCACTTCAACAACGAATCACGCAGCTAGTCACTCACGATTTTCCAAATGCTCCAAGTGGCTTTAACTCCCATGCTCGAAGCACGCGCGTGCGCGTACCTGCCAGTAGAGATAGAATGGTGATGCTTGTTGCGTTGGGCCCTCGGCCTGCCGTTTTGGCCTGCCGCTGATGTCTAATGCGTGGATGGGTGGACGTGTGAGCTGCTTCCCACCACGCCACCGGGGAATCCTGTGTTGTACAGTCAGCCGCTGTCATCAGCCGCCACTCACCGCTCCTCGCCCCCTCACGACCTCCACCTCTCCAGCGCCTTCGAGGGTGCGATGAAGATGATGCCAGAGCCATGGGAGCTACATGGCTCCACGAGACCGCTGCGAGTCAGCACTGAGGCAGCTGATGCGGGCAGCAGGGAGCGGGAGGGAGCAAATGACCAAGCAGGGGTGAGCAAAATTTGTGCGAGTTTGCCTGCAATGGTGAGTCTCACCGGTCTCCAGTCTCCGGCCTCCGGTATGATCGCGGCTCGGCACCAGGCGTGGGAGGTTCTTCCCCAGCACCTTCCCCAGGGAGGCGAGAAGCGAGCCGGCGATGGCGAGTCCCGATCTAGCTCTGGATCGAGCTCCTACTCCAGTTGCCGATCTCACCGGTATCCAGTCTCTGGTCTCTGGCCGGTCAGGAAAAAGGAGCCAACGATGTTTGGCTCCTAACGAAGCACCTCCTCCTACAGCTGCAAATTGGTCATAGTCACCTGGGGCCATGTGACCTGGGAGTGGGCTGCTCTGAGTAAGTGCTCCATTAAGAAAATGGGGTATAACCCAGAGTGGGTATTGTATGATATAGAAAACAAGGTGGTCCTAGACACAATTTATCTAACACCTGTAGATGCAATATTCATTTTAACATCTGAATGGTCATTTTAGGACTTAATCCTGAAAGAGAAAAGGAAGAAAAACAACAGGCCAAATGCATTTGCAGTTTTGTCAAAAAAGTACCCAAAACGGATTTCAGTATGGTAATACAAATTCACAATTTAATCCACATTCATATATACATAGTTCAATAAATCCCAGAGGTTGGGAGAGTTCTGCCAGGAGCAGTAGAAAGTGCAAAGTTTGAGTGCTCAAGTGAAAGAGTGAAAAATGAATAAAAAAGAATAAAAAAGTAAATCCTATGGTTATGACAAAGACTAAGGTTCAATTCGCTTAGCGTTGATCCTGCCCCATAAAAAATTAATCATATGATTTATTTATGATCTTTCAGAAGGAGGGGGGAGACGGGGTGCAGGCATCAAGAGAGTGGGGGGATCGTCGACGTTTCGACCCTAGCGCTGTAGAGGGTAAGTAACTTTATTGTACAGTTAATAAAAACTCACAATTTTTTTAAAATACACAGCTTAAAAAGAAATATATGTCAAAGATAAAAGTGATTATCAAAGATTACAATTTGTCGATCGCCTTATTTTGCGATAGTATATAAAGTTCATGTTTCTAATTTACTTTTTAATGTTGTTTGTATGAACTGCAGTCCCAGAATTATGCTCTAGTGCTCTGACTGCCTGTTAGTCTGCTTCCTCGTTTGGCTTTTTCTTGAGTCTTTCCGTTGCTGCATCAAAGAATTTTGAGAGACGGCAGTTTAATTGGGTCTTCTGCGGGTTAAAACATAATTTGACTGCCTGTCTGCAGGTTCTGGTACCCTTCTGATTCCATATTGCACGTAGTAAAGATCTCCTTTTATCCAATAAGCCTGGGCAGATACATATTATATGGGTTAAATCTTCAGATCCAACTCCACAAAGACGGCAAGTCTGATCATCTTGATTCCTTTTCCATGGTGGAAAATGAGGGAGGATTGGTAAGATACCGAGCCGCAGCTTTAGAAATTTTTCTTTTGTCTTCTGTTTGAATCCATGATCCAAATAAGCTTGAGGCTTAAGTGTTTTGTAGTCGTTTAGGACATCCATTTGCTCTCTTTGCTAGAGCTTCCCTATCTTCTGTTAGCGATATTATTTTTGTTACTTTGGTTACTACCTTTTTGAAGCTCTTGTGATCTACTGGGGTGTCCCAGAGATCAGTCAATTCGAGTCTTTCCAATGATTCCATCAGATACTCTCTAGCAAGTGATTGTTCTCATCGTTGCAGCTCGATCCAAAGATGGGCATTTAAGGTACCTTGCTCTGCGTTTTTGATCTTGTGCCAGCATTTTATGTAACTGGCCCTTCTTTCCACTGTTTGCTTTTGAAGACCGAATTCGAGGCGTATTTGGGCTGGAGATACATAGTTGGGTAGCTGAAAGATGGATCTGTAGGTTTTACTGATCACTTTATCGAGGATCGGCGCATCTTATCCAAGAGTTGATTCGCTCCCATATGTCAGCGTAGGTTGAAGACGAGCTCTTAGTACTTGGAGAAGTGGGTCAAGCGTACAATCAGGCAGTACTTTCTTCAGGGGCTTCATCGCAAGATAACTCATGGTGCCTTTTCGGTGCAGCGTCTCTAATTGAGGTTTGAACGAGCCTCTGCTGTCTAATATGACCCCAAGATACTTATAGCTTGTTGCCCTTCCAAAAACCAGCTGTTCTTCCTAGCCTTCTTCTAATTCACAGTCATAGTTCTTGTTTTTGTTAAATTGATAGTTAATCCGTTGCGCTGTGAGAATGAGCTGGTAGTGTTTAGAAGGTGCTGGAGACCAATTGGAGTCCGGCTTATTAGGACTAGGTCATCAGCGTATAGGAGATTGGACAGCGTGATTTCTCCCAGTCGAGGAGCATTCGATTTAAAGCTGTCCAATTCCCCTGGTAAGTCTGCTAGGAAAAGGTTAAACAGTGTGGGTGCTAGGACGCACCCTTGTTTCGGGCTTTTAAAGGTGTTGATGCGCCTAGAGAGGTGCGTCTCATCTCCCAGCTTGATCTTGACCCAGGTATTGGTGTGGAGTGACATCAGCTGCTTCCAACTATTGCCATAGTTTGCCCCGGTCAATGTGGTCAAAAGCTGAGCTGTAGTCTATAAAACATAGAAACAGCGAGTTCTTTCCTGCTTTGGCCACGTCTGCCAGCAGAGTTAATGCCATGACGTTGGTGCTGGTTCCCTATCCTCAACAGAAACCTGTTTGGTTTACCGGGATTATTTGCTTTGATGCTGCCCAGGATGTCAATTCCTCCAGTAGAATGCCAGCATAGTACTTTGCCTCTATGTCAATTTGGGCAATCAACCGGTAGTTGCAAGGATTACTCCTATCACCCTGCTTATAAATTGGGCTTATGATCGATCCTTTCCAGGATTCCGGGCTGGTTTCTAGCTCTTGTATGCCTGTGAAGAGTGATACTAATGTGTTGCTCCAGAATTCCTTGTCGTGTTTGAATATTATTGGTGGTATCCCAATTGGGCCCGGCGCTCCTTCCGATTTCCCCTTCTGTATTTGTGTTTTTATCCGAGCCGCTGTTATGTTAATTTTATTTTCATTACTGCTTGATATTGTGCTAATGTTGCTTGATCCATCTTCCTTCTTTTGATTGTATTTTCCCACTTTGCTTTTGGTGGCATTTCTGGACCCTTTTTTGATCTTTCCTGTGTCGTTGTCCTTCTTATTACTCTCCGTTTTCTGTAATTTCACTTCAATGGAGTTGCCCTCTTTGGTTTTATTAAAGTGAATATACAGATAATCTGCCCAAACTGCCTCTGATATATATGAGCTTATTCCATGGTGCCCTAGCCGCTGCAGGCTGTGAATTGTTTGCCAAAATTTGGTGCTGTTTTTTAGTTTTGAGTCGTGCTTTATTTTTGCCCAGAATTCGTCGTTCGCCTGTCTTTTTGTTACCCAGATTGCCTTTTTTTAAGGTTGTTTGTAAACCGCGTAAGGTTTCTTGCAGTGACTCTTTTTGAGGCTGTACGCGCAGTTGTTTCAGAACTTGTTTTATTTTCCGTTTGAGTCTTTTTATCTCCAGTGTGCTTGTCTTTCCAGGTGTGGGCTTCTGAGATTTACCTTTAAGCGTCTTTGGTTTTGTTGCGTATTTTATCCCGAGGGCCTTTGTATACTCTTCAAAGGCTTCTATTGGGTTCGTGACCAGCTTGCCCTGCTGAATTAGATCCTTCACATTTGTAGATAGTTCTTCAATCTTGTCTGGTTTGTATCTTATTCGTTTGAAATCTGATGTGTATTCGGATCCGACGATTACCCTGGCTTCCATAGGACTCTCTCTGGTTATGCTTAGGACAATTTCTTGTGGCAGATGGTCGCTTTGATCACTAACACCCAGTTTAAATGTTTTGATGATATCAAACAGAGAGAGAGTTGCAAGTGCATAATCTAGGTGGGAAGAGATTGTTGGCGAGTGATAGGTTGATGCTGGAGGGGTATCCTCTTTGAACCGGCCATTCAGCACCCTTAGATTTAATTGCTCTAATTCCTTTAGTAATGGATTTGAGCATTTGGTTTGTTTGATTGGAAGTGCTTGTACTTGGGTTGGAATACCCCAGGCTCTGTTAAGCTCCTGTGCTAGTTCGTCGTCCAATGTGGTTCCAAAGAGAAAAAGACTGAAGTCTCCTGCCAGGATCAAGTTTTCAGCTTCACCCTCTTCTATGATTTTTGCTGTTTCCTTGACCAGCTCTCTTGCGCCTTTCCATCTGTGTTTCGGATGTATATAGGAGTGAGTTATAACGAGAGGGTGGTCCGACTTTCTGATTTTAATTGTTATAGCAATAGCCTGTATAGCATTTGGGGCTATGGTCTTACTCTATAACTCCTTCATTGCTCCTATTGTGAGAATTGAGGCAAAGATCATCAGTCCGCCTGAGCTATGACCAAAGGTTGAGGTCCTAGTAGCTGGGACAATTTGCGTCATGTATCCTTCCAGGGCTATCTCACGTTCTTCCCAGGTTTCTTGTAATAATATCAGGTCAAATGACCTTAAATATGTTAATGTTTCCTGATCATCCAGTTTGTCAGTCAAGCCATTGATGTTCCAGATGCATACTCTGAGATTGTTCCGTGTAGTGTGTGATAAAGACTGGGCAGGAATCCCATGTCATTGTCCGACCTTATTTGTTATTGTTCGCTGTATTTTGTCCAGATTAGGGATTGGTGGTTTTGTTGTTACCGTTTTAGTATATAAGAGCCTCCCTTGGGGGCCTGATGACTGGCTAAGAGCTCCTTTTAAAATTGATGTTGCTTTATGAAGGTGTTATTTTTTACTTTCCTCTAAAAACGGTGTTGGGTAGGCTGGTCTCCTTCCTAGTTCCAGCTTTATTCCCCACTGAAAGAATTTATTAATTACTCCTAGGATCTGATCAATCAGATCGTTAGATGTCCATGTTGTCTTTGTTGTTTCTGGTTGATACGGTTCGCGTGTGGATTGGAATTCGATTAGAAGTAGGTCAGTTGAAGTGATGTCTTCCAGTCCCTTAATTGAGTTGACTAATTTTATTATGTTTCCTCTATTTAGGGTGTCCATTCTGCCTCTAGATTTATACTCTGGGATAAATAGTAGTATATCTGTCTCAGTAGATTGTATGGCTCTGGTTTCTTGGGCTGAGGTTGGTTCGAGGTGTGTGACCCAGTTGGGGAGTTGGTCATTGTTGTTTTTAAATATGGCAGGAGTTTCCCTTATTTTGGGATGTTCCAATTCCTGCTCTAGGACCGGCTGTTCCTCGTTTTGTGGCCTATCCCTTAGCTGGCTGGCCGTATGACTCCTTACTGAGCTACGTGAGTCAATCTCTTGCTCAGATCTTTCCCATTGTTGTAAGCGTTGTGCCTTTCTATCCTCCTTTTGCTCGGGCTGTTCAATTACCGTCTCTAATAATTCTTTTGGCATTAGAGTTTTCAGTTTGTTAGGGGTCCTTGTAGTTTCCAGTTTCTTACCCAGGGACAGAGTCTGCTCAACCTGGGGAGAAAGTACCGCTATCTCTTCTTGTTCAGCTTGGTCCTGGGATTCTGCCGACTGCCCCTCCTCTTTATGAACAACAGCTGTCATTTTCCTTTTCCTGTGCTTCCTTTTTTGTTTCCGTCGGATTCGTGAGTTTGTGGGTACCTCTGTGCTAACTTTTTCGTGAGATGAGGAGTTTTTTGGGGATTGTCTGGAGTTGGGGGAACAGTTCTTCTCATTTTGAAACAACTTGTTTTCTGCTTCTTTTGTGATTCCGTTTGTTTGGGAGTCCCTAGTAACATTTCCCTCGTTGACTATGTCTTTCAGGTCAGATGCTGCGTTTGGTTTCAGATTCGCCAGAAGGTTCTCTAGCATTGTTGGTAGCATTGATAGCTTATTTATTATTGGGGAACAATCGCATTCTGTTCTTGCTAACGCAGAAAGTTCTGCTGCTTCCTGTCCGCTTTTTATGAGGCCATTTAAGTCTCCTAGTTTCCTCTCAATCCCTGAAGTAAACTCAGCTAATGTTTGAAATACTGTTAGCTGCATGTCTAGTTTGTCAGATTGGTATTGTAAAGCTGTTGCTGGTAGTTGTATTGTGTTTAATAGGTTTGTCCAGAAAGAGGTGAACGAGCTTTGGCTCTCTAATCTGCACGTACTAGGGGATTTTCCTGTCTTGGGGGTTATGGTAGGTTTTAGGTTGTAAGCGGCCACTAGGTCTTGCCACTCCTGTGTTGCGAGGAAGGTCATATCGCTGTCTATGGTGTATGAGTTCTCCCGTTACTTGTTTTGAGGTAAATTCGGTCGGCCCATTTCTCTCTGCTCTTTAGAGGCCATTTGGGAGCCATCTTGTGTACTCTTCAGCATCGGTGAGAGACTACTGTTTGATTGAAGTGTTACTGTCCTTTCATCTAATTCACTCTGAGTTTTTTGCCGTGGGAATGGGGTTGATTGATCGCCCAAATCTTGTGGGTCCTGATGTTCTAAAACGATGGAAGCATCTAGTGCTCAGTCTGATCTTAACCCACTGTGAGATGTTTCTTGCCTTGGGAGCTCTCCATTTGGTCCTCCTGGGAGGTGTCTTCTTGCCTTGAGGGCTTTCCTGGGATGTCTATTGGGCTACTAATCTCCACTGGCCATTCTGTTGTTGTACATACTACTCCATCTTCTTCAGTTTTGTTTTTTTTGCCTACTTTCGGTTGACACCATGCGGTTATTAACGGCGTGAATATCCGCTGCTGTAACCTTTAAAGTTTTGTCAGTTTCCAGTGGGGGGTATTCTATCTTCCCGGGCTCCAGTGGGGTTGGTAAACCTTCTAGATTCCCGTTTCTTGTGAAAATTGCCGTTCCAGGATCTTTTAAAAATGCAAATTTCATGTAGATTTTTCGATGATAGTAGTTTGAGATTTTCCTAGCCGGCTCTCCTTCTATAGTTATGAGGTCTTCGATTCTATCACTTTTCTCTCCTTTAAGTGAATTGTTTGGTTCTTTTATGTTGCCTGGTTCCTTTGTGGTTACTAATTTGTTGACTTTGTTGGCGTCCGTGCCAATGCACCAAAGGGAGCCCATATCTTTACTGATTTTTTTGTCGATGTTGGTGTCTTTAAAGTTGTCCTTTTCCTAAATGATTATTGTTTTGCTGGGGTCTTTATCTGAAGGTGATGAAGAAGCTCCAACATCTTTTATAGCCCCCTTTTTGCGTTTTGATATTGGTTTTGAAATAGACCTTTTCACTCTTCCTGACCTCATAGCTAACCAGGTAAAAGTGTTGGACTGATAGACTGATAGCTAATAGTTGGTTATTGATTCTTGATAGACCACCTGGCGGTGCAAAGAGAGTGAAACTCCTGTGATAAGATGGCATTGTTAAATGTTTTGGACGTCTGGTTTGTGCAAACTTAATCCAGGGGATTTTCCTAGAATAATGGGAGGGCGGGTAGGGGCTGCCCTGATGCAGTGCACAAATCAATTAGGGCCCCACTAAATCAGGCAGCAGCTCTCGGCACTCTGCCCTCCTTACGGGCTGCTCTTGGCACTCAGCTCCCTTCTACCCCTTCTGCTCTCCGTGCCTGCTCCACTGGGTTGTCCTCAGATCCTCGGGTCCTAGGTTCCTTGTCTCAGCAAGGGCTGGGCAGAGCGAGGGGGGATCAGGGGGTCAGCAGGCACAACTCAGAGGCTCGCAGAAATTCGCGGCGGGGGGACGGCGGGGATTGGCAGAAGCCGAGAGCCAACACCGAACTGAGGCGGGGAGGGAGCCTCACCTAGGCGCCTGAACAACAGTCTCCCCACTCCACTCCACTCACCTCTCCCCTCTCTCCCTTCAGTCCTTCTGTTTGCTCCTCACTGGGATAGCTCCGGGACAGCTCCGGTCGGCCGCAGATGCCGCAAATGCTCCGGTCTCCGGTCTCCCAACTCTCCCAATGCCGCTGCAAGTTGCTGGAGCCACTGGAGCCCGTGTCTCCTTGCTCCTTGCTCTCTCGTCTGGCTGGTCTGGTTCGCTCACTCGTCGTCCGGCAGCCTGCAAGTCACGGACTGGAATCCTCTTGGATGAGGGCCTTAGTGAGCACAAAAGTGAGCTCTCATTTTTCTTAGATGGTTTATTCGAGGCGGGGAGACGGGTCCTCACTTTTGCTGCTGTGAAGCATATGCTACAGCGTCGGGGTCTGCTTCAATGTGAGCATGCGCAGAGCCAAAGTCCTGTAATCTATACAGCCGACTTCCTACTCGGGACCCATTGCAGTGCGGTGTCTGGACAACGCCAAGGCAAGAATCATTAATAACGGGTTGTGGTCAGTGTTCCCTCTAAAGTATGCGCACCTCTTTCACCCCGAGCGCGCATTGTCCTATGTGAAGCGCGCGCATAGCAGATCCCCCGAGAGCGCTCACGTCGCCGGGAGTGGCAGGGCAGGAAAGTTTGCTTTTATTGCCAGCCTGTGCTTGTATTCAGCACAAGAAGCTCCTGTACTTGATGCATTTGTCTTCATAATAAAGCGCGGCTGGGGGCGGATTGGGGGCCATTGTGAAAATATTTCTGTTAATTGCTGCGCATGACGGTGCTGCAATTAACTGGAATACTTCCACAAAGGGCCACAATCAGCCCACAGCTGTGTTCCATTAACAAAAAAGCATGCATTAAGTTCAAAAGCACAACGTGAAAAGCACACAACATCCTTTTGGACTTGCTGCATTTCTTTTAGGTCTTGTAAAAGGGATTGCAACAATTGTGGGTCTAAGTGCCATACCCAAGGGTGAGGTGCTCAGGATGGCCAGATCAAAGTCGCTCTAAATGGTCCTGTAAGACCTGCCCCGCTTGTGTTTTAGTGCCAGTGGGACTCTTTGCTCCAAGAACCCAAGCTGAAACGACCTGTTTGCAGGAAACAGGCAGTTGAAGACGAGGTGCTGTAGAGGGATTAACACACCCCACTCCCCCTGGAGAGATCCTGAACTCCCAAACAGTTCTCCAACACCATCCACTGTAACTAACTTACCCAAGATACCCAGTGATGACTCGTGGGTGCTTACTCTATTTGTTCACTCCGAGACCTCTCCAGGCTTCTGCAAGAGGCAGAGAGGCTCCTCCTTTTATTAGTATTTATGCCAAGCCTGACCCCGGAAAGGGTGCAATAATCATTCAAAATAGCGTGGCAGATCTGGGGTCTGAAGGGGGGCAGATCTGGGGGTCTGAGGGGGCAGATCTGGGGTCGGGGGGGGGCAGATCTGGGGTCTGGGGGGGGCAGATCTGGGGTCTGAGGGGGGCAGATCTGGGGTCTGAGGGGGCAGATCTGGGGTCTGAGGGGGTCAGATCTGGGGTCGGGGGCAGATCTGGGGTCTGAGGGGGGGCAGATCTGGGGTCTGAGGAGGGCAGATCTGGGGTCTGAGGGGCAAATATGGGGTCTGAAGGGGGCAGATCTGGGGTCTGAGGGGCAAATCTGGGGTCTGAGGGGCAGGGGAGATCTGGGGGGCAGGTCTGGGGGGTCTGTGGAGGTCTGAAGATGACGGTAACTGCACAGACAGAAAGGTCTCCTTCCTCCTTCCGCCTGGACCCTCATTCAGTCCGGTTGCTCCTCCACGCTCCAGCTGACCTACACGCTGGTATCGTTCTGCTTACCTGAATTTCAGCTCCCAGCGCTGAATTGTCCTTCATTCATTTAATTGCTAGCGCTGCACTGTCGCTCCATAGCGCTGAACTGTAGATTTTATTTGTACCTTGTGAATTGCGCTGCACTGTCGATTTAATTATTTATTTGTGCCGCCCTGTCAACTTATTTATTTAATTAGCAGCGCGACGTTGCTGAGGCAGTAACTCAGACTTTTCAGCTGATTCGTGCGTGTAAGGCTCTCATAACGCTGTGCATTTGCTGCCCCTGGCTGTGCTCGCCTTTGACCCTCCATTTTGTGTTTTTATTTTTCCCCTGGTCCGCCCCTCCTCCCGCCACCGCCTTCTCCCAGCTGCTGCCCCTCCCACCCACGAGTAATACCCTTCCTCGCTCCCGAGCTCCCTGTGACCGCCTGGACCCTCATTCAGTCCGGTTGCTCCTCCACGCTTCAGCTGACCTACACGCTGGTATCGTTCTGCTTTCCTGAATTTCAGCTCCCAGCGCTGCATTGTCCTTCATTCATTTAATTGCTAGCGCTGCACTGTCGCTCCATAGCGCTGAACTCTAGATTTTATTTGTACCTTGTGAATTGCGCTGCACTGTCGATTTAATTATTTATTTGTGCCGCCCTGTCGCCTTATTTATTTAATTAGCAGCGCGACGTCGCTGAGGCAGTAACTCAGACTTTTCAGCTGATTCGTGCGTGTAAGGCTCTCATAACGCTGTGCATTTGCTGCCCCTGGCTGTGCTCGCCTTTGACCCTCCATTTTGTGTTTTTGTTTTTCCCCTGGTCCGCCCCTCCTCCCGCCACCGCCTCCTCCCAGCTGCTGCCCCTCCCACGCTCCGCCCCCTCCACCATCCATTTATGACCAATGCCCTGACGCGCAGCGTTCACGCGCAGCGACCGCGCCCAATCCGCGCCGAAGGTGCGCCAAAGGTAAGCCCGTCTACGCCCGTCCGCGCCTGGACCGCGCCCAGCGCCATACCCCCTGGCCCTCGCATTGCTCAGCCCTCCGGCATTACCTACGATGCCACCACCCTCCTAGCCCTTAACCCCGGCCGCTCCCCCAACTGCGTCCTGGACACACCCATGGACCCTTCTCTTGCTACTCCTGCAAGTTCGACGGCACCAAGAACAACTCCTCATCTACGAACACACAACAGATATCCGACCCCAACCACCTAAAATGCATCCTGCTCAACACCCGATCAGTCCACAGGCACGCCATCGACCTCTGGAATCTTCTAGACACCATCTCTCCGGACGTCGCCTTCCTAACAGAAACATGGATGAACGCCTCTTCCGCCCCAGACATCACCATTGCCATCCCAGAAGACTATAAGATCATACTCAAGAACCGTACCGGCCACACAGGAGGAGGAATCGCTATCGTCCACAAGAAATCCATCCACATCTCAACCAGCTCTGACGTCAATCTCGCCAACTCTGAACACCTTCACTTCCAGATCCACACCGACCCCAAAACCACACTCAGAGGCACCCTCCTTTACAGACCTCCAGGACCCCGCGCACAATTCAGTGAGGACATCACGGATTTCATCACTCCACACGCCCTCCCATCCAAAGACTACATCCTTCTGGGAGACCTCAATTTTCACCTTGAAAAGAGCAACGACCATAACTCCACCACCCTTTTGGACAACCTCACCAACCTCGGACTTAAACAACTGGTCACTTCCCCCACCCATATCGCAGGTCACACACTCGACCCTATCTTCACTTCCAGCAACCATGTATCCTTCAGCCACACTACGGCTCTTCTCTGGACTGACCACAGCTGCATCCACTTTACCTACAACAAGCCCAAACCCAACAACCACCCCCAACCAACTCTGCAAAGAAACTGGAACAAAATCACCATCGACCAGATCTCCTCATCGCTTCTTCTAAACCCCCCAGCCCACTCCTCAAACCCCGACCAAGCCACCACCAACCTCACCCTATGGTTATCCAACAGCGCCGACATCCTAGCACCACTGAAAAAACGACAAATCAAACTTGGCAGCAAGAAAGCCTCCTGGTTCAACGATGATCTTAAGAAATCCAAGAAACTCTGCCGCTCCCTGGAGAAGGCCTGGAAAAAAGACCCAACCACCAGCACCAAGGAAGCCTTCAAAAACGCCACTCGCACACACCACCAACTGATCCGAAAAGCCAAGAAAACCGCCTTCAAGGACCGACTAGATAGCAACGCCCACAACAGCAAGGAACTTTTCAACATCGTCAAGGAATTCACCAATCCCTCGGCCAACTCCAACGACATCACCCCCTCTCAAGCCCTCTGCGACTCCCTAGCCTCATTCTTCCACAACAAAATTGCAGACATCCACAACAGATTCGACAACCAACCCGGAGACCAACCCACCCAACCATCTGCTGGACCTTCACCACCCTCGAACATCCTTAATGACTGGAACCCAATCTCCACTGAGGACACTATCCGCCTGATGAACTCCATCCACTCAGGATCCCCAACTGACCCATGCCCTCACCACATCTTCAACAAAGCAAACTCCATCATAGCACCGCACCTCAGAGACGTCATCAACTGCTCCCTCAACTCCGCCACCTTCCCGGAAAGCTGGAAACACGCAGAACTCAGCGCACTTCTGAAAAAACCCACAGCCGACCCCACCGAACTCCAAAACTACCGCCCCATTTCGCTCCTTCCATTCCCGGCCAAAGTCATCGAGAAAGCTGTCAACAACCAGCTCGCCGCCTTCCTCGAAGCCAACAACTCCCTCGACTCCTCACAGTCCGGCTTCCGAGCCAAACACAGCACTGAAACCGCCCTCATCGCAGCAACAGACGACATTCGAACCCTACTGGACAATGGAGACACAGTCGCCCTCATCCTCCTCGACCTCTCCGCAGCCTTCGACACAGTCTGCCATAACACCCTTCTACAGCGCCTCAGAAACATTGGAATCCAAGGAAAAGCACTAGAATGGATCACCTCGTTCCTCACCGGAAGAACCCAGAGAATCCGCCTTCCACCATTCAAGTCAGAGGCCACTGAAGTCATCTGCGGCATTCCACAAGGATCTTCACTCAGCCCCACCCTTTTCAACGTATACATGAGCCCCCTCGCGACCATCGCACGCCAACACAACCTCAACATCATCTCCTACGCGGATGACACGCAACTGATCCTATCACTCACCAATGACCCTCACACCGCCAAAACTAACCTACACGAAGGAATGAAAGAAGTTGCCGAATGGATGAAACTTAGCCGTCTGAAACTGAACTCTGATAAAACAGAAGTCCTTATCTTAGGTACCTCCCCCTCCGCATGGGACGATTCTTGGTGGCCAGAAGCCCTTGGAAAAGCACCCATCCCGACAGACCATGCACGGAACCTGGGCGTCATCCTGGATTCCTCACTTTTAATGTACAAACAAGTCAACGCCGTCTCTTCATCCTGCTTCAACATTCTTCGCATGCTCAAAAAAACATTTCGTTGGATCCCCACCGAAACTAGGAAAACGGTCACCCACGCCCTGGTCACGAGCCGACTGGACTACGGAAACACCCTCTACGCCGGTACTACCGCTAAACTCCAGAAAAAACTCCAACGAATTCAAAACGCCTCAGCCAGGCTCATATTAGACATCCCACGTAAAGAACATATCTCTGGTCACCTGAAAAATCTCCACTGGCTTCCCGTCAATAAGAGAATCACCTTCCGGCTCCTAACCCACGCACACAAAGCACTCTACGAAATCGGACCAGAATGCCTCAACACACGACTGTCCTTCTACTCCCCCTCCCGCCAGCTACGATCATCCAACCAAGCCCTTGCCACTGTACCTCGCATCAACAAAACCACCATGGGAGGTAGATCCTTCTCCTACCTGGCAGCTAAAACCTGGAGCTCCCTTCCCACTCACCTTCGCCTTACCCAGAATCACCTAGTATTCAGAAAGCAACTTAAAACTTGGATATTTGACAAGTAATTCCCCTCCCCTCCTCAAGCGCCTTGAGACCCTCTGGGTATGTAGAGCGCTATATAAATTCTCTGACTTGACTTGACTTTACTCCTCTGCAGCAGGCTGCACACAGGAGGAGAGACATGAAGTGATGTCAGCACCGCTGCTGGTGCTGTCTCTGCCACCGCTAACCTCCTGAATGTCATGTCTGTTCCTTTGCAGAAGTTTAAAAAATGAACAAATTGCTAGTATTTCACTGAAGGAGGGGGCAGAGCTGGCATGAGGGGCTGAATCTGAGGCTCCTCAAGAACACACCAGGGAAGGGTGAGGCCTTCCCTCCATGTATCAGTTCTGTTTCTATTGTGAAGCGCTCTGACGCCTTCGGGTAAAGTCTGCGCTATATAAAAATGCATAAACAAATAAAATGTCATGGGCTGTGAGTGTCTTAAAAACACCCATGTCTTTGTCTTTGCAGGCGCCAATGCTTATTTCCCTGCTGGTGCCTGGAGGCGGCGGTTCCGTCAGAGGCCACCAGATGGCGCTCCTCTCCTGCAAATGAACCCACCTGAACTGCACATGGGATGGGAGGATAAGTGTTTCCTCTTCCGAGTTAGCGGAGGCAGAGACAGCACCAGCAGCGGTGCTGACATCACTTCCTGTCTCTCCAATTGTGTCCAGCCTGCTGCAGAGGAGGAAGGAGCCCTGTCTGTCTGTGCAGTTACCTTCATCTTCAGACCCTCACAGACCCCAGATCTGCCCCCCTCAGACCCCAGACCTGCCCCCCAGATCTCCCCCTGCCCCTCAGACCCCAGATTTGCCCCTTCAGACTCCAGATCTGCCCCCTTCAGACCACAGATCTGCCCCCCTTCAGACCCCAGATCTGCCCCCTTCAGACCCCAGATCTACCCCCCAGACCCCAGATCTGCCCCCCTCAGACCCCAGATCTGCCTCCCCCCCCCCAGACCCTAGATCTGCCCCCTTCAGACCCAGATCTGCCCCCCTTCAGACCCCAGATCTGCCACGCTATTTTGGATGAGACACAAGTCGTTGTTGAAGGTGAGTTTGGGAAGTGGGTTATCCAGTCAGTTTCAGTATCACATTTTTTGGGGAGGTTTCATGAATGCTCCGTGTAAGGTGGGGGCAGTCAGAGGTAAAACAGGCAAATGTGTTGTATGAATAAAAAATGGGAAGCGGTACGACAGGGGCAAAATCTATGGGAGTCCAGCCCGTATGTACAGTCTAGCGGAGGATAGTAAACTGTCACAAATCACTACCGGCATGGAGGGCAGATATTACTAGCTTGCCTTTTAAAACCTGTGGGACATGTTCGGTATAAGAAATATACTAGAGTCTTGAGGATGTTATCAAACACTGCCACCTATTTGGTGGTTTAATATGGGTAACCACTCTACGACATACCTGCTGGATGTGTTAACCACTATGCAGTTTGAGACAGTGGGATGACAAACATTAGTATTGATTCAGTCTTGCTATAGGAGTAGTAGACATATAGGAATATCTGAAGGGCTGGTTTACATTTAATTGCCTGAGTCCTAGATTTTAGTGTATTTTGGTATGTGACTGGGTCCCAAGCTTGGTCAGATATTACTCTCCTCCTCTTTTATTTTTACTTTCTTTGACAGTATCAAAACTAAGTTACAAAAGGAGCCAAGATTCTGGACCTCCGGCTGTGTGTGTACACAGAGACTCTATTCTTAGAAGATCTTCCTGTTGGGAGTACCTCCATTTATTCAAGGTATTTTGTCCTGCCCTAAGTCCTTAATTGAGAATCCTTTTAACCACTGTATAAAATGATGCCTTAGTCTAATAAAATCCTCTGAAAAATTGTCGTTTTCTAGGCGGAAACCCAATGGTACGACAGGGTGTTCCGTAGGTGCCAAATTCATATCAAAGGAACTATGGGAAAAGAAATATAATATTGTTGGTAAGAAAGCTGTCTACTGATGGGTGAGATGGGTTATAAGGTCTCTTGTTTTAAAATGATCTGACCGTAATAGACCACCTCCTTCTCCCTGCTAGGAACCAGGCAGACCTTTTGAACGTTTACAGAGTATTGGGGCCCACTAACCTTTAAGTGATGAGCAGTGTGCTCTCCTCCCTGCTAGGAACCAGGCAGACCTTTGAACGTTTACAGAGTATTGGGGCACACTAACCTTTGGGTGATGAGCAGTGTGCTCTTCTCCCTGCTAGGAACCGGGCAGACCTTTTGAACGTTTCCAGAGTATTGGGGCACACTAACCTTTAAGTGATGAGCAGTGTGCTCTTCTCCCTGCTAGGAACCAGGCAGACCTTTTGAACGTTTACATAGTATTGGGGCACACTAACCTTTAAGTGATGAGCAGTGTGCTCTTCTCCCTGCTAGGAACCAGGCAGACCTTTGAACGTTTACAGAGTATTGGGCCACACTAACCTTTAAGTGATGAGCAGTGTACTCTTCTCCCTGCTAGGAACCAGGCAGACCTTTGAACGTTTACAGAGTATTGGGGCACACTAACCTTTAAGTGATGAGCAGTGTGCTCTTCTCCCTGCTAGGAGCCAGGCAGACCTTTTGAACGTTTACAGAGTATTGGGGCACACTAACCTTTAAGTGATGAGCAGTGTGCTCTTCTCCCTGCTAGGAACCAGGCAGACCTTTGAACGTTTACAGAGTATTGGGGCACACTAACCTTTAAGTGATGAGCAGTGTGCTCTTCTCCCTGCTAGGAACCAGGCAGACCTTTTGAACGTTTACAGAGTATTGGGGCACACTAACCTTTAAGTGATGAGCAGTGTGCTCTTCTCCCTGCTAGGAACCAGGCAGACCTTTGAACGTTTACAGAGTATTGGGGCACACTAACCTTTAAGTGATGAGCAGTGCGCTCTTCTCCCTGCAAGGAGCCAGGCAGACCTTTGAACGTTTACAGAGTATTGGGGCACACTAACCTTTAAGTGATGAGCCGTGTGCTCTTCTCCCTGCTAGGAACCAGGCAGACCTTTGAACGTTTACAGAGTATTGGGGCACACTAACCTTTAAGTGATGAGCCGTGTGCTCTTCTCCCTGCTAGGAACCAGGCAGACCTTTGAACGTTTACAGAGTATTGGGGCACACTAACCTTTAAGTGATGAGCAGTGTGCTCTTCTCCCTGCTAGGAACCAGGCAGACCTTTGAACGTTTACAGAGTATTGGGGCACACTAACCTTTAAGTGATGAGCAGTGTGCTCTTCTCCCTGCTAGGAACCAGGCAGACCTTTGAACGTTTACAGAGTATTGGGGCACACTAACCTTTCAGTGATGAGCAGTGTGCTCTTCTCCCTGCTAGGAGCCAGGCAGACCTTTGAACGTTTACAGAGTATTGGGGCACACTAACCTTTAGGTGATGAGCAGTGTGCTCTTCTCCCTGCTAGGAACCAGGCAGACCTTTGAACGTTTACAGAGTATTGGGGCACACTAACCTTTAAGTGATGAGCAGTGTGCTCTTCTCCCTGCTAGGAACCAGGCAGACCTTTTGAACGTTTACAGAGTATTGGGGCACACTAACCTTTAAGTGATGAGCAGTGTGCTCTTCTCCCTGCTAGGAACCAGGCAGACCTTTGAACGTTTACAGAGTATTGGGGCACACTAACCTTTAAGTGATGAGCAGTGCGCTCTTCTCCCTGCTAGGAACCAGGCAGACCTTTGAACGTTTACAGAGTATTGGGGCACACTAACCTTTCAGTGATGAGCAGTGTGCTCTTCTCCCTGCTAGGAGCCAGGCAGACCTTTGAACGTTTACAGAGTATTGGGGCACACTAACCTTTAGGTGATGAGCAGTGTGCTCTTCTCCCTGCTAGGAACCAGGCAGACCTTTGAACGTTTACAGAGTATTGGGGCACACTAACCTTTAAGTGATGAGCAGTGTGCTCTTCTCCCTGCTAGGAACCAGGCAGACCTTTGAACGTTTACAGAGTATTGGGGCACACTAACCTTTAAGTGATGAGCAGTGCGCTCTTCTCCCTGCTAGGAACCAGGCAGACCTTTGAACGTTTACAGAGTATTGGGGCACACTAACCTTTAAGTGATGAGCAGTGCGCTCTTCTCCCTGCTAGGAACCAGGCAGACCTTTGAACGTTTACAGAGTATTGGGGCACACTAACCTTTAGGTGATGAGCAGTGCGCTCTTCTCCCTGCTAGGAACCAGGCAGACCTTTGAACGTTTACAGAGTATTGGGGCACACTAACCTTTAGGTGATGAGCAGTGTGCTCTTCTCCCTGCTAGGAACCAGGCAGACCTTTGAACGTTTACAGAGTATTGGGGCACACTAACCTTTAGGTGATGAGCAGTGTGCTCTTCTCCCTGCTAGGAACCAGGCAGACCTTTGAACGTTTACAGAGTATTGGGGCACACTAACCTTTAAGTGATGAGCAGTGTGCTCTTCTCCCTGCTAGGAACCAGGCAGACCTTTGAACGTTTACAGAGTATTGGGGCACACTAACCTTTAAGTGATGAGCAGTGTGCTCTTCTCCCTGCTAGGAACCAGGCAGACCTTTGAACGTTTACAGAGTATTGGGGCACACTAACCTTTAAGTGATGAGCAGTGTGCTCTTCTCCCTGCTAGGAACCAGGCAGACCTTTGAACGTTTACAGAGTATTGGGGCACACTAACCTTTAAGTGATGAGCAGTGTGCTCTTCTCCCTGCTAGGAACCAGGCAGACCTTTGAACGTTTACAGAGTATTGGGGCACACTAACCTTTAAGTGATGAGCAGTGTGCTCTTCTCCCTGCTAGGAACCATGCAGACCTTTGAACGTTTACATAGTATTGGGGCACACTAACCTTTAAGTGATGAGCAGTGTGCTCTTCTCCCTGCTAGGAACCAGGCAGACCTTTGAACGTTTACAGAGTATTGGGGCACACTAACCTTTAAGTGATGAGCAGTGTGCTCTTCTCCCTGCTAGGAACCAGGCAGACCTTTGAACGTTTACAGAGTATTGGGGCACACTAACCTTTAAGTGATGAGCAGTGTGCTCTTCTCCCTGCTAGGAACCATGCAGACCTTTGAACGTTTACATAGTATTGGGGCACACTAACCTTTAAGTGATGAGCAGTGTGCTCTTCTCCCTGCTAGGAACCAGGCAGACCTTTGAACGTTTACAGAGTATTGGGGCACACTAACCTTTAAGTGATGAGCAGTGTGCTCTTCTCCCTGCTAGGAACCATGCAGACCTTTGAACGTTTACATAGTATTGGGGCACACTAACCTTTAAGTGATGAGCAGTGTGCTCTTCTCCCTGCTAGGAACCAGGCAGACCTTTGAACGTTTACATAGTATTGGGGCACACTAACCTTTAAGTGATGAGCAGTGTGCTCTTCTCCCTGCTAGGAACCAGGCAGACCTTTGAACGTTTACAGAGTATTGGGGCACACTAACCTTTAGGTGATGAGCAGTGCGCTCTTCTCCCTGCTAGGAGCCAGGCAGACCTTTTGAACGTTTACAGAGTATTGGGGCACACTAACCTTTAAGTGATGAGCAGTGTGCTCTTCTCCCTGCTAGGAACCAGGCAGACCTTTGAATGTTTACAGAGTATTGGGCACACTAACCTTTATGTGATGAGCAGTGTGCTCTTCTCCCTGCTAGGAACCAGGCAGACCTTTGAACGTTTACAGAGTATTGGGGCACACTAACCTTTAAGTGATGAGCCGTGTGCTCTTCTCCCTGCTAGGAACCAGGCAGACCTTTGAACGTTTACAGAGTATTGGGGCACACTAACCTTTAAGTGATGAGCCGTGTGCTCTTCTCCCTGCTAGGAACCAGGCAGACCTTTGAACGTTTACAGAGTATTGGGGCACACTAACCTTTAAGTGATGAGCAGTGTGCTCTTCTCCCTGCTAGGAACCAGGCAGACCTTTGAACGTTTACAGAGTATTGGGGCACACTAACCTTTAAGTGATGAGCAGTGTGCTCTTCTCCCTGCTAGGAACCATGCAGACCTTTGAACGTTTACATAGTATTGGGGCACACTAACCTTTAAGTGATGAGCAGTGTGCTCTTCTCCCTGCTAGGAACCAGGCAGACCTTTGAACGTTTACAGAGTATTGGGGCACACTAACCTTTAAGTGATGAGCAGTGTGCTCTTCTCCCTGCTAGGAACCATGCAGACCTTTGAACGTTTACATAGTATTGGGGCACACTAACCTTTAAGTGATGAGCAGTGTGCTCTTCTCCCTGCTAGGAACCAGGCAGACCTTTGAACGTTTACAGAGTATTGGGGCACACTAACCTTTAAGTGATGAGCAGTGTGCTCTTCTCCCTGCAAGGAGCCAGGCAGACCTTTGAACGTTTACAGAGTATTGGGGCACACTAACCTTTAAGTGATGAGCAGTGTGCTCTTCTCCCTGCAAGGAACCAGGCAGACCTTTGAACGTTTACAGAGTATTGGGGCACACTAACCTTTAAGTGATGAGCAGTGTGCTCTTCTCCCTGCTAGGAACCAGGCAGACCTTTGAACGTTTACAGAGTATTGGGGCACACTAACCTTTAAGTGATGAGCAGTGTGCTCTTCTCCCTGCTAGGAACCAGGCAGACCTTTGAACGTTTACATAGTATTGGGGCACACTAACCTTTAAGTGATGAGCAGTGTGCTCTTCTCCCTGCTAGGAACCAGGCAGACCTTTGAACGTTTACAGAGTATTGGGGCACACTAACCTTTAAGTGATGAGCAGTGTGCTCTTCTCCCTGCTAGGAACCAGGCAGACCTTTGAACGTTTACATAGTATTGGGGCACACTAACCTTTAAGTGATGAGCAGTGTGCTCTTCTCCCTGCTAGGAACCAGGCAGACCTTTGAACGTTTACATAGTATTGGGGCACACTAACCTTTAAGTGATGAGCAGTGCGCTCTTCTCCCTGCTAGGAACCAGGCAGACCTTTGAACGTTTACATAGTATTGGGGCACACTAACCTGTAAGTGATGAGCAGTGCGCTCTTCTCCCTGCTAGGAACCAGGCAGACCTTTGAACGTTTACATAGTATTGGGGCACACTAACCTTTAAGTGATGAGCAGTGTGCTCTTCTCCCTGCTAGGAACCAGGCAGACCTTTGAACGTTTACAGAGTATTGGGGCACACTAACCTTTAAGTGATGAGCAGTGTGCTCTTCTCCCTGCTAGGAACCAGGCAGACCTTTGAACGTTTACAGAGTATTGGGGCACACTAACCTTTAAGTGATGAGGAGTGCGCTCTTCTCCCTGCTAGGAACCAGGCAGACCTTTTGTTCGTTTACAGAGTATTGGGGCACACTAACCTTTAAGTGATGAGCAGTGCGCTCTTCTCCCTGCTAGGAACCAGGCAGACCTTTGAACGTTTACAGAGTATTGGGGCACACTAACCTTTAAGTGATGAGCAGTGTGCTCTTCTCCCTACTAGAAACCAGGCAGACCTTTGAACGTTTACAGAGTATTGGGGCACACTAACCTTTAGGTGATGAGCAGTGTGCTCTTCTCCCTGCTCGGAACCAGGCAGACCTTTGAACGTTTCCAGAGTATTGGGGCACACTAACCTTTAAGTGATGAGCAGTGCGCTCTTCTCCCTGCTAGGAACCAGGCAGACCTTTGAATGTTTACAGAGTATTGGGGCACACTAACCTTTAAGTGATGAGCAGTGCGCTCTTCTCCCTGCTAGGAACCAGGCAGACCTTTGAATGTTTACAGAGTATTGGGGCACACTAACCTTTAAGTGATGAGCAGTGTGCTCTTCTCCCTGCTAGGAACCAGGCAGACCTTTTGAACGTTTACAGAGTATTGGGGCACACTAACCTTTAAGTGATGAGCAGTGTGCTCTTCTCCCTGCTAGGAACCAGGCAGACCTTTGAACGTTTACAGAGTATTGGGGCACACTAACCTGTAAGTGATGAGCAGTGTGCTCTTCTCCCTGCTAGGAACCAGGCAGACCTTTGAACGTTTACATAGTATTGGGGCACACTAACCTTTAAGTGATGAGCAGTGTGCTCTTCTCCCTGCTAGGAACCAGGCAGACCTTTGAACGTTTACAGAGTATTGGGGCACACTAACCTTTAAGTGATGAGCAGTGTGCTCTTCTCCCTACTAGAAACCAGGCAGACCTTTGAACGTTTACAGAGTATTGGGGCACACTAACCTTTAAGTGATGAGCAGTGCGCTCTTTGATACATGATACATTACAGTGAGTATCTGAGGACAAATGGAGTAAACTCTTGGTTTCCCCCCCTTTGCTTTTTTATAACTCTAGGGATTATGGTGGCGCAGATTAACAATTTGTGTTTTATTTTGTGCCTTAGTGAGCCTTATAGGATGAACACATTAGGATGACCTTGATGTTTGATGACACTATCTTTTCTGGGTATAAGGTGGCACGTGTGTACTGTATCACACTTGACTTATGTATAGTATAATGTTTGCATGTGTTCGGTCCAATCAATGTCTATATATAAAGAGTTTGTGTCGCCTTGGGCTAGTAACCGATGGACGTTTCCATACATGTTTTTTCCAGGTCTTCCCAGGGTGTTTGAGAACTTTTTGGTGTGATAATCTGCGGGTCCTGATGAAGGTGGCCTTATTATATGCTTATTTTTGTTTAAATATCTTTATTGGTATTTTCTGAATTTCTCATAACTGGCATCATAGTTTTATACAGTACTTTCTGTTGCCCACCGCAAAATTATATAACCCCTGTGACATTCAATGGTGCAAGTGTCAACAATGAGAACATAAAACCAACACTGCAGTCCTGCTGCCAGATACATGCATTATGTTGGACACATATGGAAAAATCTCAGTGTGCTTTTACTCGCCGGTGCTGCTACTTCATGGTCTATGAATCAGAAACAAGGCCATACATAGCATGATCCATACATATCTTATCAGGGCCAGTACTACAATATCTGATGTACATTCTATCCTAACACAGAACAATAACCTGTTGTTCGGACTTGAACAACAATATAAGGGAAATAATATAGATTGGCATTTCGCAGTAGGTAGTCACTCGTGGATACCAATAAGACCTGTACCTCCAATAAGCATATAATCAAAACTGAAACGTACAGTACTACTAACTGCCATCTAAACTATGTAAGTCGGGTCGCCGTTTCATATCTGAGCATAATGATTAATTATCTGCACCTTATTATCTTTTGGCTCGCCTATGCAGGGGCTAAACAAAGGCATGTGCCTACGTACAGCCATAAAGACAGCGGCTATCACCTCCCCTCCCAAAAGTGTGCCGGACCTTGATTGTTACTACTGATGTACCAGGGATCTTATGAATACGTGATTGTCTGCACGTCTGGGCACAACATCGTCCTGTAATCATGACACTGGGTACTATCATGTCTATTGCAGATCAACAGGTTGCACACCTTCATCGTTCACCGCGGCACCGCTTCGAAGGGTAGCTAGCATAGAGTCCCAGTCCTGCGCTATAGGGTATTTACGAAGCCCTGCCGTTTCCTCCCTGTGTAGCGCCGTGCTCTCCACCTGTGCCCATGTTACAAGTGAACTTTTCCGGCCAACCATCTCTCCGCATGTTTCCATTTTTTGGTTATTAGTCTTTTTGCCGCGATTAAACCCAGATCCCGGAAACTTGAGGTGATTTTATTGTGTTTTGATCTGGCATAGAGTCCTAAAAGGCCAATCTCCCAAGACAGCGGTAAGGGCGTGCCTGTGCATAAGGATAGTGTAGTAACTACCCCCGCCAATATTGCTGCAGGGATGGGCAGGCCCAAAGCATGTGTAGTAAATTCGCGTCTGGTTGTTAGCAGCGTGGACATGCAGAGGTGGCAATGTGGAAATATCTATTTATCTTATCATGCGAGAGATACGCCCTCTGGAAGATAAACGTCTGTATAAGTTTGAATCTGGAGTTTCTTGGTATGTGCCTGGAGCTTGCTAACACAGCATCCCATTCCTTATCAGTCCATGGCCGACATCTATCTGTTTCCCAACTAACACGAAGTCGCAAAATGGGCTTGAGTGTGTGCATGAGGAGCGCTTCCACTAACCAGTGCACCACATGGGAGCCTTCCCCCATTACATGCAGGTATTGAAGTAGCAAGTATGCCTGTAGTTCCACCGTTAAGTCCCCCCCGACAGCTGATAGTGCTTTCAGAATGGAGGCATGTAAAAGGAATTGACCTGCCGGCAACTCAGCGTCTTCAGCTACTGTCGCAAACGGCAATAGCCCACCGTCGCTGTAAAGATCACCCAGCGTGGTCAAACCCGCAGCGTGCCAGATCATCAGAGCTGTTTCTGATGTACCCAGCCTGCCACGTCGCGTACCGAGCAGCGGAAATATAGGGGCATATGGGAGGGTCGCATGGGTGATATATAAGCTTCTCCTATAACATTGTATTGCCAATCCGAGATGTAGTTGTTTTGGCCTTGGAAGTTTCGCAACGGGGTGAAACAGATGGCAGATCTGCGAGTGGGTCCATAGCCGTGCCATGGCCGCCGTGTCCTCCAGATTCTGACCAGCAAGCCATTTTGTTGCCCATTGGAGTTGGGCAGCCAAATAATGAAGTTCCATATTAGGACAGCCAGTCCTCCCCGACCAGTGTGAAGGTGCAATTTCCACAGAGCCACTCGTGGCCTCCCGTTATTCCATATGAAATTCCGGAAGAGCTATTCTAACTCTCGATAGCTTGGGCGGAACATAGAGAGGGAGATTTGAAAAATAATACAGCAGCTTAGGCAACACAATAATTTTCACAGCGCATTACGACTCATAACGTTTAAGGGAAGTGTCTTCCAGAAGCGCACCTGAGCCCGGAGTGCCGAGATTGCTCTCATCAGGTTACCCTCAAACAGGTCGTCAGGCATCCGATATACAAAGATCCCAAGGTATCTAAACGTGGTGGGGTACCATGCGAGAGGTGAGCAATTTAAGATCACAGCTTCCTCTGCTGTGGCAGCGCTGAAGGGATACATCTCTGACTTGGTCCAGTTAACCCGGAGTCCAGACATTTCCTCAAAAACTCTCAGTATATCTGCAATGGACGTCGGGATCGCAGTGATATTCCGAAGATATAATAATAGGCCATCCGCGCACAGGGAAATAGTATGTAGCCCATCCCCTAACGGAATGCCTCATGCCTCCCCATCTCCTCGGAGCATCATCACCAGTGGTTCCATTGCTAGGGAGAATAGCAACGGGAACAAGGGACAACCCTGGCGTGTCCCACGTCTCACCCTGATTGGGTCCGAGATCAACCTACTGATGCGGACTCGGTCAGTGGGGCGCTGATACAATAGGTGAAACATATTTAAAAAGTGATCTCCCAGTTCAAATTTGCCTAAGACTGCTGCCAGATAAGGCCATTCCAGAGAGTCAAAGGCTTTCTCCAGGTCAAGAACTAAGCAACCCGACCTAGGCCAACTATGCGTTGCATATTGCTGTATTCTAAAAAAATTACGAATATTAAGAGAAGTGCACCGGGCTGGAACAAACCCATTTTGGTCAGAGTGTTTCACTACGGGAGATAGACGCCTTGCCAATAGTGATGCAAAAACTTTGTAGTCAGTGTTGAGGAGTGCTAATGGGCGATAAGAGCCCAATCTTCCAATTTAACCTTTTAATGGCAAACAGCAGCACACACAGAGGTCAAGGGTACTTACCCGAAACGCGTTTGGGGAAACATGGACAATATTGCAAGCTAAGAGGATGGTGTTTGAATCTGCAGTCTGCCCAATAAAAGGATAAACCGACGTTGTGTGTGGCTCCTTCACTTTTGAGCACCTTCTTGTTGAATATATATGGCCTGCTCCGGCCAGGAAGGCGTCCCACTGCAAACATGCAGGTCCGCGCCTAGAAACTTGAAAGGTGCGTGTGAAACGGCGTGTCCGTTTGGGGTGAGGCGAAAAATAATGCAGAGCTTAACACCACCTACAAAAGCTGCTTAATGAACTTTTCTAACAATTGTATTTTGGGAAGCATAAGCGGCATTCACTATGGTTGTGATAAGGCTGAACTGCACGAACCACAATGCTTAGCGCGCATACGCCCATTGGGGCGTGACTTTAAAAATCAAACTCGAGTGCGACAACAGTTGTTGCCATTCTTCCATGCTGCCAGTGTTTGGCGAAACATGGACATTATTGCAAGCTAAGAGGATGATGTTTTAATCTGCAGAATGCCCAATAATGGTGTCAGTCGGGCCCTTGTAATGTAACAAAGGCTGTTTTTAAAATTACAACTTTGGCATCAAATTAGTGAACAGAGACAGACACTACAGGGCTGGCTGCTTATCTAGAAAGCCATTTTTGGGTAGTTTGGGTGACGAGGATTTGGATGTTGATGAATGTTTGTGGCAGCGGTGTTAGACGCTGTCCATGATGCTGCTTGTGCTGACCCCGGAGTGGTGCCAGTTAACAAGGACTTCACAGATGGTCTCCCCTGGGACTGGTGCTTAAGTGCTGAGGTGTTTGGGTGTGCTCAAGTGGCGGCAGAGCTAACTGTGGCTCGGGGTATGGTTATGAGACACGATTCTTTTGTGCTGCTTGGTAAGCCGAGACCGTACTTGTTGAATATTCAACCAATATGAGTGGTGATATCCGCTTTGCTGATCTGCCTGAAGTTATGATGCTGCCGACAGTAACGTGTCTGCTAAAAGCGATGGCATGACTGGTGGATCTATAAAGCCAAATAAGAGAAAGTTATCTTCCGACACCGCAGTCTTCGTGACTGAGACCAGTAACACTGAAGACACTGAGACTCACAGCAGTAATTTCTCCTTTCAGAGCGTTATTGCTGCAGATGGAGTGAAGCCCAGAAGTAAGCACATTACTAAGGTAACAACAAAGTTTAATGTTTTTCATTTGTATTAACTGTTCTTCATTTGCAGCATTTGAAAATGCATTTTCTAGTTGTGATGCTTTTTGTTTAGTTTTTTCTTGTAGGCTGATACCTTTGGTTTAAAGGGAAATATGTTGTAGTGTGTGACCTCAATGCTGCAGTTTGCATTTCATTACCATCATTTGCTTACCCTTTTTTTTTGTAACTTTGTTTATTTCATTTTTCAATTTCAACACAGGTACAATCTCATATATTTAACAGACAGAAGTAAAATCAGCGATATGACAGTTCAGCTTCGGAGACGGCAAATGCCAGCTTTCAGCAGTACACCTCACATTACATTACATCACTTAGCGAGTCCAAAGTTCAGTGTTCATATTCCAGTTTGCAATCCTAATTGTTTCACCTTGCAGTAGTATCAATGCATCAGTAATTAACCGTTAGCAGAATGTACATGCATATAGGTACATTAGTCCTTAATTACAAGCTACATGGCACATCATCAGCTCCAATGTCGCCACACCTCATTTGTGAAGCGGATACATATTACATTCAAATCTATAACCCTATAGCATCATCACCGCCATCCATCTTATCACTGTCTTGCTGTTCCGAGTTGGCTAATAGGTACACTTGCAATGAGCCCCATATATCTCTAGGCCTACTCGTTATGGGCTGTGTTTCAGCATATACAGTGTTCTGTTCATCATTTAACCAATCCTTAAATTTCGGTGCTCTCCCTCTCCCCCAGCGACATGCAACCCTGCGTTTCGCAAGCAATAGAGCGATATCAAGAAATGTCCTAGTGGGGTTGGGTGTCTGCATCGTGTATCCTAGGAGCATAATGAGTGGATTTCTATCGAGCGTACCCTCCAACATGATCTGTAAGGCTGCATGCACCTGGGTCCAGTATTCATATACCCCTGGGCATTCCCACGCCAAGTGCATAAATCCCGCTCCTTCTGCATTACACCTTTCACATCTATCATTGTCTGTCAATTTAAATCTCAGTTTTTTAACTGGTGTGTAATAGAGCCTCTGCAGGAATTTAAAATGAATGATCTTGAGTCTGCAGCTAGACGAAATGTTGGCAGTGATACCGCAACAGTAGCTCCATTGCGCTTCAGAAATTTAATTGCCTATATCTGCACTCCAGTGTCTACAAGGCATTACTCTCGATGCCTTTGCCTTGCCTCCTAATATTGCTGTATATTCTGGAGACTATCTGTCGCCCATCTGATGAGGTTAGCATGGCATGTAGCGGCATCACTGTCTCCGGTTCTTCCGGAAATTGTGGTAGTACTTCTTTCAGTCCCTGTCTTAATCTAACATAGTAGAACATTTCTAACGGTGTGGGTTGCACTTCCTGGAACATCTGTTCCCGAGTTCGAAATTGCCCGTCCAGAAACAGATCTCCCCATTTGGCGATCTTAAGGCGCCGAAAAACAACTATTAAAGGAGGGTCAAGGGGAATATATTTATAGACCATCCAAGTCCAAAACCCTATTAGAACTATAAAGAACAGAAAGAACTTGAAGGTCTGAAAAAAGAAAGAAGCTGAGTCCTCAAGGTCTTCAGTGAAAAAACTAAGCACTGGTACTGCACTGAACCAGACCCACGTGGTCGAAAGACATTAGAAATACGATAGAGATCCTATCAGCCCACCCTTTTGGCGGAGCCTCGTCATGTAGGACATCTAGAACCCAATTGGTGTATCCATGCCCAGATGAATTGGCTAGATATCACACTATTGTGGTTTACAAGATGGAAGTGTCCACGCCACTGGCGGTGCTGGTACAGTGCAGTGCAGTAAAAAATGAGTGAGTGACATTAAAATGACGGTCAAGGCAAATGAAAGATCCCTTTATTATTATTCACCTGGACGTCATATTAAAAAGGGTGCAAAACAGTGTGACAAAATCACTGTCTACTTTGCTGTATGGTTGATAAGGCCAACATGTTTCTGCCATAAGGTGACACTACACCGGCATTCTTCAGGGCCATTAGTATAGAAATTGCAACTGCAAAGATACACTCTGTTTGATAGTGCACAGAAAAAGTGAGGTGTCAGATCAAAATAAGTCTGTCAACAGTAAAGGTGGTCAATTAGACCATCCTACCGTATCCTCTTGAACCAAATGCTGACAGAGGATGCAGTCCCCAGCAATGTGTGGGAGTCAAGCCTCACCTCACCCGGCAACGGCTCGGAGAATGAGGCCCCGCTCTCTCCGTCGGTACCTCTCGGCAGGATCCACAGCCGAAGGGGTGGTCTAATTGACCACATTTACTGTTGACAGACTTATTTTGATCTGACACCTCACTTTTTCTGTGCACTATCAAACAGAGTGTATCTTTGCAGTTGCAATTTCTATACTAATGGCCCTGAAGAATGCCGGTGTAGTGTCACCCTATGGCAGAAACATGTTGGCCTTATCAACCATACAGCAAAGTAGACAGTGATTTTGTCACACTGTTTTGCACCCTTTTTAATATGACGTCCAGGTGAATAATAAATAAAGGGATCTTTCATTTGCCTTGACCGTCATTTTAATGTCACTCACTCATTTTTTACTGCACTGCACTGTACCAGCACCGCCAGTGGCGTGGACACTTCCATCTTGTGAACCACAATAGTGTGATATCTAGCCAATTCATCCTGGGCATGGATACACCAATTGGGTTCTAGATGTCCTACATGACGAGGCTCCGCCAAAAGGGTGGGCTGATAGGATCTCTATCGTATTTCTAATGTCTTTCGACCACGTGGGTCTGGTTCAGTGCAGTACCAGTGCTTAGTTTTTTCACTGAAGACCTTGAGGACTCAGCTTCTTTCTTTTTTCAGACCTTCAAGTTCTTTCTGTTCTTTATAGATCTTAAGGCGCCTACACATTACGTGAAAACCTTTTTCCTGCAGCAGCTCCATTTGGGGATGATATGCAAGTGGCATGCATGGCGAATATAGTAGCTTAAGGTTCAGTATTTTTGCAATCCTTCTCCAGGCGTCTATTGTGCATGACACCATGACGGTGTCTCCAGAGCCTCTACAGGGCCATGGATAAGGCCATTTAGAGAAAGGGGTCGTGCAACCCAGTCTTCAACAGCCAATTGCGGCATGAATGGTGTTGGCGCAGTCCAGTGATAGGCGTAGTGCGCCTGCGCACTCATATAATATATTTCAAAATCAGGTACATCAAAGCCCCCTTTATCATATAGCTGAGTGATGACGGATCATTTCAGCCGCGGTTTCTTGCCTCCCCAGAACAGTCTAAGGAGTTCCGATCGCAACATTTTAAAAAAATAAACACCTGGATAATAAGGGACATTTTGGAAGAGGTACAAAAAACGAGGCAGTATCACCATTTTAATAAGCGACGCTCTGCCCGCCATGGACAGTGGCAATGATATCCAGCGTGTTGCATTATCAACCAGTTTGGTAATTGCTGTACCATAATTCAATCTGATAGTCTCTGCCCTCTCCGTAGATACCTGGATTCCCAGATAGCGGAGGTCTGAGCTGCACCATTTCAGCAGGTAATCCAACTGGAACCGTGACACTGTAAATGTAAATGTAAATGTATGAAACTTATATAGCGCAGGACTTACCCTGGGGCATCTCCGCGCTTGCTTAGGGAACCCGTCCTGGTATTCCCCTGTGAGATAGCCCTGGAAGGGTATCCACAAGGTGAAAGCCAGGCATCCCGCCGCGAAGGGCCAATGTGGAGATTAAGCAAGCTATTGCCCAGAGTCGCAGAGTGTGAACCCGTGAGTCGAGAAGGCACCGGAGCGAGAATTATCGAGTCCGTGGGATTATTGAGCCCAAGACCCGCCGAGGCGGGGAATTGAACCCTGGTCCAGGGCCGAAACTCAAGCTCCAGGTCTGCCGCCTCTAACCCCTGAGCCACACTTCTCCACTGCAGGGGTTAGTGGGAAAAACTGCGATTTGTTCCAATTTATTTGTATGCCCGATAGGTGCCCGAACACCAGAAATTCCCGCAACAGTGGATTAAGATTGGACTGAGGGTCTGGGACATGTAATGTTAAATCATCCGCATATAATGATACCCCAGTTTGTCGTTGGAAACAATTGAACGCGCTTGCCCTATGTAGTTGTCGGATTTGACATGCTAATGGCTCGATCGCAATGGCGAAGAGCAGTGGAGAAAGAGGGCACCCCTGTCTGGTGCCCCTGGTGATGGATAGCTGGGTAGACAATCCACCATTGATAAGCACTCTGGCAGTGGGTCTGGTATAAAGCAACTCGATCCATGCTATAAATAGTTTGGGGAACCCCATTCTGTGTAGGACGGTAAAGAGGTAATTCCATTCAACTGAATCAAATGCTTTCGTAGCATCCAGGAAAATGGCGGCTACTGTAAACTCCGGGGCTATAGTTTGGATTAGGGGAAAAAGGGTGCGTAGGTTATGATTGGTGGACCTGCCAGGACAAACCCAGCCTGATCTGGGAGAACTATCTTTGTCATTAGGAGAGAAAGCCGGGTCGCCAGCACCTTAGCTAAAATTTTTGCATCACAATTAATAAGCGACAGTGGGCGGTAGGAATCACACTCTGTGGGATCCTTTCCAGGTTTTAAAAGGGAGGTGATCAGTACCTCGTGCTTCGAGCAAGGCAATACCCCTATCTCCAACGATTCGTCAAACACTTCTTTCAACACAGGAGCCATAATGTCTATGTAACATTTGTAAAACTCGGCAGGCAGCCCATCAAGCCCAGTTTCTTTTCCATTATTTAGTGACATGATAGCTTCCCTTATCTCTTCCAACTCCAATGGAGTACTAAGAAATGTTCTATGCACGTCACTTAACCAACACAGTGCAACATCATCCTGGAAATCTCCGAATCTTACCTCCCCTGCTTGTTGCGTAGTGTACCGTTTCCCATAATGCTCCATAAACAGTTCTAGAATTCCCTCAGTGTCTTGACATATCCCGCCATCTGATTTATTAATCTCCAATATGTGTGTACCAAATCGAGGATTCCTTGTGATTTCTGCTAATGCTCGGCCCGGTCTCTCCCCCTCACAATATCTTTGTGCAATCCAATGCTTTCCCCTGAATTTTGCCTCCCTAGCGGCCTCTTCTTCATATTGCGACAACTTGTCCCTAAAGTCTTTATGTATCCTCCCACCAGCTCCCCATGTCAACTGTGCCTCTAACCCTCTCAATTCCCGCTCTAACTTCCGTATAGTACCTTGAATGTCCCTCAGAACCCCGAAGCTTTTAGATATGCAGTATCCCCTCACCGTAACTTTAAACGCTTCCCAGACCGTTTCTTCACTGTCTACTGATTCTTTGTTCCTAGGAAAGAATGCTGCAATCTCCTCGCCTAATTCTGTTTTAAAGACTTTGTCTAACAGTGCTACGGGCTGAAGACAGCATGTGGGTCATGGTCTACCATAGCCAGGCATACGTAGTTGTACCAAAACTGGACAGTGATCTGAATATGTTCTGGCCAAATGTACAACTTTCCCCAGATCTGCACTCAGACCCCGAGATAATAAGCAGTAATCGAGGTGAGCCCATGTGTTAGAATATGTCGTGAAATGCGTCCCTTCTCTGTGCATAGGGTGAACAAACTGCCAGCTGTCAATCAGCCCACCCTCATCCATAATTCCTTGCAACACATCCCTGGCCCGTCTGTTGTATTGTGTACATTCATCAGATCTATCTATCCCTGGTACCATCGCTACATTGAAATCCCCTCCCCATATAATGTGCATTGACCCTATGTTTACCATCTTTTCCCATAGTGCTGTAAAGAATTCAGGCATGTCTACGTTTAGAGCATAGCAATTTACAATCGTAACCGTGTCAGTGCCGAGTCTGCCCCATATTACAACAAATCGCCCCTCCGAGTCCAGCATATATCCAAGTACCTTGAAGTGCACTGATTTTGTAATCAGCACAGCTGTACCTCTAGCATATGAAGAGTAAGAACAGAACTTCCTAATTGATGCCCGCCTGCTCGCGAATGTGTGACTGGAGCGTGGATGTGGATGCGTTTCTTGCAGTAACGTTATTTGCACTTGGTGCCGATCTAAATACGCTAACATGTTCCTGCCTTTCCTAGCATCATTCAGACCTCGTATATTCCAAGATAATACGGATATCTTCGATGCCTCATCATCATTTGGCATTGTTTTCTGACATGTTATAACATAGCAGTAACAAAAGGCCAAACATTGCCTCGTCTCCCACATCTAGTACCTGTCTAGAGAAATGTACCTGTAACGGAACTCGTACAATGCCATAACAAGACCCCCCCTTCCCTCCCCCCTCCCACTGACATATCCCACTCATGTCAGACCGTCCCCTCCCAACCCCCTCCCCCTCCCCGAACAGTCCCGAGTCATGAAACAATTGGGGTATTCCCATCAGGGCAATCTCCCCAGGTGGCACACCTTACACCCTGCTGTGACGCCGGGAACCACTTGTACCTCAGAACCAGCGCGGGCGTCCGACTGTCAAATCAGTAGTGAAACAAGTAACTTAGAGAATTATTTCACATGCTACATCCATCTCTCCCCCGCAGAAATATTCCTTTTCTTAATAACATACATCTACTCGCCTTGCATATCATTTGTCATTATACTTTACTATAGGCCGCAGTATATGCCCCTCCGTTCTTTTCTCATAGCCTTTATCCAGCATTCTCCACTGTGCAGTACATTGTGTTCTGGTTTGATCCATATTCATTCAACGTCTGACATCAATGTTTCTTCCAGCTCCTCCTGTGCCGAAGACTCCGTCTTCCTGCGCTTCAACGTTTTAAGGAATTTTTCCACCGACTGTGGCGATGTTTGTATGATTTGTTGGCCCTGATATGTGATTCGTAGTCGTGCTGGGTACAGTAGAGCGTAGTCCACCTGCTCCTGTCTCAGTTTCTGCTTTACAACATTAAACTTTTTCCGTTCCTCTTGTACCTGCACCGTAAAATCAGGAAAGATGGTGAAGGCCACTCCCTCGTAGTTTAGTTGTTTCTTTTCTCTGGCAATCCTTAACACCACATCCCTGTCACGGTAGTTTAACAGGCGTGCAATTATGGGACGCGGAGTTGCTCCTAGTCGCGGTCTTGGCCCAAGCGATCTATGTGCCCTTTCCACTATGAATTGTGCGGAAAGGGTTCCTTCTCCAGCAATCGCCGTCAGCATTTTTTCAACATAGAGTTCCAGGCGCCCGGTATTAGTGCTTTCTGGCACGCCTAGGATGCCCACATTGTTGGACTGCGAGCTTCAATGTCCTCGTTCTTCGCATCTATGATGTGCATAAGTTTATCCATTTGTACCATTGCTGTTTTTAAATGTTCTGAGACATCTTCTGAATCCAATATGCGCTGTTCAGTTTCCTTCAGCCTCCTATCGTAATGGTCCAAATTTGCGTGCTATATTATCCATGCATGTTGTTAGTGTGTTGACTTTGCCAGCAATCGTTGCAAACCCTTGTCTCATTTCAGTTAATATGGTGTGGAGGTCATTGGCTGTGCCCGGGTCACCTTCTCCCATCGCCTCAGGTGCTACACCCTCTTCCTCTGTTGGTGCTTTTTTGGAGTTGGTCTTTGTTGCCTCAAAGTTGAGGCGAGGTTGCCTTGCGTCTGGTCGCCCCATGCCTCCACCCTTCTCGTATGGCTTCTCTGCGCCCAGCCGTCTCACAGTGCGTTTATTTTTTTTCCCCCCTCTACCGCCTGTATTAATCGTTGCACCTCACACTGCGTTCTGGGAGGCACTTACAGCACACTAGACTTCTCGCCCGGCACCACAAATATTTGGAAATTAGCTGCCCACCATGCGCGGGTCGATTTGTAGGCTTTCAGTAGTATTTGTGCATCAACCACCAGTTATCGTATCCCGTGTTCAATCACTGTGCAGATCGCCCAATTTCTCTGTATGTGTGCTGCAGTTATCAGTGGCTAGTTTGCTTCCACGTACAGCAATGTTCAGAGGGGGGACCTTAACAAGTTAGGCCCAAATCACCACTCCGCGCTATCACCACGCGCGCCGGTCCTCAGACCTCTTCCCATGTACAATATTTCCTGCCAGTCTGTTGTTTACAGCCCGTAACTCAAAAGATGTATACCGCAATTCATGCACTGTTAGGGCGTCACACCTCCGATGGTCACCCACGTTCTAGATGCACTTTGCCCATATCCGCCTAGGGCCAGCCTGATTTGCAGTGTTGTGCTTTTTGGCGGTCCTTTTAGGACACCAATTCCATGTTACTGTAGCTGACAACTACACAATTGCACACAGGCAGAGTGGATGTGCGCAGCAGTTCTCCGCAATCAAATAATGTTCATTGCAGTCACGGGCTACAAAGTACCTGCAAGCACCGGTTATTGCGTAGCCCACGCCTGCCGCCACTGATATATCCGCCCTTTGAGGCTCGCAGTTCATTAGCCAGTAACCCTTGCAATGTTGCAGTCGATGCCGTGGTTGTCCGCCGTTTCCCCCTTCTAATGTGTCCCTGGTATCTTCAGCAGCCACCACTATTTTCCCGATTTCAGGGCTTACTTCCAGCGCTCGCAAAAGAAATGGCCGCCCCCCGGGATCCCGCTTCCCGAGTGGAGCACACAGTCCCTCAGTCAGTCTTGGCCTCGGGGTTTATGTCCAACCGCTCAGAAGGGGGAACGTTATTTGGAGTGACTCACCGTTGTTGTCTTCACGCCGCAAAACTGTCCGGTTTGCGATGCGCTTCTTCCGCTACTGTGCGGCCAACCGCCCACGTGGAAGACACGGCACTTGCGTAACTGCTGTGCACGGTCCCGTGCGGCGGCCAGCTCCCAGTGTCCTCTCGCAGTCAGGCTCCACCCGCTCCCGGCTCCACAATGACTGCAGCAATGACGATTCTTTTTCGCCAGCAGATGCCCCTTACAATAGACACGCAGGGGAGATGAGGAACAGCACAGCAGAGGATAGTTTAAACAGGATAAATAAAGTTTATTCCGTCGGACTGCGGGAGCCTCACAGAGGTGAGGCCAATCCGCTCGTGCGCCACCTAGCGCCCCCATCATTTGCTTACCCTGGAGAATCTCCAGGGTGGAGGAGGTTTGCTGTTCCAGAGTTCTTTCTTCAGCTTCTGGGCAGTTGCCACTCTGTGGCGATCTGTGGTCCTGTTTCTCTGCTCTTCTTGTAGCAGCTGCTATCAGAGCTTCATCCTCCCGCCAATGATAATAAGATGGCAGGCATCACCCAGCACACAACACAGACTATGATGGGCTACGTCTATCTGGTCTGTGCACTTAGAGCGAGGATAAAGTTATCCGGATCTATCAGGCTGTGAATGTAACCTAAGGGCTTAAGATGAAATGAAGAGCTTACCTCCTTCCTGAGTGGCTCCAGACTGCTGTGTGCAGACCCGATAGCTGGAGTATGTATGTATCAATCAGATTATGTTGGAAGTAACCTGCAATATAGTGGCAGGCAGCACCCTGCCAACAAGTAGGATTTCTGATAGTGTTTTATTTCCTGGCACATTAATGGTGATAATCTTTTAACTGGCAGAAGAACAACACTGACCATACATTTCCTGACACCGTCTTTAAAATGACGTACACGTTAGGGATGGCATTTTGTTCTGCTGGAATAATAGCACAAGTTATCTTGTACTCTGCTATGATGTTGCACAGATCTTTGGCTGCAATGCCTTCCATGTTTCCTTCAAACATGCTTTCTGCAGGGCACATACATGATTTGCTGCTGTAGAGAAAAAATGCTCCTGTGTACTGTGGCAGACTCAGAAATATTGAAAAACTTCATGATTTTTCTTTCAGCACTTCAAAGTAAACCCTTTCAATTTTTGACTCAATCATTTAGCAGAAACATAACTTAGTACCATTAAAATAGTTGTGATGGGGAACATTCATGTGGGGTTAGGACTGGCTCGACCAGAGTGCTTGCTGACTTGGAGGAGTATGGAGTTGACCACCTTGCCTGGTCCAGTGTGGAACCAAGCCAGCAATGCTTTGCTGCAGGCTCTTTTGCCCTGATAGCTGGTCAACAGTTTGAGGAGGAGGTGAAGAGCTGGCTAAGTGTGCCATGAGGCTGGCAGTTCAGTACATCCCTGAGAAGTGAGCTTTGAGTCGATGTAGTGTTCCTCTTATGCCACGTGCAATTCATCCTCTCCAAAGCCTCAAGAATTCCTGGGTGTGAAGGGCGGCTGATTCTGATTGGGTGCTTGATAGTTTTCCAGAAACTCATGTTCTTGATTGTTCATGTTTGTCAGTAGTTAATTAAACACGCCCAGGGGTTTTATCTCTTCAGTTGACACTAGCTGCAATAAAAGTTTCTTTCTCGTTGCAAAAAAATATGAACGGCCAACAAGCCTTTGTAGGTCAAAGAATGGAAGGGCTGGGGAACTGTCAGTCATCTCACTGCTAAGCAGAGCAGTCATGCTTCATCCTCCGTCAGGCCTCTGATTTTGACCAACATCGCTTAGAACACTGGGACTTTAGAGCCCATCCTTTTAATGAGAAAAACAAAACTACAAGTCCCATAAGCAATAGTGGTGGAAGGTGTCACGCATGACCTGGAACAACTTCCGATTGAGCGCATCCAGTTCCATTTTTAAGTATTTGACACAATATTGAATTTATAACCTTTGTTTTTTATGGTCATGAGTCGCCAGAATACTAAAAACGTGTCTTTTATTCTCAAGGCCAAATAAGTAATCGTCTCCAGCTCGGAAGCTAAGTTAATTCTTCAGTATTTGTCATTGATCTCCACATGTGTCTGGTTTGGGTCTGCCCCTGCATTGTTCCCGATAACTCGCACAGGTAAGGAGCTTGTAGCAGCAACATGATAACCCCATACTCGTCTTAAGAAGTGCGCTCGGAGGCAGGTATCCGATCATTTTTGTGAAACGAGCAAGCGCCAATACCTGCTATGTACATTTGTTAAAATAAAACAGTCAAATCACAGTATACTGTTCCGGAGGTTCGTCCCAGAGACATTATCTGTAACTGAACGCAGACCCCCTAGGAAGCATGTTCTTTTAAGACAAGTTGCGTTCACTCACCTGAAGGTGACATGCTTCATCATTGGGCTATACTCCTCACCAGGCCGGCGCTACAATGCCTGGCGGGCACCACCAGAGGGCACTTTGTCGCAGATCTTTTATTAAGTACGCCGGTAGGACAGATGTTTTGTCATAAGATGTGAGATTAGTGAAAGTCTGAATATAAGATCAACTATCGACCATTGGCCACAATATATTTAATGTGATCTTCCTGGTCCATGTTGAGATTAAAAACAGTAGCAAAGAAATTGAGGAACTAATGGCCCCTATCACTGTGTGAAAGTGTCGATCACCTATGGACCTGCTGGTAAGCTGGGGTCTATACTTCAGGTCAACTTTTTTCATGCCTTGTGTAGTCATGGAGCAATCTGTTGGCATTTCATCAGGACCAAATATGGGAAAATGGGTAAATGTGACCTAATCTTCTCCACCGCATGAGGAGCTCTGTAACTCAAAGCCCTGCACCGTGCATAGGAGATAAGGTGCCTATTACCATCTTACTGCCACAGGTGAGCGCGCCTAACAGAGTGCACTAGATACGGTAACCCTCCTAAAATTCAGGACAAACTGACTTATCCAATAGCGAGGACGCCGCATCAGAGGGCAACTAGTTTGAAAAGCACATGCTTCCTAGGGTGTTCAGTTAGAGATAATGTCTGTGGGACTGAACCTCCGGAACAGTATACAGTGAGTTGATTTATATGAAGAATGTGTATACTGGACTGTCATTTTCCTCGTCATCTCTTGTGATATGTAAAATAAACCACAACACATCGGGAGGCCAACAAATCTATCACACATTAAATGCAAAAATAGCAAAAGGCCAAGCAAATTAACAAGTGACAATTGTCTTTGCAATGGACGAGAGCATCCACCCTAAAGCAAGTTGGAGTATATAATGCTAATGCTACACAATGTATTTTTATACACTTTGCTCCTAATACAAGTCAATGAAACATAAACACGTGCTAGAAACAGTTACTGAAACAACACTAATGAGTAGGAGGCAGGGTCTTCCTTCGAGAGGAATGTGAGGAGTCCGTGAGGTGCACATAAAAGATACACAGACAAGCTGCAGAATTCACTGTTTCTGGAAATAACACTTCTGCTTGTCAATATTCAATTTACTACAAGATGCAGGAAAGTGTGTAGATGGACATCACTAAATAAAATGGTTCTGGCCCTACTAGAATCATGTAACTTTGCAGGCATATTAAGGCGAACAGACACATCAAATTAATATAAGAATATTGTAATTTGGTAATGTAATATATCAATGCACGTTGTGGCATTCATGTGTAACCAATTATCGGTGTTAAAGAAACCAGTATATCCAGTTATGCTTTCTCAATTCCTTCTTCCTAGAGGCTACCACTGCTGCTAGCCAGCCATATTCAGCAGTGCCTCCTGTGACCTGGAATCCTGCATTTAATCAACACCAAAGGTTGTCAATGCTTCTAGCCAACTCCGGTCACTGGTGCTACTCGCACCCCCACCACCCTTGGGCCTGTTATTCTTTTAGCCAGCTCCAGTCAGTAGTGGCCCCTTGGGCCTGTATGTAAGCCTACTAGCCAGCTGCTGTTAGTACTGGCCCCTGGGACCTGTTATCATTCTAGCCAACTTGAGTCATTAGTAGCACCTTGGGACTAGTGATCATACTAACCAGCTTCAGTCAGTAATGGCTACATGAGACCTATTATCCTGCTAAGTAACTACAGTCAGTAGTGACCCCTGTACCTTAAATCCTGCAAATATTCAAAACCAGAGGTCAACTCTACTGCCAACCAGATCCAGTCAATATTGACATGTACTTTTACCCTGCTTGTAATGAATACCAGAGGCCAGCGTTGTTGCTAGCCAGCTCCAGTCACCAGTGGCCCGTCACATATTATCCTCATCTGAAAGAAACACGTTAGTGTTAGATTCCTTACCTTAGAATATCCCCAGGCGTCAGTCTGGATCCGGAAACTTTTGCGTAGCAGTACCCCTGCGCGTCGGTAGGCGTCGTCTGCAGGCGTCCCCTGCGGCTCCGCGTCCGTCGTCGGCGTCGTGCGCCGTGATGACGTCACTGGAGTATATAGACGCCGCCTCCGCGCGCTGACGTCAGTTCTTCTTTTTTCCGCGCCAGTGGACGCAGATCTGAAGAGCAGTACTCCGGTCTTTGACCAAGTTTTTCTATTGTTATTTCACTATTGTGCCTGTTAGGATGCCTGGGTTCAAGCACTGTGATGACTGTGAGCGCACGATGTCGGTCACGGATCATCACCGCCTCTGTCTCCGGTGTCTGGGCCCCGACCACGACGTGGACTCCTGCGTCGACTGCCGGGCCCTCACCAACAAGGCTAGGCGGGAGCGGTCCCGCAAGCTACTGGAGCTCCGGGTGTCGGCCCCACGTCGGGACCGGGAGCGGTCCCGGTCCGGCCGGAGGTCGAGAGAGCGTTCGAGGGAGCGGTCGCGGAGCCGCGCCGAGCGTTCCGGAAGTCGACACCACTCGTCGGGCTCATCAGGTAAGAAGCACAGGAAGTCGGGGCGTCGTCATCGTACCCCCGACTCCCCCCGACGCTCGCGCGATGCGGCCGGGGGCTCGGGTGACCCCAACCCCGCGGATCCGCGAGAGTCGCCAGCGCGGCCTGCCTCATACCCTCCGGTCCCTGGGCACGGCGCGACGCCTGAGGAGATCGAGGCGTTCCTCATGGCCATGAGGGCGCTCGGTTCTCCGACGGGGCCTACGGTGCCTTCGGGCCCAGTGCTACCGTCTGGGGGCCCTGGCGGTTCGGGTGTCCCTGCCTCGGCGCCGCCGACCCCGGCGCCGCAAGGGCCTTCGGGATCGACGCCGGCTGGTCTTCCGGCCTCTCCGGCGCCGTTACCATCGGGGTTACCCCCGACGCCGTCCCCGCGCGGCGCCGGTTCTCCGGTGCCGGCCGGCAGCGGGGCTCCGACGCCGGCTCCGGGCGGCGCCGTCCCCTTACCTTCCCTGACGCCGGACGCGGAGCCGGACCGGCGTCGCTCGACGCCGGGCCCGGCGCCGATGGGGCCCATAAACCCCGAGGAGCCGGTCTACATCGTTGACTCCGAATACGGAGAAGATGAAGAGTTCGGTGAAGGTTGGGAGGGGTCCGAGGACCCTCTGTCACGCGAGTGCCAGTATGACCCGGACTGGACAGGTGACTTGGGGGATGCCAGTGGTCTGGACGACTCTCCTAACCCTGGTTTGATCTCTCCTCCTTCCGTGGCATCGGTGGAGGGAGCTGCATATTCTGTGGTGCTGATGAGGGCTGCCAAGGCCTTACACCTTGAGCTCCCCGTCGCGGCCGTGAGGCCTAACATCCTCACCGAGGTCTTCAAACCGCAGTCATGCCCACAGGAGCCACTGCTGCCGTTTAATGAAGCCTTGTCAGACGTTCTGTTGGGCACGTGGTCCAGGCCCGCTTCAGGTGCGCCTGTTGATCGGAACGTGGCCAGGCGCCACCGTCCTTGTCCGGACGACCCCAAGTTCCTGTCTACCCACCCCACTCCTGAGAGTCTGGTGATCCAGGCCTCGACCTCCCAGTCCGCATTCCCGTCGGCCCCGCCCGACCGGGAATCCAAGAGGTATGACCAGTTTGGCAAGAAGGTCTTCTCGTCCATTAGTTTGGGCCTGCGGTCTTGCAACACCGCTTGCCTCTTGGGCCGCTACACCCACTCTGTGTGGGATACGGTCGCGGAACTGCTGCCAGAATGCCCCATGGAGGTACGGGCAAAACTCGGTCAGGCTGTGGCTGAGGGCCGAGATGCAGCGAAATATTCGATACGGTGTGGTCTTGATACGACCGACTCGCTGGGCAGAGCTATGTCAACGATGGTGGCGATTCGTCGCCACGCCTGGCTGAGATCCGCCAATTTTTCGGCAGATGTCCAGAATACATTGATGGACATGCCGTTCGATGGCTGTCACCTGTTCGGTGACAAGGCGGACCACGCGCTGGAACGCTTCAAGGACTCCAGGGTCACGGCCAAGTCCTTGGGTCTCTCGACCCAGCGTCAGCAACCCGGTTCGTTTCGTCCCTTTCGTGGCCAAGGAAGGGGCGCCCCCACACGTGCCGCCAGCCACGCGCCGCAACAATCCTTTCAACGCGGTGGCGGCCGTGGAAACCGCCGTGGTGGCGGTCGGGGACAACGGCGGGGTCAGACCACACCTACCCCCGCAGCATCTACCCCAAAATCCTCCTAGTCCGTGCTTTCGGCCCCATGTGACGCCAGTGGGTGGCAGGGTTCGCCATCACCACGCTCACTGGCGCACGATCACTTCGGACAGGTGGGTGCTGCAAATCGTCCGAAGGGGCTACTCCCTCCCCTTCGAGACCTCTCCTCCAGCCATGCCACCGCAGAACCACCGTGTGTCGGGGGACCACTTGACACTTCTGCAGGAGGAAGTTACGGCCCTCTTGGCCAAGGGGGCCATCGAGCGCGTTCCTGGGCCAGATGTAGGGCGTGGTTGTTATTCCCACTACTTTCTGGTACCCAAGAAGGACAAGGGGGGCCTACGTCCTATCTTGGATCTAAGGAACGTCAACGGCTTCCTCCGGAAGGAGAAGTTCAAGATGTTGACGTTAGCTCAGGTCTTGGCTGCTCTAGACCCACAAGACTGGATGGTAGCGTTGGACTTGCAGGACGCCTATTTTCACATCCCCGTCCTGCCGGCCCACCGGCGTTACCTGCGGTTCACGGTAGGCCTGGAGCACTTTCAGTTTATCGTGCTTCCCTTCGGCCTTACCAGCGCCCCACGGGTGTTCACAAAGGTGATGGCGGTGGTCGCAGCCCATCTGCGCAGGTTGGGGGTTTCAGTCTTCCCCTACCTAGACGACTGGTTGTTGAAGGCGGGCTCACCCCAGACAGTCGTCCACCACCTTCAGATGACAGCAGACCTCTTGCACGACCTGGGGTTCTCCATCAATGTGCCGAAATCACACCTGTGTCCCTCTCAAAAGCTCCTTTTCATCGGAGCGGTTCTGGACTCGGCGCAGTTTCGGGTTTATCCTCCGGAACGGCGGGTTCGGGATATTCAGGCTTTAATTCCCATCTTTCAGCCGCTATCCCGGGTTTCGGTCAGGTTGACGCTGCGGCTGCTGTGACTGATGGCTTCCTGCATCCTTCTGGTGCATCACGCCCGGTGGCGGATGCGGGCTCTGCAGTGGGACCTGAAGTTTCAGTGGGCCCAGCATCAGGGCAACTTGTCCGACCACGTCTTGATCTCGGAGGGCACTGCGAGACAACTGCAGTGGTGGCTTACGGACCGCGATTGGGTCAGAGGCAGATCCCTCTCCCTTCCCCAACCGGAGCACGTTGTCGTGACGGACGCGTCCCTCCAGGGCTGGGGTGGCCACTTGGGAGAGGCAGAGATCAGAGGCATCTGGTCTCCGGCGGAGTCCCGGCTCCATATCAACCTGTTGGAGCTGCGGGCGATTCGTCTGGCACTGAAGGCATTCCTCCCCTTTGTCAACGGGAGTGTAGTGCAGGTGGAGAAGTGTGGCTCAGGGGTTAGAGGCGGCAGACCCGGAAGCTGAGATCGGTCCTGGACCAGGGTTCAATTCCCCACCTCAGCGGGTCTTGGGCTCAAAAATTCCAGGGACTCAATAATTCTCGTTCCGGTGCCTACTCGACTCATGGGTTCACACTCTGCGACTCTGGGCAATAGCTTGCTTAATCTCCACTACGGCCCCTCGCGGCGGGATGCCTGGCTTTCACCTTGTGGATACCCTGCTGGGGTTATCTCACAGGGGAACACCAGGACGGGTTCCCAAGGCAAGCGCCTTGATGCCTTCGGGTGATACGTGCGCTATATAAAATCGCAATACATTTACATTTACAGGTGTTCACCGACAACACCACCGCCATGTGGTACTGCAAAAAACAGGGCGGAGTGGGGTCGTGGACCCTTTGCCAGGAGGCTCTGCGCCTCTGGCAATGGCTGGAACGTCAGGGCGTGACTCTGACGGTTCAACACCTGGCAGGTTCCCTGAACGCCAGGGCGGACGAACTCAGCCGTCGGTGCTCGATGGATCACGAATGACGTCTGAACTCGGACGTGGCGCGAGGCATCTTTCTGCAATGGGGAGAGCCTTGGTTAGAACTATTCGCCACCGAAGAGAACGCGCAATGTCATCAGTTCTGCGCGTTGGAGTGTCCAAGACGGCACTCGCACGGCGACGCCTTTCGGCGCGAGTGGAGTTGCGGTCTGTTATACGCCTTTCCGCCTATACCACTTCTGCCCAGAGTGCTGAAGAAGATCAGGCGCGACCGGGCCCAAGTTATCCTTGTGGCTCCGGACTGGGCTCGAAGATACTGGTATCCCGAGCTACTCAGCATGTCAGTCGGTCCCCCGATCCGCCTGCCCCTTCAGGAGGACCTTCTGTCGCAGCAGCAGGGGACGGTCCTCCACCCGAACCTGTCCAGTCTCCACCTCCATGCTTGGAGATTGAGCGGCGGCAGTTGAGGCCATTTGACTTGCCTCCTGAAGTCTGTGATGTTATTCTGGCAGCCAGGCGTCCCTCCACTAAGTCGGTATACGCCTGTCGGTGGAACAGATTTGTGGCATGGTGCACAGCAAAGGCTGTGGATCCTCTTTCTGCCCCTCTTTCGGAGGTTCTTCTGTTTCTTCTTTCTCTTGCCCAGCAGGGCTCTGCTCTGGGCACTATCAAGCGCTACCTTTCTGCCCTTTCAGCCTTTTTGAGGCTTCCTGATCAGCCTTCTTTGTTCAAATCCCCGATTGTAACTCGATTCTTGAAGGGCATCACTCACATGTTTCCACCTGTTCCGTTTGTGATGCCCCAGTGGGATTTGAACCTGGTTCTAACCTTTTTGATGTGTGCTCCCTTTGAGCCCCTTCATTCTTGTCCTCTCCGTCTCCTGACTTTAAAGACGGCTTTCCTGGTTGCCATCACCTCTGCCAGGAGAGTGAGTGAGCTCCAGGCTCTTTCTGTCCAACCTCCTTTCCTGTCCATTCATCCTGACAAGGTGGTTCTGAGGACTAGACCTTCTTTCCTGCCCAAGGTTGTTTCGGCCTTTCACATCGGGCAGTCCATCACCCTCCCTTCCTTCTTCCCGCCTCCGCATCCTTCAAAGGATGAAGAGCGGCTCCATCGTCTGGACCCAAAACGTGCGCTTTCATTTTACATGGATCGCACACGCCAGTTCCGGGTGGATGACCAACTGTTTGTTGGCTACGTGGGTGCGAAGAAGGGACGGGCGGTCTGTAAACGAACCATCTCTCGATGGGTCGTTCTCTGCATCAAAGCGTGCTACTCTTTGGCTCGGAAGAAGCCTCCTGTTGGGCTGAGGGCCCATTCCACTCGGGCCACGGCGGCTACCACTGCCCTGGGCCGGGGAGTCCCCTTGCAGGACATTTGCCAAGCGGCTACGTGGGCCTCGCTGCACACCTTTGCGAGGCACTACTGCCTGGACAGTCAAGTCCGGAGGGATGGCTTCTTTGGCCGTTCTGTCCTCCAGGACTTTCTGGTGTAGTATTGTATTGGTTCGCAGACCCACCACCGGGGTTGGTATTGCTGGGGTATGTATTCTAAGGTAAGGAATCTAACACTAACGTGTTTCTTTCAGATGAACAAGTTACTTACCTTCGGTAACGATATATCTGTAAGAAACATTAGTTAGTGTTAGATTCCTTACCGAACCCACCCATCCTCCCCGTTCTGCGAACTGATACCTAGGGTTAAGGACATCCCTTTCAGGGCCCTAGTTTTACATGGCACCAGTGTTGGTTCTCTCATGGCTCTGCGTCTCCTGGCGCGGAAAAGCTGTGTACAAAGAACTGACGTCAGCGCGCGGAGGCGGCGTCTATATACTCCAGCGACGTCATCACGGTGCAGGACGCCGACGACGGACGCGGAGCCGCAGGGGACGCCTGCAGACGACGCCTACCGACGCGCAGGGGTACTGCTACGCAAAGGTTTCCGGATCCAGCTTACGCCTGGGGATATTCTAAGGTAAGGAATCTAACACTAACTAATGTTTCTTACAGATATATCGTTACCGAAGGTAAGTAACTTGTTCAATAGGATCAATGCCCAAGGCCTGTGCAGCGGCTAACCTGCCCTAGTCAGTAGTGACCTCCTAGACCTGGTATTCTGCATATAATCAGCAAGGCTTCGGCCCTTATAACACGTACCCCACATCCTTATGTCATATTAGCAATGTAATTTATTTACATCATACGGTAGGTACTGCACTATATCACACGATCCCAAAAACAAAGAAAATCAAAATTTGCCTAACCGTTCAGCACTCCACCTTGTCAAAAATGACCAAATCACACCAAGCACTATAGCCTGTCACATCACATGGCACACTCAGCCACAACATGACAAGATACTACGGCAGGGATTTGGGGCCATTAATCCTCTGTTCGAGGCATGTATGCTGTAGATGCACATGCTTTACATACTCCTGCCATCTTGTGTTGGGTCTGGATGTTTGCAAGTTGTTTTTCTTTGAAGAAGTCTTTCCAGTCACGAGGTAAGGTGACTCCACCTTTCGGTGATAGTGTGCATGGGCATCAACTCCATTGTTAGATTATTTTTTATCCCAAACGGGTTCGGATGTGTATTGCTGGGCTCCGAAACCGCTCTTTGGGCTCCCCGCAGTCCACTCTACCCTCAACGGTATTGTTTCAGTACCCGTTTCCCTGTTCTCCGCGTTTCAAATCGATCATCAAATTCTCCATTTTTGATAGAAACCCTCGTGGGCAACCGTCGGGCCTTGCTGCTTTGAGCCAGCCATCTGCAAATGGAACGGACTCCATTCTGTTTCTGTCCTGGGTGCCATGCCAAGTACCCTCGCACCGACCTACATCAAGTTTGTAACTTGTGCCTCTCTCCGGAGCACAAGAAGGAAGACTGTGATGCTTGTAAGTCGTTTTAGTCCAAGACGACTCTACCCGATCATCAGGCTCGATGACGAGAGAGGCAGCGTCAAAGCATTCAACACACTCTGGATATCTTCGGGGAAGAATCTGAATAAGCCGAGATAGAAGTGTCTGCCATAGAAGAAGAGGCCCATCTCTATGCCAGAGCGCAATCGTTGGGGCAATCTGGGGCAGCCATGTGATTGCAATTCTACGTCATGCCAGTTCCATAGGCGACTGACCAAATGTATAGGTTATCTTGCGCCCTTCTGGCATCTAAAGAGGCCTAATAAACAGCATTTGGGTGTCAGCTCAATACTTAGTTATGTGGTATGAACCATTTCTTCGACAGCTAGTTGCCAGAAGGAGTGTATTTCATCGCAGGACATGTTTAATGTAAGAAATCAGACCCCACAGTGTTGCAGCGCAAGTATATATCTGGGCAAGACCCGACCATTCGATGAAGGTGTTGTGGCGTTAAGTAGGTTCTTTGCAGAAAATTATAATGTATCAGTCGAAAATGGGCATTACTAGAAACCATACGTATTAGTTCATAGGCCCGCTGCCATTCTTGATCTTCCATTGGAATGTCAAAGTCTAAATTCCAGGCCTCTCGGGCCCGTGTGTAGTGCCTACTGTACTTGATCACATTGTTCTGTAAAGATGCATAATTAGGTGTCAACACGCTCCATACGTTAACAGTATCTCAAGGGTTTGAGTATGCGGTGGAGCTGTCGGATAGCATGGCCAGGTGTGCTTAGTTGTGTCTGCCAAGCACGCATGTTGTAAAAATAGCCACTGGCTTAGACCAAACTCTTTGCGGGTATGTTTAAAGGGGATAAGTCTCATCTGGGTACAATTCACCCTATTGTTCGCATCCCCCCTCCCTCCATGCCCGGAAGGACATACTGAGTGCCATCTGCCTGATTGGTTTTAATATCCAGATTGGGATTTCCCTATGGAATGGTGCGCGCTGAAGTACTCTCACTACAAACCATTGCCATACTCTGGCGTCTGTCGCACAATATATGGAGTCTCTAACGGTGTACCTGATTCCTCCATTAACAGCTCTGGAAGACACCCAGCGTCCACCATTCCCACCAAGAGCCGCATTTCCCAACTAGGGACTGTGTTGAGCCATCGAGCTGCGTGTTGCAATTGAACGGCATAAAATTAGGGGTCCAAATGTGGGACCTCCAATCCCCTGCTGCATAAGTCCTGGTCAGTGTGGCCAAAGCCACTCTGCTATGTGTAATGGCCTTGTTGAAAGATTTAACAAGACCATGAAGGGAATGATCGTTGGACTTCCTGAAACACTCAAAAGAAGATGGGATGTCTTACTTCCATGCCTGCTTTTTGCCTATTGGAAAGGGCCACAGAAAGGAGTGGGGTCCTCCTTATTTTAGCTTCTGTTTGGGTTTCCTGTCGGTACCACTGTGCCTTGTGAAGGAGGGATTGGAGAAACCTCTTGTAGAACCGTAGCAGATATAGTGGACTATGTGTTTGGCTTTTGCTCCAGGATGTATGAGTACATGCAAAAAGCAAGCAAAAACGTTGATGCCAGCCTAGAGCTCCAGAAGCTCTGGTAATGCTAAAAGGCTGCTATGGTTGAGTTCCAGCCAGGGCAGATGGTGTGGGGTTTGGGTCCTGTGGCGCCGAGGGCTCTGCTAGGTAAGTGGAGTGGACCCTACCCTATCCTAGAAAGAAAAGGGGCGGTCACCTACCTGGTAGACCCTGGCTCTGACAGGAATCATAAGAGGGTCGTCCATGTGCACCGCCTTACACCCTACTATGACATGGCAGATGTGACCATGCTCATGGTTCCAGATGAGGATCAGGAAGCAAAGAGCGAACCTGTCTATGGCCTGCCCAACAATCCAAAAGATGGGTCTGTTGAAGGCGTGGTCTTGTCAGACACCCCACCTGCCCATCAGGAGACTAATTGCAGGCAAGTCCTAAATCAGTTTGCTGAGCTCTTCGTTTTGACCTCTCGCCAGACTAGCTGGTGTATCCATGATGTGGACGCTGATGAAAGCCTACCTTTCGAGAATAAAACATACAGGCAGACTGAACATGTGAAAGAGAGCATCAAAGCTGATGTAAGCATGATGGTGGAATTGGGAGTTCTAAAGCCTCCTGAGAGCCCCTGGACCTGACCAGTTGTCTTAATCCCCAAGCCTCATAACCAGGATGGTAAGAAAGAAATGAGGTTTAGGACCATTGGGGCGTGAATGCTGTGACCAAAAGCGATGCATACCAAATTCCATGGGCAGATGAACTTATTGACAGGTTGGGAGCAGCCAAGTATCTGAGTATGTTTGATCTCACTTCAGAGTACTGGCTGATAGGTCTGACGCCAGGAGCAAAAGAAACATCTGCATTTTCAATCCCAAATGGGTATTATCAGTTCACTGTAATGCCCTTTGGTTTGAAAAATGCACCCACCACTCTTCAAAGGTTGGTGAACTAAGCCCTTGCTGAATTAGAATCCTTGAGGGCAGCATATCTACACAACATTGCTGTCTTTAGCGCCACCTGGCAGGATCACCTGATCCACCTTAGGAACGTGCCGGAGGGTCTGAGAAGTGCAGGCCTCATTATCAAGGCATGCAAGTGCCAGACAGGACTGGGAAAGGTTGCATACTTGGGTCACCTTGTTGGTGGAGGCCAGGTTCAACCCTTACAACCCAAGATCTAGACCATTCTGGACTGGGTGGCTCCAACTACCCAGACTCAAGTGAGGGCCTTCCTTGGCTTCCCTGGTACTATAGGAGGTTTGTGAGGGATTATGGCACCATTGTGGCACCCCTCACAGAACTGACTTCCAGAAGAATGCCCACAAATAGTGAACTGGACTGTGAGCTGTCTAAAGGCTCTTGACACGCTGAAGGAAGCGATGTGCTCTGCAGCTGTTCTGAAAGCTGCAGATTATGTCAAGCAATTCATTGTACAGACTGATGCCTCGGAACATGGTATAGGAGCAGTGCTATCCCAAAAACATGACCAAGGTCAAGATCAGCCACTGGCTTTCATCAGTAGAAGGCTAATCCCCAGGGAGCAGCATTGAAGTGCCATTTAGATGGACGCCTTTGCTGTGGTTTGGTCCCTTGAGAAGTTTAGGTCAAACCTCTTTGGCTCTCACTCCCTAGTTCAAACCTACCACAGGCCTCTCCGATGGTTAATGCAAATGAAAGGTGAAAATCCCAAACAGCTAAAGTAGTCCATCTCCCTACAGGGAATATACTTTGAGGTGAAACAGAGACCTGGGAGTGCCAATGCAGAAGGACTTTCCAGATTGTCCCATTTAGACAATGTTAAATGTTATGTTATGTTAAAAATACTTATAAAGCGCGCGCACACCACAAGGTTTCATGGCGCTGCGGACAAGGGAGTCCTGCCGCTAAGTTATTCATTCATAAGTCTGGCGAAAGAGCCAGGTTTTTAAGAGTTTCCAAAATTGAGGATATGATATCATTGATCTAATGTCCTGAGGGAGAGTATTCCAAAATTGAGGGGTCAGGACCGCAAATCTTAGTCCCCCCAATTTCAGCGTTTAAAGGACGAAGTAGCTAGGGGATTCAAATGGGAAGACCTAGGATCCTGAGTGTGAATATATCTCTGGACCCGAGTAGATACAGACAATGGGCAGTTGCCACTTTAATAACTTGTCCAAGTCATTAGATATGGTACAAACTCCAGCCAATCAGGCGACAGCACCCTCTGGAACCTTCTCCTTGGAGGCTCAGGCTCTCAGACTTTCTATTGCACGTCGTGTGAAGGGAGTCTCCCTGAGCTCTGCTCAGTACCTCTACCTTTTCCCTTCAGAAACTCTTCAGAATATCTCCACTGCTTTGTCTACTACAAAGAGGTCACTCATCAAACACTGTGAGTCTTGTGGGAAACTCCGGCTTCATTCCGAAGACCCCCACAAAAAGTGTATCTACTGCCTCCACCCTGAACATCAGGTGAGAGATTGTAAAATCTGCAGGACTTTTCCTTAAAAGACTTTAAGAGACAGAGAGGGACGTCTACTTCTGTGGTTACAGAAACTCAAGACCAAGGATGATCACTTATCAGATGTTGAGAGTGATTCCTCTCTCTGGACTGTCATCTCTAAGAAGAGGGCTTGTGAGGCGGAGATGGTATCTGCTAAGGCTAAGGTGCTCAAGAAAGACCACACCTCTACTAATGAAGGCAAGACTTCTTCCTCCTCAAAAAGGGCTCCTGCTCCTTCTAAGGGGCTACTTATGCCCTCCACGCTTCCGAGAATTGCCTCTAAGTCTCAGGCGTCTAAGTCTCTTCCTGAGACAAATTTGCCAAAACAAATGGGTTCTTCGTTGACAAAGACTCCCGTCGCCCCTGCTACAATGACAACTCCCACCTTCTCTTCTCCTCAACCTACAATGATTGTCATCGGTGTCCTCTCCTTCGATGTTTGTCATGGTGTCGGTGAAGCCTCGCTTGTCTGCCACCTCCCTCACTTCGTCGTCGATGAAAAAGAGGACTGTCTCTGGTCAGTCGTCGACGGATGCCTCCTCGCCGACGAGACGGTCGATGGCTCTCAAGGCGCTACCTGCTTCGTCCACAGATGTTTCGTCGTCGAAGGTTGCCTCGTCGTTGATGGGTGCCTCGTCGGCGGTTGTCTCGTCGGCGGTTGTCTCGTCGACAGTTGCCCCGTCGACAGCACAGAAGCCTTTCCTTACGGAACTTCAACCACACTCTTCGTCGTCGACCGCTGAGTCGGCGGCGGCATCCTTGGTTCCACCTTCAGCTTTAATCTCTCTAGTCCCCTTGAAATCTTCAGCAACACTTTTGCCTCCTTCAGGAACGACGGATGTTTCCCTACTTCAACGTAGGAACTCTTCTTTGGATCTATTGCCAATTCAACCATATCCAAATCTTTCTGTGGAGCTTTTTGACTATGGGGCTGAGGAGGATTCGGAAGAGGATGACCGGTTCCATGCTGCTCGTACTCCTTCCGAGCTTCTCATCAAATGACGAAATATTGATGATGACCAAGGATATGATTATTACCCTGAGCCTAATACTCAACCACCACTTGAGAATCCAACTCTGCAGATGCCCATGTCTCTCATCTCTAATTTGCAACATGTGCCTGATGACTACCACCGCCGATTTCCTCCCTCGGAGTCGGCCTCATCTGTCCCACAGATGCCTCTTCCTCTGCCTTCATCGACCATCAGGCCGCCCCCCTCCGGTGGCATCGATGTCTCATCACCCGGAGGATACACACACAACTGACGACGACAGAGAAGAAGGGGAGTGGGTGATAGATCCCTGCTTACTGAGTGAGACAATTATTAAATTCAGACTTCATCACCTACTGACAAAACTGAAGAGCCGACCTGGCACACATCCCTGCAATATCCTAGTCCATTCTTGGATATTGTAAGTGACCAGGGAAGTCATAGTCTATACGTAGGCTGGACACTCGTCATTATGAGTTCGCGAGCTCCATGATGGCTTCACTGAAATATGTGATGTTTGGCACCAAACATCTCAACATAATAAACTTGCACTGATTCCAGTGTAGATTTTATTAAACATTGCACACAGAGGGCCCCTTAGAGGGGTCCCCTGAAACCTACCAATCGTTAGTGTGGTCATTGACTGGCCTGAGCCCGCCTGCTACCACCAGACTGTGTTCTGACCTCAGGGGAGAGTGCCTGCGCACTCTGAGGCTGAGAACAATGCCTTTTCTGGGTGGAGGTGTTCACGTCTCCCCTGGACAGGAAGAGCCATCCGTGGTGGGGAGCTTCAAAGATCTTGCCTCCTTTGCAATGCAACCCCAGCCTCTCCTGTTCGAAGGAGCTGGCCTCCATCTTGTCCTCACCCCCTTTTTGGCGGCAGGACAGGTGGGAAACCTGTGATAGAAGAGCAGATGTGCCCCCTCTGCCAACTCCAGCCCTCGGGTGCTTGAGGCTAGGTCAAGTACACTTTTCAGTGCCCACCATCTTGAAGATGATGGAACTTATCCAGTCAAGGCTAGGACTGTGTCCTCCTCTCACAGAAGGTGGACATGTTAAAGGACCTAGACACCCCAGGCAAAGGGCCCATTGGACACCACCTGTCACCCCCTTGTGACGCCCTTAAATCTAGTTTTCAGGTGGCATCCCCAGTCTCTGAACTTCAGTTCCTGATGACCTAAGAAGAGCCGGGCACTACCGATGTGCACCAGCAGAGAAGATTGCAGAGAACTACTGTATACAGGTGTTCCAGGACCTTTTGTCTAAAGAAAAATCTGGATCCCCTACGGACTGCTGCCCACCACATGTCCTAAAAGAAGCCTTCACCGGCCTCCCGGGTCCAGCACTCTCTCTTCTGAATGAGTCCCTATTTTAGGGTTGTGTGCCTAAGGCCTTTAAAGAGGCAATTGTGGTTTCCCTTCTGAAGAAATCAGGGGAAGACCCCCAGATCCTGTTGAATTACCGCCCAATCTCTTTGCTCCCATACCTGGCAAAGGTACTGGAGTCTCATGTGGTGAAGTGTCTGTCCAATTTTATTGAACAATCCAACTATCTCGACTCACACCAAGCTGGTTTTTGGCCTGCCCACTCAACGGAGACCGTAATACTGGCGGTATAAGACTCCCTGCGAAAGAGGGCTGACAGGGGTACTCCATAGGCCCTGGTGCTGTTGGATCTCTCGGTCGCCTTTGACACGGTCAACCAGGGGATCTTGGTGAACCATGTCAAGGAGGCTGGCATTCAGGGCTCAGCCCTTAGTTTGATTAGCTCCTTTCTAGAGGATCGCTCCCAGTCAGTCTAGAGCGAGAGTCCACCATGAGCGGACTGTGAGTAGTTGGCCTGATATATGATGTTCACTAGTTCTAGTGACCACCTTGTATCAGTCCAAACAACCCTTATGGTGATTGGTTGTAAGTCAACCTTATAGACCAGCTATCCTAGTGGTAGCGTGGACAAAGCAGTCTTAGGCTAAACTCTTTTGGCATGTAAAGCCAGCTGTATTACCATATGTAACCCCCTTGAACACCAAGTGAAAGGACACCACACAGGATATATATTCAAAATCTATATGTATTTATTACTACAAATAGTCCCCTGAACTCTTTATGAGCACAGGAGCAAACACGTTAAAACAATTCAGTTGATAATATACAAAAGTAGCACAAATATGGATAGGCCCGGGTGGCCCCTAAAACCATATACTAAAGAAGTGGTATAAGTACCACGAGTTGAAAGGAAGTAAGGCCTAGGGCCTTGGGAATCGCTCGGGCTACGCTGGACTAACACAGGTTAGGAACTAGGAGTCCCACGGGATCTGGTTTACAGTGCGCAAAGTTAGAAGCAAGTTACATTGAAGTCAATGGATGCGTAAAAGTTAAAAAGGCGAAGATAGGAAGTCTTCCGGTCAGTCTAAGACTTAACCCTTTGGAATCTGGACACTAGAAGTGTTAAACTACTCGGGGGCACCGGAGTGCCAGCATTACCACCTACAGAAGGCGGGTGCAGTGGTGCCAATGTGTGTCGGGATTCTGGAGGAGTCCGGATGGAGCCTTGAAGTTTTGATGCTGCAGGCGACCTGATGTGAAGAGTTCCGGTGGATCCAAGGGTGGATCTGAAGAGGTGAAGACCTGAAAGCAGAGGGGACAGTGTTCACAGTAATGTAATGTAATGTAATGATGTCTTGTAAAGCGCATGAATCACCCCACATGGGGTATCTCCGCGCTGTAGACCGCTGGGGAACCCAGACCAGCGGTGGAAAGTTGTCGCTTGGTCGCCAAAATGGCCACTGGCCAACGGACTAGTAACCAGATAGGCGAGTCGAGTGGAATAAAGCAGAAGGGTCCCACTCAGATCTCGTGAGAGCTGGAGGGCTGGTCCTTGGTGCAAATGTAGCTCGGTGGTGGGGCTTCTCAAGACCCCAAGCACAGTGATGAGGGTACCTCAGGGGCTGCGCAGTCAGCTTCTCGTGGACGTTTCAAGAGGTCCGGTCCCACGTCTCAGGTCGCCTCCACTCGTCAAAGCTTAGCAGGGACTGTGGATCGGGCTTTTAGATGTCTGGGAGTCTGGTTCTTGTCAGGCTCTGGGCTCGGGCTCCGGCTCCGGCAGGAGGCGGCGGCAAAGCAGTCGTTGATTGCTGGATGGTGCCTGTGTTCACAGGGTGGCCTCTCCTTGGCCACAAGGGAGATTCTTCAGTCTTCTGAGCAGCAGAACGTCGAAAGGTCCAGAGTTTCTTCTTCTTGTAGTCGAATTTCAGGGTAATCTGCCGTCTTGGGGCTCAGCTCCTACTTTTAAACTAATTCTAGGGGCTGGACTACCTACTAGGTCCCTCCTATGGGTGGGACCAGGAAGGGGGGTGGTTACACCCCCTTTCCTTTGTCCAGTTTTGCGCCAGAGCTGGGGCTGGAGTGCCCCAGCACCGGTTTGAACTGGCCTATGCATGGGGACACCTTGTGTGCCCCGGGCAGGTCTGATTCTATTCAGCCCTACCTAGCCAGATACACAAAATCCTGTCTGGGGTGGTGCTAGCACCTCCCAAGGCAGGAAACCCTTTGTCCAAGCCTCCCTCGCTGGAAGGACTCCCAGCAGCAGGAGGTCAGACTTGTATCTGTGGTGGCAGCATCCATTTTGTGATGCTGAGGCTCTGTTTAACTTTAACCGGGGTTCAGGTTCTGTACATGTCGTGTCCCTCTAGAAGGGTGGAATGCTACCCCGTCGCCAGAATTGGAGAGGGGGTAGTATTCCAATTGGTATGACACCTTACTCGACATGTTGTGATAATGTCAAACCAGAGTTAGCATTTAACCGTGAGGTTCATAATGCACTTAAGAGTATATGGTATGACGCTATCAGGAAACAGCTAAAGGACATGGTTCCGAAAGCTGCAGACAGGCTCAGCTCATGCTAGAGCACCATCTCACACATAACCAAGCACTCTGCCTCCAGGATTGATAAGGACTGTCATAGGAGTGACTTATAGGTTACTGTGTGTCCTTGTATGTGTTAGATATAGAGATACTATATCTAAAGCAAAGGTTGATTACACCACCTTGCCCCAGATGAGTGATCAGCCAGTTGTGTCAAATAGTAAGGCCAGGCCAGGGGTGGCACAATACGTGCTGCAGCCCCTGGTAGGCCTTGGATGCACCTATGCCTTGGGTACCTAGAGTACACTGTACAGGGGCTCACAAGGTGATCCATGTTCCAATTGGTAAGGCACCTAAAGTGCCTTGGCATACATTTAGAGAGAGAACAGCAGGCTGTGGGTCTGATTGGCAGGCCCACAGCCACATTAAGTCGTAAATCAGTGAAGCAAAAAGCAAAAATCGGGGGTGACCATAGGATAGCAGACCCTACTCTCCTACACGGACCTCGTCTGGACTCCTCAACGTTACCTGCAGCCTCTGCAAGGACACCCCCCTCAACCCTGACGTGCTCTGGTATGCCTTTTCTGACACCAAAAGGCACCCTTGTAACCGACGTCCTGGGCTTTGGAGAAGAGGACAAAGGGTGTTGCTACGTTTCTGAGAATCGAAACTTACCATGACAGCTTTTGGTTTCCTTCGACCGGCCTCCTGGCCCGAGCCTGCAGACCTTTTCCAACTTGGCCTGTCTTTGATGCTGTGTTGGCATCCTGCACCCTGTGTCCCTGTGCCGCTGGTGGTGTGGTGTAGTCATGGTGCTGCCTTGGGCCATGTCCAGTGTTGGCCTCACCCCCCAGAGACTAGTTCCCCCAAGCCGCTGTTACTTACCTATAAGCAGCCTCTGTCCGATTGCCCCAGTCCCCCTTAGTTTGTATTGGGTTTCCAACCTTGAACTTGCACTTGCACCTGGGCGCCCCTGTGCCGCTAGTGGTGCACTGTTGGTTCTGAACTGAACCGTGTACAATACTAACCTTAACTTCCGAAGAATGGTCTTGTAAGGAGATGTTCCCTGTATGTATGTTGAATGTTTTCTTCACCCCATAGGTTAACATTGCAAAGTCTGGAAATTGCACTAATTGTCCCCTTTTTATATTGAACAGAATTTCTATTGCAAAACGTATTTACTCAAGATGAAATTCTGTGGGTCCGCAAAATAAATCTAACAAAGTGTCATTTTATAAATTGGTCTTAGATTTATTCATTGAGTGTGTGTCATTTATTACCACTGTGGGTACAACAGTGTGTGTCATGTATTGGCACTGTGTGTACAACAAATGCTTACAACTACCCTCGTATAATCTAACTGCTTCCCCACACTACCACAAAAGAGCATTAGTATTATCTACTTTAGCCTCTGTAAAATCTCTGGGGATCCACTGGACTCTCTGCACACTATACCTCTTTTTGGTATAGTCTAGTGAGAGCCGGCTCCCCACGCTCAAATACTCACACACACTCAGACATAGACAGACAGACACACACACTCTCTCTCTGTCTCTCTCTCACACATATTCTCACACATACCCACCCTACCTCACATCAGAAACATGTATTTATCTTCTAAATGACACCTTCAACTAGGATCATTAGTAAAAAGGTTCATGCAGAATTCATAAGATCCTACTTATAAGGATATCTGAGCAGTCATCCCCGTGACAGGAAAAAAGAAATTCAAATGAATGAGCAAAATGCTTTAGGAGGCTGAGCACTCTTAAACTAAGAAATGAAAGAAAGATAAACCAGGAATAGAGGGAAACAGAAAAAAAAGTAAAATAAAGATAATAAAAACAAGAGGAATAGAAAGTACGAAGGAAAGAAACGAGGCTCCCCTATTTTAAATTCAGTAGTGCTTGTAATACGGCGGCCAGGATATCCTTCACGTTTGTGTCTGAGTAACCCGGCCAGTAACTCGGCTAGCGATCTTTAAATCAGGCTCTTGACACTTTATTTATTTATTTTTATTTATTTTAAATCTTATATAGCGCGCAGCTACCCTCGGGCGTCCCGGCGCTTTAAGACAACATCGGATGGTAAGGAAACAGCATCAAGGCGTTATGCTGGGAACAGGAAGGTTTTAAGACCCTTGCGGAAACGCAAGGGTTTCCGCAAGTTGCTGCTGTTAACTGTGCACACTTACTTTCTGAGAAGTCACGGACAAGAAACAGCTAGTCGCCTGTAACATACCTTTTATAATTAGAAGGATGTGACAACACCGCATAAACAACAAGTGCAGATTAAACCACAAGGTTCAAATAAACCCACACACACACCGTAAGATTAAACCTGTACTAAGCACAAAAGCCTCAGTATCTGATAGAGACTACTAGCTGCAGATTCCTTGACGTAGAATTATCCCCTAGGCATGAGACTGGATCTGGAAAACTTTTTGCCACAGCATCCCTGCGTGCCGGGGAGATGGCATCACGCGACTCCGCCCAGGCGTCGTCTGCGTACTTGATGTACGCGAGGTCACATAAGTCCCACCCCGGCGCGCCTACGTCGTTTTTTTTATTTTCTGCGTGCAACGCAGATACGGTCTCTGTTCGGGCCTGTTTAGGCCCCTTTTTCTTTCATCGTTGTGATATCTTTTGGTGGAACAGTGTGGGAATGCCTTTGGGCTTTAAGACAGGCACGTCGTGTGGGCGCCTTATGTCGGCGACAGACCCTCACCTCATTTGCATGTGGTTTTAGGGGAAGATCAGGGCACCACTGATTGTGAGGCGAGCCAACAGTTGAAGCCAAAGTCGCAGCGGGAGCGCCGGAAGAAACTACTCTCGGCGCGTCTCTCAAAATCGGCTTTATCCCCTCGATCAGCCTCCGCAGATGGATCAGAAGCGGCCGTCATCGTCGGCGTCCTCATCCCTCTCTGATGTCACACGAGCGTCGCTCCCCAGTGGGTAAGTGTCGCAGCTTGTCCCCGGGGGCTGGTGTTCGGCCTGCCGGGGGCATGGGCTCTCCATGGGTAATGCGGCCCGCGTGTCGTCCTCCTATCAACCGTTTCCCGGTGAGGGAGCGTCGTGAGCCCAGATGGAGACATACGCGGCGTCTTTGCAGGCCTCGCTGGCGTCTCCTTCTCCTTCCCCTCCTAGGACGTCGGTAGATCCCTTGCATTGTGCGGGGGTCCCCGCGGCGCCCCGGCGCCGCCTGGCTCGTCTCCAGGCTTGGAGGATGTGGTGCTGTTGGGGTTCGGCCCTTCAGGGCTCCCACCTTCGGACCTCGGCACCTCTGCCTCGCCGCAAACTCCTGCGGGAGTCCCTGTGGTGTCTCAGGAGGTCAGCAGGGCTCGGGTTGCATCCCCGAGCCCAGTTTGGCCCTCTAGACAGACAACAACCTTGTCCACGGCTGAGCTGATGCTGCTACGGCATCAGCGCCGGCTGGCCCATGCGGCGCCACAGGGGTCAGTAGACCACCTCGTCCCGCTCTGGGTCGAGGCTGGTCGGGGACCCTTCGTTCCGCTCCGGGCCCCTCTCGGCCCTCCACGCAGGTGGCTGTCAGAGGCCGAGCCGGAGGTTGAATCGGCCCTGGCGGTGCCGCATGGGTCGGCGGACCACCTACGTCACATTCTGGGCCGAGGCTGGCGGAACGTTCTTCATTACAACACCGGGGTGGGGTAACCTCTCTTGCCCATGGCCAATCTATCTACCTGGTAAGCAGGTTCCTCACGGTCCGCAAAAACCCAGTTGTTGACTGCCACTAGCTGCGTGGGCCAGTAATACTTGAGAATGCTCCGGACCGCCAGTCCACCTTATTAAACTCCCCTCTGCAACTTACTCAGCGTGAAGTGCCACCATCCCACAACAGGAGCCAAAGTTCTCAGTCTATCTTTTGAAAGAAAATGTCTGGTGGGATCTTAAAGGACGTTTTTTGCATGATGTACGGGAGACCCTGGAGGGTCATCTCTTTAAATAGGGCCACCCGGCCCAGTAAGGAGAGCCAGAGCGCCTGCCAGTTTGGGGTATCCCTGCGACACCGGTCTAATTTCGGGAGAATGTTCCTGCCTGTGGCTCTCTTGTAATGAACACGCCCAAATATTTAAAGCCATGTAGTGCCACCCGAACTGTGCACCTAGAGTGCAGCCGCAGGGTCCCTGCCACCAGCAGGAATATTAAGGACTTCTTCCAATTGATCTTATATCCTGAATATTCTCCAAATATGTGAAAAATGTGCAGGATTTGTTCACTCGAGATGACTGATTACGTGTCCTACAGCAAAACGTCAGCATAGAGGGAGATTCTCTCATCCCACTCATGATCAACTGGAATACCCCTTATGAGAGGTCCTGGCGAACTCACAAACTTGAGAAGAGCATAGGGGACAAGGAACATCCCTGTCGGACGGAAAAGACTCGGGAGACTGTATTATTGAAGCGCATGCGCGCTAGAGGGTCCACATACAAGAGCATGACAGCAGCGCCACTGGTTCAGCAAAGGAATCCCCTGTTGCATGTGGTACTCCATTAAGGTGTCGGAGATTTAAGCGCGTTCCCTGGTGTGGCATAAATCCAGATTGATCAGGATGAACCACTGTTGCAATTACTGTCCGCAGGCAGATCGCCAGGGCCTACGCAAGGACCTTAGTCTCAAAATTAAGCAAGGAGATAGGTCTATAAGACCCACACTCAGTTGCTGGTTCGTCCTTTTTTGGGATGACCACTACCGCAGACGTTTTTTGGTACTCTGGGAGACATCCTTATTTTCAGGCAGTCTGAAACCTCCTCTGGAGGCACTCCCTGATTTTATCCATCATGATTTTATATAATTCTAAGGGGAGCTCATCAGGCCCCTTCGCTTGCCCTGTTTGCAAGGTTCCTTTTGTCTTATTTATTTAGTCTACTGTCAGGTCTTGGTCTAGTGCGTCTCGGTCCTCATTCGTTAGCATTGGCAGGGTCAGGTCTTTCAGGAAGTACCTCCCAGTATTTCCGTCCCCTTGTTGTCAGTGTCCTCAAGGATCCAGTTCCGTCCTTTGTCTTGTCTCTCTAACCATGCAAGCAACTCATTGGCTTTATCACCAACATCAGAGAGACAGTGCTGGGTAGCCAGCGCATGAGTGCCCGCTATTTTCCATTAGTGCTCTTAATGTGTGCTGCTTCAGTTCATGGAGTAATGGGAGAGGAACTGATTCCCCACTTGCCAAGCGTGCCACCAGGAAAGCACTTTCACTGTCCTGAGCCTCGCACTTCAATTTACTTTCCTTCGGCATTCCCCCAATCACGGCCTGTGTCTGGCCTGGAATCACTGCCTTGACTTCATCCCTTTCTCACTGCACCATCAGGATTCAAGCAAGCCGGGCCGAAGACGGCTGAAATGCCAGAAACCGGTCCCCGGTAGCTTGTCTTCTTTCTGGTGAAGAATTGGCTTGGTAGTTTAGTCTGCCCTGTTCCCATGATGCACTGGGCCAGGGGCAGACTGATTTGCATATAGCCAGGTTCTGAGCTGGGATGGTGCAGTGAGATAAATAACGGTGATGGATCAAGCCCTGATCTTTGGACTGGGTAAGAGTGGTCTGCTTAATTCAGACACTCTGTTCATCACCACCCCCTTTTCTGAATCGTTGACTTCATCCTATAGCACACAAGCTGATTCAACAGGCCGCCCATTCTCCTTAAAATAGAATACTGCTCCATCTCTCAGATGAGCTTTGAACGTTTTGTCTTATAAATATCACGTATCAACCCTTGAGGGTAGCATTTAGTCCACAACCGGACCATCGAGTTGCACCTCCACCAGCGAATGGTCTAAGATTCCCCCTGCAATGTGCGTAGCGGCTCTAAAATCAACTTTATGGACAATCTGGGTGAAAAGATGTGTTGCAGATAGGTGTGTTCGGTTCTGATACCCTCGTACCCTATAGGGGCATTTAGGAGTATCATGAATATAGTATAGGTGGAGTTCTTGCACTCCAGTCACCCCAATGCATGTAAGCTCTGTTGTAAGTGTCTTACCCTTTCACGGGCATAGAAACCCAAGGAAAGTGTGTGCACGGAGCCACTACCTCATTAAAATTTGATAAATCTAATACGGATGAAGACTCTGCAAAGGCTATCGAGCTATGCCCAACGAACGAAATCTTGCCAACAAACTAAATCTTGCCAGTAGACATCAAACGAAAAGTATTGAGGGGGCGACCCACTGGGGCTCCGGGGCCAAATGGCATACCACCGATACTGTATAAATCAGACGTGGAGTTTTGGAGCGAATCGTTGGCACCAACATTTAATTATATAAGAAACACCCAGACTCTTCTAGAGTCTTGGCACGGGTCAGTCATCAGCCCGATATGCAAACGCGGTAGTCAGAAGCACCCCAGCAGCTATCGGCTCATTGCCCTACTAGATGTGGAGGCAAAATACATTGCTGGAGTCATCCTGGAGGAACTATCATCATGGGCATCTGAAAACTCAATCATTCCAATTAACCAAACGGGCTTCTCCAAAGGCCAAGGGACCACAACCAACATCATAACATTGTCCTTGCTGATGGGAGCAGCAAAAGAGATCAAGTCATCTTTATACCTCTCGTTCATCGATTATACCGTGGCATTCGATCATGTGGACCGTAACAAACTCGGGCAGAAACTGAACAATTGGGGAATACCGAAACCCCTCCTAGATGTGCTAATAATGCTCCATTCAAATACCTGGATCAAAATTAAACTTGGGGCAGGTACGCACCTTTCGAACGCCATCAGGACAACAAAAGGGCTAAAACAGGGGTGCGTATTAGCACCACTACTATTCAACCTCTTTTTAGCCGACCTACCTAGGGCCCTCGACAAATGCCCTAATCACGCACCCAAATTGGGGAAAATGACCCTCTCTAATCTCCTATTTGCGGATGACCTGGTGCTGATAAGTCGCACACCAACGGGCCTTCAGCACCTCTTGAACATAACTCACACTTTTTCAGTAAAAAACTCCCTTCAAATAAATTTCAGCACATCAAAGGTCATGGCCGTGAATTACAGGAAAAAAAGGTATCTCTGTTGGCATCTGAATGGAGAACAGCTTGATCGGGTGACCTCTTATAAGTACCTGGGAGTAATTCTGGACTCCAAAAACGTGTCTAGGGTATAACTTGACTCCTTACGAGGTAAGGCGACGACGATCTACTTGGCATTAACCACTTGGCTGCTAAGGCACCTGATGAGCTTCCATTGACTTTCCATTGAAATCAATGGAAACTCCATGACGAGTTACCCTTGTCATTAGCACTGAAGGGGTTAAAACCTCTAAAGGCCAAACTCCCCGATCTCACCTTTAAACCTCTCCTTGAAATTTTGTGTGCTAATTTGCAGCCTACCCTTTCATACGGCAGCGAATCGCTCCATGGGAAGGATGCCGCTGTATTGGATACAGTCATAGCTAACACATATAGGGCCATCTTCAACTTCCCAAAATACGTCTCTCCAGCTCAAATCCGACTAGAATTCGGCATCCTAAAACAAACCATAGAAAGGCGGAGCATGTGCGTAGCCAGCTGGCACAAGATCCGCACTGCAGAGACGGGCTCCTTAAGCTCTAACGTATGGGAAGAGCTACTTCGGCACCGCAAATCCTTGCCCAGAGACTACCTTTTTGAATCACTCCAAGTTCTAGGCCTGACTGACATCTGGGAAACATCAGTAGATCTATTGTCCCTTAAAAAAATCGCCAAAAAATCGGCACGCATTGTCTCAGTGATCGAAGACAAGCAGGACCTGGCAAACAGGGCGCACGGCTGGATAACGTTGGATGACTATGGAAAAATACAACCGCAAGCTTACCTTAACATCTGTATGAAAAGGAAACTTAAAGAAAAGCTGCTAAAACTATGCCTAGGCGTAATCCCCATACTCCCCCATCTCCCACCCTGGGAAAGAAACTATTCATCACAGCAGTGTCGCCTGTATAAAATCGCCAAGAAGGACATTGTTCATGTGATCTGCATCTGTCCTAGACTAAGGGACCTGAGGCACAACTTCTTAATACCTTCCTTTAAACTACACGCCGTTCGGACCTGCAGGCAGGCAGTCAAACTGTGATTTAACTCCAACAACACTAAATTGAACTGCCAGGTCGTGAGGTTCTTTAATCTGACAAAGAAAAGACTAAACAGTGTTTGACGAACATTAAATGGCTTTGAGGACAACCACGAACTGATCTCAATCAACTTCTTATTTTTAATTTAATTTGACTTGATACGCTTAAGTACAAATGCCTTTTAAATGTACATACTGATGTTTTTATAATTTTGTAAAGGTTTTAACTAACCATGTACAAATAAACGTTACCTTACCTACCTTACCTTTCACAGGATGAGTCAGTTTTGTCTGGGTCTCTTTCCTGTTTCCCGACACTTGAATGGCACGCCCCAACACTCGAGAGAGCAGTGACCGACCAGCAAGCTTTTGTGGAGAGCTTTTGTCCTGGATGTAGGGCTGCATTCAGTAGGCACCCACTCTGTCTTTTCTTTGCAGTTGCCTGAAGATCAGCAGTCCCAAGGTAGCAGTCACACCTGGCCTGTCGGTAAGTGCAGGCCCTCTGGAGGCCCGACTGTCAGCAATTGAGCCCGCACTGTGGCCGGGTCGACCACAGGCGTAAGCTCAGACACTGGAGTAAGTGTAGTCCCTCATGGACCTCTGACACAGAGTAGTCAGGAATTCAGCCGGTAAAAGCCCAACTCAGGCTTTCCAGGAAGCCAGTAGATTCGGACCCTGTTGTGTTAGGAATTTGGCAAATGCAACCTTGAACGGGCCGGTTGGCAGCACACAATCGTCCAACTGGGCCTCAACAATCACGTTGCCGTAGAGTATTATTTTCTGCCCTGAACTGTTGGGAGAGTCTTGAGGGTGGTGGTGGGGGTGTTCCTTAGACTAGCGGTTTACTCTGTCGCACTCTCACATTGCATTTATCCTACGCACACCAACACCCTAAACACGCACTTGATGTTAGCACAAAGTTTGGGCACAGGTATAGAAATGGAGCATTACATGTGTGTGTCAGTAGGACACCACTACACTGACCATGATGCAAAGATCACATCAGGCTATGGATCCTTACAATAGGCTCCATTGCCACAACCGCTCTTGCTGTTAAACCCATGACAGTCCTCTGCCTTAAATAAGGACACACTTGGTGTGACCCTCCAGGTCACAGGACCTGTCCAAAACCTCTCATAGTCCCTTGTTAGAAGTTGCACAGTACTGGAGTGGCAGAAAAATCTCATGTAATTGTTTTTTTTTTTGTGGTGGATTTACCCCAGTAATGTCCAGCTACAAGTTTGACGCCATGGACTGGGCAGTTGCCACGAGGAACAGATTCTTCTGCCTGTCAAACCACATGCTATTCACTATTTCATAGTGTTTTTCTGCTTTTATTTACTACTTGTTTTAAGGAGGTGGTAGATATATGCATGTGGTTGGTTGGGGGGAGATAGGTGAAGCAGGGGAGGGACGGGGAAAGCATTTTCTAACAGAGGGAATAAGGTACATTTTATTTGCATGATTAACAAAAATCTTACGGTTACTGCATTCTTAAAGGAAACACACCAATTTAAATACAGACCAATCATTTTAAAATGTCAAAAAATCCAAATTAGTTTTCTTAAATAACATAAACATAATTTATAGACATTACATTAGATCGTCATCTTTCCAGGACTTAATACAAATTGTGTCAATTAATATTTCTGTAATTTATGTGTGATATAAAAATAGTCCTAAATGTTGTCCTTAATTATCTAACACTTCCAGATTTCCTGTGGGCAACTCACAAGTATCCAACTTCTTTTTAACAAGTATTAAAAATGTTGTAAAATTGGCGTTCATTTTAATACCCGATGGTCTAAAAAAAACTATTATGGCATGTCTGCAGGTACGAGCACCTCTGCCTATGAAGCAGTTTTTCAAATATTGTTTATTTTCCGCCATCATTACTACACATACACAAACAAAATGCAAAATACGTTCGTCCCATAGGTTGCATGGGCTGCACATAGTCGGCTTAGATGGTCTCAGCCAGGGCACTACATGTTTTAAGCCAGGTAAGTTGCCGGATCGTGCTTTCATAAAGGTGTTTTTGGTTTGTAGAGATCATGGTATTTCTAAATATGGTTGGACCTTAAGACTTGTATATTCCTGGACCAACATCCATGCGTGGGATCTCTTAATAAACAGTTCTTTGTCTTTTAAAAGTGACATTTTTTTATTTATTTTTATTTTCAAAAACCTTTATTAAGGAATATGAACATGGGAGACACAATACACCGTGCAGAACCGCCGCGCGCGGTAGGAAGATAAATTACAATACAGACATTGAGTTGCAATTGGGTTACGTTTACAGCAATTCAGTAAAACCAGGAATGTCAAAGTCACAGAACCACAGTCCAGGGCTACAGCCTCCCAAGGGGAAGCACGCATAGAAGCACAATAACAGATGAAAGTCTAAAGCAGCAGGGGTGCAGATGGGGAGGTGGGAGCATTCACTAACCAACACCGGCGGCCGCCGCCGACCCAGGGCCGGCGGGGAGCACGGTAGAGGTAGCGCCGCTGGGGTGGGAGTGGGAAAGGAGATAGACGATCAGGGGGGCCCAAATGTCGACAGGGCGGGACCTGGCAGGCATTAAATCCCAAAACTCAGAGAGGAGTCTGGCATCGAGAGACATCCTCCAACCAACTCTCGACCCTAGGAGCAGGCTGCCGACCCCAACACATGGCCACCCTACGTCTGGCGAGGACCAAAAGCATCGAAATCAGACGGCTGGAAGCATCAGGGCAAAACTTAACAAAGCCAAGAAGGCACAGGGGAGGGTCTGGGCGCACTGCAGTACCGGTGATGTCAGAGACGGTGGAGCACACCGCCTGCCAGAACTCAGAGACCTTGGGGCAGAGCCAAGTTAAATGGAGCAGCGCAACGCATACAAGTATCTCCAGGGGTGAGCCCGAACCGGTGGAGCAGCACTGGGGTGCGGTACATTCTGTGCAAGTACTGGAAGTGGATCAGGCGGAGCCGGTAATTAGGGGAAAACTTTTTGGTTTGATTACAGCAATACAACCAGTCGGCCTCCGAAATGTCAATTCCAAAGTCTGCGCAATCCGATAAGATAGGGGCAGACCCCAAGGACAAAGCGTACAGTTTGGTGACTAACTTGTGCGGCGACGTGGAAGTATGAATGAAGTCCAGAGCTGGGAGAGTGGGCGGGGGCTAAGGCAATGTGGAGTGCAGTTTGCGGCAAGTGGCACGTAACTGATAAAATAGTAGCGTGTCCTGCAACCCCGGAGACTCTGGAAGAGTGTAAAAGGAATTCTCCAGGTACAGATCCGCCACCGTTCTCAGGCCCAAGCGCGCCGCGTGTCTGGACATGCTGGAAGACTGGAGTGAAGGGAAATCTGGGTGATCCGAAAGTTAGGCACATCCATCCCACCGGCAGACATAGGGAGAGTGAGGATATCGTAGGCCACCCTGGGTCGTTCACCTGCCCAAATAAGCGAAATGACTAGAGAGCGAAGTTTGCGAAACAAATGAGAGGTGAGGGGGATAGGTATGTTCAAGAAGAGATAGAGGAATTTAGGCAGGACCACCATTTTTGGTATGGCGATACGGCCAGCCAAGGATAGCGGCAGTCGGCTCCACAAAGGGATTCTGGATTCAAGCCAATCAACAGCCCGCCCTAAGTTTGACCTCCACAATTCATCCAAATCCCTAATTAACCAGATGCCCAAATAGTGTGTGGGGCCAGATGCCCACACGAATGGAAAGTCTGGTGTGAAGGGGACAGTAGTATCAGTCAGGGGAAATAGGACCGACTTACTCCAGTTCATCTGGATGCCCAAAAGCCCGCCAAAACGTATGATTTCCCGAACCAGGGGGCTAAGGTTTTCCTGGGGGTGGCTGACATATAGGGTGACGTCATCCACATACATTTAGACCAGGAGTGAGCGGGAAGAGAAACCAATGCCCCTGTGTGTATGGTGCTGCCGTAGCCTGGCAGCCAGGGGCTCCATGGCGATGGCAAAAAGCATGGGCGATAACGGACACCCCAGCCAAGTGCCACGGGCAATGTTGATTGGGTCGGATACCTGACCATTAATGCGGAGACGTGCCGAGGAACTGGTGTAAAGGAGTTTGATATTACGCAGAAAGTGAGCACTGAAACCCATACGCGGTAGAATGCTGAACGGCCACTCCAACGTATCGAATGCCTTGGTGGCGTCGAGCAGTGTGGCCACGGGCGGCAAGTTATGGTTAATTTGATGCCGGGAAGAGAAAATGGTGCGAAGATTATGTGAGATTGCCCTGCCAGGTATGAAGCCAGATTGATCCGGGAGATTTGGCAAAGGTTTTATTATTTATATTTATTAGGGAAAGAGGACGGGAGGAGTCATGACGGTCGGCAGGAATGTCAGGTTAAAGGAGCAAATTTATCAATGCTTCGCGCAGGGACTGCGGGAATAGCCTGTGTCGAAAGACTCATTATACATGGCCTCCAGATGCGGTTCCAGGATGTCAGCGAACGATTTGTAAAACGAGGCAGGCAGGCCATTCAGGCCAGAGGCCTTGTCACTAGGTAAGCTGTTGATGGCTCCCAATATTTCTTCCCTGGAGAATGGCTCAACAAGAAATTTTCTATGGTAGTCTTCCAGCCAGACGAGGGCGAAGGACTCAAAATATTGGTCGAACTCCTACCGTGGCAAGGGAGTGCCAACACAATAGAGGTGAGAGTAAAAGTCGAGAAAACGGGATTTAATATCTTCCGGAGAGGTGGTCCTGTCCAGGCTCTATCACTGAGAGCAGTTATATAGGAGGCAGCGAGCGGTGGATGTAGGAGGTTAGCAAGGGTACACCCCGGTCGGTCTCTCTCCCCAAAGCGGTGCGCTTGACCCTCTCTACCAAGGAAGGACAGTTCACTGCCGGCTTCATCCGAGAATTCGGTGTGCTTTTGGCAAAGCAGCGCCAGCGTCTCAGGGCTGGGGCACGCCGCCTGGGCGGCATCAAGCCACGAGTATTTCACTTCCATATACGGCTCAGGAGCAATTTTGCTTTTATTACTTGTATTAATGGGGTATAAGTTGGGCCTCCCAAGAAGCTATAAAGTAGGCGAAAAGCCCCTTGTAGACTTTTGGCTCTTTCCTTCATCTCCATTTTATGGTATGAAAAAGATCCTTTCTCGTCAAACAGTATCCCAAGATATTTATAACATTGAACTTTTTCTAGCTCTCGCTTTTTGTGTGACCATTTGTATTGACTGCCCTTCCGATTCTTAGTACTGACTTCCATTACTTATGTTTTGGTTTAGTTTATTGTCATTTTGTTCTCAATTGAATACATTGATTTTCTGTTTATTAATTGCTGCAGTCCTACCTTTGTTTGGCTTAGCAGGACGACGTCATCAGCGTATAATAAGTTCATTGCAAGGGTAAAGTCTGATAAAAATAGATTAAATAAATATGGAGCTAAAACACACCCTTGCTTTAGGCCTTGAGTTTTTTTTATTTTCCTCGAAAGCTTTGAACCATTCCCTAGCCGGACTCTTGTCCAGGTATCAGTATATAACAATTGTATTGCATGTAAAAGGCTGGAGCTAATGCCATAACGATCCAGTTTCCTCCATAAAATCTGCCTATTTACGCAGTCAAAGGCAGCTTTAAAATCAACGAAACATAAATATAATGGCTGTTTTCTTGTTTTATATTTTTCCATTAAAATTCCCAGTGTTAACACGTTTGTTGTTGTACCTTGACCGTGTACAACACCTGATTGGTTCGGTGGAATTGAATAGTTTTCATTAGCCCAATCAGTTAACTCCTTAAGTAGAACCGATGCAACTAATTTAGCTTCGATATCTTGGAGCGTAATTAATCTGTAATTAGATGGGAGGGACCAGTCCCCACTTTTTTATATAGGAGAAATTATAGATCCGTTCCATGCCTCGGGGACTGTTCTTTATTGGAGAGCATGATTAAATACTGGTGTTCGATAGCTCGACCAATATGATGCTTTCTCCTTATACAACACAGCGGGAATCCCATGTGGGCCGGGGGCACCATTGGATCTCCGATTCTTTATTAATTTACATACTTGGTTTTCTGTTATCTTTCTTTTCTCCTCCAATTCCATTTATAGCCCAATCAGTAGAATTCATTGCCATGTTAGGAGTAGGATTCAAATGCATATCTATGAACGATACCCATTCAGATTCAGTTACTGTTGATGAAGTAGATTTCCTACTAGATCTACTCAGTTTGTTTACTAGAATCCAGAAGCCTCTTGACTTACTCCTTTTGCAAGCATATAGAGCTTTTGCCCACAACTATTGCTTTTCTTGCATTTTGTTCTTACATACCATTTTCCTTACTCCTGCATTTATATTTTTAAGTTTTACTCTGTAAATTAAATTAACTGGGAACTTTTTTACCAATCTCAGGATTCTGTTACGTCCTTTTTTTAATTGATGGCTTTCAAACGAAATTTTCACCAATGAACATGCTGGTTTTTTCCTCCGCTGACCTTTATTAGCATATTATTGAGATTGTGGTAATTAATTGCTTTGTGAAGAGAGACCATTTTTCGACAGCATTCGAATAATCTCCTTCGAAGTGAAAATCCACAATTGCCTGCGCAGTGTTTGTAATAGAATCTTTGGTGTTATCTGACCAATAAAGTTTCTTATAATTTACTGTCGTTATTTCTCCCGGTAGTGACCTATAGTTTTCAAATCTTAGGCCATTTAGGTTTAACTCAATTATTTGTTGATCGTGGTCGTTTATATATATTCCCTCTTTCCGATAAGCCAACATTTTATGAAATAGATTCAACGATGCTATAGTATAATCTATTCTAGCACTATGATCCCCTGCTTGAAAAGTCCATGCTTTTGGCAAATCTTGAGGAAATCGCCCATTTTACCATCTTAGACCTCTGGTTTCTAATTCTTATACAAGAGTCTTGCCGATGTTTTCATTCTTATGTTCCCTCATACCCATTGTTGATGAAAAACTTGGAATTGACCATAAGTAATTTTGCCATTGTATTTCAACATCTCTATCGTAAGACCATAGCAAATTCATGTTATAATCCCCGGTAATAATAATCTCAGGTTGGGTGTCATTGTCCAGTTGCTGCAATATCATAATTATCAAATTGGTCGCCATTGTTCTTCGTAATTATAAACTTTGATTACTACAAGAGATGTAATTATATTTTGTTCCTTGTATCGTATTTTGACAATTAGATAATCCTTTTGACTTGGGACGTCCATTTCACTTTCCATTTTTTTTTAATAAAATTTTTATTTTCTTATACAGTAAGTAGAAAGAAGGAGACATAGAGAGAGAGACACTTTCCATTTTTAGCTCAGATGATATAAAAATAGCCAAACCCCCACAAGGTCTGCCATAGTTACTTGTTCTCTTAGCTAATGAGTAATAACCCTATACCCTTCCAATCTAAAAAGAACTAAAGCCCAAGTCTCTTGTAAACAAATGATTTGAAAACAGCACAAAGTAGCGAGTTGGTTATTCTGAATCTTTGCTTGAACCCCATCTACATTCCACGAACATAATCTGACCCTTTTATTCATAATTGTTGGCCCCCTTAAAGAAACTTCAGATTGTAGATGTCAATCCTGCCTGACATTATGGAGGGCTGCTGTTAGCCAACCTAATTTGACAGTGTCAAATAATAGGTCTTCTTTTTTTACCTCTAATAATTTTAAAAGATGCCCGTTGGTCATACCTGTGGGTTTTTTAATATTGAGTATTTCTTATTATTATCGGTTCTCATTGGTTATGATTTTGTAATTTTGTTGAAACAAAAGGGCTAGGATAGGAAAGTTGCAGGGGAGTTGTTATTTTTATTCCCCAGTCCTGAAAGAGATTATGTTCTTGCATAATAAGGCTGGCGGCAGTAGAAGATGTCCAAATTACTAAAGTTGATTTGCGATTATTATTCTTGATGTGTGGAATTCAATTGAGTCGGTACATTTAATTTTCTTTAATGAGGGTACTGCATTTTAATATGTTCCCACGAGTCATTATATCATTATTACCCCTAGATTTATATACCAGCGTAGAAATTACCTGCACCACTCCTTTTTGATCTGGGTTATTTAATTAAATTTGTTGCAGGCTATTTTCACCTTGAGCATGCTCAATTAACCTTCCATTATGATTATTAACAGTTTGAGACCATGATTGTCGATGTTTATGTAACTGCTTCGTTTTGGTTCCCAGATCTTGTGGTAATTTAATATCCTTCAATGTTTTTAACAAATTTATATTCGTTTCATCCCCTCTGATACTCTCACTCTTTGCTCTATTTGTTTCCAATTGTGATGGCTTATTCTCCACCTGTTTATTACATTCCTCCACTTGCAGCATTTCTAAGGACTGAATTTTCCCATACTCTATCATTTTTATACTATCAGCTTGCTTGTTTAGGTATTTATTTTTCATAACTGCTTGTACCTCCGATAGATCTTTATTAAATAGAGGGTAAAAGGGTTTTGTTGGAGACATTTGTTTACCCTCTCCTTCACAATATGATATTTGGTCATGGTTGTTTCGAGTGTTCAATCTCACTACATCTGATACATTTGTATTTTGTTTAATACTTTTAGAAGCTTTATTTCTTGCTTTCCATTGTTTTTTCCTCTGACTTTTTGATAGTTAAACTTCCGGAGCTGCGTCTGTCATTGTTGATTGTGTCGAGCATAGGTTTATCACTTCTTGATCTTTTGTTTTATCGTCTATTTTATCTTTAACAACAACAGTATTGTCTTTACATTTTATTGTATCTTTAGAGGGGCAGTCGGTCTTGATGGGTTGAATTCCCACTTTAGGGAAATTCCCTTTTACATTGTCAATTATTGTTTTTAAGCCAGTTTGTTAATTAGTGGGGCACAACTACACTCTGATTATGTAGATATTGGCTGAGATTGTGCCCTTACTATTAGATTATTTTGTGTTGTTATCTTCAGCTCAGTTCCGGCAATAGAGGATGCCGTAGCACTCAAGAGATCTATTTGGACCTCCTTTTTGTTGGACTTATATGTTAAAGTTTCCAGAGTTAATTGTGAGGTTTTGAAGAATAAATGAGAAATGTCCTAGTTGACACAAAGGAAAGTTTCAATTCTATTAAGGACGCGGAGGCGAGGATTTTGCTTGTCCTTTCTCCATTTTATTGGACAGCACATTAAAAGTATAAGAAAAAAACATCAACCATGAACTACCCTAACCAACATGGCAGCGGTAGTCATCGTAATACAGTAACCAATCATAGTCCACACAACAGCATAAAGGTATCCCACGTCGGTAGTCTTTCCTCTTTCGTTGCTGCCGTAGGAAAGAAGTCCTCTATCCTCTAGTCCGTTTTCTGATCGTACCCTAGGGAAGAGAAATAATAATAATATCTTGTCCAGAACAATGTTAAAAATAAATCTGACACTTTGCAATGGATATGGTCAAAGATAAATTGCAGTAAGAGAAGATATACCAAGTAAAACACATTAATCAAATGTATACATCAATACATATGGAAATATTACTTCCCTCGTATGAAGAAACAAGTACTGGAATCCATTGTGTTGGGAGGGAAGGCTAGATAAGCCAGGGTGGGAAAATCCTTGCCTCCGCGTCCTTAATAGAATTGAAACTTTCCTTTGTGTCAACTAGGAAATTTCTCATTCTATGTCAGGAAGCGGAGGCGAGGATTTTGCTTGTTCAAAGCTTACTTACCACCAGAGAAGCAGCTTCATGGATTGACTTAAAATAAAACTTTTTGAAAGTTGAATCTGAAGACCAATCCGCTGCGTTCATAATATCTTCCAATCTGCCTCCAACTTGGACAGCCTTGGAAGCCATGGCGCCTCTAGTAGAGTGAGCGCCGAAGTTCGTAATGTTGATACCGGCTTCATACATAATCCACATGACCCATCTGGCAATGGTGGGGGATGAAACTGCCTTGAAAGGCTTCTTTATCGCAATTAACAATTGTCTTTCGCCCGGTGGGCGGACTTCCAAGTTCATATTTTCATATGATTTGAGGCAACGGACAACGCACAGTTTGGGTGAATCCGGAAAAGCTGGATAAGATACTGACCTGGTATTACACTTAGTTCTCCTGGAAATGGTAAATGTGACCCCTTCAGGGGTAAAAACTCTGGCAGAAATGTCAAGAGCACGGACATCGGAAGCCCTTTTGCAGGAAATAAGACAAAGTAGAATAGCCAATTTTGCTGAAATTTCTTTGCGTGAAAGATAATCATTATCCTGCCAGGACAGAAGAAAACGTAAAACCACATTCACATCCCAAAGAGCGGAATATCGAGGTTCCCGGGGATGTGAAAGACGAATACCTTTGAGGAGTTTGCAAACCCAAGGGTGCTCTCCAACAGGGGAACCATCCACAAGGGCATGACCCGCAGAAATTGCTGATCTGAAAGAATTGATAGTACAATAAGCCAGTTTATCATGGAAAAGTTTAGCAAGGAAATTTACTACTTCCGTCACAGTAGAGCCCACGGGATCCAGGTGTTTTGCCACACACCAACGAACCCATCTGTTCCATGCAGATCGGTATCGTTTAGTGGTACCAGGGGCCCATGCTCGCTGAATGAGGAGTTCAGCGTCTCTCGAAAGTGAGTCGTTAGACCAACGTCCCCTGAAATCCTCCAGGCCATGAGACGTAGATGGCCTTGGAGAACCAGAGGGTGTGGATTACCCAGAGGATCCGTTAGAATGAGGTCGAAGAACGGCAACTGTAGAGGTTTGTCCCAAGATAACTCCAGAAGGGACGGGAACCAGCACTGAGCCTTCCAGATCGGGGTGATCAAGATTAGAGAGGCTCTTTGCCTGCGGACCTGGGCTGCTACTCTCTGAATGAATAGGAATGGGGGAAATGCGTAAGCTGGAGACACAGGGTCAAATCCTTTGGCAAGCTAATTGTCAGAATCCTGTGTTTCTCACCAGGATAAGTGTTAGGAAATACTGCTTCCAGCTGGTCAAACTTCTCGGCAAGCCAGAAAGGAAAATCATCCAGTTCCTGGGGACGCCTGCCCATCACAGCGTTGACCATAAGGGGACTGAGTTTCATATCGCCCTGTCCGGCAGAAAGCGCCGCACCATCCGGGGCCCCGCCCGGGAGATTGCGGGTGATGAATTGCACTAACGAACTAATCACGCTAATTGCGACTACATGTAGCCGTCTGATCTCAGCCACGGGACATGCCCCGTGCTGAGGATGAGGTGTAAATCCAGCCAAGACAGGCCAAGTTGCGCCTGGAATGGACAAAGGACCTAACCTCGGGGCTGATAATGAATGGAGTAGGGCGCCATTAAACCAAACGCGGTGCTGCCAGTATCAATAGGAATTTCTTGTGCCCTATACGGAGTATACTCATTTGGCACAGCAGTGGGAGTGTACGTATGGAACGCACCTGAAGTTCCGTCCACCGCCGGGAAGGTCACCCACGAATAAAAGATTTTGTAAGGGTAAGCCACCTCTGCACTCACCACCATAATTACTGCCATGCCATCCACGGGAACATTATAATTTTGCAAATGATTGCGCACCGCAATACGACTATGCTGCGGAATGTCCACCCAGGCCATAGCGACACAGAAAGAAAAAGGTACAAAGTCAACCCTGTAGCATAACTGGGTAGTAATTCAAGGAAACCGTTTAGAAAGATTCAAGCTTCAAAAGACCTATACTAATACAGGTGGGTTTGTCCGACACCACCGTTTACCGGAAACAATAGTGAAGGTGTTAAGGACTGAAAGATGTACTACTCAAGTATCACGCTATAAGACCACCAACGATTGGGCGCCATGTCGCAGGGATTCCGTGCTCAGACTGAACTGTGCATAGAGGCTTGGAACCTCAGTGAATTAGGATGTCCCAAAACTCACCTTAGTACCCAAAAATCCCCTACCAGACTAGCTACAGTGTCTCATTGGAACACATGAACACTCTTTCGTTATACAATCATTTCAATCCAGAACAAGGAGTAAAAGAGGACACGTGCATATTTGAAATGTTTATTCACTAATGCAGTGCTCTCAAGCGCAGTATCTTAGCTAATACAAGCAAACATATTATAAGAAACAAAAGTAATCAGTATAGTCACTAGTCCATATAACACAAACGGTGCAAGCATAGTATTATGCTAAAATGAATAGGGTTTAACAAAACCTAATTATCACCCTCCCTAGCTATTATATTATATTATATCTAAGAAGGTCCCTTGTGGGTTTTAGCAGAGCGGCCCGAACCTCAAGATCCTAGTGGTAAGGGATCACATCATCAGCAACCAGCTTTCTGCATGCGAAGCACCATCAAGTGTGTGTTATGCTCTTGTGCAAAGCAATATAAAACGCGCCTAAAGCCAGAACTTGGCTGCAGCTGCATGTATGTTATATCTAGGGACGTGCGAAGATCAGTGCTCATAACGTTTACTGTGTTGAGATATCCTTGAAGGTTTCAGCACTCCCTGTACAGACATAGCTCTCCAAGCAAGGCTGATATCAGTGTAACAACATATTATTCTCGTATGAACCGAAAACATTTTACTAGGCTCAAAGCTAAAGCAGCAGATGTGTGTCTTGTGCAAAAAGCAACAGAAAGGAAAAATGGCGTTTAAACTCACAAAAAGCTCATGCTAACTTAACACAGTAATCAGGCTACATCAATCCATATATCACTTCTGCTCCTCCCACCTCTGTAATTATCGCTAATACTCTTGGTAAAATGTTCCAATACCTCCACACCCTCTGAGGCAAAGGTGATCTGGTGTGTGTCCCAGTTTAAATATCGTGGTGCGAGGATAATATGTTCGGTGTAATATTTTGAGTTGAATGAGTTTAAGTCGGGATGGGATCGCTGCCTCTCGGGCTGATGCTAGGGCGTCCATCCAATCAGTTTCCTCGATATCTCCCAATTCAGTCTCCCATTTTCCCTTTAGTGCTATCATTGGGTCTGGTTGATTATTGATCAGTTTCTTGTATGTGTAGGAGGTTGCCTTTTTTTCCATATAGACCATGAGGAGCCTATCCTCCAGAGGGGAGGATTCCACCAATTTGGTCTCTGGGGGAATTGCACTTTGTTATGCGTGTCGTATCTGTATGTAACGGAATCGTTCCGAGTCTGCCATCTTATACCTCGCTTGCAAGTTTTCAAATGATATTATCTTAGTGAAGTAGTGTGGCTCACTGGTTAGAGGCGGCAGACCCGAGAGCAGAGGACGGCCCGGGACCAGGGTTCGATCCCGGCGCGGCAGGTTTCTGGACCAGGGTCAGCGGACTCGATAATTCTCTCGCCTCGGTGCCCACTCTGATCAGCGATCACACTCGGCAACTCTGGGCATTAGCTTGCCTCATCTTCACTAACGGCCCCACCAGACCGCCGGGGATGCTTGGTCTCACCCTGGAGATACCCATTAAGGGACCATCTCTCAGGGAAGCCAGGAAGGGTTTCGCAGCGGTCGAAGCGCCTTGGGACCCTCCGGGTAAGTAGTGCGCTATATAAATGCCTATACATTTACATTTACATCTCTCCTTTCGCCCATAGGTCGCCTATTTTAGAGATACCAATTAGGTCCCATTCTTTGAATCCCTTTGTGTTCACCAGTATGCCCAGTTTTCTCGTGTCCCAGAGGGAGTGGCTTGTGTCAACACTCCCTCCCATCTCAAGGCCCTCGGTGCGGCGTGCCATATTTTAATAGTGTGTGCCATTGATCCTGTAAGTCCTTCCTGTTTTCCGTAGGTGTAAAGTGCCCTCATCAGTCGGTCTGCCGGCAGGAGGCTCCGGTCCAACCTGTATGCTCGTTCGTCCTGTGGGACGTGCAACTATTGATTTATTGTCATCAGTTGTGATGCCCAGTAGTAGAGTTTAACATTCGGTAGAGCAATACCACTGTCATACCAACTCCGGACCAGTTGGTGTTGTGCTATCCGGGGGGGTTTACCGTCCCACAATAGGGTTGTTACTTCTGCTTCAATGGATTTGAAATACTTAGGGGACAGGAAATGGGGTATTTTGTAGGGCATATAAGGAATCTCGGAAGGGCTAGTATTTGAAATAGTGCAGCTTTTCCCAGGAGCGTCAGCGGGAGGGATCTCCAGTGTTTTACGTCCGCTCGGAGTCGTTCCAGGGGACTCATTACATTTTCTTCCATGAATATAGTCTCTGATGGGGTGACATACATTGCTAAGTACTTGAAATCTCTGGTCACGATCTGCAGTTCGCATCCCGCCGGGATTTTGGGTGTAGGCCCGTGCAATACATAGAGTAGCGATTTCGTCCAGTTAATAGTGTAGCCGGATACTTTCCTGTATGCAGTAAAAATGTCTAGTAGGAACACTAAAGATCTCGCCGGGGATGTTAAATATACAAGCACATCGTCCGCATATAGCGAGATACGATCCTCCCAGTCCTCCTCCCATCTCATTCCATGAATGGATACGTCCTGCCAGATCCATGCAGCGAGCAGTACCAGCACTAGGGCGAATAGCAGCTGCGACAGCGGACATCCCTGCCTGGTACCCCTTCCTAGTTGGAATTCTCTTGATATTCTTCCGTTTGCTACTACTTGCGCGAGGGGTTCCGTTTATAAAAGTTGTATCCATGCACAGAATTTCGGGCAAAGTCCCAGCTTCCGAAGTACCGCAAAGAGGAATGGCCATTCCACTAAATCGAAGGCCATAGTGGCGTCCAAGGAAAGGATGGCTGCATCTTTCTGTATCTCTGGTGTACGGGCCATAACGGCATGCACCCTCCGTAGATTAAGGGAGGTGTTACGTCCCGGCATGAACCCTGATTGGTTCGGGTGAACCAAGTCCTTGAGGTGTGGCTGTAGTCGGAGTGCCAACGCTTTGGCCAGTATTTTGGCTTCCGTATTCATTAGCGATATTGGGTGGTAAGAGGCTGCCATATGCGCAGGTTTGCCCGGTTTTTGCACTGCCACAATTGTGGCTATTCGCTGATTCCGTGGCAGCCTGCCATCCTCCAGGCAGTATTGTACATGTTAAGTAAGTGAGGTGTGATCAGACCCGCCACTTTTTTGTACAGCTCTACTGGTAGCCCATTTGGACCTATTGCTTTCCCTGTGTTGAGTGCCGCCAGTGCCCACCCCAATTCTTCCGACGAGAGGTCACCATCTAGGTCTTCCCTGGCTTCTGGGGAAAGCGTAGGCATCCTAATGTCTTGCAAGAAATGTGTATTGTCCTCTATTGTGGGTAGCCTCCCGAGGTCCTGAAATGCTTGCCTGTGAAGTGTAGGGGGGAACATAAACGGAGAGCACGTGATACAACCTACCTTCCCACTGCCCAGTTAGTACCGCAAATTGTCCCTGTGCATCAGTCCAAGTGTTCTTAATCATGAATGTGGAGCTCTTATGGACCAGGATTCCGACCCCTCTAGAGCCAGATGTGAACTCAGCGTGAGCTACCATTTTAAAGCCCCATCTATCTAGTGCCTTGCATGTTTTTCCTGTCAAATGTGTTTCCTGGAGTAGAACAATCGAGGGCCCCTTGCGCTTCAGGTACTGTAGGACCAGCCCTCGTTTAATCTTATGACCAAACCCATTCACGTTCCATGAAATTATGGACAAGGGGGGCCCGGCTGAAGTGGTAACTGAGTGTTGGTCTCCTGCCCCTCATGTGGTGTCACGTCGTGCTTGATATGTATATCCTATGGTCAGTGACTACTGTTGATACCTGCTGTACATGACCTGCCCTGTGTGCGCATAGATTGTATAGTTGACACGTAAACTTGTTCCTTGAATTAACGTAACATATTAAACGTAAACATTGTAACAGTTGCTTCAAGAATCCTTGGCCCCTAATCCCAAACCCTGCCCTCCCCCCATCGGATCTGTGACTGTCTCCATCTCCAATTGCTCATTGTGGCCCCCGATAAACAATTGTAGTCCCTGAAGAAAGTGGTCATTGTTCACCAGAGACCAAAACAAACCGAAACTTATCGCTATCAGAATCCCAACCCCCCACCCTGCCTCCCTGCCCGGCGGATACAGAACCATCCACCACCCCCAACTGAGCAGAGTGCTTACTTCCCAGAACAAAATGTAGTGTTCATGAGGGTGAGACTACCGTGACTGTTATAGCCTCCATCCCACCCATCAATGTCCATGCAGCGCTACCAACATCACGGTAGGTCCTACCTGTAGGAGTCTTCATAACTTGCATGTGTATCACGTCCTTAGTCGACCCATTGTAAGGAAGGTCAATGTAACAGTACCCACCACCCTGCGCTCACCGCCCAATATCGGGCCGTGTCCATATCATAGTCTCCTACAGCGGTGTTGTGAAGCGTAGCAGCCTGTGAGGTCCTTAATCCTTAAAAAGCCAAGTCATAGCGTCGCTTCAGTGATGCAGTTTGTTTTGGGCTTCTGTCTTTTCCATAATCGGTTATTTTGTCTTTCTTCCCGGTTCCTGGGTTTCCCTGTCTGCCGACAGCCCTCCAACCAGTCTTGCGCATCTTTGGGCGATTAAAAAAAACACGTTTTCCCTCTGCTTCAACACGCAGCTTCGCTGGAAAGAGCATTGAGTATTTGAGTTCACTAGAACGGAGTTCCCTTTTCACTTCCGTGAAATTTTGTCGTTGTTGTGCCACCGCTGCCGTGTAGTCTCGATAGAAGGTGACCTTTGCATTGTCAATTTTGACTGGTGGAGCCATTCGAGCTGTCTGCAGGATGGCATCGCGATCGTGAAAGTTGAAGATCCTCGCTAAGATTGGATGCGGTGGTGCCCCTGGTTTTGGTTTCCCCCCTGACACGGCACGTTGTACTGAGAAATAATTTGACAGGCCCTTCGGTTGCAGCTTAGTTTGGATCAAATCTTCTACGAATAGGTCCAACGCAGGGCTCCCTGTTGTTTCCGGTGCACCCACCAGGCGTACGTTGTTGCGCCGTGAGCGGCCTTCCTGTTCGTCAATTTTCGCCTTTAATAGCAGATTGTCATCTTCCAGTTTCTGTATTTTGTGTTTCAAGGCCCCCGTATCGTCAGTTAGCCCCGATGTAGCTTTTTCCACCTCAATCAAACGGTCTGACAACTTGGAGAAGTCCGCCCTTATCAGGGAGATATCGGTGGAGATAGTACCCATTGAAGTTTGCATTGTGTGCAATGCCGCCATAACGTCTTTCAGGGTGACCTGTTCGGCGTCACCAGACGGGTTGGTCGTCTGGGATGATGTGCGTGGCGCTTCGTTCGGTTGACCATCCTGGGGTTCTTTTACATAGGCATATTTTTCCAAGCGCGGAGGCTGTTGCACCTTGGGCCCCCTGCCCGTCATGGTACTTGATCGCAGTGGACACGCACCCAAAAACTCGTGAGGACAGGAAAAGAGCCCCGTTTGCCAACTGTTCCTCGATGTGTTGTACAGTGTGTTCCTTGGTAACTCCGGGAACGCGTGTGAGCCTGCGTTGCGCTGGGCTGGTCCGCTGTGTAGCACCAGCGGCCTGTGGTACCTCCAGCTCCTGTCTTTCAGCCGTGGAACTGCTCCCTATAGCCCCCGTGAGACAGCGCCGGGTGTCTTCGCACAGTGCTATCTAGGGTATGCCCCTTAAAATGCCTGCTGGTGTCACTGATTTGCAGCTAGTGCTGCGTGTGGGGCAGGTGAGCGGGCTGGTGTGCTCAACGGCGGTAACAGAGAGGCCGGTGGTTCCAGGATTAAGCCGTCCCTGCCCGGTAACGTCGGGTTGTCACTCAGAGCCCCCTCGCTGCCTCCTCCAGCAGTCGCCAGTACCTTGTAGTCCAAGGATGTCCTGTGCGCGCAGCCGCGTCGTTTTGGTTTTTGCCGCCTTTATTCTGTGTCCAGGATCAGTTCTTGTCGGGTCATCTGTATGCCAGGCCGCCGTGAAACTTTAGTCCCCGGCTTCCGTAGTGCTGTTAGGCCCCGGTTGCACTGTCTCGTAGCCGCTTGAGTTTTAGGAGTCTGGAGTAGCCGATTGCTTCACCGGGAACTGGAAGATCTCCCGTTTTTATACAGCCGTAGCAGTGGCCTGCTGAAGTCAGGATTATTGTGCGGATTGTCGGGGAAGGTGCCCTGCAGTCACGGAGCTCTGCTAGAAGGCAGCCATCTTTCTCGGCCGGTAGCCACGCCGGGAAGTGTTTTTTTATTAGTTTTTTATCTTTGTTCCTTGTTAGATTCATAATTACTTATCCCATGTTAGGATGAGTTTGTCCACGCTTTTTGGCTATTCCGCATACAACACCTCGGTGGAGCAACCTGGAGAAATTACCGTTACAGAAGGTCGTTGAGTTTTCTTTAGACCTATCTGCTGGCTTAGCAAAGTTGCATGATCTTCTTTTTTTTCTTTTTTATCTCTCTCTCTAAGCTCCGGGGCACTTAGAAGCTGTATCTTTCATTTGGCTTATCTAATAAGAGGAGGAGCTGATTTATATTGATCAATGCACTTTGTCCACCTGTTATAATTCTGTTGAGGCTTTCTGATCCCCTGCGTGGAACCAAGTGATGATGTAATTTTTGCCTGTGGAAAAAAAAAATTTAATAAACACATTTTTGACATAAATCAGGTGGCAGGCCAAGGCTCCTCTGTGCTCCTCTGTGCTCTGCAGCAGCCGCCGCACGAGCAGCACCAGCAGCGCTTTAGCACAGCGGTGCTGACAGCGGCCGTTCCTGCCTCCATCGCAGATCCGTAGAACTTAAAGCGCCCGTATAACAGGACGCGGGTGAAGCGGGAACCGGTCACAAAACAAACCCTGGCAGTCGTGCCAGGCTCCGCTCCGCTTGCTCATCAATTCCTCTCGGCCCCTCAGCTCTAATCGATACGCTCTGCACTCAACACCGAATCACAGGCCGACAACAACTGTGAACACCAACAGAGGGAAGAATTGTGTGTTTCCCCCTAGTTAGTGAAAAGGGCACGAAAAACGGGGGAAACAGAGGGCAGAAGGGAACGAAAAATGAGGGGAAACAGGGCAGAAGGGCACGAAAAATGAGGGAAACAGAGGGCAGAAGGGCACAAAAAACAAGGAGAAAACGAGTGAAACAGAGGGCAGAAGGGCACGAAAAACAAGGGAAACAGAGGGCAGAAGGGAACGAAAAACGAGGGGAAACAGAGGGCACAAGGGCACGAAAAACTAGGGAAACAGGGCAGAAGGGCACGAAAAACAAGTGGAAAACAAATGAAACAGAGGGCAGAAAGGCACGAAAACGAGGGAAACAGAGGGCAGAAGGGCACGAAAAACAAGTGGAAAACAAGTGAAACAGAGGGCAGAAGGGCACGAAAAATGAGGGAAACAGAGGGCAGAAAGGCACGAAAAACGAGGGAAACAGAGGGCAGAAGGGCTCGAAAAACAAGTGGAAAACCAATGAAACAGAGGGCAAAAGGGCACGAAAAACAAGGGAAACAGAGGGCAGAAGGGCACGAAAAACAAGTGGAAAACTAGGGCAGAAGGGCACGACAAATGAGGGAAACAGAGGGCAGAAGGGCACAAAAAACAAGGGGCAAGCGGTTGAAACAGAGGGCAGAAGGCCACAAAAAACGAGGGAAACAGAGGGCAGAAGGGCACGAAACACGAGGGAAACAAAGGGCAGAAGGGCACGAAAAACAAGTGGATAATGAATGAAACAGAGGGCAGAAGGGCACGAAAAATAATGAAAACAGAGGGCAGAAGGGCACGAAAAACAAGTGGAAAACGAGGGCAGAAGGGCACGACACATGAGGGAAACAGAGGGCAGAAGGGCACAGAAAACGAGGGAAACAGAGTGCAGAAGGGCCCAAACAAAAAATGAGGGAAACAGAGGGCAGAAAGGCACGAAAAACAAGGGGAAAACGAGTGAAACCGGGCAGATGGCCACAAAAACGAGGAAAACAGAGGGCAGAAGGGCACAAAAAACAAGGGGAAAACGAGTGAAACAGACAGCAGAAGGCCACAAAAAACAAGGAAAACAGAGGGCAGAAGGGCACAAAAAACAAGTGGAAAACGAGTGAAACAGGGCAGAAGGACACATAAAAAGAGGGAAACAGAAGGCAGAAGTGCACGGAAAACAAGGGGAAAACGAGTGCAACAGAGGACAGAAGGCCCCAAAAAACGAGTGAAACAGAGGGCAGAAGGGCACGAAAAACAAGGGAAACAGGGCAGAAGGGCACAAAATGCGAGGGAAACCTCGGGCAGAAGGGCACAAAAAACAAGGGGAAAACGAGTGAAACAGACAGCAGAAGGCCACAAAAAACAAGGAAAACAGAGGGCAGAAGGGCACAAAAAACAAGTGGAAAACGAGTGAAACAGGGCAGAAGGACACATAAAAAGAGGGAAACAGAAGGCAGAAGTGCACGGAAAACAAGGGGAAAACAAGTGCAACAGAGGACAGAAGGCCCCAAAAAACGAGTGAAACAGAGGGCAGAAGGGCACGAAAAACAAGGGAAACAGGGCAGAAGGGCACAAAATACGAGGGAAACCTCGGGCAGAAGGGCACAAAAAACAAGGGGAAAACGAGTGAAACAGAGGGCAGACGGCTACAAAAAACGAGGGAAACAGAGGGCAGAAGGGCACAAAACAAGGGGAAAACAAGTGAAACAGAGAGCAGAAGGCCACAGAAAACAAGGGAAACAAGGCAGAAGGGCACAAAAAACAAGGGGAAAAAGAGTGAAACAGAGGGCAGAAGTGCACAAAAACAAGGGGAAAACGGGTGGAACAGAGGGCAGAAAGGCACAAAAAACGAGGGAAACAAGGCAGAAGGGCACAAAAAACAAGGGGAAAACGGGTGAAACAGGGCAGAAGGGCACAAAAACAAGGGAAAAACGGGTGGAACAGACGGCAGAAAGGCACAAAAAAACGAGGGAAACAGGGCAGTAGGGCACAAAAAACAAGGGGCAAACGAGTGAAACAGAGAGCAGAAGGCCACAAAAAACAAAGGAAACAGAGGGCAGAAGGGCACCAAAAACAAGGAGAAAACGAGTGAAAGAGAAGGCAGAAGGCCACAAAAAACGAGGGAAACAGAGGGCAGAAGGGCACGAAAAATGAGGGAAACAGAGGTCAGAAGGGCACAAAACAAGGGGAAAACAAGTGACACAGAGAGCAGAAGGCCACAGAAAACAAGGGAAACAGGACAGGTGGGCACAAAAAACAAGGGGAAAACGAGTGAAACAGAGGGCAGAAGGCCACAAAAACAAGGGGAAAACAGATGGAACAGAGGGCAGAAAGGCACAAAAAACGAGGGAAACAGAGGGCAGAAGGACATGAAAAACGAGGGAAACAGAGTGCAGAAGGGCACAAACAAAAAACGAGGGAAACAGATGGCAGAAGGTCACAAAAAACAAGGGAAACAGAGGGCAGAAAGGCACGAAAAACAAGGGGAAAAGGAGTGAAACAGAGAACAGTAGGCCACAAAAAACAAGGAAAACAGAGGGCAGAAGGACACGAAAAACGAGGGAAACAGTGGGCAGAAGGGCACGAAAAACAAGTGGAAAACGAGTGAAACAGGACAGAAGGCCACAAAAAACAAGGGAAACAAGAGGGCAGAAGGGCACAAAAACCGGGGGAAACGGGGCAGAAGGGCACAAAAAACGAGGGAAACAGGGCAGAAGGGCACAAAAAACAAGGGGAAAACAAGTGAAATAGAGGGCAGAAGTCCACAAAAAACGAGGGAAACAGAGGCAGAAGGGCACAAAAAATGAGTGAAATAGAGGGCAGAAGGGCACAAAAACAATGGGAAAATGGGTGGAACAGAGGGTAGAAAGGCACAAAAAAACTAGGGAAACAGAGGGCAGAAGGGCAAAAAAACAAGGGGAAAACGAGTGAAACAGAGGGCAGAAGGGCACAAAAACAAGGGGAAAACGGTTGGAACAGAGGGCAGAAAGGCACAAAAAACGAGTGAAACAGAGGGCAGAAGGGCACAAAAAACAAGGGGAAAACGAGTGAAACAGAGGGCAGTAGGGCACAAAAACAAGGGGAAAACGAGTGAAACAGAGAGCAGAAGGCCAAAAAAAACAAGTGAAACAGAGAGCAGAAGGCCACAAAAAACTAGGGAAACAGGGCAGAAGGGCACAAAAAACAAGGGGAAAACAAGTGAAACAGAGGGCAGAAGGCCACAAAAAATGAGGCAAACAGAGGGCAGAAGGGCACAAAACAAGGGGAAAACGAGTGAAACAGAGAGCAGGCCACAGAAAACAAGGGAAACAGGACAGAAGGGCACAAAAAACAAGGGGAAAACGAGTGAAACAGAGGGCAGAAGGCCACAAAAACAAGGGGAAAACGGGTGGAACAGAGGGCAGAAAGGCACAAAAAATGAGGGAAACAGGGCAGAAGGGCACGAAACACGAGGGAAACAGAGGGCAGAAGGGCACGAAACACGAGGGAAACAGAGGGCAGAGGGCCACAAAAACAAGGGGAAAACAAGTGAAACAGAGAGCAGAAGGCCACAAAATACAAGGGAAACAGATGGCAGAAAGGCACGAAAAACAAGGGGAAAACGAGTGAAACAGACAGCAGAAGGCCACAAAAAACAAGGAAAATAGAGGGCAGAAGGGCACGAAAAACAAGTGGAAAACGAGTGAAACAGAGGACAGAAGGCCACAAAAAGCGAGGGAAACCTCGGGCAGAAGGGCACAAAAAACAAGGGGAAAACGAGTGAAACAGAGCGCAGACGGCTACAAAAAACGAGGGAAACAGAGGGCAGGAGGGCACAAAACAAGGGGAAAACAAGTGAAACAGAGAGCAGAAGGGCACAGAAAACAAGGGAAACAGGGCAGAAGGGCCGAGGGAAACAGAGGGCAGGAGGGCACAAAACAAGGGGAAAACAAGTGAAACAGAGAGCAGAAGGGCACAGAAAACAAGGGAAACAGGGCAGAAGGGCACAAAAAACAAGGGGAAAACGAGTGAAACAGAGGGCAGAAGTGCACAAAAACAAGGGGAAAACGGGTGGAACAGAGGGCAGAAAGGCACAAAAACAAGGGAAACAGGGCAGAAGGGCACAAAAAACAAGGGGAAAACGGGTGAAACAGGGCAGAAGGGCACAAAAACAAGGGAAAAACGGGTGGAACAGACGGCAGAAAGGCACAAAAAAACGAGGGAAACAGGGCAGAAGGGCACAAAAAACAAGGGGAAAACGAGTGAAACAGAGAGCAGAAGGCCAAAAAAAACAAGTGAAACAGAGAGCAGAAGGCCACAAAAAACAAGGGAAACAGAGGGCAGAAGGGCACCAAAAACAAGGGGAAAACGAGTGAAACAGAGGGCAGAAGGCCACAAAAACCGAGGGAAACAGAGGGCAGAAGGGCACGAAAAATGAGGGAAACAGAGGTCAGAAGGGCACAAAACAAAGAGAAAACGAGTGAAACAGAGAGCAGAAGGCCACAGAAAACAAGGGAAACAGGACAGGTGGGCACAAAAAACAAGGGGAAAACGAGTGAAACAGAGGGCAGAAGGCCACAAAAACAAGGGGAAAACAGATGGAACAGAGCGCAAAAAAGGCACAAAAAACGAGGGAAACAGGGGGAAGAAGGACATGAAACACGAGGGAAACAGAGGGCAGAAGGGCCGAAAAACGAGGGAAACAGAGTGCAGAAGGGCACAAACAAAAAACGAGGGAAACAGATGGCAGAAGGTCACAAAAAACAAGGGAAACAGAGGGCAGCAAGGCCACAAAAAACAAGGAAAACAGAGGGCAGAAGGACACGAAAAACGAGGGAAACAGTGGGCAGAAGGGCACGAAAAACAAGTGGAAAACAAGTGAAACAGGGCAGAAGGCCACATAAAAAGAGGGAAACAGAAGGCAGAAGGGCACGGAAAACAAGGGGAAAACGAGTGCAACAGAGGACAGAAGGCCACAAAAAACAAGGGAAACAAGAGGGCAGAAGGGCACAAAAACCGGGGGAAACGGGGCAGAAGGGCACAAAAAACGAGGGAAACAGGGCAGAAGGGCACAAAAAACAAGGGGAAAACAAGTGAAATAGTGGGCAGAAGGCCACAAAAAACGAGGGAAACAGAGGCAGAAGGGCACAAAAAATGAGTGAAACAGAGGGCAGAAGGGCACAAAAACAAGGGGAAAATGGGTGGAACAGAGGGTAGAAAGGCACAAAAAACTAGGGAAACAGAGGGCAGAAGGGCAAAAAAAACAAGGGGAAAACGAGTGAAACAGAGGGCAGAAGGGCACAAAAACAAGGGGGAAACGGTTGGAACAGAGGGCAGAAAGGCACAAAAAACGAGTGAAACAGAGGGCAGAAGGGCACAAAAAACAAGGGGAAAACGAGTGAAACAGAGGGCAGTAGGGCACAAAAACAAGGGGAAAACGAGTGAAACAGAGAGCAGAAGGCCAAAAAAAACAAGTGAAACAGAGAGCAGAAGGCCACAAAAAACTAGGGAAACAGGGCAGAAGGGCACAAAAAACAAGGGGAAAACAAGTGAAACAGAGGGCAGAAGGCCACAAAAAATGAGGCAAACAGAGGGCAGAAGGGCACAAAACAAGGGGAAAACGAGTGAAACAGAGAGCAGGCCACAGAAAACAAGGGAAACAGGACAGAAGGGCACAAAAAACAAGGGGAAAACGAGTGAAACAGAGGGCAGAAGGCCACAAAAACAAGGGGAAAACGGGTGGAACAGAGGGCAGAAAGGCACAAAAAATGAGGGAAACAGGGCAGAAGGGCACGAAACACGAGGGAAACAGAGGGCAGAAGGGCACGAAACACGAGGGAAACAGAGGGCAGAAGGGCACGAAAAACGATGGAAACAGAGTGCAGAAGGGCACAAACAAAAAACGAGGGAAACAGAGGGCAGAAGGGCACAAAACAAGGGTAAAACAAGTGAAACAGAGAGCAGAAGGCCACAAAATACAAGGGAAACAGATGGCAGAAAGGCACGAAAAACAAGGGGAAAACGAGTGAAACAGAGCTGAAGGCCACAAAAAACGAGGGAAACAGAGGGCAGAAGGGCACAAAAAACAAGGGGAAAACGAGTGAAACAGAGAGCAGAAGGCCACAAAAAACAAGGAAAACAGGGTAGATGGGCACGAAAAACGAGGGAAACCTAGGGCAGAAGGGCACGAAAAACAAGTGGAAAACGAGTGAAACAGGGCAGAAGGTCACATAAAAAGAGGGAAACAGAAGACCACAAAAAACGAGGGAAACAGAGGGCAGAAGGGCACGAAAAACGAGGGAAACAGGGCAGATGGGCACAAAAAACGAGGGAAACAGAGGGCAGAAGGGCACAAAAAACAAGGGGGAAATGAGTGAAACAGAGGGCAGAAGGCCACAAAAAATGAGGGAAACAGAGGCAGAAGGGCAAAAAAACGAAGGAAACAGGGCAGAAGGGCACAAAACAAGGGGGAGAAGAGTGAAACAGAGAACAGAAGGCCACAGAAAACAAGGGAAACAGGGCAGAAGGGCACGAAAAACAAGGAGTAAACGAGTGAAACAGAGGGCAGAAGGGCACAAAAACAAGGGGAAAACAGGTGGAACAGAGGGCAGAAGGGCACAAAAAACAAGGGGAAAACAAGTGAAACAGAGGGCAGAAGGGCACAAAAACAAGGGGAAAACGGGTGGAAGAGAGGGCAGAAAGGCACAAAAAACGAGGGAAACAGGGCAGAAGGGGACAAAAAACAAGGGGAAAACAAGTGAAACAGAGGGCAGAAGGGCACAAAAACAAGGGGAAAATGGGTGGAGCAGAAAGGCACAAAAAACGAGGGAAACAGGGCAGAAGGGCACAAAAAACAAGGGGAAAACGAGTGAAACAGAGAGCAGAAGGCCAAAAAAAACAAGTGAAACAGCGAGCAGAAGGCCACAAAAAACGAGGGAAACAGAGGGCAGAAGGACACAAAAAACAAGGGGAAAATGAGTGAAACAGAGGGCAGAAGGCTACAAAAAACGAGGGAAACAGAGGGTAGAAGGGCATGAAAAACGAGGGAAACAAAGGGCAGAAGGGCACAAAACAAGGGGAAAACGAGTGAAACAGAGGGCAGAAGGCCACAAAAACAAGGGGAAAATGGGTGGAACATAGGGCAGAAAGGCACAAAAACAAGGGAAACAGAGGGCAGAAGGGCACAAAAAACTAGGGGAAAACGAGTGAAACAGAGAGCAGAAGGCCAAAAAAAACAAGTGAAACAGAGAGCAGAAGGCCACAAAAAACAAGGGAAACAGAGGGCAGAAGGGCACCAAAAACAAGGGGAAAACGAGTGAAACAGAGGGCAGAAGGCCACAAAAAACGAGGGAAACAGAGGGCAGAAGGGCACGAAAAATGAGGGAAACAGAGGTCAGAAGGGCACAAAACAAGGGGAAAACGAGTGAAACAGAGAGCAGAAGGCCACAGAAAACAAGGGAAACAGGACAGGTGGGCACAAAAAACAAGGGGAAAACGAGTGAAACAGAGGGCAGAAGGCCACAAAAACAAGGGGAAAACAGATGGAACAGAGGGCAGAAAGGCACAAAAAACGAGGGAAACAGAGGGCAGAAGGACATGAAACACGAGGGAAACAGAGGGCAGAAGGGCCGAAAAACGAGGGAAACAGAGTGCAGAAGGGCACAAACAAAAAACGAGGGAAACAGATGGCAGAAGGTCACAAAAAACAAGGGAAACAGAGGGCAGAAAGGCACGAAAAACAAGGGGAAAAGGAGTGAAACAGAGAACAGAAGGCCACAAAAACAAGGAAAACAGAGGGCAGAAGGACACGAAAAACGAGGGAAACAGTGGGCAGAAGGGCACGAAAAACAAGTGGAAAACGAGTGAAACAGGGCAGAAGGCCACATAAAAAGAGGGAAACAGAAGGCAGAAGGGCACGGAAAACAAGGGGAAAATGAGTGCAACAGAGGACAGAAGGCCACAAAAAACAAGGGAAACAAGAGGGCAGAAGGGCACAAAAACCGGGGGAAACGGGGCAGAAGGGCACAAAAAACAAGGGGAAAACAAGTGAAATAGAGGGCAGAAGGCCACAAAAAACAAGGGAAACAGAGGCAGAAGGGCACAAAAAACTAGGGAAACAGAGGGCAGAAGGGCAAAAAAAAACAAGGGGAAAACGAGTGAAACAGAGGGCCGAAGGGCACAAAAACAAGGGGGAAACATTTGGAACAGAGGGCAGAAAGGCACAAAAAACGAGTGAAACAGAGGGCAGAAGGGCACAAAAAACAAGGGGAAAACGAGTGAAACAGAGGGCAGTAGGGCACAAAAACAAGGGGAAAACGAGTGAAACAGAGAGCAGAAGGCCAAAAAAAACAAGTGAAACAGAGAGCAGAAGGCCACAAAAAACTAGGGAAACAGGGCAGAAGGGCACAAAAAACAAGGGGAAAACAAGTGAAACAGAGGGCAGAAGGCCACAAAAAATGAGGCAAACAGAGGGCAGAAGGGCACAAAACAAGGGGAAAACGAGTGAAACAGAGAGCAGGCCACAGAAAACAAGGGAAACAGGACAGAAGGGCACAAAAAACAAGGGGAAAACGAGTGAAACAGAGGGCAGAAGGACACAAAAACAAGGGGAAAACGGGTGGAACAGAGGGCAGAAAGGCACAAAAAATGAGGGAAACAGGGCAGAAGGGCACGAAACACGAGGGAAACAGAGGGCAGAAGGGCACAAAACACGAGGAAAACAGAGGGCAGAAGGGCACGAAAAACGATGGAAACAGAGTGCAGAAGGGCACAAACAAAAAACGAGGGAAACAGAGGGCAGAAGGGCACAAAACAAGGGGAAAACAAGTGAAACAGAGAGCAGAAGGCCACAAAATACAAGGGAAACAGATGGCAGCAAGGCACGAAAAACAAGGGGAAAACGAGTGAAACAGAGCTGAAGGCCACAAAAAACGAGGGAAACAGAGGGCAGAAGGGCACAAAAAACAAGGGGAAAACGAGTGAAACAGAGAGCAGAAGGCCACAAAAAACAAGGAAAACAGGGTAGAAGGGCACGAAAAACGAGGGAAACCTAGGGCAGAAGGGCACGAAAAACAAGTGGAAAACGAGTAAACCAGGGCAGAAGGTCACATAAAAAGAGGGAAACAGAAGACCACAAAAAACGAGGGAAACAGAGGGCAGAAGGGCACGAAAAACGAGGGAAACAGGGCAGATGGGCACAAAAAACGAGGGAAACAGAGGGCAGAAGGGCACAAAAAACAAGGGGAAAACGAGTGAAACAGAGGGCAGAAGGCCACAAAAAATGAGGGAAACAGAGGCAGAAGGGCAAAAAAACGAAGGAAACAGGGCATAAGGGCACAAAACAAGGGGGAAAAGAGTGAAACAGAGAACAGAAGGCCACAGAAAACAAGGGAAACAGGGCAGAAGGGCACGAAAAACAAGGGGTAAACGAGTGAAACAGAGGGCAGAAGGGCACAAAAACAAGGGGAAAACAGGTGGAACAGAGGGCAGAAGGGCACAAAAAACAAGGGGAAAACAAGTGAAACAGAGGGCAGAAGGGCACAAAAACAAGGGGAAAACGGGTGGAAGAGAGGGCAGAAAGGCACAAAAAATGAGGGAAACAGGGCAGAAGGGGACAAAAAACAAGGGGAAAACAAGTGAAACAGAGGGCAGAAGGGCACAAAAATAAGGGAAAAATGGGTGGAGCAGAAAGGCACAAAAAACGAGGGAAACGGCAGAAGGGCACAAAAAACAAGGGGAAAACGAGTGAAACAGAGGGCAGAAGGGCACAAAAAACAAGGGGAAAACGAGTGAAACAGAGAGCAGAAGGCCAAAAAAACGAGGGAAACAGAGGGCAGAAGGACACAAAAAACAAGGGGAAAATGAGTGAAACAGAGGGCAGAAGGCTACAAAAAACGAGGGAAACAGAGGGTAGAAGGGCATGGAAAACGAGGGAAACAAAGGGCAGAAGGGCACAAAACAAGGGGAAAACGAGTGAAACAGAGGGCAGAAGGCCACAAAAACAAGGGGAAAATGGGTGGAACATAGGGCAGAAAGGCACAAAAAACGAGGGAAACAGAGGGCAGAAGGGCACAAAAAACAAGGGGAAAACGAGTGAAACAGAGGGCAGAAGGGCACAAAAAACAAGGGGAAAACAAGTGAAACAGAGAGCAGAAGGCCAAAAAAAACAAGTGAAACAGAGAGCAGAAAGCCACAAAAAACGAGGGAATTGAGGGCAGAAGGGCACAAAAAACGAGTGAAACAGGGCAGAAGGGCACAAAAAACTAGTGAAACAGAGGGCAGAAAGGCACAAAAAACAAGGGGAAAACGAGTGAATCAGAGAGCAGAAACCACAAAAAACAAGGGGAAAACGAGTGAAACAGAGGGCAGAAAGGCACAAAAAACGAGTGAAACGGAGGGAAGAAATGCACAGTATGGGCTCTGATGAAATTAGGCTTAAAGTCAATGAAACTGGGCGTGGGGGGTCTCTCGAAAAACTGCGCGAGTTGCTTTGGGTTTAGTAGCTCACGACAATTTTTACTGGCCAGAAGTAGCTCTGACTACACAAAAGGTTGGAGACCCCTGGTCTAGGCATAGTCCTCGCAGCATACAATAGATTTGCTTGAGGCAGAGGCCAAAACTCAAAAGTCAGGAAACCAGATACAAGTAGGTGGTAACTCAGGGCAGGGGAAAACGCCTGTTGTCCGTGGAGGAGTCATTCCGTTCCCAGAAATCTGCATTACAAATTAATTAATAGTATATAGTTTTTTAATATCTGTTTGGTGCCAGTCCATATGACTTTAAAATCTGCCTTTGGGATTCGATGTTGCAACTCCATAGGGTACATGTATCCTTTGTGAGCTTAATAAAATGTTGAAAATTCTACAAAACCTCACTCCTACATCCAAGTACTCTCATGCTACCATTCTGCACTCTGCTCTGTCTGAAAAACAGCTCAGCATATTCAAAATTCTGCATTGATTTGGCTTGTAAATTATATTTTTGGAAATGTACATGTATTAACTATTTAATTTTAATACTATAGGTGATTGAAATTACGGACGAAGAAAGCAAGATTTAGCACTAAGCAACTGAATGTCAGTGCCATAAGAAGGATTATTTTGAAAAACTGAAGGACATCCAGCATTCTACGTTTAAACAATTTCCAAAAATCTAAGTGTGGCGAGGAAAGTACTATACCTGTAAGTGAAGTCTTTAACCCCTTCAGTGATAATGACAAGGGTAACTCGTCATGTAGGGCCCATTGATTTCAATGGAAAGTCAATGGACCTACATGCACACCCCTTAGCAGCCAAGTGGTTAATTTTGCATTTCATTAACCCAGAGCAAAGCCATATCTGTGCACACAGCATCAGAAATAATGTAGAAAGACCGCTTCAGCATCCTCATCTGAAATATTATCAGAAAGACAAATTGCCTCAGCATGACAGAATAACGTTCATCTAAAGCATCATGTAATTCTAGAGAGGAAGCACACACTACATAAAAGAAAGTTACAACTAAAGGTTTCTTCTGGATACCATCAAAGAAAAGACGATGAAAGAAGACTCCAAAGCTGACACGTTAACATTAACAACCAAAAGATTGGAAAATCACCTTTGTTCAACAACCGTTTTTAACCAGTTACGCAAGTCTGAGACTATCTGCCTCGGGATATAAAACACCTTCACCCACTCTGCTCTTTCTTGCAAAAACCTTAAAAATTCACCACTTTATTGTGTTAATGACCATCTCAGATTGTTTCCTTTTTATTGTGTACTGTTCTGTAATTCTATGTAAATCACCTCAACATTATCTGTTGTGCAGGAGTGATATGTAAAACTGTTAAATATAAAAATGGATTAAAGGAGCACTGTTGCGCTATATCTAATGTAAATAAATCCTCATCTTCAGAACTACTACAAACCTTAAACTTACCCCAAACATAGAAAGGGTAGAAGGAACTGATGTTCTCCGACTAATGATCCACAATAGTACTCTGCACGTTCTAACGCCCTCAGTTACTGCCATTACACCAGTGCAAAAAGGTACTTATCAGTTTAATCATTAAATATCAGACTAACACCTTATTACTGCATTGCTAAGAACCTACAGAAATAGATTTGAGAAAAACTTCAGTCACAAATTAAGTTGCTGCCGGAGAGGCTATTACCTAAAGACTATTATCTGTTAGAAAGATTTCAACAGGTTTTACAGGACTGCTTCCCGACGTTTTTTGCTCAATTCAAGTGTTGAGAAGATTACACACAATTTCTTTTAGAGATAAGTGCTGAACATTATCTAAACAAGCCCGACTCTAAAATCGAGGCAAAATAACCGAAGTTAGGGAAAAAAGTTACCTGTGCCCAAAAAGATACAGCCATCAAACTTATCTCACAGAATTTGACAGAATGCACACAGGGGAAAACCACTCTCAGTGCAAAGTATGCCAAAAAAGTTTCAGGCGTAAATCTTATCTCACTGAACATATGAGAATCCACACTGGGGGAAAACACTCTACGTGCAAAGTATGCCAAAAAAGTTTCAGGCATAAATCTTATCTCACTGAGCATATGAGAATCCACACCGGGGAAAAACCTTTTCAGTGCTCTGAATGCCAGAAAAGCTTTAGAGTCAAAGCGAGTCTATATCAACATGCATTAACCCACTCTGTGAAAAAACATTATCAGTGCTCTGAATGCCCAAAACATTTCAAACTTAAATCACTTCTAACTGCACATGTGAGATTCCACTCTGGGGAAAAACCTTATCAGTGCTCTGAATGCCAGAAATGTTTCAGTGACAAAAAAAGTCTCACTAAACATTCAAGGACCCACACTTGGGTAAAACGTTATCAGTGCACTGAATGCGACAAATGTTTCAGTGAAAAAAGCAGTCTCACTCAGCATATAAGAACCCACACTGGGGAAAAACCTTATCAGTGCTCTGAATGCCACAAATGTTTCCGTCAAAAAAGCAATCTCACTGAGCATATAAAAATCCACACTGGGGAAAAACCTTATCAGTGCTCTGAATGCCAGATATGTGTCAGGCAAAAAAGGGATCTCACTCAGCATATTAGAATCCACACTGGGGAAAAACCTTATCAGTGCTCCGAATGCCACAAATGTTTCAGTCAAAAAAGCAATCTCACTATGCATATAAAAATCCACACTGGGGAAAAACCTTATCAGTGCTCCGAATGCCAGATATGTTTCAGTCAAAAAAGCAGTCTCACTAAGCATATAAGAATCCACACTGGGGAAAAACCTTATCAGTGCTCCGAATGCGAAAAATGTTTCATACAAAAATATAATCTCACTGAACATGTGAAAATCCACACTCGAGAAAAAAAATGATCAGTGCTCTAAATGTCAGAAAAGATTCAGAGGTAGAGATAGTTACAAGCGCCATAAGAAAACACACCATCAAAATAATCAGTTCTCCGAATGCCAGAAAAGTATACATTTTAAACTCAATCTCACCCTACATGAGCAGACGCACACAGGGGAAAAACATTACCAATTTCTGTGAATACCAGAAATTCTTATTTGATAGGCACAGCCTCACTAACCATAAGCGACTCCATACTGATGAAAAACCTTATGAGTGCTCTGAATGCCAGAAAAGCTGCAGAGAAAAACGCTATTTCACCATGAGAAACTCCACACTAGAGAAAATCCTTATGCCATAAAAGGTTGAATCTGAAAGACAGTGTTATGCTTTATGAGCGATCTCACTCTGGGGAAAAACCTTATGAGTGCTTGAAATGCAAGCAATGTTTTGGGTACAAATTGCTTCTCACTTGACATGAGCGAACTCACACGGGGGAAAAAAGCCTTATGTGTGTTCTGAATGTCAGATAAGGTTTAGTCTTGAATACAATGTCATTTCACATTAGAGAATTCACACTGGACTAAAGCCATATACAGGAGGGGAAAGCCAGAAACGTTATACTCAGAAAGGAGATATCACTAAACATCAGGTGAAAAGTAAAGCGTATCTTGAGTTGCAGAAAAGCTTCTAACAACCTGACTTTTACATGAGAGAGCACATATTGTAGTTGCAATAGAATTCATCAAGAAACTCTTGCAGGATAACTTAGGCTGCGCGCCTGCAACCTCCAAAGAAATTTCAGGCCTGGAAATATTTTTCATTGCAACAGAATCCACAATTTGAGTATCTGAAAGTTACAAAACTCTCAAGGTCTTTACTTTACACAGAGAAGTGTTAGTGCTTTCAAAAATCAACTAATTGCCCAAAAAATCACAATAATAATGTCTTAAATTTTACTCCACCCAAAAGGTTTCTACTCACCCTTGTTTCTTAACATATGACTGATATCTATTTTTTCATGATAAGATTAAGCCTATGCGGAGTTCTTCAGTGAGGAACTCCGCAAAGTGACAAAAAAACTCTGGCGGTCTACGCGGAGTTCCGCAAGCAGCGGAGTGCGTAAGGGTCATGCAGTTTGTGGTGATTTCATCCCATGTCGGAGGATCATTTGGCCCTTCTCTTCCAGGAAGTTATGGATGTCTTTGTCAAACGCGTCCCTCTGCCAGAAGTAGGTCGGGGTTGCTACTCCCACTACTTCTTGGTACCCAAGAAGGACAAAGGCCTGCATCCTAGCTTAGTTCTCAGGGACATCAACCGCTTTCTCCGAAAGGAGAAGTTCAAGTTGTTAATCTTGGCTCAGGTCTTATCTGCCTTCAACCCTGGAGATTTGATGGTAGCGTTGGACTTGCAGGACGCTTACTTTCACATCCCCGTCTTGCCTGCCCACCGGCATTACCTATGGTTCACGGTAGGCCACCCGCATTTTCAGTTTAACACGCTTCCCTTTGACCTTACCAGCCACCCCCTCCCCCGGGTGTTCACGAAAGTTATGGCGGTGGTCGCAGCTCATCTGCGCAGATCAGGAGTTCCAGTCTTCCCCTATCTCGACGACTGGCTGTTGAAGGCTCCCACCTCCAGACTACGACGGACTTCCTGCATTTGCTGGGGTTCTCAGTTAACGTGCTGAAGTCGCACCTGATTCCATCCGATAAGCTTCTTTCCATCGGAGCGGTTCTGGACACAACACAGTTTTGGGTCTATCCTCCCGAGCAGCAAGTCCAGTATATTGGGGCTATGATACCGATGTTTCAGCCTCCATCCCGGTGTTCGGTGAGAATGACCCTGAGGCTGCTGGGCCTCATGGCCTCCTGCATCCTGCTGGTGCATCATGCCAGAATGACATTCAGATTTCGGAGGGGACTGCAAGTCAGTTGCAGTGGTGGTTCACAAACCAGGATTGGGTCAACAGCAGATCCCTCTACCTTCTCCAACCTGAGTTCACAGTAGTGACTGATGCGTCACTCCTGGGTTGGGGCAGCCATATGGAAATGGTGGAGATCAAAGACCTCTGGTCTCTGACGGAGTCCAGGCACCACATCAACCCTCTGGAGCTCCGGGCGATTCATCTTGCACTGAAGGCATTCCTTCTTTCTGTCAAAAGAAGAGTGGTGCAGGTGTTCACGGACAACACCACCGCCATGTGGTACTGCAACAAACAGGGCAGGGTGGGGTCGTGGACCGTATGTCAAGAGGCTCTTTGCCTTTGGACATGGCTGGAACATCAGGGCATATCTCTGGTAGTTCAACACTTAACAGGTTCACTGAACGCAAGGACGGACAAACTCAGCCGCCAGTGCATGATGGATCACAAATGGCATCTTCATTCGAAGGTCGTGCTAGGTCTCTTTCAGTAGTGGGGAGAGCCTCGGTTAGATCTATTCGCCGCCGAAGAGAACGCTCAATGTCAGCAGTTCTGTTTGTTAGAGTTTCCAAAGCGGCTCTCGCTCGGCAACCCTTTTCGTTCCCTTTGACCTTACCAGCCACCCCCTCCCCCGGGTGTTCACGAAAGTTATGGCGGTGGTCGCAGCTCATCTGCGCAGATCAGGAGTTCCAGTCTTCCCCTATCTCGACGACTGGCTGTTGAAGGCTCCCACCTCCAGACTACGACGGACTTCCTGCATTTGCTGGGGTTCTCAGTTAACGTGCTGAAGTCGCACCTGATTCCATCCGATAAGCTTCTTTCCATCGGAGCGGTTCTGGACACAACACAGTTTTGGGTCTATCCTCCCGAGCAGCAAGTCCAGTATATTGGGGCTATGATACCGATGTTTCAGCCTCCATCCCGGTGTTCGGTGAGAATGACCCTGAGGCTGCTGGGCCTCATGGCCTCCTGCATCCTGCTGGTGCATCATGCCAGAATGACATTCAGATTTCGGAGGGGACTGCAAGTCAGTTGCAGTGGTGGTTCACAAACCAGGATTGGGTCAACAGCAGATCCCTCTACCTTCTCCAACCTGAGTTCACAGTAGTGACTGATGCGTCACTCCTGGGTTGGGGCAGCCATATGGAAATGGTGGAGATCAAAGACCTCTGGTCTCTGACGGAGTCCAGGCACCACATCAACCCTCTGGAGCTCCGGGCGATTCATCTTGCACTGAAGGCATTCCTTCTTTCTGTCAAAAGAAGAGTGGTGCAGGTGTTCACGGACAACACCACCGCCATGTGGTACTGCAACAAACAGGGCAGGGTGGGGTCGTGGACCGTATGTCAAGAGGCTCTTTGCCTTTGGACATGGCTGGAACATCAGGGCATATCTCTGGTAGTTCAACACTTAACAGGTTCACTGAACGCAAGGACGGACAAACTCAGCCGCCAGTGCATGATGGATCACAAATGGCATCTTCATTCGAAGGTCGTGCTAGGTCTCTTTCAGTAGTGGGGAGAGCCTTGGTTAGATCTATTCGCCGCCGAAGAGAACGCTCAATGTCAGCAGTTTTGTTTGTTAGAGTTTCCAAAGCGGCTCTCGCTCGGCAACCCTTTTCGTTGCGGGTGGAGTTGCGGCCTCCTGTACCACTTCTGCCAAGATTGCTGAAGGAGATCAAACGCAATCAGTCCCAAGTCTGGTACCCCGAGCTCTTGAGCATGGCCTTCGATCCTATTGTTAACAGATTTCTGAAGTGCATTACTCATCTCTTTCCTCCTTCTCCTTTCGTAATACCCTAGTGGGAGTTGACCTCACTTATCTTATGTGTGCTCCCTTTGAGCGCCTACATAATTGTCCTCTTCGCCTCCTTAGAAGACTAGTTTTTTGCTTGCCATCACCTCTGCTTGCAGGATGAGTGAGCTTCAGGCTTATCCTCCAGACCTCCCTTTCTTGCTGTCCATCCAAACAAAGTAGTCCTCCGTGTAAGCCCTCTTTTCTGCCCAAAGTGATTGCCGCTTTCCACATAGGTCTGACCATCAGATTACCTACCTTCTTCCCACCTCTGCTGTGTTTTTCTCTGCCAGGTGCACAACATATAGACTGTTCACACACTTTTTGTAGTATGCTTTGTTCTGGGCAGATAAACTCTAATCCCCACTGTACTTCTATCCTCGTGTTAGTGCAGCATGATGTAAACAGTAATTGTAATGTATTTAGATTTACATAACACTTACTACCCCATACGAACTTTGAAACGCTTTTTCGACGAGTAGCACACTACTCTAGGACCCAAAAATGATTAGTGGTGAATTAGTATAGGGAAATATAAAATGTATATGAGAGCTGGACATGTTGGTTTGTTAGTTGGGTTAAAAAAGATTGTGGGGGGATAGAAGAGGGAAGGTTTTGCATTTATATAGCGCTTGCTACATCTGATGAAGTGTTGAAGTGCTTTTCGCCGAGTAGCATGCTACTCCAGATCCCAACAAGATGAATAGACAGATCAATTATGGTGGGGAGGTTGTTTTATTGTACACACAAAACTGTACACAAATTAATAAAATTCCGTTGTAAAGTTGTATCCAAGAGGCAAGTATAGTCTCTGATAATAATGTATACAATACTGATAAGTTTTAAGTTGGCTTGCCATCAAGACTGATGCCCCGTAATGTTGAAGCAAAGCCATCTGTGCTGGAGTATCTTAGACTCTTTTTGAATTGTACCATCCACCTTGTAGGTACTGCTATTTGTATCATGTCCACGTTGTAGGCAGGCACAAACGCCTAAATTGTGCACTATTTATATTAAGCATAATAAGCATAATGTAAGTGAGCAGATGACAGTAAGCACTGTACAAGCTGTATTAGGTGCTTATAAGTAGAGTGACATAGAGGGCAATAAACACTCACTAAATCTTTTTTATTATTATTAACAGTCCTCATAAGAACATACAATTCAATTCGATATACAAATAGCCCATTGGGGAACAGTTCAGGCATCATCTGGGGATTACACATCCGAGAAACACAAGTGTCTTTCATGAATACAAATTGACTACTCCTCCAAGGACTCCACTGTATTATTGACACAGGCAAAAAGGCAAACAAGCAGTCAGGAGGCGCACTGATTGTATACCCCCACCTGACAGGATAGTGACAGACCCCAACCACCTGCAGGGGAAACTTGCCACCTCACTTAATAGCTGCCAGACGCTTTACTATGTAAGCAGACTGGTGGTTTACAACTGCGCCTACGTTGGGGCACCACATGTTTTTTCCAGCATAATCTGGTGTGCTCCCCCCTGTGTGGGATGATAGCACCCACTGAAAACTGCACCGTTGTGTAGTCTGGGACAGTGCACCTTCCATGTAATTCTGAACTGGGCCTTTAAATACGGTACTATTTTGTGTGCCTATTTAATTCAGGTATACAAAGAATGTGGTACTACTTGTATACTAGGGTAGGACAAGGAAGATTGAATTTCTATGGTGGCAGAAATGTTTTTGTCAAAGTGCTTTATGCCGTAAACACCCTCCCGTACCCTGAACATAATGAGATTACGTAGAATACACCTCTGAGTGCCTAATGCTGCCATTTGTATTTCAAGACCAGTGATTAACGTGGCTTTATCAAGTTTAAAGCCATTAGGCGTTTCCGACCTGTCTGATACTTGCATATGGAAAAGGTGGGTCATTTGAACCTAAAGATAGATAAACATATTCATAGGTCACGATTTATGTCTGCATCTAATATAAAACTGTAAATTAGGAGAGGTGAGAAGTTAAAGGCAGCTGCTAATCGAGTTGCATTTGTACATAGGCCTTCCTATATTATGATATCTATTCCTGCTTCAGTCTTTAATTGTAATGAGTACTTTAATACCCAGGCATGAAGTCATCGTCGAGCTGTTTAGATAATCCACCTGTCTCACCACTTCTTCCCCACTGCATCCTTAACCAGTGGCCTAGCCAGTGTGCCTTGGGCCCCAAGGCAAGAAAGGAAATGTGACCTCTGCCGTTTATTTGGACTGTGGAAAACAGCAATAATCATTGTTCTGTGGGCCCCTCAGGCCTCTGTTTGAACTGTGACAAACAGCAGTTATCAGGGTTCAGTGGGCCTTTAATGCATCTGGGACCTGGTGCCACTGCACCTGCTGCACCAATGGTAAGCTAAGCCCCTGCCCTTAACAGCTTCTATTCTAGCCCCACTGGAGAACCGAAACAGCCAAGTACTGATCTGGCCATATATGCAGGCATGCAGCCGCCTCTTCCTCTGAAGGGATTTAAGTCGCTTGAAAGCAGCATGCGGGAAACAACCATTTTCTGAGGTAAAGTCAACCAACACCTCTTCTGTTCCAACCTGAATCCATTTAAAACCAGGGACGAAAAAACGGTTCATCGTCATCCCTTGCTTATCAGAAGGGTAAAACAGATTCATCTAACATTACAGTGTACCACATAACAAATTGTGATTCTGTTTACAAATAAAACTAGCATGCATATAGAAAGGGCAGCCTTTGGCCAAAATAGGCATTTTCCCTACCCATACTTTTAACACATCTTATACAAAAAATGCTAATTACATTGTCATCCGGAAATAGTCATTAGCGCCTACTCATAACCAAATGCCACTTAGAATTGTCTTTCACTTCAAGCTTTCAAAGGTATATTAATATAAAAGCAGTATTGAATTTTTTGATGTTGTGTACTCTTACCAAAATTTAAAGCATCAACTTAATATGACACACCATAGAAAAAAGGAGTTGTTTATATATACTAAACCTCCAGAAACGTTTGATTAACCAGTTATAAAGTCACGTCTAGCTTAGTCAGTTTATAGTCTTCTTTTTTTTAATAGCAATTATTTCACATTGTTACTGAATATGCATGGCTAAACAATTATAAGGTCCCAAAGGCGAGACCTATTGGCTATGACAATGCTTGTTATTGATTGAGTACATTGAGCGGCAGAACTTTTGATTAAGTCCTGAAGAATGCTGCAAACACCTATTTGGAGGGTTAATATGCTGAAACATGTTGACCTCTTATTGACTCTAACAGTGTATATATATTTCTCCCACAGTGTCCTATTTTTAATCCTGGCCCAGGGGTGAACAAATAATGGAAACCACATACCCTTTAACAAGTTTTAACTTTCACTCTGCTGCCCCCACTACCCTGAGCTCATTATTGTGGTATTTAGTATACCTTTCTCTATAACATAATATGCCTGAACTCCTCCCTCTCAGTGAGGGGGTTGTTTCATGGTACAAGGAGATGCCCAATAAGGAAGCATGCCAACTATGGTAGGTGAGGGAAATCGTCCTTTTAAAGGGATATTTCATTTTAGCTAGGTCTTCATTTGCAACAGTAATCCTCAGAGACCCAAGGGTTTCTTGATTGTGGTAGAGATGCATTTTTACCCCTTCATTGTACGTTGAAGCACAGACCATTGCATGAAATGTGATCTATGTAGGGAAAATACTCTGTGCACTGACAAACTGTGTTAAAATAACAGAAAGTTGATCATCGCAAATATAACTAGTATGTTAATTCTAGCTTATTTTTGATACCACAAGGTATACGAAATGTGTGGATCTTTATCTGATATCTTTATCAGTAAGTTATCTGAAATTATTGAACATAAACTTTTCCAAGTATTATTTCGAAAGATTAAGGAATTGGTCTTTTCTAAACTAACCCCAGTGCGTATGACTACAATAATCACCTCTCTCAAATCAATATTGTGCTTGTTTTAGTGAGAAAGCTAAATAATCTAGGAGAAACCAGGGACTGGCGTCAGTATTTTTCCTAGGAAGATTCAAGTTAGAGAGTGAAAACACTTTTTAGAATGCCCCAAAAATTGTGATGAAGATATTTCAATATGTTTGACAAAAAGAATAGGGACATTCATTGACAATATTGAAATTCTGAACAGGAACAAATATTTACACGCCATTACAAAAATATTAGAGACAAAATTTCAGCAATATCGGAAATACTGAGGTTCATGTACTAATAATCCATTTGGTAAAAAGTGGTTGCTTGTAGTGTCAGCACACTACTTTGTCTGTGATAGCTTTTAAATAAAGCCATTTTTAATGCACCCCATTTTACTTTCAGATTCACAAATGTCCCCTTGGGTTACTACCTCCTGTTACTGTTTTTCAGTCCACATATGGTTTCAAAGCTCAATACATACCTTATTAAATATTCAGAAGGGAAACTATTAACATTCCCCTTCCAAATTCTGAATTGTCAAATGGGTTTAGTACATTTCAAAAAGGGGTTTAGCATTTGCAAACTCTGTGAATTACTGAACCAGTAGATTTTTTTAACAATAAAACATGAGGCAATTTTTCTCAATTCCCTCCAAATTAAGTTTGCTAATATTGTTCGTTGAATGATAACCGGTGCATGTATCTATTTAGTGTTAGTGTGGCTTCAGATCAAATAAAAACCATCACACATAACTCTTACACAATACTTAAAGACAGAATTCCTGACATCCAGCGTTAATGTTTTGTTAAATATATTTGCAAATGTTGTCACTTAAACAGGAAAGCAGCTAAAGCAGTCTCTGGACATAAAATAGGATGTAATCATAATCTTTAGATACATTTTCTGAGTTTCAGGAACAATATGTGTCTTCTGGGTTTACTCTAAACCACTATAATAAACATATTCAATGATTTTAGATTTGATCTGTTTGTGCTGGTTTCCATTGCAGACAATAATCTAGATTTAGACCAAGGATCAATTCAACCCATGGCTTTTAAAAACTATTTATCAATGATCTGTATTAGTGTTATCGCAACTAAAACTGTAATAGAACTGATCTGAGAGATGGACCTTCAAGTATTATGCTCGGTCAATTTATTGAACAAACTATGGAGTTAAAATCTGAATAGATTAGGTCCTCAAGCATTGCCTGACCACTGTATTTAACATCAATAGATTACTTATCAGAACATTTTCTTTAAGTACAATTCAGACATCTTCTATTTTTTGTGGAGCTCATGCTGGGTTTGTTAGAACTCTTTCAAAAATATGACATTTAAATGTCCCAAAAATCAGGAATTCTAGTTTCAAGCCTGGTCAAACCTTAATGAATGCTACACCAAAAGATGCCCTTCTGTTCCTACATTTTATTGTGCACCATGATTCAGAAATGGCATGTTTTTGCTTTCAGAGGTAAAATTCGAAACATATTTATTGTTATTGCCAGCCGAAAAATTATCACTAATTGGGAAGATAACAACAAGTGGTCTTGTGATGCTTGCTGGAATGGGAAGTGTTTAATCAAAAAGTGGATGGAATTCAAGTTTAGGAGACATTTTTTACAAAAGTGTATGGATTTTGTATATATTTCAAATTGTTGATCTCCAAAGTGGCCTAAATAAATAAATTGAATTGAAATTCAAGTTTATCATTTGAATCCTATTGTTGGCAGAAAAACACGCCAACTGTTATGGAATGGTGGAGCTTTGTTAAAGAAATTTATGCTATGGAGACCACTCTTGCTACCTCAAAGGGCCTCCGGGCTAAACAAAAAACTGACAACATCTGGGGGACATTTATGTATTAATTACTGGCATCTTTTCTTTTTTTTTTCTCTTTTTTCTCTTTTCTTTTTATATGACCGTATTTTTGCTTGTGATTAATGTAAAGTTTAAATGTGATTTTTGTATATTATGACTTTTTTTTTGTGTACATTTGATGCAAATAAAAAATATTTAAAAAAAAATAATAATCCTATTGTTGGAAAAGATGTGATTTTGAACTCCATGAGGCGGTTCCTTTCCAGAAAGCATTCAGGTTGTAATCATGAGTCAAATAATGCTGAGGAGGTTAAAATATTCAAATTGAATTCTAATTACATATG